>NC_090932.1:1129939359-1131370192 GCF_040938575.1 Ambystoma mexicanum | reverse complement strand
GTTCGATTTTTAGTTTGGTCATGTTGAAATCAAGCTCCTTCTGCCTAAACAGCAGTTCTTGCTTCTTGAATTCAAGCATGGCATCCCCATCAACACTGGCAGAGGAAACATTACACATCTCATCCTCCCTTTCCTCGTGGTCGCGGTGGACCAGTGCAGCGGCAGAACCGTCGGTTCTACCAGTGAGAGCAGCCCCACCTCCTTCCGCACTGTCCTCAGAGGTTATAGTGTCAAGCTGTGCTTCTTGCCACGCCACGATTCTTTGGATCATATCCATTTTGGTGCCTTGAGAGAAGACACCTCTCTCCGCACACATCTTTTTCAATGTTTCGGATTTAGAAGCATTTAAAGTTAACAAGGTATTTGTTTCCATACTGTTAGATAGGACTATGGCCTTTTAAAAGGTATACTACGACAATTCCCTACGTGTCCTGGTAGGAATAACTTGAAATGCCTTCGCTCGTGCGCAACACTGGATACCTTCAGTCGTGTCCCACCACTGTACACCAATTTGCTAAGATGGATTTCTGAACTCTGTCCTGGAGGGGCAGAGGTTCAGAAGGCCAGCCTAGTTTCTTGGAACAGAGTAACATCTGGACAAGCCAGACCAAACAGGGTAGCGATCGCAGCAGTCAAGACTAGGTCTCAAGAGGGGTGAGGGTGACTGAAAGCCCGCAATGAGCACACAAAGCAAGGACACTTGCGAATTACTCCAAGCAGGTGTTATATTAAAAATATAGACACATTTATTACAAGGCCTTTGTAACATTGACCGTAGCGAGAAATCACAATAAAACTCAAGTAAACCAACACATACTAATCAAATCCAATATATATACAAATACAAACGAGTCTAACGAGTTAGACGCACGAAATGTGTAGACCACCTAGATGGGGAGGAAAACAGGCAGTAAGTATAATAATTAGACCCAGTCCGCCTTCAGAAGCACCTAACTAAAAGGAAGTCCGAGCCCTACGAAGAGTGGAGCCTTGTGCTCAAAAGTACCTGCACACGCGGGTGCCAACGGGCAAAGGGGGAGCCTCCTCGAGGGAATCAGGCAGTTCAGTTCAGTGAACAATTGAAGATGAACAGAGCTCAGCGACTCAAGCGCAGCCTCCACTGGGGGCAGAAGCAGAGCACGAGTACGGAAAGGCATGCTGTTAGACACAGCGGGGAAAAGCTATGGGCTACTGCAGGAGGTGCTACCAGTTCCTAGCGATGCTACTCACCGGTCCCCGATGCAGGCAGACCCAGGCTTCTCCGCGTCAGTTTCAGTGCTGGCAGGTTTAGATGCGTGCAGGGGACGTCTCAGCGTCGTGTAGATTCCGCAGCAGCAGAAGTTGAGTTGAGGATGTCCCAAACTCAGTGAACCCGCACAGTTTGTTACCACAGCAGGGCAACGGAGCGGCCGTGTGTATTTCAGCCAAAAGCACACTACTCACTTCAGACCTGGGAATGCCAAGTGTACGAATCATGTGAGAGTGACAAGGACTCGTAATACAACACAACCTGACGGCGGTTACAGAGCAAGACTCCTGGGTAGGCTGGTCAGTCTACTGGATGGCCCAGAGACACTTCTGAAGGCTTACGTGCAGGAGATGGTGAAGATGCCAAGAATAGTTGTTCCCACTATTCCAAGGGGTCAAAGTACCAGTACATGCCTTCTCGTTCGATCAGATTTAGAAAGGGTTTCACAAAGCGACAGCAGTGCAGAGGAGCAGTCCTTCAGCGGGTCACCAGCAATTCCTCGGTTCAGCCTCGTAGTTGCAGGATACTTGGCTCCTGTATTCCTTCGTCCGTGAGAACTCAGGAGATCGACATGGTAGTGGTGTTTCCAGCCCCCTCTTATCCCCGATTCCATTCGCGCCAAAACGGAGGGGACCCAATGGGAGATCTGCTCACAAAACACTCACACCATACGTGGACCTATCACAGACCACGGAGGTCCCAGGCATTCACGACACACTAGACTCTCTGGCACCCAGGATGTGTATTGGGACCAGACATCCTAGCCCATATCCTGGAGCACACACAAGACTTGTAGAAGCCCGCGAAAGCATCTGTGTTTCGTGGGAAAGTACATGCCCAAATAAGGAAGGTCCCGGGTCGGCTTGACCTGGGGAAGGTGAAGGGGGCAAGACGGTCAGCGGACAGGACAAAGAGCCTCGTGGTCTGGCTATTTTGGGAGTCAGGCCACCATTTTGGGCTAAGCGCGAGAAACGCGCTTAAACGCCAAAAGGAGCTAAAAAACAAAAAGAAACGATCGCTGCCACCAGTCCCGTCCGTGATTCACTTGCACCGTTCATTAACAATCCAAAGAGAGTATCTAGGGCCTGTAGAAGACTACAGACCCAAGAGAGCAGTAACTTAGCTTACAGTGCCCTCTTGTGTCATGCTGTGCGAAAGCTGCAACATGATAAAGAAACTACAGAAAACAATATTTCCCGGTACTGACTGTCTTAAGGGCATGTTTCCCATAAGAATGGAGCGAAAGCCCAGAGGAGTGCGGCAGAAGGCTGCACTTCTCTGGCAAAATCTAGATCCTGGTGAAAACAACAGCAAAACGTTTAGGGGTTGCCACATGGAAGGAAAATTACCCACAATTAAGAAATCTTTCCTAACACTGCTGAAATTGCCAAGCCTGAGGTCTTTCCAGGTTTCAAGCAGATAGTTGAGGAAAGGATCAATCTGGCTGATGCCTGTGAGACTGGGGAGCAAAGACAAAAGCTAAAACAGGTCTTCCTGGAATTCCAAGATATCTTTTCAGTGGACTCATATGACTGTGGACACACATCCATTCATTGAACCACCATTCCCATGGACCCCCACATGGTTCCAGTATTTGTGAAACAATACCGGTTACCTCTCGCATCCATGCAGTCACTTACAGAGATTATTGAGAATTTAGAATCCAATGGGATAATTTGTCCGATCCAACAACCCGGTACTGGGGATCCTCAAACCAAATGGCCAATGGAGACTATGTGAAGACCTGAGGGAGTTGAACAAATGTGTCCACATGTCAAGATGGCCCCTTCCCTCCATCGATCAGCGACTGACCCATATCCAAGGGTCAAAGGTGTATACCGCCATTGACCTGACTAACAGTTACTGGACAGTACCCTATGAATAGGGATGACCAGTACAAGCTTGCCTTACCTTTGAGGGGCAGCAGCACACGTGGACCCGAGCCCCCTTTGGATACATAAACTCTGGCAATGAGTTCAACATCTTCCTACATAAGGGCATGCCTGATTTGGGCGAAAAGGGAAACCTGGCCTATGTGGTTAATGTTTTGATCAAGAGCTCAACTGTGGAGGAACATATAGCAGAAATCTGCTATGTTCTCACCCAGTTGCAGAAGACCGGAGCAAAACTGTCCTTTCAGAAGGCACAGTGGTGTAAAACCCAAGTGAACCTCTTAGGGCACGAGATCATACCAGAGGGTCTTAATCCCCAGGCAAAGAAGGAGGAAGCCTTATTGAAATTAAAAGACTCTTCCTCTCTGCAAGAATTAAGAAGCCTTCTTGGACTTTCTAATTATAGTCGAAAGTTCATTGAAGACTACGCAGAGATCAGTTGACCCTTGGTCCAATTATTAAAGGCCGGAGTCAAGTGGGAGTGGGGTCCAGAACAATCTGAGGCAGTTAAACAACTGAAGAAAAGCCTTTCCCAGGCTCCTTGTTTGGCTTACCCCAAAAATAACAGGGAGTTCTTCTTGGAGACAGGGTTCTCAGATACTTGCCTAAAAGCAGTATTGTACCAAAAGCATGACAAGGTCAGCAAAGTCATCTCATACGCGAATAAGACTTTGTCCTCTGTGGAGGAAAAATTCAATTACTGCGAGAAGTCACTCCTGGTGTGGAATAATTACTGCTCATTCATACAGACAGAGCACATCATTGTCGAGACTCCTCACCAACCCTTGCAGTATCTACAAAGTGACCGAATCCGGGCTGGGAACGTTAGTAATTACAGAATTACTTCCTGGATTCTGTCCATGCAAGACTTTCCTGTGGAGGTTAGATATGGCCAAAACAGAAGAGTCCCCTAGTGGAAGGGTTGGTGGACTTGCATGATTGTGCTCAAGAAAACTGTCTCGAGGACAAAAATCTAATGACCAACAACAACATGGAGGGATACTTAACTTCCCCACACAAGGTCTATGAAGAAGACACATGTCAGAGGATACCCACAATTTATGTGGATGGGTGTTCCTAGCATGTTGATAACAACGGGGAAAAATAACTAGTGGCTGGCATTCGGAATGCCTGGGTGAATGATACCCTGTAACCCTCTGCTGGTTCTAAAATAGGAACCTGAAGTAGTCAGGCTGCAAAGTTTATGGCCGTTTATCAGGCCATCCTCACTGCAGTGCACCACCAACTCAATGAACTGATGGGTTTGTGGAGCACCTGATTAACTGGAAGAATCGAGGCATGCTTTGTGCCAACATCAAACCCCTAAAGCATGCCAAACTGGTCCAGTGCATCGACGATCTGGTGACCTCCAATGAGATGACCATCTATTGGAAGAAGATAAGCTGTCATTATAAGATAGAGGGGCCAGATAAGACTGAGAATGACCTGGCTGACCAGCTGGTTAAAACCGGAGCACTGCAGGGGGATTTCATAGAAATGGAACCCCTGATGGGTGAAATACAAATGGCAGCTGTCACCAGGTCACAAACTCGGGATAACAGCCAACTCTCAACAGACCAATGGAGTAAAGACCCCGTATGCTTTCCTCTAACAGAGTTGGATTATTGCCGATAAAGAGGATCTCTGGGTGTTGATGAAGTTGTCCAAGATTTTCTGGATCCAAAACGGTTTGTTGGTAGGGAGAGCCCTATCTGACAGTGACCAGTGGGTGGTACCTACCTCATTCCGAAGCCTGATTTTGAACCACACCCATGACACAGCCACTGCCGGTCATAGGGGGGTTCATAAGACATTGGAAATCTTGCGCAAAGTTGCCTGCTGGCCACACATGGGCCAGGACCTCAACACTTACCAAAATAGTGTCTTGTGTGTGTTCAATTCAAACCCAGTTCACTCACACACAGAGCTCTGCTACAAAAAAGGGGAATGACAGTGCCTTGCTCAGATTTACAAGTCGATTTCATCGGGCCAGTGATTCGCTCCTCTAGAGGAAACTGTCACAAGTCTCTCCCCTTCGCATCTGTTTTTGTTGTTTGCTTGAGACCTTCTTTGGTGACTTCTTTCGCACGGTCCGGGATTTGTATAAACCTGTGTGCTGGTCTTCGGATTCCAGCGTGAGGAATACAATCCAACTCTAGGATATGTTTAGATGTCCAGGACGGAGACCAGGATGGAACAATGTCTGAGCTCAGAGACACGGAACGCCGTGACGTGAGCGCGGGCGAAAGTCCAGGATGTTCGAAGATATGTTTTGAGGAAAGGAAGGAAGGAAGGGGGGTTCAAGGAACCAGGAAACAGGATTCAGAAGAAAGCCCCGAGCGAACTCCGGCAACACACGTCCAATTACAGCAAGTGGTAGCATTGAGACGCACAGAGCTGCAGGGGCGTGTCTGTTTATTAGAACGCAGAGCGTGGAGCGCAAGGACTGGCAAGTAGCGTTCCGTAGCAGGCGGCCATGTTGGAAGGATTACTGCATTCAATCCCCTATGAATCAGCGACCACAAAGTCCAGAAAGGACGTAGACGATGGTTCATGACAGAAACAAGTATATGTTGACTGTGACATGCTTGTTCACAAAGTGGGTAGATTGTCTTCCAGCCCCGAATTGTAAGGCGGAGACAGCTGCTGCACTAATGATCAACCACATCCTCTCTCATTTCGGCCTCCCGCAAAGGATTGAGTCGGACTCAGGAAGCCATTTTACCATTGAGGTGATGGCGAAGATGTGGGGGATTCTAGGGGTAAAAAGAAAACTCCACATTGCCCACCGTCAGGCCTCAAGTGGGAGGATAGAGAGATACAACAAAACAATTGTGAATATCTTAAAGACGTTTGTGGCAGACTCTGGACCCAGTTGGGACATCCGATTGCTGATTGTCCTGATGGCGATTAGGTCTACACCACCTTCTGCAACAAAGATGACTTCATTTGAGCTCATGACTGAATGGAAAAATATGGTGTTACCACAGCATCTGCTCTATAGGACTCAGGAGCAGACACTGGTAAATGCGTCCACTACTCATGAATACATTGAAAATGTAAGGAAGCACCTCCAGCATGATTTTGCTTATGCTCAGCGCAATTTAGAAAAGTCGGCTGAAGGAATGAAGACCTACTATGATCGAAAGACCACCAAGAAAGAGTATGAAATAGGTGACAAGGTTTACCTGTACAATTTTCAAACGAATCAGGCCAAGGAGTGGAAATTCCTCTCATCATGGTGTGGTGCTTTTGAAATTGTAGATAAAATATCACCTGTTGCTTGCAAGATTCCCATCCCAAAAGGAGAACTGACAGAAGAAAAATGCGTCCACATCCACATCAACACAATCCACATCAACCAGTTAAAAAGCTGCCATCCCAGACACGCTTTATGACTGATTGATGAGCCTAATTAAAGTCGAGCAGAGGAACAATCTAAATAATGAAAAGGAAGAATGAAAAATTGGATTAAAATATATATATATATATATATATATATATTATTGTACACATGAAGAAAATAAATAAAATGCGTTTTGTGAAATGGAAATGTCATGTTATAATTATATGTTGTTGTTGTAAATTCAATGTAACTCTTCCAGGGGAAAATGTGTGTAAAAAGTACTTAAACTCTTTTTCCATCTTTTGTTAAAGAATTAACCTTGTTAACTTCCAGCCTGGAGGTGAGAGTGGAGTCTGGTGAGAACCCCAGGGACCAGGGAAGGAAGAAAGGGGGTGCCGTGCCACGCCCTCCAACCCAATGATGGAAGGGGAGGCTGGAGTGCCCACTCCCAAAAGAAGGAAGAAAAGGGGGTGTCATGCCACACCCCCAACCCAGAGATGGAAGGGGAGACAGGAGTGCCCTCCCAGATGAAGGAAATTACGCCTAATGAAACCCCACTCTGCCTAGCTCTTCCCCAACAAAGGGTCGTGGAAGAACAGAGGGGGGGTCATGTGGGGTGCTTTGAAAGGTCCCAAATGGAAGTCCCATTCACATGGATAGCAAGATTTTAAACACTGAAACAAAAACGTCCTGGCCTTTGTTTTGCAAGTGCAATTAAAGAGCCATGTGGAAAGTGGGCTGTCATTACCAATGTATGAGCAACATTTTAATTTACAAAATAAGGAGGAATCAAAGATCACTGTCACATGGGAAACAGGATAGTTAAACATTGAAAACAAAAATGGCCTGCACAGGTGTGTGCGCGTAAAAACGGTTTTAAAAAATAAAAGTGAAAAAAATATCACTGCTCATAGAAAAATGTCAGGAAAACAAAACATGATGTGCGGGTTTACCAAAAGCAATGTATATTATGTTTCACCAACAGAACTCCAGTGACATTTGAAGAGACACTTTGTCTTCATGGAAAATGTCAGCCCAAGGCAGATCCTTTTGCTGGCTGTGGGCAAAACTTCACAAAGGACATCTCCCACTCCCAGCCTGGAAGTCAAATCTCCCATCTAATTACCAATTGTAATAAAATGTCCTACTAAAGGTGTCATAAATCTGTGTTCTCCAGACCTGTTGGCTCTGAAAGCATTGACTGCAAGAAAGGTTATCCCTTGGCTCGTGCATGACTAATAGGTCTGAAGATGGGGACACCCACTTCAAAGAGCAAGCTTGCAACACAAAGAAAACTGATAAAGGTACAGGCTGAGCCAGTGAAAATAAATGGCTGGACGGCAGAAATGGCCATTTGTCCCACATGAAGATTCACAATTAATTTAAAAGGACTATTTTCATTTAGGCCTTTTTCTCAGCAACCATAAGGTGGATTGATTTCTTTTTTGTACCATTTTTTATGTAATGCCCAGGCGATGTTGGGGATATAAAATGCATCTACCTGTGGCTCTGGGAACTGTAATGGCCAGTTAGAGTAGGTTTCTGGCTGATCTGAACATATTCCAAATGTGAGAGTTGTTGAGTGGGTGGAAAATTAAATTAGGGATATGCTTAATAACTTACTTATTCATAAATGTTGTGCCTTTTATGTAAACAGCAGAAAGGTGCCACATGGCCGTGGTATATGGTATGGATTTGGTGGTCGATTTATCTAATTCTCCATGATTAGCAGTCACAGGAAAACATGTTTAGTATGGCAGTTGCTAGGGAAATTGAGAAGTTGTGATACATAACTTGTGCCAAACAGGTGAAAGGAGAACAAAGAGGGATTACAAATGGGAATTGCCATATGTTGCTCCAGACCCCTAAAGCAATCCTGACTTGGAGACTGAGTTTGGGAGGAGAGAGAAGGGTAACTGTCCAATTCTAGTGGCAGGAGTTATTACAGGGTACTTCCCCAAGATTGTAAAATTGGTGGTGTCATCGCTGATAAATAAGGTGGACTGTAGTCTAGTCTCCTCCCTGGAATGTTGCTGATTCTCTGTATTTTTTAATGTTTTAACTTTTTAGGCTTCGCTTCCCATCGTAGTTACCATCTATGCTTGAGGTGGGGCAGCCTGACTTTGTCCTGGATGTCCATGTCATTGCTGGACCTTCATCGGGATCTGTTGTTCTGGTTCACAATCTTATTTTCTTGCTGTAGGTGTTCTTTTATTTCTTTGTTCTGACTTTTTATGTTTCTTTTCTGTGATTTGTTGTCATAATTTCTTTGAAGTAAATAGACAAACACACATTTCATGAGAAAAAAATAATTTAGATTGGGGTTCCTAATAGTCCACTGATAGTGGGCCTTCTTGGCAAGATATTCCTTAATAAATATTTTATACATGTATATTTCTCTAACATTGTCTGTGCACCGAGGACTGGGTATGAGTATGTCCCCGTACCCCGAGACAGCATAACCCAGAGAACGAGCTATCCCTGTCAACCTCTCTTATTTTAAAATTTTACAAGAGGCTCTCCTCACATGGCACGAGAGGCCCTCTTGTTCAGCGCCTATCTCTAGAAATGGGAAGAAGGAATTGGACTCCAATAGAATAATAGATAGCGTTGCCATTTCATTCTCACATTTAGAAGGCAGAGACAAAGTCATACAGAGAGAAAAAGAGTGTGCAGAGAGAGGGGGAGAGGGAGCTTGAGCTCCAGCTAGGAGTGTGATACACCAGTGCAGCTAGTGAAAGCATAAAAACACTGGATTTCTGTACAATTGCTACCCTTACTGTCTACACTGTGACTGCTAACGTGCACACAATGGGCCTGATTCATGGAATATTTTGCACGGTGCACTTTTCACTGGTGCAAAGTAACTTTGCACTGCCAACCAGAAACCTGATTCATCGAACAGTGCAGTGTCTTTTTGCCGTGCAAAGTCACTTTTAGATACTTCAAATGGTACATAAAGGACCTTGAGGTATGGACCTATCTGGTTTAATGGATCAGAGAGAATGTCTCTGGATAGAAAAACTGTTATACCTGTAGTAATGAATGAGGAATACAATGACACTTGGATGCCGGTGATGATACTATAATTGTCTGATACCGCCAATGTGTGTTCCTAAACTGTATATGTAACACTGTACCAATATGGGTACCTTTAGAAGACATAATTTGATATTCATTTTTTTAGAATTGGACAGGTTTTGATGTACATCTGGTAGTTTGTTTATCAGAACTATATTTCTATGCCGATGTGAGGTGGAATCTTAATGAACGGTTCCCACATCAGCACATGCATGTTTTCTGCGACCACTAATGTTTCTTACTATGTTGCACATATAACATTTGCCTTGTACATAGCATTAAGACAACGAGTTATTGTAATATTGATTACCACTGAATGTATAGTTTCCTTGACATATTTTACATACATTCAAACATCTGTTAGCTTTTGTATTCAAATGGAGTCACCCATTCAGGCATTTACATTTTGAGCATATTATCTTTGTTGTTGTCCTTGCAATAAGTAAACAGGCTTCTGCCCCATATTTACACCCATGGCACAGGGTGAAGTGATGGTGTCATCACGACTATGATGTAATTGACGGTATGACGTCACTGGATGACTTTTTTTGCCTGTTCTTTGCCATGCACAAAGCATTAGATTTTTGTACTAGCTTGTCGAATACAAACGAGTAGGAGTCTTACTATACATCCCAGGCATAGCCACTTTTACCGATAGGTAAGCTGAAGCATAACAGTGGATGGAACCTTGTTCACAGATAGAAAAACCCAGCAGACTTTACATTTTAAATATATCTTTTTGTCTTTTTCCTACACTATCCAATGGAGTAGCTGATCTAAAGTGCAGCCCTGATATGTGAATCTGAATATGATGGAGGTATCTGGTAACAAATTCTTTTAAACAGTATATTTCTCTCTTTAATTTGTTAGCATGAAGGATTCCGGCTATGAAATTAGTATTATTGTGTGTTGTTTAAGTTTTGCAGACCCTTTGATAAAGTCTAACACATGCAGGTATGTAACAGTATGAGTAGAACTTACATAGCATATACAATTTGGGTAGATTGTGTTATAGCGACGTAGTACAGTTCGTCCTTTCTATGTTCTTGTAATTGATGCAGGTACCTAAAGAAAGACATGGACTGAAATGCATTAGATCTATATGAATAATAAAATGATGTCTTTTTAGAAAATTGAAGATTGAAGTTGCATCAATGGACAGGAATCATGAGAACATATTTGTGATTTTAGCTGTAGAGGTAATTACAGCAATAGTATAAGCTAAAGGTTTTTTTTTCTTTTTTCTCCATGCAGGGTTCACCTAGTCACTGACTAGTTAATAGCCAGCGCATATCTTTTGAATATTTTGTAAATACCCAGTGCATGGGGATTTCTGGTGTGCACTAAATATAAGATATCAATTCTCCCACTTTACACTTCTTTCGGTTCGAAAATATTTCTCACTGTAATTGTGCACAACATTGTGGGTAAGCAAATTGGACCAGCCCTAGGTAGCAGCACATATAGTTCTCTCTCCTGGCATAATAGGTCCTTGGTCTACTTATTGCATAACATGTATGCAGACACACACTTTTAACACTAATTTTGCTAACTAGATTTTTAGAGGGTGTATGGAAAGGAGAATCATTGGGGTTTGTCTTAGAATAATTCGAATTTTAGAAGTGTTGGGTTTCAGAGTTGTGCCTCCTTTGTGAGGTTGCTGAAAAACAATAACTCATATTTTATTGTTAACAGAAATACACATTGCCCTTTTTGTCTAATATTAAATCCCCTAAGAATGAATAATTATACACAAAATAAAGAAGTAAGCAAAATCGAAGATGCATGTCAATACATCATGGCCAACCAATGGTAAAAATATATTCAAGGCTATTCAAGGCAGAACACATCAAAATGGATCGCTCTTGTCGCCTGTCCTTGTGTACACCTGTTACATATAGTGAGAAAGTGGATTTACATAACGTGACTTGTGGATGGACCATTGACAAAAATAACTGGGACAGACCCAACAGTGATGACCGAGGATATGGATGGACAACTTTGGTTATCCAGGGTGCCATGGGCAACCAAGGGCTGCCTGCCCATCTACCCCTGTTACATACATGGAGACCCGGGCCGAAATGTCAGTCATTCATGGACAGTCCATGGTCAAGGAAAAGAATACCCTTGACAAAAATCAGAGACATAACAGGGATGGTGGTGTATCTACGTGGGCAACTCTATTTATCCATGATACCATGAACAGCTGAAGAATGGGCCATTCCTGTAAGAATCCCTCAAAATAGCACTATTTCTTTAACATTCATCTAAAGAAATAGTAGTCATGGTAGACTTTAATCTGAGGGCACAGAACTGATTGCAAACCAGCAGCTTATAGCACTGAAAACATGCAGGCTTTGGGAATTTTCCAAGCAGTGACCAGCCCAACACATAAAGCAGGCCACAGGCACGAGATGGTGTTCTCTCCCAACATAAAAACTACTAATCTCAGGACACAACTGCAGATCTGGTCAGTCCATTCCATAATCATGCTTCAGCGCTATACTGTCAGTACCCACAATATGCTAAAATCATGTCACATATCAGCCAGGTAATTCAACAACATAACTAGGTAAGGTTTCAACAGGGCATGTAAAGCAGTTGTGGTGAACCAAAAGACTCCCACAGACCTTGTGGTACTTGGACATCTTCTGCATAACATAACAAATTCTCATGACAAGTTATCCCCAAATTTGAAATAACCTAAACAGGAATTAAATGCAATGACAAATTATACACCAGTGAACTGTTGAATTAAGAATGGTGATCCACAAACTGAAATGCCAATATAGATCACCATCTGAACATCTTAAAATGCACAGCAAAAGACACAAACGAGCATATCATGAGGATATTAAGAGGGCTAAGAAGTAATATTTCAGCAAACTGATCAGTGAGTCCTCAAATCACTCTTGGGAAATCTTCACGATCTTCTCGGTGCTACCATAGCCATAGCTATTACGAACACTCATAAAGCAACTAGCCAACACTAGGTATACCTGCTGCTATTTCATAATTCAAATATTGCAAAAATGAAAAGATTGCATTCTATGTAACACAGATGTATCACCTTTCCTGTCAACCTTTCCTCTTACATCAATCAACGTTCACGCTTTCAAACATATGGAAATTGAAGAGGCATCAAAATGATTTAAAAATAAAAGCATCCAGTATAGCAACTAAACCATGTTCAGCATCCTGCACACTCTTGTTTCTGATATCACTAGTGTGGTTAAGTCATCTAGTCCAAAGCGCATAGTCCCCCAGACCAACATGTCATCATAACTGTCCTGATCAAGAAACAAATGCAGACCCAACTACCCAGGACAATTATCGACTGATATCCAACCTTCCATATCACAGCAAAACCCTGATAAAGGAAGTAACAAGACAACTGTAAGAGAGTTCGGAATCTAATCTCATCCTGGATGGTCAACAATCATTCCATGGGCTGGTACAGAGACCACCCTAGCAGAATTCAGAGAATCACTTGTCACCCCTGATGAGGGTATGCAAACCGCCCCGATTCTCTCAGACCTTCCAGTGGCATACAACACTGTTGATAGCCTGATAATCTTCAAAAGGTTTAAAAAATGGCCAGGAATGTCTGGGAAGGGCCTAGAGTGCATCCACTCATTTCTCTCCTATTAAGCAATAAGTTTGTATTGGCCTAGTGGTAAATTCTTCATGCAATGTACCATTTGGAGTATTTTAGGAAGCCTCTCTTCCCCCCTACTATTCAATATCTACATGAGCCCACTGGCACTGACACTTTGTGAGTACTGCGCACATCTGAAAATGTATACAGACGATACACTCATTCTCTTCCAGATGGAAAATGACATGGGGAGTGTGATGAAATATCATGTTTAAGGCTAGAGGATGGGACTGGGTCAGCCATCAGGGCCCGGGGATCACCACGTGCTAAGTAAGGGAGGTGCTCAAGGAGGTATATGGGGAATTCCCCAGGTCTCCAAATCCATACCTCACCCAGCCCCTTCATGGAGTATTCCCTGATTTTGGTAAGGCCCCATCAGTCCAGGGAGACACAGTACCCTCATTTGTGAACCAGGATCCCTGGGAAGAGCCGCTATTATGTTACAAAACATGGTACCTGACAATGTGAAATTGGGTTTTGCTTGTAACTGCCACTCCCAGCCTTTGTTTGTTCATAAGACCACTGGCACAGAACCCCTAAAACTCAAAAGCCCAAAGAATGGCAACTGGTTTGAACAAAGACTGTCAGAGTACAATGTACTTCCTCATGAAGCAGCTGGTCACATGAGTTTGTGGGCTGCCAGGGACGGTAGCCAGGGGTGATTGCAGACTGGAAGCCTGCCATACAATGCAAGTGATGAATAGCATCAAGGCAAA
The DNA here is from genome assembly GCF_040938575.1 of Ambystoma mexicanum. NCBI lineage: Eukaryota > Metazoa > Chordata > Amphibia > Caudata > Ambystomatidae > Ambystoma > Ambystoma mexicanum. Next base: position 1,131,356,250 of record NC_090932.1, on the reverse strand, counting down.
CAGAGGCAGAGACAATGAGAAAGCAAAATCAAGATGGCAGCCCTCTGCTTTAAACATTCAGGTCCATATTTCCAGACACTCTCTCATGGAAATAAACTGGGGGTGAGGGCGAAGGAGAAGGAAGTATTGCAGAGGAGCAGGGCAAAGGGGATAAGTGGAGGGTGATAAAGTCAGCAACTATTGTGTAGAAGGAAACAAGCGCAGTAGGAGGGTAGTGGCTAGAACCCTACAAAAGAATGAGAGGAGAACCAATTGTGTTGGAAAGGAAGTTGAGAAAGAGGTGCGAACAAGAGAGGTTTAGAGGGAGGGAGGAGAGGAGCAGCGTGTTGATTGTCATCAAGGGTGAAAGAAAGGAGATCCAGCATGTAGAGAGGGAAGACGAGAGAGGGGATATGGCACATAGGACATTTATAGAAGGAGGTGCCCAAGTTAAAGGGCAGGAATCTACCAGAGAGGTTGAGACCTAAGTGCGGGGAGAGATTGTGGCAAGGTCTGCAACCAGCACCAACAAGGATACGCGTGCTAATTCCTGGGCGCATCGAAATCTTGACAAAGATCCACTGGAGTCACAATGGTGGGCAAGAGCAAACGAGCCCGAGCATCCATTTTGATGGTGCCAACTTCACACCACAAAGACAAAAGCATCCTGGCAAGTGCAAAGAGCGGCGGTCTACCAAGAGAGTCAGGAAAGAAGTTCTGGGGCCCTTATAAACCCAAAAGCTTGTGAGTGACTCTTTGACCTCCAATTGATGGTGCCTACAGGAGAGTGGGAAGAACTGACGGCGAACGGTACTCTGGGAAGCCTGATTGATTGTCTATTCTAAATTACCCACCCTGTGCTACTGAACCCCTGTGCATTTTATGTTGTTTAATTAAGACCCTTGAAACTCGAGACCTTGGCTTTCACTTGTATGTTGATCACACGACAGTGACAATGGTCAGAAAAACATGTCCAATGGGCATGATCCTGCTCACCAGTAGATGGCCAAAAGTTGTCTCTGCTTAAATGGAAAGTAATGAGAGTTCAGTTACTGGGATATTCCTAGAACAATACCCTTTGAATGGCTGTTAAGCCTCTGATTGTCCCCATCCATTTCAAAGCAAGTTGAGAATATGGGGCAGGGGCCTCATTGTCAATGCAGAGCACACTTTTGCTCTCTGGATCAACACACCAGTGAAGAGACCATATTTTAATGTTCCTATTCCGGTGAAACGTATATCACGTAAAGTTACCTAAACCCCCAGTGGCACCTCGATGTCTGGGAAGGATAGCTCAGGGGCAACGTGCTCACCTTGGAAGCAAGACGGCATGGAACAACACAGGTTCGATCCCCGGGTCCGTGCTTAGAAACCTCTGGGTATTAAGCGTGTTATAAAAAACCTATCATATCATATCATTACCTTGGTTGGACTATTGCAGAGAAATCTTTTGCAGACTTGATAAGAAGTATTTGGAAAGACTAAAGAAAATCTAGAATTAGGCAGACAGACTATGGGCCTCATTACAACTGTGCCGGTCCGGTAACAATGGTGCCGGTAAGCTTACTGGCACCGTTGTTACCGGACTGGCACAGTACAACTCTGTGGGCGGGTGCCGTCCCACCCACCAGGGTCAGACATTCCGAGGGGGACGGCACCCGCTCACAGAGTTCTCACGGGAGCACTGGCACCATTGTTAACGGTGCCGGTGCTCCCGTGTCCCAATTCCCATGGATCCTATGGGACTCCATGGGAATGGGGACTAACAAAATTACCGGCGCCTGACTTCCCGGCCGCTGGGGTTGTAGTACCACGGTGTTACCAGGAAGTCAGGCGCCTGTAATATATTTTGGGTCTGGCGGCAACCCGCCGGTACCACCAGCATGGTCACCGCCAGACCCGTAATGAGGCCCAATAGGCCACTTTACAAGTGTGCCGGTCTGGAAACAACAGTGCCAGTAAGCACACCGGCACCATTGTTTCCGGACCGGCATATTACAGGTTTGCCTGCTGGAGCAGATGTGCCCGAGCAGACAGACCTTGCCAGACACATCAGCCACGGTAAGCAAGCCGTAACGGCAGCATCGGCACTGTTATTAACAGTGCCGATGCTTCCGTGTTCCCCATTCCCAAATAGTCCTGTGGGACTCAATGGGAATGGGGAATTACAATTTACTGCTGCCTGAATTTCCGGAATGGCAGGGATGTAATCCCCCAGTGTTACGGGCAAGCCAGGGCCGGTAAATCTTACAAGTCCGGCGGCAACCTCCTGGTTTTACCGGCACGTTTACCGATGGACTTGCAATGAGGCCATATGTTTTAACCTCCAAAATTGGACCATCTGAATCAGGCCTGGAAACCATTCCATTCTCTATCAATTCATTTGAATAAGGCACACATTTCAATGCACTCTGCACAAAGTATACTGTTGTATAGGATGTAACATCCCTGCCAGGGTTCCAATGACCAGACAACACAGATTAATCAATTTCAGTGAGTTTCAATTAAGAACATAATAACAGGGACAGAGTAAACTCCAATTAAAATTGCAACATAGCTTTGGGGATCACAGGTTTACTAAAAATTGCACAAACAGCCCTGCTCTGGGGTCTCCAAACACCTGGGTCATGTAAACCACGGTTGTGTACTAGCCGCATGATGATGTTTTTCCTTTCTTTTCCTTTTTCTCAGTGACCTGGTCTTTCTTCTAGGAAGTCTTTTCTCTTGGTCAAGATTTAGGGAGGCTCTCTGCTTCGATCTTTTTGATTTATTTATTTTTACATTTATAAAGCGCTCACACAGCCCGCAGGCATCGAGGCACTGTTACAGTAATTGTTTGTTTTTCTTAGTTGCGTAATTGTGTTTTTTGGGGTTTTTTTTTTGTCTTAGTTACGTATTTATAACGCGCTTAAACACCCAGAGGTTTCTAAGCGTGGACCCAGGGATCGAACCTGTTGTTGCTTCGTGTCGTCTTGCTTCCAAGACGCGCACGCTGCCGCTGAGCTATCCTCCCGGGACGAGGATAGGTTTAATGTCACATCGAGGGAGGGTAATCAGGGCCCTCCGATGAGTTTGGGTATCTGCCATAGAAGATGGCCAGGAGTGGCTGGCAGGTTGAGAGGGTGGCCATATTCTCTGCCTTTGGGCCCCCCTCGTGGTAACTGAGTTCCTCGGGTCAGTACCATTGTGTCATTTGCCTCGACTTTTCTCATCTTTCCCTTTGCCATATCGCTTTCAGATCTTATCTTTCAGATAAATATTTACATTCTGACAACAACATTGATACAAATGGATGAAAGTCTCTATCAGTTTCGACCCGCCATTTCGAAATGAGAAAATTATATCGATTGAGGTTGTTTATAAAATGTTGTGGACATTGATTTTGTTTAACGAATTATATCATAAAGGTATACTGTTTACATAGCTACTAATACAATCTGCCAATTTCTTTTACTCATTCGAATGCTACTCATTAACAAAACGGAAACTTCAAAATGTTGTTCTATGGCTAGCCGCCATTTTCCTTGCCAAAGGCCTGCGCTTTTGGGACATTGAAAATGTGTTATAGTTAAATTTTGGTTTGTTTTGGTGCATTTACTACAGGATACGTTATGCTGCTAACTTGACAGGTAAGATACATCTTAGGCATCTCTATGGCACTGCAAAGTATTATGTCCATATATTGCAGGATAACGGGTGGTAAGTGACATCCTTGTATATGTGCCTTCACAGATTGCTGGTGGTTGGTTGATTTGAACATCTTTTGGACACATTAGAAATGCAGAGACTTTATGTGGTTTACTATTGCCACTATCGTCATTCACTTGGTAAGAAAGTTTAAAATGAACTTTGCCTTGGAACAGAAAATCACTTTAAGTGGAGTGAACCTCTGCTGGTGGGCATTTATATTACAAGTATGTATTTATTTACACGAGGAACAATGCTCTTTTGATCACAAAGGATGTACAATAGATAAGAAATCAAATTTGATGGAAGCAGTGAGCTTCTTACAATGAGGTGAGTTTGAAGGACATTCTGATCAGGTTGTGGAGGGGAGTAAATGGAGCAGTCACCAAGGACAATACATAAGTAGACATACAAAGATTGAGGACAATGAACAGTGGATGTTTTTGAGTGAAGGTAGGCGATACTACCAGCTCTGCTCGGGATGTGATCATGATGGGTGAAGTGCTAGAGTGGGGGAAGAGGAGGCAGTGAGGGGCAAAGGCAGATTTGAGGTAAGGGACACGTTTTAGCTTGCATGCACATGAGAAGTAGGTTAAAAGGGTAACTCGTATGCGAGGAGGTAGACTTTTAGCTTGGTTTTGAACAAATGTATCTTTCGTAGAGGACTGGTTTATCCCTTTGGACTAACGTTTTGGGGCAGACTTAGCCCAGAGTCAAACTTCCTTCTATAAGTGCATCATGTGAGTATTATGAAATCAAAACAACATGATTTAGAGGCAACAATCTGCTTATTGCCTTAACACCACACTCAAAAACATTTTCTCTGATTTTTTTTTAGGATTATGTATCTAATGCATGATTGAGGGTGTCATCACCACTGCTGTTAATACTTCCTTCTCTACAGGGCTTATTCCTCCTTCCCTTAAGCACGCCCTGGTTGTCCCTCTTCTTAAGAAGCCGTCTCTTGATCCTGATTATCTGTCCAATTATCGTCCTATCTCACTTCTTCCTTTTCTCATGAAGTTGATGAAGGCTTTGGTGTCCCCTCTTCTCTCTAACTTTCTTGAGTCCTCCCTTTTCTTCGATCCTTTTCAGTCTGCTTTCCGCCCCGGGAGGGGCACTGAATCTGTCTTGAACTCGGTACTTGATGACCTGGTATGTTTGGTGGAAAATGGTGGTGTCGGAGCAGTCCTACTTTTGGATTTGTCGGCTGCTTTCGACACCGTCGACCATTCCATCTTGCTCTCTCGTCTTTCCAACGCTGGTCTTTCTGGCCGGGTCCTTGATTGGTTCACATCGTTACTGTCTGATCTCTCTCAGTCTATTTCTCTTCCCCCATTCCGATCTAAGTTGGCTACACTTCTCTGTGGCGTTCCTCAGGGCTCTGCACTCTCTCCTATTCTCTTTAATATTTATATTAGATCTCTTCTGCTTCTTATCCACTCACATGGTTTCCGCTACTACTCTTATGCGGACGACACACAGATTCTCGCCCGCCTCGATCTTACTCAAGCTGAGACCGCTGCACGACTCAGGAACTGCTTGGAGGATTTGAGGCACTGGATGATGACTAATTGGCTTAAATTAATTGGCAGTAAGACCGAGGTCCTGGTAGTGGGTATTTTGTCCACCCTTCTCTTTTGGACCTCGCAATTCTAGCCATCGAGCCTTGGCCCTCTTCCTCTTCTGGTTCAATCGGTCCGTAATCTCGGTGTCAAAATCTCTGCCTGTCTCTTGACAATCAGGTGGCTAGTGTATGTAGTGCTGGGCACTTTTAAGTCTGCATTCTGTGGAAAGTCTTGCCCTTTATTCCTGCTGAATGCCAGGCCCAGTAGTGGCAGCTTTGGTTCTCAGCACTCTTGACTACTGCAATTCTCTCTATTTGGCCCAGCCTCGCTATCTGCTCCAAAGGCTTCAACTGCTGCAAAATGCTGCTGTTCGCTCTATACTCCGCCCTCCCTTTGGATCTCATATTTCCCCTCTGCTCAAGAAACTACACTGACTTCCTGTGGCCAGCCGGATCCTGTTTAAATCATTGTGTCTGGTGCATCGTGCCTTTTATGGTTTGGGTGCTGAGTATCTCCAGGCAAAGTTTGTTCATTACACTCCCTCACGTTTGCTGCTCTCTCAGTCTGCATGTCTTCTCATTGCTCCCCGCTATTGCCTGTCACGTATGGGAGGCCGTGCCTTTTCGGTGGCAGTGGCTATAGTTTGGAACAAGTTGCCTACTGCTCTCCGTGCAACTGAAGACCACCTTACCTTCCGCCGGTTGCTGAAAACCACTCTGTTTTAGGCCGTCTCACTCTTATGGTGTTGTCGGCCGCTCTGGACTTTGACTCCTCTTCAGTAGCCAGCACCAAGATGCCTTTGGGTGTACGTGCGCTTTAACAAGTATTTATAACATAACATAGCATAACAAGCCAATTATCTGACTGGTACTTTAAGTCACACTTGAATTATGAGTGAGGAAGCTTAACTGCCTTGATTAAGCCTATCCACATTAGCTTCTCTGAATACGATAACAAAATGGTAATATTAATTCAATTATGTACCTTTTCAATTAGAAGATTTGGGGACTCCTCTGGAAGAAGGGTCTTGTTACCTGAAACACTTAAACGGTTTTTTGTCCATTAATTGGATTCCGATATGGAATAAAACACCAGTGACTAACTGTTTCTGAAAAAGAACATTGAAAATACCTTCTTCGTTTTTAGAGTTGATCACTGTGATTACTATGTTCAACTAAATTATATATTACTTTATACATAGATTGGATAGAATCTTTGGTGTATAATTTGTTAACTCTGCTACGGGCCCACCTCTGTCTCCTCCACTTCTTACGCCTGTCTCCTCCTGCACAGCTACCTACACCTTCTCCTTATTTGGCTCTTGCCATCCCACCACCTCTGATCCAACCTTTCCCCCGCCATCTTCGAACTCAAACATTGGTTAATGATAAGGATGTTTTATTTATAGAGCGCTTTCACAAAAGCGCTTCACATAGAACATATATACATAGAATATCACCCAACCGAAGTCGACACTCATTTATCAACAATGGAAGGCTGAGTTTGCCTTTTTTCAGGATTTAAACCTGCGCCCTGCAGATCACACACAGATCGCAGCAGTGATCATTCAACCCGCTGAGCTATATTACCTGCCGGTTAAGGTGTTGTCCTGAAATGTCTCTTCTGAATTTGCATCGACAATGCTCTTCTTCTGCAATGAGGCAGATATTGCCTGCCAGTTCTCCCCAATCATATCCGAAATCTCTGGTATGAGGACACCCGGCACCTGCGTGCCTCCTGAACCTCACCCTCTGCTGTCTACTCCAATTGCAGTGACAAACGTTCTGCTGGTGTCAGCCTTTCCTATGAAAGATTAAAATCAAGGCTTACTACCACATAATAGAAATACGCGAGCCACAAGGTCAAAGTTACAATTGCATTTATGAACAAGTAGCTACCCGGTTCTCAACACCCCACAATGTGTGCAAGCAGACACTGTGGGACGAGAGAGAGCGAACATTTCACAAGTACATACATTTATATGCTTTCTTCACAGCCCCGGACAAGTCATCCAATCCCCCATTCGTGTAATGCAAAGCCTAGGGTTTGTGACCTGCCTACTTGACTGATTTATACTTAAACATCATTACTGCATACTTTGCTGTTTTCCCTCAGACAATTTACTATCTGGGAGCGGGATGGATTCGTATGTTGGGCCGCCATATCACGTTTTCTTAGTGCAGGGTACATGGTAACATTCCTTGTTTTATTTGCTTATTGTTATCTACTGTTGTTCCTTGAGTCTAAGGTCAGTTAGTTTTAAAGCAGCGAAAATAAGGTTTTCTGTGGAGGAGCACGTCCAGCTGCTAATTATTCTACTTTACTGCTGGTACGAAGAAGGCACTGTTGGGACAGGATGGCACCTAAATTACTGATCAGCGGAGCTCTTGCTTAGCTTCATGGTCCTTCAGTGTAGGATAAACAATTCACTTTAGCAGCTTCAACATTCCTGTCTATGTCAGCACCATAAAGCACCATAAAGTAGACTAAAGTTCGCACAGCTGCCTTTTGCTGTGATAAGGCTGAAAACACAAAATCTGAGCATGAAACAGAAAGCAGGGAGTGATCAAGATGTTGGACAAATCAAAATGGCAACGTAGTCAGCTCATTTCAGGTTCATTCATTGTGATATTACAGTGCTATGTGAATGTGCTTAGGCCAACGTTTACTATCAGGCAGTATTAGAGCAAATACGTTTTCACACCACCACCTCCATCTCCTCCAACATTGTTGTGGTAATTGTTTTATCAGACTTGCCGCCTTTTAGCTTCCTGAGCCATTTTCCAATACCTCTGTCACTTCAGGCTCTGGCTCACAAACTAAAGAGGTACACCTGTCAATTGCCATCCTCATTCTTTGAGAATTGAACTTCCTCCTCCACCTCTGATTCCTCCAAATCTCTGGCTACTTCATCATTTCACTTCCCTTTTTCTTAGAAAGGACTAACACTTGAGTATAATGCTCTGTCAAGAAAGATCATTAAACTCCTCAAAAAAACTACCAAATCTCCTCTGAAATACAAGTTATGGGATTGCCCCGTGAAACCCTGCATCTGCAATCCAACAAAACCCACAAAGAGAAAGTCAATGTGATTTGTACCGCTATTGGCTGCCCGCAAGCTAAATGGAATCCTGCAGGAACTCCAAATATCATTGTGTGTATTTGGCTCAAGCCACAAGAAAACCCGGGTGGAGGCACAGCCTACCCCATTGTACCACCAGTGCTCAGATGTGCCTAGAAGGTGACATACAATGCTTCACAAAACTCATTAAACAAATAAATGATCTATGTCACATAATGAGGGATCAATAGTAACCATAAGGATCAGTTATCTTTTCAGCCCTTCAGACAACCTACATGATGACAGTGATGTGTACAATGCAATAATGGTGCATATTAATACACATAATGTATCCTAAATTAAACAAGGAGTTCCTTCACATAACATGTGAATTGTAATCTCCTAAACTGGCAAAGGGTTTGGCAAACACTTCTAAGATTGAGTACCTGCTTATTGCTTACTGTAGGCTCAAGTTACAAGTTGCTTGAATCCAGATTGGATGAAAGGGTTGGGCATGAAGGAGGTTGTTCATTCTTTACAGCACTTGCCCACATCGTTATGGTTTTTTCTGGACCAACCTCTGTCACTCCAGTCCTATGTTTTAGGAATCGTCCAGCCTTGCTATTTCTCATATGCACTCTTTTAGAGCCATACATGTTTTGTGACAGAGTGCATCTGGTGAGGGTGGGATACCCTTACTTTTTTATTGTTAGCTTTAAAATGATGTGGGTAATTCTATTTCTGAAGGTCATTTCTGGTAATCAAACCCCATTATCATAATGCTCCATGCCAAAAAGAATAATGCAATTGTGTGCCTTGCTGTGGAAGTCTACTGACATCCCCAGCAGTTGCCCTGCAGTGGAACTAGGGTGGGGTTAAAGGTCACATGTGCATTCCTGAACACAGCTACTGGAACCCACAGTTCCAACAGGCACAGGTGACTCTTAACTGTATGCACCTCTGGTTCAAAATATCGCAATTGTTTACCCCAGAAGTCTAGTGCAATGTTAATATCTAAATATAAGCCATCTTTGAGTTTGACATGGTAACTTCTGTGATTACGCAATAATGCAGCCACAATCACTTGATGACATTTCATTGTCAGATTGGTCGACAATGACTCTTTCATTATAGGGCATGGTGTGTATTAAACTGACTGAGGTGGATGTACCACAACAGCCATGTGGTCTCACCCAGGAGACCTCCCATTGGATCCCCTGAGCTGGTCACATCTTCCAGGGAAAAGGAACACTCCCAGGTAGTTCAGCTAGGAACTGGTATTTTAAAGGCATTCCTGTCATTACAATGTGCTCCACTCACCAGGGTGCTGATTACCAGTGTCCTACTGATGTAGGCCTTTTGATAGAAGAAAGCGGTGGAATTAGAGTAGCTTAGATAAGAGCTTCAGTTTGCAATCTTGGATTGTTTTAGGGCTCACAAACTTTGTATCTTACTACCCAGTTCCTGCATACAAACCACTCTGGGTATGACATCAAAAGCCAAAGGGCATTTGTTACAGCAGACGCAATTAGACCCTTAACAACAGGCAGGCACCCAGGACCCTGTTCACTGGATTGACAGAAGCCTGGAAGTACTCGCAAAGCTATCCTTCCTGGCTGGAAAGGCCGAAATAAAGGACTAACCTTACCTCTCAGACCCTGGACTTGGCCTCTCAGCAACTAAAGAACCAATTAAGTGGCCACTGACTCTCCCTGCACCTCCAAACCACTTCAATGCTGGTTCAATGCAGCCCAACCAGCAAGGGAACCGCTGGAATTACCATCGACCCTGACTACATCTACATCTCTGAGTTTCGCTTTACACTGATATCAAAGAGCCACTGTCTCTGTATCTGAGACCCGTCAAATCTTCTAACATTTCCCAACTCAACATCACCTGAATGGTTTCCAGCTTCTTCAAGCTCCAAGCTGTTTCCGCTGCAATAACATAACACTGTGGTGAGCCAGTCATGCCCACTCACTGCCAAAGGCAAATCTCCCCTTCTCCATATGAAAGGCCACCAAATCTTCCAACACTGAATTCCTGACATCAACTGATGCGTTCTCAGCATCTTCAACCAGCAATCTATCACTGCTGCTGCACTGCACCCAGGGTAATCCAGACGTGGACACCTTGCTCACTGTGCTAAGAGAGGCAAAGCTTCTACTCACCGATGAGGCACGGCTAGGCCGAAGCACATGTCTGGGGTTGCTGTTGGAACTGTTGGTACTCTTGTTCAGAGGAGAGTTGCCTAGCATTTTGGTGCTGGACTGCCTAAGTGGGTGGGACTAGACTGATATGCAAATGGATATTCCCCTCTGTGAAAGATACACTGAGCTAAAAGTCCCCCCGAGTGGGCACCTTCCCATAGAACATGTTATTTGCCCGTGTTTGTCCTCGGTGGAGGGGCTCCCAGACCTTTTTGTTCATTTTGAACACATCCATGTATTCCATCACTGGATTTCCTAACTTTGGGACTTCCCATGTAGACTCTGCTAATGCCATCCTGGCAGGAGTTCCTGCCTCCACTCTTGCCCCCTTCCCTTTGCTTCCCTAAAATGATCTGTCCATGCGGCTGCCAGGCTGGTGATGGGTGCCAGGAATTTTGGGCATGTGATTCCACGATCCATCAAGACTCTGAACCAAGGCCCACAGGTGTTCAAAGGCCACAACCCAAAATCAAGCTAATTTCTTTTGGTCAGTGAAACTCGAAAGAAGTCTACTTCCCAACAGCACACCTATTCCCAAACACCTATGTTATAGGAAAAGTAAAATTCCTTTATGGGTTCTGGAGAAAATGTTTGCACTTAAGGGCCTTTAGGGCTGGAACAATCGTCCCCTTGAACTAAGAATTGAACAGGATCCAATGCTGAAAAGCTTTAGAGGCGCAACTGTTCTGCAAGGCATTTGAGTCATGAACGCTGATACCAGCTAGGATACCAGCTGGTTTATGACTTTAATTTGGTCAATCTGGTTTATGACAAATTTGTGTTTTCGTTTTTTTGGAGTTAAACTTTATCAAATGCTGTGAATGATACCTATGGGTTTTGTATAGGCCCTGTCCCTTTTCTCGCTCCCCGCCCTTTCAACCACTCCTGCGTTCAAGCTTGACCTTCAGAAGTGGCTATTATTCATGCAGGTCGTTACAAAAACCACAAAAGGTCATCGATAAATTAATGCATTTGAAGTCTCACTGTCTTTTTTTAGGTTTGTACAGTTGCATTGATTTGCTGTGTGTATTTTGCATCATGGCCACCTGCCAGTGTTAATGTTGTATCAAAGTTATTTAACATTTTGACCTCATTATAAGTTTGCCAGTAGAAGTCGTGCTAATACCGCCGAACTGGCTATAAAATGAATGTGCTGCCTGATTAGGCTCATGGTGATTTCTCATTTTGGACTCCATTTGGGATGTGTGGAATTACCGCATGTGCTATTGCCACCGGGGTAATTACCACCATTGTAAATGGAGATAATACAACCAGGCTTTTTTAGTATACAGGGCCCCAAGCACATAATTATGCTGAGCAGTAAAGCAGGCAGTATTCCGAAATACCGCCTGTTTTACTGTTAGCTAGCACACTACTTGTAATAAGGCCCTTTGTGTTGGGTTGTGTTTTGTCTTGTGCATTGCTCTGGTGCCCGTCAGTGTTTCATCCTCACTGTGGTAAAGCGATAAATACAATGGAAGCAAACCAGAATGCATACCCCATCTCTGGCATTGCAAGTGACGGCTACCACTGCGCATCTCTGCCTCTAAATGGATTGGGGCAGAGGGTAAGTCTACTCCACGTCTGACAGTAAACAGGGGCAAGGGGACTGCCCCTCCGATCATTGATTTTAACAGGTATGATGTGAGAGGCCTACACCCTCTCCTCTTCGATGGCAGAAAGGCGAGGTCAGTCCTCTCTCCATCTCTGACAATATGTCGATTTAAATACACCTGACAATAAGCGCAGGGGGCGGGGTTGGCCTTGTTTTGATTCCTGGCAGCAGCAATTTGGACAGAATACTTCCCGCCTCGGTCAGTACGTGGGCCGGGGAGCACACACACTGGACCCCTGGCAGCCGGGGGATCTGGAGCGGGATAAGGTGAGGGCAGGACAGAGACACTCGGGCCCAGTGGCAGGTCTGCAGGGCTCCCGCGCTCTCTGATTCCACTCATTGCCCCCGCCTGGCTTACTAAGCGCTCGCAGATCCTCTGGAGGGAGAAATCACGGGAAACGCAGAAGAAAGGAGAAGGAAAAATCTCTCTTAAGCGACGACAACCTCCCCCCAGCTCCCCAGTCGCGCCAGCATCCCAGAGGAGCCATCCAACAGGAGAGAAAATCTCATTTTCCTACAAATAGTTTGTCAGAAGCAGCAGGGCGAGCAATAAATCATTCTGAGAGGAGAGCAGTAGAGGGGGATACGGCCGGGAGAGTCAGGGAGGCGAAGGAGGGAGTGAGGAGAGAGGGAGAGATTAGAGGCATACGGGAAAGGCAAGGCTGCGTACATGGAGGCGAAGGAGGGAGTGACGATGGGCGAGAGAGAAAAGGAGTGAGGAGAGATGAGAGGGATAAGGGAGAGGCAGGGAGGCATACAAGGAGGCGAAGGAGGAGGCAGAGGGGATGGGCGAGCGAGAAAGGGAGTGAGGAGAGAGGGAGAGATGAGAGGGATACGGGAGAGGCAGGTAGGCATACATTGAGGAGAAGGAGAGAGAGAAAGGGAATGTGGTGAGGCGAGAGTGGCGAGTGGAGAGAGATGGAAAGAGAAAGGAGGGGATTTGACCATATTGAGAGGCTAAAGGGGAGACTGGGGAAGACAACAGGGCGTGAGGAGAGAATCCTAGGAGAGGCGTGATGAGTTAGAAGAGAGAAGGAAAGGGGTGATTAGTTAGAAGAGAAAGCGAATAACAGAGAAAAGGGGAAGAGTGATGGAAGGAGAGTGGGGCAGAGGAGAGAAGGGAAGGTCAAGGAAGAGGAAAAGAGAAAGGAATGCAGAAAGTGAAGGGGGACTAGGAGGAATACATTTAGGGAAGTTTGAGAAAGAAGGGTGACTTGCTGGAAGTAGGTGAGATCAATCCAAATTGGGTAAAATACGGGCATGGGGAACTGAGAGGAAGTGGCATGCAGAGGATGGTTGCGATACCATTTCGGAGGGGTGTCGTTTGGTTTCTGATAACCCAATCTGCTGAGGTACCCCCTGGGCAGAAGGGCTCAGTCCTGTGTAAGTCGAGGTGCTCCCTTCCTTAGTTATACTCCATTAGGAGGCGACTCTCCCATGGGTGGAACTGTTATAATGAGTGAGGTGCTCCAGGCAGGAGGTGGGTGGTGGGATACAGAGGAACTATTGTGAGGGAAGGCTCCATTCGGGCACGGTATACAGTGGCATGATGCTCAATGTGGCCCAGGTAGCCCGGCGCGGGCAGATGATAGAAGTTGTGATGTTGCTGTTCAGCCTTTAGTATGCTCGAGGGCAGAGGTGTTGCTAGGGTGGGGCTGAGGGGGCTATAGCCCCTGGTCTTTTGGTTGTAGCCCCGGATAGAATCTCAGGAGCTACAACCAAAAGTCTAGCTAGCCCCCAGTCCAACAGTTCCGACATCAGCATAGACCCGGGTCTAGCAACACCCCTGCTCATGGGTTAGTCCCGGTCTCCCACCATACCAAGATGCGGCACTGAACGGAATTCTATTACCATGTTGGGTGCTATAAAAAAGCACCAATACAATTGAAATAAGACCTTTCTAAGTCAATCCTGCACAAAGAGAGGGGAGGTGAGACAGAACAACAGCCAACGTTCAGGCAAACCAAGCCAAACAGAGATCTAGATTATAACAATGATTACACTCTGAAAAAAAGATCACACTGAGGATAACATATGTCTGAACATGAGAGGGGGGTTCCGTGGCCAAAGCAAGGGTCAGACTGGCAAAGGCGGTAACCAGGTAAGACTGAGGGAGCATTTCACCCAGTGGGAAATCCTTATTTTAGATAGTCTCTGTCGCACCTAGACTCTAGAGCAGGGATCTGCATCCTACGGCTCTCCACATGTTTTGGACTACAAATCCCATGATCCTTCACCGCTCACTATGTTAGCTAGGGCTGATGGGGGTTGTAGTCCAAAACAGACTCCTGCTCTAGAGGAATGACATCTGGTTCCTAGCGATGGAGGCCAAGTCACGAAAGCTGTCCAGGTCTGTAAGTTGCTCACACAGACACAGTTTGGTAAGCCTGTACCTTTCCCGATGAAGTCTTCCGTAATACTGCCAAACTCATGCGGTAAATACCGAGTACTCAGAAAGATCTGCACGATTTCCCGAAGCAGGACATTTGTCAGTGGGTGTTTGGAATGCAGGGCATTCCTTAAATATATTGTCATCCTAAACACTACGTTTTGTGTTCCGAATGACAATATATTTAAGGGAACATGGGGGACGGGTTAGCTGAGGGTGCGGGGCTTAGGGGGTGAATCTCCCCCAAAAAGTGACACCTTTGTGTTATTCCCCATTTTAGAGTCCCTTAGGACTCCATGGAACCCCCTGGAACTTTCACATGGAACCCCCTGCGCCCTCTTAGCTGAGGCCAACAGGCCGCCCCAAAAAGGTTACTGCACCAAACTCATGCAGACCTTTGTGTTATTCCCCGTTTTAGAGTCCCTTAGGATTCCATGGGATCTGGGATCTACCACATGTGGCAATTGCTGCGTGTGCTTATTACGAAAAGTGTTAGTAACGAATATTGACGGCCGCACCAAAATGCTGGAAAAAAGTTTTGGGGAATGCTGCCTTCAATATTTGAAAATAACATATGGAAACCCACTTTACCCCCACGCGCTGTTGGTCGCGTCCTACAGCCTGCGCCAAAAGGGTAACTGCGCCCAAGGCGCCGTGCTGAAATGGCCAGCAACCAAACACCCGCATTCAAAAAAGGGGCACCATATGACTCCAAGTCATGAGGATATTTCTGTTACTCTGCACTTCCCATAAGACTCCATGGGGTCCAGGTTCTATCACACGTGGTATTTGCCGCATGTGGTACTGACTGTGTGAGACGGGTTTTACCTCTGCACAAATGCAGGCAGACACATTTCGATAACGGAACTCAAAATTTGGTGGTGTGGTAAAATACCTGATGTTTTATCACTCAAACAAGCCCAATCTGCTGTAGCTTGGGTTGTTATATAACAGGGTGAGAGTATGTAACAAAACTGCAATTTCAAGCTAGCCTAGTATTTATTGTGAACAGAAGGCTCACGGTTTCTCACTCTCAGAGCAGATTACATGTTATCTAACGAAAAATCGTCTCGTATACAAATGGAATCACATTGACGTATGTATTGTAATAATTAATAGTTTTGATAAATCATTATGATTGCATTTTTTTCTGATTGGTTCAAATTGATAGGATTCACTGCTAACTAAACGTCATAGGCACGCAAATACCACTAAAAGCACAGCTTGGGTTATTTCTTTATATATTTAATAATCATTTATAAAGCACAGCAACTCTTAGGCATCGAGGCGCTGTCACAGAGACCAGTTAATTGCAGACATATCAAATATACAATGGTGAGTCAATACAGTTCATAGCCAAAACAGCCAGATCAAAGAGTGCCAAAGGGAGGGGTGTCTGAGTTAGGTAAACAACCATGTTTTTAGGGCTCTTCAGAATACCCAGTATGAGTGTTCCCCTCTCAGGGTGGGAGGGAGAAAGTTTCACTGTTTGGAAGCAATAGCTAGCAGCAATAGCTTTGATTTTCACTTCTTGAGCACAGGCCCCCCAAAGACCAACCCTTGCCCCCCATAGAAAGGAGGCCTTGAATGTGGGACCTGAGGGAGTGGGGGGTCATTTCACACTAAATGTGCAGCAGGAACCCCAGAGATTAGAATTCTGAGAGGCAGTACTGTGGGAGGCAGAGCCAGGATTTGTTTGCTTGCCCTGGACAATGATCTATTCTCCACAGCCATGAAAGCACAAATGACCAGGGAGATGAAGGACCATTCACACCTCTAGGTGAGGCAGCACACTTAATCAAACACACTTACTTAAACAGGCTTACAATCATTTTCTCAAACCTTAAATCAGAAAGTTGGTTTCTGTAATTTAAAGTATGTTCATTTTTTGTGGGAATATAGCGTTTGTTCACATCATGCTTAATAAAATGCTTAACTATATCAAACAATAAATGACACATGATGTTGCTTGCACACAGATATCTGCAGAAGATACATCAATTGACGGGCCTGTAAGGGTGTTGAAGAAGGAAGCTGACACAAAGGTGGGATCGGGTGGTTAGAGACTTTTATTTGTGCATAAAAAGGCCCTCCCTATCTGTTAGGCAGAAACCTGTGCAGATCCCTCTGGGACCACTGCAAAAGATTTAAGACTACAGGTGTTTGGCAGTAAACCCACTTGGTAGCAGTCTGTACCACAAAGATTCACTTGATAGCTGTGGCTGAGCAGTCAGACTTCCCTCAAGAAGAGTTAGGCAGTATACAGAGTATTCACAATAGGTCAAAAGAACACAGTAGAACAAGCAAACACTGACCAGAGCTTGGTGTAAAAGAGATATAATTATTTATTTTAAACCACATCTAATAAAACACACAGGCACTAATATTAAGCAGTTCAAAAACACGGTCACTAAAAGATAGACACTCCCATAAAAGAATATTAGACAAGTCTTAAGTAAAGCCCCACTTATTTTCAGACAGCGGTGAGCGCTTAACGCAGATGGCACTCTAATAATTCCGTTTTAAAAGGGAGAGAAAGGCAGAGTATAAATTGAAACAGATCCCAACACTTTCCCAAGAACACAGCAAGAGAGGAAGGCAGAATCAAACCATGAAGTTAGAGTTCAGAAAGCCGGATCCACTTTAAGAGGATCAGAACGAAATGTGTCCAAGGTCACACGGTTGAAAAGTGCACAAAAGTCTCGAAAAGGTTCAGAAAGAGTTGGACCAAAAGAAAGGGACCAGTTAGATGGTCAAGGCGGCCAGCCCAGTCCAGAAGGTTAAGGGAATATTATTACCTTGTAGCAATCTTTAGAAAGGGAAGACAGGAGTCCATTGCACTGCCAGGGAAGAAACCAGCCGCAGAGTTCTCAGTTAAAAGGAGCGGTCCTTTTATTCGCGGTCCAGTGGTAAGTGGCTATCCGGTTGCCGGGTGCTTGGCACGGGCAATTCGACCACAAGGCATCCTGGGATACGTGGAAAAGAAGGTAAACTGGTTGTGCCCACCAGTCAGGGGAAGAAGACTCTCCAGCCGGGAGATCTTCTCTGTTGTCGGGAAGTGGTGAGTCGGTTCCGCAGGGCTCCACCGGTGGTGTCGTTGTAGCAGGTCGGCTCAGCTTCTCCCTTGTCGGATTCTCAGGTCCTGTGGCGACTTCTGAAGTTCCAGTCCCCAAAGCCCTGCTTTTATGCAGCACACCCCCATTCACTCAGCCTAGCTGTCAATCAAACATGCTAAGTGGTGAGCCGGCCGGCTCACCACTTGGGCCAATCACACAAGAGTGCGACTTGAGTTACCAAGGTAACTCAGTCCAGGGTGCCTAAACCCCCTCCCACACCCCCTGTGGTACCCAGACAGAGTGGCACCACTTTTGGAGGCTTCTGTGGAGAAGCCCGCCAAAAGTGGAACAAAGGGCTCGACTTGGATTGGAGTCACAGAAGAGAACACAAACGCCATTTTAGAATCGACTCCTGGCAAAAAATACCAACCGGCGAATTAATATTAAATAAATAAACCGGCGGTATGTTCGAGGCTATGAGAATTAAATAATTAAAGTTGGTAGCCTCGAACAATGGGAAAATCCCATAGGGATATATTCGCGGTCGAATATAAAAAGTAGTATCCACTGCCACCAGCCAAAACTCGATCAGGGGGGACGGAGACGTGCCCCCTCGACTAACAGACCCCGGGGCAATGGAATTGCCCCGGCCAGTACGTCCACAATATGATGGTTTGTACTGGTTTCTGTTCATAATTTGGGACTAGTAAAGCCAATGGTGACTTTACATGCCCTGGGAGACAGTAGTCAGTCCCAGGGTATGGAGCCTATGGTGGGGTGTCACTATGACATCCCTGTGTCACTGCACGGAGGGTGCTGTGTAACACACATAGTAAAACACATGAGACCCTATGGAGTAAAGGACCCCATAGCCCATAAAACACATTAAACAGTCAAAGGAACACCATAAATCATGTCCAAGAGTGGGAGAAAAAGAGTCTCACTCTTGGCAGGAGAAAACCCCAGAAATCCAGCAAAGCTGCTGGGGGACTCACTAGGTTAGGAAATTCAGCCTAAACAGAGAATTCTCCCTAACACTCGCCCTCCCCCCCCCAGACTAAGGGACAGGAGGATTTAATCCACTCCTGGATGAATCTCATACCTCTAGTCGATGACATACATCCTAGAGAGACCATCAGCATTTTGGTGGTGACACCCTGACCTGTGCTCAATGGTGAAATCAAACCCTTGCAGGCAGATTGACCATCTCAATAGTTTTGGGTTTTCCCCTTTCATTTGCATTAACCATCTCAAGGGTTGGTGGTCAGTCTGAATGACAAAAGTACAACCATACAAGTATGGCCTAAACTTCTTCAGAGCCCACACAATAGCAAAACACTCTCGTTCAATGGTTGCCCACCTTGTTTCAGGATCCTTCAGTTTTCTACTGATGAAGCAAATGGGGTGCTCCCTACCTTTCCCATCCAGTTGACTGAGGACTGCACCTATTCCTACATTTGAAGCATCTGTTTGCACAATGAAAGTTTGGTGGTAGCCAGGAGCCCTGAGTACTGGGGCTTGGCAAAGAGCCTTTTCCAGGGTTTCAAAGGCCTGATTGCATTCCTCATTCCACCTAACCTTTTTAGGGAATTTAGTTCTCAATGAAATTCCTGTAATACCCAGTGAGGCCTAAGAAGGCTCTCACCTGGGTCTGAGTAGTAGGTGTTGTCCAATTTTGCACAGCTTCAATCTTACTGGGCAAAGGCCTAATTTCTCCACCTCCTACCTCATGTCCAAGGTAGACCACTTTACTCTGTCCAATCTGGCCTTTCCAAGAGCCCGCAAAACATATCTCAGGTGGTCCACATGTTCTTCCCAGGAATTGCTGAACACTGCTATGTCATCCAAGTATGCCATGCAGAAGTCCTCCATCCCATTCAGAACCTGGTTTACCAACCTTTGAAATGTAGCATTTTTCAATCCAAAAGGCATAACCTTAAACTGGTATAAGCCAACGGGGGTAGAAAATGCAGTTTTCTCCTTGGCATGGTCTGTCAGGGCTATTTGCCAATAGCCTGACGTCAAGTCAAATGTGCTGAGGAACTTGGCTGCACCAAGTCTATCCACCAACTCATCTGTCCTTGGCAAAGTGTGGGCATCAGTCTTAGTGACTGCATTAAGAGCTCTGTAATCCACACAGAATCTAAGTTCCTTAGATCCTGCCTTTGGTACTAACACAACTGGGCTAGACAATGGACTAGTAGAGGGCTCTATTACCCCGAGATCAAGCATCTTGCTGACCTCACCTTTGATGTGGGTTCTTATATTCTCTGACATTCGATATCCTCTGCTTTTGACTGGCAGACAGTCACCAGTGAGTATGTCATGCTGTCCCCAAGGGGTCAAGCCTGGTGAAAGTGAGAACAGGGAGGCAAACTGATTGAACATAGATTTGCACTCTTCCTGTTGCTCAGGTGTCAGGTTTGAAGAGAGATTTACTCCTTCAATCTTTTTGTCTAAAGGTAAGCCTCTAAGGAGATCAGGAAGAGCTTCACTCTCTTCTTCTTCCTCTGATGATGCTAGAGGCAAAGCTCCTACATCAGGTCTGGAGACATACGCTTTTAGTCTGTTGGTGTGGAAGACTGTTGGAGCCTCCTTGGGATTGCCCAAGTCCACCAGATAGTTGACCTCTCCAAGTTTACCCACAACCTTGAAGGGTCCCATCCATTTGTCTTGCAAGGCCCTCTGCCTTGTTGGAATCATAACGAGAACTAGCTGGTCCTGAGTAAACTCAACCATGTTAGCCTTTTGGTCATGCCAGTGCTTGACCAGTGCTTGTCCAGCTTTCAAGTTATCACTTGCTTCTGCCATCATTTGTGACATTCTCCTTGGGAGACCTATCACATAGTCACTCTGACTGGCTTGGGGGAAGGAGCACTCTCCAACCTCTCCTTGATCAGGGCCAATGGAACTCTGACCGGATGACCATAAAGAAGTTCAAAGGGAGAATAACCTACTCCCTCCTGAGGGACTTCTCTATAAGCAAAGAGAAGGCATGGCAGTAGAAGGTCCCACTTTCTTTTAAGGGGGTCCTCTAAAGCACCTATCATGCTCTTCATGGTTCTGTTGAACCTTTCAACCAGTCCATTTGTCTGAGGGTGGTATGCGGTTGAGAACTTGTAAGTAACTCCGCAGGTTTTTCACATGGCTTTCATGTAGTGGGACATAAAATTCGACCCCCTGTCAGAGATTACTTCCTTAGGAAACCCAACCCTGGTAAAAATACCAAGGAGGGCCTTAGCCACAGCCGGAGCTGTAACAGTCCTCATAGGAATTGCCTCAGGGTACCTAGTAGCATGGTTTACTACAACAAGTATAAACCTGTTGCCTGAGGAAGTTGGAGGATCAAGGGGACCAACAATGTCAATCCCTACTCTCTCAAATGGGACTCCCACTACAGGGAGAGGCACTAAAGGTGCCACATTCTTGGAGCCAACCTTACCAGAAGTCTGGCAGGTGTGGCAGCTCCTGCAGTACTTATCTACTTCAGCCCCCATCTTTGGCCAATAAAAGTAGAGTGAGAGCCTTTCCTTAGTCTTCTTGAAACTCAAGTGACCAGCCAAAGGAATCTCTTGGGCTAACTGCAAGAACTGTGGTCTGTTCTCTTGGGGTACTACAAGTCGTTTGTTGTCCCCAGGTGCAGACTCCGTTGGTTTACTGTAGAAGAGGCCATCTTCCCAGTGTAACCTATATTTCCCAGGCTCTTGCCCTTCAGCCTGAGCATCTGCCTGGTGGCGAAGACCTTCCAGAGTTGGACATTCTCTCTGTCCCTTACTGAAGTCTGCCCTGTTGGGTCCACCTTCTGCCAGTAAAGACTGCACCTCAGGATGGTCAACAGGATCCAAATCTCCAATGAGTTCCTGGCCTTCCACTAGCTCTTCTTCAGAGTCTAGTTCAACCACACAGGGTTGTACCTCCCTCTCAGCCTCAGCTGGAGGGGGAGTTACTGGTGTAACTTTGGACAACCTCGGGGAAGTCCTTGTTGGCTGCACTGGAGTGCTGGCTGTGAGGTTCTTTTTAGAGGTTTTAGGTTTCCCTTTTTATTCTAGTTTCTTAGAGACAGCAGCTGACATCTCCAGTGGAGCAGGAGTGATCTCTTTCTTCATCATCTCCTTGGGAGCACCTCTCATGGTTCTCTCCCTTGCAGGTCTGGTGAGCTCCTGTAACCTTTTACTAGGAGGTCTGTGGGTATGTGACACTACTCCAAGAGTTTTTAAGTCATTACCCAGCAGAACCCGTCCTGGCACCTCACTTTGTATGCTGACAGGTATCTTCACAGTCGTGTCATTACACTGGATGAGAACTGGTAATTGGGGAATCATCTGCACAGGCCCTTCAGCTAACTTGGTGAGGCGTTTGGGTGCCTTAGCAACATCCTCAGCCTGAAAAAACGATTTGTCCACCACAGTTATGCTGGCCCCAGTGTCCCTAATGGCAGGAGTCTCCTGACCATTCACCTGGACACTGTCCTTATAATACTCGTTAGTATTATCTGGGATAGAATTATAGACATCTAAGTTCTGTTGTTCCCACAAACCCAGAGACACTAAAGAAACACTGGCTGAGACTCCAATGTGTTCATCAGCCAGCAATAGAAAGCTTCCACTTGCCATTTGTACTTCCTCCTCTGGAGCGAAGGCTAAGGAGACAAGCTGGACCCCTGAAGGTTTACCCTTTCATCTGGGATCTCCTTTCACATGGTCAGTAGAGCCACAAACAAAGCATTTACCAAATGCTTTCTGGAATGGTGGCTTGTTCTGACCTTCTTCTGGTTTGGCACCAGTAGGTACACTAGCCTGATTTGGTTTCCCTTGTGGCTTTCCCTTTTGGTTTTGTTTGGGGCCCTCTTTGGAATTGGAATTATTAGAATTCTCTTTGGAGTCCTTTCTTTGCTGTTTTCCCCCATCCTTTTTCTGAGTAGCCCCAGAATCCTTGTGAGTGGCCCTGCTGGCAACCCACAAGTCAGCAGCCTTAGCTAACTTCCTTGAATACAATTCCTTTGAATCAGCCAAGTGCCTTCTGAGCTCAGGAGAGCAGGCATCATAAATTGACTCCAACATTACAAGATTCTTCATTCCTTCATAAGTGTTAACCCTGTAACCCTTAATCCACCCCTCTAAGTTTTTCAAACTTTCACTCACCCAGGTAGACCAAGGAGTACCATCATGCTTTTTGAGGGTCCTAAACCTCTTAAGGTACTGGGAAGGGGTCTTCCCAAATCTAGCTATCAAAGCTAGCTTCACACATTCATAATCCTTCTTATCCACCTCCCCCAACTCCATTACCACATTAGTTGCAACAGGGGGAAGCCTAGAGAACAACCAGGGAAGTAACTCATTCCCTGTGATGTCCTGGAGCCCATGATTATACTCAAACATTTTTAACCAATCCAACACATTCAACTTAGGTTCATACATACCCACTAATTCCTTAGGCATCCGGGGTCTTTTGAGACTGGAACTCCTAGAGGAACCAGAGGAGAGAGAAGCATTTTCCACAGACAACTTCTTCATTTCTAGTTCATGATTAATCTCTATTTCTCTGAGTCTTAACTCAGCTTGCTTCTGCTCAGCCTGGACATTCATTCTTCCGAACTCTAGCTCTTGGTTTCTTTCAGATTGAGCAATAAAACGTTTGTACTCTAATTCAAGCTTAATTTTTTCAAGTTCAAAATAAGCACGGTTACATGTAGGACCTGGTATAGGCCCAGTAGGTACAGTAGGTAAGGCAGACAGAGGCTCAGAGTGGCTAACTTCATTAGGTTCACTTTCCTCTTCTGACTCATTATCAAGACTTTGATTTAGATCAATACCATCACTGTTTTCTACATTTGCTGGGGGGGTAGATTCCTCTGTACCACCCAGACTTTGGTTTTCTAACAATCTTTCTATAAATTCCATGTTCTTGCCCTTCTCAGAGAGATTCATATGTCTACACAATACTTTTAAGCAATCAGCAGTTTTGGCAGACAATGGGCCTCATTCCGAGTATGGCGGTAAGGGATAGCGGCCACCGCTAACGAGAGCGGTGGCGGTAATCCCTTACCGCCATACTCCGAGTTCCCTTAGCGCCATGGTGCTTTTAACACCTGCTTTTAGCAGGCGTTAAATACCATGGCGCTAAGGGACCTTGATGTTAATTACGCCACCGTAATTTACGGTGGCGTAATTGACGCCTTCCCCACTCCCATTATGCCCTATGGGGCAAGAATGGGAATGGGGAAGGGTAAATGGGGATTGGGGAATTACCGCCCCGCCAACCTTGGAATGGGGCGGTAATTCCGCCAACCACCAAGGCGCTGCCGGTCCGGGTACGGCGTCAACCAAGGCGTTAATAGCGCCATTGGTTAGCGCCGTACTCGGAATGAGGCCCAATGATTCTAGGGTATAACTCTCCATAGCAGACATAGTTAGAAAATCAGCTTTTTAGTGCTAAGCTTTGTGGTTAGTTGTCCTAAAGTATTCAAAAAGCACACTAAAGTGTATACTCAATACAAATCCCATCGCTGTACACCAGTGTTAGGCAGAAACCTGTGCAGTTCCCTCTGGGACCACTGCAAAAGATTTAAGACTACAGGTGTTTGGCAGTAAACCAACTTGGTAGCAGTCTGTACCACACAGATTCACTTGGTAGCTGTGGCTGAGCAGTCAGACTTCCCTCAAGAAGAGTTAGGCAGTATACATAGTATTCACAATAGGTTAAAAGAACACAGTAGAACAAGCAAATACTGACCAGAGCTTGGTGTAAAAGAGATATAATTATTTATTTAAAACCACATCTAATAAAACACACAGGCACTAATATTAAGCAGTTCAAAAACACGGTCACTAAAAGATAGACACTCCCTTAAAAGAATATTAGACAAGTAAAGCCCCACTTATTTTCAGACAGCGGTGAGCGCTTAACGCAGATGGCACTCTAATAATTCGGTTTTAAAAGGGAGAGAAAGGCAGAGTATAAATTGAAACAGATCCCAACACTTTCCCAAGAACACAGCAAGAGAGGAAGGCAGAATCAAACCGTGAAGTTAGAGTTCAGAAAGCCGGATCCACTTTAAGAGGATCAGAACGAAATGTGTCCAAGGTCACACGGTTGAAAAGTGCACAAAAGTCTCGAAAAGGTTCAGAAAGAGTTGGACCAAAAGAAAGGGACCAGTTAGATGGTCAAGGCGGCCAGCCCAGTCCATAAGGTTAAGGGAATATTATTACCTTGTAGCAATCTTTAGAAAGGGAGGCCTGGCGGACACGGTACCTTAAAGTGGTGAGAATACTCCAGCGGGGGCAGTTGTTTCTGGCAGCGGATGCAAGTCAGTGCTTTGTCCGGGGGAAGAGAGGATCTCGTCGGGGAGGAAGACAGGAGTCCGTTGCACTGCCAGGGAAGAAACCAGCCGCAGAGTTCTCAGTTAAAAGGAGCGGTCCTTTTATTCGCGGTCCAGTGGTAAGTGGCTATCCGGTTGCCGGGTGCTTGGCACGGGCAATTCGACCACAAGGCGTCCTGGGATACGAGGAAAAGAAGGTAAACTGGTTGTGCCCATCAGTCAGGGGAAGAAGACTCTCCAGCCGGGAGATCTTCTCTGTTGTCGGGAAGTGGTGAGTCGGTTCCGCAGGGCTCCACCGGTGGTGTCGTTGTAGCAGGTCGGCTCAGCTTCTCCCTTGTCGGATTCTCAGGTCCTGTGGCGACTTCTGAAGTTCCAGTCCCCAAAGCCCTGCTTTTATGCAGCACACCCCCATTCACTCAGCCTAGCTGTCAATCAAACATGCTAAGGGGTGAGCCGGCCGGCTCACCACTTGGGCCAATCATACAAGAGTGCGACTTGAGTTACCAAGGTAACTCAGTCCAGGGTGCCTAAACCCCCTCCCACTCCCCCTGTGGTACCCAGACAGAGTGGCACCACTTTTGGAAGCTTCTGTGGAGAAACCCGCCAAAAGTGGAACAAAGGGCTCGACTTGGATTGGAGTCACAGAAGAGAACACAAATGCCATTTTAGAATCGACTCCTGGCAAAAAATACCAACCGGCGAATTAATATTAAATAAATAAACCGGCGGTATGTTCGAGGCTATGAGAATTAAATAATTAAAGTTGGTAGCCTCGAACAATGGGAAAATCCCATAGGGATATATTTGCGGTCGAGTATAAAAAGTAGTATCCACTGCCACCAGCCAAAACTCGATCAGGGGGGACGGAGACGTGCCCCCTCGACTAACAGACCCCGGGGCAATGGAATTGCAATGGAATTGCCCCGGCCAGTACGTCCACAATATGATGGTTTGTACTGGTTTTTGTTCATAATTTGGGACTAGTAAAGCCAATGGTGACTTTACATGCCCTGGGAGACAGTAGTCAGTCCCAGGGTATGGAGTCTATGGTGGGGTGTCACTATGACATCCCTGTGTCACTGCACGGAGGGTGCTGTGTAACACACATAGTAAAAACACATGAGACCCTATGGAGTAAAGGACCCCATAGCCCATAAAACACATTAAACAGTCAAAGAAACACCATAAATCATGTCCAAGAGTGGGAGAAAAAGAGTCTCACTCTTGGCAGGAGAAAAAAACAAACTCCAGAAATCCAGCAAAGCTGCTGGGGGACTCACTAGGTTAAGAAATTCAGCCTAAACAGAGAATTCTCTCTCACTAACACTATCCATATCGTCTAAGAGGGGATTCCCTGCATCAAAACTAATACTAAATGGTCCATCAAAATGTCAGTCAAATTAAACTCCACCATCCTGTGTCACAACCTACTTCTATCCCTCACACTACCACTAAAGGATAATCTAACAGAAAGTTCCTTCTCCAGGAAAATGTCTCCCTTCTCAAAATGCTCGGATAGCGTATTAAAAGAATGTTCTCTTGCAACAAGAATGGCAGGGGGAATGGCTTCCTTCCCCTGGCTTGCGGGTTCCACACAGCTTTTATATAATTTCCACTTCCAGTAGAATGGCTTTGTTCTCCTGGTATAGGTCTATACAGTTTCCATTAAAGCCAGTGGGAATGACTCCCTTCTCCTGGTGTCTCTAGCACAACTCTCAGTTTGGGACCAGGAGAAGGACTCCCTTCTCCTGTATTTCTTGGCACAGTTCACAAAAGGTCAGGGAGAATGACTCCCTTCCTCTGGCATCTTTAGAGTGTGTCCCAAGAGAAGAGCTTTAGCCCATTCCCCAGGGGAATGACTCCCTTATCCTGGTGTCTAAAACATTCTTTCTCACAATCTTCAGCTTGATGTACACTTTGCCACTCTGTTTTGGTGTTAGCAAAGTCCCAAATCCTTCTTTGTTGATCACTTGGCTTAGTGTCTGAGAATACCTGATGAATTTTGGTTAAGACCAGAAATCCCCATGCATGATGAAGAAGGGCAAATTACCCCATTGGAGTTATAAGCAGCAGTGGTCAGAGAGGAAAGGGTGGTTCTTCATGGGACAGATGATTAGGGAAGAGGATGGAGCATAGTGATAGCCCTCAGTGAAGGATACAGGTTGACAGATTTGACAGACGAGGAGCTGTTTAATGACGAGTACTCAGATGATTAATTAGTATTTTTCATAAATCTCACTTATTGGATCAAAGTAGAGAATAGGGACATACCGCAGAGAATGACGCTGGTAAGAAAGAAACCGTCATTTTTCCAGGAAGATTTAGAGAAAGTGCCAGATATTTTATGTACCACAAGTCCATATGATGTGGGTCTATTAAAAGTAGTAGGAGCAGTTAAAATCAAGCTTACACCAGGAGCTCTTTTGCCACGGGCAAAGCAATACCCCAAGTCTAGAGAAGCGGATGAAGGTACATTTGAGACTATTTCTGCTTCAATGAAGCAAGGCATATTGGTGCCTTCCAATTCACCATGTAACACGGCTGTGTACCCAGTCGTGCAGATTCATACAGGACCATCGCCCCCTAAACAATATATTCAAAGCTGATTTTCCTTTAGTTCCAAATACTGCGACAATATTGTGCAAAATTCCATCTAAAGCCAGATATTTCACAGTTATAGATAAAAAAAATATGAATACTTCAGAACCTAAACCGACGAGAGAAAGGAAGCAATTTCTAGGCCTATGCAACTATTGTATGGCCTAGGTTTTCGATTACAGTACATATATTCAACCACTTTTAAAAGCACTTAAAGAAGCACAGGTAAGCAAGAGTAAAATAAAATGGACAGATGAGATGACTGAAGGATTTCAAGAATTAAATAAGGGCAATCAGTACAGCCCCAGTGTTTGGAATTCCAGATTATCATGAAGAATTTTATTTATTTTCTCATTCAAATGAAGAAATGATGACAACAGTCCTTACACAGAAAATGACATTAGGATATGGACATAAACCATTGGCTTACTATGGTGGGATTTTAGATCCAGTTATGAAAGAGCATTATCCCTGTGAGCAATCTTTAGCTGCTGCTGCATTCACGATTGAAAAAGCTTCAAGTAAAACAATGGGGTGTTCAGTAACACTATTTGTAGAGCATGCATTATTTGCGATTTTAGAGAAACCCAAAAGTACATTGACTACACAAAGAGCATCAGGATATGAGGTAATTATATCGAATCCTGCGATCAAAGTTGTTAGATGCAAGACAGTGAACCCAGCAATGTTCATACCAGAACCAGTAGGAGAGGATGAATAAGCACATAATTGCACAACACATGCTGAATACTATGATGATATTCTCCAAGCTAGAGAAAATGCTCTTGGGAGGGGGGAAGCCCTCTTTATTGATGGTTCTTCAAGAATTGACCAAACGACTGGCAAAAGGCATACTGGATCAGCGGTAGTTAAGCAGAACGGAGAGGGTGAATTTCAGGAAGTGACAAGTGTGAGATTGCCTTTGCATTATTCAGCACAGGGTATAGAATTAGTGCCGCTTATCGCTGCACTTCAGTCTGGTACTGCCACCAATGAGCGCAGTCCAGCCTATTGCCTGCTCTTTCCTTTCATGTAGGTCATGTGAGCTGAAGGTTTCATAGAGAAAGGTAGCTGACCAAATGTCACAGGACTCCAGCCAGTTTAGTCTGCAAAATTGACAAAAAACAGTTTTCCTGTATGTGAAATTTCAAATGTTCTTTTGCACATCATGAATAACCATCTGCAAGTGTGTGTTTGGCATACTTAAAGGTTTAAAATACAGTAGTGGAAAGCTGATGAGAATGTTTAGGCTCACGCCACTTATTATTCCGATACTTGTGCACTTCTCTTGATGACAGAGAAAAGGAAGATAGAATCCTTCTACTTTTTCGTAACACGTTTTTGTAAAGGTGGGTTATTAATTTTGCCATGTTGGGCAATGTGATATGTGTTCTTTCCAAGTAAACTCTACAAAACAGGGTAGTATTTTAAAACATTAAAGTCAATCATTCACAAATAATTGCACCTTGCTGTAATATGGGAACTGGGAAAGCATGTGGTCAAGTCAGCAATTGCAGCCTGAGGTGAAATCCTAGCTTTACCACTTAACATAACTGTGTGATACCGGCGCACCAGCAAGAGTACCGCAGAGTACAGACTGCAGACCTGCAGAAAGTTCTGTGCTCCCACCCTGTTACCCGTCATCTGGACTTTACTTCCATTCTATTGGACTTTGTTTCCTCCAGACATGTCCTCTAAAAAGTGAACAACTACAAAAGCTACCCGGCGCATGCACCAGCGGGTGCACCGTCGAGAGCACAGCAGAGTACAGACTGCAGACTTGCAGAAAGTTCTGTGCTCCCGCGCTGTTACCAGTCATCTGGACTTTACTTCCATTCTATTGGACTTTGTTTCCTCCAGGTTCGCTCACCATCAAGTCTGGATTGAAATATACTTTACTGGACTTCCTTCCTTACAAACAACCTAATGTTTGTCTATTTCTTTTATTATTCTAGTACACTCGGCCACTAAAAAGTGAACAACTATAAAAAATACCCGGGGCGCGCACCTACACGCGTGCAGCGGCAAGAGTGAGTACTGCAGAGTACAGACTGTAGACCTGCAGAAAGTTCTGTGTTCCTGCGCTGTTACCCGTCATCTGGACTTTGCTTCCATTCAATTGGACTTTTTTCCTCCAGGTTCGCTCAACATCAACTCTGGTTTGAAATATACTTTACTGGACTTCCTTCCTTCCTTCCTTACAAACAACCTAATGTGTGTCTATTTCTTCTATTATTCTTGTAGACACGCCCACTAAAAAGTGAACAACTTCAAAAGCTACCCAACACACGCACTAGCGAGCGTCCACCGGCAAGAGTACCGCAGAGTACAGATTGCAGACTGCAGAACCGCAGCTCTGTGGCTCTGTACTGTGCCCACTCTGTACTGTGCCCACAAGTACTTTAAGGTCACAAAGTGATTTGTACGACCTGGTTGCGATTCTTGATAAAGTTGTCTGTTTGATTAAGGCCGTGCTATCGACATTGCCTGTCAAACCTCCATGGCATCGTAAAGGCTGATGACTGGATGCCGCTCCGTCAGCGCCCCCCAGCTGCCCAGCAGCCGAAGGCAGGATCGACAGCCTCCCTGCAAAAAAACATTGCATCCGAGATGGATATGGCACAGAACTTCAAACGCAACCCAGGTATGAGACAGTTTCTCACGGTTACCGCCGACAATCTGGATACGTCGGCTAACATCCCCTTAAACTATAATGTACATGCGCCTAAAGACGCGACGTCTGAGAGCTTTTACTCTGCGGTGAAACAGAGCTTAGTGGAAGCACCTTCACACATGATATCCGACTGCACTATGCAAATCTGCACCACCCGCCAATAGCTAGCGATTCCATTGAAACTTATTTCACGCCTCCTCACACGGCGCCCAATGTAGTGGGCTGCCAAATACCTGCTTTAGTCCACACAGTTGACTCGTCGGACATTCCGCCTCTATACTCGCAGATAGTCCAACATAGCCACTTGCCGACTACTTCTTCTCATGGGTGCCAGGCGCAAGACAACCAAAAGTCTCCTCAACTGAAACAATCCCTAGGGGTAATCTCAATAGAGAACTATAATGAGGACTTATCAATTAGACTATTTGGTTCTCCAGCCTTATTCTCTACTGAGCATACTAACAACCAAGAATTTACCTTAGAATCAGAGTCCTCTCTTGTAGCCTCATTCTCTAAGCCGGCCCCCTGCCCTTCGTTTGGATTTCCATCTGTGAACTGTGCCAGCTTAGACACATCCCTTTCGGCAGTAAATGCTAGTATATTTCCATTAGCAAAATTATACGAAGGACTAGAGCAAAAATCTTCTGCACAGTCAGCTCTGCTCCACACTCTCACTAATAAATTAGATTGGATGGTGTGGAATCTACCTGCGCTGTTGGACTCTGAATGCTCACAATCCAACCAACCTTTTCTTAACTTGAATACCACTAGCCAAGACCTTTTGGTGATGCCAGAGACTGGGATGAATGAGGTGATAGAGCTGGAGTCTGCCTCACTGGACCCTTCTATCCCACTAAACTCTTCAGTCCAGTTGATAGAAGAGTCCCTGAACCCCGCCCCTGTTTCTGTAATGCCAACAGAAGAGGCTGTCTTTAAAATTCCGCTTTATGACGTCTTTTACCCAGGTGGCATAAATACTAGGAAAACCAGGACGAGCAACAGACAACGCACTTCTATAATGGCTGGGCAGCCCAATTCTTCTTAAAAAAAAAAGAAAAATGCCCATGCCAGCCAAAATTACTTGCAAATCTATAACAAAAGCATTTATAGCCAATATTGACAACTCGAGAGGGCCAAGATCCCCTAAATCCGAACACCAACAGGCAGTCCGTGCCCTAGCAGCTGAAAATCCAGCAAATCTGGTTTGCCCGCCCATCACTCCTGTATCAAAACTGGCATCTCCTCAAGGTAAGCCTGATCAATTTGTTCCTATGCCAAGTGTTCCGCTTGCAAACTCTATTTTAGCGAATAAATCTGCTGATAACCTACACAATTCAAATGTCGATCTGATGGATATGCTTGTCTACTCCACCCATTCAATACACTTCACAGAAATCGTTCATCATAGTTTGCATAGCAATCAGCTAATCTCTGACAAACCTAAACAAACCTTCTGTGTAAATTTGAATGTCGACATATCGTCATTTAAAACTATGGACCAGAAACGAGCTGATTCGCTGCAGTTAATTTCTCTACAGAAGGCTGGTCAACACATGGCTGAGACTACAAGCAAACTTGGTTCAGTGGAACTGGCCCTGTCGCTAGTTTTACCCTTACACACCATCCCCCATGATGTCATATGTCCTCTCCCTGCATCAGGGCAGTTCATCCCTATAAATACTGATTCCACTAGAGAGCAGCAAAGAACGATCACTAGCGCACCAGGTATCTTGGACACCAAAATTCTATCTGCAACAATGCTTGACAGAGTATACACTTGACGGGCCCCTGGGGGACCCTCGTGCATAGAAACAAGGCACAATCACCACACACAAACTGATACGCCAGACACAAGGTTCAATTCCCAAAATCTAGAGTTTATTGCAAAGCAAATAGTCTCAGTCGGCGGACCGGATCTCACGCCCCGCAACGTGTGTTACCCAGACTTTGTGGGACGCAAGAGAGCGAACATTTTACATCAGTTACATAGATACAAAATGACCATCATATTATCAGTAGTGACACATCAAAATCGCCCATAATGTATCTTCCAAGCAATGGTTCGATGATTGACAATTATGACGAATATGACACCCTTATAGACATTTATTCAGCAACAGTTGCAATCTGTGAAGGTGCAGACACTATTCTTTGTTACCAAGAACATAGTGCCCTTGTTCTGCAAGCAAGCTGTGTTCCTAGGAGGGACACATTCCAAGCCTTACTATCTCTTGGTTTCTATTTGTGAGCTAGAGGTCGGCTCGATCTAACAGGGCCCAGGAAAGGGAGGCCGTGAAAGTGAGTATAATTCAAGCCATTAACTGCCTATTTCTACAGTTTCTGCCACTCCAGCGAGACTAGCTGGCACCTGCGTAATGATTAAATGCCTTTCTGCTTACTTCCAAGGACTTGTGAGGGAGGGAAAAGGTGCATTGCTGTCTGGGCTGTCTGGGCTAGTCTCTCAACACGTATCTTGTGGCCTTGCTCTGTGCATGAGCTGAACGAAATAGAATTCACTTTTAGGAAAGCATTTGAACAGAAAAGCAAAGAGAAGCAAAAATAGCAAAATGGTGAATTCTGTTCATACAAGATGGATGATCTATGGTTATGCGGACGATAATGTACTGATGATGCTAGATATATGAAGCGGTTGGTTTTCGGCCAACATAATATACCGTCTATGCTATGGTAGGGTATTTTTCTAGACTAACAAACCCTCCTCTTGGCCGTAAGCCAAACGCATCAACCATACATCGCGTCTTCCACTGACCATGTATCTGATTCTTAAAACTGCATACTGCTATAATCGTCATCATCATCATCAATATTTATAGACATTAATTATTTCACCGTCTGCATTTCGTTGTTTGTGATTGTATTTACTTTTGGAGTTCTTTTTTGTGTCATCATGTGTATGCATTCATCACTTCATTGCAAATTATTGGTAGACAGTGTATGCAACAACAACATGTTAGGAAGATTCTGAATACTGCTGCTACCAACCAATTTCCATCCCCATGAGCGTAATACTTCCCAAAAACAGGCATTTATGTTCAGCTCCCAACTACCTGTGCGGGGGTGGAGGTCAGAGCTCAAGACGTGTAACTTTTTTATTGCCTCAAAAAATTGTAGGGGAGGAGTCACTCACAAATACGCAACACGATGACCCCACAATTTTGCAAACTCCTCCACGGTCAGCCAAAACTATGTCAAGAGCCATCCTATTTTGAAGTGTCATCAATCTAATTGCTTTCTCCTCCAGAGTCATATTATACAATATATCTGTTGTTCCATTTATAGTTTTCGTTAAAATTCTGGCCAGTTGTCTTATATTATATGAATTTATGGCTTGACCCCAAAATGGTATAAATGATTTTGCTATATCTTCTGCAATTAATCCTCCTTCCTCATCTCGTCGTGGCCTTGATCTAGATTATTTTGCTATATCTGACGTTTTTGAAAGGAATACCCCCGGGAAAAGAATCCCTAAGTAACAAGTACCTCCCCAATTTCTAGGCAACCTTGGATAAGCTTTTTCCCCACATATGAAGTAGACAGGGTCACCTACATATACTGGTTCTTCCTCTCTCTCAAGGAGTGCAATATTCATGCACCTATTAAATGTCCCTACTGAATAGGAGCCTTTTTTTCGCAAGTAAAATGGGATAGTGCGAGGACTGTAATTTATTGTATACGAGGGGGTCACTGCATCTTTACTCCCTAACGGTTGATGCGAAACATGATTACAGATGATTTATATGGCACATATAATCTATCTTGTGGCATTATTAATGGCGTTATCATTCTTGCTCTGTGAAATATGGAGCAGCCTACAGGCTTCATTACCACTTCTTCAAATTCATCCATGTTTGTTTTATCTAATCGGCCCGTTTCACTCTTATTCCATTTCCCATAATATAGTGCACTTAATGATGCATAACATGCTGAACTTAATGGCAATGAATGCACATACCAACCTATTCCCTTTCCACCATGTTGTGGAATATGGGTACACAGCCAACAATTGTTTTTTCTCAGGATTGAGTGTGTCATGTTCATTATCAGAAGTAATGTGTTATTCCCATAGCCTTCCCTGTGTCTTTCTTCCATTGGGGACAAAGTATAAGCGATTACATGGACTGGGCTTTCGGTGACAGAAACATTACTAATAGGCAAAAACACACCCATTGGATGTATTTCCTCTAAATACCATAATACCAGGACTATTGAAATCGGTGCAAGTCGACTCATAATGCACATGAATATTGTGATGATTAGCATACATCTTTTACGGCAACTCTTTCTCAGCAATTGTATAGTCTCTATATCTACTACATTATCAGCATTGGTGCAGGAGGAGGGAGGAGCAGGTATAGGCATTTTCTTGATTCTCCTTCTCCAGCTATGTTTGTCGTGAATACTTCTCACCGCTGCACTTGTTGAAATACCAGTGATTTCAAAAATTGTTAACAAAGTGTTTAGGCCAGTTCTCCACAGCCTGGATTGCTAAACGTGAGGCAAGATTATCGTGCTCCTGCACATTGCTCAAGACTCCAGAGCATACATCGATTGCCTTCGTACCAAATGAGCCCTGCTCGTTCACACGGGGTGATCAACACATGGATTTTTATTTTCAAAGATAGCAACGGGATAGCCGCATTCCAGAGTTGTCAGATTGGCACAACACCCACGCCCCACTCCCCTAGGCCTCCGATTCCCACTTCATTCGTGATGGGAAATAGAGGCAACAAAAGAAACACAAAGATCAGATCACATTCAATTTTGAGAACCTAGGTTGTACCGTATTGCTCCAGGTACGGTGTGATCAATGAATAGTGCGGGTGCACTTCCAGATTCGGGCTCAAAGTCAGCCTGCGGCACAGCAAGTGATGGTGAGTGCCAAAGTGTTGATGCAGGTTTCGTGTCAACCTGTGGCGATGCAGATTCAGCTGGGCAAAGTTGGGCCAATCTTAGCCCTTTCTCTTTTTCAGCAATCTTCTGAGGCTTTGTCTCTCAGGCAGAATTTGCGGCAAAGAACTGGCAATGATGTCCTTTGAGTCGGAGGCAGCTGTTCCTTCCTTGTCGTCTGGATCAGGCAGTTCTTTTAATGGCGATGGAATTCTCTTAGTGTGGGTGGCATGCACCCATGCCTTCCGATCGTCCACACGGACTGCAGTTTGTGTTGCCAGGAGAACCTGATACGGCCCACGCCATCTTGGTGTAAGCAATGACTTCCTTTCAAAGTTCTTAATAAGGATCCAGTCTCCCAGCTGCAGACAATGCCCCAGGCCAGTATATCTGACAGGAAGAGCCTCCTGCACCTGCTGATGAATCAAACAAAGCTTCTGTATTAAAATGTTACAATATGTACTAAGCACAGGATATTCTATTTCACTTAACCGCCTTGGCTGCGGCACACACCAAACATTAGCAGGTCTCCCCATCACGATTTCGTATGGGGAGAGTCCAGTCCTTACTTGCACAGATGTGCGCATGCACAATAAAGCTAAAGGCAATGCATCTGTCCATCTCAATTTGTTTACTGAACAGATCTTGCTTATTTTACTCTTTAAAATGCCTTTTTGGCGCTCAACGAGTCCAGCACTCATCGATGCCTGGCGCAATGGAATCGTTTATCAATCTGGAGGCCTGCACAAATCTGTAATATCACAGCGGCAACAAAATGCGGGCCGTTATCTGACCATATAACACATGGCAGGCCGAATCGGGAAAAGTATTCTTTTAACATTACTTTAGCAGTGCTCATGGCTGTGCAGTCCTTCAGTGGACATGCTTCCGCTCATTTACTGAACGCACATACTACCACCAGAATTTTAGGTTATGACACCTTTCCATTTCTATAAAATCTAAATGGATCACCTCAAAGGGCATAGAGGGAGGGGGGGCAAAACTACATGTTGGAGTAGCTGTTCCTTTTCCAATATTGTGTTGCAAACATGTTATACAATTCTGAACTAGTCTTTGCGCATTCTTTTTTATGTGTGTGTTCTGCCATACTGTAGTTAAATGTGGAACCATTTTTTTCGCACAGATGTGCGTGGGTCTGTGGGCCATGGTGACCATTGCAGTTACATAGGAGTTGGGCAGCATCCATTTTCTACTCTCTTTTTCCACCCAGCAACCTTCCAAGTCTAATCCTGCAGAGCCCTCAGCCCAGCCTTTTATTTCATCAGCAGTTGCATCTGCCTGCATTTCTTTGACTGTAACAATCCCATTCTCTATCATGCAGGGCACTTCTTCTGACTGTACTATCAACATTTTTTTGCTTAGGTCAGTGGCAGTTTGTTTTGCAATTTTGTCTGCAAATGCATTTCCTTCTCCCACCTTACATGTTATTTTTTTATGCGCTTCGCATTTCATTACGGCCAGTCGCTTCGGACACGTAAGTGCAGACAGCAATCGCGCTATCAAAGGCCCATGTTGGATTCTAGTTCCGTGTGATGTTAGGAAACCCCTCTCAGCCCAGAGTCGGACAAAATTGTGCACCACCCCAAAGGCATACTGACTGTCAGTATATATGTTTACATTTAGGTTTTCAGAAATTTCACATACTCTTGTCAATGCTATTATCTCTGCTGCCTGCGCTGAATTGTGTGGGATCCTTTTGCTCTCTACAATAGTCTTTAGTGTCGTGATGGCATAGGCAGCAGTGGATGTGCCATCAGGTAACTTGAAACAGGAACCGTCACAAAACAGTTCTCCATCTGGCTCTTTCTGTGGGGTCTCTGTTATGTCAATTCTTCCCTTTGTTTCTTCTTCAGTAACCATTAAACAATCATGGGGAGGTGATTCATTCTCCCTTATTTCTTCACTGGGCAGGGGCATTAATTCTGCAGGGTTCAAAGCGCAACACCTCTGGATTTGAATATGTGGTGCAAACAGGACAATTTCATATCTAATCAATCTAGCTGATGTGAGGTGTTGCGTCTGCGTTCTGTTTAAGAGAACGTCTACTGCGTGTGGCACCATCAAAATTAAGGTGTGCGCCAACACCATCCCTTCAGTTTGTTTCACTGACGCAGCAGCGGCAACAACAGCTCGCAAACAAAGCAGCAAAGCGCATGCGACAGGGTCCAGCACGGAAGAAAAATAACCGCATTGCCTATTTCTTCCTCCTTGTTCCTGTGTCAAAACAGCCAGCGTGCAGCCTTCATTCTCATGCACAAATAATTTTAAAACTTTTTCATAATTTGGTGTGCCCAAAACTGGGGCTGAGCACACCGCAATTTTGAGCAGATCAAATGCATTCTGACATTCCTGACTCCATGGCAAAGGCAACACAACGTCCTTTTTTGTCAATGCCACCATTGGTTTTACAATCATCGCAAAATCTGCTATCCATTGGCGGAAATAGGAAGCCATGCCTATTATGGCTGTAACTCCCTTCTATGTTTTTGGAATAGGCATACCAGAGATACTCTTTATCCTTTCTGGTGTCAGTCTTCTTCCCTCTTTCGAAAGTAGGTAGCCCAAATAGGCCACCTCCTTTCGACAATAATGGAATTTTTTTAGAGAAGCTTTATGTCCATGTTCTGCTAAATGTGACAACAATACAGTTCCTTTCTTACAAATCTCTTCTGTTTCAGCGGCAATTAAGAAGTCATCTATTTACTGCAATAGTACGCAATCCGCTGGTAGTTCTAACATGTCTAGTTGTTCTATTAATGCTCTGCTATAAATACTTGGGCTTTCAGTATAACCCTGTGGAATTCGTGTGAATGTGAATGAACGCCCTTCTAATGTGAAAGCAAATAAATATCTGCTATCTTGGTGCACTGGAATGCTAAAAAATGCATTTTTTAGATCAACTACACTGAAATATGAAGCCCAAGCTGGTATCATAGTCAAAATGGTAGTGACATCTGGGACCAACGGAAACTGGGGATCAACTACTTTATTCAATGCGCGTAAATCAATTATGAAACGGAATATTATTTCATTACCTCCTTTCTTATAAACTGGAAGAATAGGGCTGTTACAAGTGCTACCAGTAATCTCGTCAATCACGTTTCTCTTAATCAAATCTGAGACAATACATTTCAATACTTTCTCACCTTCAACTGAAATTTTATACTGGGGAATACGTGGCAATGTTACTCCCTCTTTCAAAACAATTCTCACTGGCTCTATTTTCAAACAACCAACATCATTATCATTCATTGCCCAAATACAAGTCGGTACCTTATTTAACTCTGTTGGCAGGGGTTTGGACAGGAACTCGGACACTGTTATATTTTGTGGTGAAATTGTCAAAAACACTCCATCAGGAGTACAATGGATAATCGCGCTTAGTTTCTTTAACAAGTTTAAACCTACTAGATTCTCGCCACAATCTTGTGCCAACAAGAATGGACAATATTCAGTGAATGGCTCTAGCGTTATTGGTACTGATTGCGACATAGGACTAATTACTGGGTGCCTCCAAACCCTACTGAAACATTCTTTTGCCCTGACAGTGGTATTCCTGGAACCAAGTGGTGGTCTATGGAGCACTTCTGCGCACCTGTGTCCACGAGAAAACTGCGTTCCTTATTCCCAACTTTCCTTTCTACATAGGGTCATTTCTGGTCAACGGGTATAGACACTGGTTCCGACCCCTGTCTTGGGCTGTCCTAACGGGGGAACAATACGTCATCTGATGTATAATCACCAGAATAGTACGTATTTGGTTGAGTATCGAAAATATTCCCGTCCCCAGCTCCATTGTGCTGATTCTGATTTTGGTTCTGATTCTGATTGCTATTTCCTTGATTGTTCTGGTTTTGCTGTGTACTATTATTTCTATTCTGCCTCTCTGCTCCCGGGCGCCCTCTATTCTGTCTTCTCTGACTGTTCCCATTCTTATTTTGCAAGTATGGACATTGTGCTCGCCAATGACCCTCTTCCTTACAGTATGTACAGTGGTTTAGTCCAAGTGGACCCCCATGCATATTCAAATAATTTCCTTTCCCGTGTTCATTTCCTCTTCCTCTATTATGACTCGCTACCTGTTGTAATAACACCCTTGTCTTTGGATTCACTCTATCTTTCACCTCTTTTTCTTTTTCTGTATTTACTCTATTTTCATAGTACTGAGCCATGTGTAATACCTCACTCTGTGACTTGGCTTGCCATGCACTGTCAGAAGTCATTATCAAATTTTGGATTGGAGGTAACAATCCTCTCACATATTTGTCAACAAATAGTATTTTCCCAGGCTCAGTACTTAAATCTTGTCCAATAAAATCTGTAAACACTTCATCAAATCTGTTAAAATAGTCTGTAGCCAACTCATCTTTGCCTTGCACACATGCAGTTAGTTTGTCCCATACAATTCTTTTTTCTGGAACTATAACTTTCAATTTCTGTATTATTCATGCTGGTAATGCCGCCATATTTGACAATGGCTTTTTGCCTGCTTTCCTGTCCGCATTCTCTTTTATTAAATGCTCCCACGTCTCACCAAAACTCTCCTGATTATCTACTTTCCTTATTTGTTTCCATATTTCTGCTGGTAAAATTACTGGGAACAATAGGTCAATATCGTTCATATTAAAAATGGACGATTTCAAATAGGACTCGATTTCTTTATAGAATCCCGCCGGATTTTTCCTCAAATCAGGGATTGTTTGTTTTATATTATTCACCTCTTGTCTGGAGAAAGGGACATGTAAATATTGTGCTGTATAATGTGCTTCTGTTACCCGTGCTGGTTGCCCATTTGCGGCAGGAATTTCTACTTTCGGTACAAAAGTGGGTGGGACCTCTCTCATGGGAAATATTGCACTCGCTCTTCCTTCTCCCTCTCTCATATGCAGCACTGTGGCTAAATCAAGGGATAAGGAACTTTCTCCTGTATCTCGTGAAAATGCTCTCTTATATACTGCCATTAATTCAGATGGACAACTTTGCTTATTATCCACATATTTGTCCTGTAAATATTCAACCATTACATGCAATGCCTTTCTTTGCATTTCTAATGTTTATTGATCAAATGTTTCATGCACTTCCATCGTAGGAATGCTAGCATCTGTAATCCATCTAAGCGCCTCTCGTGTGCATATTTTCATTTCTTCACTCGTATGTTTTGACGGCGGAAAAAATGCTGTTGCACATATGGTACTGCCTCTTGCCTACCTCTCCTTATGTCCTTGTTCCTAAACCCAGGCATGGAAAACATTTCACCATACAATTCATCAAGTTCTTTTTTAAACTCAAAAAGCCTATCCACATGTTCCTTCATTTCTCAATCACTTTCTCTTATACGCGCAAAGAAATTCAAGTCCGGCAACTTCTGCGGTGGCACCATACCAATTGCTTCCATCTCTCCATCAGATATTCCCCCATGCACTCACTCCAACAATACCTGTTTTTCACTGAGCGTCCTATAATCGTACATCGACTCCAACATTGAGGCCTCATCATTTCCTTCAATATATATTTCTGCCTGCTCTTTCAACTCCTTTTTCCTCTCCTTGCTGACCGCACTACAGGTATTCTAGCATACACGCTTTGTGCAGGCCTACTCCTCCCATACTGTCTTCTCTGGTTACTGTGGATTCAAGCTCGGTGGGCGGAAGGAGGAGTGGGATTGTGTGCAGTGGAGGGGCGCTTGGTACAGATGGAACAACTGGAAGGGGGAGTGGTGGCTGCGGCTGTAATGGAGGCTGTACAACGGGCATGGGCTGGGGCGAAAGCTGAGCAATGGGCACTAGTGCAATTATGTCAGTTTTACTTTTGGGACGTTCTTGTCTTTTTTCATTTAAAATCTTATTGGTTAATTCATCTGATGCATGCAATTCTCGTTGAGGGTATATTTTATCTATCCCCATTTGGAGGCTTCTATCCGCCTTTCTAATTTGCTCATCCCATTCTTTTTCTTCCTGTTCTAGCACTCTACCTTCTCTAGATTTATGCCTACGCGCATATTTCTCTCTGCTTCTCAAGATGAGCATAGCTTCCTTTCTCCAGTCTCTAATGATGTCAAATGTCGCAGGGCGTGCTTTCTTGCGCAGCAATACTGATTCCAAATAATCTATACGCGCCATCTCATAACTCCCATTTTTAGGCCATTGTAAATCTTCTACGTGTCTGGTTTGCCTATGCCAAATTTCACAAAACATTATTGCCCCTATTCCATACTTCACATACATCTCATACGCTGGCGACCCTACGGGTGGCGCAGCCTGGCCAGTTTCCAAAGATTGTCTACCGCAGTGGAAAAATCCCACTAAACAGGAAGACAATTTCCCAGGCATGTTTAATCTTGTTGGTACCTTACCCTGGGCGTTTGATCTTGCAAGAGCAACTCTCAACCAATATCAGGACTATTAGAGTCGGGGTACGACTCACCTGATCAAGCAATTAATCTCTCACAAAGACGCAAATCGTCCGTATACTGACGCAACCAAGTGTCGTCGTGTCTGCATATCTGGCTCACTCTGCCTTGTTTCGGGACCCTTGCCTCCTTGCTCTCTGGCCGGACACGTCGATCAGGGATTGGTTGTGTACAGATCTGCAAAGGAGTCTCTCATCACTTTCACAGGGCTGCCCCGAACACCTCTCGATCCCGGATCGACAGCCTCGTCCTCGATTCGTTTTT
This sequence comes from Ambystoma mexicanum, assembly GCF_040938575.1. Lineage (NCBI taxonomy): Eukaryota > Metazoa > Chordata > Amphibia > Caudata > Ambystomatidae > Ambystoma > Ambystoma mexicanum. The sequence goes on along the minus strand of NC_090932.1, from coordinate 1,131,314,493 downwards.
TGCGCCTTCTTCAAATTACAATGTACACAATGGAGCAAGTGGGGGAGGGTCCCTATTCGGGTGCCATTTTTGACAGGCACCTGGGGGACCCTCGTGCATGGGAACAAGGCACAATCACCACACACAAACTGATACGCCAGACACGAGGTTCAAGTCCCAAAATCTAGGGTTTATTGCAAAGCAAATAGTCTCAGTCGGCCGACCGGATCTCACGTCCCGCAACGTGTGTTACCCAGACCTCATGGGATGCAAGAGAGCAAACATTTTACATCAGTTACATATAAACAAAATGACCATCATATTATCAGTAGTGACACATCCAAACCGCCCATAATGTATCTTCCTTTGCAATGGTTCGATGATTGACAATTATGACGAATATGACACACTTATAAAAATGTATTCAGCAACAGTGGCAATCTGTGAAGATGTTGACACTATTCTTTGTTACCAAGAACATAGTGCCCTTGTTCTGCAAGCAAGCTGTGTTCGTAGGAGGGACACATTCCAAGCGTTACTATCTCTTGGTTTCTATTTGTGAGCTAGAGGGCGACTCGATCTAACGGGGCCCATGAAAGGGGGGGCCATGAAAGTGAGTATAATTCAAGCCATTAACTGCCTATTTCTACAGTTTCTGCCACTCCAGCGAGACTAGCTGGCACCTGCGTAATGATTAAATGCCTTTCTGCTTACTTCCAAGGACTTGTGAGGGAGGGAAACAGTGCATTGCTGTCTGGGCTAGTCTCTTAACATGTATCTTGTGGCCTTGCTCTGTGCATGAGCTGAACGAAATAGAATTCACTTTTAGCAAAGCATTTGAACAGAAAAGCAAAGAGAAGCAAAAATAGCAAAATGGTGAATGCTGTTCATACCACAAGATGGACGCTCTATGGTTATGATGATGATGCTGTACTGATGATGCTAGATATATGATACGGTTGGTTTTCACCCAACATAATATACCGTCTATGCTATGGTAGGGTATTTTTCTAGACTAACACACTGACCCATATCCAAACAGAGTAACATTGTTAACTATACTGCATGCCATTCCAGCACTACATCACATTCAATCAAGTGATATTGACTTGATAAGATATCCCATAGCATCCAAACAAGATACTGTCAAAGTTATAATTCTCTCGAGGGTGATCAAAAACCTTGTTTGGCAAGAGAGAGTCATCCTACATGCCAAGGGCTTTCTACTCGTAGCAATTCAACCCCCGAGCCCACCTGAACATGGTATTCATCAGCCAAAGAAACCCCAATGGCCACTAAATATGGACAATCAACCGCAGACCAATTCAAGTGGACAAACTTGTTGCAACTGCAATAGTGCAAACCAACTAGCTAGCCAACAAATGACACAACCTCAAATCAACTCCAAATGGTTATGGATTTCTAAAGCCAGTACTAGTCTTGATAGACCTTTACAATAGCATGAATCTCCAACCATGACTCATGCATGCTCGATGGCATGTTGGAATACAAGGGGATTCTCCCAACTTTTAAACAAGATGACTCAAGACATGCCTGAGTTTGACATAGTGCCATTTCAAGAAACATGGATGACGACAACCGCAACATGGGCTGATCACCAAATTGCCACAATCTCAGCTGTAAAACCAACGACAGGGCGCCCGACATCAGGGCTGCTGGTGGCAGTGAGAATTGATTCTCAACTACAACTCACCCTCTGGCTCTCACCAGATCCAGGAAGACAAGTAGTCAAAATGTCCACCACTAACCCACATCATCCACTTTATCCAGTCTCAGTAATACTTGACATCTACTGGAACCCCCTAGCTTCAAGCAAATCACTGTTTCTATCTAAAATTGAAGCAATCCTTGGTATCATCTCTCTAGAGTCACAAATACAAACCATGATCATTGCAGGAGATTTTAATATGAATTGTTTGCCTACAGCCTATAAGCACTCCAAGCCACAAGCGATTGAGTGTTTAGCATTGATGGAAATTAGAACATGTTCTATGCTCAACGGGTCCTCAACAGAAGACCTTCCAACAGCAGCAACATGGACTAGAGGTTCAAACACATCCATTTTAGATTATGTATATATTTCATCCAGTGAAAATATGTGTATTGCCTCTTTTAGGGTGGTGTCATCCACTGCTAGCGATCATAATGTACTTGTAACTCGATGGACTCCCCATGATGTGGAGGAGACCTTACATTACACCCATGTGGTGGAACTTAATAACAATCGGCTGTGGTACAACCCACACTAATAACCACGCTAAGAAAACACATTATAAAATCTCAATTATCAAATGAAACAAAGGCAGAAAGGTTCTACACTGATCATGTTCAGTTGATTACAAAATCAACAAAAATTAATGTGTGGCCTATACCGAGTCACAAGTACATCTTCCCTATCAGTCCAAAGGAGCAAAATAAAAACTGGATATAGAATGCAATCAGGGCTATAGTAGAGCATCAAAAACAGGTTGATGCAGAAAAAATGCAAAATGCACTCAAAACTAAATCAGCAGATGAAATTTGGCATTTAATCAATGGTCTTCCGAAGAATGCACACAAAACTCTTGAGCTCAATTCATTTAGTGAAATGACTTGGACTGCTAATTTCCCAAATCTTCTTAATACCACTGAGACAAAGCTGCAACTACTCTTTACTTCAACGCCTGATCCTATGCAACTTGAATTTGATAGTATAGATATTTTATTGATAATGAAGAAACGTAGCCGTTCCAGAGCTCTGGGGTGAGATAACTTATCTAATGCCATTTTGAAAGTGCATCCAGAGGCTTGGCCCGACACCCTGGAAATAATCTTTAAACAAATCATCCTTTCAACGCGCATTCCGCCATCTTGGCAAAAAGCCATAACAATACCAATATTTTAAAAAGGTGATAGGAATAATCCCAACAACTACAGGCCAATTGCCTTACTAGATGAGCCGGCTAAAATTATGGCAAAGTTGATCTTGCGTGATTTCACAAAATGGACTTCAGACAATAAAATAATAGACAAACACCAATCAGGCTTCCTACCAGGCATTGGAACGGTTCTAAACCTGATGATTTCGTCGTCTATCAAAAAACAAGCCCGTTCGAAGAAACAAGCCGTATTTTTAGCGCTAATTGATTTTAAACAGGCTTTTGATTCAGTGCCTCTGGAGATTTTATGGTCGAAATTTTTAACCAGTACATGTCCTCTATACATTATTTTTTTTATACATCAATTTTATTCGAATACTTTGATTACAGACAAACTTACGATGGAAGGATTATTAACGAATCCCATACCAACAAAAGTAGGATTAAAACAACAGTGCCGTTTCTATCGTTTTTATTTAACTTTTATATTAGCAACATATATAGAGCTTTTAGTACTGTTCATTCGTTCCCTCCATGCGTACGCAAGACTGAAATTCCATATCTAGTGTATGCTGACGACTTAATCCTCTTAGATAGGATGCTTATCGGACTGCAGAGGAAACTAACAGCACTAGCATTTTATGCAGAGGCTAACTATCTGTTCATTAATGTCAACAAATCCAACATTCTTATCTTCCATCATCGTCTTCCTAAAATAGGTCACCACTTTGAATGGACTCTTATTAAAAACTGCTGTCACACAAATCATGCAATATAAATATCTCTGAGTGAACATTATCTCAAACCCAATGGAGAAGCCATGTAACACAGAACTGAGGAGTAGAATGAAGCTTCTAGCAATTCAAGGTAAAGCTTTACAACGAAAGTGCGGGAAGTTCTCTATCAAACCGTCCATAATTTTTTACAATGAAAAAGTTATTCATATCATCACATATGGTAGTCAGTCTAAATCTCTTAGTGAATTCCCAAGGTTGGGAAAGTCTCGAAGGAATATACTGGTAAACAATCCTTCCCCTCCTCCCAATCGCGCCCATGCATACTATACGATTCGAGCTAGGACTCATATCGCTCTATGCAGTGGCAGCCTGGGACATGCTGGCTGCATATATTACATTACATAACATTATATTTACATGACATTATATTTTTATAGCACACTATGGGCACGTAGGCATAAAGGTGCTAACAGAAGGACAAGACATACAACAGCCAAGGCCACCTGTAAAGAAACAACATACTTTTCTAAAGCCAGATTTAGGCATGGACAATAGATCTGGCCGGATGAAAGGATGCTTACAGCAGTGCTACCCCCTAGGGCTAAACTCATGTGAAAAGAAAAGTTTTGAGATCTTTCTTGAATATTGCCAGGAATTTATGTTTACACAGATAATCTGGTAGTTGGTTCACAGAATAGGCGCTTTAAACGCAAAAGCCCCATTCTCGGCCTTAACGGTTCTTGGTCTGAGTTGCTCTAGAAGAATATGAGACCCAATCTAGTATTGACTTTATCAGTAATGTAACACTGAAGATACAGAGGCATCAGTTGCATTCTACATTTAAAAGTTATAACCAGGGTTCTGAACTTAATTCTAGACTCCACTGGGAGCCAATGAAGCCCTCGACTGGTTTCCGATACATGTTTGCGTCTTGATAGCCCCACCACAACTCTCACAGCCCAATTCTGAACCAATTGTAGTTTCTGTAAAACCAGCTTGCCGGTACCTAGCAGAAGAGTACAACAATAGTCCAGCTTGGCCCCTATTATGGCTCTCGCAATGGTTTCTGCGTTTTTCTGTGATATGAATGGCCTCAAGTGTGAAAATAGTTTAACATAATAAGCTGAAGAGGACAAAACAGCGGTAACATGCGCTTTCATTTTAATTGACTGATCGAGGATAACACCCAGTATTTTTGTTTTTGGAAGTGGGCTTATAATATCATCCCCTAGCTTTAAAGAGCTATAGGAATGATTTGAGGCCTTCAGGGCATGTGGGGAGCCGACAATCATTAGCTCCGTCTTACCCCTATTTAAAGCAAGATAATTATTCAACATCCAGTTTTCAATCAAGCTAAAGACTCTGTTTACTTCAAGCTCGTCCTGTTCATGGGAGCCAGTTAAGGGAACCACATATTGAGTATCATCTGCGTAGTTTGAGAAAATTACACCCTCCTGCTCCAACATGTAGAAGAAAGGTGCCATCAAAAGATTGTAGCTACATGGTGAAGTACTAGCCCCCTGTGGGACTCCGTAGAGTACCGGGAATTAATCAGCTTCCACTGTATCCGAACAGACACTATTGTGTCTGTGTTCTAAGAAGGAAGCGATGCATGAAGAGGCCTGATCTGAAAAATTAGCCACTTCCTTCAGCCTTGTATTCAATATGGAATGTTCAATTAAATCAAAGGCTGCAGATTGATCCAATGATATGATTAGTGAGTGTCCGCTCGTATCCATCTGTGTTAGTAGCCTGGACTTAAGCTCTAAAAGAGAGATCTCAGTCCCAAATAGTTTTCTGAATCCCGATTGATGAGAATGCAGGATGGGATACTGATTCAGATGTTCAGCGATCTGATGATATGTCACCCTATCAAGGATTTTTAACAGGAAAGGCGTAATCGAGATGGGGCAAAAATTCAGAGGATTGTCCCTTGGCAACCCTAGTTTCTTGATAATTGGGGTAACCTTAGTTTGTTTTAATTCCATTGGCACTTTCCCCTCCATAAGTGAAGCATTAACGAAAGTGCTGACTGCTTTTACTTAGGATGGAGCGCATGACTTGATTATCATTGATGCACATGCATCTCCTCTGCACTGTGATGATTTCATCTGCCCTATGATTTTTTCAAGTTCCAGTTCGCTTATAGGGTGGAAATAAAAAATAGGGATATCTATGTTCCTTTTAAAGACCTTAGGATAAATAATATCCGAAGAAGCAGAATTCCGTTTCTTTTTTTCAAGCATAGTTGCTCGGATATTGTGCAACTTATTTTGCAGACCGTCTTGGATAAGTTGACACCAATCCTTGTCATTTGTTTCCACTAAACCCGATGGAGCAGGCATGGTTTCCTGTTCCTTTAATTTGTTAAACAATTCTTTAGTGTCAGAATCAGCATTAATTATACGATTGTTATGAAAGTTTCTCTTTGCCTGGAGTATGGCATTTTTATAATCCATGACTGATTTCTTATATATGGTTAGTGTTTCTGCATTTCCACACATAAAAAGCTTTCAGCAATGCCGATTTTAATTTTCTCAGTTCTTCAGAGAACCAACTCTTTTCATTATTGTTGTCTTTGCATAACCTTTTCAGTTTTAGTGGGGCTAATTTATCTGATATGCTAGACAAATTATTAATTAGTGCTATGGCCATATCTTGAACCGTCAGATCTTTTTCTGATGCAAAATCCAGTAAATTGCCAATCCGTGGCTCAATATCAGCAATTTTAAGTTGCTTAGTGTTGGAGATATTCTTTCCTGTAAATCGTGGTTCTTTTTAATTATAAAAGGTGCCCTAATTGTACAATTTACAAAAAAAGTGGTCCGACCATGGGCATATACTAGTGCTCACCTCGCTAGAGGTTGTGTTTAGTGCACATAGCCAATCTAATGTGTGACCCAAAGCATGAGTGGGGACAACATGTGTTGGGAGAAGCCTAGATTGCTTAGTGACAGTTGTATGTCAATGGCCCCCTGGTCATGACTGGAACCCAACAAATGATTAAAATCTCCCAAAATTATATATTTTGAAGTGATTTTAAGCTGAGGTAATAGGTAATTACTAATTGCCTCAGATAGGTCAATTTTTAAAGAAGGAGGATGGTAGATTAGAAAAAAAATGGTAGTGGCTTCAGCATTCATGCCAATTTTTATGTGAATGGAATCTATCCCCTCAATGTTGAGCCCAGTTGTTTCCCAGACTATTAAGTTATCCTTTAGTATGAACGCCACCCCACCTCCTCTCCCTTCCGCCGTATCTTTCCTGATCATAGTATAGCCATCTGGAAAGGCTTAAGATCAAGGCAGGAGCCGCAGCCTTATTTCACCATGTCTCTGTAAGAGTACAACGATCCAGTTTTTGGTCCTCAATTATGTTTGCAATATCAATAGCGTGTTTGACTAGTGAACGCGTATTTAATAGCACGCAGCGCAGGTTATTTACCCGGTTGGTTACTCGAGTATGCAATATCACAGTATCAAGAGTAGTGGATCCGTTACACCCTGCTGGTGGTTCAGTAAATGGGATGGTGTTAGGTTCTAGGTGGGAAGCAACAGTTTCCTTGTGTATCTGCATGTGAGTGCTGGGTGTATTCATTACCCTTGTATTATCTCCTAGAGTAGCATATACACTATTAGATTTTGACGAAGCTACATCATCAGTAACAGTTGGCAGTATGAGGTTGGTGTCTGCACTAGCTGCCGTTACCCCTAGGCTTGATTTCAATCTTTCTGCCGCAATTACCTCTAATACTTCTTGGATTCCCATAACTTGATGAGGAAGGAGAAGGATAAAATCCCGGGTCCCGAACTAGGACTGTCGCAGACTGCAATTGGCTTGACCCGTGCATGCAGGCGCGTTTGCGCTGGTGTCAGGGTTAAATGATAAGCCCTACACTACAAATCCCATGGGAAATGTAGTTCCAGATATAATGCGGTGCGTGAGGAATACCAAGAGCTTGGAAACCCACGTGCTACACACAGATTGGCTCTTACAATTCATTACAGAAGCAAACTGCATGTTGTTTACTAATTGTCTAAAAGTTTTAGCTGAGCCTAGACTCAAATCAACTTAAATTCCCATCAGCCTAACAATACAATTACAGTAGTTAAAATAATCAAGCAATATAGGATATGTATACTGACACCAGACGGTACTAATGATCTGTTTTTTGCACGTTAGCTCTTACTGAAATCATCTTCAGTGGGCCCTTTAGAGACATGGACAAATGCCTGTTTAACCACATTACAAAATGCTGACACACCAGTTGAGCTCTTACTACAAAGTCCAGACAAAGCCAAATTGAAACTCTTCTTGTGGGATTGGATTAGTACCTGGGAGAAATGTAGCACCTACTCAGCTTTCAAGTCTGGAGCATTCAGGCAGAAAGCCACAAAACAATTCCCTTCTTACCTGACAAAATTTCCTGACCAGGCTTATGCCAACACCATTCTTAGGATGCGATTTCATCTGTGCCCAACAAAGGTAAAATGTGCTACTTATTCCAACTTAGACAATCCAGATATCACCTGTCATTTTTGTAAAAATGTAACTTTTCTGGAAATGCTCCAACACCTATTCCGGCCTTAATTGATGCCAGGCTACAGTCCATTCATACTTTTTTATTAATACCCAGTTGCTGACTAAAGAGCAACTATGGGTGGAAATGTTCAATGCCACCATAGTTTCACTAAATGTAGCGACAGTGCAATTTCTAAAGTTTTTAAATCTAGCTGGTGAGACCCAAGTTGCTTAAAATCCATAAGGACCGAGCCACATACCGAATGCAGACATCAATTATACAACTATAACTTGATAAACACAACCTATGGCATTTTATTGTGGTCTTGGATGCTATGAAGTTATATGGACTGAAAATGGCACTCTGTACTATTGCTTTTAAATCAGCCTAATGTTTTTTTTAATGTTTTTTAGGTTGATGTGTTGTCTATTTATTGCTGTTTGTACTGATTTGCTGTTGTGTAGATACGCCCTTCTTATGAATCAATTGTAATTATGATTTTAGATAACTCCCACGCTTTTTAGAGGAATTTTATCTATTTAAGTGATTTTAAGAAATAAACTGCCTGTTACTCTTTGATCCTTATAACAATCATTCTCATGTTATCTCAAAACAAAAGTGAAAAATGCTCATGTATTAGGATTGTAGACCAGGCGTTTATGACAACCACACAACACAAACGCTAATGCTAGTGCATACATACTTTAGTGTCAATACAAATCTGAAGACAATTATGTGTACAATAGGTCTGCATTAACATATTCAATCAAGAGAGTCAATTGCCAATTTTGAACTTTTAATGCTTACTGAATCTATGCTATTTCTTAGTCCGATTCCAACGTAATCTTGTATGTAAAATATTGGTCAATCTTCGAACTAGTAAAACCTGATGAATGTCATCTTAATTTTGTATTGGCTCAATGTTATTTGTATGTCAATTTAAGTTGTTTTGAATATCATGTATTGAAAAAGTTGTAATCACAACTAAATCAATTTCAAATAAGAAATAAATTTAAGAAACGGTGTGATGAAGGGCAGGGTGTTCACACTGTCAAAATTGCCAGTCCCTAAATATTTCACAATTCTCAGCACTTCAGACCAATTTAGTTATCTGGGTATGCTATCCAAAATGTTTTCATTCATGGTTTAACTAGCTATAGTGTGGCTCCATGTATAATAATAGAGACTATTGATAAACTGCACACCAAAACTACTGGCAACGCCACTTAAAAACCATGTCCCTCTTCGATTCTCAGTCTGTTCAGACGTGCACTTTTTGGGTAGCTTTAAATCTGAATCCACTCACTATGCAATGGCATGTGTACCTTTCTCTTTGCTCCCAGTCTGTCGCCTGCCTAGCTTGAACACTTTTACATTCTGTGAGGCTTCTAATCTGAGTCCAGTTATAATGTTGAGGCATGTGTATCTTTTTCATACAACTCCCGATCTATACTTCAGCCTGTATACCTTCCTCTTGGCTGCTGTTGTTAAAATTGTGCCATGCACTTATGCTAGAACACAAGTACCCTCTGCATGGACTGCTAATGTTGCCCTGGAAATGCCAGTTTATTATTCTGATTTCAGCAAGCATGAAGTGGGTAAGGGTAATTGAAGGGGGCACCCATGATTATTTTAGCTTGGAATTAGAATCGTGATAGGTTTGGCGGTACCACATATTCTTAATCCCTTCTTATCTTGGGTTTTCGGTGGGACCCACAATGGGTCTGTGTCCCAGGCCCCAAAATTCCCTTAATTAGGCTCTGAACTATGTTGTCTTTTGTTTGAAGACACAAAGACTGGCATGACGTAGCATTCCCATATTACACACAACCCCATAGACACACAGAACTGTGCTGTTACATCCCTATGCCTGTGCAGCTACACTGCTGGGGCACAGTCAAATGTAGCTTCCCATGTAAATTGCATGGCTCTTTACAACTCTACCTTTGTCCATTTGGGGCGCATGCACTGTTTACCATGTTGCCACCTTTAATGCAAGGAGGTTATTGCAGTACGTGGAAGGATGCATACAGGTAGAGAATCGCAGGTCAGGGGACTGTACTGGCAACTTACAAATTGCATCCCACTCTCACTTCTGGCTTACAGATATATATGGATAAAATGACATAGGGCTGAGGCCATGCGGGTATGGCAATCAGCTTGGACCGGTCAATATCCCGCTTTCCCCAACCCTACTGCATGCATTCTTTTTTACAACTAACCATACTAAAAATTCACCATTCTGCATACTCAACCTCAACCTCTGAACTAAACACAACCATACCTCAACCACACTCACTTCACAACACCCAACATGAGACCAAACCATACACAATCTCACCTAAACACCACATGACCACAGGACATGACCGAAAACGCATCAACGCTCAGGGACCAGTTTCTCTGAACTGATGCTGCCAACAGCACATTAAAGCTTGCTTGCTCTTCTCCCGCTCAATCTGACCAACACACCCTGCCACCCTCCTTGCATTGCAGATCCACCAAACCGCGAAGAAACCACACAGGTGGCACCAGTGCACGTTACAAGAACCTTTAACATAAATGACATTACATGGTCACTTCAGAGACGTAGATGCAGAGGCTGGATGTGACCTAACAATCTTAGGAGCGATCACTGATGGGGGGATTTGGGAAGTTTAAGCACATCCAATCCAAGCACTCTCCAAACTACATTATTTGCTTTCACACTTCTTGAAACCATCCTGCAACCAGCCACACGCCCTCTGAGAGCTCATAACTGGTAGCATCAGAAATGACAGCTAGAATACACCTCACTAGAGAAGTCGAGCCCCATGCATAGACCTTAATAGAGCACAACCCCACTCTACCTCCAGTGTGCTCCCTGTTCCCCCTTTCTGCAACTCCCTCTCCACTCAGCCCTCATCTTCCCAGCACAGAGCATGGTCTGGAAACCCAGGCGTGCACAATGTGCACTATCGCCTCGAACAACCCTCTGCGCAAGGAGACGCTTCCAATGATGACAGCAAACTTTCAAAAGGGACGGTAAGTGGTCTTATATAGCACCCTTCTGCCAATAATGTTGGCCTTTCTGAGCACTGCTCTACAAAGAAAAGCGGGTGGGCTGTGTTAGTGAGATGGAAGGAAAGGCAGAGGTTTTGGTGAGGAGTGCAGGTCGGAAGCCCCCGTTACCAGTGTGCCTGTGTGGAGTCTCGGTTTGGATGGGTTTGGATGGGGCTATCCGCTGCAGTGGGTTAGCCATAGGGGCCGAAGTTTGAGAAGGCAGTGTGGTGGGGTGTTGATGAGAACGGGAGAGGGTGGGAATATGTTCATTCGGCAAGTCCTTTTCTGTCTTCAATGGGGAAGGGTTGTGATGTAAGGATGCAAGATTTTAGTGGTGGGGAGTTAGCAGAGGAGGAGAGAAGTGGACGGGAGGGGTGGGGTCAGTGACTTAATAGGGTGTGGTGGTAAAGTGCTTAATTGTTTCTAGAGATTGGGGTCTGGATTGCCTTCTCTCAGCATCCACTACACTGGGTATTTAGGGAAAGGAAAACTGCAGTGCATAGCAATCATTCTTCGGATTACTGAAAACTGTCCGAACTGCTGAGAGTGAACCACACTCCCTCTGTTTGTATGCATTTCATTGATATATCAGACGGCATATTCTTTAATGAACACTGTCATACAAATAGTGCCCCTATGAAATTAGGGCTTAAAGATGTTTTTTCTTCTGCTGAGCAGCTGCTTGCTGGCACCTTGCATTCTGGGCAGGGATCAGGCAGATTTCACCACCTTGTCGGAAATAATGATGAATGCCTAGGACACATCTGAGGAAGGGGCACATCTGTGCGACTCACGGAGCGACGACGCGTCTCAGAAAAGCGATGGCCTAAACTACCCTACCCCCACAGTGTGACAGGAGGCGAGTTGTGGACTTTTTCCGCTTTAGAGAACAAAGATGTGTCCCTGTGAGCTCGCAGTATGTTGTGCCCTGGTCACCTAGACACCTAGAGTTGTCACAACAGTTTCTTGCTTAATGTTGGATTGGAAGCCAGAACAAGTATTCATGCGATGTTTACATTTTTCTTAAAAGATGTCACAGCCACAGCCGATGCTTGGCACTGGACTAAACAAATGCCTTTTACAGGAACCACTGTTCGCAGTAATGCTGTAGCAGTAATCTCACAAAGTGTATTGATTGGTGTGTGTTACAGAGAAAATAAGACACTTAAGTGATTGTGTGATTTCACTGGGTGCTAAAAGGGAATGGTAAAAAAAAAATAGGAACTCAAGGATTCCAAGATGGCCCCCGAGTGAGGAGGAGGTGTAGAGCAGCGCTCCATCCTGGGCCTGACTGTTGACGAGATACCCTGGCAGGTGACCAGAGTGACTGTAGAGACAGCGGGTGGGGGACACCACAGAGGCTCTCCCCACCCAGACACTAAGGCCCCGCAAGACACAAGTGATAACCGAGGAGCGGAGATGGTGCAGTGAGCGCCCATCGGGCTGCCGCAGGCAGAGTGTGCTGCTATTGAATGTATTGGAAAAACAAAGAGGTGATGGCTGGAAGGTTTAGAACGAATCTTAACCACTGGCAATGCTCTGGGCAACCCTCCAAACCACCGTTCTTCGCCTGCCAAGCCATTACAGAAGGGGAAAGACCATATGTAAATCAGGCTTAGCCCCACCCCAAAAGGGGCAGTCCAGCCCGAACTGCTAGGCCACATCCCTTCTGCACGAGACCACAAGCATCCCCAAACATGTTTCGCCCTTGTTGGGGCTCATCAGTGAGGAGTAGCTTGGGTCTCTAGGCCCAGCAGGCACGGGACCCACGTCTGGGCATACCCGTCCCACTCGGGGTGACAAAGCAAAAACAAAGAGGTGATGGCTGGAAGGTTTAGAACGAATCTTAACCACTGGCAATGCTCTGGGCAACCCTCCAAACCACCGTTCTTCGCCTGCCAAGCCATTACAGAAGGGGAAAGACCATATGCAAATCAGGCTTAGCCCCACCCCAAAAGGGGCAGTCCAGCCCGAACTGCTAGGCCACATCCCTTCTGCACGAGACCACAAGCATCCCCAAACATGTTTCCCCTTGTTGGGGCTCATCAGTGAGGAGTAGCTTGGGTCTCTAGGCCCAGCAGGCACGGGACCCACGTCTGGGCATACCCGTCCCACTCGGGGTGACAAAGCAAAAACAAAGAGGTGATGGCTGGAAGGTTTAGAACGAATCTTAACCACTGGCAATGCTCTGGGCAACCCTCCAAACCACCGCTGTTGAGTGTATTGCCAAGACCCTGCCGCAAGCGGAGTCTGTAGCAGTTGAGGGGATTGCCAAGACCCGCAGGAGCGAGTGAGGCATTGCAGCGGCCTGGCCCAAAGCAAAGGGGGACAGTCAGCCACACTGCAGCACTTGCCGGGGAGATGAGGGTGGCGCAGGGGTAGCACGACAAATGCGGAGCGGCCAGTGACGCTCAGCCACCCCCGGACCAGCGGCAACCAAGGGGATGGGTGACGTCCCCGCCCGGGAAGCATCCCTAACGGTGACAGTGGGCCCACGGAGGCCAAAGGGAGGTCACTGAGAACGGAAAGAGGACGAGGCTGTGGGCCTGAGGAGAGCCAAAGCCACAGGAGGAGCAGAGCCGGCGAGGACCCTGGGCAGGTGAGAAACATACAGGGAAGCCCGGGTCCCACACAGGATGGCCACGGCGGACGCGCGTCTCCCCAAAGAGCACAAGGCAGCCCCAACAACAGCAGAGGTGGTGGGGAGTGGTCTGGGAGATAGGGAGCAGAGCAGCATTGAAGGGGAAGAGGAAGAGGCGTACAGCAACAGGGTGAAAGGCAAGTATCCCACCCCCACCCATAAGTGCATAAAGACTAGGGAAAAAGCATAAAGAGCCAGGGTGCAGCACTGGGTTGCATTCCCAAAGTAGCAGCGCAAGGTGAGCGTCAGCCGAACAGAGGAGCACCAGCGCTGACCCAGCGCTGACCCCCTATCCCCTCACCCACATATCAGTGGGGGCCGGGGGTATTGTGGTGTTGCGGTACAGGACATGGAGGAGGAGGAAGGTGACAAGAAGAAGGCTTAACTGGCTGGCCTGGAATGGTCCAACCCCCCATACCCCCAAGAAGGGGCTGGGCATCGCTGAAGAGGACTGACTATAGAGGGAGTATGGCGTAAAGGCAGACAGAGGAGAAGGAAAAGCAGGTGAAGCCAGAGGAGAAATGTGAATACCCTCCAGTGTGGAGACTGCAGCAGAGGCCCAGGGGTCCAGGAACCCTGGTGCACAGCTGGAAGACCTAGGCAGTACCTACAAGGCCTCCTCAGAAGAATCCGGAACAGGCAGCAGACCCCAGAAACATCTAGGTGTGCAAGATGGCGCTCAGTAAGGAAGATCTGAAGGAGTGCCTCAGAGATCTGGAGGGAAGGATAACAGTGACATTCCAGGATCAACTTTCATCACTGAAGGACGATCTTAAAAACTCCCTGAAGGAAGTCAAAGAAAACCTAAGGAGCCAGGGGGATAAAGTAGATACTACTGAGCAGGCTTTTACGGAGATGGCGGAAGAGGTCAGTCAGAACAGTGAACTCCTGCATCAACTAGCGAGGACAGCCCTGAATTTGGAACTCAAGGTGGAGGACCTGGAAAACAGGTCAAGACGGTTGAACCTCTGTGTTAAAGGTCTGAGTGAGAACACCCAGCATAAGGATCTGCAGGACACAATCCTGCAGTGCTTGGGAGACTTGCTCTTGGAGACTCCCCCACCTGGAATTGGGATTGACAGGGTCCATAGAGTGGGACCCAAGAGGGCTGAACCAGGAGTGAGGCCCAGAGATGTCCTTGCCACTATGTCCTCATACAGCCAAAAGGAGAAGGTGCTGAGGGCAGCCCGGCTGCAGGACAACATCACAGTTCATGGGTCAACTGTACAACTCTTCCAGGACATTGCGCTGACAACCCTCCAAAAGCACAGAGCCATGGGACCAGTGGTGCAGCCCTCAATGAGAGACAGATCAAATATAAAAGGACATTTCCATTTGGGCTACTATTCACAATGGATGGACAACAACATTGGATAACGACGTGCGAGGAGGGGTAGGCCCTGCTGCACCTGGAGGAGGAGGATGAAGTGGCAACGAGACGTGTGTGGCAAGCACCCCCACAGGACATTGGGAATGGACCAAGGTCTGCAGCAGATCAAGGCAGACCTAGAGAAGTGGAAACCCCTTGTCAATATCGTGGCTAGGGTGAGCAGCGACGGTGAAAATGTTTACACTTCCGAGGCTACTGTACTTTTTCCAGGAATTGCTCATCTGGGTCCCGAAAACATGTTTTATTGCTTTGAATGGGCTGGTGACTACATTAATATGGCAGAGCAAACACCCCAGAATTGCGCTGCGGACACTAATGGCCACCAAAGAAAGGGGGGCGTGGGACTCACAAACCTCCTTAGATACTATGAAGCGGCACAACTGAGGGTGGTCAGGAAATGATTTAGTGGGGAGCGGTCCAAACCATGGGTAGGGATGGACAAACCCGGGATGGGCAAGCAACTGGACTGCATCTTGTGGTTGCACTGACAGGAGAGGCCCACGAATGCTTGTATAAGTCATATTGTAGGGCTTGTGTGCAACATCTGGGATAATAATAATAATAATAATTTGACATTTATATAGCACTACAGCGCTGTTTATTATTACCCACGGTGTGTGGTGCTCATTTATCGACCTCGGAAGGATGAAAGGCTGAGTTTGGCCCCGCCTGCGTTAGCAGGCTCTGCACAGATGTCAAAGCGAGAGCACTACTCGCTGTGCCACTTGACCGGATCAGTGGCTGGAGCAAAGGGGCCCTCTCTTTGTATGTGTCTCAATTCACGCCCCTGTTTGGGAACCCGCAGTTTGTCCCAAGGATGATGCAGGGAGCTTGTGGGTGGTGGCAGAAGGTCGGATGTGTGAAGGCCCGGGATATGATGCAAGGAACTGAGATGATGAGTGCAAATGTCAGATTGAGATCACGGAGAAAGACAGAATGGGGTACTATCAGCTGAGACATTGGTTATCAACACCAATATTAAGCAGGTCATATGTAGAGAGCTGGCAACCTTTGAAAAATGTATCACCCCACACATGGGATCCTAATGATTATTGTCCATACTGTACAAGATACTCCTCGACTCCTCGACTAATCAAAAGTGGGCATACATGAAAAAATGGGAGAGTAGGCTGGGCGGGGAAAATCCCCATAGACCACTGGGAGAACCTGTGGCAAAACATCCCCAAATTGACAAGATCTATACAGCTCAGGGAAACCTGGTATAAGATTATGATGCAGTGGCAATACATGCACAATATATACCCGGGGGTGTCACAGGAATCTTGGAGGGGATACCAGGCGAAGGAAGACTAGGCCCATGTATGATGGGGATGCCCGACCATAGCCTCCTTTTGGGTGGAAGTGGGCTGACAGATCACATTTGATGTGACCCCGGGAGCGGGGAAGTGGACGTGCGGGCTGTTTGACCTCGAGATTCAATTGCACACCAAGGTCCAGAGGAAGGCCTTCATGATGATGCTAGTGGTGGCCTGGATGGTACTGACAAAAAGGTGGAAGCAGAGGCAGCCGCCAATGGGGTCGAGAGGTTCCAAAAGCTTTGGAAAATGGTGCCTATGGGTCGGGTCATGTATCAAATTCAGGGGGATGCGGTGAGATTTAAACAGGACTGGGGCCTGGTCTTGGCCTACCTACAAAGTGACTTTATGAGGCAATGGTGCCCCCAAAATCTGCGTATAATGCATATGGGGTAGAGGGAGGAGGACCGGGATACATATGGAAAGTGGATCCGTACGGTGGGTGCAAGGACAGCTGCTGTCACTAGGGGGAGTCATTGGGGGAGGGATGGAGGGAGTTGGTTGTTTGTTTGTCGTGTTACTAAATGCCAATAAAAACATGTTTAAAAATAGGAACCCACGGCCAATTATGCTTGGCATGTGAGGATGGGTTACAATGGGCTGGTACCCGTATAAGCAATTCAGCCTACTGGATTAAATAGGGAGGTATTTGCTCACTGGGTGAAGTCCAGCTCTAACTGTCATCATTTCATCACTATGACCTAAACACTCAATTGCTAATAATATGCAGGGTCTACGAAGTAGAGCAACCATTGAGAGACCCGTTTGAGTAAGGGTGCAGTCCACAAATGGACATCCCCAAGGCTTGCTTTGCCATGCCCGACTCCTTAGAATAGGAGCATGGCCAACCATATACAGTGCTATGTGTACAGAAAAGAACACATGCAGTAAAGTCAATAGGTAAACAGATTAAAATGCAGTAGGTTATAGTTATACAAAATATAAAATGTGTATATCCGAACAACACTACTTATTGCAATTAAAAAAGTAGGACACATTTGTTTAAAAATACTAACAAAAAAGACTCCAAGTACGGGAATAAATGCTTTCATGTGCCCGCCAAGGCCGGTGCCCTGGGGGTCACTGAGACAGGAGCGGTGTGTGACAGCAAATAGGGGGTGGCTGAACCCGATTAGCACAGTTACCTTTAGCTGAGAAAAGCTTGACCCTGGGGCTGATTCTAAACATACAGTCAGCAGCTCCAGACAAAGGTAGCATAGCATCACAGATGTATTTGTAGAGCGCACTTTCACTACCAGAGGGGCATCTTGGCGCTATTGAGATATAGCGTATTGTTATCCAGCTTAATTGTACTCATTGTATCGACCTCGTAAGGATGAAGGACTGAGTGGACCAGCCGGGATTGGAACCTGTGACAATAAATACAGGCCGCTGCAGTGTCTATTCTGTAAACGTGTTATTTGACCTGCAGCTACAGGCCGAGCACAGGAAGGGGTTTTGGTACCATGCTTATAGACAGCGGTTCTCCTTTCGCCAGTCTCTCAAAGTGGTTCTTTTGTGTAGGGTTTCATAGCCCCTTTCTACCTTTCTCTAGTAGCGGTGGAAGGCTTCCAGTCTCCGGAGGAAGTAAAGACAATTTCCTGGGTGTCCAAGATTTCGGAGAAAGGGCTGTGCCCCTTGCCACAGCACCTGCCGGATTCCTGACAGTGTTCCCTGGAGTAGCTGCACACGGTGTCCCAGCCCCCAAAACCCTGATGAGTGCCCATCAGCTGAGGGCACAAAAAAACAGACTCCACTGTATCGCAAAGCAAGGGCTAGTTATAATTCCTGTTGGCTAGCAGAAATCAGGATCTGTGCACAGGGCACTCCCAAAGCAGATCAAGTATAAAATCTCTAGCTCAGCGTGTTGAGCACTCGATGCTGAGATCTGTTTGTGATATGCAGGTCGGCGGTTTGAATCCCAGCAAGGCTGACCGAGCTTTTTTTCAATTCTCCGAGGTCGATAAATGAGTACCAACTCCGGTTGGGTGATATTGTAAGTGGATATGCTCTATGTAAAGCACTTAGGCGTAAGCGCTATATAAATGACACATCATTATAATCATCTTTATTAAAGGCTGATTAGAAAATCCGGTAGAATCTTTCTGTATGATCGTTGTCCTCTGCTCACACAGTGGTGCCTTTGGTGCCATTGTTGCCACTGTTTCTCAACCAGTGTAATTCCATGAGAAATACAATACCGCTTTGAAACACATTCTACTTGATGTATAAGCGTCTCGCAAATGCACAATAAATCAAATAAAATTAATAAATAAATATAGCATGGGCAGAACCAGTTTCATGTTGTTTTCTGCAGCTCGAGCATAGTCTAGGGCACGTTGCTTTTGCTTATCAAAATAACATGCTACTATAACTCGTATGCCCTGGGGGAGTTACAATGGGTCTGTTGAAACTGTTACCAGCATCTTCACTTCCAGTCAATCCATTCCAAGTAACTCAAAGGCTTGCTGTGTGCATGGAAACCTGGGAACTATTGTGCAAATGCATGTGGAAATACTGCATCTCGCAGGTGCATTCTTTCTCCAGCAGCCTGACATGTGCCCTGCATAGCCAGGCATTATGCCACTGCAGAAGGTTCCCGGTGCCTGGTACTTGCATTATCACTGGTCCTATGAGGGCATTGGCCATTTAGGCAGGTCTTTAACCCAGGTCCAAAATGGGTACACCAGGGAGAGATGGATTTCTTAGGAGCAGGTTATAGAATGAATTAGCATTCGTGGTCCTTGGTGAGGAATCGTTGAGTTGACGTTGCTTGTTTAGATGCAGAGAAAGCATTTAGCTCCGTTGAATGAGCTCAAATGCGAGCGGAATACAATAAATGGAGACGGCCAAGCTTCCTTCAGAAAGTGGAATTGCTCTAGTCAGCGTTAGTTTGCAAAGGTGGCCCCTGTAACTTCCCCTCAGTCTTGGGGGACCAGTCATGGCTGTTTTCAGAGCTTTTTGCTTTTCTGGTGCCTCCTGGGCCAGTAACAGATACTCGAAGGGGATCAGTAATACGTTAGTTGGAAGGCGATTGGAAGAGTGGACGACACTGGTCCTTTTTCAGAACGTGTGGGATCTGGTGCAAGATGATGGCAACACTAGACATATTGCTGAAGCCTTCAGGGTAATATTTAGTGAGAATAAATCTGCACTTTTTATGGTAGCGGGGAAGAGATGTTTGCCCCAAGGATTTCAGCTCCTAGTGCAGTGATATAGTCCAGAATGCTGATTGGTAAAAGAGTGCTGTTTCACACACCTGATGAGAGCAGGGCCGGGTGCTGGATGACCCTTTTGAAGGACGCTTGGCACTGCTTGACTTCCTCCCTATCCACTAGTGGAAAGAGTGGCAAATTTCAAAAAGGAAATTCTGGTGAGATTCATGGAAAGGCCCTTCAGATCCAACTTTGCCGCCTTCTGAAGGAATTTTTAACAAACTGAGGGAAAGCTAAGGAATGAGCTCCGAAGGCAGATTCCAAACAAATATTATGTGGTCCATAGTACAGATTTGAACGGCAATGGAGGAGGAGATTTCCAGATATACAGAAATACCACAGGGAATTCCAGCCAGGGGTGGTAAACTGATGGAAGAGCACAACTGAAGATGGTTCCAGCAAAGGGCTGCAGAGGCAGGAAGATAACGGAAAAGAGTTGCCCCAAAGGATGTTACACCCAACATTCTTCTTGAATGTCTAGCGATTCCTGCATGGACTATGAAGCCAAAGTAAGTGAACCCGTTGGCCCTTTAAGTGAGGTAGCTATATGGGATGGATAGGGATGCAGATTGTACTCTTACACCAATAATAAGATTGACTCAGGAAGTAGGCAAAACATAACCGTTTTAATTGCAATTGTCTAAAACAGGAAGTACAAAGTACATCAACGGACATTCGCTCATGTCTCTCAATGATTTACATGAAAAAACACAGTTATATAGTAAAAACTTGTCATCATTGATGTCATACTATGTGGCAAAATAAGAACACCCACTTGGGTCTCTGATAGGCTTAAGGGAGCATCTAGATATACTTTCTATGGGGGATAGCATTGTGATTGGGTCTCTAAGGTCAGGTGGACAGCTATGCCCACCCCTAGCGCAATTTATCTTTGCTGTCATGAAATACACAACGTTTCATTGGCTTTCAAACTATAGGGCACTTGGCTATGAGGCCCTCTACGATTGGTTGGCATGCTTGTACCCTTCTGGAATATTCCACTTGCCAGCAGCACACAAACTGGTACCCCAGGTGCGGGTGGGTTAGACTTGACCATGCCTCCCCACCCAATTAGCCCAAAATCCATCATCATTCCTGCTGTCTGCCATTCGAATTGTCTTTGAACCCGGCCTTGCAAAGTATCACTGCACCTGAGAATAGAAGGGATTGTGAGCATGGTCTTATCTTCAAGTCTCGGTGAAGCTTGCCCAAAGTCTATTTTCATCTAGACCATGTGACAGCAGTCTGTTTTCAAGCTCTTTCTTTCGTATTTAACACTATTAAATGAATAAAACCTGTCACTTCTAGTGTTTTTTCATTACACCTCAACAGGAGCTTGCCTCGCTTCTCATGTTCATTGTATCTTCTTGAATAGATAACAAGTTTCTTGGCTGCCCCAACCCTTGACACTGGGCCAGGCAACCTTTCTCGAATCTTCCCTCGTCATCAGCTGTTTTCTTCTTCTGCGCCACACTTTCAGCCCTTCTGTTCATGGGGTCCTAGTTTGCTAAAAACACGACGTGGAACATCCAGAGTCTATACACACACATATATATATTGGCGGCACCGCCTGCAGTCTATTCACTACGTATAGCCAGCCTTCAGGATTACTTAGTCTACTTGCGTTTCAGCATCTGTACAATTATAAAATGGCTTGCATTTTTTTCAGTGCTCTCCGCATGAGCAATCTTCATTCTGGACATGAAATGTTGCTTAATTCTTCACTTCGCCATCAGATTCTATAAGGTCTATATTACTCTCTTCATTGGCATCTCTTCTGGGTGCATCATTTCTGCTTCATGTGACATCATCACCAGTCTTCTCTTTCATTCATCTTCACACTTCTTCCGGAACCTCCTTTAAGAAACTGTCATTTCTCTGCGGGTACATCATATAGGGTTTTCTCAATGGATACCTTGTTTTGAGGATTCTTTGTGGTATAGGGTCCATTATTGGGGTTGTGCATGTCGCAATTTCCAGTTTCCAACATATAGGAAGAATGGGAGCGGGACCTCCGGTAGAGGCACTTGACTCCTGCTCTGCATAAGGCTCTGCAAAGAATCCTTATTCCTGTCTAGAGAGTCCTGCATGTGCTGTGAAGCCAAAGTAACACTCTGCAAAGAATCTGTGGTGACATCAAGTGAGTCCTGAATGGGCCGTCAAGCCAGAGTAACCCCCTGCAAAGAATCTGTATTCCTGTCTATTGCGCTCTTTCAAGAATCTGTGGTCCTGTCTAGAGAGTCCTGCAGGGGCTGCGAAGCTGAAGTAAGACTCTGCAAAGAATCTGTGATCCTGTCTACCGAGTCCTGCATGAACTGTGAAGCCAAAGTAACCCTCTGCAGAGAATCTGTATTCCTGTCCAGTCAGCTATTTCAAGAATCTGTGTTCCTGTCAAGGGAGTCCTGCAGGGGTTGTGAAGCTGAAGTAAGCCTCTGTAAGGAACTTGTGTTCCTGTATAGTGAGTCCTTCATGGACTTCTCAAGCCCAAGTAACCCTCTGACAATAATCTGTGGTCCTGTCTAGCTAGTCCTGCATGGGATGTGAAGCCAAAGTAAACTAAGCAAAGAATCTTTGGGGCTGTCAAGCGAGTCCTGCATGGATTCTGAAGCAGAAGTAACCCGATGCAAAAAAAATCTGTATCCCTGTCTCGTGAGCTCTTTCAAGAATCTGTGGTCCTGTCTAGCGAGTCCTTCATAGGCATTGAAGCCCAGGTAACCCTCTGACAAGAATATGTGGTCCTATTGAGGGAGTGCTGCATGGGCTGTGAGGCCAAAGTAACCCACTACAAAAAATGTGTAATCCTGTCTAGAGAGTCCTGCGCAGGGTGTAAAGCCAAAGTAACCCTCTGCAAAGAATCGTTATTCCAGTATAGAGAGTCCTGCATGGCCTGTGAAACCAAAGTAAGCCCCTGCAAAGAAGCTGTGGTGCTGTCAAACCAGTCCTGCATGAGCTGTGAAGCCAAAGTAACCCTCTGCAAAAAACAAAAAAAACTGTATCCCTGTCTTGTGAGCTCATTCAAGAATCGGTGGTCCTGTCTAGAGAGTCCTGCAGGGGCTGCGAAGCTGAAGTAAGACTCTGCAAAGAATCTGTGATCCTGTCTACCGAGTCCTGCATGGACTGTGAAGCCAAAGTAACCCTCTGCAGAGAATCTGTATTCCTGTCCAGTGAGCTATTTCAAGAATCTGTGTTCCTGTCAAGGGATTCCTGCAGCGGTTGTGAAGCTGAAGTAAGCCTCTGTAAGGAACTTGTGTTCCTGTATAGTGAGTCCTTCATGGGCTTCTCAAGACCAAGTAACCCTCTGACAATAATCTGTGGTCCTGTCTAGCTAGTCCTGCATGGGATGTGAAGCCAAAGTAAACTAAGCAAAGAATGTTTGGTGCCATCAAGTGAGTCCTACATGGGCTGTCAAAACAAATAAACCCCTCTGCAGAGAATCTGTCTAGCGAGTCCTTCATAGGCTTTGAAGCCCAGGTAACCCTCTGACAAGAATATGTGGTCCTATTGAGTGAGTGCTGCATGGGCTGTGAGTCCAAAGTAACCCACTGCAAAAAATGTTTAATCCTGTCTAGAGAGTCCTGCGCAGGGTGTAAACCCAAAGTAACACCCTGCAAAGAATCTTTGGGGCTGTCAAGCGAGTCCTGCATGGACTCTGAAGCCAAAGTAACCCTATGCAAAAAGAATCTGTATCCCTGTCTCGTGAGCTCTTTCAATAATCTGTGGGCCTGTCTAGAGTGTCCTGCAGGGGCTGTGAGGCCAAAGTAACCCTCTGCAAATAATCATTATTCCTGTCTAGAGAGTCCTGCATGGACTGTGAAACCAAAGTAAGCCCCTGCAAAGAATCTGTGGTGCTGTCAAACCAGTCCTGCATGAGCCGTGAAGCCAAAGTAACCCTCTGCAAAAATAACTGTATCCCTGTCTTGTGAGCTCATTCAAGAATCTGTGGTTCTGTCTAGAGAGTCCTGCAGGGGCTGTGAGGCCAAAGTAACCCTCTGCAAAGAATCCTTATGCCTGTCTAGAGAGTCCTGCGTGGGATGTGAAGCCAAAGTAACACTCTGCAAAGAATATGTGGTGCCATCAGGCGAGTCCTGCATGGGCTGTCAAACCAAAGTAACCCTCTACAAAGAATGTGTGGTCCTGTCTAGCGAGTCCTGCATGGACTGTGTAAGCCTCTGCCAAGAATGTGTAGACCTGTCATGAGGAATGAGTTTACTGCAGGAGAGAGGAAGAAGGTGTATTCATATGGCTGCAAACAAATAATATGCAAATAACAAGGGGGCTTCTGGGAGACTCTCTGCCAGACATGTGTCCTGGTTACAAGAGCCTTACCCAGAACCTCATCAGTTACAAGTTACTAGGGGTATCCAGACGTGGACCCCTTGGTTACTATTCTTAGAGAGGCACAGCTACACCCTACTGATGAGGTTCAACCAGACCGAAACACGTGTCTGGGGTTGCTGTCGGTACTCTTGTTCAGAGGAGAATTGCCTAGCATTTCGGTGCTGGACTGCCCCAGGGCAGGACAAAGACTGATATGTTTGGGATGTTTCTTCTCTGTGAAAGATAGTGAGCTAAAGAGTCTGGGTAAGGCTCTTGTAACCAGGACTCATGTCTGGCAGAGAGTCTCCCAGGAACCCCTTGTTATTTGCAAACAAATAAAAGCCATCTGTTCATGTCATCACTCAGGGCCTCATTACGACCCTTGCGCTCCCGTAATGAAGGGGGCCGGTACGGGACCGGCCCCCTTCATTACGGGAGTGCCGATTATGAGGTTCCCTTTGCGGGACCCTGTAAGGACACCTGGTAAAACCAGGCGTCCTTTCCGGGTCCCGCGAGGGGAAGAGGGAGGTAATAACGGGCCATTTGTTATGTGCCCGTTATTATCTCCCTCCCCATTCCCACGGAGCCCTATTGGGGCTCAAATGGGGATGGGGAATGGTTCCTGCAAGGAGGAATTACCAGGTCCACCTATGTCGGAATGACCCGGTAAATCCTCATTGCAGGAACCCGGTAATGGAGCTCGGTTTGGAGGCAGCCATGGTGCTCATAGCACCATGGCTGCCTCCAAACTTGTAATGAGGCCCACAGTTCTTTAGCATTCTAGGAGAAAGATTTGGCCATGAACTTACCATTCCTCCATCCTGTATCTGCCACATATTATTTTAATGTCCCTTTCAGCCGGATCTTTGCCCATTGGGTATTTACGGTGCTAAATTGTTCTGTGTGGATTGAGCCCAGTCAAAGCCCCCATCATACACATCAACCCGAGAAACGGATGTCCCCCCAAACCATTTCATGCCCATAAACCAGGGTGGACTGGGGCATAAAATTATATCGGGCACCAATGAAAAAGTGCCCGCAGTTGCAAATGGCAATTCATTCCTTTTGTGACAG
The DNA here is from genome assembly GCF_040938575.1 of Ambystoma mexicanum. Taxonomy (NCBI): domain Eukaryota; kingdom Metazoa; phylum Chordata; class Amphibia; order Caudata; family Ambystomatidae; genus Ambystoma; species Ambystoma mexicanum. Next base: position 1,131,289,381 of record NC_090932.1, on the reverse strand, counting down.
ACCGTTTGTGTAGTACCCCAGGGGGAGGTTTTTGATAAAATGTGACTCAAATTGTGCATTTTAAAGATATGTATTCAGCAGCACTGGTCAAAACTACTAGCTGCATGGTGAAGTAACTTATCAAACAGGCACACATGGGCCAAAAGAGTGGGCCACTTTATTTATTTAGATATTTATAAAGTGCATGGAACACAGGTGCATCTAGGCGCTGGTTTACATGACAGTAGTGGTTTCAAATTATTACAAGCACAGGTGGTGTGTTTGTTTACATGATACAGTGGTTACAAATGGTTACAGACATAAGTGGTGCATACATGGTGGATAGATCTGCGTTTTTTGGTCTGTGCGAAGGTGACAAATGCCAGGTGCTTGTGCAGGTTCAATTACTTTTGGAGGTCCTAGGAAAAGAGCCAGGTTTGGAGGCTCTTGTGGAAGGACCCGAAAAAGGCATCTGATTTTACAGCTAGCAGCAAGGCGTTCCAGTATTTGGCAGCTATCACAGGGAAGCTGCTGCCCCCCGGCCTTCTGGCGCCTGTATCTGGGAATGGAGAGTAGGTGCGAGTAGGCAGCCCGCGTAGGTCTGGTGGATTGGACCTTTGAGATTTATCTGGGCAAGTAAGTCAGGCAGTGTTTGAAAGACATTTGTGGGTCAAAGGCAGCGGTTTTAACATGATTTGTTCTTGGGCGGGGAGTAAGTGAATATTTTGTCAAGCTGTGGAGATGTGGTCTTTTTTAGGGATGTTTGACCCAATAAACAGGCCCACACTAGCATTTTGTGTTTTTGATTCGGACATTGCTTTATTGCCCTGTAGGCCAGTCCGAGCCTGCTCTAAACAACTCAAACTTAACACTAAATCCCAAACTGAAAAGAGTTTCATTTAAAACACGTTCTACTCTCCCCACTGCCCACATCACTCTGAATAGTATCTGAAAAACAAAAAGCCTCCATTCTAATGTTGTACTGTTCTGCTGGGCGCGTCTGTCTAGCAAAAGGGAAAAGGCAATAGGGAAAAGGCACTCCTGAAAGCAACACTACTCAAGGAACTGGGGAAATAGACACAAAATTAAATCAAGTTACTTGTCAACAAAGTACTAACCCATGATCCAACACTGCTCAAGGAACTCGGGAAATAGACACAAAATTAAATCAAGTTCCTTGTCAACAAAGGACTAACCCATGATCCAACACTATTATAATAACACTATTGCAAATATATACAATGTATTGCTTGCTAAAATAATGTAGGCAACAGAATACCATAAACCATCATTTATACTAATACAGACCTCCGAATGCCTAGTGGAACATATCAGAAAATGAAATTAAAATGCTCATCGATAGCCAAAGCAAGTTTGTAAAAGGACATACCCTCGTGCACTATGGTCTTGACTTGATGAGGTTAAGCGCAAAAGAATGTGCCTAGTCTAAGAGTAGAAATAATGATCCAAATGTGTCATACGTATAATAGTGTGAAGGCCCCGGATGTCATTTGTTAGTGCTGGGTGGGTGATGGGTCATAATGATGTCTACCTTGGAGGAATTGTGTTTAGATTGGTACAACTGGACAGAGTTGAAATCCCATTCAGGAATCCCATTACAGTTGACAACAATTGCTGGCTATGTCATTAAAGATCACAAAAACAATCGAATTTAATGAAAGAAGTGCATCCCAATAATACAACATTGTTGCATAGACAAACAAGGTTATCTGCAATAAATGGGGTGGGAATTAAACCCACAACCTGTACTAAGTACCCAGTGGAGTTAGATAAATTGGAGTCGCATTGGAGACTGGTGGTGATGTATCCCAAACGTCTTCTAATACATACAAAATGAAAAAATACTCTATGCGCCTGACAACAGTTAGTAATTACTCATGGACTCCTCAAGGTAAACACGGAAAAGTGTATTGAATTTGTTAAACATAAAAAATAAAACAGTTGTTTGGTTTGCATGCCGATAGCCAACACGTGTTGGAAAAAAAAAATCCTGTAACAGCGCCTCAATGAACGCGGGCTGTGTGAGCGCTTTAAAAATATTAAATAAATAAATAAATCTTCAGAGGTGTGCTTAAATGGTTCAATAAAAACAAGGAATGATGGCTGGAAGGTTTAGAACAAATCCTAACCTCTGGCACTGCTCTGGGCAACCCTCCAGACCATTGTTCTTCACCTGCCAAGCCATTACAGAAGGAGATAAACCATATGTAAATTAGGTTTGGTCCCACACCAAAAGGGGCAGTCCAGCCTGAATTGCTAGGTCACATCGCTTCTGCACGAGACCACAAGCATCCCCAGACATGTTTCAGCCTTGTTGGGCCTCATCAGCAGAGGAGTAGCTTGGGTCTCTAGGCCCAGCAGGCACGGGACCCACATCTGGGCATACCCGTCCCACTCGAGGTGACAAAGCAAAAACAAGGAGTGATGGCTGGAAGGTTGAGAATGAATCTTAACCTCTGGCATTGCTTTGGGCAACCATCCTATGGTTCAGTGGCATGCAACAAAAGTTCGATCAATGTTAACTAGATCTTCCTAGCTGTTATTTGAAAATGCTGGGCAGGGGTGGCAGGGAGAAGCATAGGTCCCTGGCCAGTGCTTGAGATGGAGTGTTAGGTTTAATAGGAACTTGCAGTGAAGCTTGCAGTGATCATTCAATTCCCGAAACACACTATATGGGAAACCCCTCTCATCTGCAGCGTGGCCACGCTCGAAAAACCTGTTGCCTATCGCCTTGCAAGCTAAAAGACAAGGGGCCTCATTACACGGATGGCGGGGCAGTAATTCCCCCTTCCACCATTGCCCTTCCCCATTCCCATTTTTGCCCCATAGGGCTCTATGGGAATGGGGAAGGCGCTAATTACGGTACCGCAAATTGCGGTACCGTAATTAGCTCCTTGGTCCCTTTGCGGGTTGGTTTTTAACGCCTGCAAAAAGCAGGCGTTAAATTCCCCAACCCGCAAAGGCACCTCGTAGTAAGGCGGTAAGGATTTACCGGTACTGGTAAAATACCAGTACCGGTAAACCCTTACCGCCATCCGTGTAATGAGGCCCAAGGTTATCTGTCAACTTTATCAAACAGTATTTATCTGTGGGTGCTTTTTTGATGCTAGCGCTCTCTGTGTCAGATGTGGTGATTGAGGTGCATCCTGTGTCGCGAGGAGGGAGGGGCAAATCATTCCTGCTCAGAGGGATGCTTTGTACATATGTTTATCAATAACCCTATGGAGCTGCCAGAGCAACAGCAAAGCAACACACCCTCAGAGCAATATAGTCAAAGGGAAACATCAGAATCTTCCAAATCGCTCATGCGGTGGTCCTGTGCCTAGGGTAAATAGTGAACAGCCCCTCACATTATTATGACATCGCTCCCTCTTTCCTAACAACACCTTAGTTTCAGGTTTAGGGATTTTGCTCCAGGTTCAACGCTTAGAATTTATTTCACCCCTTTTTTTCTGTTTTTCATTGGCAGTGGGTTGGGGTCAGGCATATAGAATGGGAGGGGTGCGGTGAATCTTTCCCCGCATTTGCCGACAAACAACTCAACATGGTAGAAAAATGCGGCAAAAAGAAATCTGACCATTTTATTTTGACCAAGATACATAGATCCCTTCGTTTCAGTGGCTTGAAGGTCCTGAGATTGGTATTCCCCCCTCACACACTTCAGAGGAAGATTGTGGTCGAGTGAACTCCTAAGGGGCCTAGGATATAGACTCACGACAAAAATAGGGAGCTTTCTAAAGCTAAATGTGCCGCGAAACCTATTCTAAGTGACCTAGGGCCTGATTCCCACATCGTATTTCAATGGAATGTTGCCCTTAAAAACCCTTTGTGAATCAGGCCCCCTACTGTTCTGAGTTCCAGGTGCAGTTCCCTAGTGTAAATCCCAATCCCTGGTCTTCTGCTGCCAGGGCAGTGTCAATCATATCAGTCTCAGTCCCACAGATATGTGTAGTTCCCAGGCACCCTTCTTTGGGCCTCATTACGAGATGGGTGGTAGCCATAGTGCTGCCTCCCATACCGTGTCCGAGTCCGGTGTTTTTCAATGGGGACTTACCGGTCCATTCCGACCCTGGAGGGACCGGTAAGTCCCCATTGAACAAACCATTCCCCATTCCCACTTGAGCCCCCATAGGGCTCAATGGGAATGGGAATGCGCTAATAACGGGCTCGCGAGTAGCAAGCCTGTTACTAGCGCCCTGGTCCCTTAGCGGGACCCGTATAGGACGTGTGGTCTGACCACACATCCCTTACTGTTCCCGCTAAGGGACCTCGTAATTGGGCGGTAGGGGATTACCGGCACCCAGGGGAGTTGCTAGGTCTGGAAAAGACCCAGGGCTAAGCTTATGTCGGAACTGTCGGGACTGGGGGCTAGCTAGTCTTTTGGCTGTAGCTCCTGAGATTCTATCCGGGGCTACAACCAAAAGATCAGGGGCTATAGCCCCCTTAGCCCCCCCCTAGCAACGCCCCTGCCGGCACCGTCTCCTTACCGGTGCCGGTAATCCCTTACCTCCCACCTTGTAATGACCCCCTTTGTCTTCGCTGTTGTCTCTCTAAGGATTTCCATTGTGACCTTTGTCTTGGCCTTGCTTCACTTCCTGGATACTGAGATGAACTGTAAACTGATATTGGTGGCAATAACATTACTTCTGCCCTAGGTGGTCCTCCACTGTTTTTCTGGGGCAAGACCTTGAACTTCTCCTCCTGCGCCAGGTGTTACTTCTTGGCTTTTGTAAGTAGGTATTCCCGCCCCATCAGAGTACTTGCAGGTAGGATTTGATTCCCGATGCCTGGATTTAGCAAGAGTTGTTAGTGATGGTGGCATCACTTCTTCCTGCCCAATCTGAACTACCACTCCCGGTTAACTTCGTTTGCTGGCTCAAGGATTTCAAGAGGTGGCCTTCGCTAGACTCTGAGCCCAGGCCAGAAGGCCTCTTAGTATAGCCCATCTCTTCAATCTGAATTCACCTAAGCTTTTGCTCCAATGGTGTGGTCAACTCCCTTCCTCACTACTCTCTGTCCCGGGATGACCATCTTGGCTTAGCCAACACAGGTCCTGCTGTGCTGCTTCTTCTCATGCATGTCTTTCTGTCACCATCTAGTCCTTTTGCCTTGCTCAAGTCTGATTCAGTTGTGCTGCTTCTCCTGCTTGTCTCCTTCTCACTAAAAAGCACTGCTGCCTTGTCCAACTCATGTCCAAATGGTCAGTCCTCCCTGGGTGTGTGCTACAATTTGGCCCTCTTCGCTTGGCCAACACAGGTTCTGTACTTCTTAACCCCTGCCCCCCACTCCTCTGCTGAAACACATCTCTTGTACTGGCATCCCATACTAATAACCAGCACAGCACCTTTTAGGGGAGAGGTTTCCTGACTTCTATTGTATGCAGTGCTGATTGCTTAATCGCTGGACTGTGGGCTAAGATTTGTGGATCTGTTTCTCTCACGGGTTCCTGAGTTGGGATTGGATTTATCCCTGTGGGTTTACCTCCTCGCCATAAAAGCAGGCTCGAACTGGCCTATAGGGCAATAGGGCAATGCCCGAACCAAAAACACAAAATGCTAGTGTGGGCCTGTTTTGTTGGTCAAAGTGGGCCACTTTTTTGGCCAATGTGGGCCAGTTTGATGAGTTATTTCACTATGCAGCTAGTAGTTTTGACCAGTGTTGCAGAATACATATTCTTTAAATTGAACAATGTGCATCACATTTGATCAAACAACTCTCTCTTGGGTATTGTTCAAACAGTCTGCCACAAAAGGAACGAAGTGCCATTTGCAACTGTGTCCTACTTTTTCGTTGGTGTTCGAGACAATTGTATGCCCCTGTCCGACCCTACATACAAATATGCTCTCTCTTCCTTATTCCCAGGTGTGGTGTGTTCTCTAGTCATTTGGATTGGCGTATCTTCAGGTATGTTTGGGTCGGGCAGGAGGATCATGGCAGCATTCCGAGCCTGTACCTTGCCTGAGATGTTCATGTGGAATGGGTTCTCTCATCGTTCAATGCTCAGTGCTCCAAAATCTGACCTTGGACCCGATTTCCTGCTCTGAAAAGGGACATTTCTCACTGGAGCAGGTTAGGGCTGCCAATGGAACTGACCCCTGTCATACCCCCAGGCGGCTCCGACTTCTTCACACCTAACAGAATAGTCGGATGAGTTACTTCACTGTGCAGTTAGTTCCCTTGACCAATCTTACTGAACACATATTCTTAAAAGTGCACAATCTACAAAACACTTATCAAAACGTTCATCCTTGGCTACTGCTCAGATAGTCCTGAATCCATTTGCAGCGGTGGGCCACTTTTTCATTGGTGCCCGGGTCAATTGTTTGCCCCATTCTGAGCCTGGGACCGTTTGGATGCCAGTTTTGCTATTCAAAACATAGAATAATGGTTTGGCTGAACATTGTTGCTACTCCCTTTGCAAGGAGCTACTAATGCGTGCAACACCAAGAAGGTGCCTACGGCTTTTCTGTCCATCACTGAGGGAGGCGACCCTTCGGGGCCACAAGGTTATCAGGACACATTTTCTTTTATATTGATGTCTCTTTAATTTACATGGTATTCTATTATTGCATTATTTTGTCCCTTTTCTTTCTGGCATGTTTCCTTGGTTCCACGCATCCTTCCTGGGCAATGTTTCACAGCAGATTGTTTTCTTGCAAATTTTGTATCTCTTTGTTCCCACAAAATGCGAGTGAACGCCACAGCACCCTTTCTCCTCTTCCCTCTACCTCCCCCCGTTCGATTTTGCCTCGCCCAAACCAACCAGCTACATTTTAGGGCAAAAGAAGTGGTAAAGAAATTTGCTGTAAAAAAAAAATCCTCAGTGAAAATGAGTCGGCAAAGGACTGAATACTGTTTCCTTTGTTGCTCCTTTACTGTTTTCATATCGTTCCATTGTTGTTCCTTTGGCCCTCTTCTCCCCCACCCATTTGTCCTTCCTTTCTTTCTTCAAAAATGTTCTAACAATGCTCTACAGTGTTCATTTTTTCCTTTTTCTTGTTTCCCCCTTGTTCACCTCTTTTCTTTTAGGTGCCTTCTCTTTATCAGTTACAAGTGTATATGTTTTATAATGTTGGGATTTTAGTATTCTTGCTGTGCGCCATTCTTTCAGCTACAGAGAATAGTAGCTGACTAGCTGCAGCATAACTTACACCAGTAAAGCGGCATTCTCCTCCAAGTCCAAAACCAGGGCCGCCTTGGAATGGGACAAGGCAGTGATTCCCATTGGCATCTGCAAGCTCAGCACCATGGCGTCAGAGAAGGCATCGGTGAAAGACAGTGGTGCATTGCTAACTGTCCATCCAGGCGTCAGTACTAGCATGGATGAGGAGGGTCTGGGCATAGGCATTCCTGTGAACACCAGGATGGACCAGGAGGGTATGGGCATAGGCATTCCTGTGAACACAAGGATGGATCAGGAGGGTCTGGGCATAGGCATTCCTGTGAACACCCGCATAGATGAGGAGGGTATGGGCATAGGCATTCCTGTGGAACACCAGGATGGACCAGGAGGGTATGGGCATAGGCATTCCTGTGGAACACCAGGATGGATCAGGAGGGTCTGGGCATAGGCATTCCTGTGAACACCAGCATAGATGAGGAGGGTATGGGCATAGGCATTCCTGTGGAACACCAGGATGGATGTGGAGGGTATGGGCATAGGCATTTCCATGAACACTAGGATGGATGAGGAGGGTATGGGCATAGGCATTCCTGTGAACACCAGGATGGATGTGGAGGGTATGGGCATAGGCATTCCTGTGAACACCAGGATGGACCAGGAGGGTATGGGCATAGGCATTCCTGTGGAACACCAGGATGGATGTGGAGGGTATGGGCATAGGCATTCCTGTGAACACCAGGATGGAGCAGGAGGGTATGGGCATAGGCATTCCTGTGAACACCCGCATAGATGAGGAGGGTATGGGCATAGGCATTCCTGTGAACACAAGGATGGATCAAGAGGGTATGGGCATAGGCATTCCTGTGAACACCCGCATAGATGAGGAGGGTATGGGCATAGGCATTCCTGTGGAACACCAGGATGGACCAGGAGGGTATGGGCATAGGCATTCCTGTGAACGCCAGGATGGACCAGGAGGGTATGGGCATAGGCATTCCTGTGGAACACCAGGATGGATGAGGAGGGTATGGGCACAGGCATTCCTGTGGAACACCAGGATGGATGTGGAGGGTATGGGCATAGGCATTCCTGTGAACACCAGGATGGATCAGGAGGGTCTGGGCATAGGCATTCCTGTGAACACCAGGATGGACCAGGAGGGTATGGGCATAGGCATTCCTGTGAACACAAGGATGGATCAGGAGGGTCTGGGCATTCCTGTGAACACCCGCATAGATGAGGAGGGTATGGGCATAGGCATTCCTGTGGAACACCAGGATGGACCAGGAGGGTATGGGCATAGGCATTCCTGTGAACGCCAGGATGGACCAGGAGGGTATGGGCATAGGCATTCCTGTGGAACACCAGGATGGATGTGGAGGGTATGGGCATAGGCATTCCTGTGAACACCAGGATGGATCAGGAGGGTCTGGGCATAGGCATTCCTGTGGAACACCAGGATGAACCAGGAGGGTATGGGCATAGGCATTCCTGTGAACACCAGGATGGACCAGGAGGGTATGGGCATAGGCATTCCTGTGGAACACCAGGATGGATGAGGAAGGTCTGGGCATAGGCATTCCTGTGAACACCAGGATGGACCAGGAGGGTATGGGCATAGGCATTCCTGTGAACACAAGGATGGATCAGGAGGGTCTGGGCATAGGCATTCCTGTGAACACCAGGATGGATCAGGAGGGTCTGGGCATAGGCATTCCTGTGAACACCAGGATGGATCAGGAGGGTCTGGGCATAGGCATTCCTGTGGAACACCAGGATGGACCAGGAGGGTATGGGCATAGGCATTCCTGTGAACACAAGGATGGATCAGGAGGGTCTGGGCATAGGCATTCCTGTGAACACCAGGATGGATCAGGAGGGTCTGGGCATAGGCATTCCTGTGAACACCAGGATGGATCAGGAGGGTCTGGGCATAGGCATTCCTGTGGAACACCAGGATGGACCAGGAGGGTATGGGCATAGGCATTCCTGTGAACACAAGGATGGATCAGGAGGGTCTGGGCATAGGCATTCCTGTGAACACCAGGATGGATCAGGAGGGTCTGGGCATAGGCATTCCTGTGAACACCAGGATGGATCAGGAGGGTCTGGGCATAGGCATTCCTGTGGAACACCAGGATGGACCAGGAGGGTATGGGCATAGGCATTCCTGTGAACGCCAGGATGGACCAGGAGGGTATGGGCATAGGCATTCCTGTGGAACACCAGGATGGATGAGGAGGGTATGGGCATAGGCATTCCTGTGGAACACCAGGATGGATGTGGAGGGTATGGGCATAGGCATTCCTGTGAACACCAGGATGGATCAGGAGGGTCTGGGCATAGGCATTCCTGTGAACACCAGGATGGATGAGGAGGGTCTGGGCATAGGCATTCCTGTGAACACCAGGATGGACCAGGAGGGTATGGGCATAGGCATTCCTGTGAACACAAGGATGGATCAGGAGGGTCTGGGCATAGGCATTCCTGTGAACACCAGGATGGATCAGGAGGGTCTGGGCATAGGCATTCCTGTGAACACCAGGATGGATCAGGAGGGTCTGGGCATAGGCATTCCTGTGGAACACCAGGATGGACCAGGAAGGTATGGGCATAGGCATTCCTGTGAACGCCAGGATGGACCAGGAGGGTATGGGCATAGGCATTCCTGTGGAACACCAGGATGGATGAGGAGGGTATGGGCATAGGCATTCCTGTGGAACACCAGGATGGATGTGGAGGGTATGGGCATAGGCATTCCTGTGAACACCAGGATGGATCAGGAGGGTCTGGGCATAGGCATTCCTGTGAACACCAGGATGGATGAGGAGGGTATGGGCATAGGAATTCCTGTGAACACCAGGATGGACCAGGAGGGTATGGGCATAGGCATTCCTGTGGAACACCAGGATGGATGAGGAGGGTCTGGGCATAGGCATTCCTGTGAACACAAGGATGGATGAGGAGGGTATGGGCATAGGCATTCCTGTGAACACCAGGATGGATCAGGAGGGTCTGGGCATAGGCATTCCTGTGAACACCAGGATGGATGAGGAGGGTATGGGCATAGGCATTCCTGTGAACACCAGGATGGACCAGGAGGGTATGGGCATAGGCATTCCTGTGGAACACCAGGATGGATCAGGAGGGTCTGGGCATAGGCATTCCTGTGAACACCAGGATGGATGAGGAGGGTATGGGCATAGGCATTCCTGTCGAACACCAGGATGGATCAGGAGGGTCTGGGCATAGGCATTCCTGTGAACACCAGGATGGATGAGGAGGGTATGGGCATAGGCATTCCTGTGAACACCAGGATGGATCAGGAGGGTATGGGCATAGGCATTCCTGTGGAACACCAGGATGGATCAGGAGGGTCTGGGCATAGGCATTCCTGTGAACACCAGGATGGATGAGGAGGGTATGGGCATGGGCATTCCTGTGAACACCAGGATGGACCAGGAGGGTATGGGCAAAGGCATTCCTGTGAACACCAGGATGGATGAGGAGGGTATGGGCATAGGCATTCCTATGGAACACCAGCATAGATGAGGAGGGTCTGGGCATAGGCATTCCTGTGAACACCAGGATGGACCAGGAGGGTATGGGCATAGGCATTCCTGTGGAACACCAGGATGGATGTGGAGGGTATGGGCATAGGCATTCCTGTGAACACCAGGATGGACCAGGAGGGTATGGGCATAGGCATTCCTGTGAACACCAGGATAGATGAGGAGGGTATGGGCATAGGCATTCCTGTGGAACACCAGCATAGATGAGGAGGGTATGGGCATAGGCATTACTATGAACACCAGGATGGACCAGGAGGGTATGGGCATAGGCATTCCTGTGGAACACCAGGATGGACCAGGAGGGTATGGGCATAGGCATTCATGTGGAACACCAGGATGGACCAGGAGGGTATGGGCATAGGCATTCCTGTGAACACCCGCATAGATGAGGAGGGTATGGGCTTAGGCATTCCTGTGGAACACCAGGATGGACCAGGAGGGTATGGGCATAGGCATTCCTGTGGAACACCAGGATGGATCAGGAGGGTCTGGGCATAGGCATTCCTGTGAACACCAGCATAGATGAGGAGGGTATGGGCATAGGCATTCCTGTGGAACACCAGGATGGATGTGGAGGGTATGGGCATAGGCATTTCCATGAACACTAGGATGGATGAGGAGGGTATGGGCATAGGCATTCCTGTGAACACCAGGATGGATGTGGAGGGTATGGGCATAGGCATTCCTGTGAACACCAGGATGGACCAGGAGGGTATGGGCATAGGCATTCCTGTGGAACACCAGGATGGATGTGGAGGGTATGGGCATAGGCATTCCTGTGAACACCAGGATGGAGCAGGAGGGTATGGGCATAGGCATTCCTGTGAACACCCGCATAGATGAGGAGGGTATGGGCATAGGCATTCCTGTGAACACAAGGATGGATCAAGAGGGTATGGGCATAGGCATTCCTGTGAACACCCGCATAGATGAGGAGGGTATGGGCATAGGCATTCCTGTGGAACACCAGGATGGACCAGGAGGGTATGGGCATAGGCATTCCTGTGAACGCCAGGATGGACCAGGAGGGTATGGGCATAGGCATTCCTGTGGAACACCAGGATGGATGAGGAGGGTATGGGCACAGGCATTCCTGTGGAACACCAGGATGGATGTGGAGGGTATGGGCATAGGCATTCCTGTGAACACCAGGATGGATCAGGAGGGTCTGGGCATAGGCATTCCTGTGAACACCAGGATGGACCAGGAGGGTATGGGCATAGGCATTCCTGTGAACACAAGGATGGATCAGGAGGGTCTGGGCATTCCTGTGAACACCCGCATAGATGAGGAGGGTATGGGCATAGGCATTCCTGTGGAACACCAGGATGGACCAGGAGGGTATGGGCATAGGCATTCCTGTGAACGCCAGGATGGACCAGGAGGGTATGGGCATAGGCATTCCTGTGGAACACCAGGATGGATGTGGAGGGTATGGGCATAGGCATTCCTGTGAACACCAGGATGGATCAGGAGGGTCTGGGCATAGGCATTCCTGTGGAACACCAGGATGAACCAGGAGGGTATGGGCATAGGCATTCCTGTGAACACCAGGATGGACCAGGAGGGTATGGGCATAGGCATTCCTGTGGAACACCAGGATGGATGAGGAAGGTCTGGGCATAGGCATTCCTGTGAACACCAGGATGGACCAGGAGGGTATGGGCATAGGCATTCCTGTGAACACAAGGATGGATCAGGAGGGTCTGGGCATAGGCATTCCTGTGAACACCAGGATGGATCAGGAGGGTCTGGGCATAGGCATTCCTGTGAACACCAGGATGGATCAGGAGGGTCTGGGCATAGGCATTCCTGTGGAACACCAGGATGGACCAGGAGGGTATGGGCATAGGCATTCCTGTGAACACAAGGATGGATCAGGAGGGTCTGGGCATAGGCATTCCTGTGAACACCAGGATGGATCAGGAGGGTCTGGGCATAGGCATTCCTGTGAACACCAGGATGGATCAGGAGGGTCTGGGCATAGGCATTCCTGTGGAACACCAGGATGGACCAGGAGGGTATGGGCATAGGCATTCCTGTGAACACAAGGATGGATCAGGAGGGTCTGGGCATAGGCATTCCTGTGAACACCAGGATGGATCAGGAGGGTCTGGGCATAGGCATTCCTGTGAACACCAGGATGGATCAGGAGGGTCTGGGCATAGGCATTCCTGTGGAACACCAGGATGGACCAGGAGGGTATGGGCATAGGCATTCCTGTGAACGCCAGGATGGACCAGGAGGGTATGGGCATAGGCATTCCTGTGGAACACCAGGATGGATGAGGAGGGTATGGGCATAGGCATTCCTGTGGAACACCAGGATGGATGTGGAGGGTATGGGCATAGGCATTCCTGTGAACACCAGGATGGATCAGGAGGGTCTGGGCATAGGCATTCCTGTGAACACCAGGATGGATGAGGAGGGTCTGGGCATAGGCATTCCTGTGAACACCAGGATGGACCAGGAGGGTATGGGCATAGGCATTCCTGTGAACACAAGGATGGATCAGGAGGGTCTGGGCATAGGCATTCCTGTGAACACCAGGATGGATCAGGAGGGTCTGGGCATAGGCATTCCTGTGAACACCAGGATGGATCAGGAGGGTCTGGGCATAGGCATTCCTGTGGAACACCAGGATGGACCAGGAAGGTATGGGCATAGGCATTCCTGTGAACGCCAGGATGGACCAGGAGGGTATGGGCATAGGCATTCCTGTGGAACACCAGGATGGATGAGGAGGGTATGGGCATAGGCATTCCTGTGGAACACCAGGATGGATGTGGAGGGTATGGGCATAGGCATTCCTGTGAACACCAGGATGGATCAGGAGGGTCTGGGCATAGGCATTCCTGTGAACACCAGGATGGATGAGGAGGGTATGGGCATAGGAATTCCTGTGAACACCAGGATGGACCAGGAGGGTATGGGCATAGGCATTCCTGTGGAACACCAGGATGGATGAGGAGGGTCTGGGCATAGGCATTCCTGTGAACACAAGGATGGATGAGGAGGGTATGGGCATAGGCATTCCTGTGAACACCAGGATGGATCAGGAGGGTCTGGGCATAGGCATTCCTGTGAACACCAGGATGGATGAGGAGGGTATGGGCATAGGCATTCCTGTGAACACCAGGATGGACCAGGAGGGTATGGGCATAGGCATTCCTGTGGAACACCAGGATGGATCAGGAGGGTCTGGGCATAGGCATTCCTGTGAACACCAGGATGGATGAGGAGGGTATGGGCATAGGCATTCCTGTCGAACACCAGGATGGATCAGGAGGGTCTGGGCATAGGCATTCCTGTGAACACCAGGATGGATGAGGAGGGTATGGGCATAGGCATTCCTGTGAACACCAGGATGGATCAGGAGGGTATGGGCATAGGCATTCCTGTGGAACACCAGGATGGATCAGGAGGGTCTGGGCATAGGCATTCCTGTGAACACCAGGATGGATGAGGAGGGTATGGGCATGGGCATTCCTGTGAACACCAGGATGGACCAGGAGGGTATGGGCAAAGGCATTCCTGTGAACACCAGGATGGATGAGGAGGGTATGGGCATAGGCATTCCTATGGAACACCAGCATAGATGAGGAGGGTCTGGGCATAGGCATTCCTGTGAACACCAGGATGGACCAGGAGGGTATGGGCATAGGCATTCCTGTGGAACACCAGGATGGATGTGGAGGGTATGGGCATAGGCATTCCTGTGAACACCAGGATGGACCAGGAGGGTATGGGCATAGGCATTCCTGTGAACACCAGGATAGATGAGGAGGGTATGGGCATAGGCATTCCTGTGGAACACCAGCATAGATGAGGAGGGTATGGGCATAGGCATTACTATGAACACCAGGATGGACCAGGAGGGTATGGGCATAGGCATTCCTGTGGAACACCAGGATGGACCAGGAGGGTATGGGCATAGGCATTCATGTGGAACACCAGGATGGACCAGGAGGGTATGGGCATAGGCATTCCTGTGAACACCAGGATGGACCAGGAGGGTATGGTCATAGGCATTCCTGTGGAACACCAGGATGGACCAGGAGGGTATGGGCATAGGCATTCCTGTGGAACACCAGGATGGACCAGGAGGGTATGGGCATAGGCATTCCTGTGGAACACCAGCATAGATGAGGAGGGTATGGGCATAGGCATTCCTGTGGAACACCAGGAAGGACCAGGAGGGTATGGGCATAGGCATTCATGTGGAACACCAGGATGAAGCAGGAGGGTATGGGCATAGGCATTCCTGTGAACACCAGGATGGAGCAGGAGGGTATGGGCATAGGCATTCCTGTGAACACCAGGATGGAGCAGGAGGGTATGGGCATAGGCATTCCTGTGAACACCAGGATGGATGTGGAGGGTATGGGCATAGGCATTCCTGTGAACACCAGGATGGATGTGGAGGGTATGGGCATAGGCATTCCTGTGGAACACCAGGATGGATGTGGAGGGTATGGGCATAGGCATTCCTGTGGAACACCAGGATGGATGTGGAGGGTATGGGCATAGGCATTTCTATGAACACTAGGATGGATGAGGAGTGTATGGGCATAGGAATTCCTGTGAACACTAGGATGGATGAGGAGGGTATGGGCATAGGAATTCCTGTGAACACTATCATGGATGAGGAGGGTATGGGCATAGGCATTCCTGTGAACACCAGGATGGATGAGGAGGGTATGGGTATAGGAATTCCTGTGAACACAAGGTTGGATGAGGAGGGTATGGGCATAGGCATTCCTGTGAACACCAGGATGGATGTGGAGGGTATGGGCATAGGCATTCCTATGAACACAAGGATGGATGAGGAGGGTATGGGCATAGGCATTCCTGTGGAACACCAGGATGAACCAGGAGGGTATGGGCATAGGCATTCCTGTGAACACCAGGATGGAGCAGGAGGGTATGGGCATAGGCATTCCTGTGAACACCAGGATGGAGCAGGAGGGTATGGGCATAGGCATTCCTGTGCACACCAGGATGGATGTGGAGGGTATGGGCATAGGCATTCCTGTGAACACCAGGATGGATGTGGAGGGTATGGGCATAGGCATTCCTGTGGAACACCAGGATGGATGTGGAGGGTATGGGCATAGGCATTCCTGTGGAACACCAGGATGGATGTGGAGGGTATGGGCATAGGCATTTCTATGAACACTAGGATGGATGAGGAGTGTATGGGCATAGGAATTCCTGTGAACACTAGGATGGATGAGGAGGGTATGGGCATAGGAATTCCTGTGAACACCAGGATGGATGAGGAGGGTATGGGTATAGGAATTCCTGTGAACACAAGGATGGATGAGGAGGGTATGGGCATAGGCATTCCTGTGAACACCAGGATGGATGTGGAGGGTATGGGCATAGGCATTCCTATGAACACAAGGATGGATGAGGAGGGTATGGGCATAGGCATTCCTATGAACGCCAGTAAGGATGAGGAGGTTATGGCATAGACATTCCTATGAACACAAGTAAGGATGAGGAGGTTATGGCATAGACATTTCTGTGAACACCAGTAAGGATGAGGAGGTTATGGCATAGGCATTACTGTGAACAACAGCTTGAATGAGGAATCAGCGTCCCTGATGAACACCCACCCCTCTTCCTAGCTACAGCCTCTTCTTGATCTTGGGTCCTCTTGAAATGTTTCCCACCCCTCTCTGCTTTCTGATTGTTTACACTAATGATGACTGTCACACCACTACACCTTCGCCAACACAGCCAGATGAACAGGAAAGCCGCCCACCAGTAGAAGGATGTGGGGAATAGCAGAGAAGACACAGGGTGATGACTTGGAGGAGAAATGCTAGAAGGAGGAAACACCACAGACAATAGTACCACGAAACCAACCTGGTGGTGGCAGTCATCTCTATAAATTGTCTTTAACTTAGCAAAATAGCACAGAAGGTAAAACATGGACAGAAGAGTCAATGCCCCTGCACAAAGGCGCCGTGTACACGGTGGCAGCGGGGGCACTTGCTCCCCGTATTCATTGAACATTGGGGGCAGGAATGTCTTTTGGCCCTGCTGTGATTCTGTAAGGGAACCTTTTCAAAGAACTAGGAAAATAAAACAGTCTGGTTTGAGCGCTTGCTTGCGGGGCTGCGGGATTGGTGTGGGGTGCAGGATTGGTGATGTGTTAGCATGCATCTTGCAAAATTAGCAAGTGCTGCTCACTTCAAAATGGGAAGGTCACTGGAGCCAAACTGACTAATGCCTTACCCTTGATTAGGGGGAAAGGGCAAAGCTGTTTGGCTGGCATGGGGGCACAGCTTGGGCCCTGTTAACGTATTATGTTTTATGTCATACCATCCTTCCATAATTTCATTTTAAAACTGATGTGGAGATGCTTCTGTTGGTTTAGATGTGCCTGAGGACTGGGGGTTACCACAGACTCGCCGTCTCAGCTCCCAGGGCCCAAAAACCCTCCCCAGTATACAAACGGATGACTCATCCAAGTGTAAGTTAGAACTGTCGTTTATTACACAAACAGACAAGGATCATACAGGGCATTCGAGGATTCCCAAAATCACTGCTCCCGAGCCTGTGTCAGGCCATTTTGTTTAATGTTGACATCACAACATGGGCCCTGCCCCAAAAAACCTAAGAGTCTGTCTGGTTGGGTGATTGGGATGGTATCACTTATAGACTGCACCTATAGATATTGTGTTAAGGGTCCTCACATGTCAGGTAGCTGGCCTGCCCCTTCCCCAAGAAACTATCTATTACATTGTTGCAGGGTCACAGGATTACCATTGGCCCCTGTCCTCTGACATACACCCCTGGATTTCTGTTGCCTAATTGGCTGGAGCTGATCTCCCTAAGCCTGAGACCCAGCTCTGTTCTCTGCGCTCTGTGCATCTTCTCAAGGTGATGGGAATGACTATGGGCCTCATTACGAGGCGGGCGGTAAGGGATTACCAGCACCGGTAAGGGCACCGGTGCCGGTAATCCCTCACTGCCCTACTGCGAGTTCCCTTTGCGGGTCCTCCCTTAACGCCTGGTTTTTCCAGGCATTAAGGACGGGACCCGCAAAGGGACTCTGGAGCTAATAACGGTACCGCAATTTGCGGTACCGTTATTAGTGCCTTCCCCATTCCCATTGGGGCTCAAATGGGAATGGGGAAGGGCCCTGGTGAATGGGAAATTGCCGGTCCCGTCAACCTTGGAATGGACCAGTAATTGCTCCATTCACCAGGGCGGAGTCGGAACGAGTTTGGAGGCCTCGTAATGAGGCCCTATGTGTTCCCAATGCAACTGTTAGTACTAACATTTTTTCCTCTGAGTGTGCCCTCAGCTTTGCAACGTTGTTAACGATTCCATGTTTCCCTTCATGTCTGTGTTTCTGAGAACCGTTCATCTTCCGACCGCGGCTGAAGGACCATTGTCTAGCTCGGCTGCATCACGTGGTTGTGGACCACGAAATTGAGCTCTCGGGTCTGCAATTTATGAGAATTAATCCTGTTTTCCGGGAGATGGCTCCTTGTCATTTTAGGTTTGGAATGTGCTGCTTATCTCTTACCTTGGCTGCGAGCCCTGGCCTGCTGTTCTGTGCAGCCTGGTTCTGCTTTCCCTCGCCTCTCTTCCTGTGGCTTGTGGCCTCATGTAATCCTCACTATAATTATTCTATGATTTCTACATATCTATACCGTGCTATGTTTCCCATAATGGATTAGTCGTATTTGGTCCTTCCAGGCTCCTTACATGATCCTGTAGTTCCATAGGATTAGTTGCGATAAGTGGCTGCATGCTTGCTCTGCATCTCTTCGTTTGCCTTGTGTTCAGCGTTTCTGCACTTAGCTAATAAGAAAAATAATACAAGATTTTGACAGTATGTATATGTATCTGTTCTCTAGCTATAGAACTGTGTAAGCATGTTCTTCGTGTGCAATAGAAATTAACTGGGTCTGGGGTATCTGTGCTCTTCCCAAACAATTGTCCAGTAATCTGATATGACTAATTCATTGAATCTTCAAGTCACATTAGTCAATGTGTTGCTTTATTGGTATCCAAATAAGATATTCAGCCGACACGT
Source organism: Ambystoma mexicanum (assembly GCF_040938575.1). Lineage (NCBI taxonomy): Eukaryota > Metazoa > Chordata > Amphibia > Caudata > Ambystomatidae > Ambystoma > Ambystoma mexicanum. The sequence goes on along the minus strand of NC_090932.1, from coordinate 1,131,270,627 downwards.
ATTTCGCCACTTTGGGTTGTCCTCAAGGCTGACATTCAGCACACATTTAACATATTCCAATAGATAGGTGAATATTATAATCAGACATATATGTGATACCAAGGAATTATAGCAACTAATACAAAAAGAATTAGGTTGAAATTAACCCACAAAAATTAAATCATATAATTGAATCCCCAAGATGAGGTTGTATCGGCACAGTTACATCCCCATTATGAAGTGATCCATGGAGGGTATTACATGAGCGGGAAAACAAAGACACAGATAATAATGTTTTAGAAACACAGCAATATTAACCCCTAGATGAATAGGTGAATCACCTGAAATATGGATATTCCCAAAAATATATAGTGCTAGAAAACTATAAATAGAATTATTGCTTTGGTTAGTGTATGACCCTCATTTGCCATGTGCAGCCTGGTGGTGCCAAAAGATTTAAGTGGAGTGAGATAACCAGTGATAGGCCAATAGTTAGCAAACAAATCCTTCCGCCACAGAGAGATTGCTGTATCCTATCCCAAAGCATCAGTGATCAGAATGTGATCTTATGTTTAGATGGGGTGATAAAAAGATGTATTATAAGAGGCCAAACCACTAGAACTCACCCGTATTCTCTGTAAACAAAGTTGACCTATTGAATAATTATGGGCACAGTATTAATACCTTGCGAATAATTGGTTAATAATTAATAAAAAATGTGCAAAAACATGCCTGTCCAAATCAGCACGTTGTGTTTTGGCATGTAATTATTAAGAAATCCTTCTCATTATTGAAGAAATGTGTTCTTCGTGTGTGCATGTGTATGTTCGTGTAACTTTGTGCATGACTATGAGTTTACTTTGTGACTAACATTGCAGTGTCATGGTGTCACTAATGACATCAGCACATTGGTTTCTCTGCATTAGTCGATGTGATCCATGAGGCATCTAGTTCAATAACCAGGGTTGAGGCACCTTTGTCCAAAAAGCATTCACTGGATAAGGTTTGAATGGTTGTCTAAGAGGGTATCTGTCCGCATATGTGGGTCTCACTGGCCCTCCTGGGGGCTGTCTGAATAGTGAGCTGCTTTCTGTGTTCTTAACTCTTCAAGCTGTCATGTTCCTGGGGTTGAGAAGGGGGATTCCAGGCACCCTCTATTCAGTCCCCACTCTGGTCGACTTGTCGACCAAACCACCATACTTCGTCACCATTGCTTTTGGTAACCATATTTTCGTTACTCCTCCAAGATGTCTATAGTTATTTGCATGGTCATCGAAACTCCAGGTCATATAACTGCAGTCCCCTTCTGGGTTGCGCCATACCCACTTCGTCCCAGTATCTGTTGTTGTCAAAGGGATTGTCAAATGTTATGATCTTAGTCGGGAACAGTGGGAACTCCTTTATCTTTCACCCTCAGGTTATTTTGTTCTTCCACTATCTTGTCCTTTTCTTCGCCACCATTTATACCCAGTAGCACTTTCATCCGTACTGTTTTCTCAGTAGTTTTGTGAAATTGTGTAATGCAGATCTTAATCACACACAGTCCTCCTAGTACTAATATTAGTGCCCTCAGTAATATCTTCTGTCTGTCCGCTAACCATGTTGGCATCCATGCCCATATGTATGACAACCAGCTCTGGTCTTTTCTGTTCCTTTGGCTTCCTCTTCCATTTTGGCGTATATATTCGATAATCTTGTCACAGCTTCTGTTAGTGTGCCATTCTCTCTGTCATTTGCAGGCATGAACGTGCAACAGGAACTCCCGATCTTGGTGCAAACTCCTCCTTCCATTGCTGTGAGAATGTTTAGAACATATATGTTCTAGAGAGCCATCAACCTTACTGCTCTGAGCTCTTCCTTTATCGCGTTGAAGCCATTTACTGCAGTGTTTATTTTCTGCATCAGGTCCCATCTTGTTGTCTTGAACCATATTGTGTTTGTTTACCTTTGCACAGCTGGAACTACGATACAAAAAATATTTCTGTCCAACTGAACAGCTGGTGTTCAGGTGGCACATTGTCCAGTGATGCTTCTGATGAGAAATAGTTGTCTCTTTTCACTCTACTCACTTCTACTGACCTCTTCGTTCTTCCCTTTTCTTCTACTTCCACTGATCTCTTCTTTCTTTTGTTATCATCCATTTTAGGGAAGTCATCCTTTTATGGCACCACCAGTGCTGGCATATTGATGTGTACCAGTGAGCTAACTCCTCCCCAATTGTATGGCTGATTCTTATATGCCCTGGATCTGCATGCCCAATAGTGATCCATTAATACTGCTGTGCCAACCTTCATTGCTGGATGCTTTTCTATGTACCTGCACTCTGTTTTTTCTCCAACCTTCACTTCACCACCTTTCAGTAAACATAATGCTGGTTTCTTCAGTGATATTATGGGCATTGGTCCAGCTTCATTGTCCACCCAAGTCAGTAACTTGGTGTTCGCATCCCATTCCTTGCTTGTACTAGGATGTGTGCCTTGTTACCTACTACTCCCTCCTTCCATCCTTCTGCTGTGTATACCTGGCCATACACAAGCATGTGTGGTCTTTCCCAACATCCTTGTTCTCCTCCTATTAACTTGCCCCCACCCTTTTCAGGCAGGGTAATTCCTTCAGTGTTATTGTTTTTGTCTCTCCTTTCTGTGGGTTCTCAGTTATGTATTGTATGGCCTGGACTAGTTGCCAGCAATTGTTCATCATGTCAAGAGTCTTTACATTACTGTCTTCATAGGGAAATGTTGCCTTGGACATCCATCTCAATGTTGCTGTTTTCCCTTGGAATCTTCTCCGGGTTGTAACCATGGATAGGTACATATGGCATTGTGCTCTTGCTGCTGGTATTTCAGTTGCTATAAATGTTCTGGAGGCACTTATGACATAGGGGATTAGTGAGCAGACATAGCAGCTCTCCCTAGTGGTTTCTTTACCTACGTTGGTCATGTCCTTGTACCACATGTTGTTAGATACTCGAACAGTATCAGTGAGATATAGGTTCACCCCTCCCATGTCTGTATCAGCACTGCGCTTATATTGCCTTACTGGGCTTACAGTGCTCCCCTGTCCACCTGACAAGGTCATTCCACCTGCTGAAGTTGGGGTAATGTTAGTAGAGGATACAGCGGTAACACTGGATACAAGGGATATTCGCCAAAAAATGAAAGCAAAACAAACACCACTTGGAAATAAGAGACAAGACAAAATGAGCATTTTTTAAATAACTGTTTCCATTACTTACGCTGCTTGGATCCTGGTGCAGCTTGAAGATATCAGTTGCCTTCCTGAAATGCACAGAACAAGTGTTAATGGGTCAATATTGTATTAGTTCAAGGCCTGCAGACATAGTAATTGGCCATAGCAAGAAGGAATAGCTGTTCCCAAACAGCCTTAATTCTAGGGTCCTGGAGTACTGCACATACTGAGGGATTTCGCCGTTCAAGGAGTGGATAGACCTGGGTGAGATATGCTACGAAGAAACAGAAATACACATTAGGATGATGTCTCAGTGTGGTGTAGGATCTCCTAACAAATTGGACGAATCAGCTTTGGAAAGTTTCGAGATGAGGATCAAGGGGAATCATGGAAAAGATGCAATACAAACAGTCGCACTTTCATGATGAATGTGTGCAGAAAGAAAAATAACAAACAGTGTACCCTCACTCTGAATGTGTAGGAAGTCCTTGTCGTATCTCTCCTGCCCGTGAGTGAGTAACCATTGGGTGTACTCTGCTGGGCAGTGCTGATTCCTGGTTATTATTTTGCTCTTCTTGTTGAGGATTGTTGGTCCTGTCGATGTTGGTGCTAGGAGGGGCCACTGATTTGTAGGGCTTGATGTCACCAAGGTGGTTCCAAGTGTTCTTCCTGACCAATTTGACTGCTCACACAGTTATCAGTTCAACCACGTGTGGTCCTTTAAACCAATCCCATTTCGGGGAATAATTGTTCAAAAGTACTTGATCTCCTGTGGCTGCTTAAGTAAGTCCTCATTGGTTTCGGTGCTGTTGCTCTCTTCTCTGGCTTCAGGCCTCTCCTGTTGTCTTTGCAGCTGGTGGGAAATAAAAGAGGCACTGATAATCAAGGAAGTTGTCTACTCGTACATTTCTTGACCCAATATTTCAGACACACTTCTAGCATCTTTGATTGCCCTAGCGGGAGGATCCAGGGGAAGTTGCATGCACCGTCAAGTCACCACCTCATATGGGGTTAAATGGCGGTCGGACCCAGGCTTATTGCACAGTGCGAACAAGGATAAGGGAAAGCAATGGACAACAAGGACCGGCCTCAATCCAACGGAAAATGGACACACAACCACTATCGTGTAGTGGTCCCCTTGGCAAACTTGGATCATGTTGACATAGTCAATGTGCAGGTGTTGGGATGGACCCACTGGGCGATGTATGGCTCCTCTCACTACCCTCAATATATGACCTGCAGTATATTGCTTACACACTAGACAATTAGTCATGAATTCAGCCAAGTGTTCCTCCAATATGAGCAGCAAGCACCTCCTTCCCTGTATGGGTCGGATAGTGTAATTATGTCAGTGCAGTGTGCAATAATAAGAATGGCATTACCACCTTCGCTGTATTGTTTTGCCACCATAGGGCATCTGTCGGAGACACTGTACATCCCTTCCTTATCCACAGCTCTTTTTCATCCTTGGGTGTAGCTAACTGCAGCTCCATAATCTGTGTCACTGGTAATGTGTTTGTACCCTTCTTTTAGTATTATAGTCCATGCATAATCACGTGCGTGAGATGAAGCCTCCATTTCTAAAATGTTCCCAAAATAGGTGTGCATTTTGCTTCCGCATCTGCTGCTTTGTTACCCTTGGAAAAGGGATCCTCCCCTTTCATGTGTGCTTGACACTTCACTATTCCTATCCTCTCTGGGAGATCAATGACCTCTATCAAACTGCCCAATAGGAGTGTGTGCTGCACCTGTGACCCATCAGCATGCCTGAAGCCCCTCCTCATCCAACGTGACAGCCCAGAATGCACTGTGGATGTAAAAAAGGCTGAATCCGAATAAATCGTTACTTCCTTCTCCCTGCTGTGCTCCAATGCCAATATTAAGGCCACTAATTCTGCTGCTTGTGCTGAGTAATGTGACGGCAGGCATACACTTGTCACAACTTTGCTTGTCCTGTCCTCTCTCAACCTCACAACTGCTGTCCCAGTATGCCTTTCCCCAATCGTTTGGTCAATGGTTGATGACCCGTCAATGTAAAGTGTGTCTCCTCCCTCAAGTGCGACCTTCTGTACCTTGCAAGTGTCACTCAATTCTTCTATGTTTGCTATGCAGTCATGTGCATAGTCGCCCTTCTGTAAGACGTCAGCGATAAAGGTTGCCGGGTTGAGAAGTTTGCATCTCACTACCTTGAAAGCCGGGTTTGATAGTAACACCTTGTACCGCAAAGCTCTCTGTGTTGTCAGTGTACTCTTTGGTCTTTCCAGTATTGCAAAGAGATTATGCTCCATGTAGAGAATGGTGCTGGATCCCATGGTAATACTCGCTGACTTATCCACTGCAAATGCGGCTGCAGCCATTGCCTTTTCACATGCATAGTGCCCTCTCATGACTGGGTCTAATTTCCCACTGTAATAGGCTAGAGGATAGTGCCCCATGCTTGTCTTCTGTGCCAGTACTACAGTCATAACCACTCAATTGGAGTGTTGAGAATATGAACAATTCCTTTTGATAATCTCGGATTCCCAAAAATGGAGCTGTGCATATTGCTTCCTTCAGCTCGTCAAATGCCTCAGTCACTTCTGTTGTCCATTGTAATGTCTTCTCCCATCGCTCTTCATTCAGTGTGCTCAATAAGGTCCTAGTTTAAGTACTGTAGTCGAATACCTATGTCCTGCAGTAATTACATAGTCCTAGGAACTGCTGCATTTGTCTTACAGTTGTGGGTTTTGCTGTCCTGCATATTGCTTCTGCCCTTTCTGGTGTTACTATTCTGCCATTTTGGGATATCATCTGTCCAATGTACAACACTTCTGTATGGCAATATTGTAGCTTGGCTTTGTCTACCGTGTACCCCTTTTCTGCGAGTACTGTCAACATGTGTACTGAGTGATTTATAAACTGTTCCTCTGTCTTGTGCTGCAAATCAATAAATATGTCATCTACGTACTGTATAACTGTTCTCTCCATGGTATGCAGTGATAAAATTGCGGCAAAAATGTTGCCTGTACAAAATATTGCTGCAAAAATGCTGTGGTTTGACCTGTTAAGGGTGTTGTCCCATTACATCATTCAAGGGGAGCAGGGTTGTGGGGGTGTCCCCCGCTGCCCTTAAATGGTATAATGGGTCCTGGTGGTTGTGGCGGTGTTCCCTGCATCCTCTACATGGACTGCGGCAGCAAAACCACAGCCTTTTTGCAGCGATATTTTGTGTCCACGGCCATTTTTGCTGCGATTTTTACACATGGAACCCTCTCCATCTGTACATTGCCTAGGCCCATTTGGAGTACCCTATTTTCTTTTTGGAGTACCCTATTTTTTTTTTTATTGTTATGACTCATAGTTCTTTACAAACCTTTGTCAAGACATAAGACAAAATGAAAAACAGATAAATAGACATCTCCATGCCTAAGAGTAAGGCCCATTAGGCATCATCATTCACAGTCACTGGCACTCCAGGGAAGATGTTATCTTAATCCCATCAAAGACCACCTTAAGAAATTGTATGAGGCCAAAGATTATCGTAAAGTCTTCGCCTTGCAATAGGCACATCCAAACGGCCTCAGCATTTCTTTGTTGGAAGGCCGTCATCCATTTACCATTGAACTTTGTTCTTAGATCTGTTAAGCCTGTGCAAAGCAGAGTGATGTGTTTCAGAGTTTCCGTTGTCCCCGTTTTTTTGCAGAACCGACAGTCCTCTTTGTCAGTTAACTTATATATCTTCCGCACCTGATTAGTGGGGAAAAGGTTGAATAATAAACATAAGAATTGAGACCTGTACCAGTTGTTAGGGAATTTAGTCAAGTATTTTGGTAAAGTGCCCCGCTGTTTGTTTTTGATCTTCATTGCAGTCGGAAACTGAAAAGCATTCTTATTCTCTTGAGTATTCATCCAGTCATCCTGCCATAGTTTCCACTTTGCTTTTGCTGGATTCCTAGTTAATTCGTCGTTGTCAGTTTGTAAATGGGCTAACTGATTCAGGCATCCTCTGCTCCATTGCACCAATAAATCATTAGATCCTTCCTTCATCTCCGCTGGTAACACTAGAAATAGTGTTGGGTGGCAAGGCAGTATACAGTTTTGAAAAAGGGCTAAAGTTTTCCATGTAACTCTTGCTAATAGCGACGCTAGGCCCAGTTTGTATCGAATAACTGAGATGGGAATTCAATCAGGCAGCCCAAGGACTTTCCTCCAAAATCTTCCTTTGAGTGACATCCAAATTACGCACAGAGTAAATAGAAAGACCTCTGCACCATATGTAAGGGCTGGCGTCACCTTGGATTTATAGAAAGTCATAACAGTAAGAAGAGAAAAGTTTTCAAATTTCCTATGAATCAATCGGGCTTGGGCGGTTAGAACTCTGAGTGTTGCCCTCAAGGCCATCTGGAGCGGAAGATCCACCTTACTATTGTTGACAAAGGTCCCTAAGTAGAGCATCTCAATAGTTTAAACCAGGGGCTTTTTTTCCTCATACCACTTAAATGTTGGCCCTTGCTGCAGGCCCCCGTGAGCCCAATATCATCAACTTGGTTTTGACTAAGTTCACGGCAAGCCCGTTGGCGGCCAGGTATGTGTACAGGCTGTCCAAAGTCATCTGAAGACTGATAGGTACTGAGTCAATCAAGACCAAACCATCTGCATACAAAAGTCTTGATAAGTGTTCACCACCCATTTTAGGGGAAAAAGCTCAAGCCTTGCTCAAATGAGTACCCACGTCTGATAAGAATAAATTAAATAAGATTTGTGCCAAAGGACTCCCTGCTTTAGACCTCGAAACATATTGATGGGAGAAGTTAGGAGGCCTTGTGCGTCCAATCAAATTTCTTTACCATAATAAAAGATGGTTCATGTTTTTGAATGCCTTTCTGAGGTCTATGAAGGCCAAATAGATTCTGGATTTAATCTTACATGCTTTACCTTTCAGTAAGTTTATCAAAAATAAATTCAAGACTGTTCCAGTGCCCTTCACGAATCTGGATTGATGAGGGTTCTCTATTTCAGCACTGGAGGACCAAGTCTGTAGCTGACGCAAGAGAAAGCCTGCAAAGAGTTTGCCCAGTGAGTCCAAGAGGATGATCGGTCGATAATTTTCTGGGTCGGCATGTTTCCCTTCTTGTGAATTGGGAGGATTATTGCAGAGATCCAGGAGCTTGGATTCATGCCAGTCTTCAAAATTTGAGTGAAAAGCTTGAGGGCAAAGGGGCCATTCTTCAGTGACTTCCTTGATCATAAAGTTGGAGATGCCGTCGGGGCCAGGGCTCTAGAGTTATTGGCCTTCTTTATAAGCATCTCACATCAAGCCTGTCAAGCGGGACAAGCCATCCTGCAGTCAACTTTGCCGGTTGTTGAATTGTTGGTCCCTGCATTGAAGCAAAGAACTGTTAATAGAAGGAGGTCCAAGAAGCTTCAGAAATGACATTTGACAGGGGTGCTGAGTGTAGGGCTCCAGCTCCATTGAGAAGTTGCCAGATACCTCTTGCGTCCTTCTTCGCGAGTGCCACCAGCATACATTCAGCTTCTTTTTCTGTACACTCAGCCATATACAGGCACAACAAGTTATTGTATTTGTTTTCTTTTTTTCTTCTGGTGCGTTTGTAGATCATTGTTTGAGCTACTGATCTGTCTCAGGTCTTTCTGAAGAAGCTTCTTTTCCTGGGTGATGTTTACATCAAACAGATGTATATAAGGTCTCTGTCCTTTCAAGTTTTTCTGAGAACAAGACCTAAACTCCAAAAGTAGGAGTATATAACTTATTCCACCTCCGGTCGCCAACTGAATCGAAAACCTATCTGAGAGGGACTGAATTTCATTCCTCCTTATTCTCAGGCGATTTAGCCGCTGAGTTAATTCAATCGCGGTTGACCATGTTTCTTGCTTGGGACTAGGATTAGCAAACCAAGTGAACTTTAATAGGGCATGGACACTTGCAGTTTTATGCAGGACCTCAAAAGAAGACAGGTCTTGGATTAACGAGCTGTATACAAAAATGTAGTCCAAGATGCTGGAGGAAGAACCATTGGACCATCTAGGTATCGGAGGACAATCACCAGGGTTTTGGCCATTTAAGATGTGAAAATCTCTTGCATCCATCAGGTCCATCCATTTAGATGCTCGCCTTTCACGTTCTGAAGTGGGAGCTGTCAACTCTTTACTGATACATGGGCAATTTAAACCGCCTTCCACTATCATATAGTGGGGGTTGAGATCCGGTAAGCAGTTGTCAATGGCTGACGTAGCAGAGTTCATGAAGCCTTCAGTGATGATGGCCAACGGGTTCCAGTATATGTTAAACAAAAGACAGCGCGGGGGTTCTTCGCCATCCAAGAACTTGAAGGTGATGGCAATAACCTGAAGGAATGGATTGGGAGTGGCCAAAGCCTCAACCTCCATAACTCTTTCATTCTTAACAAAAGTAAGTAGACCAGAAGCCAGCGTCCTTTTAGCCCTCTGTACGCCGGGTTGAGAAGTGAAGTTTGCCCGTCTAGAGCTGGAAAGCATAGGAGCCAGGTTTCCTGAAGGCATATTATATCCAATGCTCCTGAAAAGGGATCCAAGTCTGTGAATAAATGCGAGTAGCCCCATGTGTTCCAGAGGGCTATTTTCCAGCTAGAGGCTCATTGTTAAGTAGCATTAAAGTCTGAAGGTAGTGCGCGTACCTGGGAGTCTAGGAGAAGGGATTTCTGTTTAAAGTCCTTCTGAGCCAGCGTAATCATTCGACAGAGGACCTGCCATTAGTAACAGTGATGGCTAAAGGGGAAACCTCTGAGAAGACAAAGTACTCTAGAATCTCTCAAGCCCTTGTAAGAGTCCTGTCCACCGGTAGTCCGTGGGCACTCCTGGCTAGTAAAAGATCTTTTCTCCGGAGTGTGGTTCAGAGATGGACAGGCCGAAAGGCCACACTGCGGGTTAGAAAGGGAAGACCTCAGCTTGAAAGTTAAGTTAGTACATTCAAAACCTGTTGAAAGAAGAAGAAGTTGAGCCATCTCCAATAGGGAGGGAATTTGACCTAAAATAAAGAATCAGCTTATCAGTGATGTGTTCTTCAGGAAATTCAACAATCATAATATCATCAGTTCACAGAATTCATAACAAAGGAATATTGTGAAATAACCTGAGTATGTTGGCGCGGTACTAAATCAATCCGTCTTTCTCTAGAAGGAGACGTTCAAGACTGACCAAGTGAGTGGATTTCTTCTCGTCAAAAGAGTTGTTTGAAAAGCCCAACCTCACTTGAGGAGGGAAACTGTGTCGAGTTTTGCAGGGATCACCTTCACGCACCACAGCACACTTCAAGGGTGACACAAATTTCCTTCTTTGGCTTCGACCTTCCTCTCACTCTGGTAGTTTGGCTCTGAATGTGATTTTATGTCTTTTTTCTGCCAATGTAAAAAATGTCGATGCAGTTTTTACAGGCTGAGGTTTGGGAGGGAAATTAGACCCAAATGTTTGGAACCCCAAAACCGTCTCTTGAGTCAAGAACGTAGGATCCTGATATCGCCCCCGTTACCCGATTGCGGGGTGAGCCGATTTTCGTTCTCTGAAGAGGGCCTTCATACAGTGCTGTTATTTCGGCCTTAAGAATTATGTTATGCCTTTTCTCAACTAATGTCAGAAATAATGTTGACAGTTTAGTAGACAGAGGTTTGGAAAAAATATAGGGCCCAGGTGGTTGGCACCCCGAAACCACCTCTCGAGGCAAAGCCAAAGGAAGCTCCATGACCATGGTGGTCGGCTGAGAGGTCAAGTCCGTCTGTGGAACCTACCGAGAGGCCACTTCCGGCTCATCCGGCCCAGACTGGTCTTCATCAACCGTGAGACAGGTGTCCTCATCAGCATCAAGTTGGGCTTCGTAGTCGTCCTCCCCCACTTCCATGTTGTGTGGCTTCATCCTCAGTGGTTGTGAGTCCGCCATCCTCGTTGTAGCCACTGGTGGGTTGGGCTTGGCTTGGTCTTGGTTCCGTCGTGGGCTTGGTAAATTCTTAATGAAGATCCAAGCCTGGTTCAAATTTTTGTTTTTTCAGCATAGGTTGGTTCTTCAGTTTTTTTATTTGAGGGAGCTCTTTTGATGTTAAGAGGTGCAGCTTCCTCATTTCCTTCTCGAGCCAGAGCTAAAAGGTCGAAGGGTGGCAGGAGGATTAGCCGGTGATTGAGGCTTTGGAAGGGGGGTGTGACCTTGCTCGAAGCTGACAAGCTTGTGGCCTCAGTGGCTGACCTCAGCACAATCTGGTTTAAAGCTGAAGATGGTAGCAAGGGGACTGGGGACACCATCTGAGGGGGAGTCCTTGTTTTTTACCTCCAATCCACCTCATCTGTAGAGGGCAATGTAGCAACCCTACGCTGTGGAGAAGACAACACAGCCCCTTCGCTCATTGACCTATGGGGAGATAGCAGAATGGTATCAGACAAGTCCTTTTTTCTATTTTGGATCAAAGGTTTCAGATGTAAAAGGTCCAGAACAGAATTTAATAGACATTGGGCCTCATTACGAGGTGGGCGGTAAGGGATTGCAGGCACCGGTAAGGGCACCGGTGGCGGTAATCCCTTACCACCCTACTACGAGTTCCCTTTGCCGGTCCTCCCTTAATGCCTGGTTTTTCCAGGCATTAAGGACAGGACCCGCAAAGGGACTCTGGAACTAATAACGGTACTGCAATTTGCGGTACCGTTATTAGCGCCTTCCCCATTCCCATTGAGCCCTATGTGGGCTCAAATGGGAATGGGGAAGGGCCCTGGTGAATGGGGAATTACCGGTCCCGCCACCCTTGGAATGGGCAGGTAATAGCTCCATTCACAAGGGTGGAGTCGGTAAGGTTTTGGAGGCAGCCATGGTGCTAATAGCGCCATGGTTACCTCCAACCACGTAATGAGGCCCATTTTTTTGTCCACCCTTTTCAGGTCGAGGGCGTCTTCAAGCTTTCTTTGGACCACGTTGGCACATTCTCTTGATCTACTCTCGACTCCAAGGAAGTAATGATGGATTCGGTGTAGACAATTTTAGAATTGATCCCGACGAGGAGAGTAGCTTGGTCTTTGGCATACTCATGCATTGCTTCACAGAGCTTCAAGAAAGGTGCCAGCGCTATGGTGAGGGCTGACATGATGTTACATTGGGCGCTAAATAGAGTGGTATTCAAATCTGGACTTGTGACAGCCAGCTGCTTTGGAGAGAACACTGGAATGTCAATCAAGGAAGCACCTGGGGAGCATGACAGATATATAAAGTTAGTGGCAGGGTCACCGAGCCCAGACGAAATTGAAATTATACACCTTTGGAGTCTTTGTGAGGGTGTAGAGACTTTAGTCAAAGGAAGAGAAATTTAGTCCAGGACCTTCACCCCTATCCTGGAGGCGAGAGAGTTTGTTTCATCAAAAAGGGGAGGGAAAGCCATGGCCCCCAATTCAAAAGTCTTTAGCTGTGCAACCACATGGTTGGCGTAAGACTCCGTGGCAACAAACTCTAATGCCAAGGTCATTAATTTCAAGTCCACAGAGGCAGCCTGAGTGGGCTTTTTCCACCTGTGAATCTGTTGAGCAGCTTAACAGCCTACTCGATTTTGTTGCACTGGCTAAGAGAGTAGAGCTGGGGCCAGCTTCCGTAGTCAACAGGCGGGCTCCCTCCTGAGCCCCTCCTGTAGTGGGCTTTTCAATAAAACATATCGCCATAGCCCGCGGGAATGGTATTAATTAGAAGACTCCGGCTCATGCAATGAGGGGGCGGCCAATTCGAGTCCTGCCAATACCGTTTCCGTTTTTAGAATCTCAGCATCAGTGAGATTGAGCGGGCAGAGCTCACCAATGAATGCGGGCAGCGGCTTCGTGTCTCTCAGCGAGAGGCCAGAGATCGGGTCAGGGGTGTTAAACTCAGGGGACAGTGAGTCTTTGGGCGAATTTATATAATTTAAAGAGCAGCAGCCAGGCCCATACATTCAACCCCCCGTTAGAGTCATGCAGCCAAGATGTTGCTGACCTAGTTGTGTGGGCTATGCCGTGCTTAGAGGTATCCTTATGGTACGAAACAGAGGAGGTGTCATGATTAGTGGACCAAGGCGAAACCAAGAGTAGAGAGCTTGCCTGAGATTTCAATTGTTGGTGGGTCCTCGGCATTAGAAAGAAGTGAAGCGTACTCTTCGCTGGTTGCATCAAGGATGAAGAAAGAAAAGAAGTGTTCGATGGCTCTGCCCCACTCCACACAACCACACCGGCAACACTGCCAACACTCCCACATACTCCGTGTCGCTCCGTGAGTGGTAGGAGTTTTTGAAGAGTCAGCTCTATCCCGCTCCAGCAGGGAATAGAGGTGGAAGACAGACTCTGCAGCTGTGGGCAGCCCAACACAATCGACAGGAACAAAGGTAGGGAGCAACACTGTGAACACTCCCATGCACTCCACGTTACTCCACGAGTGATAGGAGGTTTTAAAGAGTCGCCTTGATCCCACTCCAGCAGGGAATAGAGGTGGAAGACAGACTCTGCAGCCGTGGGCAGCGCAGCACAATCAGCAGAAACAAAGGTAGAGAGCAATACTGTCAATACTCCCACGCACTCCGTGTGTACCCTATTGAATATGGAAGGTGATTCACAGTACCCTTGAGGAAGTCTTGTATGTTTCCACTTCTTATTTCTATATAGAAATTAAGTTAAGTCCTGTGAATCTGGGTGTAGTGGTATAGAGAAGAATACATTCTTCAAATGTATGACCATGAAGTAGGCAGCTTCCGTGGGGATGCTACACAAAATTGTCACAGGATTCAGAACTAAAGGAAATTCTGCTTCTACAATGTGGTTAAGATTGCAAAGGTCCTGTATAAAACACCAGGACACCCCTGTCCCCTTTTTGACAGGGTACACAGCCGTGTTGCATGGTGATTCTGATGGCACTAAAATGCCCTGCTTCACTAGTGCTACAATGGTCTCATACATGCCTTCCTCTGCCTCTCTCAAAAGTGGGTACTGCTTAACTCATAGTAACATTTCTCCTGGCTCCAGCTTTATTTTCACTGCTCCTATCCCCTTCAGATGCCCCACATCATAGGGACTTGTGGTCCATAGGATGCTGGGGTCTTTTGCCAAATCCTCCTCGAGAAAGATTGGTGGTGCTTTCAGTACCATCGCCATTCTCTGTGGTACCTCTCTGTAATGTATCCTCACACAATATGTGATGTTCATTTAAAACACCAACTTGTGGTCTGATCTGTTGTCTTTGAATAGTTCTTTGTCTGTAACTGTAGTCAATCTGTATCCTTCTGCCACAGCGATCACTGCTCGCCATGGTCGCCCTGTGTCGTCTGTCCCGTGCACTGCAATCAGTCATCCCCTACTATCACTGCCTCTAATTCTAGTGGCACTATTGTCCTTTCCTTCCATCTAATGGTATCTTTGGCCTGAATAAGTACTCATTTGGAAGGCACCACATTTACCCCTGAATCCCTGGGGGCCATGATATTATTATTTCTGTCCCATACTGAAACAGCTCCTTATCTACTGGCACCACCCTCTGTACCTTCTGTCCACAATAAGCTTGAATGATTTCTCTCACGTTTAAAAGGTGTATCCCTGTTGTGGAACACACTATCCCCTAGTCAGTGAATGAAATGATCTGTTAAGTCTGCTCATGATGTTTCTCCCCAGTATGCTTACAGATGTCTGTTGAGAATATAGTAGGGGCAAAGCTAAGTCATGTTCCCCTGTAGAAAGTGCAATATCTTCTGTCAAAGGAACTACTTCTGTTGCCCCAGAGAACCCTTGAGCATTCATGGCATCGCCTGACATTCTACATTTCCCTTCCCGGATGCAGGATTTAGTCGCTCATGTGTCTACAAGAAAGGAAAAGGTTTTGTCACCTATCGTCACCCCTATATGTGGTTCCTCCGCTGGGTTGGGTGTTATTGATGGAATGGAACACATCAAGTCCATCTTTGGCCTGTCCTATTAAGGGTATAATGACAATCCGTTTCCCAGGAATGGGTTGCCCCCTACTACAGTGAGCCCCCCTAGTTTCCTAATGTGAGCCGTTGTAATGAAGTCTGTGCGTGCCACCGTCCCATCGTTTGATTGTGTACTGCTCTGCATCTGCAGTATTTGCTGTGCCATGCATGCATATTATGTGTTACCTTGCATCTGTGGTATCTGTGGTGCTTGCGAATACTGCTGCATAGGCACTTGTATTTGCGGTGACTGTGTCATGATATGATATGATATGATTGGTTATTTATAACACGCTTAATACCCAGAGGTTTCTAAGCACGGACCCAGGGATCTACCTTTTGTTGCTCTGTGTTGTCTTGATTCCAAGGTGAGCATGTTGCCCCTGAGCTATCCTCCCGAGACGTCATGGGCTGGTGTGTCTACGGGTATGTGCTCAGTGTCTGTCTGGTGTTGTGTCTGGTAGTGGCCATGTAACTCGTTCTGTTCTCCATGATATGCTGGCTGGTATTGCATTCCCCCATTTTGTTCTGTCCCTCCCCTGCTTCTGCATACCTTGAGATATGCACTATGTGACCGCACACCCAACACTGGCGCGGTTCTCTCATTTGCCTCTGATACCCCTCAGAAAACCCTTCTGGGCCCTGCTGCATTTCATGAAAATATCCTCAAACCCCCCCCCCCGGAAATCTCCCTTGGTTCTGCTGCATCTGTTGCCCGTACCCGCATCCCTTTGGTGGGCCCCCTCTTCCTCTGAACCCATGCTGCGCATCCCCCACCCCATGAACCCACCTACTTTAGGTGGTGGTGCGTATTGCGTTTGTTGTGCCCCTTGTCCTCCCGTGCTTTTTAATACTGTCCCTTCCACCGTGTATTTAGATAGCTTCTTCTGTACTAACTTCGCCTCCTCCTGCTTTCTTTCCTCACGCTTTTTCCATGCATTCTCTTGCATTAACCTACAGTAATGTACTATCAATAGTAGTATTTGTGACCATGGTTTTGCTTCCACCCCCACCAACTTCTTCAGTTGCCTTTGCACCTGTTCTGGTAACCCCAGGCATGGTATATAATAGAATAATGTCACTGTTTTATCCCACGGTTCTCGCATTTGAAGGTGCCAGAGCTTTTGAATAGTCTGAATATAGTGTAAGGGGTCGTCGTCTTCCCCCATTCTACGTGCCATAATCACACTAATGTCTGATGTGTCTGGGTACTGTGTCTGTAGAGCTTGCTGTACAGTGGCTTGGCAGTTAACAAATGGTGCGCCATTGTGCACTGTGTCCTGGGTGGTTACTCATGGGTACCCCGCCCTTTTCCATACGTCATCAGCTGCATCCTTGAGGATCGACACCAATAGCCTCTTTACATCTCCCACTGCTAATTTCTGTCCCGCTGTCATCCTTTCCATTTCGTATATCCATTTCCCTGCACCCACGGTTAACAAGGGTAGCCTACACCTCATGTTTTCCTTAGCTATATGCTTCCATGGTACGTATTGAGGTCGGCCCCTCCCTTTTCCAGTAAGAGCAACTGTGTAAACCCATCTCCCCATTCACTCCTCGAGTCAGCTTGATCTGCCTATCCAATTTCTCACCGTCTTTAGTGTCAGTAAATTCCCTTGCCGGTCCTCCCTTCCTTTATCTGGGAAGGTCTCGAAGCCTCTGCACGTATGGGGTAAGGTCACCTATACTGCGTGATGCGTCCCTGCACTGTCATGATCTCTCATCCTTGTCACCCCTAGATCTCCCTTTTTTTCGCATGTCACGCTTCAATCTGTGCTTTTCCCCGTCGATTGATGCCTGGGTTGCCCCTTTCCCTCATCCTAACTTCCCTCTGCGTCCTCATCTGAATCAGTGTCCCCCATGTCACTGTCAATATCGTCCACGAAGATTAGCCTCCTTGAGTTTGTGTCTTTGCTTAGCTTCCCCTCAAAGTCGATTAAGTTCCTACTGTCCACCCTACCGGAGGACCCCACGTCTGTCGTGTCCAATGGTGTAGCAGTCCTGTCATGTGTGGCACCGCGGTCTTGCTCCATTCGCCTATCTCCCCCCACCGTGTCATCTATCGTGCCCATTCCCCACTTTATTCTTATGTCTCTCACTGCACGCTCTGCCTCCTCCTTGCGTTTGCGCTCTCTTGCGAGTCGCTCTATTTCCCACTTTCTCCTTTCCCTTCTTACTAAAACTTGCTTTTTGTTCTTGTCTTCCTCCCTTCGCCTCTCTTCGAGCTCCCTCCTTCTCTTTATCTCTCGCTGCTGCCTGCTCCTTCTCTTCTTCCCTTTGCTTGCTTCTTCACATTCTTTCGCACTTTTCCTTTTCTTCCATCTCTCTCCCTGCTGGTTCTCCTGTTGTCTTCCCATCCAACTTCAGAAGTATCTGCCCTCCTACCCACTTGTTTCATGATGTGCCCTCTAGCCCCTCCTCGGTGCTCGTCTGGGTCTCGCTGTGTGCTCCTTTCCCACCATCTGTTTGTCTGGCCCCTTTCTGCCCCTCCTCCTTGGCGTATGGTGGAGGTTGAAATATTGGCTGTGTGTACCCCTCCGCTGCCTTTAGCTCCTGTATAGGGTATAACCCATGTGCTCCTGCTGCAGCCCCTTCTTTCTTGTGCTCATGAGGAGGTGGGAGAGCGGGGGCCAAGGGCGATGTGCCCGGTGTCTCCGTCTGGCTCAGCATCCATTGACGCCTCGCTACTTCCCCCTCATCCTCCTGGAACATCTTGAAGAGTTTGAATATCGCCATGCAAATGGTCAACTTCTTTCCCTTATTGATGTCTTGTATATGTGTCTGTAATGGTTGCTGCACATTTTTGGATAAACGTCTGGATTATGGCCACGGCTTAGTCAATTTACCTTCTGTGGTTTTCATCCATTTTGCGCTATATTTAGAAATGTTGTCCTTCTATCGTGAAAAAGGGCCTTACAGAAGTGCTGTAGGGGCATTTCCCACCGTACTTCCCTTGATACATTACTTTACACTTACTTAACCTCAAGTCGAGGCTTTCGATACTTCCGTTATTATACAGGCACTAAAAAATACTTTCAATTCAGTTTTCTTAATTTCACAAATACCAGTTCTTGTAAATTCTTCCCGCGCCTCTATGGCTCCCACGCACCGCCCTTCTACAACTCTCTGCCTCATCAGGCACACCCACCAACCTTGCGCATGCACCTTCTGCGCACCGCCAGTAGGACAACCTTCTCTGTCGATTTTAAATTCTCAGCACCAACTTCTGTACCTCCTCGTCCCAGTCCTATGCACAGGCCCTACGGATGACATCACCACTTCACTAAATGAGGGAGTGCTAGAGACCACTTACACCACTCACAATAATAATAAAAGCTTTTGACAGTATGTATATGTATCGGTCCTCTATCTAGAGAACTGTGTAAGCATGTTCTTTGTGTGTGCACATGCATGTTCGTGTAACTTCGTGCATGGCTGAGAGTTTACTTCATGACTAATATTGCTATGTCATGGTGTCACTAATAACGTCAGCACACTGGTTTCTCTACATTAGTCGACGTCATCCATCGAGGTATCTGGGTCCATAACCAATGTTGAGGCACCTGTGTCCAAAAACACATTCACTGGATAAGGTTTGAATGGTTGTGTAAGAGGGTATCTGTCCGCATATGTGGGTGTCACTGGCCCTCCTGGGGGCTGTCTGAATAGTGAGTTGCTTCATGCGTTCTTAACTCTTCAGCCTGTCATGTTCCTGGGGGTGAGGAGGGGCGTTCCAGGGACCCTCACTTCACTTCTTTGCTAATGCGTATGTTAGACTGATTCTAATATACAAGTACTTCCTTAGTTGTTTCACCACCAATTCTGCACTATTTTGGTGTATATTTATACTCTGGTTTTTGGTAGCACATTCCCGAAGTATTTTTTGTAGAGCATCCTGAATTCACGAGGAATCCTTGCATGTTCTGAGCGAGTACGTGTAATGGATAAATGACCACAGGTAGGGAGGCTATATCAAGGATATTATTTATGTGGAAACATGTTCTGCCATAATCAGAAATGGGGCTTCATGAGTGGGAAGTGAGTCATGGCTATTTTTGCATATTTGAATCTCAAGGCCTCCTGAAATGCACCTGTATCCTTTCTTTATGGGATGCTTCCTTAGGAAGGGAATCCCTAAATATTTTATTTTTTACATTGTTCCCTAAACATTGAATTTTCTATATTGTTCTCCAACATATGTCTATTGAAAAGACGGGCATTTTTAACCTCCAACTTGTGAAAACAGGATGATTCGCGGGAAGCAACCCCTCTATTTCACGGGTAATCAAAACATAGCCTGAGTTCATTGCATTTGTATTTTGTCAGTAGGCCTTGTGATTTTTAAACGTTTTGGAGGAGACATTGCACACTCATTTTTCATTCAGTATAAGGCGATTTGGTGAGCGAGACAGGAAGGGGCGTGGTGAGGGAGACATAGTAGGTATGTTTTGTGCTGTCCCAGAAGGAAGAACACACTGCTAGCATGATGAACTCTGGGGGCCTGTGCAGCCCCCTCTCCCTGCACCTTTCTCATGAAACCTACACCTCTTACACCCGTGCAGAGCCTACACTGCACCCTCCCTTGCATCCTGAATCATGGAACCCTCATTACAAGGCAGATGCCTCACCTGTCCTGATTCTGCATGAGGACCAAGGAAAGGGATAACAAAGCTAGGGGTAGATGTGCACTCCTTAAAGTTTGACTAAAAATTGAAGACAACTTAAACAAATATCTTAATAGCTTTATCAAATTCCAGGTGCTTCCTAGTGAGTCTGTGCTACCAGACCGTAGGAAAGGGAGCCAACACCTTTGCAGGACGCAGTCCCTTGCAGGACACAGCCACCCTTCCCCTATCCAGTACCTGCCGACCTATCAAGGACAGCAAGTCATATGCTTTGCTGTTGGTGAGGCATGGGACCTGACCCTAACTTTAAATTGCCATTTCGTAAAGCAGAGGGTGTGCCTGCAGCATGCTGCAATTATCTGTGTCTTATCTACAAGTCAAAGAGAACAGCCACTATTAAGAAAGATCAGTATGGATGTGCCTGGGAAACTATTCGCTAGTTTCATCATGAAGGACCTTAACAAATGGCTGAGAGAAAAAGAGCTACACGACCCTTCCAAGACAGGGTTTAAAAAAGGGATGGGTACCGCAGTTAATTTAATGACCATAGCAGCTTTACGATCACACATGTCCAACACCAAGCAAGTAGTATACATGGCATGTGTTGACTTTAAAGCAGCTTTTGATTCTGTGTCACAAAATAAGTTGTTGAACAAACTAAAGAGAGCCGGATGCGGAACATCTACTATTTTACATTCATCAATTGCATCAGAACACAACGATTCAAATAAGATTAACTCACAAAGGTCACTTAACAGACCCAATTACGACAAACCGAGGATTGAAGCAAGGCTGTTTGATGGCAGCAACTTTTTCATCTCTGACATGACAAAAGAACCAGAGAATACAAGAACTGATGCGCCCCGATTAGGCACGGCCAGAATAATGGCATTATTCTATGCGGAGGTCTTGATTCTAATGTCCAAAACGCCAGCAGGGTTGCAAAACGTACTCACTACTGCCTTAGAAAAATATACCCGAAGAAATGATTTGGTGATAAATGCACAGAAAACTAAGATTGTATGTACATACCCGACTAAGATAGTAAGGACAAAGAAAACCATCAAATGGCATTTGGATACCAAACCGTTAGAGGTTGTGGACGTTTACAAGTACTTGGGAGTAAACATCATCAATTGTAGTAAAGAACAGCCCTTTTATAAAGATATCCAAGCGAAAGCAAATCATGCCATATCTCAAACCAAAATGATTCTATGAAAGTATGGAAAGTTTTCAATTAAATCAGCAATCATGTTCTACTTACAAAAAACAGTTCCCATGGTTTTGTATGGTTCAGAGACGAAGCTGGTTAACAAGGATTTGTGGCTCAAAATTGAAAGTCGCTACTGTCAGACCATTTTAAATCTACCAAAATCAGTCCCAATGGCACGACTGCGTTATGAATGGAGCTTGCCTTCATTGTTTGGAATGTACAAATGGGAAATCTGCTAGATGCTTAGGAAGTTTTTGGATCCCGCGAATGGACCATCCGTACTTTCTATGCTTGCAGAATATATGAAAAAAGCAGATCACCCTTTTGCACAGACCTGGAGAAAAACTATCAAACAGACTTTAGAAGAAGCAGATGTTACAGAAAAAATACTACTTTCTAATCCCAATAAGATTTTTCTGTGTGACTGGATAATAACCATGGAAAAGGCGAAGACATATAAATGCGGACACACAGCAATATTTACTGACAGGAAGATGGAAGTAAGTGAAAGCTACCTGCTCAAAGCACCTAGCACAGATTATAGACAGATCATTTTGAACATTCTACACAACAGAGAAATAAAAGTACGATGGAAACAAATAAAGCTTGAAGACAGTACTTGTAGATTTAACTGCGGTTGCATCCAAGTAGAAACTCTTCAACACCTGCTATCTGAGTGTTCAAGTCTGTTACACAAGAGAATCCAATATTTTAAGCATTTGTTTGAAAATTGTTTTATACTAACTTCACAGTAACTATGGAATGTGTTACTTTTGACAAGAGACAAGAGGATTCAGATGGCCGTTGTAAAATGTGTTTGTTTTCTTAAACTGACATAGCACAGTTGAACTGTTAAAATTACGTTTACGTTTAGACATGTTTAAATGCAAATGTAAATAATTTTGTAAAGGTTTTTTACGAAATCAAAAACAAAGAAAAAAGAAAAAAAAGAAAGATCAGTGTTTTGATATAAGTAAGCACCTGTTGCAGAGATCTGTTTTAACCAGGAAGCCACAGGTTTAAATTCCAGTAACATAGTTTGGCATGTTAATGCATGTTCATGCACCTGTGGCAGAATGGCGTGTGCAACCAGAGGGTGCAGCTGCCTAGGACACTGGGAGAGAGACATTTAAGCACATAGAGGGAGGGAAAGATGCATGGGAAGGATAAGCGAAAGAAAAAGGGGAGGGTGGAAGGTAAGTAAAGACATGGAGCTAAAGAGGCAGGAAGTGGGGGCGACAGATAAAAATGCAGAGGTAGAGGAGTGAGAGAGGGCAGGCTGGGAGGGAGTCGAGAAAAATAGCAGGCAAGTGGGTTTGGGAAGAGAGGTGAGCAAGGAAGAAAGAATGAGGGAAGAATGGGACGTGACATGTAGAGAGAGATAGAAGGCTGGATGAGAAGTAGTAGGGGAAAGACAGAGGAACATTAAGGAGTGGGAATGGGAGAGATGGACGGGGGAACTATTGACATAGCAAGAACAATAAAAACAATACACCACAGACCCCTGAACAAGACCCTGAGAGGTGAATCCCATTTCATAATGCTCTAAGAATAAAAGGTGTGCACCTTTTATCCAACAAATATGCATTAATTGAGCTATGAAAACAGTACAAACCCAGAGCAAAAGTGAAGCAAACACAACAGCATGGCAACATCAGTCTACCGACTGTCCCTTCCCATTTCCTGTCACCTTTCTGTTCCATCCTCTCCCCTTCACCTGTGCCCCCCCAGTCACCTTACATCCACGCTTTCCTACCACCATTCCAGTTTACCACCACTCCTATGCACTACAAGCACCCCATTATGTCTTCGCCTGGCTAGGGAGGGAATCAAGGATGACGCCTTCCCTCCTCTGTGATCGCTGAGCAATGAGGCACCAGTCCTTATTCAATCTCTGCTTCAGTGCACTCAAACAATGCCTCCCTGAACACTGTGGCTACTCCCAGCAGGCCCCAAAGGAGAAAAGCATGGACACCTGGCATCTTGTAATGGAAGACAGTCCCCTCCTAACCCACAGTACCGCAGCATGGAATGGGACAGTCTGTAACTCACAGAATGTCATTTTCAAGTACAGAATTATATTTTTGCTGCATTTTGAAACACATATTTAATTAAGTTAACTGTGCATGGTTGTGCTATTATACAGGAGAGAGCCAGGGTGCAGCAGCAATCAGAGATGTGACCAATATCCTTACGGTGACAAACACATTTGCAAACAACATCTGCAACCTGTAATGGTAAATATGAAAGGTCGGTATTATTATATATGAAGCAACACTAGGCTATTAAACCACGACTGAGGCTTTTTTTGGAATAGCGTAAACAGCAAACTGAATCACTTCTAGGGGCACCTAATTTTGGCAGGTAAGGTACAGTGAGATTGAATGATTTTTCCTGGATCTCACACTTTTGTACTCATTGTAAGCATGCTGGTTCGGAAAAAGTTGCGGGTAATAACAGTTACCAGCACCTTTTCCGGACCGGCATACTCTGAGTCTGCCGGTAGGGGCAGTGAACTACTGGCAGGCCTGACCAGCCGGTAGTTCAGGCCCATACTGGCAGATTATTCACTGAAGCACCGGCACCATTAACAACGGTGCTGGTGCTTCAGTGGGTCCTATCCCATGTCTCGGGAGCAGAGGCGTTGCTAGGGGGAGAGGGGGCTAAAGGGGCTTTAGCCCCGGGTCTTTTGGTTGTAGCCCCGGATAGAAGCCCAGGAGCTAAAACCAAAATGCTAGCTTGCCCCGCCTCTCGCCAGTCCCGACATTAGCTTGGCCCCTGATCTTTTCTAGACCTAGCAACACCCCTGCTCGGGAGGATAGCTCAAGGGCAACATGCTCGCCATGGAAGCAAGACGACATGGAGCAACACAGGTTCAATCACCGGATCCGTGCTTAGAAACCTCTGGGTATTAAGCACGTTATAAATAACCTATAATATCATATAATATGGGAATGGGAATTTACGATTCTTCCCGCGCCTGTAATATCCTGGTAATACTGGGATATCGGGTGGTGGAAATAGTAAATTAAGGTTGCCGGTACTACCGGCGGCTTACCGGCAACCTCAGTTTACCATTTCCGCCACCCGATATCCCAGTAATGAAGACCTTTGTAATGAAGACCTTTGTTATGTGTTGAAGCCGGAAAGTGAGACTAGTCTGAAATGTAGGTACTTGACCAGCTCATGCTGGTAGACATAAATGTTAATTTTGGGTTCAATAATACTCCATATTGCACAGATAACTTTAAAAGTGCACAAATCACATGATAAGACAACTTGACAAAGCACCCATCATTGTACAAACATGTTGATTAAAAAGTGCATGGAGGGTAGTTTTGTTTTGCATCCTAAATTGTATGGAGTAGATTACTTCTGTTTACATTTTCGGGCAAAGAGTCATTAATTGCAATTTTAATTGTTTCCCCAATGTAGTGGAAAGGTAAATAGTGATAAACATCCTTCACTCTACACCACATATCTGGAAATGTATAAATGTCTCTCCCAGTTAATGATTGTGGGAGCCATCAGAATGTATTCCTTCAGAATCTGCCTGCATTTACCAGGTGTAGGATTAAGGCAGGTCTATTGGTTTTCTGTCACCATCAAAATACATGATAGTGGAAAAAAGCCGATTTGGCTGGGGACCTGGATGAACAGGTGAGTGTGTTGAGTCTGGTCTAGTCTCCAAATTCGCCCGCCAAATCATAAAATCCTGCAGGCCTTAAAAGTGGCAGTAAATATGTTTACACTATGCATGACTTGGAATCTGACTCTCCTTATGACTGTAGCTTTATTGTCCCCACTGGAAATGGAAGCCTACAAGTCCCAGCATGCAAATTAACAAGAAACTACAAAGAAATCTTCCACTGAGAAACAAAGTGAAATGCAAGGTATTACAAGGTAATTGGTTAACACAGCTTGCAGCTTGTATAATTCTAAGGGAAAACAGTGCCACAGCATTGGTCACTGCCAGTGACCTACTGCCTCCATTAATATAATTTCCTGGTGTAAATGGTCTGATGGTGAGACATGTTAAAAAGATAAAGCCTCAATCACTGAAGTCCAATTTTCTGCTTCATCTCCTCAGGGGCATTCTACCTTTCCTCACCTTCCCCCAGAAGCTTAATGTCTCCAGAGCTGTGGTTCTCTCTCTAGGCTTGACTACTGCAATAGCCTCTTCCTCAACCTTCCTTATTCCTCCCTTCTCCCCCTCCAACTAATCTAGAATAGGGCTGTGAGACGTATCCTTGGCCTCAAGCCCAGGCACCACATCTCTCCAGCCCTAAAATCTCTCCATTGACTCCCGGTGACTGCAAGGATGAAATTCAAGACCCTCTGTTTCATCCACAAGGCTGTCTGGGGCCCGGGACCTCTCTACATCCAGCTCTATCTATCGGAATACCTCCCAGTCAGATTCCTTCGGTCTTCTGGCACCAACTCTCTGCAGGTCAAATGTTTCTCAGTGCATAGAGGGGGAGGTAGATCCCTCTCCTCGGCTGGCACCTCCCTCTGGAACAGCCTCAGACTTGAACCAGATCGTCTTAAGTTCCAGAAACTTCTCAAGACCTTCCTTTTCTCCTCTTCCTTCCCTCTCCCCCTTCCATGCTAAACTCTCCATCTGCCACTGGACTGGGGGCCTGTTCCCTTTAGAGTCATATAAGGGCCAGACCACCCCCCAACAGTGCCCCCCAGCATTCTCTTACAGCACTTGCCCTTGGGCTCCATTTCTCTGAATATCCAAACTTAGTCCTCTTGTCCACTGCTCTCCACCTTCCCTCTCTTTCCAATGGCACTTACCGCCTCTGCCCAACCAGCACTTGCCGCCTCGGCCCAACCAGCACTTGCCTGCCCTCGCTCCTGGAGGAACCCCACTTCTGCATTTCTCCCTGTACCACTCCTCCCCCTCGCACTTATCACCTCGTCATGACTGCATGGTAGGATTGTCACAAGACCAATATAACCGTTCCTTTGTTGTTATTCTCATTATTTCCCATGTCCCCCCTCCCCTCTTGTCTTATGGAGCCTGGAAACACCTGCGTGTAGGCGCCATACAAATGTCCAATACATTTTAAAAAATGAAATAAAAGGAAGGCCATATGCAGCTCTGGCTGTTTATCTTTGGCATGAGTGAGGCAGCGCATCGGAGGCCTAGAAGCCATTTGCCTCTTATCCGATTTTTAATTCCGCCTCTGGTGCAGAGGTAGCTATGTCCAATTTATGGGGGGTTGCATTTTTCTATGCTATGCTCTTTATACACCTCACAACTATGTTTTTGCCAACTACTATAAGGTGTTTACTACTTGGTGCAAGTCTTGATACTTTGAAGGCATTGGGATGCCCCACCCCCCATCCTATGTCCACATTGCCCCATTGCAGCGCCACAGGAAAATTGCCAGGAGCCTGTTTGCTTGGGCCATGGCCTGAGGCAAACTCAGACCCCGAAAAGCCACCCAAAACGCTCAATGGTCCTGGCTTGTGGCCATACCCAGTGGCCACTGTGCCACATTGTAGGCATGCAGGCAACTGCTCGCAGCTTGGGGCCATTTTGAGGAGCCACGTTGCCAGCAGAATAGCCTTTGGCCATGTCCCAGGACCTATCAACCCAGCTAAAGTGGTCACTTGGCCTGGCCTGTTGCCAGGCCCACTGGCAACTTTGCCCCTATTGCACCTTCATGGGCTACTGGCCATGGTCTGTAGCCATGGTCAGTGTCCTCTTTGACTGATGAAAGTGCCAACTGGCAATGGCCATAGGACCTGCATTGGGGCAAAGTGGTCACTGGGACTCAATGCAGTCCACACCAGCATTGGGTGGCTTTGTCCACTTCTTTAGCCACCTGTG
The DNA here is from genome assembly GCF_040938575.1 of Ambystoma mexicanum. Taxonomy (NCBI): domain Eukaryota; kingdom Metazoa; phylum Chordata; class Amphibia; order Caudata; family Ambystomatidae; genus Ambystoma; species Ambystoma mexicanum. The sequence continues at coordinate 1,131,243,858 of NC_090932.1, read as the reverse complement.
TCGGGGCCTGTGGATCATCCGCTGGGTGGACCAGGACCAGGGCGGGGAACCAGCAAGGTGCAACCAGATTGGCTACCGAAATAGAGCGAATCTGGTTGGTTGACAGATGGAAATAGTTGCTGAGGCCCGTCATTGTGGCATTTTGACTTTTAGGAAGGTCAGTCGGGAAATTGCACAGAAACATTTGTTAAAAGGGTCATATTGTAGCTGTCTTGTGGACACAGCGATCCTAAGAAGGGGCCCAGAGGCCCTCATAAATAATAAATAATGGCAGCGTGGAGGCAGGATCCACAGTCCTAGCCATTTCCCGGTACCCATAACATTGTATTCTTCTATTTGTTCCACAGTATTCTATCCTATCGCTGTCTCCTCTTCCTGTACAGTGCTCCGTGTTTCCCAGCTAGGTTTGCACTGTATACTGCTCAATACACCCATCCAGGAATGAAGGATCCAACAGAAGGGGATGTCTGTCTCCCTGCATCAACTGGGGAGTAATACAAGAGAATGTGGAGAGAAGTGGGGAGGGGTTCGGCACTCGGTGTTGGGGCTGGGCTTGCAAAGAGTGGGGGTGTAGAAGGAGGAGGCATGGCTGGGGGAGTTCAGGCTGGGAGATGATGGGAAAGGAGTGTAGGCGGCAGGGTTCCTGGTGAGGGTGCTGGTCGGGATTGGTTGGGCTACGATAAAAGGAAGCAGACCTGAGACCGAAAGGGGTGGTGGAGGTAGTCTCTGCAAATGATGCTCCTTCTCAAGGTTTTTCAAAAAATAAACAAGGAGGTATATTTGATATTAAAAAATAAATATATTTGGTACCAATTGGTGCAATAACACATTGGGCCTCATTACGACCCAGGCGGTAAGGGGTTTACGCCAGCGTAAACAGCGCCGACCCTTACCGCCTGAGTACGAGATCCCTTAGCGCCATGGCGGATTTAACACCTGCTTTTAGCAGGTGTTAAAATCCATGGCGCTAAGGGACCTTGATGTTAATTACGCCACCGTAATTTACGGTGGCGTAATTAACGCCTTCCCCACTCCCATTATGACCTATGGGGCAAAAATGGGAATGGGGAAGGGTAAATGGGGATTGGGGACTTACCGCCCCGCCAAGGTCGGAATGGGGCGGTAAGTCCGCCATCCACCATGGCGGAGTTGGCAACTTAGCGCCATGGACCATGGTGCCAATAGCGCCATGGTCCTCCGCCAAGGTCGTAATGAGGCCCATTGTATTGCTAAAAATATACTTTTGTTATGTAAAATATACCTTGTAGGTTTTTTTAAAAAACTTGAGGAGAATAATTTGCAGAGACTACCGGAATTACCTATTATTAACTAAAGCCAAAAAAGGAATCAAAAAGTCGATTGGATTACAATACAAATAGGTGTGCAGGGGACGGGAATGTTTTTCAAGATTGTGGACACCTGCTGTCTTTTTTATTTGTACCACAACCTAGTGTCAGGGTTGTTTTGTTTTTCTCCCTTGCACCATACTACTTTTTCCTCAAAGTAAATGTAACATATGATACACACCAGGGCGTGCTCAGTTGGCATTGAGAGATAGAGAGTATGGCATGCAGCTCCCGCCCATACCTGACACCCTGCGACCGGCGCCTGGCAGCTCGTCGCTTGCTGCAGGCAGCGACTACACTCTGCCCTATTGCAGTCTGCCCCGAACTGGATCCCGAGGGCCCGCAGCCCACCTGAACGAGATGCCGTCGCCCTTGCCAGGGCCCAGGACGTGCGGTGGCACCAGTCACAGCTCAGTCTCGTTGCCCACCACAATGCGCTGACACCACACAGCCTTACTTGCTGTGAAAATAATGTCCCCAAGAATAGTAAACAGGGGTGGACTGGGAACCAAAAGAGCCCCTGGAAATAATGCTCAAAGGGGCCCCATATTACAAATGTTCAGCAAGCCCAATCCTTTTCTTATGAGAAGATTTGGAGCGGCCCAGGGTGCCGAGGCTTGCCGGGAAATCACCAGAGTTCTCTATAGGTCAGTCCACCCCTGATAGTAAACTATAAGTACTAGCGATGAAATACATTTTGTTGTGATGTTGCACTTTCTTTGTCAATTACGTGTGCTCTGTTTCAGCGCAAAGTAAACACTGCTAACTTGTTTTTAACACTAGCTACTGTTGACCACTGTCCTGGGCTGCAACAGTGCAACAGTGGAGTGTTTGGCTTTTCTTTTTTGCGGTACGGCGTTGTTACATTGCCAGTATGTTTTTCGATGAGGTTTTTTCTGAATACGTTTCAATGAAAAAACTCATTGAAAATATAGGGGAGTAAGTTACAGGAGAGAGGGACTGCTAAGGGGACCCTCCAAATATATTTTCTTTTTTGGTGAGTTTTTTCGAAAAAAACATTTTAGCAAAAAACTCATCGAAAAAATAACTGCATCTGTAACAACATAAAACCCTTTTTTACATGTTGGCGGGGCAGGTGGAGTCTTCTGCACAGTTGAGCGGAGTCTTGCCCAGCTATGGGCATGGTATAGGGTGACATAAATGTCAGGTTTTTTTCGATTTTTAAATGCATGCAAGTCTGGATGGGTCACACAAACTGGCTCAGAGCGGAACATTTCACCTCTGACAAAACAAACTGCAGGTGGGGTTCCTTACCCTGCAACGCCGATACTGGGGCGTTTTGGGTTGCAGAAGGTCAGGACGGGGTGGTAGGCAATGTTGTCAGCTTTCCCCCATGTTGGCCCTCGGGAAAGTGGGAGCTGGCGGGCCTTTGGCTTTGGTTCCAGCTTTTCCCATTGTTCACCCAGTGGAGAGTGATTTGGTGAAGAATACGGATGTTTCTCTGGATAAAGACTCTGGGTATTGGAAGATTGGCACGAAACAGAGGTTGGGTGGACATCTTTTTTACCAGATATGTTGTGTTGATTTATACCACGCACCGCTACCACCGAGGGGCGGTCTCCAGGCACTCAATGACAGGATTAAGACGATAGAGGCTACAGGATGCAGAGCAAAGAGTGAGCTGAATGCAGAAGTGGGAATGTTCCCCCAACCGGGACAGATTCAAGTTGTGGTGCAAAGGGATCAGAGATGGGCCAAGGAACCTCCTTGCGGTAGTAGCCGATAGGGAACTCTGGAGATTTCCCAGAAGGCCTATGCACCCTGGGTCTCTTTTGTGTGGTAGCCTACTCTATTCCCACATTTTGTCACAGGAGAAAGGTTTGGCTTGCTGAAATTGTGTACTCTGGGGCCAGTGTGCACATTATTTCCAGGGCCTCTTTTGGTTCCCAGTCCACCCCTGATGTGAGGGTCTTCCTGTGTGCAGTGGTGCACAGTTGTGCTGGAATGCTGCAGAGCTAGCTTGGACCTTGAGTTGGGGATTGATGGCACTCCTGGATAGATCTGATCACGCGGCTACCCCAGCCCAGGAAAGAGAGGCAGGTCAGAAGAAGGGCAGGTCAGAAGAAAGGGGCAGGTAATTCACCTCTACGGGCCGGAATAGTATCACGGGCTGTGGGGTAGAAGTTTGCAATATTGTTAGTACCATTATGATAGTTTGTTTGTAATTTGGCCACAGGAAGAGATATTAGGCATCCCCAAGCACATTATACAATGCTCGCTAGGATACAGCCGGGTGCGCGCCACACCATCACACACTACAGTCAGACGGCGAACAAGAATCAGCAACAACCCCACCCACAGGAACACAACTCAAATGGAACAAAAAGTATTAAAATGAGGATGCAGACCCCACTAACCCAACTTTCAAATCTCTGCATACCTAGCCCACCCAAAATTCACACAACCATCTCTCACCCAGCAATCCACACGCACTTCACCACACTGCATCAACAACACATAAACAACACCTACAACACACGAGGTATCGTCCGGTCCGATACTCACACCAAAGCTCAGCGCACAGTGTATACCGAACTGAAGCCGCCAACAGCACACCACTTCTCCCACTCTCCTATTCCCCCTCCACCCGACTAACCCTACCCGCCCTCCTTCTTGATTACACATCCGCCAAAGCGCCTGGGGACCAATTCCGTTGGTGACCGTGCGCTATATAAGTACCTTTAACATAACATAACATCACCTTGGAAGAGCGCTGCCAGAAAAGGGGTGGAATGGCTTGAAAGCTATTTAAAAAGTGACATTGTTTTTAACCTTAGAACATAAAAGCAAACTTTTCCACACATTTAAATTGTCTCAGTGGTTGTATTGTGCGCCCCACCAAATCACAATTTCCCCCAGTAAACGTTTCGAGAAAGAGCAGTTGTAACCCGCAGCAGCTGCTGGCCGAGTCCCATTGTCTGCAGCTGCGCAGTTTCCTCTTTAATCTCCCGGCCTTTGGTGTGGAGAATAAACCCCCGGATCACCGCTGTGAGGGCGAGAGGTCACCATGGCAGCGAGGGGGCAAGGGGAAAAGATGTTCCAGGACACAGACACAAACAATCACAAACAAACAGAGCCGCCCCTTCTCAAGTCGACACATCCCACCAACATGCAGGAAATCACGTGCCACTTCCCCTGGAAAAAGAACCGCCAGATCGAGAGAACGTTCCAGGCCACACCAAGGCACTGCAAAGTTCCCTTCTCGCGAGACCGCGGGAGCAGGGTAATGCTGCTGCCCGCTCCGGGGCTGGCCCAGAACAGGCTCTTCACAAAGGACCATTGGCAATATCCCGACTAAAGATTTTGCTACTCAGAGCATGATGAGGATAAATAACCCCCAGAGCAGGCCATTGCCCGCAGCTCAGCCCAAGCTAAAGATGGTGTGCCCACTATTTCCCGACTGCAGGTCAAACCATGCTAATGATCTTGGCACCACCAATTCCCTGCAGCTGACAGCATGCTATGGCAGTAAGGACAGGCTTGGACTCGAATGCTGGTAAAATAGCTCAGCGGGTTGAGTGCTTGCTGCTGTAATCTGAGTGTGATCTGCAGGTCCCAGGATCAAATCCCAGCAAGGCCAACTCAGCCATTCATCCTTCCGAGGTCAATAAATGAATACCAATTTTGGTTGGGTGATATTGTATGTAAATATGTGCTCTGTAAAACACTTTGGATTAAGGCGCTATATAAATAACACATCATATATGGCAATAGGTCACTGCCCAAACCAAAAACACAAAATGCTGGTGTGGGCCAGTTTTTTGGGTCAAAGTGGTTCACTTTTCTGGCACAGGCACTTATTTGTGGGCCAGTCTGAAAAGTTACTTCACTATGCAACTAGTAGTTTTGACCAGTGTTACTGAATAAAAATTCTTTCAAATTCACAATTTGCATCACATTTTATCAAAAACCTCCCCCTTTGGTACTACTCAAACAGTCTGTCACAAAAGGAATGAATTACCATTTGCAACTGTGGGACACTTTTTCATGGGTGCCTGTGACAATTGTATTGCCCAGTCCGACCCTGAGTAAGGATCCCCACCTCATGACGTGTTGAGACAACACGTCACCCTAAATAACCCGCAGAACAGGCCATTCCCTGAAGCTCACAGAGAACTAGTTCCCTACAGCTCACCATATGCCCGTGGCAATAGTCGCACCAAACTATTCCCGTAGAATTTGGCAATGCCTGCAGCTTCCCACACCACATGAGAGACCTTGACCCCAGTAAACCCCTGTAGCTCGCGGTACCTCTTGGCAATACTAAAGGATTCCCGCCTCATCAGATGGGGAGGATACGTGTCACCTTAAATAATGTCCCCAGAACATGCCCCTGCCTGGAGCCCACAGCAGGTTAGTTATATTGGTTCCGTGCACTAAAATATGTCCCAAAACTCCCAGCCGATCACACCATGCAGGTGACAATGTTCCAGCGACGCCTAAAAGAGTCCGAGAAAAGAACAGTCACCGCAGCTTACACGAGGGTAGTGATAGCAACGTCCTCCCAAAACGCCCCTTGCCTACTGCTCCACCAATTCCCCACTGCTGTTCCAGGCTGAGATAAACAGGCCCGCCATTCTCGGAAGCAGGTGCATTAACCCCCTGAGCAATCGCGACTCTTCGTATGTATGGATATGCCCTCACTCCTACTGATGTCGACCCTCCTCTTCCCACATTAGGGTTTCCACCCCCGTCTGCTCTGGGTGAAGATGGTGGGGTGGTCGCCTTTCTGTTCGCCTCCCGCCTCCCGTATCCTCCCACTTCCGTTTCCCCAGCTGCCCCGTGCGACCTCTGACCCGCCCCAGGATGTGCATTTTCAGCCAGGCCTTTGGTCCAGAGGCAGAGCTTTCCCCTGTATATAATAGGATGGCTCAGCGCCATTGTACGTGGACAATCGGGACGAGCGTTCATATTGTGTCTGTCGAGGCCATTCTAAAACTGACGTAATCTCCTAAGGGGGGAAAAAGGGTCCGAGGATCCGTATCTACACGGAAATGGAGAGGGGACTGGGGAGGATGGCTGTCGTCTGGAAGTGGTGAACGAGGATGGGGAAATTCGGGCAGGGAGGGAGGCCCGAACCTCCATTCGTTTAGCTCTCTTGCTCTCGTTGGTTCTGATTGTGGCATCTGTATTTCTGGGGCATTTCTCTATCGATGGGTCTGTCGCTCAGGCGTGCAAGAGTCACAACATTTAGGACAAAGCTAAATCACACTGCTTCCAGAGGCAAGCTTCCCGCTCCTGGACACCTCCCGTCCGAAAATGGGCAATTTTCGTAATCATCTTTAAAATAATGTGGGGAGGAGGTCACTGTGACTGGCAGGCAGACTCCCCGGCCACTCCATGTGCCAGTCTGTAAATGTATAGTTCTTCCAGTGTGACAGTGGCTTCAGGAATGGCAGCCAGCCCTCCTCTTCTTGAACTGCCCACATCAGAGAATCGATTCTTGCCCTATTCTCCTTGTATGTCATCTTCTTAACTTAGACCCGCTTCCACTTCTTAATGCCGCCCAGTCCACTGAATGCCCGTTGGACCACATGTCAGGCAGGGGTTTGGAGGCCTGCGCCACCCAGCTCTATCCTTTCCGCAAGTATATAGTGACTCTCTTGCCACTCAGGGTTTAGTAACATTTCAGCACTTGAGTGCACCACACGGTGTAGACCAGGTGTCTTCAAGGTGACTTGATTAAAATGGGAAAGTGATCAGTTTCAAAAAAGAAGATGCAGGAAGGATGCTCTTTGGAGATGGTTTGTGACACAACAACGTATGATTGGAGCTCTTGCACCAGAGAGAACATTGGCCAATCTTTTTTTGGCTCCACTACATCTGCATCAACCGTCATCTGAATGGTTCCTTGATGGCCCCCGCTCATCACCACTCTCGTTCACCATCTGCATGACCCCCTTAGCCACATTCGCAGCTTCACTAATCCCTGTTTTGGGGTAGTCGGTCTACCCTGCACAGGGGTGATGGAAACACATTTACCTCACTGTGGTAGGCAGGCCAGACCAATCCCACACTCCGACCATCTATCTGCCTGCGGAATAAAACCAGCTGCAAATTCATACACCAATATTGTTCGAGACGCACGCTCATTCTCCTCCATGTAAAGGTTAAACATTTGGGGTTGTAGTTTCCCTAAATCCACAGACAGGCTCTGTAGTGAAGGCATTGGTCCACCAGTTGTACGGTCCGAAGTGGATGGCTCACCAAAAAGTGGCAGGAGCCCCACCCAGCTCTGCCTGAATTACATTTAAGATTTCCAAAGCCTCTAAAAAATAATTGACAAAGCCATTAGGCCAATGTCAGTGCCATCTGGTGGTGTCCGGTCAAAGGTCCGACACCAAAAGGATCGAATGCAATAGGGTTGAGGCAATAAGACCGAAAACCAAAGGGTTGAATTTTTTTTGTTTTCGTATAGTAAAAAAAAGTGGTTTTTACACTTTGGGGGGGGGACCCCACAACAAAAAAAAATTTGCCCTTTTGGTTTTCGGTCCTTTTGATTCGACCCTATTGCATTTCGGTCCTTTGGATTCGATCTTTTGACCTATAACCCCATCTGGTGAGGGTGCGATAGCCAGAACTTTTAAACATTGTTTTGTAAAAAATGATGCAGGTAATTTGGTTTCTGAAATAAATCTCTGAAATGAACCTGCCCACCCAATCGCAGCCGTATCACCACATTTGGTCAAACGGCCATTTTGTCACGTTTTTAGCTGCACTTTTTGTTGGGGCAGAGTAATGGAACATTTATAATGGATGTCTGGAGTCCTTTGGTTGTCAGGAGGGGTGGGCGCATTGGTGGGGGAAATGGGGGCTTGGCCACCGTAAAAAAGATGCCACAGAAAATGCAGCAAAACAGCAAATGCAGTGAGGTGTCCCAGATCCGTCTGGTAATCAGACCCCCCTTTCATAATGCTGCATGCCAACATTTTAGTGCACTAATGTGCCTTTGCTGTGACCATCTCCTGACATCTCCGACAACTGCTCTGCAGTGGCAGCAGGGCAGGCTCAAATGTCACATGTGCATTCCTGACAGCTTTTGGAACACAAAGTTCAAACAGGAAGAGGTGGCTTTTTAAGTGTCAGCACCTCTTATTCAAAGCATAACGATTTTGTACCCATCTCAAATGCAGAATTGCATTCATACTGACTCCACACCAACTTGCGATTGGGAAAGCATGTTTCGACCTTCTCAAAACTGGCCCAACTGCAATATGGTGCCTAAAAGACTGGCTTTTCTTAACTACCCTGTGATTATGATACTCGTATTTTGTTCATTACGTGCAGTACTACTCACCTGTGGACTTTGACGACCAGTGTTCTTGGCAGTGACTACAGGGTCAGAAGTTGCCCTTTGAACCGCTTGTTGGCTATTTACTTCCAGACAGGATGCTGAAGCAACACTTTGCTTCACTACCCTGTGATTATGAGACTCGTATTGTGTTCCTTACATGCAGCACTAGTCGCTTGTGGATTTCAGCGACCGGTGTTCTTGGCGGTGACTGTGGGGTCAGAACACGCCCTTTGACCCACTTGTTGGCTATTTAATTGGCTGAAGCGACACGTGTGGCACACGTAAAGCGCATCCCCATCACGCCGTCAGGCGTATGGGTGAACCAGCAATCAGATATTGAAGAACATGTGGATGGTGCCTCGCGGAAAGCAATGAGTTGAGCTGGATGGTGATGGCCTGATTTATGCGATAGAGCTCGTAGAAGTTTCGCAACCTACATCTTGTATAGGTCTTTAAAAACCTGTCCGCAGAGAAGTATCAGAGCCGTGAGTACGGAGGACACACAAAATAGCATTACTAAAATGACCAACTACATTCCAATCAGAGAAGACTTTTATTCGATATCTGAAGCTGTTTGCTCTGAACTTATGGATGATCTTACTGCTTCGGTGCCCTGGTTTGGATCTAAAACCATTGAATCTATTGTCGATGGTATTCAACCCAAAACGGGAACTTGTGTTTCTCTGGATGGTACTGGGGGATCTGCATGCCTGGCTAAAAATTGCACTACTAATGCTTTCGATTTCTGTGCCCTCTGGAATGGTGGTGGACGGGGAGACGTTTCCAGTGTGCAACCCGCCCAAGTGATCACTGTTGTCTCTATCGATATCGATTTACAGGTAGTGCCGCTTGCAGTTTCTTCCATTTCATCTACTCCTCGGCTATGGGAGACTAACTCTGTTGATCTTATTAACACAGAGTGGATGGCTAGGGAGCATCTTAATTCAACAATTTGTAGTAATGCTAGCTGTACATCGGCTGAAATGTTTAGTGTGTTCGAGAACTTGTTAACTACCTTAGTTGGTAAATGTGACTCCTTGGAGGGTAAAGTGAATGCTTTATCTGCAACTCTGAATAGGTTCACTGACTCTATTGACAATGTAGATAGCAAAGTTAATTCTAACTTCCGGTCATTGGAAAAGATTACCACTAATGTTGAATTAATCATTACTACTATTACGAATCATGTTGGTCTGGGCTGCGTATCTCCTGATTCTAATTTGGAAGCAGATAGCTCCTCTGCTTATGTGGATCCTGCAACCCACAAGGAACCCATCTCACCTGTGGGTTTGTACAAGAGGAAAACTAGAAGAAGGATTAATCTGTCCTGCATGTATGCGCCAATCAGAAATGGAGAGCTAGGCGATCTCCTAGAGAACTTGGCCATAAACATGTACATTTTTTAGAGAATGTTGTTGACTGTGGCATTCTCACCGTGCGCCTCTTCCATGGATTCAGATTCGAATCATGTAATTCAGAACTGTGAAACATCAAAAAGTGTGGCCAACAAAGTCAGTGGAGGGTAAGGGAGTACACATGACCAGAGGAAAAAATTATATTTGTTCCAATATCAGCGTAACCCCTACTAGCGCCAGATCTCATTGCTCTGCAGACGGAACTTGTAAGTTCTCACTGCGAGCAAAGAAGAAGCAGTTGAGGGAAAGGGAATGTGATAATACAGTGCTGAATGATTTAGAATACTTGTTTCATGTTCCTGAAGATTCAGGGTTCCTAAACAAAATACTTTGGCACTCAAGGTCTGGAGCTTCTTTTGTACTTGCGAGGCTTCTTACATTAACCAAGCAACATTTCTTGACTTGCTGCATGGCATCATTCTCCTACGTTGTATTGGTAGTGATGACATCCGGTTTGTGAACATTCGTGAAGGTACAGAAGCTAAAACAATCTAACATCCATTAGTTATTGTCATTGAACACATAATTCTGCCTGAATGAAATTGGGCTATGATTGCTCTTCTGTTGAGATTGCGGATAATGTTAGGGTCTAGTGTGTAAATAGTACTTTTTCTAACTTTGGTGAACACTCGGAAGACCACAATCATGATATGGGGAGATCAACTGGATTTGATTGTTCATGTAATAGGGTATTTAGTGTCTAGAGAGTCTCATGTATCACACAAACAGTTGGATAAGCATGATGCTAGTTGGGAATGGCTTTTGAACACAGTACTCCAGAAATTGGCCTCTCATTCCTACTCAACCTTTTCTTATGCTCTCTTGGAACACCAGGGGACATAAATACCTCTTGATGGTCTTTTCGATTAAATTAAATCAACTGGTTCTCCATTATTGCTTTACTTAGCCACTCACAATTGAAGGATAGAATATTATTAACAAATTGGCTACAGAAGTCCCAGAAGAAGGTCAAGGGGTGGCCTACTTCTTAGTGTAAAAAGTCTGATGCAAATTGTGGAACTTAAAACCACTCTAATTACATCCCGGCCAGCAAACTTACTGTTATGGCTGGCAGTCACTCTTCCTCCTTGCTGAGTTAGGGGGCCCTTTACCCATCATCCTCTGTGGAGAATTGAATGCTAAGATCACTTGAGACACTCATATACTTGGACATGAGCTAGGAATTGGTTCCTCTCCTTGCACTACCAGCAGGTTGGATTTTAAGTGTAAGCATGGATTGTCTTGGGCCAACCTACCTTATTTTAGTGGCTTTACCATGGTCAATGGTAATCATCCTTTAGACACACCTCCACAGTACACTTGGATTTCCAGTTCTTATGCTAGTATTATTGATTTATTTTGTCTCTTATCCTCATTCCTTGCTCCTTGATCCGAGCATTATGCAAATAAATGAGAGTGAGGATCTTTCTCATATGGTTGGTCTTGCTTTGGCTGGCTTTTCTATCTGCTGTGAAGACCTGGGCAATATTAGAGTTAGCAATCAGTCCAAATGTATGATTTGGTCTTCTAATTGCTTATTTTTTTTATTTTTTTTTATTTGTGTTTAATCAAAAATAGATTTTTACAAAATTGTGCTGATACGTAGACTCTCTCTAAAAATGTGCCCTCGTTGTCGGCTATGGCCTCGGCAAATTTACTGCTTCCAGTATTTTGTAAGTTGCTATTTGCCACTGTGTCTTTTCTCCTCCGATCAATCGAGCCCAACACGTCGGTTCATCCAAAATAATGAAGTCCGAAAAGATATGTCTTAGATATCGTTCTCTTATGTGTTGGTTGCTGGCACATTTTAGAAATAGATGTCGAATGGATTCTTTTTCTGTTGTGCTACAAAAGCGACAGAGGTTGGAAGCGGATTTGCCTCTAATAGCCAAAATCGCATTTGTTGGCAGCAGATTAAGGTGAGCACATAAGAGCAAATCTCTCCCCTTTTTACATGGGAATGTTTTGATGTATTCTTGAAGCTCATTTACTTTCTTGATGTTTGGAGGCAGATGTGTTGTGAGTTTGTTTTTTCCTGCTGCTTGCAGTGTAGTTATCCAATCTAACTCCTTTAATTTTGATAGGATTTTTCTCAAGTTGGTAATTAGTGTGTCTTCTTCAGATTGTATTGATTCCAGTACTTTGATGTTCTCTTTTTTCCAAAGTGATAGTCTTTTTCAGCTATTTCTCTCCATTTCTTGATTTATTAGGTTGTAGATTGACAGCGGTTCGGCCGTCCGGCATTTCCTGTACAACATTAATGTAGACTGCTCCGCTGCGCTTTTTAAAGGGGCATACTCAGTTCTCGACATATGGATTTACCTGGAGTGGAGTTTGGCAAGTTGAGGATTTTCCTCCAAAAGTGTGCTTCCATATTTGGCCAGATATTCGCTGGGAGGTTTAACATAGCATCCCCTCCATACGCTAATGTTGGCATCACCTTCTTTCTGTAGAATTCTCATACTGGGACCATTGAATATCTGCCAAATTTTTTATCTATGGCCCTAGCTTGTGCTGCCATTTTGTTGACTTTCGATCTTAATGAGTCTTGCATCGCTTTGTCCTGTTTTGTCGAGTCCAGTATGACCCCTAGATATTTAAAGTCTGAAACCTTTTCAATTGGGGTACCTTCGAGATTTACGCATGTTTTTTCTCTTTTTCTTGTGGATGTTTCGAGCGTCAAAAACATTGTTTTTTTTCATTGATTTCCAAGTTGTTTTCCTGAATGTAACTTTGTAGGTTGGTTAATTGTCGTTGTAGCCCTATTGGAGTGTGGTCCAATAGGGCTAGATCATCCGCGTAGAGCAGCCTCGTTATTGAAGTTTTGCATAGTTTTGGTGGAAATGTTCTGATTTCTGTACCTGAACTCTTAATGTCGCAGATGAATGCCAAAAAAAGGGCCGGAGCCAGCGGATACCCCTGTTTTACGCCTCGTGCTGTTCAGATCGGGGTTGACAATAATCCGTTTTGGTCCAACCGAATACGCATGCTGGTATTGGTGTACAAGGCCTTTATGGAATCCAGCAGGGTGGGGGGACAATCCCACGCCTCAAGTTTTGACCAGAGTCTCAATCTTTCTACTCGGTCAAACGCCTATGTGAGGTCGATGAATGCAATGAAAATTCTCGGTCCTCCTTCCAGGACTTTATTCTTCAGGACGCTGAGTAGCAATATATTGGCTGCCGTGCCTATATTTTTCTTAAATCCTGTTTGGAAGGGGTCTTCACAGGGGGCGTTTTGTGCCCAGCTCTTAAAATGATCTAGTAGCATGGAGCCAAAGACTTTCCCCATTACGTCAAGCAACGCGATTGGTCGATAATTCGCTGGGCCTTTTTTATCACCTTTCTTAAATATCGGAACCACTGTTGCTGATTTCCATGAGGGCGGAATAGTTTTTAAATCTGCACATCTCCCAAAGATTTTGCTCAGGAGACTAGCCCATTCACTTGGACTTGTTTTTAGGTCGACATTAGTGACCCCATCTGGTCCTGGGCTCTTGAGTTCTTCAGGGATTTAATCCGTGCTCAGATCTCGCTTGGGTCATCCACTCTTAGCCATGGTGCGAGTTTCGCCCCTGTGTGTCTGGTTGTTGTTGTTTCTGGAGCTAAGTACATGCTTTCAAAATGTTTTATCCAGGTATGTTCACCAATTTCACTTGTTATAGACTTTTCTTGACCGTCAAAAGAAGTTCTCAGAGTACTCCAATATTCTCTTGTGTTTCTGTCATCTTATAGTTTTTAAGTTGTTTTCGGAGTCCTGTTGGTATAGGATTAGCCGATGTGCTTTTACCCATGCTTTGTAATGTTTTGATGCAGTTTCTGCTTCCTTCTTTGCTGCTGGTGTTGCGATAAGTTTTGATCTGCATTGAATTTTCCTCAACTCTCGTCGTTTGTCGACTAGACTTTTGTCGAACACATGTCTTGGGTGCTCTCCACTGATCTTTTTCAAGGGTAACTTTTTTTGTACTTTATTAGTAGCGGAGTATAGTCTGTTTTGTTTGCGCAATTTGTGTTGGTCATGCGGTTGAATCAATTTTCCATGTCCCTGATTGACTCCATTGACAGTTTTACTCGTTTCCTTGTGCGTTGATCTCGATCTTTGCTTCCATGTGATCAGTTGGTGGAACTCTTGCCTCCCAAGTGGTAGAAAGAGGGTTATGGTCACTGGCAACTACTCTGGTTATTTCAAAAGATTTTGTCGCTGCCAGGATTGATTCTGATACAAACATGTAATCGATTGTAGCTTTTGCATCGTTTCTTTCCCACGACCGTGGTCGATTTGGGTCTGGAAAGGCCTCTTGCAAGTTATGTAAGTTTCTTGAGTCCATTAGTCGTGACCCTAATTTCCCACACTGTCCAGCTGTGGATTTATTTGCTTGCCCTTTTTCCACTACTGTTGTTATGGGGCAAGTGGCGTTTAAGTCACCGCAGATCAGGAAGTATTTTGCCAAATGGGCCACAAGGGCCTCGTCTATTGCTTCCTCTACCTTCTCCAGGTAGGCTGTTGTTTCCATGGAGGCCGGGTTCCAGTAGGTGTTTGCTATTACTGATGTTGTTTTTTCGTACTATGCCTTATTTTTTTCCTGATGTGTCCATGATACTTTAACCATCAGTATCGCTAAATTGCTGATCAGTGTCTCTTCTAATTGAATTCCACATCCATTCTTACAAGCAATCAGCAGCCCAGACAATGGTCTTCCTAATCAGCCTTGTTTTGCTGGTGCGAGGATTAGCTCATACCCCCTCATTGAGGGTTGCTCTGTCAGCCGGTCTCCTGAAGGCATATTAGATCATATGAGCCAATATCCATGTCGCCGGGGGCTTGTAGGTGAGAGTGTCCTCTTGTGTTCCATGAGCACATCTTTAGCATCTGATTTTGTTGGTTTAAGCGCTGTCTTCTTTGGTAGATGTGCTCATGTCCTGCGGGTTGCTATCTTTGCCTTTTTTCTGTCAAGACATTTGGCAGCCAGGACCATATCCCTTTCATTGGAGCGTGTTTCTTTGTAGTTTCACTCTCTTTTTTTTGGTTTGGGCCCACTTGTGGACTAGAACTCCCAAAGGTAAGGTTTCTTCTTATATCACTGATCTTAGTCTGCCTGGTGTTATTGCTATTTTGTTTAATAGTAGTCTGTTTATGCAAAACTCGCTCTTGTGCCTCACGTTCCTTGTCTTTTGGCGTGGTGCCTTTATTGTTTTTCTTCGAAGGATATACAGGACTAACACTCCCTTTCTCCCTGTTTCTGTAATTTTTAGTTCACGTGTTGCCCCTGCCACTTAGTGTCTCTTTTAGTTGTTTATTTGGGTTTTTATAGGCCGGTCCCTGCTTCTTCTTTTCATCCTTGCTTGATGATCTTTCTGTCGTGCTGTTTGCTGGGTATACTTTTAGCTCGTATCCCATCTCTGATAGTTCGTTACTAATGGTGTTTTTTAGTGTTTTTGAGGCAATAATCAGGAAAGTTCTAGCTTTGCTATATTTATGGCTGGGCTCTACCACTAAAAGATCTTCTGTCTTGATGTGATTCAGTTTTCGGATGTGTTTGAAGAGTGTTAGCACTGATTTCCTGTTCAGTGTTATCTTATCGTTGTTTTCTTCCACTTGCGTTAGTTTAATTAGCCATTTCTCTTGCTCCCATTTTCTTGGTTTTTCATTATACATTTGTGTCCTTGATCTGTAGTGTGGGCCCGCTGACCTCGGTTCCCTTGTTGTCTGGTAGGACTTCCCTTCGTTTTCTCCAAACCTGCCGTGCTTGGTTTTGGTGCGATGTTGGGCTGATTCTGTCTCTTCATTGTTTGATCATCTACATGGTCAAGGGACCTCGAGGAGGGCCGCTTTTTCGCTCTTCCTGATCTTCCAGTAATCCGCTCTTCCTGTGGTCTCGTTCTGTCTCTTTCTGTGTGTTTTTCCATTATTTTTGTCGTCTGTTTTGAGTTTCATTGCCTCGGGGTATCTGAGGTCCAGTTTACTTTCTTGTTTGGTGTTTTGCACCTATCCTCATTTGGTTTCAGGAGGCTCGCCCGGGTATCTTCCTTTTTTTCCGAGTTAACCTCCGGAGTGTCTGTTTTGTCGATAGTTTGTATAATCATTGTCTTGCTGGTTTTATTCACACTTGAGTCTATCAGAGACTGATCTGATAGATGTTGGCTCAGATTCATCAGATCCTCGTTTTCGAGGAAGTCATTGGTGGTTGTTGGTGATGGAGGGTCAATATTTTTCAAAGTTCCTGGTTTTTTCTTTTGCTGGACGTTAGCATCACACGCAGGAGTTTGTTGTTGTTCTTTTTGGCTACCTGGTCTTGTGAAGAATTGAAAAATCATTTCTGGCATTTGGATACCAGATTTATCTTTCCTGAGCGAAGTTGTTTTTTTCCCAGGGATTTTGGATGTCATCCATCGCTTTGATGACCCGCACTGGAACTCTGTCATGTTTTCAGTTCTAGACAGATTTTCTGTATTGCAGCTTTTTCCTATCTGGAACTCTGTGTTCGCTGGTCCACTTGTTCCCTCATTTGCTGTTTTGTTTGCTATTAAATCAATTGTTGTAATGGTTTGTGTACCTGTTGTGTTTCCGATCACCCCATGCCCTTTGCCATTTAGATATTCTTAGGGCTTTGTGAGAAGTACATCCTGGCTGGGCTCAGAAGTTTTTTTTCTTGATTCTAACACCATAATGTAAGATTCTAAGAAGATGGCCTTGCTGTGAATCATTGCTTGTAAGGTTGTGTGATCCTTGAGAGAGTCTGCTACAGATTCATAGAGCTTCATGAAAGGTGCTAGCGCTATCGTCACGGATGACATGATGGAAAGTAAGTCAATCTTTTTGTTGGAAGTGTCCAATGGACTTAACGGCTGTTGCTGCACTGCAGGTCTCCTTATTGGTGAATCAGTTGTAGTTGTTGGCAAGTTTGACCGATGACTTTTTATCGGTCTATTTGTTTCCAATGAGCTCATTCTATTTTTGGTTATGTCCGGGTAAGACAGATGGTTTTTAATCCCCCAGGAGCTTTGATGATGCTGGTAGGGCTGCCTCAGACTTTGCACCTGGAATTTTCCTCCCCTGTTAAACGAGGTTTGTAGGTCTTCTAGGTTTATCTCCTCCGTCATCTTACTTGACTGTGATGCGGTCCTAAACGTGCCCTTTGTCTTGGGCTCTATCATGTGAATGGGGCTTTTCAGTGTATCATTTTCTCCTTCTGCCACTGCGTCCTGCTCGCCCTGTGGAGACGATGGAATTTCTCCCGCTGGTATCAATTCGGTAGGCTGTTCCTGAATGGTCCCCCTAGTCGGGTCAAGTTGAGTATCTATCTGTATTTTCTCACATCCCTAATGAAGGTTGTTTGTCCTTTTGGTATACGCATGGGTTTTTTCCCATTCACATCATTGCATCATGATTCTCCAGCTCTTCTTCCTCATTTTTATCTGTCTGCTTGTCTGGGGTAAGGTTTAGATCCATCTGTTCTTGTGGAGCCGTTGGAAGGGGCGACTGTTGGTTTTGCACCTGACCTCCCCTCTCACCCAAATCCTGTTGTTTTGTTGGACAAGCACTCTCTTCTGAGGGTGAAGTTCGTACGGAAATCAGCAATTTGGTATCTTTGCAGTCCAGCCTTCGTTGTTTAGAGATGGGTAGACATTCTCTAATAGCTTCCAGAATGTCCATATCAGATAACTCTAGCGGGTGATGTCTGTTTACAGGTCTGGCACTTGCTTGTGCTGGAAAGTAGTTTGTTACAAGATTTTTCGCTGCTAACCCCTCATGTCTTTTTACTTGTTTTTCTTTGGCGAGGCCACGTCTAGGTTGTGCGCCAGAGCCCAACCAACACTTCCCAGCGTTTTCTTCGCCAAAGCTGGCGTGACTGCTTTCTCTCCATGATCCTCACTCCTCACCGCCCCCCCCCGGCTGCCCCTCTGTTTCTCCTCCGAGAGCCACCGGCGCGTGGCACGGCGCACACGGGTGCTCCGTGAAGGGGGAGACCACGACCGGAGCCGAAGCCGGCACTCGCTGCAGTTGTCTCTCGCTCTGCGCCCCCCCGCCCCTCCCCTGTTTCCCACACAGGCTGGGGCCCTCCTCCGAGAGCTGCCGGCATGTGGCACGGCACATACGAGTGCTCCATGCAGGGGGAGACCATTTAATTCAGTCCCCACCTTTGATGAAAATTCCAGGGTTTGACTCAGTATATCTAGGTGGGAGAGGTTTTGCTGACTATGTGGCGATGATTGCATTGAAACTGTGAAACATCTTCTGTTGGGTTTCACTTCGTTAGTGAATTTGAGAAGTGCCCATATAGCTGCATTGGGATTAGGTAGAGTTCTTGATCTTAATTGTTTGTGGGATTCTTTTATGGATGGAAATAATGAAGTACATATTTATTTCCTGATGACATTCTGGAAATTGATAAGCTCTATTTTAATCGGCTTCTCTTAAGTTCTTATGTATTATTTATTTCTGTATATGTGATTTTGATTATGTATGGAAATCTTTTTTCTTATGAATGTATTGTTTTATGGTGTGGTGTATTTTTCTATTGATTTTAAATATGCACAGGTTTGTATTAAAGGTTGACTTATGTTAACTGTATAATACTAATAATAAATAAAAATACTAGAAAACCTGTCTCAATGCTGTTGAGCTCCAAATACATGAAATCAAAGGTATATGAAGAGGCCCTGTATCCCTGGTCCTTAATGGATATTAGTGACTTTTAAGATGCTTTTAAAAGGCATTACCTTGAACACTGACATTTTATGCTGAATTCATTTACCTGCTTCTCTGTCTTCACCTAGAGTGTTCAGTATAACATGAGGTAGTTAGCAAGTTCTTCAACAGTTAGACCAAAGGATTCAATTAGTCTATTTGAATTCACAATACAAAATCATAATTTATTCAAAAGTTCATTTATATAAAGACAATTCAGCTTGTCAGTATTGTAATAAAACACACCAAAACGCAATCCTTATTGCTACAATTTGTCCTCTGCAATGGGGACTAGTGTTGAATTAATAAACACAATTAGTTATCGGCAGCATTCGAAGCATTTGCTAATGTACACTTTTCGTGCTCTAAGAAGGAGTAATATTTTCAAATTCTAGTATATCTGTAAACTAGAGCTTGGGACTCAACATGTTTATGTTCTCTTTTGTAGGTAGCGGAACATTCATCAGGAGAGTAGTCACGTTGGATGTGGTAACACTAAATCATACAATTCGCCATGATTACATCAAAATTTTTGCTTATGGCGGAGATTTGTTGATTTTCTCTGTATGGTGTACTGTTGAAGAACATACAAAAAAGGAGGGAAAGCTTTAGTTGCTCAGTTCCTCCTTGTCATACTTCTTTAGTTAGTTAGTATGGTAAGTTTCACCGGAATCTGAATCTTCAGAGTAGACGGTGGCTTACAGAGTCTAGGATAAAGCCAGCAGAGTCTTAGTGAAGCTTATCTTGATTATCGTGCATCTATACTAGCTGTAATAAATGGTATTATTTAGATTGGCTTGATTCGCTTGATGGTTGTAGAGAATTCTCTATTGGAGACTTTCAGTGTCCTGGTTCAAGTTCGTAGTCTTTAGGGGTCATATGCTGTTGGGCCTTAGTGGTCCTATTGGAAGATGGAGGGGAGTTAGAGATCCAACTCTAGTGCATAAATTTGTGTCTTATTAGCAAGTTAGACCCTAAGGTTGCAATGCCAGATCGGTAGAGGTTCTTACCTTATTCACTCTATTTGTCTCTCTGCTTCTATCTGTCTCTGTGGTCTAGAGGTCAAGGTGTGGATTAGCACTTGGTAGGATTGGCTTCTCACTAGTAGGGTAATCAATACCGGTATTGTGTCACTAGATAAGGGAGACATATGGTCAGGCTTGTCACTGCTCTCCAGGTGTGATTCTAATATCCCAGAGTCTTTCGTTTTTCGTCTCGAGGTTTATTTTGTATTTTGGACTTTCCTAGTTTTATTTACGTCTGGGCTACGATCCTCGTTGAATGCAGGGTCTGGTGAGTGTCTATAGATCGAGGGAGTTGTTTACCACGCTCGAGCTAATTTACAGGTAGAGAAACGGCTTGATGCACCATTTTAGGTGTTTAAAAGTAGAGGGACGATAAGGCTAAGTCCTTTCTTTGTTTTTAGTATTGAGCATCGTGAAGGTGCTAGGCCAACCTTGACTGTCTAGTTATAGACTGGCATAGTTTGCCATGTTAGAATTTCAGAGGTAGGAGGACGCCCCTATGAGTCCCTTCTTTGTTTTTAGTGATCCCTAAAGTATGCCAATCAATATATTAGAATGTAATATATTAGATATAGAATAATTAATAATATATCAGGCCACAAAAGAATGTATATTTGGGGCATTCTGTTCATATGGAAGTAGTATCTATATACTTCTTGTTCATATATTGATTCCTCTGTCTACCGTAGCATAATGGCTTTCTTAGATCTGTGCTAGCTAGATGTAATGCTCGGGATATAATACCTCATTATTGGGATGGGATGGGGTTAGGGAGATATATTCAGCTCCCTTATAGCTTATACCATTCAAAGGCCTCATTGAGGCCTTCTTTATTGCTATGTGTTTGAAAAATACGTTTTGTTCTTTTTCAAAAATAATTTTTCTCATGAGTCTACTGCCATTCCCTTTGATGGCTCTAAGTATCATCCATTGGAAATCTTGGTGCCCGTGATTTTTCTCTATAAAATGTTTAACCATCGGGGCAAGCATGGTTTTATTTTTTATGCAGCTTCTATGTTCGGGGATCCGAACTTTGATTTTACGAATCGTGATCCCTATGTACTTCAAGTTACATGGGCACGTTATCATGTAAATTGCATGGTCTGTATTACAATTAGTAAAGTGTTTCTGGCTCCAGGGTTTGGCTAGACCTATTTCAATCTGTTGGGACTTGGTTGTCAATTTAGAGACAGAACATTGTCCGCATGGGTGATGACCTCTTATCTCTTCAATGCCCCATAGTCTTGTTAGACTCTTAGTGACTTTCTTCGATGTTTAAGTTTACTAGTACTCACTTTATTACCTATCATTGTGGATTTTTTGTATGCAAATATAGGGCACTGCAACTGAGTAGGTGTTTTTTCAAAAATGTTCCATTTTTTTTTACTATATTATTCATAGTCAGGCTAAGGATGGTAAAAGTGTTTACCAAGACTATTCTCTCTTCTGGATGTTTCTTGATTTTGTCTTTCAGGGGTGCTTCGCAGTTGATATTATAAGCTCGTTTAGTTTTAGTTTTTTCTTTAAGAGTGTAGCCTCTGTTTCATAGGTTTCTTTAGTACTGCTATTCCCTTTGAGCCCTAGAAACTGTCCGTACAGTAAGTTGTTTTTCAAGTGTCTCACAGGATGACTATGGTAATGGAGAAGACTGTTCTATCCGTACTTTTATGGTATGGTTTTACCAATAGATGTCCTGCTTGGTGGAATAAAGTCAGGTCTAGAAAATCTATTGCCTCTTGTTTTATGGTCATTGCAAATTGTAAGTGATGATTTTGTTGGTTTAGCCAGGTAAGAAATTAATCTGCTTGCTCTTGGATTCCTTTCTAAATGGCTATAATTTCATCGATATAACGTGACCAGCATAAGAGATGTTGTTCAAATGGATGTTGTGTATAGATATATTTCTTTTCGCAAAACTCTGCATAGAGGTTTGCAATGCAAGGGGCCATTGTGGCACCCATTGCTGTACCCTCGGTTTGCTGGTAAAAACTACCCTGAAACTCAAAGAAATTTCGAGTAAGTGAGATCTCTATACACCAAAGTATGAATGAAGTTGGTACTGGAGCTTGGTCAATTTGGGTCAATAGAATTTCTTCTAGAGTGTCAATAGTTTCTCGTTGAGGGATATTAGTAAGGGAAACTATATCGAAACTGATCAGATATTTCCATATCATAGAGGAGGTTCTCAAATTGTCTAATTACATCTTTTGTGTCCTTAAGGTATGATCTCATTTGTACTAGATAGTACAAAGTAG
This sequence comes from Ambystoma mexicanum, assembly GCF_040938575.1. Lineage (NCBI taxonomy): Eukaryota > Metazoa > Chordata > Amphibia > Caudata > Ambystomatidae > Ambystoma > Ambystoma mexicanum. The sequence goes on along the minus strand of NC_090932.1, from coordinate 1,131,221,814 downwards.
TGGTCAAATAGTGGTCGGCATATACTATAGATGAAATTCACCTAGAGTGTCCCATTATGCTCAACGTCTGCATTTCCTGTGTTACTTTTACAGTTGGTGGAGCTTTAGTGTTTTTAATTAGTTGTGTGAATTGTTAGTTTATATTAAATCTCCTATTTGTATTGAATCTTGGTTGTACATTATTTTATTTTGGCACCACTATACTATTGTTATTGGCGCTGCAAGTTTATCAGCTCACACCCCTCCTGGAGAGTATAGCCTTCCGTCGGCCGACGTTGCCAAAAGAGGCAAAGATGGTATGTCTGTCATACTGCCTGCTTCACCTGTATGATTTGAATTCCTGCTTGTTTCGTCAAAGCCAGGCTTTGTAAACATAGAGTTTTTATAAAGATTTTAAAAAATCTGTGTAGGACTACAATAAACAGACCCTTCTCATTTACAATGCTAGCGTTAAAGGCTCAACACTGCTAGGTACTTGGATGGGGGCAGAGTCCATTGGAGGATGGACAAGAACAGTTGAATGATGCTGCATGCAAGCCACAATGGGCCAATGAGATGTAAACTCTGCACCATGGATAAGCTGATTGACACCAGCGTTCCTCAAAGAAGCATCTCCAACAATTCGAGGAGAGAGTTAAAGCCTTCTCATCCAGATGGATGAAATCGAATTCCTGTTATGCATATGTTTCATCCATTTTATTATGTGTTCAGAAAAAACTCTTTGCTTGAATGCTTCTGAAGTTTTAGAGGTGTTCTCTGATGACTGGGATGGATTTTTCTTTAAAACAAGCAGCGAACAAAACTTACATGGAAGAAATAGACCTGGATCATATGCAGGAGGCTCATCCAGAATTCCATTTCAGGGCTTTCGGAACTATTTCTGTTACTGCCTCCATTATTAACATTACATCATCAAACATAATTCATATGTGAAAATTAGCCTCACTCTATAGATATAGAGTACCCACAGGCCTATCAATTGATGGTGTGCACTATATACACCCAGAAACATACAATATATTACTATATTCAGGTTAAACCATACCTAGAACTTTAATCATAGTCATTGTGCTTGTTGCAGCCCAGTGCGCAGAGGCACGACAATGGGCTATCAGTTGGGTTGTTCTACCACCTTCCATAAAATGAGTTCCTAAAAGATAAAATCACTTCACAAGTCAAATCAAATGGCCACCCCACACTGATGACATTCTTGCTGGTGCAGGAATCCACAGAGTTGCAAAAGGGGTTGTACATGTTTGAGCAGTGTGGAGGGCAGGGACTCCACTCTCAGCTTCATCAACATTTCCTAGATTCAGTGTTAGGTTGAGTAGGCACCGTAATAAGAAACAACACGAAGGTGCCATCAAGGCTAGTGCTACAACAAGGCAATTCTAGTCTCCTGCCCCCCCAGTTTACCACCATAAGGGGCTCCACCATTCTCGCACACAGGTGTTGCCTGTTTTGCTTGATTCTTCTACCCTGCTCCCCCCTCAATCCCCTGAAGCCTACGTCTGCAGGAGTCTGTCCTGGTAAATTCTGGTTTCATCATCACCGTCTTGTGGCCAATGCTGGATTTGACTTTTATGGACTTCATTCATTCACGGTGCGTCACCCTTTCTCAACTCTCATGCTGGACTTCCTTTGCATCTTGTACTCATGATGGCCCTGAACCATGCTGTTCCCATCTTCATCTTGTATCCCAGCTTGCAACATTATGTGTTACTCCTGACTTCTGCAATTGTATTCACTCTCCCCTCTTGCTTCTCCACTCTTTTGACTGCTAACTCTCTGTTCCCTCCTCCTTCCCTTCTCCCTTTTCCTATCTCCTCCCCTTACTTTCTTCTCTGCACTTACTCTATCAGAATTGTCCCTGGACCTAGTATGATAGCAACCTCGTCTGTCTCCTCCGCCCTCCCCTTACTGTTTTTTTCCTCCCCACCACCCCTACAGCACTATCTGAAATGACGTCAGGGCTAGCATGATAGTCGCTTGTTTTGTTCCTCCCCTACATTTCTTCACTCCTCTTCCTCACCTCTTGTTTTTCTCTGGCTCTACCAGAAATGTCGTCAGGCCTAGTACGGTAGTCGCATGTCTGTTTCCATTTCCTTCCCACTCTCCCCCTCCCTTCCTAATCTATGTCTTAGCTCTTGCATTATCTGAAATGCCACCAGGCCGAGTACGATAGTTAATTTCACATCCTTACTGTTCATGGCCTGTAAGAATGCCCTTGTATTTTCCCGTGTTCCCTCCCTGCCTTGAAGCGCTTTGAAACACATTTTGTATAGGCGCTATATAAATAAACTATCATATCATATCATATCACTACTGCCCTATAAACACCAATCATAGCCCCACCGTATGGGGGAGCAGTGACAGAATGGCACTTTGCCTTGGCCGGATCCTGTCTGTCTCACAGGGTATGGACAGAGGTAACAACACTTAACATCCCCCAGTAGATGGTGCCCTGAGGCAATCCCTGGTATCTGGCCTTCAGCTAGAACAGTAAGAGAAAGGCCTTTCGGACCTGGCATCAATGTCAGGTTGCATTTACAGCTCCTTTTGAAATACAGAAGCAATTTTTACAAGAAGGTTTTCCTAAATCCATAAATGATTAAATCCTTCATCCATTCATAGTTCCTTTGTAAAATCCAGCCTCCGGTGTACTACTCTCTGGTCAACCAAGAGTCATTCCTCCACTAAAGCGGTATATGTGGGGTATAATCCACAGTTCTTTGCTTGGTGATCTCCACAGTATGTCTATCCAAGAGGCCAGTTTCTTGGAAAAAGCCAACCACCGCTATTACCCAGGAAGTTTTCTCTCCACTCAACAGCCGACCCCACCATTCTTCTTCGTCATAGTACTGCAGGTTTTTGAACAGTTCTCCTAGATGTCGAGAACGTATCCCTGTCAGGCCCTGACAACGTAGAAAGAGATGTTTTATGGTTTCTTTCATGTCCTTCCAAGTACAGAAATGGCAGTCTGATGAAGAGGTCTGCCAGAATCTCGTTTGTATGCAGAATGTTCAAGCAGATTCGTAAAAAGTGTTCACAGAGCTTCCTGTCTGGACATTTTGCCAAGTAGGTGCGGCTTATGTTAATTTTCGTTAGATCAATTGGAAGATCTGACACCACCTTGACTGAACTAGCATCTTCCAGCGTTTGGATCCAGTCAAAGTCAAACCAAACACATTTTTAAGAAAATTCCTGACACCAAAGAAGTGAAAAAATACTAATTTTATTGTTACAGGCGATATATTTTTAAAAATCTTTGTGGCGACCCAAAAGATCCCGTGGCAATTGATCTGGAGAATGTTCTAACAGACATAGGCCTCACCCTGTATATCCAAGAACCGACCCATATCAAAGGTAGGACGATTGATTGGTTGGCAGGCTCCAACTGCAACATCCAGGTCCTTAACAACTCCCCTTGCTTATGGTCTGACCATCACATCATAACTTTTAATATTGAAGCAACCCCGCGAGCCCCGACACAGATAGCCCCAGCACTCCCCACTCGCAGTAAAAAAAACATAACCAAGGAACAACTCCTCCCATTGCTACTCCCTTCCCCTTAACACAGCTACCAACTGATGTTCTGACCCCACCTCCCTATCAGACACCTATAACCAAACCATGCTCACGGCTATAGACGCTATAGCACCCATGAAAACTAGGAAGGCCAAACCACGAGCACATCTTAACTCTTGGTTCACGCCACAGTTAAGAATCCTCGCAAAGTTAAACGCTGTGCGGAAAATCGCTGGAAAAGCCACCCGTCTGATAAGCATAAAGATGGCTTCCTTCTTGCCTCCATTACCTACAAAGATGCCATCATCACTGCTAAAAAAGAGTCGCTCAACAATCGCATTTTGCAAGCCGATTCTAACGCAAAATAACTCTTTAGAATCCTAAAAGAGCTCGAAACCCCACTCTCCCCTCCAGACACATGCATGAAAGATAGCACATGGTGTGCTGACATTCAAGCAGCCTTACTAAACAAAATCTCTATGCTTCAATCCAAAATCAAAGACAAGCAGGACAGCCTTAAGCTTGTCAACCGCTCTCTCTCTCCTGCCAGGTCCCTCCCCTTAGACACTGCTAACACCTTCTCACCGCTCACTGTTACTGAGGTAGAAAATATCATCTTGAGAATTAAACCATCCAACTGCCAAGGTGACCCGTGCCCAGCTGCCATCATTAAGGACTCTGCCCATGATCTAGTTCCATTCATTACGGCCTTCATCAACTCCTCCTTTAAAACAGTCATTGTCCCGGACAACCTTAAGGACGCGTGGGTGATCCCGTTACTCAAAAAACCTTCCCTAGACCCAAGTATACCTACGAACTTCCGACCTATCACTACAGTACAGTTTTTGCTTAAAATATTAGACCGCGCAGCTTACCTTCAGATCCACAACTACCTGGAATCCAATAATCTGCTAGGTCTACGACAATCCAGATTTCGGCCCAGACACGGGACCGAAACCGCTCTAATAGACCTAAAAACCAAGATCGATGTATTGAAGGACAAGGGCAAATTAGCAATGTTATTACTCCTCGACCTCTCCGCCGCATTTGACTTGGTCAACCACCAGATCCTTTGCAGGCACCTCCACTCTGCGGCCAACTTCTCCTCCTCCGCTGCGGCATGGATCAAATCCTTTTTGAGCAACAGATCCATGAGGGTCTTTGCACCATCCGCAGCCGCGGACCCCTCCCCTATTCACTGCGGCGTACCTCAGGGATCTTGCGTGTCACCCACACTTTACACCATCTTTACGAAACCACTCTTTGATGTGCTTGACTATCTGGGTGTCTCCTATACCAACTATGCGGATGACACGCAGATACTCATCCCCATCTCAGGTGATTATCTAGCTGACACCAAGGCCATCAATGAGGTCTACCTGGTCATCCAAGCTATGTCTAAATGACGATAAGACGGAGCTCCTTATCCTGGGTACCTCACAACGCCTGAGCAAACTGGAGCCGTCCTATCAGTCATTCACCATAGACGGTAATACCATACGAGTCTCAAAAGACTAATCAAAACGTTAGGCTTTTACCTTGACTCCACCCTCTCCTTATCTAGACAAATAAATGCAGTCAGGTCTGCCTCTGCTTATAGGTGTAAACCTATTGCAGCCTGCAGACCATTTCTTACCACTCCATACAGTGTCACACTAGCTAGAACCCTCATTTTGGCAAAAATTGATTATTGTAGTGCTCTTTACTTAGGTACCAGCCAGGAGAACTTGAGCAAACTCCAAACGACCCAGAATAATGCCATTCGAGCGGCCTTGGACATTCCCCGCAACCACCACATTTCAGAAGCTAGAACAAACTTAAAGTGGTTACCTGTTAAACAGAGAATCTCCTTAAAAACACTGGCCCTAATGCACAAATGCCTGGCCAACAAAGCCCCGATCTATCTCTGCAGTCGACTATCTCGCCACTCTACCGCCCGACCACTAAGAACTGCCCAGACTCACTGTCTCTCAATCCCCAGGTTTAAGCTTCAAAAAGCTGGGGGCACCAGCTTCCCTGTCCTCGCCTCTAAACTATGGAACACCCTGCCTGCTACTATCAGAGCTGAGGATTCTTTCAACACCTTTAAGGCCAAAACCAAATCTTGGCTCTTTGACCAGCAATAAGACTTGCTTGGCGTCTGTCTCACTAACTTAAGTCCGCCTCCTCTGATACTATTTCTGGCCCGCTGTACTATTACCGTACACCCAAGGGTATATCCTCTGTCAACCCTAGTGGCACTGTAATCTTTGTAATATATGTAATTAGATAAATGGCTTATGGTTCATAACTTATATGCGGTTACTGTACATTTTTTTGTCTGCATTTTTTTTCCCTGCAACTTTGTACAAATTGCGCCCTGATGCCCCCGGGCCGGATGGTTTCCGCGTTATAAATAAAAAAAATACAAATACAAATACAAAGGGGGTCATTACGAGTTTGGAGGTAACCATGGCACTATTAGCACCATGGTTGCCTCCAAACCCATACCGTCTCCGCCCTGGTAAATGGAGCTATTACCGCCCCATTCCAAGGTTGGCGGGGGCGGTAATTCCCCATTCACCAGGGCCCTTCCCCATTCCCATTTGAGCCCCCATAGGGCTCAATGGGAATGGGGAAGGTGCTAATAACGGTACTGCTAATTGCGGTACAGTTATTAGCTCCAAAGTCCCTTTGCAGGTCCTGTCCTTAATGCCTGGTAAAACCAGGTAAACCAGGCGTTAAGGGAGGACCCGCAAAGCGACCTCAGAATATGGCGTTAAGGGATTACTGGCACCAGTGCCCTTACCGGTACTGGTAATCCCTTACCGCCCAGGTCGTAATGAGGCCCTTCTTTATTACCAACTTTCAAATAACGTTTACAATGCTGCTTGAATGGGCTGGCCCCATAGGGTGCTGAGTATTTTGATCTATTTTTAACAAACACCCCGGGCCCAATGAGAAGTAGTTTTTATTTCTATATTTAACAGTGATAAAACATGTCCTTTGATAAATAAAATGAAGCCTATATCAAAACAGCAGCCAGTGTTATTTCGAAATCTTAAAACCTCTACCTGCACCAAAGAGAATGTAGAAGCCTGTATCAATACAAAAAATAATCACTAATTAAGAATACTAAATAAAATCTTCTGTGTGTTCATACATATCCCCACATGTTGGACAAATGACGTCATACCCCATTTCACTTTTCTCCCCTTCACGTTTTCAGTTTCACCTTCAATACTTGTCAACATTTCGTATGCGTTCCTTTTGTGCCCCTCCTTTTTGACTTCATCGGCCGAAAAAGCTGCAAAGAAAGCCCTTGAGAATCAGTTTGTTTATGTTAGGTGAGCCAGATCTTGGACAACACACACCAACCAATTTCAAGTTTAAATATCACTTTCTAAGATATGTGCACTGAAGAAGCCACAAGGCGAAACACGTTCAGCTTGAATGTGACATCAAGACTCATATCTTCCTTACAACTAGCTCCAGAATGAAAGTAAGACGTTTGTGGCCTCATTAAAACATCAGAATACAATGAATACCAAACATTGGAGATTGACAAACTCTCCAAGTCTGAAACTTGAATGATCTTGAATGATCTTGCTAAATATCCAAACACTACGAGGACCAAAATATTAAAACCAGCGTGTCTTATTACTTTTTTGGGATGAGCGCCTAATGCATCATGAAACATGTATACAAACTACTTACCACCAATTTACAGAAGTATACTCCAATTGATACAATGGCAGCAACACCCAAAGCAATGTAACCACTGAGATGATCCAGCACCCCAAGGAGAACCACACTGAGGTGGGCAACATGCATCATTTCGTGTCCTTGTGCCCAATTATTTTAAAAGAGTTTGAAGTTTGTAACAGTTCACTAACAATACCTAAAACTTGTCTCTTTGCTTAGAGCTAGCACCCCTGCCTGTGTTGCACTTGGTTAAACAGCGCTTCTAGTTGTTTAGGCCAATTAGGAAGCACTATATACATTAGCACACTCACTGGCTCGCTTGCTCACAAGAGTGCATTGTTTAGTCTTAAAATCTATGCCGGCAAAAATGATGTGGTATTTGTATGGCAGAGAGAAAGGGAGCGGTGGAAACATAAGTTTCGATTCGCCCCTCCTCTCCACCATACAAATTAAGGAAAATGGTGCATAAGCCAAGGCTTTTAGGTCTTTCATTCACGTTACACCATGGAGCAAAATGAGCTCCTATATCTAATTCCAGGTCCAGCCCCACCTGCAAAACAACATTTAAATCTCCAAGAGCATAAAAGCAAGGTGTAAAACAGTAGCGCCTTACTTTTACACCTGACTCTAACATGAACCTGACTGCCCCTTTAACAAAACTGTTGTTGCAGAACTCTATAATACACAATCAATGGCACACGAACAAAACACATGATTGTGCTCAACTCAAAAAAAGTGCCTCACTATAAATTTAAATTGTCAATGCTTGTTACAAAACAAATGGACTTTGACTGGAGTGCATTGGAGTTTGTCTTGTATTCGATGGGGTTCCTTAAGCTTTCGCTGTTTTGAATTTGAGGTGATCCTAAATCCTAGGTGCACCTACATTTGAGGTGCCAATTTATCTGAGATTGCCTTGAATTTAAGGTGAATTGAAAATTGAGATGGCCCTCAACTCTTTCACTGCCCTTACGATGCATATATGCACATCCTTCTTTCCATAGGAAAGCATTGAAATCCTGGTAATTGTGGCAAGCTCAGTTCCTGACCTTCTGCCAAGGGTGTGAGCATACTCTCCGCCACCAGAAAGTTGGCCTTCTAGGGCCTTGTTGCCGAGCATTGGGCTACCTGGCGGCAGTACAGGATGTGATTTTCAGAGTCCCCTTCCTACTTCATGCCTTCTCTCTGTGCATAGTGACCTAGCATCAGATGCTATGGACTATGGTGAGACATAATGGCCCTGTTTCCAAAGACACTGATCCCATAAATGTATGAGGTTGTGGCGAAGAGACTACATTCCAGGAACAGCATTATGGTTGTTGATCATCAGATCCCTTGGTAAGGCAGGAAGATCTCACCTCAAAGAGAAAATGGCCGCGGGCGTACTACCAGTGTTGACCCATCCCGGGACATAAAAACACTAGGTTAAGACGGAATGTTAAAAGAACGTTCTGAGATCCTGGTGGAGCCACAGGGTCCCATGTACCAGGAGGTATACTTGCGGGCAAAGGCAAAGCAGAACAAGAGACTGGGAGATGAAGCAAAGAAATGTGTAAGAAAGAAAAAACACTCCTTGTATCCCGCTTGTCCATCAGAATTCCCACAGATGCTCACAAAAGGGTCCAGAGAAGCTGCGGTGAGCAAGATGCAAGTCTGATGGAGGCTGCGAAGCTTCCCCGGGGCTATAATGTGACAGAGCAGATACCCATGCTAGCAGAGGCGGCTTTGCCGGACTAAGAAGAGGAACACACGGCTTGGATGAGGACGCCGGACGGTTGCTCAACCACAGGGAGAACACCAGGAGAGCTGTGCAGAGAGAGGTTGGAGGCAACGAGGAGGCCGCAACCTAGTGAAGCTGGCTGCATACAGTGTGAGTGGTGGGCGCAACTAGCCTAGTGCACCGGGCAAAATCCAGGGTGCTCTGAGGTAAAGAGGTGCCCAGAGACCTAGATCGGCTCCCAGACATCCCTCCCCGCCCCCCCCCCCCGTTGCTAGTCCCTGCATTCTGAAAACGGATGCAGAGGACAAGACTCACCTATAGTTGGGACACATTGCAGATGGGAGCAGCAGTAGAGCCCTCCATGTGGGGGTCCAGAGCAGGGTCAATAACTGGGGACAAATTGCTTGTACATCCTGCATGTTAGTGCAACCCACACAGGCAGACCCAGAAGCCGGGCATACACCACAAACTGCAATCACAGCCCAGACACGAATCAGTGCATACAGTTTCACTCTTGCCAGGGTGCTGCTACATTGGGGACAACAGAGTTAAGCACCAAGGGAATGCTATACGTGGATTTGTTCAAGTAGGAAGCAGTGGGGCCCAAAGCACTACAAAGGTTCGCTTGCAAGGTGTGAAGGCAAACATACCTAATAGTGGCAGGTGGCAAGTGTACCCCGGAAGCAAGTGGAACTTAGCCTGCTACACCAGTGACTAACTATGTGCCCACAGCAGGGCCAAAATGATGATTGTGGGTTCCAGAGGTTGAATAACAGAAGTAATACGCGCCAAGGAACATAAAGGTGAGTTGGGGTAACTGGCAACAACTAGCCCGTTGAAGTTGGCCTGCAGAGGGCATCCTTGGGAGACAATACACTGTGAGATCTCAAATCAATTCCCCGCGCGGAGCACCAACCTTGCTAGCGGGCAAGAAAGAGAAGGTGGCCCACTGGCAGGGCACGGGATGGACAGCACTTACTGCAACACTGCAGCATCGGTCTAGTAAAGGAAGCCTCCACCCAACACCAGAGGGCACTTAGAGGAATAATCCACAACAACCACAGCACTGAAGCAAAGCGGGAACACTGGCACCAAGCCAACAAAGATGGCATCTAAGTCGCAAAAGAATAAATCTAAACAGCCCACACTGGACACTTTCACCAAATCCACAAACCAAATTGAAAGTACTATACCCTTACCCCACAGGGCAAGCAGACACAGACAAAAGGGGACCAACAAATCCTGGAAGCCATAGCAGCCTTGAAAGTAGCATTAGAGTCCAAAATGGATGCCATAAGCCTGGATGTGAACCTCCTGAGGCAAGACGTCAGGTCACTTGCAGAATGCACTGCAGCCCTGGAAAAGGAAGTCACAACACACACTACCAGCCTGCAGGACCCTTCTAAAGACATATCGATATTGCAGCAGCAGGTGAAGAATCTCGAGAGCAGAGTGCAGAATGCTGAAGGGTGGGCCAGAAGCAACAATGTCAAAATTATCGGACTGCCGGAAGGCGAAGAAGGCTCGAACCCCACCAACCTTTTAGAGAGCATGCTGTTACACGAAATTGGCCCAGGCATCCTCACCCAGGTCTTCACAGTAGAAAGGACACGCAGGTCCCTGATGAGGAAAACACCACCCAGCGCCCTGCCACGGCCTATGATAGCTTGGATTCTAAACTACATGGACAGAGAAAATATCCTGGTACACTTCTGTAAAGGGGGCACAATACAGCGAGCATCAACCACTATTATCGCGTACCCAGATTACACCTTGCAGGTGCAAAAACAATGGATGAACTTCTCATCGGTTAAAAGGAGACTGCGCGAGGCAAACCTCAAGTATATGCTGGTGTTCCTGACGCAGCTGAAAATAATAAGCAGTGGGAAAGCCATAATCTTTGCTATGCCAGTGGAAGCTTACACATGGATGAACAGGGACAATATGCCTACCAAAGGGGTCGACCAGACAACAGATGGAGGAGACGCAAGTGGAAAACCTATGGACGGTCAAGGAGGACAAGGTTAGACTTATCCGACTGCTCGCATTGAGTAGCGACCTTCTTCTTTTGCAAAACACCCAAGCGCTAATAATTTGCAGAGTGTAGGAGTCAACAGAGAAGTTCCCACCCAGGAATGCACTGCTGGGAAATGTTCCTCATGAGGTACTGAGCTGGGCAATTGTTGGACGGGAGGGAGTTGGGGTAGTTAATTTGGGGGTAAGCCAAGAGAACCATGCATAGATTGTATAAGGTGTACATCAGACCATCAAGACATATAATAATGCCAATGTGTGAGAGGCGAACTTAGAATAGCCTCTTGGAATGTAAAGGGGCTCAATAGTTAGATTAAACGCAATAGGACAATGACTTACCTACGACGCCTAAAGATAGACATAGCGCTCCTTCAGGAGACTCATCTCACAAAAGAAAAATTAGCTGTCCTAGTTCGGAAATGGAGTGGTACTACATTGGGCTCATCATATTCTGCGTATGCGAAAGGAGTACTGATATGTGTAGCACCGGCAGTGCCATTCAAAGTTCTTCAGACCATTTCAGATGAAGAGGGGAGGATGATTACGGTAAAAGGGATGATGGAACAGAGAAGTCTTTGCATTACCAACACCTACGTGCCAAACCACGATACAGCGGCCTATTTCCAGTCATTGGGCCTCATTATAACATAGGCGCTCCCGTAATGAAGGGTGCCGGTACGAGACCGGCACCCTTCATTACGGGATGCCCTATTACGCGGTTCCCTTGTGGGACCCGAAACAGACGTCTGGTAAAACCAGACATCCTTTCCGGGTCCTGCCAGGGGACCAAGGAGCTAATAACGGGCCTGTTATCAGCGGCCCGTTATTAGCTCCCACCCCATTCCCATTGAGCCCTATGGGGGCTCAAATGGGAATGGGGATGGGTTTTTCCAATGAGGACTTACCGGGTCCTCCATGGTTGGAATAGCCCGGTAAGTCCTCATTGGAGGAACCCGGTACTGGAGCCCTGTACGGAGGCAGCCATGCCCTTGTTAAGGGCATGACTGCCTCCATACTCGTAATGAGGCCCATTGTATCCACAAATAGGCACGCATAGAGATAGCATATTAGTATGGGGGATTTTAATTGTACACTGAACCCTACACTTGATAGATCAGATGACAAGTTCATAAATCCAGGTCCTTCGGCCAAAGCCTTGGGTACGCTCTTGCATGCATTTAACTTGTCCGACATATGGAGGACCTTACACCTGCAAGATCGGGGATATTACCACTACACAGCTCCCAGTGATTTATATACCAGACTGGACTATGGGCCTCATTCCGAGTACGCTATTAACGCTATTAACGCCTTGGTTGACGCCATACCCGGACCGGCAGCGCTTTGGTGGATGGCGGAATTACCGCCCCATTCCAAGGTTGGCGGGGCGGTAATTCCCCATTCACCAAGGCTCTTCCCCATTCCCAAATGAGCCCCCATAGGGCTCAATGGGAATGGGGAAGATGCAAATAACGGTGACCGTTCATTACGGTCACCGTTATTGGCTTGGAGGCCCCTTTGCGCCCTCGACTTTAACACCTGCTCAAAGCAGGCGAAAAGGGCAAGGGCGCAAAGGGAACTCGGAGTATGGCGGTAAGGGATTACCGCCACCAGTCTCGTTACCGGTGGCCGCTATCCCTTACCGCCATACTCGGAATGAGGCCCTATGTCTTTACAAGGGACGAGACTCTGGGGGAATTCAGAAATGTGGAATATAAAGCACGTGTGCTATCGGACCACGCTCCCTTAGTTGTCACATGGCAGTACCTCCCTCTCCCTAGAGCATGTATTCCGACTTGGAAGCTTAGATGGGAATCCTTAAGAGATCCAGGGTTCCGAGAACATTTAAGAGAGGAGGTGAAGGATTATTTAAAAAACAACACAGGGCGCATGGAATTGGCTGGCATGCTGTGGGAAGCCTTCATGGTAGTGATAAGGGGGACAGCAAAATCTCAAGCAAAGGGAATGCAAGCCAGAATAGAAAGGGACATACGGGAGGCTGAGACCAGACTAGCAGACATAGATTGTACAGGTGACACATCCCAAGATAGGGCCCAAAAGGTCACATGCTTGCAACAGGAATGGCATGAGCACTGGGAAAGGTTGGGCCAGCTGAGCTATAAGAAATATGTGGAAAGGCAACACACGGAAGGGGACAAGCCAGGGCGCCTGTTGGCCTGACTGTATAAGAGTGAGGCGAAAAGGGACATGATATAGGAAATTGTAGACAAGCAGGGGGAGATTTGTGGGATGCAAACTGGCATAAACAAGTGCTTTCATGAGTATTACAAGGTGTTATATGCAGATATATCGGACATGCAGGTTGTAGACATAGACAAAGCCCTTGCGCAGATAGGCCTTCCCAAACTTGACGCAGAGGAAGCAGGTCTACTAGAGGTCCTCATAACGGCCGAGGAACTAGAAGTTACCATTAGAGGGTTGCCGACTGGTAAGGCTCTGGGGGCGGAGGGGTTACCTAGTGAATTTTATAAAGAGTTCATGGCGGATGTGGTACCTCCGATGCTAGCAATGCTGAATGAAGCGCTAGAGACAGGTATGCTACCAATGTCGTTACGCAAGTCCATTATTGTTCCACTACTGAAACCCAATAAGCCGGACACTGATTGCCGATCCTACAGACTACTGCCACTGCTTAACCAAGATGGGAAAATATTTGCAACCCTACTGGCAAACAGGCTCAAGCCAACAATATGTAAACTCATACATCCGGACCAATCTGGGTATGTCCCGGACAGGAAAATTATTGATCATACCCAAAACAGCTCAGACCTGTACGCAGTGGCTTCGCTCGACGCGACCAAGGCATTTGACTCGGTTAAATGGCCTTTGTTGCTGGCGGTCCTAAAGAGCTTTGGCATGGGGCCCACATACATAAAATGGGTTTGGCTGCTATATAGCAGCCCGATGGCAAAGGTCACGACAGATACTCATTTTTCAGACCGATGGTTGTTAGGAAAAGGCACAAGGCAGGGGTGCCCTTAGTCCCTGATGCTATTTATTCTGGCATTGGAGCCATTAGCGGTGTACCTCAGAAAGGAATACCAGGAAGCAGGCATACCGCTACAGGCATAGATAACCTGATTTCCCTATATGTGGATGATATGTTGATATATTTACAGCACCAAGAAATTAACTTACAGTACATTCTAGACGTGTTTGATCGCTATGCAGAACTATCTGGTATTAGGATTAATATGCAGAAATCGTGCTTGTTCCCCCTAGCAGGTTATGTAGGGAAACCCCTGAACACATTGCCAGAACTACCGATCAAATGGGAAATAGAATCTTTCAGATACCTGGGAGTGAAAATCTTCCATGACTCCAAGATAGTACATTCACAGAACACACTGAAAGCGGTATATAAAATCGAGAAATCCATGACTTTCTGGACCAGATTACCACTCTCATTAAATGGGAGGGCAGTGCTGTTGAAGATGGTGGTGCTCCCGAAGCTTCTACACTGCTTTACCAACGTCCTGTATAAAATACCCAAGGGCTTCTTTAAGACACTGGACACGATATGCCATAACTTCCTATGGCATAACTCAAGAAGCCGGGTGGCACTAGCGAAACTGCAAAGGCCACACGAATAAGTGCACAACTTTGCAGCGTATTACATAGCGTGCCAGCTGCAATTTTTCACAAAGTGGCTATCGGATGAACAGACACAGGACACAAAGCTGCTGCAGCCAGCAGTCTCCCCGTTCTTCCTGAACCTTTGCTGCTGTTGACGCTAGGTAAGATGACATGGAATAGGGCTTGCCATGTCCCTAAAGGAGGAGGATCCACAGTTCAGACTAAACGTAAGGAAGTATTGGGAACCCATGGGAGTAGCGACGATAGGAGACATATTACAAGTAGACCAATGGACTTTAGTGTACTTAGGCTAGAAACAGGCATACAAGGACAGCAACATATAATACACGCTTCACTCCTTAATAGGCTAAGTCGGAAGGGGGTTGGCACAGAGGGGGTACCACAGCAGACGAAAGGATAGAAGCACTCAATGATATTTCGGAAGGTGGGCATGCAGTGTTGAGAATATATGAGTTGTTAATGTAAAGATGGGGGATGCGCTCATGCAGACTAGGCACAACTTGGAAACGGATTTGAAAGAACAATTGACAGATGCAGCATGGGGGAGAGCACTATGTTATCACAAAAAAGTATCTAGAAATGCAAAGCTCCAGCTGATTCAGTTGTATGTAACACACAGGGTATATGTAACCCTCGAAAAAAATAGCTCAGTTTAGTAATACAGCGGAACAGACCTGCCCAAAGTGCAGATTGATCAATGCGGAACTGGTACACATGTTCTGGGCTTGTACTAAAATCCAACAATTCTTGGAAGATGTAGCCTAAGCCTTGGCCAAAGCAGGAATAACGCGAGACATTGGATCCCGCACAGCCTGCATGCTAGGTATTTTTGCGCACCCAAAACCGGTAGGACATGTGAGCAAGCTGAAAGAGCTAGCATACATTCTGGCAAAATGTAGGATAGCAATGGGTTGGAAAGCACACAAAGGTCCAGAGGTACACCAGTAGTCGAGAGACCTCCAAAAATGTGTGCAAGCTGAAACCTCAGTATGGTAAGAGGCGGCCCACCATAATCAAGAAGAACAAAATGCGGATTTAGATTCATGGAAGCATATGGTGCAGGAATTGATGACCGTGACAAACACGGACGCACAAATAGGGAAAACTGCCCATTAACATGTAGCAGAGTAGATATAATATATTAGAGCAGAATTGTCCAATGTACAGTGATGTAGCAATGCAGGCATATAGGTTTGGGGTGTGTGGGGGTGTCGGGGCAGGGGGAAGACTCAGACGTGATTGATTTTATATTGTAATGTTAATTGTACAAAAGTCTGTAACTGTTGCCTTGGTATAAAATAAAAATAATAAAACAGTTTTTTTTATTTTAAATGTGACAGAGCAGGGGGGTGGGGCTAGCAAGCCCAGCAAAAATGGGCGCAAGCCCGTAAGGCTCTTAGGCACCACGTCTATCCGGAGCAATATTCGGACGTCCCCGTAGAAGTTTTTGTGGCCACGCAGCGAGGGAAGGGGTGTTCTGACCCCCGTGCCTCCTGTGGAAGTGGTTCTGCGAAGATTCGGAGTGGCGGCGGCTGTCGGCTGGTGGAGCGGAGAGCCGGCCTGAGACCACACGGGAGAAGTGTGGGGGAAGGGCTGCCCGACTGGAGCCTGGAGCGGTCCGGTGCCCTGCTGCAGCAGAACGGACTAACAGAAGGCAGTGGTGCCTGCGTTGGAGACCGTCCGGGGCTGGAGGTGATTGCCTGGTCTCATGGAGGGACTGCCGGGCCTGGAATAAGGGGCAGACCTACTGGAGGACACCAGATGCCACTGCAGAGAGCGGTCGATGTGCGCCTGTGGACTGATAGAGTGAGCAGATTGGGCGCTTCTTTAACTGCGGACCTGCGTGTGTAGCCGCACAGTGCCTTCCTGGGCTTTCCTGCTTCCAGGGGAAGGTGGTGGGCGGCCAGTGGGGGGGCGTTTGGCCACTTGACGAGGGCCCCAGGGGAGGCTGTGAACAGGGCCGGTGTGACAGCCTGCCAAGTCGGAACCTATGTAAAGAAAGTCCTGGGCGCTGCGCGAGATCCGTATTCACGGCTGGATATTGAACAGTGCAGGGCACCATTTGTTACGCTGGTGTCCCTGCAACCTGTGGTGGATTGGAACACTCAGGCCAGGTGAGGACTGATATTGTGGAACGTGAGGGACTTTGTGCCTCTAGGATTTCGAGTTGGATGCTGCAGGAGCACCTGGCTCGGGGGCGCCCCCCCTGGCGGGTCTGGTCATTAAGACCTGCATGTGGTTGGCGGCTGGCCTAATTTCCGAGGAGGCTGGGTGAGACCTGGTTTGGGCACTTTGGACAAGCACGGTGCCTCTGACGCCTGGGGCCCCTGGGTGCAAGGGGGTTGACAGCGGGCATACCGGGTCTTTGTTTGGGGTTGGGGTCTCCCCGCCCCTGGAGGTGTGGGGGGGCTCAGGTGGAGAGATCCGGAGGACTGGGAGTCGGCTGGTTGTGTAAAGAGGCCAGCGAGGAGGACAATCGGCTTGCCCGTGAGAGGCGCAGAGTGAGTGTTGGCTGTTGAAGAGGTGGCCGGGGTCCTTGCCTACCGCATACTGAGGGACTGCCTCGGCATCCCGCCTGCTTGTGTATGATGTCCAAGTCCAGCAAAGGGGGCAAGCAGCAGTCCAGGCTGCACTTCGAGACAGTCACGCCAGCCAAAGGTAGCAGACCAATGGATAGTGTGACGGGGCGGAGTCGGACCCTGTGACGGCTTTTCAAGACATAAAGGACATGTTCGCACAGCTGAAATCCGGGATACAATCCTTGGATGGGAAATTGGACGCGCTCACCTGCAAAGTAGACCACATGCAGGTCCGTCTAGATAAACATGGGGAGCGGCTAGATGAAGCAGAGGGGCGTCTATCCAGAGTGAAGGATGTGGCGGCCTCAGTGTCGGGAGAGATGTCTGCGGTCAGGAAAGCATTGAGGGAACTCAAGGAAAAACAGGAGGACCTTGAATCAAGATCCCGCAGAAACAATGTCAGGATTATTGGCTTACCGGAGTCGATGAGTCGGGGGAGTTTGGAGTCCCTTGTAGAGGATATCCTGCATGAGGCACTGGGATCTGAGGGCTTCTCCCCACTCTGCATAGTGGAACGGGCTCACAGGATACCGAGTGGGAGGGGACCGGTCCCGGGGGCCCCTCCGCGTCCCTTGATTGCTCGGCTGTTGAAATATCAGGACAGAGATGTGGCCCTCCGCAAGGCAAGGGAAAAGGGTACAGTGTCCTATAAGGGTGCTGTCATCAAGTTTTTCCTGGACTTTTCAGACAAGGTGCAAGCGGCTAGGAAAACGTTCCTAGATGTGAAAAAGAGGCTACGGGACAAGAATATGAAATATGCCATGTTGTACCCGGCTAAACTGCGGGTCGTGCATGGGGAGAAGGTGTTGTTTTTTCAGACCCTGGAGGAGGCCACCTCCTTTTTGGATATGTTTCCGAACTCTCCCAAGACAAGGAGGGGAAACAACTGACTCTGTGTAATGTGAGATGGCAACACCACCTGTGGGTAGTCACACAGCACTTGGGGCTTGAAATTGTTTGGAGACAAGGCTCTTGGTTGGTGCTGTGGAGTGTCGGGCTCGTAGTCACCCTTTGAGCGAAGGCAGATCATGCAGATGTGGGGGGGTATTACGAGTGCTGGAAAGTTGGGGCATCCAGTGGAGAGGGGTGGGGGTTTTGGTTATACTGTAGTTGGGATTTGGGGGATATGGGAGGGGTACTCACCGACAAGTTGGGGAGTTGTTTGTAGGGGAGGGGGGTGTGGGGACGAGGGGGGCTTTCTGGTACTGGCGGTGTGGGTCTGGGGGACAACATACAGAATGGGGTTGGCAAGTCTCAAAAAGCTCCCTGATGGCGATGCTGAACTGTATGAACTGGAATGTCCGGGGCCTTAATTGTCAGCCTAAGGCTCGGAAGGTCTTGCAATATTTAAGGAGGCACCACGTAGAGGTGGCCTTCCTCCAGGAGACTCATCTGACGGCTGACACAGAATCTAAATTCGGTAGGAGCTGGGGGTGTCATCGGTATTTTTCCTCCTATTCCTCTTACTCGAGGGGTGTGTGCATCTTAGTGCACAGCTCAGTGGGTTTTAGGCAGATGGATGTGGTGAGAGATCAGGAGGGCAGGGGTCTACTGGTGCAGGGGATTATCCGGGGGAAACTCTACACGCTGGTGTGTTAGTATGGTCCCAATACTGATAATACTGAATTGTTGGATTGGGTGGAGAGACGGCTGGGAGAGCTCCCTGATGCGGAAATTATCTGGGTGGGAGACTTCAATTCTGTATTGGACCCCTCCCGGGATCAGACAGGCAATGCGGCGCGCTCCAATAGTAAATGCTCTACTAAGATACGGGGTATGCTGGAGGTTTGGGATCTTGAAGACATTTGGAGCATAAGGAACTCAGGGGTAGACCACTTCACGCATTACTCAACGCCGCATGGCTCTGCCGCTAGGTTGTACTACTTCCTGGTGTCCCAGACGATTATGGGTCGGGCTGAAGGTGTAAATATCCTGGCTTGGACTCTTTCGGATCATGCCCCTGTTTTTTGTCTTTCCGGGTGGGGGAACAGGGGAGGGCCAAACCCTCTTGGTGGTTTAAAAGTGATGAACTCCTGGAAGGAGTTTTTCGGGAAGAGCTGGGTAGAGCTATTGATGGATGTTTTGAGATGAATGAGGGGTCGGTTTCAACAGCTGGTACATTATGGGAGGGGTTTAAATGTGTGATAAGGGGGGAAAGTATAACGAAAGAGTTGGGAATATTGAGGAAGATTCGTGGGGACTTGGCGGTTGTCGAAGGTGAGTTGAGACTCTTACAGGGAGAGGAGCCTAACCCGTCCAAAGGCCAACAGGGTAGAATCATGCGTAAGCTGCAAGAATTCCACGCTTTAGCCCAACGTGAGGTGAAATATCTGTGGGACAAAGCGGCACCTCATAGGTATGGGGAGGGTCAAGCCCCGGGTAGATCGCTTGCTAGGGCCACCCGGAACCACGGCCGAGACAGCAGGGTTATGGCAATTACAGACGACCAAGGTGTAGACCACTTTGATGTTGAGGGGATCGCTCAAGAGTTTCAGAAATGTTATGGTCATTTATATGCGTCCCAGTTGCAGTCAGATCAGGCCACTATTGAGGCGTATCTGGATCAGTATTGGTACTCTGAAGAGCATAAAGAGTGGTTGAATAGGCCAATATCTTTGGAGGAAGTAGTTGGGGCTATTAAATCACTGCCGGGGGGGAAGTCTCTGGGCCCGGATAGATTTACTGCCGAATTCTATAAGTGTTTTGCTGACAAGCTGGCTCCATATTTACTGCGAGTGTATCAGGAGGCGGTGTTGGTAGGCCGTTTGCCGGACTCTCTTAGAGAGGCTGTGGTAGTGGTATTCTTAAAACCAGGGAAACCAGGAAGTGATTGTTCCTCTTATCGCCCGATTTAACTTATCAATTTAGATAATAAAATCTTGGCAAAAATTATAGCAACCCGATTGGCGCCCTTGATGCCGACACTTGTGAGGGCTGATCAAGCGGGTTTTATACCTGGTCGGTCAACCTCGTTCGGGTTACGGAGGATGTCTGGTTTGATGTCTGCGCTCCCAAAGGACGATCCGGTGGTGGCGGTATTGTTGGACGCCGCCAAGGCTTTTCATTCTGTTGAGTGGCCCTTTTTGTTCACGGTTTTGCGAAGGATGGGTTTGGGTGGGTTCTTTATTTCATTAGTGTTGCTGTAGTATAGCGATCCGGTAGCTAGGGTGCGGGTAAATGGGCTGACCACAAAGCTGCTTTCACTCGAGCGGGGAACTCGTCAGGGCTGTCCCCTATCACCTCTGTTGTTTGCCATGGCGATTGAGCCGTGGGCTGAGAGGGTGAGGGATCACCACCTACATCGGGGAGTCCAGTTGTTCACGCATAGGGTAGTGATCTCGCTCTACGCAGATGACATGGTCCTATTTGTTCGGGGCCCGGAGATCAATCTGGGTCCCATTATAGTGGATGTGCAGCTGTTTGGCGAAGTCTCAGGGCTCCAGGGGAATACCACCAAATCAGTCATATTCCTGTTGACGGATGGACCGAGTCAATTCCAGGATGCTTGGGGTTTTCAGTGGGAGTTGACTAGTACCCGTTACTTGGGTGTCACTGTGGCTAGGGAGGAGGAGGTGGTGTACCGCAGGAACTATGGGGAAGCTCTTGAACTGGCCAGATCTGCGATGATGAGATGGGACTCTCTTCCGATTAACCTGTTTCGTAGGAAATCTCTTGTTAAAATGTCCATTCTGCCTAAGCTACTGTATGTGTTTCTTAATGTGCCTGTTAGAGTACCCCAGCGGTATTTTCGGGATCTCCGCGCACTGGTGTTGAAATTTATTTGGGCCGGTAAGAGGGCCCGGGTCTCCTGGGTTAAACTCACAGCACCGATTCGGGAGGGGGGACTAGCTTTGCCGGACCTGGAGCTGTATTAAATAGTGGCGCAGGCCAGTTTTCTCCGGTTTGGTATGGTATGGCGGCCGAGCATCGCCATGTTGAGATTGAGAGGTCCATCGCGTCGCCGGCGCTGCTACGGGCGATTATCTTGACTGCACCGGCCCGCTTGTGAGCGCAGAGAAATCTGGTGGAGTTAACATGTAGGGCTTGGTCCCTCCTGGAGCGTGTCCCTATAGGTGGAATTCTTTATTCACCTGACCTGCCGGTTATATATATTCCCGGTCTTCCTTTGACCAGTGTGGCAGGATACGTGACGTTGGTGAAAAGGCTGGGTGTCACTAAATTCGGAGACTTGTTCCCGAACAGGTCGTTTGTTACGCTGGATCAATTGAAAGAAAGGGGGGCCCTCTCGGGCTTGGATGTTTTATTGTACTACAGGCTGAGGGTTTCGCTACAGCGGTTGTTCCCCTCTTTCCCGGAATCTCCTCCGGTGGCGGTAATGCTTGATAAAGTGATCAGGGGGGGTATTGGGAGGCGTGTCCTCTCCGGTCTGTGCGCAATGGGCTTGAGAAATAGAATAGGGGCCGGGACATCGTCCCGGGGACTATGGGAGAAGACGTTGGGTAAGGAAGTACCGGTGGCCACCTGGGATTATTGTTGTGACATGACTCGGAAGGGGTCTATTAATACCAATTTCAAGCTGATCCATTTCAAGTTCCTGCACCAGTGTTACTATACCCCAGCTCAACTGAAGGAATATTTTCCCCAGTGGTCGGGGGATTGCATCCAGTGTGGAAGAGAGGGTGCAGGGTTCCTCCATGTAACTTGGGAGTGTGGGGAGCTTGAGCATTTCTGGAAACAGGTGTTTGTTGTGATTGGGGACATTGTGGGACAGGTGGTTTGGCCGGATCCTGTGATGGCTCTGCTGGTTTATACCAAGCCGATACCTAAGGTGACTAGGAAGCTGATAGGCCTCCTCCTGATCTTGGCTAAACGCCAAGTGGCCATGGGTTAGGGCAAAAAGCGGGGTCCAACGGTCGCCAAATGTTCTGCTGATATTCTATATTGTAACGATATGGAGACTAAGTGGAGTGCTATGAAGGGACCGAGCTGGGGGGATAGGCGGATGTGGGATGCCTATACGATATATCTCCTTCAACAATCCTCTGATCGAGGCGCTGATCCTGTACTAACACGGGACGATCCACCTAGCCGGTCTGGTGGGGAGATATCCGACAGTTAGTTGTTGGTGTTGCATGGTGTGTGATCCGTGGTAGGTGGGTGCTGGTTACAGGCCTGCAGCTGCACAGGAGATTAGGCGGGGGCTGTACTGGGCTAGGTGTCTTGAAATGGCCTGTTTGTGGACAATGGAGCTTTTCCGCACATTGTACTCTAGGCACCTATGGGGTGGGCTTTATCAAGAAGGGATTTTACACCTATATGTCAGTAGGGGGAGGGGGCGGGGGAGTGGGTGGTTGTGGTGGTTGTTTTGATTGTTGTACAGTTTGGAAAATCTTAATAAAGAAAGTTTAAAAAAAATATATATTAAATGTGACAGAGCAGAGCGGTGCAAGCAACGAAGGACCCTGCATGGACCCAAGATGATGAATGTTATAGGCCAGGAACAGCTGGACAAATGATGCCATGGAGCTGCAGGAGGAATCAGAGAGCTCTGCACAAAGGAAAGAAAATCAGCACTAATCTGAGAACAGGAAATAGCTCAAGAGAGATGAGACCTTTAGAGGCCAGAGGAAGATAGAGTAAAGTAGGGAGCAGTGAGCAGTCAGTTAGAGTAAGGGAGCCACTGGGACAGTATGTATGGTAGCCATGCACCTGGTCAGCAGAGTCACATTCTGCAATTAGGTGATTATAGCAACCGACATGTTATAGGAGTTGGGGATACTGGGCAAGATGGTAAGACTAACCAAGCTCTTGGCCCTTAAAGTGACGAGAGGCCCGAGAGGCTGGCAAGCTTTAGACACTTGAAAGACCTGGGACTGATAAACAATGAGCTGTCTACTACATCTCTGAGCAGTGATCGCGGCACTTTTTCCTTATGTGTAAGCTAGGCACCATAACCTTTGCAGCAGGAAGAAGTGAGACAGGCACTGCCATCCTGGTTGGATTCCCAATAACGAGCTGAGTGCTATATCCCTGTGACTTTGATTTGGGCAAAGCAGCAAGCAAGCTGGGTCTATACTTCTGTGACTGGGACAAAGAAATGAGTTGGGAGCCGTAACCATGTCACATTGATTGGGTTAAAGTAGCCAGCTGGGAGCTATATCCCTATTACTTTCATTGTTGGGACAAAGAAACAAACTGGGCACTATATTCCTGTGACTGCGATTGGGGTAGAGAAGTGAGCTGGATGCTGTAATCATGTGACTATGACTGTGAAAAAGAATAGTGTTGGGCTCTGTATCCCTGACACAGTATTTCTATATAGAGCAGATATCCTGAGGGAGACCAGTAGCCTTATTATAAAGAGAGCCCTGACACCTTATTGTTTGACCTATGCTGACAGTTTTTTCTTAGGCATTCCAAGGAAAGACCTCGTATTTAATTATAGGTAAACCACGTACCTTTCTTTAGATACTCGTCCCCATTCTCCTCCTCAGAACCTTGGACAAGCCTACTACTGATAATGCTTTGTGGACTGGAGAAGCACCCTTGTTTCTTTTTCTTTTCTTTTTTAAAACAAAGTGCTTTTAGGATGCTTTAAGCATCCTTTTGCACACTACTTATAAAATACATAATACAAAACATAATGTACACACAATACAGTAAAAATAAACCAGGTAAATACATATTCACATATAAAATCCAATTCCTAAAAAAAGATTAAGATCACATTTGAAAACATATACCTGATATAATATTTCATATATATAAAATGCTTAAAATAACACTATTTATTCATAAAAAATGTAAAGAAGGCTAATACCTTGAGCCAGACATCGTAAGAAGCAGCGGTAATTACATATGATTCTGCTGCATATAGCGCACTCCAAAACTGATCCGAGGGATAATTGCCAAATGTGGAATATCCCCTAATATAAAAATCCCAAAGGTTTGGCCAATCAGTCAGCACATGGCGGGCAGTTTCCACTTTTGTGGAACAGATTCGACAAATGCGCTCCTCACTTTTTAATCCCCTCCAAGACCCAGTATTGGCTAAAACTGGGAGAATACCAAAACGTAAACAAAGCGTGAAGTGAATTTGGGCCGGTGAATGCTGGGTAATTAGGTACTTCCTTTGGGATTCCTGGGAGTGTCCCTGGCATGTATATATATGACATATTCATGTTTTTTGCCAAATTATCTATGGAAACACAACAATCAAATTTACAAGTTTAAGGGTTTATCCTACTTAAGTATATAGGAATATCCGAAGTTCCCGTACAAAATAAGGTAATCTCTTGGCAATGTACATTCACCATATGGTCAAGTTCGCCAAACCATGTACTCCTGGATAGCAGGTCATTATGGGCTAAAAACTCTGCCAATTGAATTTGATTTCTGTCCAAAATGTGCAGGTAGCAATTTTCCACAAAGATAACAAAGACTGGAGACCTAGATCCAGTCTTAGTGCCTCTACCGGAACAGAACTCGGCATGCTCAAAAGAGAGCGAAGAATGTTGGCCTTGAGCTTAGGCAACCAAAGGACTGCTCTTAAGGGATAAACTTCTAATGCATACATAATTGTCAGGACTATTACCCTCTTCTAGGCAATTACTAGGACTTCAATTAATTGACCCGCATTTTGATGGTTCACCCTACTAATGATAAGCCATTTGCTCCAGGCTTTTGTTACCGCCTGTACCGCAATGTGTGATAATGACATGGAAGCCCGAAGTTGGACACCCAGACCCTTGGGCACCCAGTTTAGCCCCACCCGACACTTTGTGTTTAGATGGCCCGTGACTGGAATATCCTTTTTAGTTGCAAGTGAAAACCCTAACCCCCGAAGGCGTTCATCCCAAACTCACCCTGAGAGTGGAGACCATATGTTTGTGTCATATCTTCTGTTGGCCTGCCACAAAGTGAAAGGGTTCTCCTGAGGTGGACCTGCATCTGACATGATCATTAATCCCTGTTTGTCTATAATTTGAGGATCTCCTTAGTCTAATACTTATTGAATTTCAGGTGGTCTTGAAGGGTGGTGCAGTAGTGATGCCACTTTTCCCAGCTCGTTGCCTGCAATACTATGTTCAGTTTGCAATGTTAATTCTACATTATATAGCAGATACTGCAAAAAATAATCACCCCTTCGTGCTAGGGGCAACAGCCAAGGATCAATCAAGGTGCACAAAATTGATGTTTGATAGATTTCAGGATATTTTTGTCAGTAAACCCCTTTTTAGATGGTATCTAGCAAATGTCTGCCTCAGAAGACGCTATGAACCAGACATAGCACGTGGGTTTTTATTCATTCTTCTGAGAATGGATGATCCCCACAGGCCTCTTGGTGCTGTGGAGACAGTAGAAGAAAATGCAATGACAAAATGTAACAGAAGTCAAGATAAAATGCAACAGCCAAAGCAGTATGATAAAACAAAAACACCAGGGTGAAATATTAGAAACGTCCAGATGACGAGCCAGTATTTCAACAGAAGACTGGAGGGTTCATAGCAGGGTCAAGGCAGGAGATGGGGGTTGCACAGTCCATTGGGTACTGCAGCCCATTCTACCAGATGAATATATTTGTATTTTATCTATTTGCATAGCGCGCCTGGTTCAAAGGCATATGGGTGCATATACACAAGGCGAGAACCTCTCAGCCTCATATCCCACATCCCACATAGTGCCAGCAGAAATGCAGCTCAGGCCAGCTGTCAGGGAGTCTCCAGATAGGTGATGGCATGGATGACATCAGACTGCCGGAGAATGGACAGCTGGAGATAAATGTTCACCTGTCAAAGTTGTCAGGAAAAAGGGGGAGGAGTGAGTCAGAGTGACTGTAATGAATTAAATTGGTGAATTATGATAATCAAGATGCAGGGAAAACAGTGAGTGCATGTTTAATCCACTCCTCACGCCAACCTCTGTCCTGCCTCGGGCCCTTGAGAAATGATGGTCATGTAGAAATCCACGGAAATCATCATAGGATAAAAAAGCCTACATCACATCTCAAGAAATCCAGACTAACTAAGGGTAGTGTGCACCCATAGAAAACCTAATCCATAGCAAACTGTGCATCCATAGAAAACCTAATCCCACAACAGCAAACTGTGCATCCAGAGAAAACCTAATCCCACAACATCAAACTGTGCATCCAGAGAAAACCTAATCCCACATCAAACTGTGCATCCATAGAAAACCGAATCCCACAACAGCAAATTGTGCATCCAGAGAACCCTAATCCCCCAACAGCAAACTGTGCACCCATAGAAAACCTAATTCCACAACAGCAAACTGTGCATCCAGAGAAAACCTAATCCCACAACAGCAAACTGTGCATCCAGAGAAAACCTAATCCCACAACAGCAAACAGTGCATCCAGAGAAAAACGAATCCCACAACAGCAAACTGTGCACCCAGAGAAAACCTAATCCCACAACGGCAAACTGTGCACTCATAGAAACCCTAATCCCACAACAGAAAACTGTGCATCCAGAGAAAACCTAATGCCACAACAGCAAACTGTGCATCAAGAGAAAACCTAATCCCACAACAGCAAACTCTGCATCCAGAGAAAACCTAATCCCACAACAGCAAACTGTGCATCCAGAGAAAACCTAATCCCACGAGCAAACTGTGCATCCAGAGAAAACCTAATCCCACAACAGAAAACTGTGCATCCATAGAACAACTAATCCCACAACAGCAAACTGTGCATCCAGAGAAAACCGAATCCCACAACAGCAAATTGTGCATCCAGTGAAAACCCAATCCCCCATCAGCAAACTGTGCACTCATAGAAAACCTAATCCCACAAAAGCAAACTGTGCATCAAGAGAAAACCTAATCCCACAACGGCAAACTGTGCATTCATAGAACCCCTAATCCCACAACAGAAAACTGTGCATCCATAGAACAACTAATCCCACAACAGCAAACTGTGCATCCAGAGAAAACCTAATCCCACAACAGCAAACTGTGCACCCAGAGAAAACCTAATCCCACAACGGAAAACTGTGCACTCATAGAAACCCTAATCCCACAACAGAAAACTGTGCATCCAGAGAAAACCTAATGCCACAACAGCAAACTGTGCATCAAGAGAAAACCTAATCCCACAACAGCAAACTCTGCATCCAGAGAAAACCTAATCCCACAACAGCAAACTGTGCATCCAGAGAAAACCTAATCCCACGAGCAAACTGTGCATCCAGAGAAAACCTAATCCCACAACAGAAAACTGTGCATCCATAGAACAACTAATCCCACAACAGCAAACTGTGCATCCAGAGAAAACCGAATCGCACAACAGCAAATTGTGCATCCAGTGAAAACCCAATCCCCCAACAGCAAACTGTGCACTCATAGAAAACCTAATCCCACAACAGCAAACTGTGCATCAAGAGAAAACCTAATCCCACAACGGCAAACTGTGCACTCATAGAAGCCCTAATCCCACAACAGAAAACTGTTCATCCAGAGAAAACCTAATGCCACAACAGCAAACTGTGCATCAAGAGAAAACCTAATCCCACAACAGCAAACTGTGCACCCAGAGAAAACCTAATTCCACAACGGAAAACTGTGCACTCATAGAAACCCTAATCCCACAACAGAAAACTGTGCATCCAGTGGTCGAAGTGTACGAAAAGAAGTAGTGGAACTATGTTCCCTGCTGGCCTGCCCCTGCTCCCCACAAACCCCACCGACAGACCCCCTCTGACACAAAATCGAAACCCCCAAAGAAACACACCTTCTATTTATGGGAATGTTCAGTGCAGTGCACTGAAGTGCAAGCTTCAACTTCTTCCTACACTTTTATTTTTAAAACGAAACCATTACAGAACAGTTTCTTTTTAAACAGTTTCCTATTAAAGTATAGGAACTGTAAAACTTAAAAATAAAAAGTATGGGAGCACCGCTCCCGACCGCTCCCGACCGCTCCCGCCCACTTCGACCTCTGTGTGCATCCAGAGAAAACCTAATTCCAAAACAGAAAACTGTGCATAAAAAGAAAACCTAATCCCACAACAGCAAACTGTGCATCCATAGAACAACTAATCCCACAACAGCAAACTGTGCATCCGGAGAAAACCGAATCCCACAACAGCAAAGGAACCTCTTCCATCCAAAGTCAACTGCATCCAGCATAAAACCATCAATCAGGAAAGCCTATGGCATAGCCTCAGAAACACGAACCCAAATGAAGCCAACTGCCCGTCTCCGGAAAGCCTCCTCTCCCTAGAAGCCTCATGCAAATAAAGTCTTCTCCACTTCCCCCGAAAAATGTAATTGAACCGAAGATGACTACACGCCACCAGAAAACCTCCTCCTACGAAATGATACTGCACATCTTTGGAAAACCCAAACTTACCCTGAGCCCTACAGTAAGCAGCACACCTGCCACTTTTACCCTCTAAAACCGGAAAAAACTCTCAATAAAAAAATATGGGGAATACAAATGGTTCCTTCAAAAAATAGGAAAGAGGACAACACATAGGAATCTGCACCCTGCTTTCACCCGAACAGCACCACGGATATGTTTGGGTTAGTTGTACCAGAAATGCAATTCCAAACAAAGGAGCTCTAACATTATTCCTGCCTTACTTGCAGATGAACTTTAAGGTAAAAATTCATCTTTTAATTTAACTAGGTGCAAATAAGTATGGATTACAAAATGATATCTGTTTTAAAGTTATGATATATTTGGTCTTGCCTAAGCTATAACCCCATTGGAAATTGGAATTACATTTTTACTCCCAATAAAAAAATATTTTCACTTCAAAATATTATATGAATCTGTGCATTCTCCACATCCCCATTTTTATTTGATCAAACCCTATACCAAATCTGCAAAAAAGCTCATTAAACAATGTACTACTTCTTATCACTAGAGAGCATCATTCAATATTAGACTATTGTCGATCCCTGAACCCCTCATTCAACCAAAGCCTACTTCATGTCCCACCACCACCTTCCCTAATCAAAGCCTTGCCAAGATTTGCATGACAATTTGAACCATTTATCCAAATCCCCAAGATGTCATCCCACCAAAGCCTACAGCACACAGGCAGTACCACAAACAAAAGCCTTATCCACCCCCCAAACATCTAACCCAACCAAAGCCCATTTCCTACCTGTAAACATGGTGCAGTTCTTCATACGGCAGATGCTATGCAGTCAAAGCACCGCTGTTAGGAAACGTGCCCCATACACAAATACACATAGAGAAACATTGCTGCTAATTCAGATAAATACTCACAATAATCCTTTTTGTTCTCAATTCTGTTAAACCTCTAATGGAAGTCACAAAGTGTC
Source organism: Ambystoma mexicanum (assembly GCF_040938575.1). Taxonomy (NCBI): domain Eukaryota; kingdom Metazoa; phylum Chordata; class Amphibia; order Caudata; family Ambystomatidae; genus Ambystoma; species Ambystoma mexicanum. The sequence continues at coordinate 1,131,192,375 of NC_090932.1, read as the reverse complement.
TGCTGGTGAATCAGTTTGCCAACATCATCTCCAATTCAACTTGCGCTTGGACAGACCCCCACTGCATAATGTTCACCATACAATCCTGTACACATCATCACATCGCCAAAGCCCTAGCTCCTCCAGCACTAACAAGAAATAACAAAAACATTACACTAAAAAACATACCTCCACTCCTACAACCAATCCTAAATCATTCAGAAAACTGAAACAGGCACATCCACCTTTGTGGACCTCTCCAACTAGACGCTTCACCGAGCCATTCACCCTATTGCTCCATTGAAAGCACGGAAAGCCAAGCCTCAAGCGCACCTCAACAACTGGTTCACCCCTAGCCTTAAAATCCTACGTGATAACAAAAGAAAGGCTGAATCCGATTGGAAAATCAGCCCTCTACCTCTAATAGAGACACCATCCTAAAATCTGCAAAGGGATACAAACAAGCCATCCTACAATCTAAAAGGGAATCCTTCCACAACAGAATCTCTAACGCCAAATCTGGTGCAAAATAACTATTTAAAATCCTTAGAGAGCTGGAATCACCATTCCCTCCCAGTGAGACCTGCACCAAAGACAAAACATGGTGCTCTAAAATACAAGCAGCCTTACTAGGCAAAATATTGCGGCTACAGACTAAAATAGAAAAGAAAAAACTTAACATTAGATCTGACACAAGCTTTCCCAGGTCCAAAAATCCAGTAGGGAAACCTTGCATCAATTTCAAATTCTCACCGCTATCCACCCCAGAAGTGGAGAATATAATCCTTGGCCTAAAACAATCTCATTGTCAGGGCGATTTATGTCCTGCAGCTATCATTAAAGAGGCAGCAAAATAACTGGAACCTGCCATCACGTCCTTTATAAATTCCTCCTTTGAGACAAGCACAGTCCCTACTGAACTAAAAGATGCCTGGGTCCTCCCACTCTTACAAAAGCCTAACCTAAACCCTGACATCTCCACCAGTTACCGGCCTATCACCATAGTGCCATTCCTGTTGAAGGTCCTTGACAGGGCAGCCTATCTGCAAATACAGGTTCACCTCAAAACAAATAACCTCCTAGGCCTGCAACAATCTGGGTTCAGACCCAGGCATGGGACGGAAACCGCACGAATAGACCTTAAAACGCAGATCGGTGACCAAAAGGACAAAGGCAACATAACCCTCCTCCTGCTGCTAAATTTATCAGCTGTGTTTGACCTTGTCAGCCACGAAGTCCTATGCAACCACCTCACCTCCGCAGCCCACTTCTCTGCGAAAGCCACAGCCTGGATACAATCATTTATAGACAAAAGAACAATGAGAGTTTTCTCTCCTACAGCTTCGGCTGACCCAGCACCAGTGATGTGTGGAGTACCACAAGGGTCCTGTGTGTCGCCAACACTCTATAATATATTTACCAAGCCATTGTTCGATGATTTGGATCTCCTTGGTGTCACCTAAACTAACTATGCAGATGACACCCAGGTCCTCATCCCTATCTCAGGCAACCACCATAATCACTCTAAACTACTAAACAAAATCTATCTCATCATTGAGGCATGGATGACCGAACTGTTACTGACCAGCTCCCAAGCCAATCTGAACAAACTAGACACAAACTTCAACTCATTCACCATAGACGCAATAAATATCCCGGTCTCCAAATATGTAAAGATGCTTGGCATCTATCTTGACTCTACACCAACCCTAATGAAACAAGTGAACGCCACTGCCTCAGCCACAGCATCCACTTGTAAGCTTATAAACTCATGTAGACCTTTCCTCTCACCAAAAAGCTGCTCTACACTAGCTAGAGCGCTTATATTATCCAAATTGGATTACTGTAACACGCTCTAGCTAGCCACTGGCAAACGCAACTTCAATAAACTTCACGTCCTTCAAAATAAGACCCTCAGAGCGGCCTTCAACATACCCAGATCTTATCATATTTCTGAAATGAGACGTTACGCCCGCTGGCTGTCAATCACAAACAGAATCTTGCTCAAAACTTTGATCCTCACTCATAAGTGCTTATCTAACTCGGCAGCTAATTACCTTGTGTGCAAATTCGCCAAAAGGCAATCCAACTGACCTTCTAGGTCAGCACAACTGAACTGTCTCTCAATCCCTAGATACAACCGACATAAATGGGGAGGCAATAGTTTCCCTGTCCTTGCTTCCAAACTGTGGAACTCCTTACCCATAAACCTAAGAACAGAACCATCATTCACATTATTCAGAATTAAAGCCAAAAACTGGCTTTCTTCCCAGGAAACTGGCTAACCTGCTACTAACTCTTTCCTCCCAACTGTATATAATGCCTTTGCGTCACTGTTTGTAATTACTTTAGTTTGCCAAAACAACTTTCCTATATGTCCCTATTTCTTGATTGTATATAATGCTTCTGTATCGCTGCCTTGCTTATTTACCCTGCCACTGTAACTTTGCACCTATGTAACCAAAGTAATGCGGCCAGATGCCTGAGGGCTTGGTGCGCTATACAAATAAATACAAATACAAATAGTATGCTGCCCTCCTTGGACTTACAGTCGAGGTTCAGGATAATAATGGGTTGGGGGGTCTAGATGGGTGCCTGCGTATGTTGCCAATCAGTGGTGATTGTGACATGTTTTTGGAGGAAATAAAGCCGGATGCTACTCTTCTGGGTACACACTCACCACTTACGTTGTTCCATTTAAAATCTAAGTAACTCTCTCAAGCAAATGATCTGTCTGTCAAATGTAAGGTGCGAGTTGTGCAGTCATCCCCACATTAATACTTATAATCAGGGCTTTAAGTGGGCCGGGGCCTGCAGTCTCCAAAAAGTGGGACTGAGCCGGGGCCCTCCCGGGGCCCCCCCTTCCACTGCACGCAACATTGGCGGGATGCATTATCCCGTCGCGGCGGCAGCCGCGACGGGAGATACGCCTGCCATGAAGTCAGGCGATCTGACAGAGGTGGCAGCCAACCACAGCGATGCTGTGCCTGGCTGCCACTTCTGTAAGTCATAGTAACTGCCTCTGGTGACCTCTCGCGCGAGGGGCCACCAGAGGCAGTTACTGTCCCTTTGTTTCCCCAGGTCGCCGAGGCGTCTTTAACCCTCGGCGAACCTGGGGATTCCTCGACATTTTTCGAGGTTTATGAAAGATGGCTTGAAAAGTACACAATTCAAGCCATCTTTTATAAAGCTTTGCCGACGGACAATTTTGTCCGTAATCAAAGCTTTATAAAAGATGGCTTGAATTGTGTACTTTCAAAGCCATCTTTTATAAAACCGAAATGTTAAAAAAAAAAATGTCCTGAAAAGTAGGCAAACCGTAAGGTATGCACACACACATACATATGCATGTTATATATCTGTGTGCGTACCTTACTATGGTTTGTGTACTTTGCAAGCCATCTTTTCTAAACATAGAAATACATATTTCTATGTTTAGAAAAGATGGCTTGCAAAGTACACAAACCATAGTAAGGTGCGCACACAGATATATAACATGCATATATATGTGTGTGCATACCTTACGATTTGCGTACGTTTTAGGCCACGCCCCCAAATGAGGGCTCCCCCTCGATTTCTTACCCCACTTAAAGCCCTGCTTATAATGCTTCTACTTTTCAGTTCTTTAAACCCTCTAGTAAGTGTATCTTGCCTCTACATTATCCTAAAAGAGATAGCAAAGGTTTAGTTTTGGCTCATTTAGGTGGCACTAAATATAAGACAAACTCAACTTTATAGATGAGAAGATGTGAGGGTTGACACATCAGAAACAGATATAGATCAAGAGAGTTTTTATGCTACACTGTCCTGTGTCTCGGTTAGCAGACATGCTAGGCTCAGGCACTTGGTGTAACTTATTGTGCACACATTTTATAGGGCAAGGCACAGGGCATGCAGTCTAGCCAACTCCAAAAATAGTTAATGAACCCTAACCAGCAACGACCACAGTTGAGTTGAGCATTGCCGAACATTGTCAAGACAATCAGAAACCATGGTCGATCATCGCCAAACCAATTTACAATCATTGCCGACTATTGCCAAGCATAGTTGTGACAAATCAACTTAAGGGGCACCAGTGGTTCAGAGATGAATATCGGTTTCTAAACCATCAATCAGCCCCACATCTCTAGTACAACAGAAGGGATCAGAACAGATTGAAAACACAAGCAAATTATAAACCTCCTTGTCCAAATTTGGTAACGTGAATGGAACGGCAGGTTAATCTCTGCAAGGTTGTGGATCACTGGTTAGTTGCAACACAGCAAAAATACAATTATTACCTAATGATAAAAGGGACTGTCCAGCAGGGACGTCATTTCACCAAAATGACAGGGGTAGCGGAAGTGACATCACACGACCCATGACCTCTGATGACATCACATGAAGTAATGTAATTTGACCCCACCCCGAAGTGACATCACAGGAAGCGATGGGACACGACCTTTCACCCCTTGACAAAACAGGAAGTGGCATCACATAGCATTGTTCCTAAGTACACTACAGAAAATATGGTTACGATATCACTATAATGTAATATACATTTCAAACAAGAATGAATCACCATATGTATCGTTAATATCAGTGTGTATAGGCCCATATTACCAAAATACTGTGAATGCAAGCAGACGTGCAAGGCCAAATGATAATGATGTGTTATATAGCACTTATGCTTAAGCGCTTTACATAGAACAAATATACATACAATATCACCCATGTGATACTCATTTAGCAACCTCAGAAGAATGAAAGGCTTAGTTGAGGTGTTTAAGAACAAACTAAATCAATGAATCACCCGCTGAAGTGTGCCTGAAACAAACCTTTAATGAGTCTAGCAATTATTGTATAGAGTTCCAGAAAGACACATTATTTGTTATTCCAATTCTTTCTTATTTAGGTCACTGCTCAAAGTGTTACACTTTTGGAACCCCATGTTTTTTTAAGAGGCCTGAGCAAGAAAGCCAGCCACTCCAGAAACAACATGGCACTCGCCACAGCCCAGGAGCTAACATAAAAATAAAATTAAAAATTATATATATATATATATATTACATTTCTTTTTTTTTTAGGGGTTGCAAGGGAGACCACAGGGCTAGCAAGGGAGACCACAGGGGTCACAGTTGCAACCTCTGGCGACCCCCAAATGACGTCCCTGCTGTCCAGTCCAAGGTTGTATAAAAATATCTACTTTATCATTATTAAACAGAGAGTTCGAGCAAACTACAAAATACAACCCACCCTGTAAAGGAATGCAGAGGACAGGGGGACAGAACCAAAATGTACTTTGTGCTTGTCAAAGTTTTTGGTGCTCGATAGTGTAGAGTCAGTTTCAGGGCACTTTGCAGCTTCTGCGACAGAGTTCAAGATGGGAGACAGCTGCGGGTATCAGGCGGCAGGCAGTTCGGTAAGCAAGGTTGGATGCACGGCTGGAGGCTGGCCTACACAGCAGCTAGTGGTCAGGAACCGTTGTCTCAGTGCTGGTCGGTGGGTCTGAAGCACTGGTCGAGGCGTCTCGGACAGCGTTAGTAACTGTGGTGTAACAACAGTCAGCAGTGCAGTCAGTTGCAGCTCGAGGGGCTCAACTGGCTCAAAAATGTCCTTTAAGGCGGATGCTGGTTGATGCTTGTTAATGCACTCATCCTAGCTTCTTCATTAGGCTTTTGTCGTCCTTTCAGGCGGCATGCCCAAAGCTGAGGAGAGTGTTGCAGGCATCTGACTTGTCCTTGGTTTGGTTCAGAGACTTTCTTGTACTTCCCACCTAGGAAGCTTTCTTGCAGTGCCTAGCAGGGCATGGTGTGTTCTGGCTGGGTACTGGTTCGGGAGCTGCTGGAGGATCCTCTGGATTCAGTATCTCCCTCTGTTTCCTGGGAGATGTTTAGGGGAGGGATATTGCTTCCCTCTTTGGAAATCCCAGCCTTCCTTCGCTGGCAGAAGCTGCAAGGCATTGCGACCGCCAGGATGAAGGATGCTTCTCTCTTGAATTGATTTGTGAACCATACGCAATCTTATTTAAGTGCAGTGGAATCGGAACATGCACTTTTTTCATGAGAGTCAATTTAGGCTGCCACTACAGGCTGAACATTTATGAGAACATCTGTCATGACATCATTAAGTGCATTTTCTTAAAATCTGTGAGATTGCAGATCCACTCGCACAGACACTTCTTTGCAGACATATTCTTTTTGTCCATGGAATCAATGGTTGGACAAGTTGGTATACAATTTGGATTCCCTGATGAAGTCGTAGACTAAATTATTCCAACACGTCAAAACCAGTCGGAAACCGAAGATTGTTGGAGATGTGATCAATTTTACTGAAAACAATTATTATCAACATCCATTCCATGATTTGACGACATGTTTCTTAATTGTTGAAATATTATGAAAAAATCTTCACTGATGTTGTCATTCGATTGTCCTTTTGCATATTAATATTTTTATATGAAATGTATTTTTTTATGTAGATGTATGTATGACAATGTATGTTGATGAATGTTTGAATTATTCATTGCAGAAATGAATTTGGCTATCAGCAATGCTTTTTAAATGTATCTTTTTTTTTGTAACTTTCTTTATTGGTTTTTCAACAATGATATAATATGACATTACAAGACCGTGCACCGCTCAATGTGACCCCTGACCCCCCTACTCCCCCTCGATTCGGTCCCCCACTTGATATTTAGCACTGTTTCATATCAGTTCAATTGTCGTCGTTATTTGACACTCGTGGCTGCTGTTGAGGTTTCCGGTTGTTCGTGTCGGTTTTGTATTGGTGTTGGAGACTGTGAGATCGTGTCGTCGTCTGCATCTAACAGGTATGCTATGTAGAGGCCCCAGATGTCTGGGGGACGTGTGTGGAGGGGCAGAGTCCGTATGTAGTTCACTTCGACATCTTGACAATAGGTGACGTCCTGTAGCCACTGCTTCAGTTTTGGTGGCGGTCCTCTGCCCCAGTTGCAGGCTACTCGTCTGCGTGCCAGGACAAGGAGTAGGTTTGCTAGTTTTCTGGTATACTCTGGTAATTGGTTGGTTAAGCCCAACATGGTCAGTGTTGGGTCGGGATCCAGTTGCACTCCGATTATTGCTGATATTTTCCCTAGGACCGCTGTCCAGAATGCTCCTATTTCGGGGCAGGACCATGCCAGGTGGACAAAGTCGGCTTCCGAGTGCCCGCAGCGAGAGCAGAAGGTGGATATTGTCGTCCTTTGGGTGTGAAGTTTTGCTGGAGTGTGGTAGACCTGATGGACAAAGTTGAAGTGAATTTGTTTGTACCTTGTGTTTATTGCCACTTTCTTTGTGAGTCGTAGTATGTATGACCAGTCTTCTTCAGGTATTGTAATGTTGAGAGCTCTCTCCCACCTTGTTCGAGCTTTTGAGCAGCATGTGAGTTTTTCAGTTAATAGGGTTTTATAAATATTTGACACCAGGCGGCCATCACCTTGGGCCTGTATCACTCCGTGGAGCAGTGGCCATGTCGGGGGTTGGAGTGGGAATGTAGCAATGTTGGTTTGCATGGCGTGTCGGGTTCGGTAGTACATGAAGATGGCCAGGGCGTTGTCGCCTCCTTGTCGCAGGCTTCTTGGATCGAGAGGAACGAGCCGTTTGGAAACAGGTCGCCCAGTGAGTGGATTTGCAATTTCTTGGTCCATAGCTGGAACACTTTTTCTGATGTTATAGGTATCCCTGGAATGCTTCTCACCGGAAGGGGGGGGGGAGTATCTGGTTTGGATTCCATTTCTTTTAGCGATTTCTTCCATATCGTGTGCGTCGTGACCATTGTGTTCATCGGTGTTGAAGGTGTTGGTGGCTCGTTGAATATGACTGCAGAAAGTAGATAGGGCGTTGCTAGAGCTCTCTCAATTTGCATGTGTGGCCGGATGGAGTGTGTTGCGTACCAGTGGCTCAGGTACTGGGCTTGTGCTGCCCAGTAGTAGCCCTCTATATCGGGTAAAGCCAGTCCGCCTTGCGTTATGGCCAGGATCATAATGCTGTGGGCTACTCTGGCAACCCTGCCCGCCCAGACTAGGTCGAGAAGAATGGACTTGATTTGTTGTAAGAATTTTTGCGTGAGTAGTAGAGGAATATTTGTGAAGAGATAGAGTAGTTTGGGGAGAATTACCATTTTCGCTAGGGACACTCTGCCCAAATGTGTGAGGGGAAGTGTTTTCCATCTGTTCACTTTGGCTTGGATGGTGTCGAGTGTCGTTTCGTAGTTGTCTTGCATGATGTCTGCGCTGGATCTGGACATAAGTATCCCTAGATATCGGACCTTCGAGTGATGCTAGTGGAAGCCAAAGTTGTCTTGGAATTCTTTGGTCGATTTTGAATTATTGATTTTTAGTCCTGAGAAGTTGCCGAATTTGAGAACTGCTCGCATCACTGGGTTCAGGTTGTCTTGTGGGTCGCGAAGGAAGAGTGCTGTGTCGTCGGCATATAGTGAAACCACCAATTTGTGCGGGCCGAAGGCGAGACCTCTGTGCAGGTGATAAAGCCTAAGGTCGGATGCTAGGGGTTCCATGACCAGGGCGAAGAGCAATGCTGACAGTGGGCAGCCCTGTCTGGTCCCTCTGCGTAGGCGGATTTCGGAGGAGCTTTTGTTTCCAAGTTTGATTTTAGATGTTGGGCATTTGTAGAGGAGGCCTATCATTTGGATGAATCGCTTGCCAAGGCCCATTCGTTCTAATATTGCAAATAGAAAGGGCCATTCCACAGAGTCGAACGCTTTCTCGGCGTCGAGAAGCACTGCTACCGCTTGGTTTTCTGGGTTAAAGGCATCCATTCCTCCGAACATTCTTCTGAGGCCAAATGATGTGTTTCTGCCTGGAAGAAATCCAGCTTGGTCTGCCAGCACCATTGCAGGCATGAGTGGAATCAACCTTCTAGTCAGGATTTTTGCAAAGATTTTGTTATCAAAGTTTATTAATGATATGGGCCTGTAGGAGTCGCAATCTTCCTTGGGTTTACCTGTTTTGAGTAGGAGTATGATATTCGCCATATAGAGTGTTGGTGGCAGCTGGTCTTTTGCTATGGCTTCTTCGTAGACCTGGAGTAAGAGCGGAGCTAGGATATCTGCGAAGAATTTATAAAATTCACCTGTTAGGCCGTCAGGTCCTGGGGCCTTGGTGCTCGGTAATTCCTTGATGACTTCTAGGATCTCTTCCGTAGTGATAGGTGCGTTCAACGGCTCACGTAACTCAGCACTCGTCCAATATAGTTCGGTTGTGTTTAGGTATTGTGTTATTTCGGTAGCATCCCCGGAATAATTGGAGTTATGTAGATTTTGGTAAAATTTACGGAATGTTTCTAATATGTCGTCTTCAGAGTATACGAGGGTTCCCGATGTGTCCAGCACTGCTTCGACTGTTGTGGGTTTTCGTTCTGCGGTGATCAGTCTTGCAAGTAGTGCACCGGGTCGTTGACCTTCGCCGTACTGACGGATCTTGTGGTGACTGGTTAGGAATGTCGCTTCTCTTTCTGCTAGTGTTCTGAAGGTTTTTAGTTCTGTCTTAAGTGCTGCGAGCGAGCTGGGAGTATTTGTGACTGTTACTACTTGTTCAAGTGTTTTGAGGCGATCTTTGCATGTGTTTAATTCTCTCTTCAACAACTTTAGGATTCCATTTTCTTTTGCTAGGCACACCCCTCTGATGAAACATTTTAGTGTCTCCCAGAGTGTTCCCGGCGACGCTACTGTGCCTTGGTTTATCTCTAGAAATGTGCTCAGTTCAGTACGCAGTTCATCAGCAAAGATTTGATCTTGGGGGGCTCTGTGCTTGAATATCCATTGGGGTCTGGTGAAGTCGCTCCGAGACATTGTGCACACTAAGGTGACTGCTGAATGATCTGAGATGGACCTGGGGAGAAATTGGCATTCACCCCATTGAAGTCTACTATGAGCCGACACGAAGATGTAATCGAGTCTCGAGCTGGATTTGTGTACCCAGGAGTAAAAAGTGAATTCCTGAGAGTCACGGTGTTTGCTTCTCCATATGTCAATGAGATCATGTGCTTTACATATTTCGGTTATTTGTAGACTCGCCTTGGAGCGTGGGGCGGTTGTCTTGTGTGTTTTGTCTATGCGTAGATCGAGTGGGGTGTTTAGATCGCCACCCCATATTATTGTGGCTTCCCTGTTTGATTCAATATGGGTCTGGACCCAGTTGAAGTTATTGGAGCCATCTATGTTGGGGCCATAGGAGTTGATCATGATTATTTCTTCCCCGTCTATGGTTCCGTGGACGAGCAGTGTTCTTCCTTCGGAGTCGTTCTGGGTCCGGATTAGGTTGAAATTTGTTGTTTTATTAATAAGAATGGCGACTCCTCTTGCGTATGATGAGAACGAGGCAAAGTATCTGTGGCAACCCCATGTCTTTGCCCAGTGGTTTTCTGAGTTAGGTCGTAGGTGCGTCTCTTGGATAAGGGCCACATTGATGTTATGACGACGGAGGTAGTGTAACAACTTCCTTGTTTTGGAAGGCTGGTTGCCCCCTTTAATGTTCCATGTGGCTAGTTTGAATTTGTTTAGTGTTGCTATGTCGTTTCTGCTGCTTTGTTTCTGTTTGGTGTTTTTGGGTGCTTAAAGCAGCTTTTCTTGAGTGCTTGTCATTCAGAAAAAGATATTCAACTATTCGAAGTGGAGTCGTTGGTCCCGGTTGGGATCGGGTGGGGCCATTTTTGGCCCTGGTCGGTGCATGTCTCAAACTGCTGGCTTGTTTCTTCTGGGAACTCTTCCCCCAACTTGAGTCCCTTTTCCCTTTCCCCCTCCCTGTCGGGCAACCCCCAACCCGCCCGAAGATAACCCCTCCCTAGATAACCTAGTGAACAGTGCTGTGCTCGGGGCACTGCTGCACTCCAAGGAACACCTATCACGAGGTGTATATAACAGACTTATGCTCATGTTCCAATCCCCCACGTCGAGCTGGATGTGGAGTTTTTTCAGGGCGGCTCACTCCCGTTCCTCTCTCTCCTTCGTGGTCTGGCCATTTCACGTAATGGACGGCATCCAATATTGTCTAGAAAGGTGTTGGCTTCCTCTGGTGACGTGAAGAATTGTGTTTTTTCAGCTTGGAGGATGCGTAATTTGGCTGGAAAGAGCATTGAGTAATGGATTTGTTCCTCTCGGAGGAGGCTCTTAACTCCACCGAAGGCTCTGCGAGATGCTTGCACCGCCGGTGAGAAATCAGGGAAAATTTGGACTTTGTTGCCATCGTATTGAATGTCTCCTTTGTCTCTGGCTAACCTGAGTATTAGGTCACGGTCTCTGAAATTCAGCAGTTTGGCAATGATAGGGCGAGGTGCCGTTCCCGGGATTGGGCGATTGGTTTGAATCCTATGAGCCCTTTCAACCATGAATAGAGGAGAGAGGGCAGTTTCTCCGAAGATTTCTTTGCATAGTTGTTCCATAAAGTCTTCCATCTTCGCAGGATTTTGTTGCTCTCTAATCCCTACCAGCCTAATGTTGTTGCGGCGGCTGCGCCCTTCTAAGTCTTCGTTTTTGGCTATGATTTCTTTTACTTGGCGCTCCAGTGATGTAATTTTGGAGGACAGGGATGTGGCGTTGTCATCAAGATCGGAGACCCTCTGTTCTATGGTGTCCAGCCTTTAGCCATGTTTATCTAGGCGATGTTGTATTTGGTCCACTTTGGATGAGAGGGTGTCGCTTTTGGCATCTAGATTGCCTATGCCTGCTTTGAGTTTGAGCAGCATTTCTCGTATATCGAGAGATTGGTGGGGTGTTGATTCGGTTTCCTGTTCCATGCTTGGTGTTGGCGCTATTTCTCGATTTGTCTGCTTGGGAGTTTTGGCTATGGCCCCGGTTTCGAACATTAATTTTCGCTGAGATTTGTCTGTTTTGCTCATACTTGTGTGGTTTCTTTACTTTGCTGGGTTGGTCCAGGGGCGGTGAAGCGGCTCTCAGCTCGGATGAGCGTGTGCTGTTTGGGGTTACGCCTCTGGTTGTAGAAGGGCACTCTCAGCTGTCTTAGGGATGCTACTGATTTTATGCGCTCTGATTCCGGTGGAAGGCTAGGGTGCAGATATGGTTCAAAGGCTTGTGCCTTGCTGGGCTGGATACCGTGTGTGGCAGAGATTGAGTGGGCGGCTAGAGTGAGATTTATGTGGGGCAGTGGTTTTCGAGCCCCGCTGTTGGGTCTCAGAATAACAACAGGAGCTTTCCTTGTGGCTGCCGCTGCTGGGCTGGTAGCCGGAGCTTTCGTGGAGTTGTCACGGCTGTTGGTGGAGCTTGTCGTTGCCAATTATAGAGTCCACCTCCCCCCCTGCTGTTTTGGTGAATGTATGGGGATTGCAGGCTGTTCCTCTGTTGGGTAGGCCGGGAGCTGCCTCGGCCGCCAAGGATGTTTGGGCAGTGGTACGGGCCCAGTCGGTGAATCTTCGCTCTGTGCTGTGCCCTTTGATTAATTGGCCGTGATCGGGATACTGTTGGCGAGCGTTTGGCGATGGTGGGGCCTGCGGCAGCCTGGGTTTGAGGAGCTGGAGAGTCCGTTGCTCGCCGAGGGCTTTAGTGTTCCTCTTCAGCCGGGCCAGAGGGGCCTGGCTGGAGTAGCTGCGTGGGCCCCTCGCCTGCTCACCGCCCGGGTTGTCTGACAGCGGTCTACGATGTTGGCAGAACATTCGCTGGAGGCGGGGCTGGGCCCGGGGCTGTTGGGATTTTGAGGAGTCGGAGACTTGTGGATCGCCACGGGTTCCAGCGAATCTTTCCCCTACGGGGTCGGAGGGGTTAGGCCGGGCCTGTCCGTTTGCTGCCCGGGAGCCTGCAGGCCGGACCGGAGACCCGGGGTGGGGTGAAAGAGGTTGGGGCGGCGTTTCTCCTACCTGATGCTGGCGGTGTGTCCGGGCTACTTCCCTCTCCGCTTCGCCTGTGTCTGGAGGGCCTCTTGAGCCGGAGGCAAACGGCAGTGCCCAGTCCGGCTCCCAACTGGAGGCCCGATGTCGCAGGTAGGTCGGGCGGGTTCTCGGCCGCCTCCGCTATGCTCGGGCCGCGGATCTCTGGACCACCACAGGCACCTCCTCCAGGGTGCCGGGGCGCTGTTCTCCCTGCTCCGCAGCCTGCGCTTTGGTTGGGACCGGGGGAGGTCACTTAGGTGAGGATGTTGCTGGAGGATCGATCACCATGTTGCCGTAGTGCAGAGCTGTTGCGGCCTTTCTCCCGCCGACACCGCACTGACCAGGATGTTGGCGGATGGCATTGAAACTGGTACCTGCCAGGCTCTTGTGTCTTTGGACACGATATTGTGACCGATGGAGGGGGATTTGGGGGTGTATGAAGCTATTTTGCCAGGATGTTTCTTGGGATCGGTGCGGATCTCTCTAGTGAGCTGCCATCTTGGACGGCCCTCTAGCGCCCTCCCTTTTTAAATTTAACTTAATTGCAACCTAAATGTGAATTGGAGTGAAGATTTACACTTGATTAATTCATTTTCTCAAATTTTGTATCAAGTTAAATGAATACTTTTGATACACAATAATTGAATAGAGTCCTCTGGATAATTTGCTGTAAGGCAGACTGTACCTTCAGCCAGGGTCCAAACAAATTCTTCTTGTTACTCCTTGCAAAGTCTTCAGATGATCTGCCCAAAAGAGAGGCTCAGCCCTCTTTTAGAGCCAAATGGGCCACAGTGATTGGTGTAGGCTAAACCTACCTTAAGGAACAATCATGGGTCGCCACCAACAATCTCCTGTATGCATGAGGTCATAACCAGAGTGCTTTGCAACAGAAAAGGTAAAGTGGGAAAAACATGTTTACCCAGTCAATTTACCGAAAATAATTCAGAGTGGTACATTTCACCAAAAACCTTAATACCAAAAAATACCAAAAATATTAAATAAATACATAAAGGGTAGTGGGGTAAGAGGATATAATGGGTCGGGATGGGGTTGGGGTGGCGTTATAAGGATAGAACATCAAAGGGCTTGGTTGGGGGACCGCCCAAATTACATTTTTTTAAACATATCTGTATTTTTCTGTATTTTGGTCAAGACAAAAGGTACCACTCTGAATTTTCCATCGGTAAGATAACATATAACCGAAAACATGTAATACTAAGTCTCATCTACCTTCTTGTTTGTTGTGGATGAAAAGGCCTCTCTAGTTCATGGAGCTCTCTGTGGTTCCCGATTAAAGCAGCCGGTCCCCCTTGAAGCTGCGACGAGACCAGACTTTTGGTCACCACCAAACCACATTCTCGTACCTTCTTTATGGGGTCCCCCTGTGGGGGTGAATACATAGTCTGAGACATGGCAGGTCACTGCCCTTGATACTGAGAGGCAGGAGCTGACTTCAGGTTGAACAGTGCATATTAAAGGGGTGTTGGGGTTTCCTGTCTCCTTTGTTTAGCCTGTGCAGCCAAGCCGCATGTGGGCCTGTTTGAAGTATACTCTATTAGTATGTTAATTATGTTAATTGCTGCCACCATCTATAGCGCGTAAACAAGCGTACAGGGAGGATCCATGGAGCCTTTGATAGTTAATTAGGCTGGCCATGGCATGAGGAAAGGTTTTGGCCCTCCCCCTTTTTGAGCTGAATCGTGAACTCCACCTGTCAGATCCCAACTAAATATGACAGGGAGGACTGTGTCTGTAGGCTGTGTCGACCCAGAGTACATGGGTCTATGTGTATGTCGTGTGGTGAGCATAGGAAAATGTGTGCAGATTAGCCCCACACATTTTCAAGAGGTTGATCTACCATCATTCAATTACGTACAAAATTTCAAAAAAGCCCAGGTGAGCGCACACCCACAGTGCGGATGGTCGAATTCCAAACAATAGTTGAACATTCCTGAACATTATCAACCACTGTCAACAATCACTGATCATCACTAACCACAGCCAATGATTGCCTGTCATGGTTGGCATCGCCATCCATGACGGAATGCCACCAGCCGTCACTAAATCCTAAAGGCTATAGCTCACCGCTGCTGGCCACTGTCTCGCAGGCTATGTTCCCGGCATCTATACCTTGGCCCTGAGGAAGGAGAGGTGTGGCTGAAGCCTCCCCCCCCCCCGCACCCTCTTTAGCAAAGTCACAGCCATTAGCTTTGCCAGTGTTTATTTTCTTGTGGTCACAACTATTTGAAATGGCTCAGAACCCCCTTCCCCTCAATATCCCAGAGCCAAACTCACTCACTCTCATGATACCAAGAGCAACTCTCAGGGACGCTGAACGCCACGCCAATGGTGCACGGGTACTCTGGGGTCAGTGTCAGCATCCAGGCCTGACAAAATGCTCACACTTGTGCATTACTGAGACCGCGCTCAATGGCGGATGCTTTCTATCAGAAAAACCAATGAACTCACTGTAAAAAAAATGTGTTTTTAAAGAAATTAAGCCATATCTGCATTATCATTAGGAGGTGCGTGCAAGGGAGGGGGGTGGGGAATGCTGCTGTCATTAGCCGAGCTCCCTCGGCTCAGTAAACACCAGGCGCGAGATTCATACATCAGCATTAAGTGAGATTTAACGGGGGGCTGTTTGTCTTACAGCTGTCAGCGCTGACAACAGAGCGGTACGACAGAAGTGGGTGGGGGTGACCAGTACATGAGCCCCCAGCGGTGCAGACCCGAGTCCCTGTGCAGGTCTATATCCCAGTGCAGACCTGTGTTTCACGCAGACAAGGGTGCAGCCGCAAACTGGACACAAGTGCCCACCGGGGTGGATTACTATTAATACTGCTGTTGTTAGCAGTAGTAATGGTGGTTATAGCAGTGGCGGTGGTAATGACGACTGTATTGTTGCTAGCAGTAGTAGTACCGGTCCCCTAGACCTATGCCCCATGTAGAAGTGGGTCCCTATGCAAACATACATGGGCACCCTCCTGCCTCAATGGAGCGTAATGAACACTGACAAAGGACATCAAGGCCTGAACATACACTGACCCCACCACAGCACAAACAACAGAACACTCTCATTGCACGAACACCACTCTTCCACGGAACCCTCATAACACAAATCGGACCAGACATTTAAATCCAATGAACACAGCACGAAACTAGGGCCTCGCCCAATGCAGGTGAGACAAAGCTAGCGAGTTCCACCAACACCCCCTTCCCGTGCAATCAATGCAGTGCCCAACCAAGGCCGTACAGACGGCGACATCTCCAACAACAGTACCCACGAGCAAAACACCGAGACCTCCCAACACACAGTAAGAGGCAAAGCATCGATTACAGGAAACCTTCTATTTAGCGCTATTAGCACATAAGATGTTGCTTCAGTTAATATCTGATTATGTAAACACTTAATAATCCGTCATAGGCATGTACAAAGGACAACAGCAGATTTGTACCTCTTTTCACACCTTTTTGTTTTTCTGACGGACCATCACAACATAACCCACTAGATGTAGCCACACAATGAGCTCATGCAATCAACACAACACACCAGCCATGCAGATAGGAACGTGTTGCTCCTCAGCAGTACTAAACACACAGCAGAACAGCTACATATTCCCATACAAGAACACAGAGAAGAAGCAACATGAATCAGACACATCAACTATACCCCACCAGCACAAGAGCACCAACCCAAAGCACCAACTCCAAAAAAAGTGTAACATTTTTACATAGAGCTTCATGCCGGATTCCTCCTACTTATAGACCCTCTTATAATATGTGGAATAAAGTGACCACTACCATACGTTGTGAGGCTATTGCAAGTTATTGGACATCCACTCCATGGGGAGGTCAGCTGACATGTACCAACTGACACTTAGGGAACAGTGGGGGAAGAACACCCAGGGAATGTTTTATCTAAGGACATGCAGCAGCCAGAAAACAGAGGTTCCATTCATGCACAGGCAAACAGGCAATGCACCATCAACTACCACTCATCTATTGACTGGGTGCCATTAACCCACACTCCTTCAAAGCTACCTCATTTTACTGAGCTGCAATTAGTGTAATTTCCACCTGTAACACATTGCAAGACAGTATTCTCTCTACAACCGAATACCAAAATTCTTTATACTAGTACATTTTGACGCAAAGTGTGCACCCCTGCCTCCCATTTCGAGGTACCAGGACAGTACTCGCCAAGGTATGTGACGTATGAGGAGCAAATGAATCAACAGAGAGCCGCGCTGGGACTCTGCCCAGTATACATCAGAATATCCATACCTGTTGAAGTGCCCACAACCAGACAACCCTGGGCAGTTCGGTACCCTATCAGACAGCCGTACCAGCCGCTGATACAAAATGAAGAGTACCTACAGACGGTCCATGAAGAGACCTTAACGCCTTAAAGGAAGGCCAGTTAAAATGAAACAAGGGCCTAAACTGACCCGTGAAAGTACAAAAGCAGCTATCGGAGATAACACGCCAGTGCGAGTAACTACAAAAATGAATAGAATAGACACAGAGAGGAGACAATGTTACAACGTGAGGAAACAGTGCTACGAGACAAGATGGAAGCAACCGTCCTGTTAAACATGTGTAAATAGGCTTGAAAGTCAAGATGCTAAGAAATCGATACTGCTAGCAATGCTTAGTAGAAGATAGAGCTACAATCGCCAACCATATATCTACCTCAATAAGGCACATTATACAAGTGCAACTCCTTTTTGTAAAAGCAGAAATGTACCCAGGCGGCCAGAGGCCTGACAGGCCAAGTTTCGAAACCCAGCCAAAGGCAAGTGAAGGAGCGGAATAGAAACTCAACAAAGAGCGGCTCATGCCTAGGAAATCGAGGTCAACCAGAGAATGGGAGGAGAGCGTAAGCTCACAAGACTCCAACTTCAGAGCATACTAGCCTGCCTCATGAAGGTCAAGATAAGGGGGGCCATTGCAGGTGGCGAGGCTGAAACAGAATTAAATGCACTAAAAGCTGGAAACTGAAGCAGATTCATGGTGAACTAACACGTGACCAGCCAGGCGCGAAGAACTACCATCGCCTGATGTCATCCAGGACCCGAGGATGCCATAACATTCCCCGATAAGAGACTACAGTTTCGAGGCCATCCTTAGCCAACTAATTGACACATCGCCCTAAAGCACTGATTGATGGAAGGGAGGCAGGGTGAAACTTGGACTTGGAGTCCTCATTATTGAGTCGTGTTGGAGTAAGTGAATCCTGCACCCCCTGTCATCACATGGTGCAGCTATCTTGTCTTACAAGTTCTGGAGGGTGAGCGCTGACCTATGGGCCCGTCAGCGATTTCCTCTTCCCCAGAACACTTGGTAGCGTGAGGATGGTTCCGGCCATTAATTATTGATCATAAATACTAAGACACCTTTAGACCGACGGCACGAAGTAACTCTAGGCCTTCGGTAAGATCACGAGTCCTTTCACCATTCCGGCTGAGTAGACTGAGAAGCTCCCCGTGGACAGTGATAGAGTAAAATTTCTAAAATCTGCAGTGGGTCTAAAGGAACCCGCCTTTCCAAGCATAACCCTTCTCATTCCCTCGGGCAGCGGATCAGACAAAAACCTTAACCAGTGGGAAGAGGAAGGGGCGGTGATCCCGAAGTTCCAGAGAGGAAAAGATGCGATTGGTGAGTGAAACAACAAACCCGTTACTTTGGCAAATGTCTTGTAGGCATTAGAGTAAGTAAGAGAGAGAAAGGTAACGGAGGGTGGCGGAGAAAAAATAAAGTAGTTAGAAGTAGAGAAGACTGTATTTATATAGGGGGTAATGACTCGAACATAAGAAATAAATAGTGGATACCAGGGGGACACCCGAGATAAAACGTAAGGATACCGGGGGGACACACGAGATAAAACGTAAGGAGTACCAGGGGGGGCACCTGAGACAAAACATAAGGATTACCAGGGGGGCACCTGAGATAAAAATGTAAGGATTCGCCTTATTCCTGCGCTTTAAAGAGTGGTCAGAAGAAACATGAACTCATGGCCCACAGTGGGGGGACAATTTAGGCTACATTGACGATTAAAGACGGCATCAAAGGGGTTTGTTTACATCCCATGACGGGGTATTGATTAGAAGGCAGGTATACGTGTATCCAGCTGGTGTTCGTCTAGTCTGTCGAGTGTTTGTCATATGTGTCTTGTTGTATGTCAAATGTAAAATAATTGTATTAATGATTGGTTGAAATGCATTTTGGCTTTACGCGATTCTGTAACTAATAGGGAATCGCCATTGAATTGATAGGTTTTGAGTAAATTGTTGGTGTAAATTTTGGCAGGAAAAGATTGGATTGGAGCTTGCGTATGTGGTGCTCACTCATACCAGTAGAGGGTTAAAGAACTGTGTAAATACTGTTAGTGACAAAATTAAAAATGGAGAAGTTACCCCGCTTGTGCATTTGTGCATGCAACTGCCCAAGCATGCACCCAAACTAAAGAAATGCAGCACAGAGTGGGTTAAGGGTACCGCCAATAAGATGTTTATGCCGTGGCCCCAGAACGGGTCACCCTCTAAGGCTGTTTTCCTACACGCCACATATTCGGGCAAGAAGTTAGAGAAACTTCTTGCTGTTCTAGAATTGTGAAAAATGTTTTAAGAAACAAAGGTGGAAGAACCACCGACAGACTGGATACTAAATGTATGTACGGAGGGGGGTGAGATGCCTACTGTGCCACCAGCCCTGCCTGAGCCAGTCATTGAAGGAAGCAAGTCAGAGGGTCTTTACCCACTTAAAGAACTTAAAGCAGCCACGGGGTATAGCAACCCGCACATGAGTCGCCTACGTACAGTAGTGACAATAATAAGGGAAAAGAACAGGAAAACAATATCGCCTCCGCAGTCTCAAGGGACAAAGAGGGATATGCGAAGATGAAGGGAAAGCTTGGGCACGGAGTTGTGCACCTCCAGATAAGGAGAGAGAGGGAAATAAATGGACAGGAAATGAAGGTAGAGGTGATGAGATAGCATTCGCGAAAGACAAATGGATGGGAGATCAAATATTAATGAAGTTGGATGGAAAAGGAAGTGATGATTTGAGGCCAAGGGAGAGGTCTGATGAGACGCAAAGGAGAGAAAGAGATGAAAGGACTAGAAAGAAGGATAGGCTAAGGCGAGAACAACTATATCGCGAAGAGCAAGGAGTACCGCTCAGTCGCACACAGTACGCAGCCTATAAAAAGTACAGGCAGAACATGTTAAGGTTAGAGGAAGAAAGGAGAGTGCATGAAAGGGAAGTAAAAAAGCGGGAAGATGAGGAAAGTAGAAGGGCAAAGGAACGTAGAAATGAACGGATGAGGGAAGTAGATAAGGCTAGAGAAGAAGCAAAGAAGCGAAAGGAAATAGATGAGGAAGTAGAATGTAAGCGCAGAGAGAGGGCACGGGATCTTGAATATTTGGAACGGGAAGTGATTAAACCCAATCCTACAGTAGAATGGGAAGACATAGAAGAATACTTTCCTGCAAGTGATGCAGTACCAGGTACAAGCGGGACAAATATAGAAGATGACTTCGACATCAGAATCATCGGGGAAACGATCGATAAAATATACGACGAGATGGGGCTAGAGCAGATATCCGATGGGGGAAGGGAAGATGAGCGCTTAGAGAGCACTCAGCTATATGACACTGAGGATGTCACCCGAAGTAGTGGGAGAAGGGGACTGTCCCTAGACAGGCTGGAGATTGGGCAGAATGAAGAAGATGCAAGGAGTTGTGTAAACTGGGAGTATTCCGGATCTGACTCCGGTGGGGAAGCGGAGGATGTAGCACATGAGGAAGGGAGTCGGTGCGAAAAACGGCTCCCAGGGGACCGAGGGGTACGATGGTCAGACGCTAGCAGGTCCACAAGTCGGGCACCGAAGTCTGCCGCGCAGTCCGGCCGACATGAAGGAACACCCCACGGTCAGAGGGGGGCATCAGCACCTGCCTATGCAGACAGATTAAGGGCATTGCCAGGTAGACGGCAAGGCGGGAATGCCACCCCGGCGATAGACCGGAGAGCTATGGGGAAGAGAAGGAGGACTGTGCATTCCAATTCCCGTTGCTAGAAAAGGGGGGAGCAAGACCACAATATATTCTATGGGCACACATGGACCGAGAGAACCTTAAAAATAAGCTTCCAATGCTGAAATCGGGAGCCTAGAAAGTGGATACACGAGTTAGAGAAAATGACGGGGGTGTCACCTTAGCTATAGGGGACATTAAGTGCCTCCTAATTGCCATAATTGGTGAAAGAGCAGATGATGCATGGAAACTAGCAGGCTATCCTAGGGTAACCCTAACTAACACCTCCCATGACGGAGCGCCATTTAATAACTGTAGTGCAGCAGTATGGAAAGCGCTGCGAATGCTATATCCAGACACTTCTGATATGGAAGCTATAATGACTCGAAGAATGAAAGAGTCAGAGGACCCGTTGATTTATATCCAGAATTTTCAAGACGTGTGGGTGCTCGAAACGCATGAGTCTTGGACGAAATCTATCCCTCTATTCTACCACATATTATGCCAAGGGTTGCCTCAACCGGAAGCAGCTAAAAAAATTGGTAGGAATAGAAGCAAAACCATGGGCCGAAATAGAGTTGGCAATCGCACACTACTGTAGATTTTTGCAAGAAAAGAATCGGAAAAAGGAAGCAGGCGAAGCTGGTGCAAAAGAAGCTCTCAAAGTATGCTCTCGAGGGAGCCATGCTCACCAGCCAAGCTGAACCAAGCGCACAACAAGCGACCAACCCATCGCAGAATAATCAGGATAACGCAGGATTTTACCCAAGAGGAAGGGGTTTTGGAGGAAGAGGATGGCAGATTAATCAAGGAGGGTTTCGAGTTAACCAGGGAGGCTTTCAGAATAATCAAAATGGCTTTCAGAATGCGCAGATGGGCGGTCCAGCTATGCCAGATGGACAGATGGCCCGACCACCGCCAGCGTGTTGGCTGTGTGGAATGACAGGACACGTGGCATGCATGTGCAGAAGCCAAGGCATGTGACAAAACAGCCAAGGGATGGGGGCAGGCATGGTGAATCAGCGTGCTGTCCCGCAACAGGGCAGTGCACAAAATTACACAGTGCAGCCGCAGGTGTCAGGCGTGCAGCAAGGTGCACAGCAAGTGGTTCAACCACCGAACATGGGGAACTTGCTGCAGGGACAACCCCAGCAGGCACCACCGCAAATGTCACAGGCCACTAGCTCTGGAGGGGGAGTTAACCCTGTGGCTGGGGGAAATCAACAAGTATACAGTGGAACAAACTTATATATGAAATAGGACAGCTCACGGGGGACTCTGATGTGCTCTATCCTATCAGTGACACCAGACCCTAACAGGGAACCAAGGGTGAAGGTCACCATAGGGGGGAAAGAATATTCCTTCTTAGTTGACACGGGTGCGACACGCTCGTGCATACAAGAAGGCAGGTTTTGCTTGTCCGGCGAGGCCATAGATACTCAGAGTTTCACGGGAGCTCACAGTAGAGTTCCCTTTACAGACGCACTCCCAGTCTTTGTGGGAGAGCGCGAAATGAATGTACCCCTATTATATTCACGTCAGACCCCAGTAAATATTCTGGCCCGAGACCTGATGACTAAATTAAACATGACCATCTCGTTCACCGAGAATGGTATAGTGTGCTCCACTCCAGGAATGCATTATTCAAACGTGTGCAAAATGATCAGAGCATACTCGGGACGTATAGCCATGAGAGCTGTACCGTTAGAGCCAGAAGTCTTTGCATATGGCGTGCGGGTGCTTATGGTGGGACTACCAGGCCTCACAGACCAAACTATGAGAACCCCTGATGAGTTTCTATTCAGGCCAAGAATACCCATGCACGAAGAGGAGGGGCAAGTATTTCCCTTAATGATACAATCTTCCGCAGTGCGAGGGAAAGTGGTATTGGTCGAAGGATATGATGACGAAGGCAGACAATTGTGTGCGATTATCGCCATCGAAGAAGGGTATCGAGTGACTGACGTCACCGATGACGATCTGTTCGAAGAGCACCCTGACCTAGAGGAGACAAGAGTGGAAATAAGTCTCACATTTTGGGTCAAAATGATCAGATGGGAGGTGCCACAGAGAATGATGCTGGTGCTGGTACGTCCAGAATACTTTGCTAACGACATGGCCCAAGTGCCTGCCACGGTATGGACTACAGAGCCCTATGATGTAGGCCTCCTGAAGGGGGCAGGTGAAGTGAAAATTAAACTGAAACCAGGAGCAATTTTACCACGGGCACGACAATATCCCATGTCCAGAGAGGCAGATGAAGGGATCGCGAAGACAATTTCCGCCATGTTGGAGCAGGGCATCCTAGTGACGCCAGAATCACCTTGCAATACGGTGATTTACCCTGTCAAAAAATCAAAGGGAGAGTCCTGGCGTTTAATACAAGATTTACGAGCATCAAACAATATAGTTGAAGCCGAGTTCCCTCTAGTCCCCAATCCATCCACAATACTGTGTAATATACCCACTGGGGCAAAATCTTTCACAGTGATTGATTTGAAAAACACATTTTTCTCAATTCCACTGCACCGTGACTCTCAGGACCTGACGTCATTCACCTTCAGACAAATGTGCATGAAAAGTACAAGGTTGCCACAGGGGTATTGCGAGTCCCCGTCTATTTTCAACAGAGTCCTGCAAATGGACGTAGGCAATATTGCGGTGGACAGCGTTGTTTTGCAGTACGTAGATGACATTGTGATCTGCAGCACCACTGAAGAGCAATGCAGGCGCGACTCTGTCCAGCTATTGACTATATTGGCTGAAAAGGGATACAAAGTTGATAAGGAAAAGTTGCAGTACTGTCAACAGGAGGTGTTGTACATAGGGCAACTGATCTCTCATAAGGGGAAGAAGGTAACCCCAGAAAGGGCTGAAGCCATCATGAACACGGCCAAGCCGCGCACGTTAAAACAAATGCAGAGCTTCTTAGGCCTGTGCAATTATGTCAGAGCATGGGTCTTTGACTACAGCTCATACACCAAGCCTTTGCTTCAGGCTTTAAAGAAAGCCCAGGCAACAAAAGGAGAAATTGAATGGACTGAGGCAATGGAGAAAGGGTTTTCAGAACTCAAGGGGGCAATTTGTAAGGCCCCAGTTCTCGGGATTCCTAATTATGCAGAGGAATTCTTCCCGTTCTCACACTCTGATGGTAATTTTATGACGACAGTGCTCGCGCAGCGAACCTCGCTGGGGTACAAGCCCCTGGCATATTATCTAGCTGCTGCCGCGTTCGCTATCGAAAAAGTGTCATCCATTGTGATGGGGTGCTCCATGACATTATATGTTGAACATTCGCTTTTCGCCATACTAGAGAAGCCAAAGGGCACACTGACATCTCAGAGAGCATCCGCCTATGAGGTGATTATCTCTAACCCATCAATCAAAATAGTTTGATGTAAAACTGTGAATCCTGCTACATTCATAGCTGAGCCAGTCACAGAGGGAGAACCTATACACGACTGTGCGAACTATGAGGAATTTTATGATGAGATCCCCAGGGTAAAGGAAAACGTCCTGGCAAGTGGAGAGATCGTCTTTATTGACGGTTCTTCAAGAATCGACCAAGAAGACGGACAAAGGTATACAGGCGTGGCTGTGATAAAACACCTAGCGAAGGGAGAGTTTTGAGTGCTCATCAGTGCGCAAATACCCTCTCACTATTCTGCGCAAGCTGCAGAACTGCTGGCACTGATACTCGCCATTGAGAATCATGCAGACCAGGAAGTAACTGTGTACAGTGACTCAGCCTATGTGACGTCCACAGTACATGCAGGTCTAGCACGCTGGAAAAGGAGGGGCTACCTCCGAGCAAACAGCACGCCAGTGCAACATGCAGCCTTATTGGACAGGCTGATAAAAGCACTACAGCTCCCAGTGGGCATAGCGGTCGTGAAATGCGCCGCTCATACCAAGGGGACGGATTTCGTGTCACGTGGAAATCAGAGCTGGTCAAGTGGCACAGCGAGTAGAGCGCTCGCTTTGACATCCGTGCAGAGCCTGTTAACTCAGGTTCAAATCCCGGCAGGGCCAAACTCAGCCTTTCATCCTTCCGAGGTCGATAAATGAGCACCACACACCGTGGGTAATAATAAGCAGCGCTCAGATACCTGAGGGTTCGTAGCGCTATATAAATGCCTAATTATTATTATTATTATTATTATTATGAAGCAGACAC
Organism: Ambystoma mexicanum; assembly: GCF_040938575.1. Classification (NCBI taxonomy): domain Eukaryota; kingdom Metazoa; phylum Chordata; class Amphibia; order Caudata; family Ambystomatidae; genus Ambystoma; species Ambystoma mexicanum. The sequence goes on along the minus strand of NC_090932.1, from coordinate 1,131,167,347 downwards.
GGAAGCCAAGCGCATGGCATCCAAAACTGAAACAATCATGGACGTGGAAGTGGCACGTACCAATGAGAGGATGATGGTAGCACGAGCCACACCAGAAGCCTATAGCAATATGGGGCAGACACAGCAAATGGACTCCAGGTGGAGGCACCTCAGGAGGAGAAGAATTTGTGGAAGCGTCGAGGGTGTTCTTTAAACCCCTCTGACGGGTTGTGGAGGCAAGACAGCACTGGTAAACCAGTAATGCCTGTCGCCCTTCTAAAAGTAGCGTTAGAGCAACTGCACTACCCCATCCATATGACAAAAGAAAATCTTGCTGCAACGCTCGCAGAAGACTGGTTCACACCGAATTTAGCAGAGCATGTTGCATTTTTCATGTTGAACTGCATAATCTGCCAGCAATGTACCGCTGGGCACACATTAAAAGTAGTGAGAGGGATCATCCCCAGACCAAATGGACCATTCCAGCACTTGCATATCCACTATGTCGACATGATTCAAGTGTGAAACGGGTACAGGTATTTAATTGTGGTGGTGTGTCCATTCTGTAGATGGATAGAAGCAGCTCCCTGTACACACCCAGATGCTACCTGTGCTGCCAAGTTCCTAGTGAGGGAGGTGTTCCCTAGGTGGGGGGAGGTGAAGTGATGAGATCAGATAACGGGGCTCACTTTGTTAATGCAGTGTTCGAACAGATTAGCTTGTTGCTTGGTATAAAGCACAAGTTCTCGTCGGCGTATCATCCTGAGGGGAACGGGATATGTGAACGGATCAACGGCTTGCTTAAGGAGAGGATAGCCAAGTTGAAGCGCACATTAAAGAAGGGATGGCTGCACTGTCTACCATTGGCATTGTATGCACTTCGGAACCAACCAGGCTCCAACCATCATCTCACGCCGCACAAGATAGTTACAGGCAGAAGGATGAGGACCCCTCTAACCCCCCGAGATAGAGCTAGTTGTGATGCCTAGCCGACTAGAGAGGTCCTGGGAACAGAAATGCAAAAATACCTTGACTGTATGACATCCAGCTCCTCTGTCATTACAGGCCAGCTGCAGCGACGGCGAAAAGGGGACGGTGCAGCACAAAACTCAGCAGGAAGTGCTGAAGCAGACACCGAGCAAGGTGTACATGCGCCCCTCGTCTTCCCTGGTGACAGCGTACTTATGAAGGATTTTACCAGGAAAAGGTGGGACGAGCCAAGATATAATGGCCCTTTCATCGTAGACGACTGCACCCCCTCCGCCGTCAAGCTCCAGGGCAGAAGGGCATGGATCTTCCTGAATGACATTAAACCCTATATAGGAGAGAGCCCTCCTGCTGCACCCAACTGTAAAGAAACCACAGACAACGGGGAAGAAACTCAGCACGTGCAGACAAGATCCATGGTGAGGAAGAAGGACGCATGAGCAGAAAACCAAGACAAAGAACCCAGATGCAAAGTGTGGCATAGAACTGGACAGGTTCCCCAAGCAAGGGGAAATAAGGACATAGCGAATACTCTGTACATCCCAGTTGCAGGGTAAAGAGAAACACATCCTAAGCCACAACAACATTGATAGAATGAGCTTTCGAAAGTATGACATGCTCAATTAGTTCAAAGAATCAAGACTCTGGTAGACTGCAAGTAAGACATTGCCTGAGAGTGTAACACAGTATCCTGAAGCAATCAGTATTGAGACTTTGTTCACAGAACTTATGGTACATTCCGGCAGAAGTCTCAAGTGGGATGTGCTAACCTATTTCCAACTCGTGGTGCTATCATAACCATCACTCATAGGGAGAGGAGCCAGTGTCACAGACTTTATCCAAGATCCGGCCAACAAGAAAATAATCTGGCAACTACTGACTGTCATCACGGAAGCCTTCATTGTACTGCCTGAGTACAGTGAGAAGGACACAAATGCTTCCACCACCAATAGACATTGATGAACTTACGTTTAATTTGTTCTTCCAAATAATCGAGAAGTGCCCAGGGCTCATCGGGAGAACTGACACACGCACTTATATCAGAGATCCAAGAAATCTAGCCCAACTGAGTCAGCTGTGGACTAAATTAAATCATTTGGTGGTAATCCACGCGACGGGAAGGTGCAAAGACTGTGCAAATCAAAAGAAAAGCTTGTGATCAGGACACAGCCAAAGAGGACAAATGTCCCTATCACCCGAGGACACACGGCTGGCGCAGAACGTTCTGTTTAGATTAGTCACAGACTATCCAGAAATGGTAGGAAGGCCTGCAGATGTTGACGTCATCACCTTCCTTAGAGATCCAGCCAATGCCTCACACATGGGCACACTTCTCCATGGTATAATGCTCCAAGTGGAGCTGTCCAACTTCCAGCAAGAATTCCTAAGGAGATTCCAATAAACTTTCCGCCGTGGAGCAGATCAAGGAGAGAGACCCTGTTCTTCAACTTGTCGCAGAGAGTCCGAGTGAAAGGAGCGGACACAAGAACTTCACCATATTATTTTGATTTTTCTGCATTTTTCTAATTTTTTCCTATTTTTTCATATGTTTATTTTTATTTTTACTTTTGTTTTTATTTTTACAACATTTTATTTTTGTGTGATTTTTAGCAGTTCCATCTTTTCCTTCTTTTGCATTGAGCAAGTTCCAGCATGTCCTCAGGAACAAGACAAATTCGAGGCATGCATTGGGACCTCACCTATTATCGATATCTATAATGAATGTGATGTACCAAAGGTGCTAGCCTAACCCTTAATCTAGCACAGGAACTGTACTGAGTACCCAGAGACTACCGTCATCACTCACGTGAGGGGGGAGGGGGAACATTTGGAGAAGCACTCGTCCCTCTAATAGTAACAAACTCTCGAAATACGAGACCAGAGCAAAAGAAGGAATAAATAATTGACTATGAACTCATTCGAAATGGGGGCCCAGAACAGTAAATTGGTTTTACCCACAACAGAAGGGCACCCCCACTTCCCTGGAAAAAAATGCTGCAAATTGTCATTCCGAATGATTGTGTGTATATGTATAGTTATTATTATTGTTTTTCTGTCATTAACAATCAGAACTGCTTTCTTTATTGGTGCGCGAAGTGCACCAATCTCACTGCACCCACCAGATAATGAACATCTGGGGCCTACGAAAGCACCCAGACTCTATATAGTCATTCCTGTCCCAAGAAAACCCGATGAAAAAAGTAACAAAGATAATTTAAATGTAATGAGCAATGATTTAGACACATTTGAGGTAACAAATGAAGAGAAAAGCTGAAGACAGGGTCAGCACGGAATGAATGAAAACGCTGCACTGACCACTGCACGCACCCACACACAGGATGCACACAGACAAGGGCAAGTGTCAATGGCTACAGGGCCTCCAACAAAAGCAGCAGAGAAGAGGAGTCTGCATGCCGAACAATCTATTCCAGAAAACAGTGGAAGTACTCAAGAGGAGCCAAGTGAACCACTAGAGAGAGAGGGCATAGCAAAATCCCTCAAAAGAACAGAAGTAGCCACAAAGGAATTCACAGATAAAACACAAATGCTGATAGACTATTTGTTCCCATTCATAGTCAGAGCAAAGAACCTGCACGAGGAGCTGGAACATAGAACTGCAGAGACTATAATGACAAACACGCCGGCTCGAGCACTGCAAACAATCACCAGATCTATAACTCAGCCTCACGCTGAGGAGATGGTGAGCCAATGGCGGCCAGAGAACCATGATGAAAACCAACAAGAGGAGAGGATGAGAAACACAAAACCTTCTCCTACCATAGCGAGGCAGCCTGCTCCACCGAGACACCCATAGAGGAAAAGCAGCACAGACGCATTTAGAGACATAGTCATAGCAAACTACAGAAGAACGCTGAGAATCAAGAGAAGCCCACACGAAGATAACAATGAACTTAATGATTACCTGGATAGCACAGCCCATCTCGGAAACAACATATGGTACCAGCACATGAAGGAAGTAGGACGAAGGCAGTCAGAAGGAGAATGCTTTGTCTGTGCTCTCCCACCATACAGCATGGGAAAATCCAAGATCTTCATGGCTGTAGAAATTGATGTCCCTACAGCACACTGTATGTCACATATAGCAATGTGCAACACCAGAGGACAATTTATGGGAAGAGGCACCTCGTTGATATGGGCCAACAAAAAGGATTACCCAGATGAAGATGGCTACGTCCAGGACATTAAAACAAGAAACCGAGCACTCACCAGAAATCATGTGATCAGGTACGAGAACCCTGGCATCAAAGGATCAGGGATAAGATGGGAAGTTAACCCGAGACTGAACATTCAAGGGAAGACTGCAGAAGAGGCTCAAATCTTGAAGAACAGAAGCCAAATGCAGATCTGGGGGTCAGTGGTCTCCCCAGATGGATGGGACGACGGAGTAGTAATCTGCCGAACATGGATGGTCCTTCGACCATGCAAGGAAGCAATAGAGAATTCACTGTGGCCAAAGCTAGTAACATGGGTCGAAGATAGAGGGGGACCCCTGCAGATAGTGCCACTGGAGAGCCCAAAACTATGCTTCAGAAACAATGGCACAAGGAAGATAGGAGAAAAGCAAAACTGCGGAAGAATCTTTGAAGCTCCAGGAATGACACAAGGAACCACAGTTATTATGGACCATTACTGGGCGTGTGGATCCAAGGCGTACATAAGGTTGCTGAAGAACTGGGAAGGCATATGCACACTAGTGAACGTCCACGTTCCCGCGCTAGTGATCCCTACCCTAAGAATGACCTGAAGTTGGACAGTTTCCCGAAAGCATTTGCTCATTTAAGAAGAAGGAGATCTGTGGAACTGGTATCCCAGATGAAGAGGGAAAATTACGTTTCTCCGAAATCAGAAGAGGCATTCCATGCAATCCCGTACGAACACAGGCTGTTCAGCCTCACCTCAACAGTATTCACCACACTACTCCTGCCCCACATCCAAGTTGGAGTGAATACTAAATGGTTGCAGATAACCAGATGGGAGTTATTGCAGACCATCAATACCACTATAAAAGGATTCAACGGGATCAAAGAAGAGCTGAGAGCAATCAGACTGATGACCCTCCAAAACAGATATGTGCTTCACATGATCACTGCAATGGATGGAGGTGTTTGTGCAAAAATCGGAGAATCATGTTGCACATGTCTACCATCACACAATGAAGAAAACGGAACCCTAACAGAGGCCATAAGCATGTTGACAAACCTGAAAAACCAGATGATCGATGAAAGTGATGAAGGGGACGATGACTGCTGGTTTGGAGACTTATTCTCGTGGGTCCCACAGTGGATGGCAGACATATTCAAGTTTCTGGAAGCCCTACTAGTAATGGTATTGCTAGGATCCTGTGTCAGAAAACTACGAAGAAAGCCATAGGGATGAAAATAATGGTTGATGTCGAGCCAGGATGGAAGCCCAGAGACCTGACCGATGAAGAAATAAGAGACTTTGTGAAGGCCAGCACATTTGCGCCAGAGGGAAAAGAATTTCACATACCCTAAGAAACGAAGAAGGTATGAAGAAAAATGGATCTACTGCAGCCCAAATGGACAATGTCAGCTAATGACATGGAACAAAGACAAACATGTGAAAACAGCAGGGAGTTTGAAAGGAGTGATAAAAATATGGACTCCAAAGACTCACACATTCACACCATCAAGTACAAACGCTGAAGACGATGAACATGACACTGAAGAATCAAAGGAAATAAGTGCAAAAGAGATTGCAGAAGTGGTCGATGAACCAACCAGAGGGGGGAGTGTAGAGGAGGTCCCAGACATGGCCTGCACCCCTGCCTCCAATTTCAAGGTACCAGGACAGTACTCGCCAAGGTACATGACCTACGAGGAGCAAATGAATCAACAGAGAGCCGTGCTGGGACTCTGCCCAGTATACATCAGAAGATCCATACCTGTTGAAGTGCCCACAACCAGACAACCCTGGGCAGTACGGTACCCTATCATACAAGCCGTACCAGCCGCTGATACAAAATGAAGAGTACCTACAGACGGTCCAAGAAGAGACCCAAAAGCCTTAATGGAAGGCCAGTGGAAATGACACGAGGGCCTGAACAGACCCGTGAATGAACAAAAGCAGCTATCGAAGATAACACGCCAGTGCGAGTAACTATGAAAATTAATGGAATAGACACAGAGAGGAGACAATGTTACAACATGAGGAAACAGTGCTATAAGACAAGATGGAAGCAACCGTCCTGTTAAACGTGTATAAATAGGCTTGAAATGCAAGATGCTAAGAAATCAATACTGCTAGCAATGCTTAGAAGACGATAGAGCGGCAAGCGCCAACCATATATCTACCTCAATAAGGCACATTATACAAGTCCGACTCCATTTTGTAAAAGCAGAAATGTACCCAGGCGGCCAGAGGCCTGACAGGCCAAGTTTCAAAACCCAGCCAAAGGCAAGTGAAGGAGCGGAATCGAAACTCAACAAAGAACGGCTCATGCCTAGGAAATCGAGGTCAAACAGAGAAGGGGAGGAGAGCGTCAGCTCACAAGACTCCAACTTCAGAGCATACCAGCCTTCCTCATGAAGGTCAAGATAAGGGGGGCCCATGCAGGTGGCGAGGCTGAAACAGAATTAAATGCACTAAAAGCTGGAAACTGAAGCAGATTCATGGTGAACTAACACGTGACCAGCCAGGAGCGAAGAACTACCATCGCCTGATGTCATCCAGGACCCGAGGATGCCATAACTTTTCCCGATAAGAGACTACAGTTTCGAGGCCATCCTTAGCCAACTAATTGACACATCACCTAAAGCACTGATTGATGGAAGGGAGGCAGGGTGAAACTTGGGACACTAGGCACAGGGGTGTCCATTTTGCATGTTGCTAATTAAAAGTGGAAATTTATGTCTAGGGGTCTAACCTGCCCAATCACAATGGACCAAGTTATCTGGAGTCCTATAGATACTGTAACCAATAGGACGTTGTAGATGTAGTGACGTCTATCATGCGTGATGTAGAGGGATGGGCGTAGACGCCCACCCGATAAGAGTTATCCAATCCGCATGCCCTATTACCATATACAGATATAACACCTATACTTAAGTTACCTTTCCTAACCAATTATAGTGCATGATGATTTTTTTTATAGAATTAGACAGCGGTAATGACGATTTTTGCCTATAACAATTGCTGTTTGACTGAGGTTCAAGGAAGTCGGAGAGAGACAGGTGATCGCAATGCTGCTGATTTCCATTTGTTTCTCTGTTTGATGTAATTGTCATTAAACGGACTTCCCTTTGCCAACTGTGCAGCTATCTTGTCTTACAAGTTCTGGCCTATGGGCCCATCAGCAATTTCCTCTTCCCCAGAACACTGCGATTCTACTTCTGTTCATTTTTGGGTCATTTATATTGCGCCGAAAGCCGGACTCCTCCAGCTTCAAAGCACCTGACTGGGGATTGAAACTCTGTTTCTCAGCATCATCTTGTTTCCAAGGAGAGTGTTTTGCCCCATACTCTTCTGCCAGCCTCCCTGCTACTCTTATGATCACACACAGTGTTTTTCACTTGCCTCAGTCGACACAGGCTTGTGTTGAAGTAAACTATTTGTTTACTATTTAAGTTATCATTTTTGTGGAACCCTTTTTTCTGAGTCCCAGATTTAATTCTTTGGTATTTCCAATCTATGCACATATTGCACATTTCCCACGTGGATGCTTGCCGCTAATATTTGGAAATTGCCATATCTGGGAGCACCCAAAAAACACAACAATACTTAATTAAACAATACCCAGCACCAGCTGTCTTTTATACATTACCAAAGCTCCACAAGAGAATGGTAAAACCACCAGAAAGGACATTAATTGCAGCAACAAAAATTCTCTTTGAACCGTTAGAAAATATATGGATAATAATATCCAACTTCAAATATAGCAAAATGAGACATAAATTAAGGCTACAGGGGATTTTCTACAAATGTTGAATGAAGTTAACTTTGATCCTCAACAAGACATATTATTACTATGGACATAGTAATTCTATACACAATGATTCCTTCCTCTGATCGTTTGGATGAAATAGAATGGATGCCACTAAGGTTTGAGAATATAGGAGCTATCAACATTATTTTATAACAATCCTTAAACTAGTTCTTCAAATTGAAAACAAACATTTTGAAGATCAGTTTTTCTTACAAAAATCAGGTACATCAATGGGGGTCAAGATGGCCCCTGCATATGCAAATAAATTCATACTTGGTAAGAAAATATCAAGTTCCTTAAACAATATATTGAATATATTTGTGGCATTTGGAGAGATACACCTGGTGACGTGGCATGCCTTTTTACATATATTAATCAAATTCACTCCACGCATTACATTTACTACGGAATACAGTGACAGGGAGTTACATTTTATGGATGTTAAAGAATATAAAAAAGATCAAAGATTGGAGACAACTGTATACCCTAAACTCACTGATCACAATAATATACTACTAGCCACATATTTTCACCCACCCAGTCCAATCGAGGGGTATACCATAAAGCCAATTTATTTGATATAAAAGAATAAACTCAGACGAGACTGAACTGAGCTCTAAACATCAAGAACTGAAAAAGACAATTTTGAGAAGAAACTATAAAGACCCTGAATTGATGCATTCATCTGAAAAAATTGAAGACATATCACATGCAAGGTTATTTACTAAGGAACAACTTAAATCAACATCAACAACAGTGTATATAACAACATACTCGAAAACAGAGTAAATACATTTGTAAACTCATTAAAAAAAATAGAATCTCCTTGAAATGTATCAAAATGTGCACCCACTGTAGCAAAATGTGCTGATCTTTGCCTACAGAAAAGGTCAATGTGGGACATTTTAGTACGAGTGGCTCACTTTACGGAAGGAGATCGTCAACAGGAAAGGGAAGGCACTATACGATGCCATAATTGTCAAAATTGTAACACTTTTTTGAAAGGTAACATCATTCAGCATGCATTCACAGGTGAAAAGGCTAGTCTGAACCATACATCTGCTTGTGACATTAGTAATGCTATTCATGGAATAAAATGCCCATATGGGATATACTATGCAGGCATGACAACAAGGAAAGTAAAGATTCGATTGGGTGAACATGAACCAAATATTTATACAAAACAGTGCATTTCATAGAGAACAGACATGATATATCAAAGATCAGATGTATGATATTGGATCAACTAAAATTACCTTTAAGGGGTGGTAATATCAAGCAAATATTAGCTAAAAAAGAAATATATTGGAATATGATTTATCTAGCTCCATATAAATTTGTTTATTGTATAGTAAATTCTAACATTGAGTGTCATATATGAGGAAATAAATATTGCTGCACACAATACATGAGTTCCTTAAATATATTAGATTAAAGCAGAAGGTGTGTATTGAACAATTTGTCACCTGGAGTCATCATACGAAAATTCATATAGTGCATGGATTCATAAATGTATAATACACAGGGATGTATTGGAATTGGTATTTTATGTGAAACCCAAACACAAGTTGCCTATTTGTTTATCAACTGTTTTGTTAAATTAGATTGAGTGATGAAATCATTGGTTGTGGATTTTTAAGACCTTCGATACATTGGAATAAGGTTACAAGAATAGGGCATAGGCATGATATTTAATGTTACAATTAGATCACATATAACCAAGACTTTCATTTATTTGAACAGGAGTATTGTTAATTAAACAGAGTTCTCTATGTATATATTACATAATTGTACTCACCATTTGAAAGGGTATGTCAGAAGCGTTGCAAATTATGCTGTGAATATCTCAGAGCTTGTAACTACACAATGGGAAAGCTATTCCAATAGGGTGCTGATGTTATGCAGTGTACAGCAAAACATCGGATCAGAAGTCCTTTCTTTGGTTTCACCACACATATAATAATAATAAAAATAATAATAATAATAATAATAATAATAATAATAATAATTTAGCATTTATATAGCGCTACGAACCCTCAGGTATCTGAGCGCTGTTTATTATTACCCACGGTGTGTGGTGCTCATTTATCGACGTCAGAAGGATGAAAGGCTGAGTTTGGCCCTGCCCAGATTCGGAACTGTGTCAGCAGGCTCCGCACAGGATGTCAAAGTGAGCCCTCTACTCGCTGTGCCACTTGACCGGCTTATGCTGTATGTGCTGTAATGAGCTTGGCAGACTCTTTGATGTTCTATTTAAACATCCAAGCATTGTATGCCTGTTTTTACGGTTTATAGTGATTATTTCGAAAACAAAGTTTCAAAAAACAAAAATTTCGAAAACAAAGTTTCAAAAAAATACCTGTGACAAGCTATATTTAACAGGCAAAATGCATTTCTTTCGAAACCAATCTGTCGACAATAGTCATGGACTGCTTTCAATTGAAATGCACTTTCACATGTTAAAAGTAGCATTTCAATGCTTTTTTGTAACTTTGAAAAGTTACTTTGAGCACTGTAATGTCAGCACTGGACAGCTCCATGTAACGTTTCAACGTTTTTGTGCATATTGGGGGGTTCCCCCCACCCCCCCAACCCCCACATCACCATACCACCCCCCAACCCTAACTAAAGCCCCAACCCTAATCCTAACCCTAGCCCTAGTCCTGGCCCCCATCCTAACCCTAACGCTAATATAACCCTTAAACTAGCCCAAATCCCAACCCTAACCCTATTTTAACACCTAAGCTAACCCTAGCCCCAACCCTAACCCCAACCCTAACCCTAAACCCTAACCCTACACCCTAAACCCTAACCCTAACCCTAGCCTCTAACCCTAACGCTAATTTAAACCCTAAACTAACCTAAGCCACAACCCTAACCCTATTTTAACACTTAAACTAACCCTAGCCCCAACCCTAACCCCAACCCCAACCCTTAACCCTAACCCTAGCCCCAACCCTAACCCTAACCCTAACCCTAACCCTAATCTAACCCCTAAACTAACCCAAACCCCAACCAAAACACTAACCCTGGTCCCAGCCCTGCACTAATACTTACCATCACATGTCGATGGCACCTTCAATTTTTTTTCAACGAAGTTGTCATTCAAAAGAATGGCATTTCCACAAAAAAAAATGCGAAAGGTTGCCATTCGAAACTTTTACATTCGTTAAAATGACCGGATACCGTTTTTACCAGTGTAGCTCTGATATGAAAGGATACATTTTAAGTTAGCAGCTATAAATAACTTAAAGTCTAATGGTTGTCTTTTCAAGACATGTAATGTGGTAAGAGCAATGTTTAGCCTGTTAACAGGACGATAAATATTGATTTAGGTGATTAGATGGAGCTGCCTTTGAGGCCATGACACTTGCTAATTACAACAAGTTATAGCGAGTAATAGATCTTTTAGGATTCCTTTGTCAGTATCAATAGTGATATATTTACAGTGGGTTGATACTTATTTATGAATGGTTACTGACAGAGAATATACTGTGTTAACAAGGTGTCTGTACCAGTGAGGAAATATGAGCATGTTTAATCAGGTTAGTGGAGGGTGAGTTTTTATTTGTCTACTTAACATAAGTGAAGTTATTAAAAAGTTGTTTTGTTGGTTGTAGGATTAACATACATGACTGTTCCTCTGATGAAGAATATATGAACATTTGAAACGTGTTGGGCAAGATAAAAATGTTCCTTTATTTTTGAAGAAGTAGAATAGTAATACAGAGAATAGTCCTAGAAGTGATATTTTGGACGTGAAGCATACAGGAGATGACAAGAGAAAATGTGCTATGAGTACAATGATGCATAACCAAAAAGCGTTATTGTAGAATATTTGTAGGAATTCATGATTAAATAAAATATGTACACCCGTTATTGAACCATTTTTAAAGGAAAGAGATTACTAATTCTTTTGTTTATATTCACATTAAAATTAAAGAGCAATAAAATTGAATTGTTTATAAATTAGTCAGAAGATTTTAGGAAACAGTGTTTTACTCTATTGGAGTGCACGAGGACAACAACAGAGCTTCTCTTATGTTCTGTTTTGTTTTTAATACATTTTGGTTTTAGCTAGAAAACCATTTTTTCACCTAGCACCCTGAATGGTTTAGTGAAATTTTGAAAGCTGAAAAATAGTATAGAGTGCCTGGAGACTCCCCTTGGGTGGTAGCGGTGCACAGTATAAATCAACATAACATAACATAATATAACATGTATAAAGTATTCAGGTCATACGTTTGTATGAAATCAATGAATCTCGAGTGCACCTGACCCTTTGGGCTTATTTGCCAAAACGTTGCAATGTTTGTTCACAACATCTCTTGGACATTTGCTCTTATAAAATGCATGCGTTAGCAAACAGTAAACTGTTGGGAACTGCAATACAATGCTTTTATTTTTTACTGTTAACAATTTCACCACTTTTTACAGCCATCTTCACCATTCTGGAATTGCTCTTTCAGAATGTAAAGCATGCCTCTTTATTTTACCATCTATTAACATTTAGAGCTAAAAGGAAATCTGTTTGACCATGCATTCACAATGCCTGGGTGACATCTCAGTCTAGATGGGCTCTGGCTGGCTTCATGTTAGCCAGGGGAAGATGGGTTAGGTCCCGATAACACCACGAAGGGATCCATCCTCACACCTTATTTCCCCCAGATTTTGTTAATCATATTAAGTTAACATCTTAGGGTAAATGTTTCATCATTATATATGATTAAGTAACAGGCCAACCACACGTGATGCTAACAACATTGAATGTGCACCTTCATGATATGATATGATATGATATGATATGGTATTTGTAACGCGCCTATACACAAGTGTTTCAAGGCGCGACGAGGCAGGGAGGGAGGGAAACAAGGGGAAGACAGACAAACGATCCTACTAGGCCAGGTGTCATTCAGATCGCGCAAGTGCAGAGGTAAGGGGAAAAGGAGAAAGTGCAGGGGGAGGAGGTGGGGGGGAAAGTGCAGTACAAGGTAAGTAGCGTAAAAAAAAAAATAGTAATAAATAAAAAGGGCCAGCTGGTGGCAAGTGCGAGGTAAGTGCAGAGCAAGTGCTGGGAAGGGGGCTGTAGGGATACAGTGACAGTCCCACAGTGCAGGGGGAGCCAGGGAGGCAGTGCAGGTGGAGAGTGGCTGGGCCCTGGACCGAGGTCGCTGAGAGTGGCCCAGATGCAGGTTTAGTGCAGAATTCAGTGGGGAGTTAAGCAGGTTTAGCAGGGGAGAGGGAGAGAGAAGGCAGAAGCGAAGAGGAAGGTTTTAAGGTGCTTCCGGAACCGGAGATGGTTCTCCTCAAGTTTCAGGGAGGCAGGAAGGCTGTTCCAGAGGGAGGCCCCTGCTGCGGAGAGAGATCTACCCCCAGCTCGTTGCTTCGAGAAGCGGCTGACCATGAGGGAGTTGGAGACGGATGAGCGAAGGGCTCGTGAAGGAAGATATTTAGGAAGAGAGAGTTGAAGGTATTTAGGCCCCAGGCCCCAGAAGGCCTTGTGGACAATGCAGAGGGTTTTGAACTTAATCCTCGCAGCCACTGGGAGCCAATGAAGAGATTTCAGTCCTGGAAAGATACGGTCCCTGGGCTTGAGGCCAAGGACAAGTCTCGCAGTTCTGTTCTGGATAAGTTGCAGAGGGCGGAGAGTGGAGGCAGGCAGATTAAGATAGAGGCTGTTACAGTAGTCCAGCCTTGAGAGAACCAGGGCTCGGGAGACAGTGAGCTTCTGGGGGAAGGAGAGGAAGGGAAGAATACCTCTGAGGAGGTGCAGCTGGTAGTGTGACTTCTTAGAGACGTCAGATATATGAGGAGAGAAGGAGAGTGTGGAGTCGAAGATGACCCTGAGGTTTTTAGCCTTGCAGGTAGGGGCAGGAAGGGGGCCAAGGGAGGCCGGCCAGAGAGCTGCAGGGAAGGAGGGAGTGGGTGTGCCGATGAGTAGAATCTCAGTCTTACTGGTGTTAAGGCAGAGGTCATTGGCGGCACACCATTCCTGGATAGCAGACAGACAGTCGGAGATGAGGGAAGGAGAGGAGGAGGCCGAGGGTAGCCTGAAAATGAGCTGGGTATCGTCCGCATAGCACTGGAAGTAGGGGCAGAGAGCGGCGATGCGGTGGGCAAGGAGTGCCAGATACTGGTTGAAAAGCCAGGGAGAGAGGTTGGATCCCTGGGGGACACCACAGGTGGAGAAAAAGATGTCAGAGAGGAAGGAGCCCATTTGGACCTGGGAGGGTCGACCGGAAAGGAAAGAGGCCAGAGCCTGACCAGTGATACCCAGGTTATCACGGAGACGGTTGAGCAGGATGGCATGGTTGACAGTGTCAAAGGCAGAGGAGAGATCGAGCAGAATGAGAACACAGGGAGTGTTGGAATCGAGGTTCAGGAGCAGGTCCTCACGGATGTTCAGGAGAGCAGTTTCCGTGCTTCTGGCCGCTCTGAAGCCGGATTGATGGTCATGAAGATTACCAACAGATTCAGCATGGAGGTTAAGCTGGGAGATGGCCAGTTTCTCCAGGAGCTTGCCCAGGAAGGGAGTAATGGAGATTGGGCGATAGTTGGCCGGGCAGGAGGGGTCGGAAGAGGGTTTCTTGAGGAGGGGGTGCACAAGGGAGTGCTTGAGGGGGGATGGGAAGACTCCAGAGGCGAATGAGTGGTTGCAAAAGTCAGCCAGGGCAGGAGCCAGGGAGTCGATGTGGTCCTTGATGGTTTTGGAGGAACAGGGGTGAACCTGTTTAGACGAGGCTTTCATAGATCGGACTTGTCTGGAAACCTCATCAGCAGAAAAAGGTGGAAAAGCAGAGAAGGAGGGCGGAGGGGCGGCTGCAAGAGAGCAAGAGGAAGAGCCGGGAAGAGAGGGAGGGAGGAGAGAGGAGGAGAGCGAGGACAGGATGTCCTGAGTTTTTGAGATGAAGTGCGAGGCCAGTGCAGTGCAGAGGGCCTGGGAGGGGACAGGAGAGGTAGAGACTGCAGCAGGGTTGGCCAGCTCCTTGCAGATTTTAAAGAGTTCGGCCGAGTTGTTAGATGCCTCAGAGATGCGGGCTTGGATAAGGGCTCTCTTCTTGGTGAGAACGGAGAGCCGGTATTGCCTTTGGAGCAGGCGGCAGGCCAGTTTGTCAGAGGATGAACATGAAGCACGCCATTTCCTCTCTGCCACCCTGCACTTGCGTTTTAGGGTGACGAGATCCGAGTCATACCAGGAGTTACATTTGGCTTTGGGCTTCAGGCGGATTCTCATGACGGGGGCAAGGATATCGAGAGTATCAGATATAGCGGAATAGAGCATGGAGAGGGCTGTGTCAGGGTGGGAGTCAGCCGAGGGGGGAGGAGGGGGCGAGAAGGTAGCAGCGAAAGCCTCAACTGACACGCGCTTCATGGGTCGGATGACCGAGAAGGTGGGTGGCTGTGAAGAGGGTGGCTTTGCCTGTGGGGTAGGGAGGGAGAGGTGGGAGGATAGGAGAAAGTGATCGCTCCAGGAGAGAGGAGTGGAGAGAGGGAGGGAGAGGGGAAGGTCAGAAGAGATCAGAGCATCAAGAGTGTGCCCTGCAGAGTGAGTAGGCCCAGACGGGAGAATAGAGAGTGAGAGAGAGTTGCAGAGTTCGCGAAAGAGACCAGTGGGGGGACAGGAGGCATCGAGGTGGATGTTGAAGTCACCGAGAAAGAGGAGTTGGGTGGTTGAGGACAGGAGTGAGGAGGAGAGGTCAGCCCACTCAGAGAGGAAGGAGGAAATTTGACCAGGTGGCCGATAGATAGTAGCCACGGTAAGGGAATGGCTAGGAGAGAGAGAGAGTCGGCAGACAAGACATTCACAAGAGGAGTAGGTCTGCGTAGGAGTGACAGTGGCAGGAATCCACTCAGGGAAGATAAGGGCAACACCACCCCCTGAACGGTTGGGCCTGGGCACGGAGAGGATCTTGTAGCCGTCAGGTAGGAGTGTGTCGAAGCTGGTGGCAGAGCTGGCAGTGAACCATGTCTCAGTGAGACCGAGGACGTCGAGGTCCAGTTCCTCAAGAAGGCGACAGATATCAGAGGAGTGCTTGATGGCAGAGCGAGAATTTAGAGTGGCGATGTGGAGAAGGTTGCCACCCTTGAAAAACTTCCGGGGAGGGGTACAGATCAGAGGTACGCCCTGCGGAGGTGTTAGAGAAGGAGTTGAAGAGGGAGCAAGAGAAGGGGCAGGGAGGGAGGGGAGAGGCAAGGTAGCCGAGGACAGAGGAGGGGGGACAGCGGGAGCGGAGAGGAAGTTGATGAGGCGTGGGAAGCGTCTATCAAAGAGGTGAAGGTTGGCCTGAGGGCCTTGGACCAAGACGGTCCCGTTAGCATAGACATTAATGATGGCCTTAGAGGAGTGGAAAGGGGCCAAGAGGACATCCCAACGGGTGCCACCATTAATGGGAGAGGAGGAGAAAGGAGAGAGCACAGCGACCATGTGAAGGGTCCATAGGTCAGGTGAAGGCACGAAAAAGAGAATGTCAGTGAGAGTTTCCTTGGAGCAGGCGCTCGTGTAGGTGTCAGCGATAGGGAGGCCTGGGTTGGAGACCAGGATGTCCTTTTTAAACTTTTTCCTACCGGATTTAGTGAGGAGAGCAGGATAGTCAATAGAGAAGCAGTTAGAGTAGATAGGCGAGATAGAGAGCACCATGGAGTAGGAGGGGAGGCGGACGACACGAGTATGCAGACAGGAAGTGAGTGGAGGGCACTAGTTTACCACAATACAGAGCAAACAGTAATGCGTAGTAGGTCAGGGCCACCTAAGTTTGAGAATCCTGCGAGGGGAGAAAAACACCCTAGTTTAACACAATGCAGGGAACCCTACTAACGATTGTACGCATTCCTGAGGGGTACTTCAATAAAGCTTAATAGCAAACCCAAGGTGGCTAAGAACTGATTGGTTTCCTGATGTAGGAAAACTGATCATGTCCAAGCTGCTCGTAGCACCCTGCTGTGGCTTCTAGTATAAGAGCGAACACAGCCTTAAATTCTATGCATCATCTTCCAATCCATCCATTAGGCTGCTCCTGCCTAACATAATAAATATATCATCATACAGTATATCTCATATTGGTACGTTTGGTTTATTTGTATTTGTATTTTATTTGGGATTTATAAAGTGCTTTAAGCCAAAGTACTGTAAAGAGTTTATAAAACAGTACAATAAAATGAAAATGAGAAAATGAAACGCTCACATTTGTGAATCAGATTCGAGAAGATGAGTCTTTAGTGAAGAACGAAAAAGAGATTATAAAGAGATGGAGTGGACAGATAGTGGAAGCGAGTTCCAATGGGAGGGAGCTAACAGAAAGATCAGAAATGGGATTTAGCACGGGGAGAGTGAGATACTATCAGAAGAAATTGAGTCTGGGAACAGAGAGAATGAGTTGGAGTATAAAAAGAAATCAGAGAAGAAAGATAGATCGGTTCAAGACTGTAAAGAGACTTAAAGACTAAGCACAGGAAACTAAATTTAACACGAGAATGAGGAGCACAAGCTATTCATCTCTCTGACTTTCTGTCAGATAGGCGAGGAGAACATATTTGCATTCCTGGGACCCTGGCCTTCAAGGAATGGCTCCTCCCTAACACGAAGGTCCAGCCCCCTCTAGTCCCAGTTTTTGTAGGACCCTTGCTGACAAATTGCCAGCCCTCCACATCTCTTGTTGTTAGTTCCCCATACCATTGTAGCTCTGCTTCTCTCACTTTGTCCTTCCCCCTATGAATTCTAAAGGGATCCATTGCTTTCCAAAGCTAGGACAGTGTTAAATAATAATAATAATAATAATAATAATAATAATAATAATAATAATAATAATAATAATAATAATAATAATAATAATATAATGGACATTGACATAATCTATGCATAATATATGTTTTTAAAACTCTTTATTAATTCAACACAAAACAAACAAACAACAACAACAAACAAATGTCACACTGTAACTGGCACATTGTGTTGGGATCTGCACTCTATCCGCTAGCTCCTTGGTGCTTCAGCTAGGCTCTCTCCTTGTCTGTCCAACCCATTTAGTCCTGCACATCCTTGGCTCTCGACTCAGACCCTTTGCAGCATGTCCATGGCCCCCTCAAATGACCGACTCTCACGTCGTCCCCAGGGGGTTCAATCCTCCTCCGGCTCACTTGGGCCTGTCTTGTTCTGCCCTTCCGTGTTATTAAACAAGTCCAGTATGAGAGAGTTCCATGCAAGTAATTTAGCCCTGCTCTCCCTCTCTCCCCTCTGCATCGCTCTGGTCCAAACTGATGTTTCCGCTATTGTCCATTTTTCTAGGTCAGCCCCCCACCTTTATGCTGATGGCCCTGTGCTTGAGTTCCACGCCATCACTATGCAGTGTTTTGCCAAAATACACATTAGGTCCTTCATTTTCGCTATATGCGTCCGTTGTTTACTGCCCCTCGGGAACAGCCCCAGGAGGTATAGGATTCCAGCAACCACCCTTGCATCTGGATCCTTCCTGCCTCCGGTCTCGTTTTCACTGTGTCCCAAAATGTAAGTAGCACCGAGCAGGACCAGAACATATATCATGTGTGCTTGCTCCTCCACGCAGCATGGGCAGCTTCAGGTTTGTTTGTGTCCCATGTGCGACATTCTCTTGGGTGTAAGGTACGCCCTGTGCATGAGGTACAGTTGCATTTGCCTAAATCCTGCATTTCTGGAGACTTTTTTAGCATACTGGAGTGCCCTGTTCCACTCCTCATCTGTAAAGGCCCTGTGGAGCTTGTCTTCCCAACTCGCTCTTGTTTGTAAAACCCTTTCATTCTTAATCCGCAGGAGCAGTTCATAGAATCAGGATATCATGTGTCCTCCCTCCGACACATCGTACCACGCATCCAGTACTCCCTCACCCTCTTCTTCTCCCGGAAGCGTCCTCCACCTCTTGTTGATCCTCTGTTTCATACTATTGTACAATAGGAATTGTCCGCTATGCATGACCTGCTCATCCGCCAAGGTCTGAAAATCCACCCACTGTCCTTCCTTCCATAGGTCTCTGGTCTGTGCCACTCCTTTGTCTTCCCACTGCATGCGGTAGGTGGTCAGGGACACCGTGTGTATGTCAACTAGCCGCGCAAGGGGAATCTGTCTTGAGTCCTTGCATCTTCCATGCCCTCCTACACAGAGTCAGGCCCAGTTGAACTATGGTAGGTAGTGGTTTGATTAGGGCCTTGTCCATCCATGGAAGTTCTCTCAAGTAATAGTGTTGTATTGCTGGCTGAAAGAGCAATGTGTCTATAGACGTGTCTTCCCCCAACCATTTCACCATGAATTGGAGTTGGTCCGCCAGATGATAACATTCAAAGTCTGGTAGCTTAATTCCCCCCCCACCACTCTTAACCCTTCTGCAGTGTGTTCAACGCTACCCTGTTTCTCCCCCCGCCCCACAGAAACTCTCTTGCCAGTGTGTGCAGCCGTCTGAAGAAGGGCCTGGGAATGTTATATGGGATATTGGTAAAGTAATACAGTAGGTGGGGCAGGACCGTCATCTTCAATAGGGCTGCTCTTCCTATCATCCCCAGTGGGAGTGTCTTCCAAAACGTCATAGCTTTTTCTACTTTGGCTAGGGCTGCCTGTGTGTTGCCCGTGTGCGTCGCCGTGGTGCTGTGGTGTATGTCTACTCCCAGATAGCGGAAAGTGGTTGGGGTCCATGTGAGTCCCAGGCTCGGTAACTGGTCAGGAGGGGTCTCCCTCAGGCTTGCCAGGGGGAAGAGCAAGGATTTCTCCCTGTTGACGGTGATGCCCGACAGTCTGGCAAATGCCCCCAGGGCTTCTAAAAGGTCTGGCATGTTTACCCTCGGGTTCCGTACATAGAGGAGTATGTCATCTGCATATATCGAAATTAAGTGTGCCACTCCGTCTATCTCTATTCTGGCACTCCCATACTATGCCATGAGGAAAACTGCAAATGACTCCAGAGCCAGTATATATAACTTCGGGGTAAATGGGCACCCCTGTTTCGTACCCCTGCCGATCTTCCACCCTTCTGAGATATCCCTACCTGTTTTCACCCTTGGTCTGGGGTCGCTATAGAGAAGCTGAATCCAGCGAAGGAACCCCTCCCCTACCCCAAAATAGAGGAGAGCCCCCAGGAGCCACTCCCAATTCACTGAATCGAATGCTTTGATTGTGTCCAATGACGCTGCCGCGCATTCTCCCTGTTCTTGGTTCGTGCTCTCAAAAACATGGTGCAGTCTACGCAGGTTCCATATCGTGTTCCTCCCTGGTACGTATCCTGTTTGGTCTGAGTGCACCAGCATGAATATGACCCTCGTAAGTCAGTTTGCTAGATTTGGAGTCCTGATTAATCAGGGAAATCGGTCTATAGGAGCGGCACTCGAGAGGCGGCTTCCCCGAGTTTAATATGGGTATAATGACCGATCATATGCCTCCTGAAACATCTCTAGCACCTGTGGGGCCAGGGTGTCTTTGTATTTCTTATAAAATTCCCCGGGTAACCCATCCGGACCCGGGGATTTGCCTGTTGGGAGATCGGCTATCATTGCGATCAGCTCTTCCAGTGTGAGGGGTGCATCCAATGCCTGCGCCTGCTTATCCAATAGCCTAGGGAGGGGAATCTCCTCCAGGGCATCAGTTATGTCATCCCCCTGTGCTCCTTGTTTCCTGGAATACAGTTCCGCGTAGAACCATGAGAACACCCCATTAATCCCATCCTGGGTCCTCGCTTCCTCGCCTTGTTCATCTCTGATAGCAGTTATTGGTTCATGCCTATTCTCTTGTTTAGTGAGCCTTGCTTCCTCGCCTCGTTCATGTCTGATAGCAGTTATTGGTTCATGCCTATTCTCTTGTTTAGTGAGCCAGGTTAGAAGTCTGACGGGCATGTTTCCTTCTGAGTGTAGTCTCTGCACATACTTCCCATAGTCTAGCTTGACCAATTTTCCACAAATTGCACTACACTGCAATCTCAGTGCTGTAACTCCTCCAGTTCTTCCCCCCTATCCCCTGCGCATGCTTCTGCCTGTTCTAACTCCTTTTCATCCTCCCCCAGTTCAGTCAGGATCGATCCCCAGAGCCCTCCGACCTTCCCTATCGCCGCTCCTCTGACCACCACCTTGAAGGCTTCCCAGACTGTGCCAGTGCTTTCCACACTCCCCACATTATGGTCAAAATACTCAACTATCGTTTCTCTGATATGTTCCTGGAAAACTTCATCTGTCAGCGGTTCGGCCCTCAGTCTCCAATTGGGTATAGGGGCTCCTTTACATATGTATACCCATGTGGCTATAATCGGGCATGGTCGGATAGTGTTCTTGCCTTTATGTGTATCCCTGTGAATTCCCAGAGGGACTCGTTGCCCGTAAATAAGTAGTCTATGTGGGTGTGTGTGCCGTGTGGGGCGCCATAGTGTGTGCACCCCCTGGTATTGGCATGTACCTTCCTCCAGACGTCCTCCAATTCCATCTGGTCTAGAGTCTTCTGCAGGGCCCTGGCCAGCGGGGCCGGTTTTGTCTGTTTGCTGTCGGATCTGTCCACTTGCGGGTTCAGCGTGCAGTTGAAGTCTCCTGCCCATATGAATGATGCTCCTCTGTAAAGGACCAGCTGGGGTGTGTTCGCCCTAAAGAACTCTGTTGCATCGTGGTTGGGGGTGTACGTTTTAATCAGGCACACCTCTCTGTTCACCAACATTCCATTTACAATCACCATTCGGCCTTCTCTATCTCTCTCTTGTCTCATTAGCTGGAAGGGAACTCCCAGACCTATCGGTGTCAGAACTTCTCTAGCATAGTTTGAGTACGTTGTGCTGTACATTTGTCTTCCCCATTTCTTAGCTATCTTGATTTGCTTTTCTGCCGTTAAATGTGTTTCTTGCAGCATAGCAATTTGTACTTTTGCTTAGTTCAGCCAGGTGTAGACCCTAAGTCTTTTGATATAGGCGTTCAGTCCCCTGACGTTCAAAGTGGCTATGACCACTTTGTCATGGCCCATTCACCTGTAGTGTGCCGTGGCCCTTCTGTTCCCATAGGCCTGCCTGTCTGCTGATGAGCGTTCTCGTTCCTTCGTCTACCGTTTGCTCCCTCGTGGGGTGGTTACGACCCCCCCATTAATGCTGTGTCTGATGCTCCTGGGCCCATTGCGGGTGCATCTCCTTGTCGTATTTCTCTGATAGACTTTGTCTAGATATGTATCTGTTTGCCTGCCATTTGCGCCTCATTCCAGCTGCTTGGTGCTTCCTCCTCCATTCGTGCCTTCACTCTTCCTAACTAACCTCCCTCTAACCACAACTAATAAACAAATGCCCAGCCTCCCTCCCCCTTCTCAGGCTCTGCTGCCTCTCTTGCTTCACCCACCTAGGTGGGATCGGCCAGCGGCAGCGTGATGCCTCAAAACTGGCATCCTAACTAACAAAAGTCTTGGGGTTGCGCGTCCTGTCGCCTTCTGCAGGCACACCATCACATGTTGCTCCTTTAATTATATTCCGTCTGGCTTGCGTGGTGCTCATGGTATCAGGACCATCTTTCCGTGGCAGTCTCACTCCCGTTGCCCCCTGGGTAGATTTGTGTCGTTATTGACATTCCTTGGTCTCCCTCTGACATTTGAGTCTGGGAGGCTACCACATCCGTGGTGTTTTGCTGCACTTGCTGTTCCGTCGTGCCCACAGGGTCTGCCAGGGTCCTTGTGTCTTGCCGGAGGAGGCCCACGTCCACCATCACTGTGTCCATTTTGTTCTCTAGGGACGTCTTTAGGGCCCCTATGGCTAAGTCTAACTTGCTCTCTAGAGACGCCTTCATTGCCATTATAGCTTCCAGTATCGGATTCTCGCTTTCTTCCTGTTGTACTGTACTTGGCGAAGCCATGGTTGCCTCAGACGGTGCAGGTTGGCCCTTGTCCGACTTACTAGCAAAAGGTTCAATGCTGGTTTGTTTGCCTTTGCCCCCTTTCGATTTGCCTGGCATTCCTTTATCTTGGGCGGGTTTTGTGTCCCCCCTTCCGGCAATCTTCTTCAATGTTAATTTTTAATTCGTCCCGGGCAATTTCCTGTGGCGTGCTTCGTATTTGCTTCCTATGGCGTGGTTTCGCTCTCAACCCAATACCTTCCTCTATCTTGGGTGTCCGCATTGTGACTGGGCCTTCTGTTCGCCTATATTGTTCAGTGAGTGGGTTGGGCCCTCCCACGTCTTTTAGTCACTGCCAATCTCATATGCCCTGGTGGCACGGGCTGAGTCTGGGGTGCTGTATTGATCCGTGTCCATCCTGGGTAGTATATCTATTATGTGTCCCACCAGTATTCAGTTCTCTTCACTGATTGATACCCCTTCTCTGCTCAGCGGATGGGTTGCGCTCTCCTACTTTAGCCTGCTCCAGTCGTTGCTGCTGCATGCCACAGAATGAACTTTAGCCCCGCTCTGCCCTTGCCCTGGGCCTCCCACACGATGATCTCGCTTACTGCTCTCACCTCCTTGTGCAGCAAGTGGATTACGACCTCCCACGTCCGCTAGTTTGCACCATCAATGCTGCCCTTGTCAGCCCTTCAAAGTACTTGCGTGTCGTGGGTTTCGTCTATCTATTGGAGATCTTGCTTCTGTGCGTTGTGGGTGCTCAATGTGGCTAGTTGGACCCGTATGACACTAAGCGGGCCTGGAGGCTGCTCAAAATGGATCCTGTGGAGCCCTGTGGTCATACGCTGTGTATAGGTCCCGCCCACTAGCTCCTCTTTAGCATCAGCAGTACACTGCAGCTAATGTCCACCTGCTCTGATGCAGTGATTATTTGTCATGTGTGACTGTGCTACTAAGCACAGCCTATCTGATATCCTTCAATACGCCATATGGCCACTGTGGATTGTGACCCCTCTCATATGTTTAATATCCATCTTGCCTGAATCACGTGTTCAAGAGCACATTCCCTCTGTGCACTATTTTCGCTCTTCCTCTCGCCTTTGGTTGTGTCTGCTGGTGATGATTGAAGGCAGCCCTGAACTCCTTGTTCCCGGAGCGCTTTGGGGATCTGAGGGTGTCCCTTCCCCTGTGCCGCGAGAGCCGCATGCGGGCCAACTGTATGCTCATGGAGGAGGCCGCGCTACTGCGCTGTCGCCCTCTTACTCCCCTGTTGTCTTCGATGTTCCAGTCCCATAGGGACTGCTGATTGCAACGCTGATTTTGTGGCAGGGCATAGCCCACGCCTCATCCGGGTGCACTTAGGCCCTGTCTGCTGTTTATACTGCTGCCATCGGTCCTCGGTTCCCTCACCATCTATCCTCTTGTCCCTCTCACCTCTCAGTGGTGGGCTGGTTCCAGCAGCGTTCCGGCCCCTCACCCATCTCCAACACTGCCGTGGTCACTGGGGCGGGCTGGGGTCCCTCTCTTATGCCTCGACCGAAGTTGTGCCGCCCTTCGTGTCCTTCCTCTGAGTGCTGCGGCTACTTTGGTTTATAGCGGGGGTCGGCTGCTCCCTCCACGGGGGACGTAGGAGCCGTTTGGGCCACTGCCACGGGTCCTCTCCAGATCTGCCAGGATTACCGCTGGCCCTCGCCAGAGGGATGGGGATGGGAGAATCGCTGTTCCTCAGCTCCCGCGCCAAGGATCTCCGCTCACCAGTCCCTGCTGAGTCCTCTCCGGAGCGTGTCCACTCTGCTCACAGAGGCCCTAGAGCCCCCTCTGGCGTCTCCCACCGCTGGCTCCTCCGTCTCAGCACTCCAGCTGGACTGTCCTCTGCCCTCAGATGTGTCAGTCCTGTGGCTAGCCTCCCTCATGGTGTGATCAGGGGACCCCCGGGGTCTGTGGGCTATCCACTATGTGCGGTGTGCACCCGGAGTGCAGCTGCCCCGCTATCCGTACTGCCGCTCACATCCCTATGCCGGCAGTCTCCCTTCATTCCTTCCTTGCTGCGGAGTCAGCTTGTGATCGCCATTTTGGGTCTCAGCTGGAGACTTGGTCTACAAGGCAATTGCAACCGTTTCCTTCACCGGTTCACAGCAGCAGGAAAGTTCTTCAGCTGTTCCGTTGGTGTTCCCACACCTGTCCTTCTGTTTTGGCCTTATTATGTACTTCAGCAAGCCAGCTTTGTCGGATGCTTGCCAGGATCTCGTCGGAGCTCTCGAGCCTCGCTGCTCATAGCATGGCTTCAAAGCCACGCCCCCCAATCTACGCATAATAGTGTATATTTGTTGAGTTACAGACCCTTGTGAAAGCAGCAACTGGTTGGATAGGTGTCAGGTATGGGTGCCAGTGGAGTTGATCTATGAATATCCAAACTGACTGACCGACTAAGAAAAAAAGTGAAATCGAATTCAGGGTGATCTCCTATTTTTCCCCATTCAACCCACTTGTTTGTTACTTTGCCATGGCCACAACCTCTTGACACATGTGTTGCACCATGTTCCTGCCTACCCTGCACCATGTCAGAGTTACATGTCCACTACTTGGTATGCTACACTTCGACCACAGTTCATTAGTAGTTTAAAGTGTGAGTATCCAGAATCAAGCTGTGCTGATATTTGTCTAGCATGTTTTAATTGGTTTTAGCACATGCGAAAATGAATACATTTGTCTACCCTAATACTTTATTATGTTCCAGGAGTACTTAACTATTGTTACCAGTAGGCCTGGGCAACGCTTACAGCTTGAACCTTGAATCACCAACATTCCAAATGATTCACCCAAGTCGACTTCTGGACACACTTTTTAAATTGTTTTCCCAAAGTTTGACCACAGGGTGACTGGTGGTTGAAGCTCCTTTTCAATCTTAGGCAGCTTCCAGAGAGGTAGGAGGTTGTTCCTGGAGGGAGGATTAGGACAATTTGGAAATTGGGAAATAGGTTACAGCTGAGTTAGAGTAGTTGAGTTGGAAGAAGGTCTGGGACAAGTAGTGCATGATTGGGCAGTCAGAGTGTTAGGGTTGGGGTACGGTTTGCTGACATTGCACTGAGTGACACATTCAGTGATTTGAATTGCGTAAAAGCACAAGTGTAGTCTGGTATGAGTTTAGTGAGAGGAAATCCCTGTGTGGGAGTGTAGCATGGGCATGACACACACACACACACACACACTTGACTCTTGATTTTCTGAGGGCAGCATGTTGGAGAGCCGCCTCTGCAGGAGAAGGAGCAGAGTTTCAGGTAGGAGGGTGACACACCGGTCAGAGCCCTTCATTTGAAGTGAGTGGATGAGACACGTGCTTTTGGGTGACAGCTGAGAATAGGATCATTATGTGTTATAGTAAAAATAGTATTTATTGTATTTCTTTTTACTTTTACTATCTCACTTTCTGCCATGTTATCAGGGCAAACTGTAATTTGGCATCACTCCCTGTGATTTTGTCATGGTCAAAGGTTATCTGGTGTCACTTTCTCTATCGCCTGCATTTTGGTGAATTGATGTCCCTGATTCTATTGTGACCCCCTGGTGTTATCAAAGCTCCAGAATTCTACATGACTATGTGCTATGATAAAGACACACTAATTCACACAGAATAAACAGCAAATAAATATGGACACTTGCACCCTCTGTCAGAGAGAGGTGTGCTGTAGGGAGGCAGGGACAAATCTGGACAGCACACATATGTGGTAACATGGAGGGACAGGAAATCCCTTAGGGCTGTTTGTGGGGGAGTCACATACGTGTGATTTTATGGGGCGAAGTAGCAGAGATGTAGGGAGGCGGGTGGCACACCAGTAGGTGTCCGTCATTTGAAGTTAGTGGATGAGATATGTGCCATCAGGTCAAACTTGTGAGGAGGATCATGATGAGAAAGTAATCCCTGAGGGTGAGTCATAATTGTGTCATTTTGGTGGGTGGAAGCAGCAAAGATGCAGGGGTCTGGTGAAAAAAGTCACTTTCCATCTCTTGAAGTGAGTGAATGAGACATGTGTCAATGTGGTGAGATGTGAGATGAGGAGACAAAGGAGTAGGGGATCCCTGAGAGTTGCTTGTCGGAGAATCATGCTTTCTTCATTTTGGGACATGAAGCAGCATAGATTTGCGGAGGTAAGTGATGCAGCAGTCAGTATCCATCTCTTGAAGTCAGTGGGCGAGACATTGGCTAACAGGTGCCATATGCCCAAACACAAGAGACGTCTTGCAGTTTTCTCGCACCAAAGATCAAGTAAAATAAAGTATCCGCACAGCGTGCAAGAGGGAGAAAAAGAAAAGTGATGATTCATCCCAGAAACCTGGTCTGGGACCCCCTTCATGTGGCCAGGGAAAGGTAGACACTTCCTGATCCTGACCCTGGGGGTGCTGTACTGCGGGAGGATCACATGGGGGGACAGACCAGGACGACTGGACAGCCCCCCTTTTAACTGTCCCCGTAATGCTACACTTCTGATGGCTATATGCCAAACTGCATTAGTACAAAAACCTAACTTTGGTGGAAGAAACTACAAGTCACAGAATCCCAGAGGTACTGGGACATGAAAGAGGGCTGGAGCAGAATGTAGATGTAGTAGCCTGGCAATGATGCCTAGTGGCCATTGCGGTAGTCAGACAATTGGGCCTAACAGCCCAGACCTGAAAATTGTTAATGTACCTGGGAGGCATAAAAGGCCCCCTCAGGAAGAAGAGGGAAGAAGGAGTCAAAGGAGCTGGAACGAGAGCTGGAAGGCAGGCTATAGCAGTGGAAGCAGAGAAGAAGCCTGAGGCTGGCAAACCACGCAGAAGTGGGAGCACAAAAGGGACGCCGGAAAGTGGAGACAGCAGATTTCACCTATGTTTTCCCCATGTGAGCCTGATTGCTGTGATTACTGAGCTGTGAATGTGCAGGAGGCTAAGGCCAGAAGCAAGAGGCAAAACAAGGGTCTCTGGAGGAAAAGGAACTCCCAATTCGAGTGGCTGGACCAGAGACACAGTGTTTAGGAGAAGGGTGTGGGTCCTCAGCGAGCCAGAAGCAGTAGAAGTCATAGTGGCAGTCAGGAAAGTGGAACAACCCGCAAAGCATGTGTCTAAGAATCTGGTGAGTGAAGCATGGCGTTCTAAAACTTTGCACAAGCCTTGGTAGTAACTGTATCCAACTCCTTATTGAGTCGCATATGACTTTATGCTATCAGAAGCTGTTTGCTGTATTCAAAGTATTGTTTACAATGGAAATGTACTACTAGCATATACCATGAAAGACCTGACACTCGCGTGAGAGCTAAAGCCATTGAAATCCATTGTTGAACTACTTAAAAGACTGTTGCTTTCTAACAGAGTGGTTGTGTGTCCCTAATTAATAAGAGGGAACGCTTTCTAAGCCATTACCGAATACCTAATCGTAACAATGCACAAGTAACAAGTTATAAAGTCTAAAAATGACATCAAAAAGATTATGTGTGTGCCTAATTGTGATTCCCAAAGGAAATCAGAACTTTGACGTTACACAGGAATACAATTCTCTATTCATCTTTAAACCTTGAAATCTACTTTAAAGAGAGGTTGTGTGTGCCTAATTGTGTTTTCAACTGAAAGACCGACTCCTATCCTGTATCCAGAAGTGACATTCTTTTAATTTCTGGGAAGTAAAGAGTCTAAACTATTGAAGAGAAGAACAAGCATTACCCAAGCCAAGAAGCACCCCCTTTTTATAGTGAAACTGGCCTTTGTAAGAGTTAAATAGCCATCCAACTGCACTGTGAAGTTGTTAACAATCAGGTGGCCTAAGATACAAGTGGGCAAGTATTACCTGAAGCTGAGAAAATGGCACCAAGGCTTTTGGGGTAATTACTTGGGCTGACAACTGGCAGAAAGGTGTGAGTAAAGCAGGGGAAGGGGAAATATGCTTGTGAAGAATATTCTGAAGTAGACATAACCTGTGGTGCCAAAGACTGCAGAAGCCAGAGAGAAGTAAGCCTTGTGGGCGGAACCAGGTTGTTATTGTGGCAGACAGACAGGAGAGGCAAAAAGGCAGCCTCTTTGAGAAAGTTATTAAAAGGAAGAGTGCCTTGCCTATCAGAAGAGGTTGAGGAGTCTTGTCAAAACCTTCCTAACAATTCAAAGTACTGAGCTGTGGTAGTAGTACTTAAACTGTGGTGGTATTCTAAGTTGTCAGCAGATGTAACATTGAAGTTGTCTGAACCAGCAACATACTGTGGGACAAAGGTGACTGTTCTCATAGTACCAAGAGCAGAAGTGTGTTTTTTGAAGTGGAACCAGCAGCACAAAGAAAACATCCGGACAAATATACCAATGTAAAGTTAAAAATAACAAAGTCCTAACTGTTGATTAAGCCACTGATAAATCAGATTATTGACCGTGGGGATATTGCACTTTCTTTTGAACTGTGGCAAACTATCTGAAAGAAAAGAGCATTTATCATAACCAGAATAACCATTGGTGCTATTTTTTTATGGAAGTTGGAAGTGGATCTTTCATCCAGTAACCAAGATTTGTTACCAGTGGGTTTTTGTTTGATGAACGTTTTCTTTGACTTGGTTCTATAAAGAGCTGGTTCAAAACCTCCTTTTTCTTTTGCTGAACATTTTGGGTTGATTTTGAATCCTGGTAAAGGTACCTTACCCAGGACAGGAGAAGGCCATTCAGACATTGGGCCTCATTCCGAGTGGGGCGGTAAGGGATACCGGGCACTGATAAGGAGACCGGTGCCAGTAATCCCTTACAGCCCTACTACGAGTTCTCTTAGTGGGTCCCTCCTTTAACGCCTGGTTTTACCAGGCGTTATGGACGGGACCCGTTAAGGGAAATCAGAGCCAATAACGCTACCGCAAATTTCAGTACCGTTATTAGCTACTTCCCCCTTCCCATTGAGCCCTGTGGGGCTCAAATGGGAATGGGGAATGGTTTTTTCAATGGGGACTCACCGGTCCGGCAAAGGTTGGACTACACCGGTAAGTCCCCATTGAATGAGACCGGTGCTGGTACCGTTATTGGAGGCAGTCATGGCGCAAATAGCGCCATGACTACCTCCAATCTCGCAATGCGGCCCATTGTGTTAATATTGTTTACTATACTGTGTTGCCATATATTTTCTTTATATTTGTTGTTTAGTGTGAGGGCCAGTTTATCATGCTAGAGAATGTTCCCTTAGCTTTTAGACTAAGCAGGGAAATCCTCTGTAGAGCAGGGCTAGTAAGGTATTTTCTTTATATAATGGGCCTCATTACGACCCTGGCGCTAATGGTTTAACAGCGCCGTAAAGAGCGTCGGCGCCGTTAAACCATTAGCGCCTGATTACAAGTCCCTTAGTGGGTTGGAGGCTTTACCGCCTGCTTTTTGCAGGCGTTAAAATCCAACCCGCTAAGGGACCTTGGAGCTAATTACGGCAACCGTAATTTACGGTGCCGTAATTAGCGCCTTCCCCATCCCCATAATGCCCTATGGGGCAAAATGGGAATGGGGAAGGGCAAATGGTGAATGGGGAATTACCGCCCCCGCCAACCTTGTGATGGGGGTGGTAATTCCGCCATCCACCATGCCGGAGACTGGCATGGACCATGGTGCTAATAGCACCATGGTCCAGCGCCTGGGTCGTAATGAGGCCCAATGGGCCTCATTACGACCCAGGCGGTAAGTTACCGCCTGGGCCGTGACTTTACCACCATGGCGTAAACTACGTTTACGCCATGGTGGTTGGCGGACTTACCGCCCCATTCCGACCTTGGCGGGGCGGTAAGTCCCCAATCCCCATTTACCCTTCCCCATTCCCATTTTTGCCCCATAGGGTATAATGGGAGTGGGGAAGGCGTTAATTACGCCACCGTAAATTACGGTGGCGTAATTAACTCCATGGTCCCTTAGCGCCATGGATTTTAACACCTGCTAAAAGCAGGTGTTAAAAGCGCCATGGCGCTAAGGGACCTCGTACTCAGGCGGTAAGGGTCGGCGCTGTTAACGCTGCCGTTAACCCCTTACCGCCTGGGTCGTAATGAGGCCCAATGTCTTTAATAAAATGGCCTATTTTGAGAAATCTAGCAAGCAGTTGTCCGCCTCGCAATCACTGACCGCTCACAGAAAGCACATTAAGTGATAAACAAACAACATTGAACTGAAATTATTCTCAACATGAAGGAAGCAAATTGCACTCCACGTGTATTAAGATACTAGGCGCGTACAGATAGATCATGTAATAATATTCTATTTTGGTCCTGAAGAAGACAAATGTAAAGGGATTTGTAGGTGTCGCTGAAACAGATCGACCAGGAGAGGGGCTATTCCTATGTACTTAGCTGCCCATTTTCATGACAAGATTAGAGATTTCCTTCTCTTTTGAAACTGTTGATTTTTTCCTCCATCGGGAACAGAGGTGGTGGAGTAATAAAGTTAGAATTAATTTCCCCCATGTTCTATTTTTTAACTTCCTCCTTTTTTTCACAAAAAAACTCTTTGTTAAGATGGTTTCTTTTACTGATCTCTTACATACACCAGACTCTTTGCCTGGTCCACGCATTCCTTACTCCCAGTTTAGATGAATAAAAGTATGACATGAATGTTAAAACCATAACTGTGTGTTTCTGGATGTGAATTCAATTAGCTAGATTTAGCCTCTTCTCACTATCGCTTTCCTAGATAGGAGGTCCATCACCGTTCAAAAGGGTTTTGCACTACATTTATGGAAAGTTTTTTTCTTCCATGGGAACTATAGCTAGTGTTAGGCTACTTGATTAATTATGGGATAAAAGTGAGTCCCTTGTCCACTGTGTATTACAATATTGGAGGAGAAACAGTGCATCCATGAGGCCTGCTTGTGGGAGAGTCCGACTTGCATCATTTTGGTGGGATAATGGAGCAGAGATTTGGGGAGGCACATGATGATGCAACCCTCAGTGCCCAGCTCTTGAAGTGAGTGGATGGCACACATGCCATCAATTGACACCTAGGAGGAGGTGCAAGGAATCCCTGTGAGTGACTTGTCAAAGAGACATACTCACATCATTTTGTTGAGAGGAAGAAGCAGCGATTCAAGGAGGCAGGGGATACACCAGGCATTGTCGATCTCTTGAAGTGAGTGGACTAGACAGATGCCATTGGGTGCCACCTGGGAGAAGGATGAGGAGGAGCACTATGTGCTGCTGTGAGAGTCACACACATGTGATTTCTGTGGGAGGTTGTAAAAAAGATTCTGGGAGGTGGCAGCTATATCAATCAGTGAGTGAATGACAAATTGGAAAAACATGTCAGCTGCACCCATACGAGCCGGAGGAAGGGGGAGACTTGCTGCGCATGGACTTTTCACATCTGCAGCAGAACTTGCTGTGTGAACAGGGGAAGCCAGAATTGCATGCAGTCCAATGAAAATATCATCAAACTCATGTTCATCACCCCATCAAGTTATTCTGGACCAGTACATGCACCATTACATGCACATGCACTAGTATTGCACTGCAGACATGAACATCTACTTGAAACAACAGAAGAAGTTGCACTTTTGGTTCCTTCCACCCTCTCAGGGGCAGAAGGGAAAGAGGTACAAAACCTATGTTCTGAAGATCAGGGAAGAACAACACACAGGGTAGTTGAAAAGTGGGAGGAGATGGAAAATACCAGGTCTCGAACTCCGCCACGCCAGCCACTGATAAGTCAGATTATAAGGATGATGATATGGCAACGAGATGGTTGATAATCAAGAGAAAGATTATGATCAACCAGAGTCCAGGCAGGAGCTTGCCTTGATGATGGAAAGCAGTGATACTGAGGAGGAGGAAGGGAATGACAACAGAGAACTATGATTGATCATAATACTGCATTACTTCACTACATACTGTTACACTTTGGCTTTCACTGTGGGCTAACAACACACAGGATGGGTTCCTCTGGGCGTGCTGATGCTGCTGGTTTTCTTCTCTGTGATAGGAAGTCTCTTTCTCAAAGAGGTTCTACACAGCTTAGGGTAGAATTGCAGTCAGAGAAGAGAACCACCATCACCAGCACACCCAGATGAACTCAGCCTGTGTGTTGTTAGCCCACAGTGAAAGTCAAAGTGTAGCAGTATGTAGTGAAGTAATGCAGTACAAGGTCTTAGTTTATCTTGAAGCACCGCGCAGGTCCTGAGCTCTTGCCCAGCTCGCAGGACAGGGCTCTGCAGCTGGTTGTTCTTTGAAGAGGTACATTCCACTGTACAGCATGGGTGGCATCAATTCTCCAGAATTCTGCAGGACTATGTATTAAAATCAAGATATCTCCCCTGATACCCCATGAACAACAATTAAAGAGAAGATGATGAAAGATAGAATGGGGTTTGAGCGGGAGGTGAAAAACATGACGTATATAAATAACAAGCAAAATCCCGATATCCAGAAGTTGGACCCCTCTGCCTCGGGTTACTCCATAGTCCAGCCGTTCTCCGTAGTCCCGTTGTCCCGTGGTCACTTGGTTGTGATCATAAATATCCAACTTTCAATTTGGCAACCACTTGAATTTGTACTTTGCAACGTCACAACAGGACCACCATTCTACACCTCTGAGTGCGACAATACTCTTCTCCTTGCCATTCACTAGCTGTAGAGAATGGAATCTCGAAATCCTCTTGGGCACATTTCAGGGTTGGTTGACATATACATTATCACCTGTTTGAGCATGAAGCTCTTTTGCTCACCTTCTTGGGTCTAGATATAACTTGTATGAAACTTGTTTCCCCCTTGCACGCTCCAGAACTGCATCCATGTGCACATTCACTCCTTAATTTCTTCCTAGCCATGGAAGGTTTAGCTTGTTTGTTGCCTTCCGACCTCTCATCATAAAAGTTACACACCTTTTTCACTAAAAGGGAAAGGGGGATACCATGTCTCATCTGATGATGTCATGTTATCCCCCAGGGGGTTGCCTATCCCCCCGGTGGTCCTCCCTCAAATAGCCACCACCAGGGTCAGCATCAGGTAACGGCTGCTGTCCCCGGGCTATACGAGAAGAGGTTACCTCAGGGAAAGAAGTGATGACATCATCAGATTCCACAGTTGTTACCATGTAACTGTCCCCTTCCTAAAAGGTGTTTTGTTCCTCAACTGTTTCATGTTCCGTCCCTTCATTGGGCAGTCAGTAGAGGCAATCTGCAACATGCTTGGATGTATACCAATTACACATTAAACTCCACAGGAAAGATTCCCCTTTAATCATGCCCTCAAGCAACTCTGGCATAAAATGCTGGGCTACAGTAGCTTCAGATGCCAAACCAAATGGCGTACAGAGATAAGGAAAATATCCCCATGGGGTAATAAAGGAGGTGAGATATCTGGAGTTTTCACACATCTTGCTTTGGCGATAAGCTAAGGACAGAACAAGTGTTGCAAATGTTGTTGATATTCGCTTATGATCCCATCCTTGTCACAAATCTATGCAGTGAAATATGTGGAACAAGGTCTAAGTTGTATTCGAAGCACTCTGCAGATCCTGACCTCACATCCAGCTCACTGGACAGGACTCTCCAACTGATTGTTCTTTGAGGAGATACATTCTGCCCCTGCATATCCTTTGGGGGTATCGGTACCAAATGCTATCCCAGGAGATCTCCTTGGTACACCTGGCCCAAATCACATTGGGTTTGGCACTGTAAGCGTGCTTAGTCCCATTCCTGGTATAAGATGGCACTATAGGGTATATGGATTTGGCATCTTATAACTAAACCTGGCATGTGAGGATTTAACAGCTATGAGATGACAGTGACTGCCCTCATGAGGCAGTTACTGGTATGAGAAAGCAGTGCTCCTGGCCTATGATTGTTCTGCTGAATGTGAAACTAAAATAGCATTTTGTCAGCTATAGTATTATTTTTATTTTATAAATAATATTTATTGTATTTTCTTTTTACTTTTGCTATCTCACGTTGTGCCATATTATCAGAGGAAATGCCATATGGCTTCACTTCCTTCGATTTTGTCAGGGTCAAAAGTCATGTGGTGTCACCTCCGCTGTTCCCTGCATTTTGGTGAATTGATGTCTCTGATTCTTTCGTGGCACCCTGATGTTATCAACGCTCCAGAATTCTACAGAACTATGTGCCACGATAAAGACAAATAAACAGCAAATGAATATGGCCACTTCGACCCTCTGTCAGAAAGGGGTGTGCTGTAGGAAGGAAGGGCCAGACTTGGACAGCACACATATGTGGTACCATATGTAGCAGCAGCATGCACAGGTATGGGAAGACGTCAAAAAGTCTGAAGTGCATCCCTCCCCATACCATCAGACAAGCAATATACCACCACCAATCTGCCCAATGAATACTGAAATCACAGCAGCTCTTCTTGGCAATGGGCCACTAAGTGCTACCCTGTACTCCAGCGATACATACATAGCAGCCGTGAATCCCCACTGTGTTACAGAAGTGTTGTGGAAGCGTTGGAGCATGGCCAAAAATATCACGGGTCACATGACACACAGCACTACTTGATACTAATCTGACTATAATATTGGCAATATACCTCTTTTCCTACTATGAGGCAGAAACCCTGAATTCTCCAAAAAGTTAATCTGCTGGGAGGTTCCAAATCACTGTTTTTTCTCTCGCAATGCAGTACCCGAATTGTACGATGACATTATGGCTAAAGTGGGGTGGACACTACAGCAGTCAATGAAACAACTTAACCACTTCTGCCTGGACATGTGGATCATCGGTATCGAGAGCATTGACTACACAGTCTCCACAGCACACTGAGTGGCCTTTCCTTCCTCCACCAGCCAAGATGAGTGTTGGAATAATGCAAGAGGTCAGTTCAGTACCAGGAGGTATTGCCCATGAAAGGGTTTCAGGACAGACGCCACAGGAGAGCTGCCATCTGGAAAAAGGTGGAGGAGGTATAGGCACATTGGCTAAGGTGCCATAAATGGGAACTTGGGTTTTGTTGCAGCAGACACTGGAACAAACAAATGTCCTAGCTGTCTTTTGAATTGGCAAGACAATGCATGCCTGCTGCTTTGTTCATGTCCTTCCTTCCTGTCACATGCTTTATCAGCAGGTGCCCACCTGCAAAAGAGCTGGTTACAGTGGCCCACAAGATCAGCTCATATTTGATCTGGGCTTGCCATGCCAAACATGCACCGTGCCACAAAAATGCCATTTCATAACCTGAGGACCACAGAGACGACCTGTTGGAACTCTACTTCGAGAAAGTATAACACGACAAGGGGGCAAAAGTAAAATATGAAGAACTGTGAAAAAGGCCAAGAAGGCAAGTGAAAGAGAACAAGAAGCACAAGTACCAAGAGGCATTATTGCTGCAAGAGAAGATGTGAATTGTGAAATATGCCAAGAGGGCAAAAAGTAAAAAGATAAGAACTACAAGTACCAAGAAGCATTGGTGTCAAAGAAATACAAAGAGGTATTGGTGTTGAATCTGAACTTTGGAAAAGACAAAAGAGAGAAAGAACTACAAGTGCCAAAAGGCATTGAGGGAAATTTATTGGTGTTAAACACAAACATTTGAACAGGCCAAGAGGGCAGACTAAAGAGAGCGAGAGTTATGAGCACCAAAAAGTATTGGTGTCACAAGGTGAGTATGGATTGTGAAGTGAAGTAATATTGAAAGTGAGGTCAAACTGGTCATGCAAGGGTCTATTTAAATTCCTTGCAGTTTCAAAAGTCTTTGACAGTGATTGATCTTAGAGAAAACGTGGGTAAGGGAACCCCCGCGAAGAACAAGACAGGATTGAGCCCGGAAGAGGGAAGCAAGTGCAGAACTGTAAGAAATGGTGTGAAAAAGTGAAACCAGCCAGGCTGAAGTCTGGCAGAGCGAAGCCTGTGCAGAACCGTGAGAAATTTAAAGCATATGAACTGAGTATTGATGACAAGGAGGGTGAAGCCTAAGGAAGTGATTGAACTACCAAAAATGTAAAGCCTAACATTGAACTGTTGAACTGTACCAGTAAGTCAAAATGTGCAAGACTGATAGAACTGTGTCATCCACCTATCCTTTGTTTATTAAAAGACTCTCTAGATCCCCTGGGGTTGAACCTGGGAAAAGGAGTTGGTGCTCAAGCCATTCTGACATTTCTTTTTGACACACTATTACCCTTTTTGCATTCCCTTAACACATTTGTTATATAGAGAGGAGCGCAAGGTTAGGTTTTCTTAGTGTAGGCCTTTTTTATTTTGACCAGGCTGACGTGGACGTGTTTGTTATTATCTAATGGTCGAGATTACTCCCATTTTAGAGTTAGGGCCAGTTAGGAATTCTACCAACCCAAGCAAATTCGTAAATAAAAGTTTTTGGAACTTGTATTCATTGTGTCTGTGTCTGTGTTATGTCTGTGTCTACTGCTCGATACCATGCCTTGCTCACACTACATAGCCCCTTCTGATTGGTTGGCATACTCTCCCAACCTTGGAGATTCGGCTCGTTGGCAGCACATAAGGAAAACTTACCACAGGTGCGGGGAACAATGTCAAACCACTGCCCACTTTGGTCAATTAGTCTACCATCTTTCATCAGTTAGGCCCTAAGCAAAGGTTTGCTCTTCGTAGTTGACCTTGCTGGCTGTTTTCCTCTCTGAGACCTTTAAGGGAGTAAGGGTAGACCACCATCTTCGTCTGGAGCTTAATGAAAAGACCTTGGCTTCTGTTCTTGCTCTACATCCCAGTGGACCACGAATTTGTTGATTTCGTCCTTTTATTTACTGCTATTTGATTCAATTATTCTGGGTGCTACTACTCCCCTTGGCCTCTGGATTCTCGGTCGGGCCATTTTACATATGCTTTTTGTATCCTTGACTATTCAATATTTGGCACTTGCAGGTGTTTTCCCTTCTTCTTTATCTAAGAGAAATGTGTCCTTCGTTCATAGCTTATCGATGTTAGCTCCACTGTGTCATCCTTAGTTTCAGCTAAACAGATATTCATTGTTCCTCGCACAAAGCTGTTTTCTGCAGCGTCTTCCAGCTCTGCAGTCTTGGTTTGTCTCTGAGGTAGGTTTAACACAATCTGATGTCCATCTTTTCATCATGGCCGCTTTATTCACGCTATAGTTTATTCTGCCGCAAGCTTCTATATATCCTGTCTACCTTGAGT
Source organism: Ambystoma mexicanum (assembly GCF_040938575.1). Classification (NCBI taxonomy): domain Eukaryota; kingdom Metazoa; phylum Chordata; class Amphibia; order Caudata; family Ambystomatidae; genus Ambystoma; species Ambystoma mexicanum. The sequence continues at coordinate 1,131,129,524 of NC_090932.1, read as the reverse complement.
TTCTGCATATGTACATTTGCTGAGGTTCATCGCACTCATCTTCTCAGCATAGATGCTTTCTTCATTTCTTTGCACTTGATTACTTTGTTACTTCAGTGGCACCTTTAATCTTCAAATATCAGCATATCGTTTTTGTGCGTCCTCGCGTCTTCTCTTTATGATGTCACTTTACTCATGTCAGTTTGCACTTACAGCTCTTCTATGTCCAATGGTGTATGCTGACATGCTTCCACCACATGAGTGTGAGAGTACATTCGATACGGCTGTCTGAGTGCATAACGTCTCTCATATCTTCAGTGCAGTATTGGGATGATACATGGTGCTATGCACAGAGTCTTCCTGTTATTCTTTCCGTATGATGGTGGTGAGGGGGCGGGTACTAGAGATGACGTGATCTGCTTCTCTACATTATGTCTGCTCCTCACTATGACCTTTTTGAGGAGGGCAGCAAATGGGTTGTCCATCACAATGCATCACTAAGGGATGTTCTTCTCTTGGGGTACCGGCATGAGCTGAACATGAGCAGCATAGTGAGGGCCCATGGAGGTGATGTGGATGCAAATCAGCAAGTGACCTTGCAAACGTGCATGACAATGCACAGGTAGTTGGCAAAACACCACACTTTTAATACATTGTAGCAAGTTCCATATGAATATCCAGTGAAATGCACATTTTATTGTGCAGGGCTGCCAGTATTTTTTGGTTGATTGGGCCTTCACTCCTATTTGAGCATGTCTTCGAATTGGAATGTCTTGCCCTATCAGGGCTAATTCCATCCCTTTAATTATTCGTGGATAAAGACACGCCAGCTTCCTAGCACAATCAGGAAGTTGTATTGCGGCAGTGAAGCCAGAATGAGAAAAAACAATGGCTGGCTAACTGGAGGAAGGCCTGCCATTTTAGCACCTTCTGATGCTATTTTCCAGCCAGAAACGGCCAATAAAGATACTTTCACTTTTGGCGGGTTAAATGGTAGGCATCGCATCTGGTTGCAGACACAAAAGCGAGTAGAACTGCGAGAACTAAGCAACCTACATACAGCAAGATTGGTAAGGTAACTCCCCCGCAAAAGAAAGTGCTACTTTTGGTGAACGAGCTATCAACAAACAAAGGTTTTTTGGATGCTGTAGAGTTTGAAATTCATGGGATCAATTTGGCTACTGCTTGTAACCTAGACAAGCCTGGTTAGCTGTAGACCAACAACTAGCAAGAGCTACTCTTGGCTCTTGAGGCAAACTGTTTCTGATCACACATCCTTTTATGGCATAAACTCTATTATGGGGCTAATTACGAGTGTGCCAGCATGGAATAAATTATGGTAATTCCAGCTCTGGCCTTTTTTCCAGACCGGCACACTTCATGTTTGCGTTGGGGGCCACGGATCGCCCCGCAGGCCTGACCTGCCAGGTTTACAGGGCCCTACTGGTAAATAAATGCCAGAATCACTGGCGCAATTACTAACGGTGCCAGTGATTCAGAAATCCCACCCGATGGAGTCCTATGGAACTTAAGGGAGAGAGTCACTAAGATCCAAGTCTTTACTCCAAAACAAAAGGGGAGACTGAGCCTTCCAGCCCTCCTCCTGTTTCGGAGTACAAAGTCATCACGCAGCAGGCAGCCCTTTCATTCAAGAAGCCTGTGGTTTTTAACGATGAGGTGCCTTGAATGAAAGGGCTGTGTGTGAGGCCTGGGGCACACCGGTGTCACACCTTTGGTGCACCAAGACCAAGGGGCTGAGCGCACCAAAGGTAATAATGCCAGTGCGCCCCAGCTCCCCTGCTTTCACCAGCCCCCATACCTGCCATCGGCGAGGGCTCTCATTAGAGGGCGTAGCCGAATACTTAGGCCACGCCCCCTAGTGAAAGCCACCCCCCCCTCGATTTAGCATCCCACTTAACCCACTAGACACAGCACTGTGAGGCTCCTGCCTCCGGGAACCGAGGATGGACATCATTGTACGTTTTAATACATTGAAACCCATGCACGTGTAAAGAAAGTCACTAAAAATGTAATATAATGAAAAAAAGACAAAGTAACCTTCAAAAGTATTGAAAACCCCCAAAATATACATCTAACCGACTTCTCAGCTGGTTAAAGAGGACATGCTACTTAATCACAGCTAAGAATGAATTCTCCAATCAAAAACTCTGTGACTCTGTTGTATTTGGAATTATCTTACAAAGATGCAGTGCGTCTGCTGGGCATTAGACATGATAGAATAAAGGTGGAATCGGGGCAAAAGTGGAGGGAGTGCCAGTAGAGGAGGGCAGGCAGTGCGTTCTGCAGATCCAACACAGCTACCAAAGTGCAAATGAAAGATGCAATGTTCTTGTATATTCTGCCAACACGCTGTACTCTAGGTTATCGAGCCTCCTACTGGCTAACCGTGAACGACAGAATTGATTTCAAGGTTCTCTGTTTAATAGTCAATGCAGGTGATAAATTGCTATTGATAGTTCCCCCTCTTGCTGTGTTTTGAGGGGTGACTGAAAATGTGCAGTTTACGTGCCTAAACGATGGAAAAGTCTTCCTCTGGAGATACCTGCACTAACATCTCTCCTTCACTTTCGCAAAGCCCTAAAAACCTACCTGTTTAACTAATGTAAAGGTAGGAGTCTTTTCGGTGTCTGAATAATGTCGGAACCAGGGTCTGACTGGGGCATGAAATAGTTTAGGGCACCAACGATAAAGTGGCCCACAGTTGCAAAAGTCAACAATGGTTAAAACCACTAGCCGTATAGTCAAGTAATTCATCAAACTGGTCTACATTGGCCAAAAAGTGGCCACTTTCACCCAATAAACTGGCCCACACTAGCATTTTATGTGGCCTATAGGTCAGTCCGAGCCTTGTCAGAAACCTTTGTAATTGAGCTGTCCCCCTTGATCTCTCTGCATAGTGTTGACATCTGTGCCTAGATACGATTAATTCCGTTTAGTGCGCTATATAAATATCTCAAATCAAATCAAACCTGTAGACACCTATGCTAGTTTCTACTCACCTCAACCAATCACAAATCAATCTACTGGTTTTCACCCAGGCAGCCCAGGTTTTCACCCAGGCAGCCCAGGTGAGTGTGGTTAGCACAAGGACCCTCTTGTGCCTTGTTTCCATATATTTTTTAAGTTTGTTGGGTCCCCTAGCGCCTGCGCGCAGTGCATCTCCCCTGTCTGCCCCAAACCACATCCCGCCTCTGAGCCCGCTCCCCTTGCTCCTGATTGGCTGGTGCACACTCTTTGCCTAGCCTTGCTCCCGACACAGCCTGCGAGCGCCCAATTTCACCCAGGCAGCCCAGGTGAGTGTGGTTAGCACAAGGACCCTCCCGGGCCTTGTTTCCATATATTTTTAAAGTTTGTTGGGTCGCCTAGCGCCCGTGCGTGTTGCCTAGGGATCTAGGCCCAATGAAGGACGCACACACGGAGAGATAGGAGGAACTTCTTTATTCTTTTACAACCAAGCAGGAACTGCCACTTGCTGCGCACGTGCCCCATAACCCCCTTGCCCAGTCAAAACTCCGCCTTTCCAACGGAGGGGGCTCATGAGTGTTAACCCCTTGAGCCCCGGGTGACACTACCCCCGGACAATATGTCCAAACATCAACTTGACACTCTGTGTCCAAACAATAACTCAGCACTCTTCAACAAGTCTCATCGGCTTCTATATGAGTCGCCTCGGCCTCTCACCTCGAGTCCCAAGATCTGGCTCCTCTTCAGTCGCTCCACTCTGGCCCATGTCCTCGGGATCTCCTTCCGGGGGAAACCACTCATCATCCCTCTGCATCCTTGGTTCTGGTGAGAGTGCCCTCTGAGGTCCTTCTGTGTTTTCTCTTCTTGCGTATTGCCTGAACTGCTGACAGTTTCTGGTGACGGTCCTATTCTGGTCTTCAGCTGTCACCATCGTACCTTTCACTGCAACAATCCTCATGGGGCTTGGAGCAAACCGCGGGTCTGTCTTTCTATTTATCGGCTGTTGCACCAGAACTTCATCTCCTACCTGGAACTCTGGCGGCATCGCTCCTCTCCGTGCATCGGTACGGAGCCTCGCGTTTTCCTTTGCCGCCGCGTCTCTCTGGAGCAGATCATGGTCGGCCGGCTCTGCCTGCGCCGTACTTCTCGGGATGCGGGTTCGCACCTCATATCGGAACATGAGCTCGGCGGGCGTCTTATTTGTGACCTCATGAGGAGTGTTCCTGTAGTCTCTTAACAGGCGGCATAGCGCTTGATGTGTATCGACTGCGTCAAGCCGTGCCCTCTGTATAGTCTTCTTGATCGACGCCATGAAGCGCTCCGCCATTCCATTTGCCTGGGGGTGGCGCGGTGTGATCTTCATGTGCCTGAACCCCAGGTGCTCTGCCAGTGTCCCAAACTCGTGTCCACAGAATGGTGGTCCGTTGTCGGACTTGACCCACTTGGGGATCCCCCACTCGCTAAAGACCTCTTCTATCGTCGCCGCCACTTGAGTGAACGCCGTGGAATTGACCACCTTGGCAATCGGGAACCTTGAGTGCTCATCTATGAAGAGTAAGATGTAGTCACCCGCTTCGGTCGGCCCGTAGAAATCCATGGCTACTCGTTCCCATGGGTGATCAGGTATTTGAGTATGTTGGAGTGGGGCGGACGTTCTGCAGGGGCTGTGCACTGACAGGCGTGGCAGTTCCTTACCCACTCGTCAACGGCTGCATCCAGGAGAGGGAACCACATGTGGCACCTGAGCTGCTTCTTCGTGTTCTCGGCTCCTCTGTGACCTTCGTGCGCTATGCTGACCACCTCGCTCCTGAGTGTGGCGGGGATGACGATCCTGCACCCTCTGAGCAGGATATTATTGTCCTTCACCGCAAGTTCACCATGTACACGGGCTAACCGTTCGATTTCTTGTTTGTTCACCCCCGGGTGAGCTAGGATGGCACTGTGGTGATCTTTCCATTTGCTGGCCGTCGTGAGGCTAATCGCCAGGGCTGTCGTCGGGTCGGCTGCCGATGCGGCCGCTACCCTTTCAAGGGACAGCGCCGGAGGCAGCGCCTGGGCTGCCACATACTGCACATACGCGACGTCACCCTTCCGTGCGAGCGGGGCCCCTACGGGGTGTCGGGAGAGGTAGTCTGCGGGGTTGAGGTCGCCCCCCGGGCGGTGTACAATGTCATAATCATATTCCTGGAGGCGGATGCCCCACCTCTCAATCCTCGGTGGCATCTTGGTATGCGGGTTCCCGAACAGTGATAGAAGTGCCTGGTGGTCGGTGATCAGGGTGAACCTTTTGCCGATTATGAAGTTGTGGAAATGCTCACACGCCCAGACCGCTGCCAAGCTCTCCTTCTCGGCCTGGGAGTAGGCTAGTTCAGGCGTCGACAGCGCTCGGCTCGCGTATGCAATCACGTGTCTGGGGTTAACATCCGCGCCACTGGTTTGGGCCAGGATGGCACCGAGGCCTACGGGGCTGGCATCCACTATCACCTCGGTGTGCCACAGTGGGTTGAAATACGCGAGACGGTGAGCCTCCGCAAGGGCTTGCTTGATGTCCGCAAAGGCCTGTTGGCAGGCCGGTGTCCATTCGAACGACGACTCCTTCTGCAGCAGTTTCCTCAGCGGGTCTGTGATGGAGGCGTAGTGGGGGATGTACCTCGCACAGTATCCTGCCATGCCGAGGAACGAGCGGACGTCCGCCACCTGCCGGGGCTCGCCGAGGTTGGCGATCGTCTCGACCTTCTCGGGGTCAGGCATCATGCCATCCTTGGAGAAGATGTGTCCAAAGAACTTTTTTTTTTTTTTTTTAGACTTTTATTTTTGCTGGCAGAGGCAAACACAAACAGACACATCAGAGGCATATGAATAAAGTTGTGGCTTGTACATACACATACAGAACACATTAGCAAAGATGCGGCGACAGTAAAAAAAGGGAGGAGCATATCACAGGTGGCCGAAACACGGAGTCTCTGACTGAGGGACTAGGAGGATTCATCCGTTGAAGAAGTGTCATTTGAATTGAGCAAGTAACTGTTGAAGGCCGACCATATGTTACGAGGTCGAGAACGTACTGGGAGCATACACAGAAACTCCTCCTCGCAGTTTCGGGACCACGTAAGCAAATTTAACCACTTTTGGAATGTAGGGGGAGAAGCGTTTTTCCAGTTTTGTAAAACACATTTCTTGGCTATGACACAGCTCACATTTAGGAACCTAACAGTGTCTCCAGCCCCCCCAGTCCGCCACACCCCAAACAGAACCCCCATTGGATCTGGATCAACAACAGTATCAGTGATTGCGGACAGTGTCTCTATGATTTTACTCCAAAATGTCACCAGCTCCGGGCAGTCCCAGAACATATGCAGGTGGTCGGCACCCTCCGCACCGCAGCGGGGGCACAGTCTAGGATCAGAGCGGGCAAACCTCGAGATTCTACCTGGAGTGTAATATAACCGGTTGAGTAATTTATATTGTATGGTGCGGTAACGGAAGTTTAGGGACACCTTGCTAGTGAGAGAACACATCTTCTCCCACTGCTGATCTGTGAGATCCAGGTCTAGTTCGGAGGCCCAATCAGTACGAGCCCTGGATGGAGGGGGAGAAGCGGCGGACAGGAGGAGCTTGTACAGTGAAGAGACTACCCCGTGAGCACCACCCGAGTTAGCAATGTAAGCAATTCCAGGAGAGTCCTGGGGCTCAATGGGGAAGACAGGCCAGGCATTTCGAAAGGCGGCACGAAGTCTGTAGAACTGCAGAAGCTCCAGAACCGAGCCCGAGTGTCCCGGCCTCCACGTTTGCGGTGTTATGAACTGTCCCTCCGGATAGAAGTCAGTGAGGGCACGGTAGCCCAGGGCCTCCCAGTGTCGCGCCAGGGTGGTATCGTGTGTGGGTTCCAACCCGGGGAAGTTCCAGACGGGGAGCCATTTGTAATAGGGATGTTGCTCGTCGCAGGTTTCAAATATCTGGCCCCAAGCCTGCACCGTAGTCCGGACCGGGTCAATGGGCGAGTCTGGCACATACCGCCGGTCTAGAATCAGGGACATTACATCGGTGCCCGCTGCCGCCAGGACCTCTAGTTTGACGTGGGGACGGGGTGGAGGCCCCGGATACCAGTGGGATGCGTACTGCGCCTGCGAGGCAGTCCAATATCGCAACAGGTCCGGAGCTGTAAATCCCCCTTTGTCATAGGGTAATGACATAGCCGACCACTTTTTACGCACAGCACCCGAGTGCCATAGGAATTGAGCGAGCAGTTTGTGCAGGTTCAGGAAGTACTTTCTTCCTGGCCAGACGGGGACGTTACTAAATACATAAAGCAGCTTGGGGAGCAGTATCATTTTCACCAGCGAGAGTCTTCCGGCCAATGACAGTGGAAGAGCACGCCAGCGTGCAACCTTGGTCTCGGCCTGCTCAGTAACAGCCCGGTAATTGTCTGCCAGGAGTGAGTCCTTGGAGAGGGACACCTGAACCCCCAAGTACTTGATTCCATCCGGGGACCAGCGGAGCGGGTATTCGGTGGTGGGCTGTGTCGTGGAGCTGGTGAGGGGGAAGATCTCAGACTTAGTATAATTTATAGTAAACCCAGAGTACGTACCGATGCGGGTGATGTCACGCAGAATTGGGTCTAGGTGGGCCGTTGGGTCTCTTACAAAGAGCAATACATCATCCGCATAAAGCGAGATAATTTCAGGGGGGTCTTTCAGCCGCACCCCTTTGCGCGCATGTCTTTCCCTGACATAATCGGCCATCGGCTCTATGGCCAAGGCAAACAGAATCGGGGAGAATGGGCAACCCTGTCGAGTACCTCTGAAGAGGGGGAACAGACCGGATGTCCGGGAGTTAACTCGAACTCTGGCCACCGGTGAAGTGTATAGTAGCTGGATGTATGCTATCATGTTGGGTCCTATGCCCATATTCTCCAAAACCAACCAAGTATATTTCCACGACACCATGTCAAACGCCTTCTGCGCATCCAGTGTGACCGCAACCGCACTCACTCCCTGGTCAATGCGTGCCATTACATTAAACAGTCTTCTTATGTTATGGGATGTTGATCTCCCAGGGACGAACCCTGACTGATCGTCATGGACCATGTACGACATGACCGGGAGGAAGCGACTAGCAATCACCCTGGCAAAGATTTTGGTGTCCAGGTTCATTAGGGAGAGGGGCCTATATGATCCGCATTCGTTAGCAGGTTTACCAGGCTTAAGCAGGACAGTGATGACAGCCTCACGTAATGACGGGGGAAGGGAACCCAGCCGGAGTGACTCGTTCCAAACCTCCAGTAGTTTGGGTGCCAGAATGGCCACGTGCTCCTGATAAAACTCGGCTGTCAGCCCGTCCGGACCAGGTGCCTTCCCTTTAGGGAATTTAGATATAGCCTCAGTTATTTCGTCCAAACGGATGGGGGAATCTAATTGGTCTCTGGTTGCGGGAGAAATAATAGTCGTGGGGATCTGCTCGAGGAGGTTGCGCATTTGGACCTCGCTATGCTCGGGGGGCTGGGTGTATAATTCTGAATAGAAGTCCGTGAAGACCTCCAAAATACGCTGGCCAGACCACAGTTCCGACCCCCTGGGGTCCTTGATACAAGGTATCTGGGCTTGGCCCCACTCACCCCTGGCCAACGTCGCCAGCGTCCTGCCGGGCCTGTCTCCCTCCCCATATTTACGGGCAGCCTGCGGGCGACTAAAGTAGTGAACTTCCCTCGTAGCCTGTTCGTTAAAGAATTGGAGTTCCTCGCCGATCCGGGACAGAATGGCAGGGTCAACGGATGCAGGATAGGCACTCTCAAGTTCGCGCAGCTTGGTTTCAGAGCGAGCAAGGGCAGCCCTAATGGCTTTGAGGGCTCCCGCCTCCCTGGCAATGGACATTCCTCTGATGAAGACTTTGAAAGCCTCCCACCGGACCCCCAGAGAGGTAGCCTGGGGTGTATTGAGCTCGAAATAAGATTGGATATCGGATAGAATGTCAGCCCTAAAGACTATGTCCTGTAAAGCCAAGGACTTGAAGCGCCATGTATTAATCGTGGGGGGGGGCCCACCGGGGGGCCCACCCAAGTCGAGAGATAATCGGATCGGCGAGTGGTCCGATAGGGTGCGCGCCAGTATCTGAGTTTCTACCACCCTCCCCAGCAAGGCACTGGACAGGAGGAACATGTCAATTCTAGAAGAGCTATCATGGACCGAGGAATAGTGAGTATATTCACGCAGCTGCGGGTGCATTACCCGCCATGGGTCTTGGATGTCGAGGGTTGTGCTGCGCGCAAGGAGCCTGCGAGCTGCATTGGAAAGGAGCCTAGGGGCCAAGCCTGTTCGGTCCAGTGTGGTGTCTAATATGAAGTTCATGTCCCCCCCCCAGATGATCTGGACCCCGATGTATCCCAGCAATATGGAGGCCACCTGGTCAATAAAGTCGGGGGAGTCCACATTGGGGCCATATGTGTTAACTAGTAGATATTCCCTGTTGGCTATTGCGCAATGTAGGATAACATATCTCCCCTCCGGGTCAATGTAGCTCTTATGGAGCACGAACTTGAGTGACCTATGGATCATCGTTAATACCCCTCTGGCGCGGGTCGAGTAAGCGGTAGAATATCTGTGGGGGCCCCAAGAGGGTGCCATGCTCCTGGCCAGTCGGCCTTTACAGTGTGTTTCCTGCAAAAGCAGAATCTTACAGCCATGCCTGTTGGCATAGGCCATGATCCTGCGCGTTTTAGTGTAGTTGCTTAAACCCCGGACATTCCAGGACATCACTATTGTGGACATTTCAAATGCCTAGGGTACATCCCACAGTCGCAGCCGGGACCACGTCCTAAGTGAGAAGAGTCCGCATAGGGGGTAGCCCTCCCACCACCGTCGCCGCAGTCCAAATGTGAGATTGAGCCTTCTCGGGTGTAGAAGACCCGATGTGATGCGGCCTGCCGGTCCGCCTCTGCCTTTTCCGATAACATTTCTCAAAACCCCAACAGTGCCGCCCCCCTCCCTCACTGCCCACCCCCAACTTGCAGTGTAAGTCCCCCACCCCCCCGTGCCAGTGCCATCAGTAAACCCAACTCTCCCCAAGAAGCAGAGGTCGGAGGGCGTAATCCAACCGGTATACGCCCCATTCAAAGCCCAACAGGGGCAAATAAGCAATGACAACCAACAAAACATAAACATTGCAATCGCAAGTAGGTGTGCTGTTGCCGTGTGGGCGGCTCTTAGAATAATATGTAGGGCAGCATGTGCTGCCTGATGTAGGTTCTGCTGCGGGCGGATCTCCAGATAGTTCTCCATATCTAGCCGAACGCTGCGGGCGAGACAAGACCAATAAGTAACTAGGGAACATGGCCGGCACAGCGCCCCGGAGGGCAGGAAAGGTGCCGTTGACCTCAGTGAGGTCTAGTCTCAGCCCCATCAAACGCCAGAGGAGCTTGGATCATTGAGGGTACAGTACGCTGTTGCCATAAACACGTCCCGAGTCTCGGATTCACTGGATCAATAAATGGGTTCCGGGTAGTGTCTCTCTGGATCACTCGGCCTCGGCAGGGGCTCCCGCCGGGTTGGGGAGCGGCAGATGTGCCTCAATGAATTTCACTGCCTCCTCCGGAACAGTGAAGAAGTACAGTTTGCCATTATAGGTAATCTTAAGACGTGCTGGGAAAAGAATGGCGTAGGGAACATTCCGCTCTCTAAGTAGCTTCTTGACTCCAATGTACTGGCGCCTCTCCTGCTGCACCGCTATTGAGAAGTCCGGAAAGATCCTTATAGTATGTGAGTCAAGGCGCAGGTCACCCTTCTCCCGCGACAGACGAAGGATAAGGTCTCTGTCCCGATAATTGAGGATCCTGGCTATTATGGGCCTAGGGATATCGCCCGGTTTGGGCCTTGGAGATAAGGCACGGTGAGCTCGCTCGACAGTGAAGTATGGTGACAGGGCCGGGTCACCCAGTAGATCTTTGAGCAAGGTTTCCACTGCATCTTCCATGCGCCCCTTAAGGGCATTTTCAGGGACCCCGATAATTCGTAGATTATTTCTGCGAGAACGGGATTCGAGGTCATCGCACTTCGCTCTCACACTACGCATGTCACGAGACAGGGAGGCAACAGTATCCTGCAGCACATGTATTTCGTCCTCATTTGCTGATATCCGATTCTCTGCATCCGTGATTCTGGTCCCCGCCTGATCCACCCGTGTTTTTAATGAAGCGACATTGGCGTTGATGTCGTCCAGCTTCTCGTGAAAGGAAGCAAAGTTTTTGGCCATCGACTCCATGAGTGTAGTCAGGTCCGGGGGAGAGGTCATGGGATGGTGGTCCGCTTCCCGCTCCTCCTGCATGGGTGATGCATGATCCTCCTCTCCCCTCGGGACGGCCCTGGCGAATCTATCCATAGCTCCCCCCCTGGAAGACCCCCTGGTCTTGTTAGGCATTGTGGATTCAAGCGTGGGAGTGGCGCTGAGCAAGGACCCGGTCGTTGAGGGAGAGAGCGTAGTCCAAAGGGTAATATGGCCAGGTAGAGGTGTCAGTATATCCCAGGCAGTGGTGGAAGTGTCAGCAGGGGGGGCACCCAGTGCAGGTGAGAGCAGCAGCCACCCCACAGTCACTGCACGGAATCAAAGCAGGGACCCGGGGTATGTGATGCTGCGCAGCTGAGGAGAAGGTATGGGCACCAGGGGCACGGGCCTGGCGTATGTCCACGCAGCACGCACTCCGGGGGGCGTAGTAGGCCCAAGGGCCTCAGGCAGACAGCGGGCCAGCAGCGCGGGTATCGCCGTAGCCCAGAGTGGGACCCCCCCCCTGCACCTCACCTCGATATGCCAGCGTCCACAGGTCCACAGGTCGGCGGCTGGGGCCACAGCCGGGCAGGGGCCAGCAGCGAGTCGCAGTCGCGGCGCTGGGACCAGGGGGGGGCGACCGCCGCCAGTCACCCAGCCGCGCGACCCGGATCAGGCCCAAGGCAGTCCAGCGGGCACCAGGAAAGGCGAGCGGGATCCTCAGGGTCTCGGGTGCCGAACGCCCCCGGCTCGGCGGCGATCCGCGGAAGGCAGCCCCGGCAGGCCGCCGACAACTTAATCCATGCAGGGGGGCAGCCGCAGCTCGCCCCGCAGCTCAAAGCCCCGACCGGGCCTCCGCTAGCCCAGCGGGGACCACAGGCAGGCGGGCGGCGCACCCAGGGGCAGCGCCCCGCGCCGCGCCGCAGAATTCAGCAGGCACCCAGAGGAGGAGGCAGGAAACCGGCGGATGCCGATGTCGCGAGGCCGCGGGCCGCCACAGCAGGGGGCTCGTCCGGAGGCCTCCCGACACCAAGAGAAGTCGGGACTTCGCAGGCAGCAGCACAGTGATGTAGGGCAGCGGCTCGGCCGAAATGTGGGTTGATTATTCCCCGTTGTTCGCAGATGGAAGCAGATGTCCGCCAGGCCCACACGGAGCTCGAAGGCTAAGCAGCCATCTTGGGCTGCTCCACAGCGCCACCCCCTGTGTCCAAAGAACTTGAGTTTCGTTTTACTGAACCGGCACTTCAAGATGTTAAGCGTGAGGCCGGCTCTCTGAAGGGCTTCGCAAGTGTCGTGTAGTGCCCTGTCATGGGCTTCCTTGGACGATCCAAAGACTAGAATGTCGTCGCTGTAGTTGAGAGCCCCTTTTATAGGTCGGATGATCTGGCGTATTGCTTCCTGGAAAATCTCAGCGGCCGATGAGATTCCAAAGTTCAGTCTCCGGTATCTGAAGAGCCCATCGTGTGTCGCAAACGTGGTTATGGGCCGGGAATCAGGGTGGAGCTCCAACTGATGGTATCCCTGATTTAGGTCCAGTTTTGAGAACATTTGGGCACTGTTCAGCAGCAAAATCATGTCCTCGATACATGGTCCCGGGTGTCTCTCCCGTTGAATCGCCGTGTTGGCCACCCTCATGTCCACACACAACCGGATCTTTCCCCCTTCCTTGGGTACCACCACAAGGGGGGACACCCACGGCGTCGGCCCCGTCGCCGGTTCGATGATGCCGTCGCGGAGCAGTTGCTGGAGTGCCTCCGAAACTGTCTCCTGAAGATGGAAGCCAACCCTTCTGGGATGTTGCGGCACTGGTCGTACGTCGGGGTCGATGTGGAGCCTGATGGGGGGTCCCCGGAGCTTTCCTAGCCCCTCGCATAGCTTGGGGAAGGCACCCACGATGTCTTCTTGTGAGACGAGTGATTGAGTCTGATGAGAAGCTATCGATCCTACAGCGTTCCCGGGGCTGGGGTTGGCCGCTGCGGTGGTGATTACGTCTCCCACATTCACGTGGATCTCGATCAGCCCCAGATGCGACGCCGTGTGGTAGCTGAGGAGGCATCGACTCCTGGCGAGAGACCGTATCACGTGAATGGTCGCATCCACTTGCCGCCCATTCAGGAGAAGGCATTGGGTGAATTGGCCCACCGTCTGTAACGGGGTGGCAGCTCCCCACTGGAAAATTCTGGAACGGGACGGATTAAGCTGTGGTGGGCACGGTATACGGTCATAGTCTTGTTCACCCATGATGTTCACTGTGGCCCCAGAGTCAATCATAAATTGAAATTGGCAGTTCGCCATCTTGAGCGGGATTTGCGGGGCCTCCCTGGCCTCTTTGTTATCGAGTATAAGGTTCACAAACTCGTCGTGGTCGTATTGGTCCTGCGGTGCGTAGTAGGCCATCGCCTGGTCTTCTTGGTCGAGGGTCTCAGGCCTGTAGTCTGCAGGAGGGTTGTCATATTCGTCCGTGAAATGTCTAGGCTGTTCAGCCTGGTCATACGGTGGGGCATATCCTGCCGCTTGGTATTCATCCATCGCTCGAACGTAACGCCTCTGCCTGAGGCCCTGTTGGTATGGTCTTGGCTGACTGTACTGCAGGGGCTGCGGCCGGAAGAGCATTCTGGGGGCCGCCTGGGGTCGCATCGGGGGAAAAGGTACGCCCTCCCTGCAGACGGAGTGAAAGTGTCCTTCTCTCCCGCAGTTGGTACAGCGCTGGGACAGGGCTGGGCAGGACCCCGAATGGGGGAAAGACATCCCGCAGCGGTAGCACTGTCTTTGTAGACGCGGGATGGACGTCGAAGAGGTTGTCGGCGGTCTGTATGGCTGGGGGCCCCTGTCGCCTTGACGGGGGGGCAGTATGGCGGCCACAAGTTCCCCCGTGTCTGCTTTAGGGTTGTTGGAGTGTCCCAGGGCTGAGGCCTGTGCATCCACTCTCTCATGGATGCGAGCAAGTTCGCTGACCTCGGGCATGGTGAGCGGTTTTTTGAGTAGCTGTTTCTTGAGTGCGGGGGAGAGGCACCCTTCGATCACCCTCAGCCGAATGGCTTCCTCTAGCGAGAACGCATCAAATTGGCAGTTCGCCCCTTTCACTCGTAGACGTGTGATGAATTCGTCGACAGTCTCTTGCGGGAGTTGGGTGCACTGGTTGAACAAATATCTTTCATAGTCCCGGTTGACCTCAATGATCAGCAGTTTGTCCAAAGCACCAATCAACTTGGGAAACGTATCTTGGTCTGCGGCCGGAATAGCCTTGACAACCGTTTTGATTTCCCCCCCTACCAGGTTGAGGAAAATGTCTCTCATGTTGGAGGAGTCCCCGTCACCGGATCCTCTCACGAAATGACGAAAATCATCCATCCAGTCGGTCCACCTGGGGCCTTTGGTGGCTTGAGGAGTCATGGTGAACGGCGGGGGCAGGCGTAGTTGTATCGACTTCGCCACCCCCGGCAGTTGAGGAGAGCCCTGGCTGGACCCAGGATTGGAGGTGCTCATGGCGCCTGGGAGACGAGGCCCGCACGTGCGTAGGCGACGCGTGGGGCGAGGTAGTCGGGCCTAGGACGAGCCTACGTGCACCCGGCGCCCGGCAAAGGGGGTCCGCCGCTTTTGCCGATTCAGGCCTCTTCTACGGCCAGGCGTCGACGGGCAGGGTACAGGATGGAGGCGCGGGCGGGATCGCTTCCGCAGAGCTTCGGTGGAGGAGATCCGGCGAGGTGGATCCGGCGGAGTGCCGCGTTGCGCGGAGGTGGAGCAGGAGGAGGAGGTTCGCTGGGTTGCCCACCACGAGCGGACTGCTGCAGGAGGAGGACTCCAGTGTGCGGGAGAAATCCTCGTCGCCAAATGTTGCCTAGGGATCTAGGCCCAATGAAGGACGCACACACGGAGAGATAGGAGGAACTTCTTTATTCTTTTACAACCAAGCAGGAACTGCGCACGTGCCCCATAACCCCCTTGCCCAGTCAAAACTCCGCCTTTCCAACGGAGGGGGCTCATGAGTGTTAACCCCTTGAGCCCCGGGTGACAGTGCGCAGTGAATCTCCCACGTCTGCCCCGAATCCACATCCCGCCTCTGAGCCCGCCCCCCTGACCCGTGATTGGCTGTTGCATTCTCGGGGCCTAGCCTTGCTCCCGACACAGCCTGCGAGCACCCAATTTCACCCAGGCAGCCCAGGTGAGTGTATTAGCACAAGGACCCTCCCGGGCCTTGTTTCCATATATTTTTAAAGTTTGTTGGGTCTCCTAGCGCCCGCGCGCAGTGCATCTCCCCCGTCTGCCCCGAATCCACATCCCGCCTCTAAGCCTGCCCCCCTCACCCCTGATTGGCTGTTGCACTCGGTGCCTAGCCTTGCTCCCGACACAGCCTGCGAGCGCCCAATTTCACCCAGGCAGCCCAGGTGAGTGTGGTTAGCACAAGGACCCTCCCGGGCCTTGTTTCCATATATTTTTTAAGTGCAGCCCTGCGGCTAAGGGCCCTAAGGCCAAGGGCGGCTCCAACAGAGACGGCTCCAAGAACGGCTCCAAGAAGTGTCAGCAGGTGGCCACTGGGGAAGCCAGTGGCCAGCCATCTACTATCCACTACAAGGACCAGTAAGGTAGGAGTGGCCTGGGTCAGGAGTAGAGCAACTACTCTGCCCCAGACTCCGAACCACTTATCGAACCAAAAGTAAAGAAGATGATTGCATTGTATGATGTTTAGATTCCATTGATAGGCCTCTCTCCCACTACACAGGCCTCTCAAATTTAGCTGGGGTTCTGTCCCCAAATTGCATTTTATGATGTTATAGATTGCATTGATAGGCCTCTCTCCCACTATACAGGCCTCTCAAATTTAGCTGGGGTTCTGTCCCCAAATTGCATTGGATGATGTTCTAGACTGCATTGATAGGCCTCTCTCCCACTATACAGGTCTCTCTAGCTGGGGTTCTGTCCCCAAATTGCATTGTATGATGTTCTAGATTGCATTGATAGGCCTCTCTCCCACTCTACAGGTCTCTCAAATTTAGATGGGGTTCTGTCCCCAAATTGCATTTTATGATATTTAGATTGCATTGATAGGCCTCTCTCCCAGTATACAGGTCTCTCAAATTTAGCTGGGGTTCTGGCCCCAAATTGCATTGTATGATGTTATAGATTGCATTGATAGACCTCTCTCCCACTATACAGGTCTCTCAAATTTTGCTGGGGTTCTGTCCCCAAACTGCATTGTACGATGTTCTAGATTGCATTGATAGGCCTCTCTCCCGCGATACAGGCCTCCCAAATTTAGCTTGGGTTCTGTCCCCAAATTGCATTTTATGATGTCTACATTGCATTGATAGGCCTCTCTCCCAGTACACAGGTCTCTCAAATTTAGCTGGGGTTCTGTCCCCAAATTGCATTGGATGATGTTCTAGGCTGCATTGACAGGCCTCTCTCCCACTATACAGGTCTCTCTAGCTGGGGTTCTGTCCCCAAATTGCATTGTATGATGTTCTAGATTGCATTGATAGGGCTCTCTCCCACTATACAGGTCTCTCAAATTTAGATTGGGTTCTGTCCCCAAATTGCATTTTATGATATCTAGATTGCATTGATAGGCCTCTCTCCCAGTATACAGGTCTCTCAAATTTAGCTGGGGTTCTGTCCCCAAATTGCATTGTATGATGTTCTAGATTGCATTGATAGGCCCCTCTCCCACTATACAGGTCTCTCAAATTTAGCTGGGGTTCCGCTCCCAAATTGCATTGTATGATGTTCTAGACTGCATTGATAGGCCTCTCTCCCACTATACAGGTCTCTCAAATTTAGCTGGGGTTCTGTCCCCAAACTGCATTGTATGATGTTCTAGACTGCATTGATAGGCCTCTCTCCCACTATACAGGTCTCTCAAATTTAGCTGGGGTTCTGTCCCTTAATTGCATTGTATGATGTTCTAGACTGCATTGATGGACCTCTCTCCCACTACACAGGTCTCTCAAATTTAGCTGGGGTTCTGTCCCCAAACTGCATTTTATGATGTCTAGACTGCATTGATAGGCCTCTCTCCCACTATACAGGTCTCTCAAATTTAGCAGGGCCCTATCTCCAAATTGCTTTGTATGATGTCTAGATTGCACTGATAGGCCTCTCTCCCACTATTCAGGTTTCTCAAATCTAGCAGGGGTTCTGCCTCCAAACTGCATTGTGTGATGTTTAAATTGCACTAATAGGACTCCCTCCCACTATACAAGTCACTCAAATAATCTAACTGCGCTTAGCTTAGTACTTTATCACTCCGGGAAACCCACCACAACCCAACTCAGTTAAGTCCCATTCCAGCAGACCGTTAACACCCTAACCCCCCCGACAGTACACCCTTAGGAAACACACCCTACCCACCGACAGAAAGGCAACACTAAGCCAGAGAACACCTCAGCGTATCCAGAGAAGGAAAAAACGAGGGCACTGCAACTGCACAACATAGCATAGAGGACCAACTACCTTACTACGCCTGCATATAAACTGGAAAATGGCCCGACCCAGAAAATGACGCCGAGAAAGAAAACAAGACCGTGCAACAAGAGATGCGAACACACAACACCGACAGAACCCACAAGAAGCAGCCCCACTGGAAGGAAACACACCCAACACAGCCATAACCGGAACAAAATCTACAAGAGACAAATCCTTATACCTCACACCTTACCTTGCAACAACCACGATACACCAACACCTCAACACGGAAACCTCAAAACATGCAAAGAATTCCCTGAAACACGCAGAAAAACGATGGGAGCACTCAACAAGAGAGTGGGAGGGCTCCGACCCCATCACACCTTACATCACAAGAACAGAGGGACAACATCGATTTCCACTAAATCCCGCACAATACGGCGAAGCACCGACAACCAGCAATGCTACCTCCCACCCAACAATCGGACTCAATGAAGAAACCACCGCTGATCTTTATCCAAACAGCATCACAGCAGAAACACCAAGAATAATCAGCCCTGTTACCAACTTACTGGACCGCTTCAATGAAGAAGCAGCAGTCGCCGTTCTTCATCCAACCGACATCAACGCGGAAACACCACAAACAGACAACTACAAACTTGAACAACAAATAACCTCAAAACAAAATCTCAACCAGAGAATCCACTGCAACCTAATAAACGCAAGGTCAATGTCCAAACACTCAACTGAAATATACAACCTCCTTTCAGAAGGAGGCACAGACATCCTATTTATAACCGAAACATGGCTAGACGACAACTTCAAGATCACCCTCAACAACGGCCTGCCTGAAGACTTCAAATGCATCCAAACAAACAGAAAATCCAAAAGGGTGGGGGACTAGCGATCATCCACAAGGAACAACTGGCCATCAAAATGGAAAACATTGAGAAATGCGAATCCTTAATACTACGACTTTCAGTAAACCCCAAAACTAACCTAAAATTCATATTGATATACAGACCACCAACCTACGATGCAACTTTTATAGACACAATCACCACCCTAGCCATCAATTACAATCATCTGATCATCCTCAGAGATTTCAACATCTGGTTCGACGAAGAAACCACAACCACACAAAAATCCCTAACCGCCCAACTAGCAGCCATGAACCTACAACAACTAGTCAAAGGAACAACCCACTCAGTAGGGCACACACTTGACGCAATCTTCGCCACCAAGGATCTCATCACCACGGCACCCCCAATTCAAATACTTTGGAGCGACCACCTCATCATTCCATTCATAATCACAACGGACGCTCCAACAAAAAAGCAACAAGAAAAACGACCCATCATGATGAAAAGAAATTGGAGAACCATAAAAATTCCAACCTAACCGAACTCCTAGAACTCAGCAAACCACAAGCATCAACCATGGAAAAGCAGATATAGACAAAAAAGTTGCCCTACTTCATACCTGGATCGCAACAACCCTAGACGACATCACCAAAGAAAAGCCCTTCACCCCATCACGTAAGAAAACCACAGCAAAGTGGTTCACCCCATTAATCAACGCCATGAAAAGAAAAAAACGAAAACTAGAATCTGAATGGGGGACCAACAACACCTCCGCAAACAAATTGAAATTCCTACAACAGATCCGCTCATATAAAAATGAAATACAAAAAGCGAAGAGGAAACATTACGACAACCGAATCTTCAGAGCACCAAATGCTCAGAAAGAACTATTCAAAATCATAAACGAAATAAAAAAAAACACCGGGCTGCAACAACACACCAATTCCATCGATGAAACTCTGCGAGGACCTCGGAGACCACTTCAAAAACAAAATAACCTCAATCCAACACACCATTCAAAACAGACCAAGCGATCACAGTGCAAACCCCACCGACACCGACGAGGAATACGCAAAAAAGCTACGAAACTTCCCAGTAATATCAGTTGAGGCTTTCGTCAAACTGGTAAACCAAAGCAACAAATCAGGCTCTCCTGAAGTCCCCTGCCCCCCGGACATATACAAAACAATTCTCAAACAAGGAACCCCCATGGAATATCACTGGAACCTCCTCAACCTCTCAATCTCAACAGGTAAAGTACCACAGGCCTTCAAATCAGCCTACATCAAGCCGCTTCTCAAAGACACAACAGGAAACGTAGAGGATTTATCTAACTATAGACCCATCTCCAACATACCGTACATAGCCAAAGTGCTAGAAACGTACGTCTACCAAATAACCCAAGAATTCATAGAAGAGCATTGCCTACTAGACCAGGCACAAGTTGGTTTCAGACCTATGAGAGGAACAGAATCAGCTCTCCTCTCAATATAGGACGACCTAAAAACAAACTCAGACTCAGACAACAGTACCGCCCTGATTCTCCTTGATCTGTCTACAGCTTTTGACACTGTCAACCACACCATCCTCATAAAGAGATTGGAAGGATTAGGGATAACAGACACTGCCCTACTATGGATCAAATCCTTCCTAACAAACAGAACAGAAACAGCGTGGATGAAACCTTTTAAATCCAAACCCAGAAACTCTACGTGTGGAGTACCACAAGGTTCATCCTTCTCCCCGCTGCTATTCAACATCTACATGTACTTACTAATCAAACTCATCAACAAACACGGCCTCACATGCTACAACTACACCGACGATACCCAAATAATCTTCAACATACAAGATACCCGAGAAGAAAACACCACACTAGAGAATTGCCTTCGTGACATATTCAACTGGATGTTCCTCAACCATCTCAAAATCAACCCAGGCAAAACAGAGATAATGATTGTCTCAAAAAAGGGAGGAGACATAAACTACATCCCCTGGCCAAGAGAGCTCGGCACCACACCAGAACCATCATCAACTGTAAAAAACCTAGGGATCCTGATGGATAACAATCTCACTATAGAGCCACAAGTAAACTCGATAATCAAGAAATGTTTCTTCCTCCTGCGAGCAGCAAAAAGGATCCTAGCGTTCCTGTCGTTTGCCAACAAAACACTTACCATCATCGCTCTGATCATGTCCAGAGTAGACTATGCCAACAGCCTATACCTGGGCATGCCCGAACGACTTCTAAAAAAACTGCAACACATACAAAATGCAGCAGCCAGACTCCTCCTCAAGCTACCCTGAAGAGAACACATCACACCCGCGCTAAAAATACTACACTGGCTACCACTAAAACAAAAAATAAAGTTCAAGTCCATGTGCATCACACACAGAGCAATACACAAACAAGGTGCAGAATTCCTAAGCGACAAACTACGCCTACATCAACCGACAAGAACACTAAGATCAAGCACCGACATACGCCTGGAACCAAAACCCTACAACAGAAAAAAACTCAGAGGATCCTCTTTCTGCCACCAAGCACCCAAAACCTGGAATGACCTACTTAAGAATATACGGAACACAACAAACCACCTAGCATTCAGGAAACTCCTCAAATCATGGCTCTTCACAGGGTAACCACAACAGAGATGCACCAGAATGCGCAGACATTAAAACAACGATGAAAATAACTCCAATCCCAGCCGCTCCCAACATGGACAAACACTCAAACCAAAGAACTAACCACTCGACAGAGCATAAGATAGCTTGGAAAATAGCCACAAAAGGAAGGCTCCAGAGACTGAACACATGCTTAGACCCAGATGAAAGCCCTCAAGTGACTCACCCACTCGCACGTACCGGACGCACCATATCCAGAACGGCAGACGCATTTAGATAGAATTGAGAATATTAGCATGGCCACACGTGGATGGAATTGTGGACATTGGTCCGTGTCGCATCTAGAGGGGACTTTGAATGCTAGCATGCCCGCCCTTAGACAGAACTGTGAATATTAGCATGTCTACATCGAGACAGAATTGGGAATCTCAGCCTGCATCGCATCTAGATAGGACCATGAATGTTGGCATGCCCGCACCTAGGTGAAAGCTTAATGCCAACATACCCACACCTAGATAGCTTTGTGAAATATTAGCCAGCGTCGCGTCTAGATAGGACTTCAAACGTTAGCATGCCCGCACCTATGCGAAACCTGAAGACGAGCACAGGCCAGACATAGAATTGTAGACATTGGCCTGCGTCGCATCTAGATGGGATTGATTGAAGGTTAGCAAGCCTGCGCCTAGATGAAACTTGAATGTTGGCGTGTGCCACACTTGGAATTGTGAACACCAGCCTGCGTAGCATCCAGATAGGGTTGCGAATGATAGCATGCCCACACCTGGACAGATCTCTAGACGCTAGCTTGCGCCGCATCGGGCTGGGACTGTGAATGTTGGCTTGCCCACACCCGGATAGAGTTCTGAACATTGGCCTGCGCCGCATCCAGATAGAGTTGTGGGGGTCAACTGGCACCACACTGGGACAGAGCTGCAAATGCTAGCATGCCAAAGGTCACGTAACCCACTAACCAATATAAGCTCAAACTCTGCTACTTATCTCACTCAAAAAACTCACACAACCATCTCTCGCACAACAAGCCGCACACACTTCACAACACTGCAACAACACATAAGCCCGACCAACAGCACATGCGGCCTGTCACCGATCCAATACCCGCACCAAAGCTCAGCATCTGGTGTATACCGAGTTGAAGCTGCCAGCAGAACACCACTCCTCTCACTATCCTACTCCCTCTTCACCTACTAACCCAACACAACCCCACCTTATCATTTACAGATCCGCCAGAGCGCCTGGGGACCAATTCCGTTGGTGACAGTGCGCGGTACAAATACCTTTAACATTTAACATTACTTTGGGATGATTTCCACCACCTCTCTTGACGCTCACTTCACAATCGGGCACCCATCCCTACAGCAATATACACTGTGTGAGTCAGGCACCTAAAGCTCATTTCTACTATCTGTCTGACTGAGATGTGTGCTATTGTTGGTAGTAAGGCATTTCTTGCTAACATTGCTTCAGCTGCTACCTCTACATTAGTTACTAATTAAAGTATTACTGCTACCAGTTTTAATACTATTACTAGTATTCCTACTGGTAGCAGTGGCACCACTAATGCTGCTACTAATACGGATACCATGTTATGCCTTTGCATCATGACCAGGTGGGCACTCATGGTCCTGGGACCAGGAAAGCACTGCAGGGATAAGAGGTACCTCTAGTCAAGATGTTTGCCAGTTTAGGAAAACCATTGCAGGTATAAGACGTACCGATGACCAAGATGTCTGCCAGTCTAGGCAAAGCACTGCAGGGATAAGAGGTACTAATGGTCAAGATGTCTGCCAGTTTAGGAAAAACATTGCAGATATAAGGCGTACATATGTTAAGATGTCTGCCAGTTTAAGCAGAGCACTATAGGGATAAGAGGTACATACAGTCAATACATCTGCCTCTTTAGGCTGTTACTGCTCCATTATGGTTGGATTATTGGATACACCCTACTCCCATCATTGACCGGCATCTTGTATAGAAGGGTTGATGATGGGATGGGGATGCTCGTCAACTCATCTGGTCCTCTAACGTTCTCCATCAGCAGATTGTTGATATCCCTTCCTCACATCTTTTGCCAGACTCCAGTATGATCTTTTTGTGTTGCTGTTTGGCGTTGACCCATTTTACCCACTTTAGCAAGCAACCTGCATCCCTCTGCTTATTGTCAGAGAAGGCAGGTGGCTTCAGGAACCAACCTTATTGTTCGCAGATGCTTGATAGAAAGAGTGAGATTGGAGCATCCATATTCATATGTAGTGCATCTCCTACTTCTACCGATACCACTATTAGTGGTCAATCTACTGCTGTTTTCATTACGACGCCGCCACTTCTATGAATGCTTCCCATAGTGCAATTCACAGGGATGCTTGTAAAACTAGCACTATTACAACCAAGACCCCCATCATTTGATTGAAATAGGATTAATATTGGTCATAGCGTGCTAGTTGTAGACGCAGCCTTATGACTAGCACTACATGACAAAATGACTACTGCTCCACAGGAGTACTAAGATGAGTAGTGGCTAAACTGCCTACTCAGCTGCACACTACTGCTAAACCAGCAGTGGTTTTAATCATAAAGGCAAAACAGAGACAGCCCAATGTGTAAACCTCCTTCATCTTTTGTGGTAATGTGGGCCGAGGGCAGGTTTTACTCTCAGCGGATGTGTGAAGTGATAGTACAAGGACTCCAAAATAAAAAAAAATGTCCAATCAAGGCTCTATACAAATATAAAATATATTAAATAAACAATCAGGAATGCATATAACCAACTAGGAAACAAGCAAAATCCCACGCCGGCATGAGAACACAGAAATGCAGAACTTGTAGAGCATCGCACTCTGAGTTCTTCAGCAGAGATGAACAGGCAAGCAATTGCAGCAATGTCACTTCGAAGGATATGTCTTTTCAAGCAAAGGTGCCAATGGGGGGCTGAAAAGTCACCATGGTCCCAGAAAGTGGACCCGTGGGACGTGGCCTCTTCCTAGTACCTTATCCTTGTCTTTGGGAGCTCAACAGCATTGAGACAGGCTTCTAGGAGCTACCCGAGGTGGTGATTCAGTGTTGGGTTGGTGATCTGGTGAACCCTGAGTGCGGTCCAAGCAATAACAGCACGACCTTTCCCAAAAATTTGCCAGACAGCAGTTTTTTTATTCCGTCTTCTCAGGAGCTGCCTATCCGAATATTATCAAAGCTCTCACATCGCAATTAAATCTCATTGTGTCGAACTAAATAATAAAACACAAGAAAAACAAATGTTCCCCCAGATTTACCAGGGCCATCTTCATGCAGTCTCATTGCCCAAGCGTCTCAATGGAGCCTTTAGCAATTAGTTAAAAGGTCTGAAAATGCCCTCCTTCCAACGATTGCACTGATGACACATTACGAGGCTGGCGGTAGTCGTGCCTGTAATACAGGCACGGCTGCCACCAGCATTTTATTTTTTACAGAGCCCAGAAATGGGCAATACCGGGTCATTACAGCCTTGCCGGACCCGGTATTTGCCCATTCCTGTGCCCCGGGAAAAATTCTCCCCCATTCCCATTTGAGCCCCATAGGGCTCAATGGGAATGGGGAAGCCGGATGCACCGGTACCGTTATGAACGGATCCAGGCTCGAAATATGGGGGTGCAATAAAAGTGGCAGTAACTCTATTTCCACTACTTTTATAGTTCACCGCCATACTCGTAATGAGGGCCAGTATTGTGAAAACCCAACCATTTAAAAAAAATTGCAACATTAACAGGCATTGCAACAGGCTTAGTTCCTATCTGCTTTTTAGTGCCGGGAATAGCACTATAATAGTGGTATACTATGGTATGGCCTAGGGCGCCAGCCGAGCACGAGAGACACCGGATCAATTCTGGCTCTGCGCTCTGATGTGGCAAAATGGCACTTTGCCTAAGGTGGCAAGAATCTTTGGAGCAGCCGCACTGTTTGCCATCAGATTACCAAGGGAATGTGGTGGGAGAGAGGTCCATGCATATATGAGAATTATGCAGAAAACATTGTTCTGCTGAATGAAGTTATACAATGATATGTTAATCAAGCCTTATAAACTGAAGAAGAGGCCCTTATTGTAGGAGAATGACTCACACCCAAGTTATTGCTTGACGAGAAGGGGAGGGCTATATGCCAAGCGAAAAATGACCTATCCCTAATACTAGTGAAAAATAAGCACACACAAGTGACTTATAATGTCATGTCGTGCAATGACATGTTACGTTACATTAGTGGGATTTATACAGCTCACCACGGCCATTTGCATGGACTCCAGGCGCTCTGGTGTACATAAAGGAAAGGGGGTGGTTGTTAAGGGGATGAAAGCGAGAGGGGAACATGCAAGATGGGGTTGGTGCCTTGTTGATGTGTGCTGTTCAGAAGCTCCCGGTACTGTGTGTGGGTCTGTTTCTAGGTCAGTATAAGGGGCATACAGGCATCTGAGTCAGATGGGCGCTTTGTGTGCCTCTGGTGCTAGGGTGCGCTGGCCAGGGTGGCGGTAGGTAAGTTGGTTGTAGAGGTGCAGAGTTCTGTTTCATGGTGTCTGTAGGGAGAAATATTAATTTGCTGTGTGCGAGTACATAGGTCTGTGCATGAGGTCTGTTTGGGCATGAAGATGGGAGTGTTGGGGGGAAAACAATTCATACCACAGGAAAACAATGATTCTAGACAGATAGCGTTCCCACCAGGGACAGCCTTCATCAAGCCATGCAAAGGATACGTTGACCAATAGGAGGCAGACTAACAATTCCTGGTAATTTCAATAATGGCTCTACATGAGCGCTCATTTCCATGCACACGGAGAGACTTTTTAATGTAAGGTTGAGGGACTTTTCTAATGCACGAGAGTCCAGCTTATGCATTAAGACAAAATACCTCAGAAATGCATCTGTCCCAGAGAATTTCAAAATGTCTCGGTAGACTGTGTTATTTCCAACAGTGATAGAAGCATACCAAAAAAAGTCGTGATAATGTGAGTGCGGCATGGGACACTGCAGGACGGAAGGGAGCAGGGTGCAACACAGGTTGCAGTCATGCTGCTTGACAGCCAATTGAGTTGAAATAGATTTCAGTTTAGCTGTAACTGATATCTGGTGGTAAAGTGGAGAAGTGTGATTTAACTTCACAAAGAACAGTCCTGAATGGTGAAAATGGTTGCAAAAAGTAGTGGCGTTGCTAACAGTAAAAAATAAAAGTAGTGGAACACTGTTCCGGATCGTTCCCCCTCACTTCAACCACTGGTTTGTAAGAGAGATGGACCCATAATCCTGACTGGACACAGCACAGAAAGAGCCCCCCAGTAAATCACTCACTTCGGGCTCCAAGATATTATGGTAAGGGAAGGGAAGTGGTCTCATTTAGGGCCCTTCTGCCAATAATGTTGGCCGCGCCGCCTGCACCTCTGTAAACAATGTCATGCTATGTCGCTGGGATTCATAAATGAACTGCCTCAGCAGACGGTGGTATCAGCGTAGAGGCCTCAAGCTGTTTTTTAATGGGATGCATGCATGGGATATATTGTACTGCAAGTTGAAACTTCTCTATTATATCCTAAATAAAGTATTTTTCCTCGGCTTTGTGCTGCATATTTTTGTTATATCGTGTGGTTGCCCTATTCGGGGAGGAGGGGCATCATAAGTGCATTGATCCTCTGTTGGGGGCTGCCTTTCCTCTGGGGACTTCCTAGGGAAATATTGAGAGGCCTCCTCTTCTAAGCCCACCCCCTGAAACATATGTTGTCCTGTGCAGGGCCATTAGAGGTTGTATAATGGACCTGTGGGACGTTTGTAGGTAATTGTAATTATTTGTAAAGCGCTTATACACAAGCGAAGTGCTTCAAGGCGGGAAGGGAACAAGGGAATACAGAGTCATTCTTAGGCCTTGAAGTTTCCGAATGTTCGAGCAAAAATGACTAGCAAACTAGGACTGACGGCATTACTACAGTGCAAGTGCATGACAAGAAGGGAGGCGAGAAAGGGGGAGGAGAGGGAGAAGAACATAGAATCCTTAAACTACAGTACCAGGCCAACAGCGTTGCAGATAGTGCAAGTGCGCGACAGAGACGGGGCGGTAGGAGAAGAACATACAGAAACAAAAAACTACCGTACTAGTCCTGGCGAACTAGGCCTAATGCTTTCTCGGTAATGTAAGTGCTCAGACAGGAAGTGAAAGGGAGAGGGAAGGGAACAAGTGCACCCAGTCCAGCAGGGCCCTGGGTGAAGTTCAGAGAGGTTACCCTTCTCATGGAATGAATTCCATAAGTGCAGTAGTGGTGAGCAGAGGCCTGAGGGAAAGTGCGAGGACTGGCAGGGGAGCCTGAAACCTGTGTGGCTCTGGATGTGCACCAGGTAACCAGTCAGCAAACAGAGTGGAGTTAGGGAGAGAGGGAGGAGGAGGGAAGAAGGCAAGAATAGAGAGGGGGATAACAAGGGAGAGAGTAAGAGGAAGAGAAGAGGAAGGTCTTGAGGAGTGTCCAGAATTTAGGGAGATCAGGCTCAAGGGAGACAGGGAGGTTGTTCCAGGGGGAAGCACCTGCAGAGGATAAAGATCTCCCCCCAAATCTCTGTTTTGAAAATCAGCTCACCCTCAGACAGTAGGAAGAGAACGAGCAGGGGGCTCTAGAATGAGAGTATTTAGGGAGAGAGAGTTGTAGATAGTGTGGGACCAGCCCCAAAAGGTCTTGTGGACTATGCAGAGGGTCTTGAACCTGATCTTTGCAGCCAATGGGAGCCCGTGGAGGGATCTCAGCACCGGAGAGATGCGGTCCCTTGGCTTGAGGCCAAGGATAAGTCTTGCGGTTCTGTTCTGGATGAGTTATAGAGGTCAGAGAGTAGAAGTAGGAAGATTGAGAGCATCTCATCTGCTCCTGGATCTCTAGGCGAAGGCCTACTGCTACTGCTGCCGAACACGGCGCGGAACCTCCCTCTGAGCAAACATGCAGAAATACTTTCATTACGTAAGCCTAGAAGCACAGCCTTCAAACAATTTTGAACCATATTAAATGCCCTTCGAACCGACACAGGGTGATGCTGCTTTGGAACTCTGCATCTTTGAACTACTGCTTGCAAACTTCTAACTGGTTCGACCTAAAAGGACAGCACACAGAAGCCTGGTTCAATGCTGTTCGACCACCCAAGAACAAGAATAAGGTACATGTTTAGAGGCCCTTCCCATCTGATCAACTGTTGGGACGAGAATGACTGATAAGCCATCCTTTTGCACCTTTAACTAATAAGACATACACTTTTCAAGTGACATTGCTGCATTGTTCTGTCTATTCACCCCTGCTCCAGTGCCCAACGTGCTATTACATACATGCTCTGAATTTTCTATGTTCTCACCGCAGAGGTGGGTTTTTGTTGGTGTTTTTCTAGATAGTTTAATCTCTTGTTGGTTTGTTTAATTAAAGTATTTCTTTTATAGAACCTTAATTGGGCATTCTTTTATTTTGGAGCCTTTGGACTATTGCTGTTTGGGTTGTTACTCGATCATATTCACACCCCTCTGTATAGCCTCTCTCGTTCCACGTTACCACAAGAGGCGAAGGAGGTTCATCTCTTGACTGTGCATGTTTCACCATTATGATTGGGATCACTGTTGGTTTGCAGTAGTGTGAGGGCCGAGTTGACAGTTTAGCCACTACTCATCCTTGTATTTCTGCAGAGCAGTAGTCATTAAGTCACAAACATGCATACTGCAGCTTTGGTCTGTGCCTTGGTTTCTGGGGGTGAGATACCTTGATAGTAGTTGGTGGGAAACTGTTCCATGTAATAAAGTTGGTAAATAGTCCATTGTACTGAGCCAGCTACCACCATAGTGGTGTCTAGGAACTAAGGCTTGTCCCGAATGCGTATTGGGTCCACACCTGGGGTACCCAGAACTGGATATGTGATAGTATAAAGGAAAATGGTGACGGTGGCAAAGACACATGCACAGGGGAACAATAGGTTCATGCAGCGCCCTGGAAGGGTCTTTATGTAGATCAGGAAGATCAGAGATGTGTGGGATCACATATGGGGTGATTCTGGAGAAGTGGGCTGACAGTAGAGAGCCAGCAGTTAGCCATTGTTTTGAACGTCCATGTAGTGTGTCATATATTGTAATGGATGCATCTTTTCTAGTAACCATCCAATGTATCACTAAGAACAAATGGTGCAACATTTCACATCCTATTTATGACACATACATGTCTACTTGTGATACTTTTGCAAATATAACCCGCACATACATGGATTGTAAGCTTGGCGATGTAAGTCGATCTGCCTTCAGTTGTGCAGCCGAAGGGGCACGATGATAAAGCGGTTGTCCACTAAAAACATATCTTTGTGTAAAAAGTACACAATGATGTTTTCCTTTTAAACTGTTCTGGTGTAGAGAAGACAGGTGGGTTGCGCTACAAATGCAGGCATGCCTGTTGCCCTCTCCCTCGAGCAGTTTAGCACTAAAATCAGTGCCACAATGGCAAATTGGGTTGAGCTGCTCTCCAAGAAATGATGGCTAGAAGAATTTGTGGTTTGTAGCGCATATTTTTTTTACAAAAAGGATTGTGTTTAGTACTAAACTGCAGAGCTGAAAGTGTGTGGGAACTGTCAAAAGCTCAATTCCACTACGTTTATCTTTCACTTTTAACAGTTGAACTACTTCTTTCAACCATTTTCACCATTCTGGAAGTTTTCTTTTTGAAGTTAAAGCATGAATATTCATTTTATCACAATACAACAGCAAAAGCTCATTTGAAATCTGGTTGATGGTACTATGATATGATGATATGATAGGTTATTTATAACGCACTTAATGCCCAGAGGTTTCTAAGCGCGGACCCGGTAATCGAACCTCTGTTGCTCGGTGTCATCTTGCTTCCAAGGTGAGCATGTTGCCCCTGTGCTATCCTCCCGAGACGGTGCATTCAGGAACCATGGATTACATCTGAGCCTGGAAGGTTTCTAGTACTTTTCATGTTTTCCAAGGGAAGATGGAGGCAGTGCTGCTTACGCTAAAAAGCAATCTCTCTTCACTCCCCATCTCGCTCTGGTCTTTTAAAACAAATTCAAATTGTTATCTTAGATTAGGTTAAATGCTTAGACATTGGGCCAGTGTAGCCAGCAGCCAGCAAGGTGGCCGCTCAATTTCTCCTCTCTCTCTGACTGAGTGAGAATTCATTATTATGGACAACTAATTACTTAACTTTCTCACCTAAGCATGTAATCTAATTTTTTTCTTCAGGCGGATCATCCTTCTCGCCTTTTATCGCAAAGAACGTCGTGGGATTATCCAACACACCTGCTGATGTGGCACGGCTCTGATGCGGCTGTATGGCAGCGTACCCTTCCACTTCATAACGCAATGGGAACTCGACCGCCTTGTTAGCGCTTTTGCAGTGACTGACGGTGGGTGCTGTTTGTGTCCTTGGAACAGTGCGGAACACCAGGGGTGTCGGCTTCTGCGACTGAGAGCCTGATTCAGAGGTACGTGTTGTCGTGGAGAGGTGCTGTGTCTGAGTTGACAGACATGTATTCTGAAGTAATACGAGAGTGGCGGCAATAAACAAAGTCCCCCACTCCTGTAAGGGGCTGGCAAGGACTTAATTCGGAGGCCAGAACACACTTCTTGCACCAGCCAAAAGTGGCGTTCAGTAACGGTAATCTAGGATGTGCTGTTAAACAATACAGCCCACTTTTCCTCATTTTAAACATGGCATTTCTCAGACTGCAGAACCACTTTTCCAGTTTAAAGAAAGTTTATGGAAACTTTCTTAAATTAGAAAAGTGTCAGTCTTTTGGGAAATGCTCGCAATGCCACTGGAACACGTTTCCCCCACAATGTGTGATTTTAGCAGCTTTTGCTGCTGGAAACAATTTCCCCTCCAATAATTCTACCCATCTCAGAATGTTGATGCTGAATACTGGAGGGGAGAATGTCGGCTTTCCTCACTATAATTAGCACAATCTCTGAATGAGGCCCTGAGAAAGCGAGTCCCCTACTCTCTCAGTGTACACTGACGGCGGCGATGCAGTATAACATGCCCAGTTTCTGGGGTAACATGGCGGATGTAACAAGCTACATTTCACTGATGCTCCTGCTTTCTGTTCGGGACCTACTCACTGCTGACACCTAATGCCCACAATTATTATTACAACATATACATTTTCAATTTGATCCACATTTATTTCTCAAAGAACATTATTATTTCACCTATTCATCTGAATTATTTTGCTAGCAGAATTAACTCTTCATCAACATGTCTGATGGTGAAAAAAAAACACGTAAAATCTCTCCTTATGATCTTCCTTCCTTAAATCTGGGCATGGACACATTGCTAAGATAATTATCCAGTATTCACTCATCTATATCAATACTGGACACTCGTTCATTATCTATGTAAAAGGTTTACCATTTCTTTCAAAATGAAACAAAAGATGTTTCAGGAAGATTAGGAGACACTGAAGAATGTATCTCCTGTGTTCAAGACAGAAAGAAAGGTGCAGAAAATATGCAACAAAGTATTCTACAACTCGAAACAGATGTTATAGAGCTAGAAGATAAGAATAGAAGGCATAATGTCAGTTTCTATGGAATGCAGGAAGAAACAGAACCAAATGACACGATTACATTTCTAGAGAACTGGATTCCTAAAACTTTGTCCATTTCCTTTTCACCTCCTTTGGAATTACAAAAGGCTAACAGGATAACACCTTGGTTTGTTGCCAATAATTCCTCTCCTAGACCACTAATTGCCTTCTTCCTGAGACATCAACAAGCTCGACAAGTCCTATGAGCTGCTAAGAAACCATCACCAATAATTTTTACAGGCCAAAAAGTCTTGATATCACTTGACTTTCTAAAGCAACACAAAGTAAAAGAAAAATATTCCTAGAAATGAAGCCTGCTTTAAAGAAACTTGGAATTAGATGTGGCTTGATTGATCCTGCCATAATGATTATCACTATTCCGGATGGACCTCCTAAAGACGTTTTGGAACCTGACAACCTTTTTTTCTTATACAACCTCTTTAGACTACTTCCATGAAAACCCTTTGGTAAATAATCCAACTACATCATCTAAACCCACTCATGACGATCTGTATCCTATACAAACTGCCTATAAATGCCACAAAAATAAACTGGGAGCATTCAGTAGGCCTCGGAATAGACCTTAATCTGTTGCATCTACTAACACATCAGATACCCATGACAGAGCAAGAGACACATCTAGATTTCTGATTAAAGTAGGAGATTCTACTTTAACATCTCTACAATATTAATTTACATCATCTAGAGTTTTATCTGGATCTTTTTGTCTCTCTTCCACTATATTAATAATGCCTCTTCTTATCTTTCATGCTTAGCTATCTTAGTGTTTGTGCCTTTTTTCTTTCTTTTATTTCTTACTCACACTTCTCTCTCTCATTGTCAGAGACCTGTGCAGTCATTGCAGCTATTCTTTCTTCCACTTCTGGTGGTCCCAAGGAACATTACTATTTCTTTACATATTTCTTTCATTACTTTTTGCCTTATTTTCCACTCATTTTCACACACATTTCTCTACTCTTATTCCTTGTTGTACTCTTTATCTATTCGTATGTCTGTCTTTGATGCATTATAACTTTTATCATCTCTAGCTTTTATATTCTGGCTCATTGTCCTTGGGTTTTCTCCTTTACGCTTTTAAGGTTTTTCAACCGTACACTGTATTTTGGAAATGTTTCATACAAGTAACTTTCTGTAATTTTTGGTGTAACAAATGTATATTCCCCATTGCCTCTATTATTGCTTTTATCACATACATTCAGGTGTATTTCTTTCTTCTCCACATCTCATGAGTATCATATTTGTAGCTTGGAATGTCAAGGGCCACGATCATCCAGTCAAGCACCCAAAAAATTGTCTCAAGTGTCTACATTTAAATTGGACACTTCCTGCATCAAAGAAACACATCTGGAATGTGAAAGTGAAAATAATAAACTTAAAGAAATGTGGATAGGTCCTATTTTTTTGTCAACTGCTCTTCAGAAAAAAGCAGAGTTGTAATTCATATCAACAACAGAATTTGTGTTCAATTATTAATGAAAGAAACATTCTAATAGGCATTTGATTATTATTGATGCTACAATTACTACTTACTATTGTGAACACTTGTGAACAATTATACTATTATGACCAGTCATGTCAGGTGTAAGTCATGAAGAAAGCAGTTACTAACATTATCCTGCTGAAACCAGTCGACCATAAAACCTTGGTTCTGGGTGATGACTAGATCCTCCGAGGCCCATACATAATTGGTAAAGCTCTGCGAAAACACATCAGTTCACTCAACAGATTGGCTCTGTAGAACTCTCTGTGGAAATAGGAATACACAAGCAGAATCTTTGAAAAGAAAAAAAAATGTAAACTTTATTTTTCTATTTTTATAAGACACACGAGATCGAAGGAATAAAAATAAATTTTGACTTCATATAGTGTGTAATTGTTTTTTAGTTGTGAGAAAAGTAGTGAGAGAGGGAAGGGTCTGTCTCTTTCTATCCCCTAACCTAGACAGGTGGCACAGCAGCGCTATCTAGTGAGACCACATTGTTCTGAGGGATAGTTAGTATTTTTCAGGGATATTAAGTAAGCAACAGGCTACTATAGATTGAGGAATCATTAAAAGTAAAGATTGTTCTGTCTGAATACATTTACTAAAGACAGTAAAGAAAGGCGTACGCAGAGAATTAAATGTGCACATGTATGTGGTTATAAATATGTCAGTGTAAAGCTTTTATTGTGTTTAGATTAAGACATATAAAATTATAGTAAAAAATTAGGATGATCACCAGAGTTTTAAATCAAGTGATTCACGTCAATTAGGAGGAGGAAAATCAGAGGAGAATATTACATGAACAAAGAAGAGATTCTTAAAGTGTGAACAATAAAACAACACAATAGTAAAAATGGACAGAAAGTGTAAACAATAGAGTAAGAAGGACATTATTGTATAGATTTTTAAAAATTGATTTCAAAATAGTTTTTGGTAATGGGTGCCGATTGATGGTGCCTGCTCAAATTAATCAATGTGTTATAGTTGTCAAAGTAAATAAAATAATAAAAGATCTGGTAAATATTGGTAGCCGAAATCAACTTATCACCACGGGGGACACTCCCGTTTTACATTTATGCAGGACATTGCCAAGATATAAATCTAAAATAAGGCAATGTCACACAGAGTGGGTGAAGGGGACGACTAATAAAACACGTATGCCGTGGCCCCAAGAAAGGTCATTGTCAAAAACAGTGTTGCGACATATGACAACATATTTGCATGCTACACATAAGGGGAAGAAGTTGTGGAAAAGGTTGGCCGTTCTAGAGTTGTGGAAAATGTACCAGAGCGAGAAGGAAGGTCCACCTGAGAAGGAGTGGATGCTTAATCAGCATAAATGGGAGGATGTACCGCCTTCGGCACCCCTTTACCTTTCTGAGAACAAGGGTGCAGACACAGAGAAACAGGGGTTTATCATTTAATGGAATTGAAAGCAGGGGCGGGTTATGTAAATCCGACCGCCGAGCCCCCTGCTTATAACAGTGGGGACAGTATGGAAGAGAGCAAAAGCAAAGAATGCAAATATATTTCAACACGCAATGAAAGTAAATGGCATGATGAGAGAAAGGACAGACTGAACAGACAAATAGAGATAGAGGAAGAAGCAAAGAAACAAAGAAAAGCAAAAGACAAAAGTTAAGGAAGTGACCATAGTACAGAATGAATGGATGGGAGGACAGATATTACTCAAACAAGATGACAAAGGCATTGATGGGGTTAGAGAAAGAAGAAAGAGAAGAGCAAGAAAAGAAAGAAAGAGAACAAGAGAAAGCATACAAGGAAGAGAAGAAAAAAGAGGAAGAGAAAAGAAGAACGAAAAAGGTATGAGGTTAGGACAGAAAAGGAGAGACTAAAAGAGAAGAAACAGGAAGAGATAGAAACACAGAGAATGCAAATACATACAAAACTGACACCATGCACTGAGCGACCACAAGCATGATTGTGCAGTGCGGGGGACATACACCAGCCTTATGTAAACAGATTAAGGTCACTGCTAGGACAGAGACAAATGGGCGAAACTAGCCCCACATGGAAAACAAGGAATGTAGGTGGGTATGATTACGGATCGGGATTTACACAATTCCCATTATTAGAGAAAGGGGGAGGATGACTACAATATATACTGTGGCCACAAATGGATAACTATAACTTGAAATGTAAATTACCTAGTTTGACTTCAGGTGCAGGAAAATGGATCTAAGAGTTAAAGTGAATGACATCAGGAATGACGTTAGCAGTAGGCAACATAAAAGGCCTACTGACAGCCATTCTAGTAGAGAGGGCTGATGACATTTGGAAGCGAGCATGGTATGAGGTTGTGACTGCAGAAAACATGACAGACGATGGATACATCAGACATGGGTGCGATTATGACAAGGGAAATGGCTGAGGATAAAGATCCAGTTGCCTTTATTCTAGATATTTCAGAGAGATGGCATCTCAAGACAAGAGAACCGTGGGAACAAACAGTGGCACTATTTTACCACATTTTGTATCAGGGGCAGACCGAGCCAGTGCAGCGTCAGATGAAGAAAGTGAAGCCATGGCGTGAAACACAATTGACTATCGTGCATCATTTCCAATTGCTGCAGGAGAAGAATAAGAAGAATGCTGAAAGCAGAAATCAGGAGGAACCAAAGTTTGTTCCCAGGAAATTGTCAAAACTAGCCATAGAGGGAGCGGTATTGACACATGGGGCCTCATTCTGAGTTTGGAGGTAACCATGGCACTATTAGCGCCATGACTACCTCCAATGCCGGTACCGAGTCCGCCCTCGTTCAATGGGGACTTAGCGGTCTATTCTGACCTTTGTGGGACCGGTAAATCCCCATTGAAAGAGCCATTCCCCATTCCCATTTGAGCCCCCATGGGGCTCAATGGGAAGGCGCTAATAACGGTACTGCAAATTGCGGTACCATTATTAGCTCTAAAGTCCCTTAACGGGTCCCGTCCTTAACGCCTGGTAAAACCAGGCGTTAAGGAAGGGACCCGCTAAGGGAACTCAGAATAGGGCGCAAGGGTATTACCGGCACCGGTGTCCTTACCGGTGCCCGCTATCCCTTTGCGCCAAACTCGGAATGAGGCCCATGGTGAAGGTGTGATGACACTACTAATGCGACCAGCGCAGTAAAGCAATGTACATCCTATGGATCAGAGTGGGTACACTTTTTGGCCTAATGGAAGAGGGAGCAGACCTAGAGGAGGACGAGGTGGATTTCAAAACCCTCAGGGAGGAGGAGGATTCAATGGCAGACAGCCTCAAAAATGTTGAAATTGTGTGAGGATGGGACATATAACCCGAACGTTTAGAGGTAGAGTGGGCATGCAGCAAAATTAGCAAGCTCCAAGTGTGGGGATGCGTTATTTTCCGCAATACAGTACAGAACCCCGCAATACAGTACAGAACCACAGGAATATTATGCCCAAGATCACAAGCAGAATCAGACACATGCGCCACAAATACAACAAACACCAGTGCAAACGCATTCGCCAAAGGGCAACCACAGCAAGTGCCTATGCAAAAATAACAGATACAAACCCAGCAAGTGCAGACACAACAGGCTATGGTACCACAATCAAACACGAATACAGGAGCCCCACAAAAAATCAACACCTAGAATAGGGAGTATGACCGCGGTAGGAAAAAAAACCTTTCACGGGTACAGGGATTTGTATTTTGTATTTGTATTTTTATTGTATTTTATATAGCGCCTTAATCCAAAGTGCTGTACAAAGGTATAATTAAAGGTACAGAAAAAAGTGATCAATGGTACATGTCAAACATCAATTCTGGTATTGGGCAATCAGGGGCAGTGGAGCAGATGAGTTTTCGGAGACACACGAAAGAAAGAGTAAACACTGATAGACCGAAGGGAAAGAGGGAGAGCATTCCCATGAAGAGGGGCAAGAAGCTTGAAGGATTGGAAATGGGACTGAGCACAGAGGGATGGGGAACATTCAGCCTAAAAAGACAGGAAGAGCGGCAGGATGAGAGGGAGTGTAGAAAGACAAGAGTGCAGTGAGATAGTCAGGAGCAAGCCCATAGGGATATTTAAAGACTAAGCAAAGAAAATGAAATTTAAGTTGAGAATGGAAAGATAGCCAGCCAAGCAAGGTGATAGGAAAGAAGACAGAGTAGATGAACAGAGGAATGATAGACTGATTTTAGAGGGGCAAGGCGAGAGCATGGGAGGCCAAAGAGCGTGACAGGGAAGTAGAAAAGTCAAGAAAAAATTAGAAAAGACATAACAAGTTTAGTATGATATGATAGGTTACTTATAACACGCTTAATACCCATAGGTTTCTAAGCGCGGACCCAGGAATTGAACCTGTGTTGCTCCGTGTCGTCGTGCTTCCAAGGCAAACACATTACCGTTGAGCTATCCTCCCGAGTAGCATGGTAAGTAAGCGAGGAACGAACTTTGCAAATATTTTAGAGATGGTAGCGACAGGAGCAAGACGTGAGAGAAATGTGGTGAGCAAAAGAAAGATAGGAGTCCAAGTAAAGACCAAGATTGCGTGCAGTAGAAGAAATGAAAAGATTAGAGGGAGGAAAGGAAATAGACAGTGTTGGGGTGTGAGGGCAGGGAGTGTTACCACGGAAGAATAAGACCTCCGTCTTCCCTGCATTTAGAGCAAGGAAATGAGAAGCCATCCAAGATTTAATGGCAGAAAGGTAGGTCGTAAGAGTGTGGTGAATTTCAGGAGTGAAAGACGAGAAAGATAGAAAAAGTTGTGTGTCATGGGTGTAAAAGTGATGTGAAAGTTCAAAAGAGGCGATAACAGGAATGAGTAGTGAAGTATATAGTGAAAATAGAAACGGTCCCAGGATTGACCCATGGGGAACGCTGTTGTCGAGGGGGTAAGGCGGGACAGTTTTACCACCCCAGGAGACAAATTTCTGTTAGACAGATAAGAAGAAAAACAGGAAAGAACAGAACCCCTAAGACCAAAGGAAGAGGGGGATTCCAAGAGCAAAGGATCATCCACAGTGTCGAAAGCTGCAGATAGATCAGGAAGTATATCAAAGGAGGAGTCTTTAGAATAGCGAGCTGAAAGAAGAGAGTTAAGCACACAGATCAGAGCAGTCTCAGTGGAGTGACGAGGGCAAAAGCCAGACTGAAAGCAGGGAAGAAGAGAGAGATCATTGGCAAAAGAGGAAATATGAGAGTATACAAGGTGCTCCAGAAGCTTAGATAAATAGGGTAAAAGGGAGATAGGGCAGAAATTAGAGATGATGAGAGGATTGGCTGAGGCTTTTTTTAAATGGAAATGTTAGTTGCATGTTTGAAAGCTGTGGGAATAATGGAAGTACAAAGGCAGGTGTTAAAAAAGGAGACAAGAAATGGTACAAGAGAAGGATAGATTTTAGGAATAACAGCAGATGGAATTGGGTCAGTAGGAGCTGATGTCGGATGAACTTTGGCCAACAGGAGTAGCACATCGGAATCTGAGACAGGAGCAAAGTTAGAAATGAGGTGTTCAGGGATGAATTTATATCCACAATAAGACAGCCCACAGAGCGACCTGATGTGTTCAGTACTATCAGTACAAAGAATACAGGATGAAGGTGGGCACTATGTTGTTCCTTGAGTTCTTTCACAGGTCTTTTTTAAATAATGCTGATTAGTAAAATGTTATCCTGGGGCTACCAGTTATAAAAAGGTCCTGTAGCATAAGGACCAAAAATCAATGAAACAAAAAAATAGAGTGAGTCCACACTATTAAAACTCGTGCTCTCAGTTGGCCCTGAATAGGGCTGCACACTTGAGGCTGTACACTTGAGTGCTGTACTGTCTGAATGTACATCAAAATTATTATGATAAGTATTCACAACAACTAGTATTCATAATTGTCTTAAAGGAACTGTTTATTCACATCCCTTCATGTCCCCTTTATCAAATATTGTTATTTCACATTCAAGAGGCCAGGAAAAATAATTGGCTACGATTTCATGTACAATTGCCAATGCATTTCGGTAGAAAAACCTTCTTCAGGGCCGTACATGATATATTTATTCTCATATGCCAAACATTTTACTATTTTTATGCAATTTATATCGCATATAGTCAACCAAATGACCAAATAATATTTCAGAATTTTCATGCAAAAAACACATACCGGTTCAGTGTTTCATCAATGTGTCCCAACATGTAGATATGAAAGTAAGAAAAGAAAACCTAATGTCAGCCGTATTGCAAAGATATTGAGCTGTGTAAAAAAAAACATCAAAGTGATAGATTGTACCTTGTAATTGATATAACTCTTCAACTGGCGTATGGAGCATCCAGCCGGAATTTAAGCTCCTGTCAACATCACGGAAAAACAAATCAATGTAAAGCAATCACTCAGCGGGCGGTAAAAGGATAGTGAAATGGTTTCTTACCATTACTCAGCAGTAAACGTTGTGTTCAAGGCAAACGCATTCGCTCGAGCGCGAGTGCGAATGCCAGCTTCGGTATTTAAATGTTGTCATGGTGACCAGGAGGCGTCAAGCCGCGGCACGTACGCCTTGAGTCCCACCTCCGTGTGAGCGGAATGCGGGACTGTCACCATGGCAACGTGACAGCATCAGCTGTCTGAAGTGAAACTAAATTCCGCTCGAATGCGGAAAAAGAGTATGCCTAAGTTTGTATTCCAATAAAGTGAATTTACAGAGAATACTAGATCTCCTCATGGAAGCGACCTAAAGTGAAATAATGATTGCCATAGTGACATTTCCGCCTTCCGCTCACACGGAGGTTGGACCCAAGGCGTACGTGCTGTGGCTCGATGCCTCCGGGTCACCATGACAACAGTTAAATACCGAAGCTGGCATTCGAGCTCGCGGTCGAGCAAATGCATTTGCCTTGAACACAACGTTTACTGCTGAGTAATGGTAAGAAACCATTTCACTATCCTTTTACCGCCCGCTGAGTGCTTACTTTACATTGATTCGTTTTTCCATGATGCAGGAGATAGAGAAGGAACTAGTTGCAACTTTGAATAGGGAAGAGGTAGACGCCATCTTAGAATACATCAACAATAAACTATTGGAGTATAAAATGGAGTTAGAAACTAAGAAGATTAGAAAATTCAAACAGGATACGTATGATTACTTGAAAGACGAGGTATATAGCTGGATGGATAAATATGGACCCCCTCTGAGGAAACCCAAGACAGATTACACGAGTGAAACATCAAGCTCAGGGACAGACACAGAAAGGGAAACTGCCAACCAAGAAGAAGAATCAACTCCAAGTACCTCAGGAGCAACAGGTACGAGAGAAACATCAAGTAGTAATAGGGTTCCTTTTTTAGACAGAGGAAGACGAGAACAAGAAGGGGGCAAAGAAAAACAAAAGGGAAGGCCAAACACAAGATTACAACAAAGGAAAACATAGTGATCAATTTGTCTTCCAGA
The DNA here is from genome assembly GCF_040938575.1 of Ambystoma mexicanum. Taxonomy (NCBI): domain Eukaryota; kingdom Metazoa; phylum Chordata; class Amphibia; order Caudata; family Ambystomatidae; genus Ambystoma; species Ambystoma mexicanum. Next base: position 1,131,088,925 of record NC_090932.1, on the reverse strand, counting down.
GTCCTTACATCTAAAGAGATTCAAACCCTGCAGAAAGGACTCAGTTTTGTTCCCACATACAACAGTACCCTCTTTGAGTCCAAAATCGAACTGTATAAACTGATCCGTAAAATGAAGCTTAAAGTGTTCTTCAGTGAGTTAGAACAGGATCACCAAGAAGATGACGACTCTCTTGACCTCAAAGAATTTAGGGGGAAGAGTAACTTCTTTCCTCCTATTACTGTACCATCTGTTGAAATATTCCAAAAGCAAGTTACTAGAGACCTTGAGAAGATCAAGTTTTGTTACTCTAAGAATCGCAACATGAAACCTCATGAATTCAAATTGATCAGAGATTTATATGGAGACGAATCAATAACTATAAGATCTGCAGATAAAGGAGGCAGTTTAGTGGTACTGAATAGTTATGATTACGATCAGGAGTGTATAAGACAACTCAATGACACTAATAGCTATGCCCTACTGGACACCGATCCTACGGAAGAGATAAGAAGGAACCTAGAGAACCTACTAGAAAGAGCGGGAGAATTGAAATGGATCAACCATAATACCAAGAAGTTTTTGACCAACTCTCATCCTCGGATACCTCACTTCTATACTTTGCCCAAAGTTCATAAAGATCCACTGAAGCCACCAGGCCCATAGTGGCAGGAATGGATCGCATTTTGGAACCACTGGGGAAATACATAGATCACTTTTTACAGCCCATCATCCAAAAGACCAGTACATACATCAAAGATTCCACCCATTTCCTACAACAACTCAGGGCTATACCGTTCAATTCCAACCACATCAGTTTCACTATAGATATCAAGAGTCTTTATACCTCCATCCCGCACGACTTGGGCAGAGAAGCAGTCGAATGGTTGCTCTTACAAGAAGATGAAATATCGGCACAGAAGGAATTCATTATGGCACTACTTGAATTTATCGGCAACAACTCCTACTTTCAATACAAAAACTCATATTTCCTACAAGTCGCGGGCACAGAAATGGGGGCCACAATGGCACCGTCTTACGCAAATGCTTTCATGCATAAGTTTGAGTCGGAATATGTACTAAAAAACCACCATTGGCACAATAATCTGGCAATATGGATCAGATATATAGATGACATTTTTGGTATCTGGACAAATACAGAATCTGAACTCTTAACTTTCTTCGATTACCTCAACAGTATAGACCCTAGGATTCAGTTTACACATGAACACTCGAACAAAGTCATACATTTTTTGGATGTTGAAATAAAGATCACAGACTGTGAATATCGAAGCACCATTTTCCGGAAGAGCACAGATTGCAACAACCTTCTACAAAGACTGAGCTTTCATCAACCTAGCCTTATTAAAAATCTCCCTTACAGTCAAATGTTAAGGGTCAAAAGGATAGTCAGCGACCCCGTAGACTACCAAGAGGTGGTGAAAGAGATGGATGATACATTTTTAGAGAGAGGATACACCAAGGAAGAAGTAGAGGCAGCTACTGTACATACAGCTACACAAAATAGGGAAGAATTATTGAAACCTAAAACCAAAACAGAACAAACGCCTCCATTGGTCTTTGTATCTAAATACTCCAGACAAAGCAGCCGTATCAAAACTATAATCAAGAAGCATTAGAACACGATACTTGTGACCAGAGAATAGAACATCTGTTCAGGGAACTTCCTACTTTCGCCTATCAAGGCAGTCAAAACCAGAAAGACAAGCTAGTCAACACCAAACCTCTGTGCAAGAAGAAGCTAACAGATTGTGTAGGCATATTTCCGTGCTTGAACTGCAGCAACTGCAATTATATCATAAAAGGATCGACCATTAATCACCCACATTCTGGAGCAAAAATTAAACTGAAGGATTATGCTACATGCGACACACAGAATATTATTTATGGAATTAAATGCCCATGCAGGTTGTTCTATGTTGGACAAACACAATGCACTGCTAAAATCAGGTGGAAGGAACATCGATCATGCATAAGAAACCACACTGCCACTTCAGCGGTAGCTAGACACTGGCAAGAAAAACATAACAATCTGGCACAGATAAAATTTGTGATTCTAGAAGTGGTCCAAAAACTCAACAAACATGAACATTTGCAAAAGAGGCTCGATCAACGAGAAACATTTTGGATTGATCGATTAAGCTCCCTGACACCCAAGGGGATCAATGAATAAATAAACTATATGTGTTTTCTCTGATTTTGAATTGACAATCCTATTCTTATTGATTGTTCTAGTAAGAATATGGCATTCTGGTTCCACTATTTTATCACTTTGGGACCCTGTTACCTATGTCACTATGGACAACTATGAACAGATATATATTGCATGAAGTAATTGATGTATTTTTGGATACTGTCGGTTGAATTAAGCTTTTGCGAATTATTTCCAATTGTAACTAGGGTATGTGTTTCTGAGATTGAGAACCTAGTGCTTTGATATATATACCTGTGATACGCCGAGATGGGGCGTCCATCACATGCTTTCATTTGTTCAATTAAGAACACCATGTGTCTTGTATTAGTTCTGCCACATTTATGTTTGCAATCCAACTTTACCAACGTTATTACTAAGTGACCTGACCTCTGTGTTGATTAATGATTGCCACCATTGCATTTACATCCATTTACCTCCTGTTATACACTAATTAGTACTAGCAAACACACTTTTGACATCAATTAGCACCGTGTTCGAGCGGCGTTAACTTACTTCTCTTAATCATTATTTCACTTTAGGTCGCTTCCATGAGGAGATATAATATTCTCTGTAAATTCACTTTATTGGGATACAAACTTAGGCATACTCTTTTTCCGCTTTTGAGCGGAATTTAGTTTCACTTCAGACTGCTGATGCTGTCACGTTGCCATGGTGACAGTCCCGCTTCCGCTCACACGAAGGTGGGACCCAAGGCGTACATGCTGCGGCTCGACGCCTCCGGGTCACCATGACAACGTTTAAATTCGGAAGCTGGCATTCCTGCTCGCGCTCGAGCAAATGCGTTTGCCTTGAACACAACGTTTACTGCTGAGTAATGGTAAGAAACCATTTCACTATCCTTTTACCGCCCGCTGAGTGATTGCTTTACATTGATTCGTTTTTCCGTGATGTTGACAGGAGCTTAAATTCTGGCTGGATGCTCCATACGCCAGTTGAAGAGTTATATCAATTACAAGGTACAATCTATAACTTTGATGTTTTTTTACACCGCTCCATATGTTTGCAATACGGCTGACATTAAGTTTTCTTTTCTTACTTTCATATCTACATGTTGGGACACATTGATGAAACACTGAACCGGTATGTGTTTTTTGCATGAACATTCTGAAATATTATTTGGTCACTTGGTTGACTATATGCTATATAAATTGCATAAAAATAGTAAAATGTTGGGCATATGAGAATAAATATATCATGTACGGCCCTGAAGAAGGTTTTTCTACTGAAATGCATTGGCAATTGTACATGAAATCGTGGCAATTTTTTTTGCCTGGCCTCATTGAATATGAAATAACAATATTTGATAAAGGAAACACGAAGGGATGTGAATAAACAGTTCCTTTAAGAAAATTATGAATACTAGTTGTTGTGAATACTTATCATAATAATTTTGATGTACATTCATACAGTACAGCACTCAAGTGTGCAGCCTCAAGTGTGAATCCCTATTCAGGGCCAACTGAGAGCACCAGTTTTAATAGGGTGGACTCACTCTATTTTTTTGTTTCAATACTATCAGTGGCACTGCACACCCAAGAGGGACCCAGGGTTAAGGTGACGATACTAGGCAAGACATTCTCATTATTTGTAGACACTGGAGCAACTCGTTCCTGTGTTGGAGAGGGAAAATATCCAATGTCAGGCATTGCCATGAATACACAGGGATTCTATGGGGCAATGAGCATTGTTCCTTTTACAGATGAATTACCAATCTCTATAGGAGAACATGACGTGTACATACCATTATTGTATTCTCAGCAGACACCAGTTAACATATTAGGGTGTGACTTGATGACAAAACTTAACATGACGATACCTTTTACTGATGAAGGGATAGTGTGCTCCACTCCAGGCATTCATTATATGAATGTGAGGGAGTTTACATTAGCCTTTACAGTCCACAGAGCTTTATGAGGAGTCCCTTTAGATCCAGAAGTATGTTTGTATTTAGTGACTGTTTATTTAACATGGTTACCCAGGTTGGTTGGTAAAATATTGAGAATACCTGAAGAGTTTTTGTCTAGACCAGAAATACCTATGGATGATGAAGGACAGAATATTCCCTTGGAATTATAAGAAGCAGTGGTCAGAGATTAAAGGGTGGTTGTCCTTGAAACAGATGATCAGGGAAGAGGATGGAGAGCAATGATAGCCCTCGGTGAAGGGTATAGGTTGACAGATTTGACAGACGAGGAACTTTTCAGAGGTGATTATTCAGATGACGTGGTAGTATTTTTCATAAGTCTCACTTATTGGATTAAAGTACAATACAGGGAAATACTGCAGTGAATGGCGATGGTTAATAAGGGACCACCATTTTTCCAGGAAGATTTACAAAAAGTGCCAAATATTCTATGGACTACTAGTCCATAAAATGTGGAACTATTGAAAGGAGTAGGAGACGTTAAAATTAAGCTTAAACCAGAAGCAATCTTACCATGAGCAAAGCAATGTCCAATGTCCAGAGAAGCAGATGAGGTTATATTTGAGACCATTTCCACTTTAATGAAGCAGGGAATATTGGTGCCATCCGAGTCCCCATGTAACACGGCTATGTAACCTGTGAAGAAATTGACTGGGGGCTCATGGAGGTTTATTCAGGATCTCTGCCCCTAAATAATATTGTAGAAGCAGAGTTTCCAATAGTTCCAAATCCCGCTACAAAATATTATGCAATATTCCATTTAAGTTTACATTTTTTACAGTTATAGATTTAAAAAACACGTTCTTCTCAAATCCCCTTTGTGAGGACTCACAATATTTGACTTCATTTTCATATAGAAATACGCATCTGAAACATACTTGTTTGCCCCAGGGGTACTATGAGTCCCCCTCAATCTTTGACAGAGTCCTTCAGATGGACCTAGGTAATGTACAACTTGGAAGTGCAATAGTTTATTAATATGCAGAGAATACTGAGTTTGATTTATGATCATATTAGAAGAGAAGGAATACAAAATAGACAAACAAAAATTACAATACTCCCAGCAAGAGGTCCTATATATAGGATCTGACATCCATTGAAAGTACTAATACTTATATGATATATAGTTACATATGTTCCCTTAACTAATCCCTCCCCTTAATAGGTCTTACAGTTTGCCACGTAGGATGAAATTATAGCTGATGTACATTGCAGTATATAGCCTTTGTGTAACTAAATGTGAAGTTTGTGCGTGAACTACTACCTGTTGTTTCATGCTGACAATAAAGTAGTACTTTGCCATATTCTTTGAGTCGTCTGGTTATTTGGGCCTGAGATAATTATTGATAATTCCATCTAGCACATGAGATGCTTCAAGGTGCTAGAGCAGAAATCTTTTTTCTATGCTGGACCATGTCTTTGTTAACTCAGAATTAGTCTCTGACTTACTGAATTCTGAGATATACCCCTCAACTATTTTAGATCATGCCGCATAACTTACTTCCCTTGATTGAGAACCCCATCATAATAATTGAAATAGATGAAGATTTTACTTATATCTTTTGAAAGATCCTACTTTTATTTTAAAAAAAACAATGAGTTCATATTATAATACTTTAATGAAAATCGTGCAGAGGATACTTCCATTCAATAATAATTGGTATTCATTTAAAGCTGCTCTTAGGGGCTCTATTGTACAATGTGTTGCTTTTTGGAGAAATTAAATTTCCAATGATTGACGCCATTTTATTAAATCACTTGAAACAGCTTATTATAATCACCTGCCTTATAATGCTTTAAAAGATGTGATGACAAATATATTGACTTTAATACAATTTGTACAGAAAGGGCTTGCAGCTCTCCACTCTGAATCAAAGCTAAATATTATGGAGTCTCTAATAAGGCTAGTAAGTTATTTAGACACACATTTGTATTTAGAACTTAAACAAGAGAAATCTACAATTACTACCGTTACAGACTCAACTAGTAGAATTACTAGCAAGAAGGAGGTTAGTCAAGACTTTTTTAATTTGTATTCAGAACTTTACACCTCCCATCCTGTAAGCAAAGTTTCTGAAATAGATTTGTTTTTGGAAACATTGTAAAGTCCCTACTCAATCAGTGGACTTATCCCCCTTAGATGATCCCATTAATTTTCAAGAAATTTAAAAACTATTATGAATCTTAAAACTGGAAATGTCCCAGGTCCTGATGCTTATTCAATTGATTTTCATAGCTTTTTCTTTGAATTGCTTTCCCCTAAAATCTTGAATTATATGATCACTTACTCAAGGACAGGGAGCTGGTTCCTTTGGAGACACTTTATTAATTGTTTTTCCCAAACCTGATGAAGGTCCTTTGCTAATTAAAAATGACTGCCCTGTTTCACTTACTAATTCTGACTTAGAAATCTTTGTAAAAATATTGTCTGGTACATTAAAACATTTGTTGTCTAGACTTATTCATGTTGATCAAACAAGATTCAAAAAAGGCTGTTATTCTTCTAATACTGGAATACTTTTCAATGCTCTGTCTCATGCTCAGAAATCAGTAGATCCCCTGGTTCTTCTTACTCTTGATGCTGAAAAAACTGAAAAAGCTTTTGATCGACTAGCCAGGACATTTATGCGTGACTTGCTAAAATGGCATGGATTAAACCCTTCCTTTGTTGCACACCTTCGACAGCTTTTTGTTAATAATGCCATTCATAATCTTTTCTCGTTTTAAGAGAAACCCAACAAGGATGCTGCTTAACCCCTATGTTGTTTATTTTAGCCCTTAAACCACTTCAACAAAACATATGAATGAATGAGGACATTTCTGGAATTCTTATCGGGAATAATGTAATTAAGTTATCAGTGTATGCAGAAGAGATGTTACTTTATTTATCTAAACCTGCACAATCTATCCCTATTATGATTACTATGATAAATGATTTCTCCTTTCTGGTTGCAAATTGCATTACGACAAATATGAAATACTGCCTCTAACAAATGGCTGCTCTCTTTCTAATATACCTTTACATTGTATGACACGCTTTTCAAATTCCTTTGTGACAACAAAACCCCAATAATTGCATTGATTAATCTTAAACTATCCAAAAATAATGTTGGTGTTAAATTCCCCGATTACCGTACACAACATAGAGCATTTATACTATGACAAATTGTAATTTTCCTTTAAAATGCGTTTTTGAATTTAAAATGCATATTTGTATCAGACGGAATGAGAGGTATGTGCGGTATAAGAACAGTATCTAGGTTCCACCTATTACACAAGACTCTATGATGTGTCTTTGTAGATGCGCAATTGTCAACCTTGTTCCATTGCAGAGTCCCTGTGATGGCATAAGATTGCGTAGTAGCATAGTTACAGCACCTACTTTCAGTTTTAGCTTGTGAGGGGGCATTCGTCCTACAGTGTTTTGCTCTTTAGAGACTGCAACATTGAGCCAGTAATTAACTGTTCAGTGACACTGCAACTGCCAATACCTGGGTGAAGTGGAGCGGGGTGGAATGAAGTAACTTGAGATTATTCTGAATGTTTGCGATGGTGGAAGGTGAAGGTGACGTGTAGAACCGTGCTTTCTGTTTGTTAAAATTATAGCTGGTGCACTTTGCCATTTGGACAGCAGAGGACAACCGAACACTGATGAATTGCTTCAGCTGAGTACAGAAACATACCTAAGCATTATATATATATATATATATATATATATATATATATATATATATATATATATATATATATATATATATATATATATAGACTGTGGGTCATTTTTCCACTAAAGCTGCCAAATTGTGTTCTATTTTGAATGAAACAGATGATAGAAATGTATTTAGTACTAATTATGTTAAAGAATTAGATAAAGACTAGTGTTTGTACCCTTCCTCTGATATCTGGTAGAACCTTTGGAAAGAATACTGCACTGCTTCTGTTGCAGCAAATGTAACCCAAACCAATGTTTTCATATTGCATTGTGCTTACCCAACTCCAGTGAGAATGTAGAAATGTTTGATTAATACCTCTAATATTTACTGCTATTTATTGTAGCACTTAAACCCTCTAATGCACCAGTCCCAAATGGGTTAGCAAATACCGTACTAAAAAGTGATCCGGAAAATTGGGCATATGTACTTTTGACACTCTTTTTGCGTGTCTGTAGGTCTGCTGTGATTCTGTCTTCATGGAGAAGGTCGGTATTTATACCAGTGCATAAAAAGGGAGACTGATGTAATCCTGGTAATTAACGACTTCTCTCCATGCTTGACGTAACTAGCAAATTATTCGTGACACTTGTCCTTAGGCAACTTGAAAACTGGGTTGTAACAAAGAACATCTTGAATTATGCTCAGACGGGGTTTAGACCTGGTTCTGGGACAGAGCATAACACCAGGGTCCTGGACCTATTGATTAACAACACCTTGAGCAATAAAAACGCCACCTTGTATATAATCTTTGTTGACTTCCGTAGTGCCTTTGATCAAGTTAAAAGGGAGACCCTGTGGGATAGGCTAAGTGCCCTAAAGTGCCGTGGCTGGATATTACATGTATTGTTGAGATTACATAGCAACAACAGTGCCAGGGTCAGACTCAATAACGAGGGAGAGGCCACTGATTCTATTCCTATTAATATGGGAGTTAAACAGGGTTGTGTGGGGGCACCCATGTGCTATAATTTATATATAGCTGATCTGTTACCTCGGATGGCAACTAAAGCAAATTGCCCTCCAAAGTTGGGGGATATGCCCATTGTAGGCATGCTCTATGCTGACGACTTAATATTATTTGATTGCACGTTGTCGGGAGCAAAGAGCATGCTAGAGGAATTATCCCTATACTCTGCACAATTGGGGCTCATCATTAACTTGAGGAAAACAAAGATTCTGGCAATTGCTAAAAGTGGCCCTTGTCGCTCAGGGGTCGAGACAAGCTTGGGTAGAATAAGTATCGATCAATCTTACCCATATTTGGGGCTAGAATTCGATACCCAACCTAATTATAATTTGATCATTTCCCAATAAAAGAGGCGGGCAAAACTCCTCACATTGCAGGCTTGTAAATTCGCTAAAGGAACAGCAGGGTATAGTATTGCAGGGATTATTAAACTCTATCAACAGTGCTTTGTCCTGGCAATCTTGTATGGCCTGGAGGCATTAGCCATACAAGACTTGAAATGGCTCAATATATTAGAGGGACAGTACTGGCGCGCAGTACTGGGTATGGGCCCAGATTGTTCTGTTCAGTATCTAAGGTTGGAACTGGGTTTAACATTACTAAAAGGTATGGCCTTGCGAGCATGAGGTGTGTTCTATTTGAAAGCTATTTCCACTTTAACACGTAAATTGCTTAGCTTGGCTGGTACTAACTTTGATAACGAAATGTAACCTCATGGTAATAGCTACAGACAGTTAAATGAGTCCCTTTTTGCCGATATAGGCTGATCTCATGACAAGAAGCGATCAATGCCATTTATACACTTAAAAAAATCATTAATACAAAAAATGAACAGATGCGACTGGACCCAGAATTATATCCATTTGTCCACTCTGAAGGGCTATGAAGCTGTAACCCATGTAATCCATAGATACAGAAAGCCCCAACAATACTTGATACTATGCCCAGACACTGAGGTGCATCAATTTATGCTAAGGCTATGGATGAATCAGCTTCAGGTACTAGCGGTCATTGGACCACGGCTGGGCATTTTACCAAAGGATAGGTGCTGTCGTATCTGTGAGATGGGAGAACACCCAGAAACTACTAGGCACGTTTTAACAATGTGCCCCCGATTGGGCCCACTGTACATGTGTATGTTGGGAAAGTTGGTAAGCAATTACGACACCATCAAGGGAGAGTCCTTTTGGGATTATTGTCTAAATTTGGACTCAATTTGGACTCAGTTGGCACTATATAGGGTCTGGGTTAGAGTTAAATGTTTATTACCAAACCAGCCGGCTACAGCGGAACTTAGAGTGGCTCCTTAGGAATTGGCTCTTATGATTGGTGCTTAGTGTTTAGTGCTTAGTGTTTAGCGCTATGTGCCAGGTACTTTGTGTTTATGGGTTGTATATGATGTATATGAAGTGAGACACACATTATTTATTTATGTAATGTACCTGGATTTATTTGTTTAAATGTTATACTATTTAATGTGTAGATTGTACGTATGTATGTATTAAGTTATTGGATGTATTTTGTATTGTTTGTGTAAAGTTCAAAATTGAACTAATTCACAATAAATGTATTATTATTATTATTATTATTATTATTATTATTATTGCTCATGCCAAGCCCCAAATATAGGTTTAATACATTGTATTTTTAATTGTAAATGTGTGCTGACTTTCTGGGAGAAAGTGTGGGAATGATTGCAAGCTATTTTTAATTTTCACAAACCACTAACCTCATGTGAACTAATGCGCTGAACTCCTGTCAATCTTTTATCTTTTGATTTGTATTGGCCTGTAGCTTATTTCATATAACTGGAAACATTCTGAAATGAAAGTAATGCTTATTTTGCTTAACAAACAACCACAGCTATTTTGCTTTACAAAAAAAAAATAGCAAACGCTAAAACTGTTCTTAACAAATAAATTGCAAATGCACCAAACAGTACTACAATTAATGCAGGAATATTAATACAGGATCTGGAAAATTAGTCTTATTGGCACTCATGAAGTACATAATCCCAGTGACGAAACAAACTGTAATTCAATCATCATGCCACCCAACGGACAATCTACGTTTAGAAAGTCATCTGATGCTCTGTGTAAAGCGGCAGCAAAGGCAGCAGTGATAGTTGAAAAAAACATCAATATCAAGCCCAAACAAGCAGACAGGAAGCACCAAGACAGCAAGACATACCGAAACAGAGACAGTCGTCTGATGCTCGACATGAAGAGGCAGCCAGGGCAGCAGTGGCAAGCCATATTAATAGTTTAGTAGCCTGGGCAAAGCTGGATAAACTGCAAGTAGTTGATAACGGACCAGGCCACTTGCAAGGGATGCTGCTTTAACATCAGGTGGCTTTGTGGGATGTGTCCCTTTATGCCACCAGACAAGTGGGCAGTTGGAATAGGAGTCTCAATGACTAGTTACTTGGACTATTGCACTTCACTTCGAGGGTGTGGGAGTGCTTCAGTGAAATGTATTAGCAGACTCCAGGTGGCTCAAAAGGGACTGGTTTGTGGACGTTGGAAAAGTGAACAAGTGAAGCTGTTGGCTGAACTCTGCTGTGGAGTAGAGAATTGAAATGCTCAACACCATCTGCAAATGCATCCATGGAGCTGTCCCTGGCTACTTTATGGCTTGCATCACATGGTACATCCCATGATTGAACCTGTGGTCTATGGAGAACCACAGATTATCCATCCCTAGGCCTCTGTCAGACCAGAGGAGACAAGGCTTTCAGTCTTTGGAACAAAGGCTTTCAGATACCAGATTCAGGCCTCTGTTGAAGCAGCATCTGTTCAGGTTAGGGTGACCAGACGTCCGGGTTTTCCCGGAACAGTCCGGGGAAATCACCCTCCGTCCCCATGAAACCCCGTCCGTGGTTTGTATGTTTGGGGGTCTATGGAGGGCTACGGTAATTAAAACCGTAATTATTTTTCACAAAACGTTCACAATTTTGAAGTTGGAGGATTGGCTTGAACACCCAACCTCTCAGGTACAAGTCAGAACACTTGCTGACTGTGCCACAGAGACTGGGGTGGAAATTATTGTACAGCAAGCCATGTAACATCAATTAGAGCTAACGCTCTGTTTGAATTAACATGCCACGATTCACAGACAAAACTGCACAAATTAGATTATATACAGTTTATAGAAAGGAGAAGTGCTGGAAATATGGTTGGGGGGTGGTTGTGGGGGCGTGTTGGGGGAGGGGTGGTAATTGGTCGGCTGCGATGGGGTAGTCCCTCTTTTATGTTGTTGGCCGTCTCGGTTTTTTGTTTTGAAAATCTGGTCACCCTAGACTTCAGGTAGGTATTAGGTATGGGTTCAAATGGACTTGAAATAATTAACAAATGAGAGAAACGTTAGCCTACGGGGTAGATCAGTGAGGTAAGTCCTCATTGAGGTACTCTGTGTTCAATCAGTAGGTAGCATGTCCAAGTCTTGGCACGGCTGATCCTACAGCACTGGAGCCCCATCACATTGGGTCACCTCTTAGTTACTACATCACAGCAAAAACAACTGCACTAGCCAGCACTATAGACAAGTATTATAAAATATACACATTTTAAACACAGTGATTTCAGTGTCAGGGGCGTTTTAAATAGCACACACCTGCCATCGGAAGGGCTTTGTGCTGTATCCTTGCCAGAGTGTTGTGTGTGGATAACAATAATTATCCTAAAAGCATTAGAGCGCGGAAATACGATGGAAATTCCATCATGAGGATCGACAAAGGATTCTATGCCGTGATATATTTATACTGAATTATTACACAGAGCCATGTTTTTCACTCTCATATTTCAGACAGAAATTCCTGGATGCGTAGTATTTTTTTAGGGGTCCCAGGTGTTGCTGGGGGAGACCCGAGGGGACTATAGTGTGGGGTCTTTTGTTTGTAGCCCCGGACAGAAGCTCAGGGTCTTCAACCAAAAGGCTAGCTAGCCCCGTGTCCCAACAGCCCTGCATTAGTGTAGCCCCGGATCTCTTCCAGAACTTGCAACACAATGGGCCTCATTACGAGGTCGGCGGTAACCCTCATGCACGACCGGCGGGTTGCCGCTGTCCTTGGAACACTGTTTCCGGCACCTACCTTCCCGGTGCCACCGGGAAGTCCCGGCGCACCGAGAAGCTAGGTGCCGGGAAATGTTAGTCCCCATTCCCATGGAGTCCCATGGGTTCACGGAAGCACTGTGATGAGTCTGCCTACCAGGGCCGCTGCGCCCAGCAGGGTCAGACCTGTCGGGCGCAGCAGCCCCGGCAGGTAGACTCGGAGTGTGGCGCTCTGCAAACATGGGTGCCGGTAAGCTTACCGGTCCCTTGTTTCCGGACCGCCACACTCATAATGAGGCCCAATGTGTTATGCGCCTCTTTGATCCGAGGGGGCCCATGGCTGACTGCAGATGCACCCTGCTTGGTCTGTATCTGGGGGCCATTCCAAGAGCCTATCAGGAAGGCATCCTGCAGCTAGGGTTCTGAAATATCACCCAAACAATGCTTTCCCATTGAGGAAGGTGCTCGAGCAGCGCCTAGACGTAAGTGTTTTTGCAGAGGCGCATTATGAAGGTACAAATACTCTTTGCTATTACTCAGCTTTACATTGCTATGTACTGTTTGCTGCAACGCGCCCACGTGCTTAGTAAACACATTGGTTTGCATCGTTATGAGTCTTGAATAAGTTGCAGAAGACCAATATGTCACCTGAACTCAGGGCGCTTTAAAATGCTGCAAACATGCAGAAATGCAGCGCGATAAAAGATTCATATAGGCTTTGCAGCTTCTTTGGATTTCGGGGGGTCGTCAGCTAGAGTTAAACTTTCCCTCACCTCCTCCTGAGTGAGTGACGCCTTAATGAACTTCGTTACATATACATACACTTCCCCCCTGCAGGGCATCCTCGCCCCTCTGTTGATGCCACAACACCTTGCCTTTTGTCCCCTTGGCAGAGAGCTGCCCCGCTCAACGACTCCCCCTCTCTCCGCCTTCCCCCGACCCTGGCACCCGTAGTAACACGCTGCCCCACGCGCAGTCCCTCCCATGGCTCCGCTGTCCTCAGATAAGCGGGTGTCAGAAAGGGGAGTTGAAAGGGGACCCTTGGCGCATCACACGGGATTAGCCACCGCTCTGGCCCCATACCATGCTCCCACGGGGTCCCAGGGAGAGATAAGGCAGGCTCTAATCCCCGGAGATCCGAATCCACTTGGCCAGCAGTAACTCTCTCCGTAATGGAGGCGAGTCCTGGGGCCATCCCGCCTCTTCTCGCAGCCCCGGGAAGGCCATCCAGAACCAGGAAGCCTTAACTAGCCCTCGCAACCCCCAATTCCCAACAGGAAGAGGTATGTTAATGTGGACATCCGAGACCAGTTCCGTGGCCTAACAGAAAATGTAGGGGTCCCTGTGCGAGCAAACCTCAGAGGCCACACTCTTCCCCAAGCTCGGCATCAAAGCACGGGCTGTGCCACACTCTGGGCAACCACACGTGTGCAATGCGCCCCATGAGCACGCTGTGCTGCATGGGCAAGCTGCACACTGCAGCAGGTAGAGTGTGTAAGCATGTCTTTTATTCAAACCTTAAATCTGCCCCATAGCGTAGAAACAAGAGGGCTGGGCCTGGATCCCGAGTTCTGACAAGCAAATGCACCAGCTAACTCTGCGTGGCCAGTAATGTTACGCAGAGTATTGATACCATAAGAAAACACGTTGTTGCTGGCTCTGCCAACATACGCCAGTATATCCCCATATACAAACATTCACTTGTTGGCTTTGCCCTTAATCCCAGTTAAAATGTCCTGCCACAAGAAGAAAACCTGGTATTGCTGCTGCCCAAAATGCTATCCCAACCCCCTCTCCATCATGTTGAAGCAACACCAATTAAACTTGCAATGCTACAGTAAAGAACTATGTCCTTGTTTGGCTGTGTTCATACCCATTCACCCACCAGCTACCCATCCATTGGCAGCTGGCAGCTGGTGAATTTTTTAATTGGAGAGGCATAAACATTCCCCACAAATATGCAAGGGCAACTCAGCGTTGTGTGAACCAACCAAATGGGGTTTGGGGGGGTGTCACATTTTTTAAATAATGGGTTAAAATTGTGCATTAAACAGCACCCTTTCTATGGAAAAAAATGTATCCAATAGATGCAATGCGCCAACAGTGCACAGGATGCTTTCTCAATGCATTTTCATGATGCCCTCGGCCACGATAAATGCCAGTATAAAAACGTTCTCATGCAGGCTGTGCCCGTACATTTCCTTGAGGACTGCACCAATATATGATATGATATGGCATGAAAACGCGCCTATACACAAGTGTTTCAAGGTGCAACGAGGCAAGGGAGGGGGAACAGAGGGAAGACAGAGACAACGATCCTACTAAGCCAGGTGTCATTCAGATCGTGCAAGTGCATGGGAAGGGGAGAGGGGAAAGTGCAGGCGAGAAGGGGAGGGGATAGCGCAGTACATGGGATAATAGAATAAATAACAGTAAGTAAAAATACGGCCAGCTGGTGGCAGGTGCAAGGGTAAGTGCAGACATCTGGTGTCAAGTGCTGGTAGTGGGACTGTAGGGATACAGAAACAGTCTCCAAGTGCAGGGGTTTTCCAGGAAGGCAGTGCAGGTGTGCGACTGGTGGGGGAGGGGACCTGGGCCGAGATCAGATGGTGGCCAGGTAACCAGTGCAATTTCAGCCAGAAATTCAGCAGGGGAGAGGAGGAGAAAAAGCAGAAACAAAGAGAAAGGTTTTGAGGTGCTTCCTGAACCAGAGATGATTCTCTTCAAGTTTCAGTGAGGCAGGGAGGCTGTTCCAGGGGGAGGCCCCAGCCGAAGAAAGAGATCTACCACCAACTCGTTGCTTGGGGAAGCAACTGACCCGGAGGGAGTGGGAGATGGACGAGTGAAGAGCTTGAGAAGGAAGATATTTAGGAAGAGAGAGTTGAAGGTATCGAGGCCCCAGGCCCCAGAAGGCCTTGTGGACAATGCTGAAGGTTTTGAACTTGATCCTCGAATGCACTGGGAGCCAGTGCAGAGATTTCAGTCCTGGAGAGATACGATCCCTGGGCTTGAGGCCAAGGACAAGTCTCACAGTCCTGTTCAGGATGAGTTGCAGAGGGCGGAGAGTAGAAGCAGGCAGATTTAGAAAGAGGCTGTTGCAGTAGTCCAGTCTAGAGAGGACCAGAGTTCTGGAGACAGTGAGCTTCTAGGGGAAGGAGAGGAAAGGAAGAATACCTCTGAGGAGGTGCAGCTGGTAGTGTGACTTCTTAGAGATGTCAGAGATGTGAGTAGAGAAAGGGAGTGTGGAGTCGAAGATGACCCCAAGGTTTTTAGCCTCACAGGTGGGAGCAGGAAGAGGGCCAAGAGAGACCGGCCAGAGAGTGACAGGAAAGGAGGAAGCGGGTCTTACTGGCATTAAGGCAGATATCATTGGCGGCACACCACTCCTGGATGGCGGACAGACAGTCAGAGATGAGAGAGGGAGAAGAGGTGGCTGAGGGTAGCCAGAAAACCACAGGTAGAGATAGAGATGGAGGAGAGGAAGGACCCAAGTTGAACCTGGGAGGGTTGATCAGAGAGGACAGAAGTCAGCCACGCCAGGGCCTGACCAGTGATACCCAGGTTATCACGGAGACGATTGAGCAGGATGGCATGGTTGGCCGTGTCAAAGGCAGAAGAGAGATCAAGTAAGATGAGAACATAGTGGGTGTTGGAATCAAGGTTAGAGAGCCGGTCTTCACGGATGTTCAGGAGAGCATTTTCCATGCTTCTGGCAGCTCTGAAGCCAGACTGATGATCAAGGAGACAACCAACAGATTCAGTGTGAAGATTGAGCTGGGAGATGGCCAGCTTTTCCAGGAGTTTGCCCAGGAAAGGAGTGATGGAGATTGGGCAATAGATAGCCGGGCAGGACGGGTTGGCAGAAGGTGTCTTAAGAAGAGGGTGCACAAGGGAGTGCCTCAAGGGGGAAGGGAAGACTCCAGTGGCGAAGGAGTGGTTGCAGAAGTCAGCCAGAGCAGGTGTCAGGGAGTCAATGTGGTCCTTGATGGTTTTGGAGGAGCAGGGATGAACCTGTTTTGACGAGACTTTCATAGATCGGACTTGTCTAGAAACTCATCTAGGGAGAGCAGGGGAAATGCAGAGAAGGAGGGAGGAGAGGTGGCCGAAGAAGGGCCAGAGGAGGAGTAGGGAGTAGAGGGAGGAAGGGGAGAGGAGGAGAGAGTGAGGACACAATGTCCTGAATTTTAGAGATGAAATGAGAAGCCAGATCCATGCAGAGGGCCTGGGAAGGGACAGGAGAGGTAGAGACTGCGGCAGGATTGGCCAGTTACTTGCAGATTTTAAAGAGTTCAGCCGAGTTGTTAGATATTGCAGAGACGCAGGCTTGGATATGGGCTCTCTTCTTGGTGAGGAGAGAGAGCCGGTATTGCCTTTGGAGCAAGCGGCAGGCCAGTTTGTCAGAGGATGTACCGGAAGCACGCCATATCTTCTGTCACCCTGCACTTGCGTTTGAGGGTGATGGGTCTGAGTCGTACCAAGAGTTGCACTTGGCTTTGGGCTTCAGGCAGATCCTCATGACAGGGGCAAGAACATCGAGAGTATCAGATATAGAAGAGTGATGCATGGAAAGGACTGTGTCATGGTGTGAGTCATCCAAAGGGTGAGGTGGGTGTGAGAAAGAGGCGGTGAAAGCCTCCACTGACACACGCTTCATGGGTCGGATGACCGAGGAGGTGGGTGGCTGGGCTGGAGTTGGCTTGGCCTGGGGGGTAGAGAGGCCAGTAGTGCCATATAAAAAGACACTCATGTTTGCTTTGCGCATAATGCCTTTAATGATACTATAAGAAAACATGTCCATTCTAGCTCTGCCAATGTATGGCAGTATCCTCACTTAAGGACATACTCCTGTTGACTTTGCTATTAAAAATGCCATGCTATATTAAGTAAACATGTCCAAACTGGCTGCACCAAAATGCCAGTCTAGCCATGTAATAACACTTAATATTGCTTACTAAATCATAGATGCCCATGATATATGATATGATAAGTCATTTATAATGCGCCTGTACACAAGTGTTTTTAGGGGTGACAAGAGAAGTAGGGTAGACAAAGGGAGGACAAAACAAACAATCGTACTAGGCCTTGTGACATTCAGATTGTGCAAGTGCGAGGGGGAAGGAAGAGGAGAAGTGCCCGAGGGGGAGGGGAGAGAGAGTGCAGTGACTAGACCTGGTATGTGCTGCCAGGGTTGTGGCTCAAGTAAGTGCAGAGAGGCAGGGACTGTAGGGTTGCAGATACAGTCCCTAAGTAGGTGGGAGGCATGGAGGCAGTGCAAGGGGCTACTGGTCATGCAGGAGCCTGGTGCCTGTGAGGTCCAGTGGGTGACCGGTAACCAGTTAGCACAGCAGACAGGAGCATCAGCAGGGGAGAGATAGAGAGGGAAAGGAGAAACGAAAAAGAAGGTCTTGAGTTGCTTCTGAAATCTTAGGTGGTCCTGCTCAAGTTTGAGAGAGGCAGGGAGTCTGTTCCAGAGTGAGGCCCCAGCTGAGGACAGAGATCTACCCCCCACTCTCTGCCTGCAGAAGCGTCTGACCCTCAGAGAGTTGGAGGTGGATGAGCGCAGGGCTCGAGAAGGAAGATGCTTAGGAAGAGAGAGTTGGATTTAGCGTGGTCCCCGGCCCCATAAAACCTTGTGGAAGATGCAGAGGGCCTTGAACTTGATCCTTGCACCCACCAGGAGCCAGTGGAGAGATTTCAGGGATGGAGAGATATGATCCCTTGGCTTTAGACCAAGGACATGTCTTGCAGTCCTGGATTAGTTGCAAAGGGCAAAGAGTAGAGGCAGGCAGATTTAGAAAGAGGCTGTTGCAGTAGGCCAGCCTAGAGAGAACCAGGGCTCTGGAGACAGTGAGCGTCTGGGGAAAAGTGAAAAAAGGAAGAATACCTATGAGGATGTGCAGCTGGTAGTGTGCCTTCTTAGAGATATCAGAGAAGTGAGGAGAGAAGGTGGAGTCAAAGACGACACCAAAGTTCTTTGCCTGATAGGAAAGTGTGGGTGGAGGGCCCAGGATGGGCAGCTAGAGTGCAAGAGGGAAAGTGGGAGCAGGGGTCCCAGTGAGAAAGATCTCTGTCTTACTGGCATTAAGGCAGAGATCAATGGATGAATATCTTTTTAAAAAATTGCCACACCACAGCAAGTGTGACAAATCAACTTCTGGGGCACCAGTGGTCCAGAGGTGAATATTGGTTTCTAAACCATCAATCAGCCCCACACCTCTAATACACCATAATGGATCTGTACAGATTGGTATAACAAACAAATTATAAACCTCCTTGTGCAATTTTGGTAACATGGAGAGAACGGCAGACTTATGTTATTTTGATTTGTACAGCACATCGCTACCAGCCAGGGGCAGTCTCCAGGTGCTCACGTGGCTTTGCAAGAGAGGGGTGTGGGGAGGTTAGTGGGGATAAGGTGAGAGGATAATTGGCGTCTTCGAGTGTTGTTTTGCATTTGGATGTTTGTGCCCGAGGCCTCATGTATTGTAACCGTATGAGTAAGATTCAGTGCCGAGGGTGTGTGGTAGTGTTTTGTGTTGATGTTAGTGTGTTGTGTGAGTTATGGTGAGTTTGGTTGTGCATGCTGGTTTGATAGAGTCCCAAATGGATCCAGAGTTGTGGGTGGCTGTAGCTGTTGGTTGATTCGGTATCTTGGTGTGTAGTTGCGTTGTTGATGATTTTATGGACTATATGGGTGGTTCACTCTAGGTGTGCTTCAGCATCTACGGATGCTGGGTGTGGACATAGTATTGATTCTCTGTTTATGTGTAGTGTGGCTAGTCCATAGTCTGGTGTAGAGGGGTTAGTTATGTTGGAGGAGCAGGAAGGGGAAAATGGTTTAGTAAGTCAATTAGTTTGTTGTAGCCTCTGGCAAGGCTCTTTGGTTGCCACTTGATGGTATCTAGCCAGGTTCTTTTTTGTAGTTATTTAGCCCATCTGGTCTCCTCTTAGGTTGTTTGTCTGTGGTGTTGTTATTGTTGGTGTCCCTTCGAGGTTGACATGGTCTGCTGAATAGCCAGGTTTTGAGCCGTTCCCTGAAGGTGGTGTGGTCTTCTGTGGTTCAAATTTCTTTGGGCATGTTGTTCCAGATGTTAGCAAATAGATGTGAGAAAGCTGCTCCAGTGAATTTCTCTTTTTCATAGTGTTTTTCCTTTCTTTGTAGATTGTTGCTGGATCTTAGTTCCCTTCTGGGCGATACCGGCTTATCTTGTCTTGGAGGAATTCTGCTCCTTGTCTGTGTAAGGCCTTGTGGGCAATGCAGAGTGCTTTGAATTTGATGTGCTTTTTTGCTGGTAACTAGTGTAGGCTTTTCAGTGCTGGGGTGATGTGGTCTCTTCTGTTTAGTCTTATTAGAATCCTGGCTGCTGTATTTTGAACCCTTTGGAGTTTCTTGGTAAGACTTTCCAGCATTCCTAAGTAGAGGCTGTTTGCGTAGTCAATTCTTGTGAGTATCAAATATATTATTGTGAGGGTTCTGTGGGAGAAGGAGAGGTAGGGGAGTAATATTCTGAGCAGGTATAGGAGGAAAAAGCATTTTTTGGCAATTGCGTTAAATTGCAGTTCGAGTGATAGTCCGTTGTCCATGAGTATTCCCAGGTTATTTACTGCATCTGTAGTCTCTGGTTGCGTTCCCATGCCGATTGGCCAGTACAGTTGTGGGTTCCCTCCGTTGAGTCGTGTGAATGAGAGCATTATTTCAATTTTTGCCAGGTGCAGTTTAAGGTTGTTTGTTGTCATCCAATTGTAGATGTCTGTGAGGCAGTTGTTGAGGTTGTTATTTTGTTCCTGGGTTCTGATTGTTTTTACAATCAGTTGAGTGTCATCTGCATAGTTTTAGTCGGTAAGTCCGTGGCTTCGAATGATTTTCATCAGTGGGCACATTTAGATGTTGAAAAGCAGCAGGCAGAGGCTGGATCCCTGTGGGACTCCGCAGGATATATTTTTGGTGTTCGAGGTGAATGGTGTTAGGTAGGTTCTTTCGGTTCGGTTTGTTATGAATGAGGTAAGCCACTTTACCGCGCATTCCTGTATGCCACATTCCATCCATTTTTGATTAGTGTCTTGTGGCTGCTTGTGTCAAAAGCTGCTAATATGTCCAATAATATGAGGGCCAATTTGGCATTGTCGTCTGTGTTTATTTTCAGGTCGTCCCATAGCGATAGAAGTGCTGATTCTGTTCCTTCCATTGATCTGAAGACAACCTGTGACCGGCCGAGTATTCCATTTGTTTCAGCATATTTAAGTTGGATTTTGTACATGTGGTTCTCCAGGATCTTTGCTGGGTAGTGCAGGTTAGGATACTGGTCTGTAGTTGCTGGGGTCTTCTGCACTTACTGATTCCTTTTTTGTCAATGGTTTAATGTATGCTGATTTGAAGGAGGACGGGACTATTCCTCTTTTGAGTGATAGATTAATTAGGTTCTGGAAGTGTATTGCCAGGGTTCTGTGGTTGAGGATTCCTTTGAAGATGTCGGGCAGGCAAGGGTCCCTTGGGGATACTGCAAGGTTGGTGTCCTGATCAGTGTGGCAAAGGTTTCTTCTGTGATTGGTTCTAGGCAGGTGAGTTTTGCTGTAGTCAGTGATTCGCCCGGTGTCTGTTGTCCGGCGTTCATGGTTGTATTTGCCAGGTGTTACGCTCACCTGGTATCCATGGGGACGCCACCCAGCCGTAGGGACTCTGGTATCCTTCTCTGCGGTTCTCAGGTGTGACCAGCGGGAAGTTCTGCTTGGAATACAGGTGGCAATGTTCAAGACTGGGCAACTGGGGTAAGCAACCCCCCACCACCCAGTATGCCCGCAGCCCCTCTGGACCTCTCCTCACCTTGTTGTTAATTCAGGTGTGCTCTCCGTCCTGCCTTCTTGGCAGGGGCGCGTTGTCCTTTGTGGGCGAATGCGATCTAGTTACTTCACTGATGCCGGCCCGTTTTGAGTCTTTCAGGTAGGTCTTATTACAGTTGTATATTGTTGTTTTTCTTGCATGCCTTTCTTGGTTTAACTAATGTCTTTTTCTCTTCCTTAGGTGCGCGGAAGTCCAATGTGATGCATTGGCTGAATTTGGTCTCACCAGTAAATGATGGCGTATTAAGAGCATCTTGATGCGGTAAGTAGGCGCTATGCGCAGCGCTATGATGCCTTGCCTTTGCTAACCTGTTGTCTTTTCTTTCCCATAGATTGCGCTGCTCACCCGGTGTATTAAATCCCGAGGAGATGCTGGTCGAGGGGCGACTTGCGAGGTAAGCTTTTCGGCACAATTCGTTATATTGTAAAAGTGTCTAATGTCTTGTTTCTTCCTTTTTTGCAGATCCGCCGGTCGGGGAGATGTGCTGATCATAGGATGCTGTTTGCAGGAGCTGTGCCTTGCCTTTGCTAACCTGTTGTCTTTTCTTTCCCATAGATTGCGCTGCTCACCCGGTGTATTAAATCCCGAGGAGATGCTGGTCGAGGGGCGACTTGCGAGGTAAGCTTTTCGGCACAATTCGTTATATTGTAAAAGTGTCTAATGTCTTGTTTCTTCCTTTTTTGCAGATCCGCCGGTCCGGGAGATGTGCTGATCATAGGATGCTGTTTGCAGGAGCTGTGGGCAGCTAACGATGAAATTACAGGTAAGCTGCTGCTGTTAACACTGTCCTTTTGTCTCTTTACAGATGCTGTTCTTCCGAGGTTCGCGGGTACAGCTGAACACGATGAGCGTCATGTTGCAGGATTGCAAAGTAATGCGAAGCGTGTTATCCCAGTCGAGTGTGGTTTAAATAGCTTCAAGAAAGTAGTCCAGGTAAAGTAGTTCCTAGGCTACCACACCCAAAACAATATACCACATAGCTTGGTTCCAAGGAGCCAAGCTATGTGGATGCCTCCATGTTGGCTGGCACTTGAAATAAAGTAGTTCCCTAAACACAAGTCTTTATTAAGTATGAGCCTGGTGCCAAAAGCGCCAGGACTGGCCCCAAAAGGGCCTAGGCAAAGGATGCCTAAGTTTGTTGGAGATCTGAGCCAAGACCCCTCCTGGCCCATGGGCTAGCCAGGGGGGTTTCTGGATGTGGGTCATGACAGCACTCCCCCCAAAGGCCCCTCTCAAGATGTTCCTTGTGTCCAGGTTTAGTTGGAAAGTTTCGATGATATTTTTTGATAAGACGTGATGCATGAATGTTTACACAGGGTTCTCAGGATCTATCTTGGGGCCCAAATCCTGTTCAATCAACTAGATAGTATAGCTTGCCTCTTGAATACTTGGAATCCAGGATGCCTCTGACTTTGAATTCTGATTCTCCGTCAATAAGTATGGGTTTTGGTGGTGTCCCAATCCGTGTACAGGGCTGCATTGGTTTTAAAAGGGACACATGAAATACCGGATGGATTTGTAGGTTAGGTGGTAAATCTAGTTTGACGTCCGGTGGATTAATAATTGCCTTGATGGTGTAAGGCCCTAAGTGCCTGGGTTGAAAGGTCCGGGTTCCCTTGATGGGTGCAAATCTGGCGGCCAGCCAAACCTTGTCTCCTACCTGATAGTCAGGGTCTTTTTTCCGGTGTTGGTCGGCAAATTGCTTTTGCTTCTCTTTGGCGAGAATAAGATGTTCTTTGGCCTTTTTGAAAGCTTGAGTGATGTTGGTGTGGAGGGTTTTTAATGCTGGCATTTCCAAACTGGTTTGGAGATCCAGTTCTGAGGTACGTGGGTGTCTACCATAAAGGGTATAAAAGGGTGTTTGTCTGGTACTGGAATGTAAGGAACTATTATATGCGTATTCGGCTATCCATAGTAAGTCTTTCCAGTCTCTTAGTTCATGGTGCAACATGCACCGTAGATATTGCTCGAGGGTCTGATTGGTCCTCTCGGTCTGACTGTCCGTTTGGGGATGATGGCTAGTGGATAGTCGGATGTCAATTTGCGCAATAGCACAATACTTTCTCCAGAAGTTGGAGACGAACTGGCTACCTCGATCGGAGATCAGGACTGATGGGAAGCCATGTAGTTTAACAATACCATCCAGGAACACTTTGGCTAAAGTGGATGCGTCAGGGAGGCCTTTGAGCGGAATAAAGTGTGCCATCTTTGAGAATAAGTCCACAACTACAAGAATGGTGTCAAACCCTTGACTGGGAGGTATGTCAGTGATGAAGTCGAGGGAAAGAGTGTGCCATGGAGTGGGAGGAAAGTCCAAAGGTTGCAGAAGACCGGATGGTTTTTGTCTTTGCGACTTATTTTGTGCGCAGACTGCGCAGGATTTAATATATTGGATGACATCTTTACGTCAGGCAGGCCACCAGAAGTTCTGTTTTACCTTGGCTAGAGTCTTGGTGATTCCAGGGTGCCCTTCGATCAGAGAATCGTGATAACCTGAAATAATTTGTTGTTGTACGTCCTTGGTGGGTACATATAGACGATCCTTAAAAAAAGGTAAGTGGTCTTTGATGGAATATTGTTCCCCCTGCGCTTGCCATGCAAGGAAAGTATCTGGATTCATGGTTCGTTGAATCTCGTTTCTCAGTTCCACTTGGGTTAAGGCCGTAGTGAGGCCTAAGAGTTTGTCTTTCGGTATGATGGGGTCTGGGTCTTGGGTCGTATATACTATGTCATCAGTGCCTGTACAAGAGAGTGCTTCAGCTTTTCCATTCTTGACCCCTGGGCGAAATGTGATGACATAATCATATTCTCCGAAGAAAAGGGCCCACCGCAATTGGCGTGAAGACTGGGCTTTAGCTGTTTTAAGATATTGCAGGTTTCGGTGGTCCGTGATAACTGTAATGGTGTGTCTGGCCCCCAGAAGGTAATGCCGCCAGGCTTTAAAGGCGGATTTGATCACCAAGAGTTCTTTGTCCGTGATGGCGTAATTAATCACCGGAGGTGAGAATTTTTTCGACCAGAAGGCCACTGGATGTATCTGGCCGGTTTCTGGATCTCTTTGTGAGAGGACAGCTTCCATTGCTATACTGGAAGCGTCCGTTTCCACGATATAAGGAAGATCTGGGCGAGGATGTCGCAGGATTGGCATGGAGGTGAACCTTTTCTTCAGTTCCTGAAAAGCTTTTTCTGCTTCTTCAGTCAGGCAAATTTTTTGTTGTTTTTTCGTAGCAATACAGTGATTGGGTGTACGACCTGAGAGAAATCTGGTATGAAGCGGCGATAGAAGTTCGCAAAGCCCAACATGCTTTGGACCCCTTTTACTGACATTGGTGATGGCCATTTCAAAACGGCGTCTTCTTTGTGCAGGTCCATTCTGATGCCTCCTGGAGTAAGAATAGAACCTAGAAACTCAACTTCGGTGAAGTGAAAAAAACACTTTTCAATTTATGCATATAAACGATGTTCACGGAGCTTGGTGAGGACTGAACGGACGTGCTTGATATGATCCTGTTTTGAGGTTGAGTACACTAGGATATCATCTATGTACAATAGGGCGCAGACATCATTTAACTCTCTCAAGACGTCATTCATGAAATATTGAAATGCTGCGGGAGCGTTGCATAACCCAAAGGGCATGACTTGATATTCGTACAAACCGTATTTGGTACGGAAAGCAGTTTTCCATTCATCTCCGCTTCTGACCCGGACCAGGTGGTACGCTCCTCAAAGGTCCAATTTGGTATAAATCTGGGCATCTTTGACCTGGTCCAGCATTTCAGGGATAAGTGGCAAGGGGTAACGGTTCTTCACAGTGATCTGGTTTAATGCGCGGTAGTCAATACAGGTTCTTGAGTCCCCTTCTTTTTTCGGTACGAAGAACAAAGGACTGGCTGCATGGGACTTTGATGGACGGATGAATCCATTTGCAAGGTACTGGTCTAAATAAGACTTCACATGAAGGTTTTCAGGTTCCGTAAGAGCATAGATTCTACCGCAAGGGACTTGAGCACCTGGAACAAGGTCGATCTGACAGTCATAGGGCCTGTGTGGCAGCAGCATGTTTGCTTGGTCCTTCTGGAATATATCCTGGAAATCATGGTATTCCTCAGGCAAGGTATTAGTTACTCCCAGGGTTGATGCTGTCGCTCCGGAAGTCGTAGAGATACTGAAAGCAGGTTTCTGTTCTTGATAATAACAGGCTGGGGAGCAGTCGCTGGGGAAGATTAATTTCTTTGCCCGCCAGTCAATCAAAGCGTTGTGAGCGACTAACCATGGCATCCCTAGTATGAGCCGGAATTGAGGTGCCTTGATGAGATCGAACAAAATAAGTTCCTGATGTCCGTCCTGGCACAGCAAGGTTATCTCGGCTGTGCATTGGGTTATGGGTCCGGAAGCGATTTCTGTCCCATCCACCGTAGTCACCTTGTCTGTAGTCGGCTTGGAACATAGGGGAAGCCCCATCTCTGCAGCCAGGTCTGCATGTAATTCCCAACAGCTCCGCTGCCGATGTATGCTTCAACGGCATGCATTCTTGACGACCGTTGGTTATTAATTAAGATCACCGGTATTGCAAAGTGTGAGGTCGGTGGTTCTTTTCTCTCACTCGACAAACTGACCTCTACGTTTGCCGAGCTGGGTAGTTTTCCAACTTAGATTTCTTCTCTTCATCTTTTTCCGTGGCCCTGACGATTTTCCTTGGAGGTTTCACTGGGCAGTCCTTCAGGAAATGCCCTGGTCTTCTGCAACACAGACATAGTTGTTGTTCTCTCCTTTTATCTCGCTCTTGTTTTGTTAGTGGAGGTCGTACGTACCCCTCCGATTTGCATGGGCTCCACAGTATTTTCTTGCACTGGAGTGACGTTGTCTCTAGATCGAACGTACACAGCCCGAGGGTCCATTTTGGAACGGTCTGCTTTTCGGTCTTGCAATCGGTGGTCTAGTTGTACAACCAAATCTATGAATTTAGAACAGTCTCTAAGAGGATCAACCACTTGAGCTAGAACGTCTTTTAATTTGCCTCGTAAGCCCTGATGAAACAACGTGGTTCTTTTGTTTTCAGGCCACCTAGCTTCAGCAACCAATCTGTTGAAAGTAGCAATGTATGATTACAAGTCTTGATTCCCCTGTCGGAGGGAAAGGAGTTAATTGTCCACTGCTTGTTCTCGGGTATGGCGAGCAAAAGGTTTTTCCATTTCCCTCTGAAATCCCCCAAAGTCATGTAATAAAGGAGTGTCATGGGTCACCAATGGTACCGACCAATCTGCTGCACTACCACTCAGGTATGATAAAACAAAGGCTACCCGAGCTTGGTCATTTGGGAATGCTCCAGGTCTGCAAAGGAAGTGAAGGCGACACTGATTCATAAAAGCTGCGTATTTCCATGGATCACCTGCAAATCTCTCCGTTGGAGCCAAAGGAACTGTTCCCCGGAACATGATTTGTACCGGAGTAGAGGTAGTGGATGGCATGGTAGGATTTTGCATCGTTGGGTTGTTTCCAGGTAGAGGTGTCTCTCCTACTTGTGATTGAAAGTATTGCCTGCTAATTTCTTCAGTGCGCTCTTTAGTCACTAGTAAATCTCTCCGGAGAGCGTTAGTCTCTTGACGGGCAGAATGAACCTCGGCATGAAGTTCTCCTAACAATTGGCCCAATTGGTCTAATTCTGATGTCTCCATGGCACCCAGGTGGATTGGTTTGGCAGGCTTCGCGTTCTGTTACGCTCACCTGGTATCCACGGGGACGCCACCCAGCCGTAGGGACTCTGGTATCCTTCTCTGCGGTTCCCAGGTGTGACCAGTGGGGAAGTTCTGCCTGGAATACAGTTGGGCAATGTTCAAGACTGGGCAACTGGGGTAAGCAACCCCCCACCACCCAGTATGCCTGCAGCCCCTCAGACCTCTCCTCACCTTGTTGTTAATTCAGATGTGCTCTCCGTCCTGCCTTCTTGGCAGGGGCGGGTTGTCCTTTGTGGGTGAATGCGATCTAGTTACTTCACTGATGCCGGCCCGTTTTGAGTCTTTCAGGCAGGTCTTATTGCTGTTGTATATTGTTGTTATTCTTGCATTCCTTTCTTGGTTTAAATAATGTCTTTTTCTCTCCCTTAGGTGGGCGGAAGTCCAATGTGATGTATTGGCTGAATTGGGTCTCGCCGGTAAATGATGGCATATTAAGAGCGCCTTGATGTGGTAAGTAGGCGCTATGCGCAGCGCTGTGATGCCTTGCCTTTGCTAAGCTGTTGTCTTTTCTTTCCCATAGATTGCGGTGCTCACCCGGTGTATGAAATCCCGAGGCGATGCTGGTCGAGGGGCGACTTGCGAGGTAAGCTTTTCGGCACAATTTGTTATGTTGTAAAAGGGTCTAATGTCTTGTTTCTTCCTTTTTTGCAGATCCGCCGGTCCGGGAGATGCGCTGATCCTAGGATGCTGTTCGCGGGAGCTGTGGGCAGCTAACGATAAAATTACAGGTAAGCTGCTGCTGTTAACGATGTCCTTTTGTCTCTTTACAGATGCTGTTCTTCCGAGGTTCGCGGGTACAGCTGAACACGATGAGCGTCACGTTGCAGGATTGCAAAGTAACGCGAAGCGTATTATCCAAGTCGGGTGTGCTTTAAATAGCTTCAAGAAAGTAGTCCAGGTAAAGTAGTTCCTAGGCTACCACACCCAAAACACTATACCGCATAACATTGTTCCAAGGAGCCAAGCTATGTGGATGCCTCCATGTTGGCTGGCACTTGAAATAAAGTAGTTCCCTAAACACAAGTCTTTATTAAGTATAAGTCTGGCCACAAAAGGGCCTAGGCAACGGATGCCTAAGTTTGTTGGAGACCCAAGCCAAGACCCCTCCTGGCCCATGGGCTTGCCAGGGGGGTTTCTGGATGTGGGTCGTGACACCAGGCTAGGTTGATGGTCTCCTGGACTGTGTCTATTTTTGCTCTCAGGTGGTTGGGAATGTTGTCGCAAAGAGCTTGTGTCGGGGTATCGGAATTTCTGCAGGAAGAAGTTTTTTTTAATCTCTTTGATGATTTTGAAGAGTTCTTTCTGTGAATTGTTTTCTGAATCTATTATTGTGGCGTTGTAGAACTTTTTTTTTGCTTTCATGACTAATTTGTACCTCCCAAAGGTTGTGGATCATTGGTTAGTTGCAACACAGCAAAAATACAATTATTACCCAATGATGAAAGGGAATGTCTAGTCAAGGTTGCATCACAAATATCTACTTTATTTATATCACAACAATCCGTTCTAGCAACTCTACAAAATACAACCTACCCTATAAAGGAATGCAGAGGACAGACAGTTTCAAAGAAGGAAAGTGGATGCACTCTGGATACTGACAGGAGGGTAGTCGGTAGGGTTAATAACCACAACAGTTTAAGTTTACTTGGCTTCAGCACAAAGGGAGCAATGGGTCTTAAAATGTCTCTCTGGGTCCTCTGGGAAGGACTAGGAGGACAGAACTACAATTTACCTGGTGCTGTAGGTGTTCTTGGTGCTCAACAGGGTCGAATCGGCTTCAGGGTTCTTTGCAGGCTTCTTTGAAAGAGTTCAAGATGGGAATCAGCTCCAGGTATCAGGCAGCAAGACGATTCAGAGGGCGAAGCTGGATGAACGGCTGCAGGCTGGCCTACACAGCGGCTCTGGGTCAGGAAACATTGGGCCTCATTACGACCCTGGCGGAACGGGTTAAACGGCGCCGTAAAAGGCTGCGGCGCCGTTCAACCCGTTCCGCCACATGGCGAGGTCCCCTCGCGGGACACGTTAAGCACGCCTGGGAAAACCAGGCGTGCATACTGGGTCCCACGAGGGGAAGAGGGAGCAAACAACGGGCCATCTCGTAATGGCCCGTTGTTTACTCCCTCTCCCATTCCCATTCAGCCCTATGGGGGCTGAAATGAGAATGGGGATGAACCGTGTCCATGTCCTCGAGTGAGGAATTACCCGGCCATCCGAACTCGGAATGGTCCGGTAAGTCCTCATTCCGAGGACACGGACAGGGACACAGATGCGGTTTTCCCGGCAGCCATGCCGCTAATAGCGGCATGGCTACAGGCATACCTCGTAATGAGGCCCATTGTCTCAGTGCTTATCAGCGATTCTGAAGCACTGGTTGAGACATCGCGGATGTCTTTAAGTGACTGCCACTTCACAAGGGTCAGCGTTGCAGTAGGTTGCAGCTCGAGGAATCTGACTGGCTCAAAAATGTCCTTTAAGGCGGATGGTGGGAGATGCTTGTGTAGGCATTTCTCCCAGCTTCTTCAATGGGATTTTGTCGTCCTTTAAGGACGGACGGCCCACAACTGTGGAGTGTGTTGAAGGTAGCTGCCTTGTAGGTTCAGAAACCTTCTGGCACTTGCTACCTAGGGAAGCTTGCTTCAGAGCCTAGCAGGACATGCTGTGTGCTCGCTGGGTACCGGTTCTGGAGTGGCTGGAGGGTCCTCTGAGTTCTTGATCTCCCTCTGTTCCCTGGGAGATGTTTAGGGGAGGGATCTTGCTTCCTTCTTTGGAAATCCAAGGTGGTGTTCTTCTTTGTTACTTCTGGTGAAGTTGTCAGATGGTCTGCCAAAAGAGGGGCTCAACCCTCTTTTAAATACAAGTGGGCCACAGTGAGTGCTGTAGGCTAAGCCTACCTTAATGAACCAATCCTGCGGTCCCTATCAAGAATCTCCTGTATGTATGAGGTCCTAACCAGAGTGCTTTACAAATTAATCAATCTCTCTGTGGTTCCTGATTAAAGCAGCAGGTGCCCCTGAAGCTGTGGCAAGGCCAGACTCTCCTGAAAAACACATTCTAGTACCTCATGAATGGAGTCCCCCTACTGCGGTGGCTACTTGTCTCGGGAGGATAGCTCAGGGGCAACGCGCTTGTCTTGGAAGCAAGATGCCGCTGAGCAATACAGGATTGATCCCCGGGTCCGCGCTTAGGAATCTCTGGGTATTAAGACGTTATAAATAACCAATTACAATTACAATTACTACTGTAAACACACAGTCCCTGACATGACACCTTATTGCCATTGATACCGACGACGGGAGCTGGCTTCAGGTTGACGCAGTTACATATGAAATTTTGTTGGGTTTCCTGTTGTCTCCTTTGTTAACCTCTGCAGCCAGGCCTCGTGGGGCTGTTTGAAGTACCCCCTAATTGGTATGACAATCGCTTCCACCAGCTGCAGGGCCTAACAAAAGAGCAGGACCTGCTCATGGAGCCGTTGTTATTTGATCGGGCTGGCCATTGCAGGGGAAAGCTTCTCCCTCCCCCTTGCTGGAGATGACATAGTGTACTCGTGGCTGTCGCATTCCAACTAATTGTGACGGGGCGGACTCTGCCTGAAGGCTGTGTCGACCCAGACTACATGGGTCTATGTGTTTGTTGTGGTGTGAGCCTAGGAAAATATGCGTTGATTAGCCCAACAAATATTGCTGAAGTTGGTCTGCCATAATTCCATTTAATGAAGAATTTCAAACAGCCCAGGTGAGTGCATGCCCACCATGCAGATGGTCAAATTCCTCACAGTAAGAAATAGCTAGACAGGCTGCATGAAATAAAAACTCTTCTGTATAGGCACATTATAAATACCAAATCATATCATATCATAAATGCAGGCATAGCCACGTAATAAAATAACACTTATCACACTTACTTTGTTATTAATGTCCAGCTAAAAATGCAATGCCAGAGTAAGAAATAGCTGGACTGGCAGCATGAAAATGCCAGTCTAGCCACAGAATAGCACATAGCATGATCAGTAAATAATGCCATGCCACCGTAAAAAGTGGCTAGACTGGCTGAACCCAAATGCCAAACTAGTGAGGTAATAACACTCATCTAGCTTGCTTTGTCATATGTGACCAGTAAAAAAAAGTATTGCCACAAGAACAAATAGCTAGACTGGATGCACCAAAATACTGGTCTAGCCACGTAATAACATGTATCATGCTTGCTTTATCATGGCTGACTGCCCATTAAAATTGCCATTGTAGCACACACACCACCACCTCTCATCCCCCAAAGGCCAAAAAGCTGCTCCTCGTCAGCCAGGCAGCAAAACGGACCCTCATCCACATAACATTAACTCACACATTTTCTCACACGCCCACTCTCTCATTCAAATGAATACCCATTCACTCGCTCATGCATACGTGCACCGAGCCACCCATACATAATACACTCACTCCTTCACACACACATTACATAACACAAAACGCACCCTTACATGCACACATTCATACATCCAAATTCCCATATAAACATGCAACACCCTCGCACGCACGCATGCACACACGCTTACAAAAAATACTTTATTTTTCTTAATTGCTGTTTCCCGTATCCGTCTTCCCCAAGGAACTTCTCCTAGCAAGCCTCTATTCTGGCTGACATGCTCCACCACACCGACAGGAATCAGAAAGCAGGGAGACCTTCCTGGTTCCTGAAAGGTGCAGTGGAGCCTCCCAGCGCCACAAGCGCCACAACCGGAAAAAACAATTCTGAAGCCGGAGTGCATGCACTTCGACTTTAGAAAGGACATGGTACGGCAGAGCCCGCCACACCGCTTGGGCTGCTGTGGCCCCCGCTATGCCACTGGGCAAGATGACGCCTTTTCACCGGGATACCACCTTTTCTTGTCAAGAACCTTCATTTAACAAATCACTTCCGGAAAGCATGAGTGGCTTTAGTCTTCATGAACTTCAATTTAATAAATTGTTATTTATTTATTTATTTTACTGAATGTGTTATAGTTTTGAAAAAACTTTACACATAATAAAACAACATACATTTCTAAAAAATATACCTAAAATACTTTAAAAAAAAAAACATACTCAATTTCAGTTTGATTCAGAGTTCATACTGAAATACACAAACCAAAAATACAATGATTTAAATGAGGGTGCATATAACCATACTGTCCGAGCATTTAACAACAAACTCATACTGCAGAAATCCATACAGGTAGTGTATATATGCATATTCCGTAAGGAGTGAACCTTACAAGTACTGAATGCTAAACAAAGGATGACAAGAAAGTTATAGACAACAAAATATAGTAGCGCCTAAAGCGATAAGCAGTGGTCGAAGTGAGCGGGAGTGGTTGGGAGTGGTGCTCCTCTACCTTTTTTAATTAAGTTTTACAGCTCCTATACTTTTATTTTAAAAAGAAACCGTTCCGGAACGGTTTCGTTTTAAAATAACAGTGTGGGAAGAAGTTGAAACTTGCACTTTCAGTGCACTGCACTGAACATTCCCTTAAACAGCAGGCAAATGTGTTTGGGGGTTTGTATTGTGTATGGGAGGGGGCAGGGCAATGGGGTTTGTGAGGAGCGGGGCCGGCCAGCAGGGAACATAGTTCCAATACTTCTTTTCTTACACTTCGACCACTGGCGATAAGGCTGGTCCATAATATCCCTAGGGCGGGTACTTTGTGTCATGATGTTCCCGTGTCCAGCAGCAGGGTAATTACAACAAACATCTGGTACAATCACAGAAGCCTGATTTATAGGTTTGTCAAAACCCACCAATTCACATGGTACACATTTTATGCCATTGCAATCATGCGCTTTTCTACTACCTTCCATATCCTGTTCAGAGACATAAGAAGACCTAGATCGTTAGTGTTAATACATTGCTTCCAAAATGAGTGGTCTTCAATTGATTCAAGTTAGTGTACAAATCTACCTAGATGAGCTATATAGATTTTCCCCATGCAAGGGCACTCGGTCAGGTCATGCTTCACCGTCTCAATCTGATCTTTATTGAGGCATATATGGCAGAAGCCTTCCTGTTCCACAACTAAGAGCCCACACCAACTACGCAGAGGACTGGTAAATACAATAAATAAAATAAATTGGTATTAAGAACCTTGTATCCATGTTTCCTAAATACAGCACCAGGATTGGGAAAATGTCCCTGTAACGCGAATCCTTATTTGGAGGCTACCTCTGAGTATGAAGATGATGTTAAAGCATGTCATTTGAAGCATGGAAAACATTGATGTGGGACATGTTACATCCCTCCGACGATAAACCGCCCTGAATATGGTAGCCTGGCTAGAATGATATAGCTGCTCAGTGGAATATTGGAAAATTGAAAAGTTAGCCTACCTGGCTGCCCTGTATCGGAAAATTGTTTATGACACGCACACCCTCATTGGATTGAGTCCACTTATGCTAAAAGTATCGCAATGAAGACAGTTATTGTTGGTTTGTTGTTTCGTTTGTTGGTGACTGTTAAATTGGAGTTATGTAAACAAGTAAAATGAAGCTCTTTGTTGTTTTAAAATGAGTACACACATGCCAATAAAAACATTTTAAAATGAAAATGAAGATGATGTTAAAACATGCAGTATTTTAAATACTATACAAAACCCAAGGTGGGAACCTCAACAATCACTGGCACCTTGAGGTGAGGACATATAATGAAACATAAGGTGGTGCCAGGAGAAGGAGACTATTCTGAAGAAGGAAGGCAGAAAGCTAGAAAAATCAAATCATTATTTCATTTTATTTTGATTTGAATATGTAAAAAATCATTTAACATTTTAATCAGTTATGTTAAAAAAGCATCCTATATATCACACATCCATACATTCATTCAATCTAAATCAATTCCTAAAACATTAAATACTTTTAAGATATTGAAGAGGAATATACAATTAATTTCCAATTCATTTCACCTATGCAATGAATAATAGTTCATTCCAGACAAAGTATCGACTATTGGTGCCCATCAGTGTAGATCTTCTTTAAAGCACTGGCTTCCCAGTTAGTAAATAGTTTCGACTTGGCAAAGTATATAAGTCTTCATCAGGATGGGATGAACATTAACAATTTCTAAAATCAAACAGATAAACATATTGTTAAAAAAATAATTAAAGCTAGCTTGCTGTCTCCCGTCACTCAGTAGTACTCACAATAGTATAGGACCTGGGGGAAAAACAATCAAATCTATCTCTCTACCCATCAGGCTCATCTATTAGCCCACCACTTAGGTCCCAATGTTTGCTGCATACCTAAATGCAGGCGAAAACCAAAACAATGCCTCAAACACATGTCGACAAACTTTCGGCAAACCATCTGGCCCCTTTACTAATTTAAGGTCAATGGTATGAAGCACAAAAATCAAGATTCCTTTCATTTATTGCCATATCTCACACTTTATACTCAACCATGCTCCACATCTGTCAGGACTCAGTGTAATAAAATAATCGTCATACCTGCAAACCCTGCGTGGGTTCGCCTGGTAACTTGTACTCCAATGGCCAGGTAACTAGTACTCCTGTGGCCTCTGGTGAACATCAGTGTAGCTCACACTTCACATGCATGCTAGTCTAATGAAAATACAAACGTTTACTTAGATATAACAATAAAAGACTACCCATAAAAATCTAACAGAGAAAAGCAACACAGGATTACACTTAGCAAAAAAGTATATATAAATACCTTTGTTCGGCAATACTAATTCGCCCGTGTGAGGAAACTCGTACATATCAATGCGTCTCTCATGCGTTCTCATTTTGGTAAGTCACGCCGCAGAACCGTTCATAACGGGCGGAAAAGGAGTAATGCACTCTTAGCGAATTGTCGCGTGTGAGCATTCAGTTCTCGATCTATATGGAACCAAAACAGTAGAAAATACTACCTTAAATTCACTATTCTCCCTTTCAGAAAGGAAAAATCCAACTTAATCTAAGAGGCTTACCTTGCTATCAGGACCAAGGGATCGATTACGGTAGCAACTGTTTCCAAAACAAAGCGGGCAGCAAATGCTAAGGAAAACATTGCCGTCTTTTATTTCACTTAGCCAATTAGTAGGTGGCTAAAAATAGAAGACAGACTATTATGGCAAACGTCTGCAAAGGAAGGAAGTGAAAGGGAGCAGCTCCGAAAGTAAAAAGTGAAAAGGGGAAGGTCTACATAAATAATACAAATATGAAGCCGACCCAATGGGAATCAATTCCACTCTTCCTGTTGGTTCAATCCCCTACTTAGACTGTTAGTGGGGTATATCCACCACTGTTCCTTCTGGGACAGACGTGCCGCCGTGTTGGCCGCATCAGTACCAACCACTTTTTCAACAGCCCACCATTTTAGATCCTCTGAGCTACGTTTCAGCTCCAAAAAATGCATAGTCAAAGGAGCATTCAACTGCCCCGTCCTGATTTTGGATTTATGCTCAATTATACGCAATTTTACCGCTCTAGACGTTTTACCAATGTAAGCCTTTTTATAGGGGCATATTATTGCATATATTACATTAAGGCTGAGGCAGGTGGTATGATGCCTCAATTTCCAATCCCTATCATGAATTTTGATAGTGGAGGTCGCCGCAGTGCTTGCACAGTTAGAGCAATTACCACAGGGGTAATGTCCCATAATAGGGGGCATACCCCAAATCGCAGTTAAGGTCCGTTGGCTGTCTTGCGCTTGATTTCTGTCGGCCTTAGACACCCACTTTTTGATGTTCCTGCCTCTTTTAAATGCATAGATTGGTTTAGGTAAATCAAGCATATTTAACTGTAGTAAGTGCCAGTGGTTAGATATTACCTACTTGATCTTATTGTGTTGAGTATTGTAAGTCAAGGCACAAACTAACTGGTTGTTTCCCAACTTTCTTTCTTTGGTTTCCTTTTTCAGGAGTACTTCCTATGTTGATATCGGGTTTGATTTTTTCGAGTCTTTCAGCAATTTTCTAGGATAACCTCTCTCGGTTAGTCTTTCTTCAATCACAGAAGCCTGTTTGGTAAAATCTTCCATTTTGGTACAGTTTCTCCGGGCCCTAAGGAATTGTCCATATGGGATATTAGACTTCAACGATTGAGCATGAAAACTCTGATGGTGCAGTATCTTATTTCTATCGGACTCCTTTCTGTAAAGGTCCACTGCTAAGACATTTTTGTCCACCCTAATTAGCAAATCTAGAAACACAATCTCCTTGTTGCTGGTCTGGATTGTAAACCGCAAGTTAGGGTTCAAATTATTGATCCATTGAAAGAAGGCATTGTAGTCCCCTTTGAACTATCCCAAATAATGAGTATGTCGTCGATGTACCTCTTATATAATTTGAGAGCAAGTTTGAAGGGATTAGAGTCTGCCATAATGTTAGATTCCTCAAAGTTCCACAAGTATAGAGTGGCGTAATTGGGAGCGAAATAGCCCCATAGCCGTCCCCTTAATTTGCATGTAATACATGTTCTTGAACCTAAAGAAGTTTTTTGAAAGCGCAATTTCCAATAACTCCACCAGAAGCTCACTAGGAACGGAAGTGGTATCTGTCCTGGTTTGTAAAAATGTTCTCATAATGCCCAAAGAGTCTGCCCTGGGGGATGTTGGAGTACAAGGACTCCACATCCAGGGTAATCAGCATATCCTGGTCGCTATTAAATGGAAATGATTCCACCATCCTGATGACATCCGTCGAATCTGAAAGATAAGTGGGAGTGTTTTTAGCTAAGGGTTTCAAGAAAAAATCCAAGTACTGCCCCACTGGTTCCAAAATGGAACCACTTAAGGAAACTATGGGTCTACCAGGCGGTGCAGTCATGCTTTTATGTATTTTGGGTAACATGTAAATTAAGGGAGTCCTGGTATTACTAGGGACAAGAAAACTAAGTTCTTTTGCGGTAATGATTTCCCTTTCTAAAGCATATTTTCCCAGTCTTTCAATTTCTTTCAAAATTCCATGAGTAGGGTCTCTCTGCAATTTGACATACACTTCTTGGTTGTTGAGTTGTTTCATCACTTCAAGATCGTATTTGATAGCATCCCACACAACCACTCCTCCTCCCTTGTCTGCTTTTTTGATCACAATAGTCTATCTGATTGTAAGTTTTTAAGGCCTGCCCAGTCTTCTTTAGAAAAATTAAGGCATTTTTTATCTTTGCCTTTATTTTTACTATCATAAATGGCATTCAAATCTCGGAGTACTGCCTTTTCAAATGTGACAGTTTCTTTGGATATCATATTCACGGAGGGGGTAAACTTTGATGGAGGTTTGAACGGAGTGTGGGCTCTAGTGCTCGCGGGGTCCTTTTCTACATTACCAAAAAAATCCTTGAGTCTAATTTTACGAAAGAAGTTTCTCAATTCTACTTCCATGTCCATTTTGCTTGGATCCTTCATGGATATGAATGAGAAGCCTCTTTCAAGTATAGAGACTTCCTTGGGTGTCAATACCTTAACAGATAGATTATAGACACCGGAAGGGGTGCTTATCGTCTGTACGCCCTTCTCCTTGTTTCGAATATATTCCCTAATGGGGGTGGGCCTATTTGTTGGGGTGGAAAAGTTCCTGTGGGGGATACGGTTGCATCTGCCCAGGAGGTGCAAACCCATGGGGGTAAAAATATGATGGATACTGAAAAAACATATTTTGTTTCCCTCTTCTCCCTCCTCTTTGGGACCCTCTATTCCTTTGTCTGTAGCTTTGTTGGTTACCTCTCTTGTTTTTTTGATAACCATCACTATTATCAGATGAAGTATCTGAAAAAGTAACCTTTTTTCTAGCCGATTCCCCCGTTGTATTATCATCTTGACTTTTTACTTTTGGAGCTGCTCCCTTTCACTTTCTTCCTTTGCAGATGTTTGCCATAATAGTCCATCTTCTATTTTTAGCCGCCTACTAACTGGCTAAGTGAAATAAAAGACGGCGCTGTTTTCCTTAGCATTTTCTGGCCGCTTTGTTTTGGAAACAGATGGTACCGTAATCGATCCCTTGTTCCTGATAGCAAGGTAAGCCACTTCGATTAAGTTGGCTTTTTCCTTTCTGAAAGGGAGAAAAGTGAATTTACGGTAGTGTTTTCTACTGTTTTGGTTACGTATAGATCGAGAACTGAACGCACACATGCGACGATTCCCTAAAAGTGCATTACTCCTTTTCCGCCCGTTATGAACGGTTCCGCGGCGTGACTTACCAAAATGAGAACGCGTAAGAGACGCATTGATATGTACGAGTTCCCTCACACAGGCGAATTAGTATTCCCGAACGAAGGTATATATATATACTTTTTTGCTAAGTGTAATCCTGTGTTGCTTTTCTCTGTTAGATTTTTGTGGGTAGTCTTTTATTGTTATATCTAAGTAAACGTTTGTATTTTCGTTAGACTAGCCTGCATGTGAAGTGTGAGCTACACTGATGTTCACCAGAGGCCAAAGGAGTACTAGTTACCTGGCCATTGGAGTACAAGTTACCAGGCGAACCCAAGCAGGGTTTGCAGGTATGACGATTATTTTATTACACTGAGTCCCGACAGATGTGGAGCATGGTTGAGTATAAAGTGTGAGATATAGCACTAAATGAAAGGAATCTTGATTTTTGTGCTACATACCATTGACCTTAAATTAGTTAAGGGTCCTGATGAAGACTTATATACTTTGCCAAGTCAAAACTATTTACCAACTGGGAAGCCCGTGCTTTAAAGAAGATCTACACTTATGGGTACCAATAGTCGATACTTTGTCTGGAATGAACTATTATTCATTGTATAGGTGAAATGAATTGGAAATGAATTGTATAGGTGAAATTAATTGGAAATTAATTGTATATTCCTCTTCAATATCTTAAAATTATTGAATGTTTTAGGAATTGATTTAGATTGAATGCATGTATGGATGTGTGATATATAGGATGCTTTTTTATCATAACTGATTAAAATGTTTAATGATTTTTTACATGTTCAAATCAAAATAAAATGAAATAATGATTTGATTTTTCTAGCTTTCTGACTTCCTTCTTCAGAATAGTCTCCTTCTCATGGCACCACCTTATGTTTCATTGTATTTTAAATACTAAACATGAATTAAGCATCCCCATTCGCCAGTGTGCAATTTAGTCACAACAAACAGGGAAACAAACACGTAAAATACATGGTTTTTACCCCACCTAAAATCCATAACTTATTAGTGAAATGGGTTATATTATTATGTAGGAAAATAAATTATTAAGATACTGGGAAGCAACATAATTGTGTCAATGCCATAAGATCACACCAATAATGGAAATACAATGAAAAAATACATTTGTAATATATACCCAAAATGAAAGGGTCAACAAAATGCATACCATGTAGAACATGAATAAAAAATACACAAAAAGCCCAAGCCCAACATGTTTCAATCCCTGATAACAGTATGGGAGCGACTTCAGGGGCAAGACAATAAATAGCAATCATGGTGCATGAACATTTTCCACCCCCTCATGTGAAATATACCATCGTCTTTGGGTACTGAGCAAACAGAAGTGGTGATTGTATTGTGTTGCCTGCAGTGAGAGGGGAAAAACTGAATGGGAAAATCCTTCCGAAACAGACTAAGGGCACAATTCATGGAATCCAGCGCAGAAGTCTTGCAAGTGCCTCAGGCAGCCCACACCACAGGGGACAACCCAACACCCATGACCATTCCCCGCAGGCAGCCCATCATCTGTGACCATGTCCTGCAGGCAGCCCACACCACAGGGGTCCTCCAACACCCATAACCATCGCCCGCAGGCAGCCCACACCACAAGGGACACCCCAACACCCATGACCATGCCCCGCAGGCAGCCCATCACCCATGACCATGCCCCGCAGACAGCCCACATCACAGGGGACTCCCCAACACCCGTGGCCATGCCCCGCAGGCAGCCCATCACCCGTGACCATGTCCCGCAGGCAGCCAACACCACAGGGGACCCCCAACACCTGTGTCCATGCCCCGCAGGCAGCCCATCACCCGTGACCATGCCCCGGCTGCAGCCCACACCACAAGGGACCCCCAACACCCATGACCATGCCCCGCAGGCAGCCCATCACCCGTGCCCATGCCCTGCAGTCAGCCCACATCAAAGGGAACCCCCCCAACACCCATAACCATGCCCCGCAGGCAACCCACACCACAGGGGACACCCCAACACCCATGACCATGCCCTGCAGGCAGCCCATCACCCGTGACCATGTCCCGCAGGAAGCCCACACCACAGGGGACCCACCAACACCCACGACCATACCCCGCAGGCAGCGGACACCACAGGGGATCCCCGCAACACCCATGTCCATGCCCCGCAGGCAGCCCATCACCTATGACCATGTCCCACAGGCAGCCCACATCACAGGGGACACCCCAACACCCATTACCATGCCCCGCAGGCAACCCACACCACAGAGGACCCCCAACACCCATGGCATGCCTCGCAGGCAGCCCACATCACAGGGGACCCCCAAGCACCCATTACCATGCCCGGCAGGCAGCCCATCACCCCTGACCATGTCCGGCAGGCAGCCCATACCACGGGGGACCTCCAACAAACCTATCCATGCCCCTCAGGTAGCCCATCACCCATGACCATGTCCCGCAGGCAGCCCACACCACAGGGGACACCCCAACACCCATGACCATGCCCCGCAGGTAGCCCATCACCAGTGACCATGTCCTGCAGGCATTCCACACCACAGGGGACCCCCCAACACCCATGACCGTACCCTGCAGGCAGCCCACATCACAGAGGACCCCCTAACACCCATGACCATGCCCTACAAGCAGCCCATCACCCATGACCATGTCTCGCAGGCAGCCCACACCACATGGGACCCCCCAACACCCATGACCATGCCCCGCAGGCAGCCCATCACCCGTGACCATGTCCCGCAGGCAGTCCACACCACAGGGGACCCCCAACACACGTGTCCATGCCCCACAGGCAGCCCATCACCCGTGACCATGTCCCGCAGGCAGCCCACACCACAGGGGATCCCCCAACACACATGACCATGCCCCGCAGGCAGCCCATCACCCGTGATCATGTCCCGCAGGCAGCCCACACCACAGGGGACCCCAACACACATGTCCATACCCCGCAGGCAGCCCACATGGCACCATACACCTCAGGCAGGCCCCGACTCATGTCCCCCCACCCGCACCAGTGATGGCAACCTGCAGGCAGGCCCCGACTCATGTCCCCCCACCAGTGAAGGCAACCTGCAGGCAGGCCCTGACTCATTTCCACCACCGCCACAAGTGACGGGAACCTGCAGGCAGGCCCCGACTCATGTCTCCCCACCAGTGACGGCAACCTGCAGCAGGCCCCGACTCATGTCCCCCCACCCCCACCAGTGACGGCAACCTGCAGGCAGGCACCGACTCATGTACCCCCACCAGTGACAGCAACCTGCAGACAGGCCCGACTTATGTCCCCCCACCAAACACATTGTACCAACATACAATCATGTATCAAGTGTCCACCCAAATGCCACCACATGTTGCCCCCCCAAAGTGCAATTCAACATACATCAATTGGCCCCACTCCCCAGTATATGCCCCATGAAATGGGAATGCCAAATGCACACATGCATGCAGCCAAAGACATGTTATGTTATGTTATTTTGCATTTGTATAGCTCCTTATGTATCATTGGTATGATCTCAAGGCACTGGTAAGTTGAACGCCCTCGGGAACTGCAGTTCAAGTCAGTTGAGAGAGAGAGAGTTGTAAAGTGGGTGGGCGCACTGGGCATGTGTGCAGCTGGTGGGGTTGTTTCATGATAGCTGCTTCTTAACGGTAGATGTTCACCCCAGCAACAGGACCACAGGTGACCTCCTCTGCTGAAACTCCAACTCCCGACTGTGGCAGGGATGGGACCTCCACCAGACCGGCCGCGGTGGCTGGGGCAGGTCCACAGTGGTGGCATGTGGGCCGGAAGACAGCATGGAGTACGACTGCGCATAGTGAATGAATAGGAGAAGGTGGTCGCAGCAAGGCCCTGCACATGTAGCAAAACTGCGACAATGAGCCATCCTAGCCAGTCCAGGATGGCACAGACCTATTCGTGATGACGTGCTTGGTCCCGCCAGGAAGCACGCACATCATCACGAATGACACCTGTGCCCATTGCGACACCGACTAGCACAGGCTCAACCCTGTCACGGATTGCCTGGTCCACAGGTAGAGGCAGATCAGTTGACGTGGACTCATCCTCTACCTGCGGAACAGTCTGGACTGAGGCATGAGTGCCGGTGCACAGTTATGCAGTCGCAGGATCACGGAAAGGATTAGGCACAGGCCCCTCCGCGGTGACCTGTGCTGCCTCCTGCCCCTTCCCCTAGACTGCACCAATTGCAATGGTGGCATCACCCCCTCCAGTCACCATGTGCGGGTCTGATGCGGCCTCCTCCTCCACCTCACCCACCACCGAGCTGGATGCCTCCGCACCGTCTTCTGCATTGGATAGCCCCTGTGGGGGCTCACCTGCCCCTTCCGCTGCCGAGAAGCCCACGTCCAACCTCGCCCTCTTGGGCATCCCCTCGGCAGCTGCGGCCGTGACACCTGTCCCCTCACTCCCAGAAGATGTTGCAACGTGGGAGAGTGACTGGGCCTTGCGCCTCTGCCTGGTGGAGGCATCCCTGCCGCTTTGCTCCACAGCACCATCTCCGCCCTCTTCCTCCATCGCCGCTGTAGATAGGGAGACATTGAACACAAGCATCAGGGCACTGAACAAATGTCTGCTAGATATAAAGCAAATGCACATGAGAGGCACTGTCAAACGTCATAACCATCATCACCCTCCACAGCACACAGGTCAGTGTAAGCAACACACATGCACAAACAAGCATGGCACGTGCAACAGACATTCGCATCCATGTCCAAGGCACTGTGGGAACATCAGAAGGGGGGCTGAACCACACATGCATCATGGGACATGCACATCACACGCACACACACACCACTGGACAGTCATGAACCTGGCCATTTCTACCTCCCGTCACAGTGCATTGATGGGCAACTTGGCCGCATCTGTCAATTCACGCATCGTGATGGTCATGTGTGATGGTCATGTGTAATGCATCCATGGTGTTTTTCAGTCACACACACACTACTCAGAGACATGCACGTGTACACCATGCAGGTCCTTGAAGGTGAAATAAGCATCCATGTGTCATACCCCAAACATGGGCAAGTCCAGACACAGGCATGCAAACATGCGTGCATCGTCACAATCTGGTGCACATAATGCATTGCAACATAGACACCATTTATGTCGAACACGCTTGACTGGGCTCACATGCAGCACTGTCATGTCCCTGCACACAGACATCCATACATGGGGCATGCCAGACATAAGGTCAAGGTGCACACTCCAGCCACACCTCAACATGCACTACGCTGGACAAGAACACATGGACACTTACCACTCAACTCCAGACGGGAATGCAACAGCAGGACCTGGTGGTAAAGCACTGCGTGCATGTGCTCCAGGACCCTCATCTGGTTGTTGCTCAACTGGTCCCGGCGCCCCACTTCATCCTCAGCCTTGATGAGGCGCCGGGCCTTGTTGAGGGTCCTGGACCTGAAGTCCTCCCAGCACTTCTGGACGCGGTCATAGGCACTGTATGCCACCCCCTCCGCGTTGATGGCATCCACGATGTCTGCCCGGATCCTACCCTGTCCTTCCTTGTTGAAGCGCGATGTTAAGAAGAGGGCATCATAATGCCCCAGGACTTGCTCCACCAGGATGCCAACTTCATTGGGACTGAAGCTGGCAGCCCTCTGCCTCTCTGCCGGGGGGGTGACACTAGCCCCAGATGTTGCTTGGTCTGACATGGCAACCCCAGAGGCAGGTGTGGGTGGGCAACTGGGTCATGGGGCTGGGCTGTGAAGCGATGGTACAGCAGTCGGGAGTATTCTATGTCAGCAAAGGTGGTCTGAGCAACAGGATCCCTGGCAATGGCTTCTGTGCAGGCACCAAATTGCAGGGCACGTAGGCAGCAGGCCTACCGAGTGGGCTGGCAGCAGCAGATGGCTCATAGGAGGCAGCTGGGGACGTTGGGGGGCCGGTAAATGGCCTTGTGGGCAGGAGCGTAGTGTTCTGTGCCTTTTCGCGTGGCTAGCTTGATGCAGAGTGACTCTGCACATGAAAAAATAGTGCGTTAGCGTGTAATTCGAGGACAGGCCCTTAGTGCGTAAGTGCGTAAGTGACAGAACGCGCAGGGGCTTTGCCTTTGGTACAGGTTAAAGGTCCACGTAGGACACCAGTTTGCCGTACGTGCTATTTGTGGGGACCGACGCATGTGTTATTACTTCTTGTGGCATAACACGCTATATCTTCACTGCGGTTACAGTTCATACTTCTTGTTTTGGAGGGGGAGTTGCCTACGTGCACACGTGTGTGTGTTTTTCTTTTTCATTCAAGGCAGACTGTGAGTCGTGCAGGCTTTTTTCCCACTGTGGTTGCCCATGGGTGTCGCGTACCACA
Organism: Ambystoma mexicanum; assembly: GCF_040938575.1. NCBI lineage: Eukaryota > Metazoa > Chordata > Amphibia > Caudata > Ambystomatidae > Ambystoma > Ambystoma mexicanum. Next base: position 1,131,044,004 of record NC_090932.1, on the reverse strand, counting down.
TTATCGAGGTCAGAGCCTGTGTGTTCCACGCATCTGCATTTTTTGTGTTCCTGGGTGCCACGGCGTACTCCAGGAGGTTTATTCCACACACATGGGCTAGCGAGGGGTCACGTGCATGTTTTTTTGTTTTTGGGGTGCCTGAGCGTTGCGTGACCCGTCATTTTTCCCCAAGGGTCACAGACTGCCTCGCAGGAGCACAGGGGTGCGTTTACCATCACGTACCCTGCCCCCTTCACCCCAATTGCCCATGACAATTGTTGTGTGCATCTCCCATTCACACTAGTCCATCAGTGCCAGGGTTGGGAGGCCACCAAAAGGTAAGGGCGGCAAAGCCGGGTGACCTCCGAGAGGTGGGCATGTTGGGGCACATGGCCAGGGTGGCCAAGGAGTCCAGGGAAGCCAAGGTTGCCGCGGAGGGGGACGTGGCGAGCGTGTTCCACAGGTACAGGATGTCCAACTACATGCTGGGACAGCCATGCCAGCACCCCATGCAGCTCAGGGAGATGCAGCTGCTGCAGTCCTCCCCGGCACCCATCTGACCCGACAGGTAGTGTCATCTGCTGTCACGGGCCCCCAGGTACTGTAAGCTGAAGGTGCAGCTGTGGCTACCACCACCCAGGCTCGGGATCAGCCAGCGTGGGTTGCATTGGCACAGGAGGACTCCCAGGCAGATTTCCAGGTCAGGAAAGTCAAGGCACGTGTGTCTAAAGTTGCTGTGACCAAGTCATGTATCTGGGGCAGTGGTGACATCTGTTGCCCCGAGCAGCCAGATGGTGGAAGTTGCAAGGGCAGATGCAGCCAACACCACCCCGGCTGTGAGTCAGCCAGCCAGGGCTATGTTGGTCACGGCCCTTGGCACCGAGGTAGTTGTGGCGCTGGGTCCTGGCGACAGCACCCAGCAGCCAATGACTCAACCAGGCCTTCCATTGTCTTGCCATTGCCTTCTCATTTTGCCTAGTCCACCTGTGCCCCCGCCCCTACTGGCCTGAGCATCAGTAGTCACTCAGGGTCTGCACCATCTACCAAGAGGAGGAAGCGTGTTCCTGCACAAGAGGCTGGGACCCCAGACACAGCTCAGGCCTCTGGCACGTCACAGAAGAAGAGTTTCAATCAAGTGGAACTGGACACACTTGTCGGGACATGAACGCGAAATGCTGGTGGGGCTGGGGTGCCAAACTATTCCTGCCCAGCGTAAGGCCCACTGGCGGTGCATCACGGAAAGGGTCGGTGCCATGGGATTTGAGAGGCACACATCTGAAAAACAAGCTGGCCTCTAATAATGCCTCAGCTCTGGTGACTGGCAGTGGGCCAGCACCAGTGGACGATGAACTCACTACTCATGAGGGGATAGCTTCAGGGTTAATCAATGCAGGTCTAATCCAAGGAGTGGGAGAGATGCCGGATTATGGTGCAACGTCCGGTGAGTGTCGATACATGTATGTCCAGTCCATGAGTATTTTGCTTGGGTGATGTGTTGTGATTACCTGACAGTTCAAGCTATGTATTCATGACTACCATGTGTGACCCGTGCGATTCTTGACTGATATGTGTTTCTGGTGATGCAGTCTGCATACAGGCCATGTGCTGCACACAGAGTCAATCCTCCTCAACTCACCATCACCCTCCTTACATGCCAGACACTCGGCAGCCTCTCTTTTCCATCTCCTTACTCCCAGACCATGTGCAGTCTCAGCAAGCCCCTAGGGGTCAGTTTCATGCTACTCATTCTACTCCATCTCCGGTATTTCATGCGTTTCATGGTATTTGGTCATCCCTTTGATGCTCACTCAGGGTCAGTGCTTCATTACACCCATTTCTTGGGTGTCTTTGTCCGTCTTGAGTGTAGGACTGCATCTGGTACAGCCTTCCTGCCTCTATGCAACTGGTGTTGTAGCTTCTCAGTGTCTTGGTGACCTTCTGATGATTACTCATGTGTTGTGCTTTCTGTCCTCCTCTCATTGGCTGTAGTCTCAGAGGACTGAGGTGATGCTATAGACACCTGCCCACAATGCTATAACACAGTACTCTGATCCACCATTCTGAGACATGCACTGCCTCCCAGTTATTCCCCGAAGGGGGAGGGGGGGATTACTGTATCCCGACAATCCACTGCCAACACTTTGCACAGGATGAATGCAATTGCCCTTACACTGCCATCATCACACAACATTGACATGACTGCGTTTGTGTTTCGATTGACAGTTGAGACCGTACACATGCAATGCACCCACACACTTCTGAGCCCTGTTTCAGCCTTCTACATGCCTATTCACTTGTGTGATGTCAAGGTGCTCTAGCATTTATGTATCCATGTGCCTTCCTTCACTGTATTGCAACACACTGGCATTGTTGCATCCTGTGACACGTGTGCTTTCTGTCGTAGTGATTGACATGTAATTTTTAGTGACATGCTTTCTACATGGGCCACGGACAGTACTATTTGACCTCCTTCAGGGGCTGGTTGACAGTTTTGCAATGCCTATGCTATATGCCATATGTTTGTTGGCATCTGTAATTTTTTGTAAGGTATATGCAATGCAGGAGCTTGTGTGTGATGCAGGTGCTATGCAAGATGCAGTACATGTGTAAGCTTCACATTTGACACTCATCCATGTCTGCTTTCAGGGTCCCCTTCCATTTAATTTCCACTGCATGCATGCCAGAGTTTGTGACATGGTTGCTTCAAGTGTTGGCTGTCAATATTGTGATGTCTATGTGTGTGGTATATGCTGGTGACATGTGTGCTCATGTGTTTTTTGTTTTGTTACAGGTGATGAGGCACTACAAGCAGAGGAGGCGGAGGAGATGGCAGAGAGGGTGGAGGATTCAGGGCACCAACCAGGCACCAGTGGAGGGCGTGATGTGGTAGGCCATGAGCATCCATTGGTGCTCCAGACCATCCTGTCCTGGACTGGCTCTGGGCACACTTCTTAGGATCTCTTTGACTCTGATGCTGAATCAGCTGTTCATCAATCCATGCCGTCACAGGTGAGTGATTCTGCAGTGGATGCTGTTCTTTCCGACACATCTGTAGTGAGGGTAGAACCCTCAAGGAGCCAGTCAGTGTTGGAATGTCTGCTGGTGGTGGTTACGGATGTAGGGTCACGCTCCACACCAGTTGCTCCTGTTCTTGGGGCAGCAGATCAACTGAGGAATGCAGTCCTGCAGCAACAGGCAGCGCCAGCGCAGCAAGGATCAGAGCTCCTTGGGCCAGACAGGTGTGGTGTCTGGCAACGCGGTGACTGTGCGCCACCGGGCAACACTGTGTGGGAGAATCACATGTATGCATCAGCACCATATACTGAGCCCTCGCCAAGACTAACTGCCACTGACTCTTTGATACAAACATGTCGCCGTAAGTCTAGTAATTTTATTATTGATTACTTGCGCTACACTGCCTTGTTTTACCTCGTTTTACAAGCTCTGCACCCTCCTCCACTTCTACCACCTAGGTGCACTTAGAGACGGTGGACATATGCGTTCATCAGAAAGAACTGTGAAGGTCTAACTTATTCTCTGCGAGCCACAATATTGCCCACCATAATTGTAGCTCGAGCAAAGCGCAGTGCCTCTCTATTATAATCTGCATCTAGCCTAGCACTGCTTCCCTGTTTGAACCTGCATCTAGCCTAGCACTGCCTCACTGCTATAATCTGTATCTAGCCTGGCACTGCTTCCCTGTTTGAATCCTGCATCTAGCTCTGCACTCGCCTCACTGCTATAATCTGCATCTAGCCTAGCACTGCTTCCCTGTTTGAACATGCTTCTAGCCTAGCACTGCCTCCCACATAGCCTATCCGAGTAAGGTTTCTCATCATAATATTCACTGTAACCTAATTGCATATTATGCCTACCTTTTATACACGTGATGAAACTGTATTTTGTTGAACATTTGGCAAACCGCATTTAGCCCTTCTGCTAGAACTGCCTCCCAGTATTCTGTTAGCCGAACTGCATGACTTGCCTACTGTGCAGAAACTGCTGTATCCTGTAGTACATTTGGCAAAACCGCATCTAGCCCCCCTGCTAGAATTGTTTTTCTGCACTCACACAGCTGAACTATATGATATGCCTAAGTTGCTCTGTCCTAGGCCACATCTGCCATTTTGAGTGTGCCTATGGTTGCTTATAGGCCACATTTGCCCTCTTGACTGTGCCTCTTGCTGTTCGTAGGCCACATTGACATTTCTCTGTACCTTAGCATGCTTTTTAGCCCACTCTGAACCAATCTGTTCCTGCTGCCACTGGCCGGGGCCGCCCAACCCAATTTGACTGTGCCCACCACTACCCACAGCCCTCCCAGTATACAGTCATGCCCATAGCTTCCGGCAAACTCGCTGCTGCTACCACCACACTGCTCACTCTCCGTGCAACACTCGCTTCCCTCCAATTTTATACCTCACTCCGCCCCATCACACCCAATCCACAAAGCCCCTTCCCCAATCCCACTCAACCCACTGCCCTGGATACCTCACAAACACCCTCACCTCTCACAGGCGCACCCTCTGCACCCTGCATCACAATAATGTATAGACTAGAAAGACTTAGAGCTCACACACTGAATGCAGAAATCAGCACACAACCCCCTACCATAGAACACAGAAACTATAGATTGAGCTCCCGCACCACTTCCAAACACATCCCTTGCACTGAAATTCCACATACAACCACCCACTAACCAAACCATACCCCACAAAGTCCCCCACAATGTCACCACACATAACATATCAGACACATCCGACACCCACGCCTCCACTAACAAACTACACACACCTCACACACACAAACTAACACACACCTCACATCAAATGTGGAATCCTCAATGTGCGCTCCCTCACAGATCATGCATCAGATATTCATGACCTCTTAACCAACAACAACAGTGACCTATTAGCCATCACAGAAACATGGTTACATGAAGCATCAGGCCCTGCCATTGCACTTGCACTACCACCAGGCTTCACCATACTCAGACAAGACAGACCTGAACGAATAGGAGGCGGAGTAGCCTTCATCTACAAGGAGAACCTCCAGCTCCGACTTGTCAGTCACTCCTCGACCAGCAACTCTGACCTCTTATCGGCCAAACTCACACTGTCACCCAACAGTACCATCAAAATTCACTTACTATACCGTCCCCCAGGCCTCACCCTAGACACTTAGGAAAACATCATCCACATTCTCAGTAATAATATCAAAAGCTCCACTAAAACCCTTCTACTAGGAGACCTCAATCTGGGATTCAATGATGCTGAAGACAAACCTGTGGTCACCCTCACCAAGGAACTTAGTGACTTAGGCTTCACCCAGAAAGTAGAAAGTCCAACTGACTTCAAAGGCCGCATTCTAGATTGGATTGCAGACCATAATTACCTCGCTACTATCACCTCTAACACCTCACTGCCCTGGACTGACCACAACTGTATTGAATTCTCTGTTCCCATCACTAAAAACCACAAAACTCTGACCCCTGCTATCGCTGCACAAGTCAGAAGCTCTAAAAAGCTTAAAGAGGATAACCTGCGCCCTTACCTCAACACCCCCGAAGTAGCACCCCCTTTCGCTAATGACCCCAATATCCTATCAGACATCTACAAAGATGTCATCACTAAAGCTATTAATGAAATAGCACCACTCGAATGGAAAAAAGAAAAGAAATCACTACACACCAACTCTTGGTTCACTGAAGAACTGCACTCAATGCGCTTCCGCAAAAGAGAAGCACTAAAAAACTGGCAAACCAACCCCTGCATCAGTGCCAAAAACAAATTCAACTTAATCTCCCACCAATACAAAACAGCCATCACCGCTGCCAAAGCCAACGCCTTCAACACACAAATCTCTAATGCCAAATCGCACTCTAAAGACATTTTTGCCATTTTTAAAGAGCTCATCTCCCCCCCAATACACCTGATGAAATAATCAAAGATGAAGTCTGGTGTGCTAGTATCCAAGCTGCCATGATACACAAAATTGACCTTCTCCAAAAGAAAATCAAAGAACATTGCAAAGCATTACCTCAACAGACAGGAACCAAGCCTACCAACTCCACACCCACCTTGTCCATGCCCACCATACCTGACTTCTCCTTCAGGGACGTCACTGAACCAGAAGTTATCAACTTACTAAAAAATCTCAAACCCTCCCCTTCTAAAGGCGACATATGCCCGCCCAAGCTCATCAAAGACTGCGCAGACTGCTTTGCGCCGCTCTTTACGGCCTTCATCAATGCGTCCTTTAAATCAGGCATTATCCCAGCTAGACTTAAAGAGGCCTGGGTCTGCCCCCTCGAAAAAAATCCTACCCTCGACCCCCTTGAGCCCAACAACTACAGACCTATAACTACAGTGCCATTCCTCCTGAAATTATTGGACAAACCCGCACACTGCCAAATCCAACACTTTCTGGAAACCCACTCCATGCTAGGGACCAGGCAATCAGGCCTCCGGAAAGGACACGGCCCGAAACAGCCCTGGTGGATCTAAAGAGTCATATCACCCAAATCATGGATAAGGGCAAGCCAGCCCAATTGCTCATCCTAGATCTCTCAGCCGCACTCGATCTGGTTGATCACAAGACCCTCACCTCACACCTCACACACTCAGCCAATTTCTCTAAAGAATCAGCTCTCTGGATCACCTCCTTCCTCGAGGGAAGAGCCATGAAAGTCTTCTCGGACACTGCTAATGCCACACCCACTACAATCCATTGCGGGGTCCCTCAAGGATCCTGCACTGCACCCACACTTTACAACTTGTTCACTAAGCCTCTCTTTGACAAACTCGACTCACATGGTATCACGTACACGAACTACGCGGATGACACACAAGTACTTCTACCTCTCTCAGGATCATACCACGAAGACGCAAAAGGCACTCCACACGATCTACTCCATCATCCAGGCTTGGATGGCAGTTAATGGCCTCTGCCTTAATGGAGACAAGACTGAGGTCATGATACTAGGTCAACAGAGCACCCTAGACAAACTGGACAAACTGTACGCCACCACCAGGTACTCCATTGACAACTCCATCATCCCTGTATCCACAGCTGTCAAGACACTGGGAGTATACCTAGACTCCTCACAATCAATGACCAGACAAGTCAGCGCAATCACTTCCTCATCTGTGCATACCACCAAACTCATAAACGCCATCAAGCCATACCTCTCAAAACCTAACTGCCTTTCAATAGCCAGAGCAACCATTGGAGCCAAACTGGACTATTGCAATGCCCTCCTAGCAGGCACATCGGCAAAAAACCTTAACAGACTACAAGTCACACAGAACAATGCTCTCCGTGCCGCTCATAGCATCCCAAGAAGAGAGCATATCTCCCAGGCTTGACACTCAGCCCAATGGCTCCCGGTCAAAGAGCGGATCACACTCAAAATCCTCACCCTCACACACAAATGCCTCTCTCTTTCCGCCCCGTCCTACCTATCAGAGACCATCTCCAAACCCTCCTCCTCACATCCCACCAGGACGCAATACACCAACTTACTCCATATCCCACGCATCAAAAAAGTCAAAGCCGGTGGCCAAAGCTTCCCCTACATTGCTGCCAAGTCCTGGAATGCTCTACCTGCAGACATTAGAGCAGAGACCTCACTCCCGATTTTTCATAGGAAACTTAAGACCTCCTTCCTTGCACAATAATATGTGACACTCGCTAACCTATGTAAATATACTGCACTGTAAATTTGTACAAATGTCATACCCGCTCCTGTAAATTATGTACAACTTGTGTATATGCAACAAAGATATGTCTGTAACAAGCACCACAATGCCCCCGGGCTGACGTGCACTCTACAAATCCGAATAAATAATGCCATTGCACAGCAACTGGGGGCAGCTATTGAGATGATGGCCCAGGGCATGGAACATGTGGCCGATTCCATTCTCCCACCTGGTAGGCAGGTGGAACTCCAGCAGCAGGAAATGCGGTCCACGTGCCACTCACACAGGCTGGACATGTTGGCCGCCAACAGGGACCGACGGGCTGAACTGGGGGCTATGTGCACAGCCATTGCTTCTGAGGCAGAGGCGCACAGGGAAGCCCTGAGACATACCCTGGCTACACTTTTGATGGGCAAGGGTACACGGGCAGAACAGCGGATGGAGCAGCTGGAACGCACCATCTCGGCTGAACTCTATGCAAGCTGTGAGGAGGTCCGTCTGTCACTTGAGGCTGTGCAGGCCGAACTCTGTGCTACACGTGAGGTGCTGCATGGGGACCTCCGTGCCATATTCCTGCAGGACCAGGCTTACCAGACCTGCATGCTTGCTGCCATGGAGGGGCATGCCGGGGCTATGCATGGGCAGGTACCCTTACCACGCACACCTCCTGATATTCAGCCAGAGGGTGACAACAGCGACGACTGATCTCTCACTTCGGCCTAGCCATGCTGACCATGAGCCCATGGAGGATTTTTTTTTAGTTTCAACATCCACGCATGTGGGTGTTGAGGTGCACCCTGCACCTCTTCCACCCTAGGTGCTCCTCCCCGGTCGACAATGGCCATTGTTATTTTGTTTTCCTTTTTTTGTCCATTGTGCATTCATGTCACAGTGTGTTGCTTTGTGGCATCCGAAGGCATCCACTGTGTGTTTCGGCTGGGCCCCTACAAGCTTGTCTCGTGTTAGTGATTGTGGCTTGGGGTCCGGACACATATGCCACTCCTGCTTCCCCTTTCCATGGGCTCGCAACGATGGCACTGTGTGACAGTAACTTACACAGAGGCATTGAGCTTCAGTCATCTCTGTGGCCTGTCTGAAGTCCAACATGTGTATACACCACTATTGGGGATTCATGATGGTTTCTCCAGTGCATGGTTGGCCTGCTTTTTGGTGTGTATATTGTTGACTGTGCATATTTTCATGTTGCTTGTTCATGTTATAATAATTGCTAACTAATCTTTTTCACTTTTTGTACTGATTCTTATGATGATGATGATTAGTTTATACAAACATCGTTTTAAAAAATGTATCTAATAAACAAATTGTACTTTGTCTAGATTCACATTCTTCCTCAGTGGAAGGGATTGTATGGCACTACATTGCGCAATTTGCATTATAAATGTTATGAGGGTTTGTACTTGTACATGGACAATTGCACTTTTTTGTATGGGCTTATTCATGTTTTGCCTTGCCTATCTTCAAAGTTGATGCACTTCATGCTGTATGGGGTAGCCTGGCCCCTTTAGCTGTCAGAGCCACACTCAAGATGGAAGGGGGCCGTGTGGTGGCAATGTCACATTAAGACACTTGTGCTATAGTGATTGGTCACTGCTTGACATTGTCACTGTTGGATCCTGTGTTCATGATATGTTATGCTGGTAAATAGATTGTCCTTTGTTGGGTTTGCTTTTGATGTGTCAATGGATCGGGGAGATATTTCCATTGCCGATGAGTCCACAACAGAGTAGTTCACATGGAAAATGTATACAATACTGAAGGTTCGTACATTTCACCTGCAAACATGCATTGAATACCCCTGCAAACCCACACACACAACACACAGACAACAAACCCCCAACCCCACCTCCACCCCAACATACTCCCACGCACACACTACTTACCTTCAGAGACATGCTGTGTCCCTGCTGCACAAGTTCACTTTCATTTTCATGATCAGGAACTGGCACTGCATGTTCATTTATTTTGATTATTTTTTCTGCAGCTGCAGGGGTTTCCAGCCTGCAACCCCTGTTCACTTTACTGTGCAGTGTAGTGAGTGGGGTGTTGCGGGGGACACCACCACAGCACCCGCAATTTATTATTATTATTTTTTTAATTGCTCGAAATGCATGCTACCAAAGGTTCCAACTTTTGGTGCTCTAACCTTTGGTGGCATGTACGTCCTTTTGGTATAGGTTGGATATTTTGGATCAGTCTTTTCGTCGGAGTCCATGTCTGAGGGAATTGTGTTTGGCCTATTTCCATTTGTCACGGTGCACTTTGTGACAGTTGTGTCATGTGTTGTGAATTTATTTTTGAGTTTTCACTTTGAATGCCATGGCATGGTGTGTCGGGCGATTGACATGGAGTTGGGGGCGTTTAGGTGACATACCAGGATTTGGATGTGCTGTTTTGCATGGGGGTGGTGGATTCTGTAGCTTGCATGTGTGCCTTTTGGTCACACGGGATTGTGTTTGTTTAAGTGGCTAGGGATGTACACAATGCTGCAATTCCGAGGACACATTCTCAGGGTGGTAAGGTTGTGACAGTTGACCGTCAGTTGACCGTCCCTTTGTCATCATCGATTGTCACCTGCAATATGCCAGGCCTGTGTGCACTCCGCAGGGGTGGGAGTTTAGGTGAAAAATGTAGCCACAAGCTGGGTATGGGCTGCCTCACCACGTGCCCTTTCCCCTCACATGCGCATCGGGCGTGCATGTGGTTGGGGATGCGGGGGCACCACCATGTCCACCGGTACGCCCTGCCGGGTTGCAACGTTGTGCAGGACACATGCTGCCACAATGATCCTGCACACTACTGGGGGCGCATATAGTAGCTGCCCACCAGAGCGGTCAAGGGAGCGGAAACGTGACTTTAGCAACTCCGAATGTGCACTCCACTATGGCCCTGGTTGCAATATTGGCTGCATTGTATCTTACCTAGGGTGGTGGGGTGGGGTTCTGTATTGGCGTCACCATGTAGGTGCTCAGAGGGTAGGCACTGTCCCCTGGGGAGGTGATGATAGTTGTCATTAATTGGGTTTGTGTATTTGTCTGTGTGTGACATGCATGCATGTGCACAGGAATTTGTACTCACCAATGAGCCATCGGTTGTCATGCCTCCCAGCTTCCAGGTCCCAGTTTAGGGCCAACATTCTGTATATGAAACTGTCATGGTTGCACCCAGGATAGTTTGCATAGACAGAGGTGATGATTCCTTTGGCATCGCATGCAATCTGCACGTTGATGGAATGCCAGTGCTTGCGGTTGCAATAGATGTGCTCAGTGGTCCTAGGTGGATATAGGGCCGCATGGGTGCAATCAATGGCACCAAGCATTTTGGGGAAGTGTGCCACCCTGTAAAGGTCCTGGCAATGTCTTGCCTTTCTGTGGGTGTTCTGGGCATGTATATGTGCCTGCAGACTGAGGGGCGTGCAGTCATGATTGCCAACACCTGGTGTAGGCAGCATTACTGCGTAGGCTGTGAGACACTCCCAACTGTGGCAGTTATCCGCTGAAATTACCCAGTGGCCAATAAATGCAGGACATTGAGCACCTTTTACAAGGGGCTTAGTGTTTGAGAGCACAATGTGGGTGATGTGAGGCCATCCTCCTACTCAGTGACCTGGTCTAGGATGATATGAGGTGGAATCCTATAACTGCCATAGACCTGGTCATCAGGCATCCCAAAAAGGCTGGTCCTGGGTAAATAAATGTGGGGCCTGGCTATCCTCCTCCTCCGGTGTCCCACGCTCACTGCTGCGAGGAATGGTGCATTCATCGTAGCTGTATATGCTTGTTTGTTGTTTGCGTGCACTTTTACGCTGCGCGGGGGCACTTATGCCTGCTTTTGCATGGCATACGTGTTTCTGGCTTTGCGCGTCTTTTGGCATGCGTGGGATTGCCCCGTTCAATTCTATCAATACGTGTTGTTAGCGCGTGTGTGTGCATTGCAGGGATTTCGTAGTGGTGCTTCCCCTGTAACGGCCACATTTTCGCATGTTGTTCCCCATTCCGTGTGTTCCGCCCCCTTTTTAGGTGTGTGCGCTGGACGGTGTGCGCCTTCACTGGGCGTCTCGCGCAAGGAGTTGGGGATGTCGCAATGAAGTGTGAGACACACGCGGATTCGGCGCAGGTCCCAGGTAAGCCACGCGCAGTGCCTTCCATGGATCCGGAAACGGGCGCTTGCACTAGAGATTTTGGCGCACAATAATTCCATGAATTACCCCGTAAATATGCATAAAGAGAGTGAAAACACTAAATATTACTTTTCTCTCACTGTCGAAAATGAGGTCGTGTTCAAGCTATTCATCAAAGTCTTGCTCACTATTTATCTTATATGAAGAAATTGACCTAACTGGATCAAAAACAACATTCTAAGAAATTATAACATTTGCAATCTATATATATCTACATTGATTAAGTACTGGGTTCTATTGAGTACAAAGAATAAGCGTCACCGGGGGAAAATTAATACACACCTACGAAACAGACGTGAAATGAGAAAGGTTTCTGTCATTGAATACACTACAAGGTACACACATTTCAGCTGAAAAGAGCGTACAAAAGGGAACAAATTAGATGCTTCTTACAAGTTCTGCATGCTGAAAGATTTCATTGCCATGGGTCTTGCTGTTCACTGCAGGAGGGGCAAGGCATTATGGAAAGAGAAAGGGGGGTGATGTCCCCTCTTGCACATACCTGAGGTGGCCCTGGTGTTCTGGTATCATCTTTACACACCCGCATGCTGAGCTGGAAGTGTAGGTGAGCTCTTGAGCTGGGTATTGGGAACGCAAAGAATTGGACCACTTAAAAGTCCCCTTTGTGAGATGCTTTTTCTCTTTATTCCCGGTGTACCATGTACCTATGTGCTGTCAAGCACAGTGTCTCATGAGCTCGTGGTACCTGAGGTCCTTGATGGCAGTTGGACTTCTTTGATGTGGGTCTTCAGGACTTCTTGGCAGCGTTCTTCCTCCTTGATATGATATGTTATTGATAATGCACTTAATACCCAGAGGTTTCTAAGCGCAGACCCGAGGATGAACCTCTGTTGCTCCATGTCGTCTTGCTTCCTAGGTGAGCACGTTGCACCTGAGCTACCACCTCCTCCCCAGTACTCCAGGATGAATAAGCTAATGCTAAGGGTCTAGCTCAGTCTCCCCCATGAAATAAGCAAAAAACTAGGGGGGAGTCCTGGGAATTCCCCCTGCCGGATATTAATCCCGGTTACAAGAGCCTTACCCAAATTCTTTAGCTGATTGTCACAGAGGAGAAATATACAAAACATATCAGTCTTTGTCTTGCCCAGGGGCAGTCCAGCACCAAAATGCTAGGCAATTCTCCTCTGAACAAGAGCACCAACAGCAACCCCAGAAACGTGTTTCGGTCTGGTTGGACCTCATCAGTTGGGTGGAGCTGTGCCTCTCTAAAAATAGGGAGCAAGGGGTACACGTCTGGATTCCCCTAGTAATTTAGGGTGAGACCCAAAGTTACTTAAAATAGGCAAAAAACAAGGACCATCCACCGAAGAGTGTAGGGCTTTGTCACAACCACCACAGCATAATTCACTCATGCACCCAAGAAGCTGGCTAGTGGCCACAATCCACACACATAAGCCAGCCGCTCAAGGCCCTGTCCACTTCTGTACGCATACCATTGCAGTACTTGCAACCAGTGGGCAGACTCTCATGCACCCAAGAGTCTAGGGGCAGGACACAACCATCACACCATAATACAGCCATGCACCCAAGAATCTGGCCAGTGCCCATAACCAACACACATAAGCCAGCCGCCAGAGACCCTGTCCACTTCTGTACACATACTGTTGCAGTACTTGCAACCAGTGGGAAGACTCTTGGGTGCATGGCCTCAGCCACCACATGCCTTTTTTGTTTCAGTTCACTTTCCACAGCCTCATGCCTCAATATATCAGTCCACCTGCCGGAAGAGCAGGCCTCTGGTAGTCAGTCTGCCTGCAGCACATGCCGCCGAGTGTTAGTCCACACACACTGCATGCTTCTGTTGTTTCAATCCACCAGCCACCGCATTATGCCTCAAGATATCAGTCCGCCTGCAGTCTGACTGAACCAGTCCCTTTGGTTCCACCTCTTTCTGTTACCTGCCAGGAGGTCAGAGTGTCCTTAATGAGAATCACAGACAGCGGGTGCGGTGAAGCACGTGAGCAAGAATTGAGAAAAGTCATTGCAGCTGAGTAGAAACGGGCAGCACCCGTCTTAAGCGCATATTAGAGCCAGATGAACCTCTAGGGAAAGGAAGCCTGCAATACATTTGATTCTAGTGGTTTCTGGCTTACAGAGAAAATAAATACACTTATAAGAGGTTGCAGTCCTCTCCCAAAATATCTATATTCCCCTATGGGTGAGCACACCCGAGAACTGCCAAAGTGGGAGAAGAAGTGCATTTGCCTCATGAAGTACAAGGAATGCTATACAGAAAGGGGACCCCCTCCGCAAAAGTGCGTATCACCATGGTATGAGCAATCATGGAGGCATTGATCGAAGTGAGCGGGAGCGGTCGGGAGTGGTGTTCCACTACTTTTATTTTCTTCTGTTTACCATTCCTCTACTTTTTACAACCATATTCACCATTCTATACAGAGGATTTGTCCATTCATGCCCCTGTGCAAGTGTAACATTGTAAAAGCAGCCTTAGTTGCTTGTCACTTAGACTATTGCAATGCCCCAGCTGCAACACCTTGTCACATGTTGCGCTATGCTTCGCCTACCCTCTTGCCTGCCAACACCACAGTTCCACTATTTTTGGGTCCACTTCTACCACTGCATGGTGGTTTCTCTTGCTCAATCACGCATCACACTGACAGGGTGAATTCATAAATGCAGGGATTCGCAAATGTGCATTAGGCCTAGTTTCAACAATTCTCCTTAGATATATGTGCAAACAAATCAGAGACAGGAGCGTATAATGGAAACTGTACCGGTACCACAGCATTTGCACTGTGGCAAAATGTTCACTAGTGTGAAAACAGAGAAATAATATGAGGCCGGGAAGCCCAAAAAGAAACACACCAACACAGGTTACAAAGAAACATACAAGTGCTTTATTTCAAGCTACAACAGTTAACAAGTCAATTGACAAACGGATAGCTATTCGGCTCTCAGTATAACATAACGAACTTCAACGAGGGTTCGATGTGTTAGTGAGAGACCGCATATTGGAATACCCGGGCCTTTTTACAATTTGTCCAGCCCTTGGCCAACCCTTTTGCGGGTTAACCATTCTGAGAAATATTTAATTCTGGTCTTAGGGTTCCTTGCCAGGTCAATCCTTTAATATATGCATTTCGATTAGTTTCGCTGATATAAGTAGTACATTTACATATAGGTCAATGGTAGGACAAGGTCTCTGTTCGCGACCCCGACAAGTGGCCTGCAGGCATATTAATTATTCAGTTGTACGGAGGTCACAACAGCCAGAATCTTACTCAGAATGTCATTTGGCCTCCATTTTGATGTTCAGGGTGACTTCTACATAACAAGAGAACCTAAAATGGCGGTTTAATCCAAGATGGCGGCTTACATTGATTTCTCTAAGGTCAAGACCTTGTCGTGGAGTTTGTTCGCGCATGATGTTTAGACAACTTGCCGTAGGCCAATACACATACAATTATTACAATAGGAGGCATAATATTGTTTCTAGTCCGACACTAGCTCAAAACGGATATGAAGATATACACATTTGCATTGGTGCAAACCGATGCATGCCTTGGTGCAAATACCCGTATAAAACTGCACTGCACTATTGAAAAAGGTTCAGCAATACCAACCTAAACAATTTAGGGGGCGATTCATGGAATTATTTGTGCACGAAATAGGTTACTTGCGTGCCAAACTGCGTGTGAAATCCCGTTCATCGATTCATGGAATCGAATGCACGTGACTTTTCCAGGACTTGCTTGGAGTTCGAGCAGGCTCGGCACATCTCTGCGAGCCGCTGAGCGCCTTGCGTGAGACACCACGCAGAGTGTGGGCGTAGCTTGCGCAAGGACTGGGAAGGGGTTGTGGAATCCGAAAAAATACAATATTACGGCTGTTACACCGAGCAAAGGAAAATACTCCGACACTGGCTTATAAAGATTCCCAGAATCTTTATTACAAAACTGAACAGTAGTCAACAAAGTGCACAAATAGCTATTTGGCCGTCAATACATCACAGAGACCACCAGCAGGGTTCAATGTAAGCAGTGACAGAATTTCCTAGCTGGACATCGACGCATTTATACAATTTGTAAAATGATGTCCAGCCCTCTTACAGGTTAATCATCCACTGGGCTAGGGTCGCGCCAGGTTTACTTTCCTAATTTACATATCTCGTGGATGCGGTTTTAATTTTCAATACATTTACTAACACACTCCATTATTCTTTAATTTAACATTTACACTCTTTACATATTGCTTTAATACAAACCAAACAATGTTTCGCATATTATATTTGGATAGCATTACTGTTCTTGTATACTTGTAGTTTAACATTGCTAATTCAAGTAATCCTCTACTCCCGAGGTCAACAAAGGACAAGGTCTACATGACCCTAACATGTAGCCTGAGGGCAGGTTGGACATTAACTCCCCTACAGAGGTTGGAGAGGTTAAGGCAAGAACAAGGACACACGAGACGGCCATTTTAGATTACTGGGTGACTTTGTATAAAACCCCAAAATGGCGGTTTCTAACCTTAAATGGAGGCTTGATTCAAGATGGCGGCTTACATCAATTTCTAAGGTCAAGACCTTGACGCAGAGAGTTATTCGCGTACAATATTAAGCACCTTGGCATAGGCCAATATACATATAAATCGTTTGTCATAAGAGGCATAATTTAATATCCGGTTTGACAGGGTGGAACACAGAAAAAGGGGAAGAACATGTGAAAAATTGGGCATTACAATCGCAAGCCCACATTTGTGCCAAACGACACATATTCATGAAACCACCCGTGCAGCCTCTTGACAGAAATGGCCACGCAAATCCCTCGATCACTGTGCCACCCGAAGGCAGGCGTAAGGACTCTTACGCATAGGATTTGCAGCGGAGAGATGGGTTTGCATGTCGGATTTAGAGGTGCGTGTACGCAACTGTGCTTCATATCTAACTTAAGGGTGCGTGTACACAGTGTAGAGCGGGGTGCAGGAATGTTTTGCGGGGGTTCGCACACAGATTTTCCAAGTTAACCCCGAATTACAAAGTATCATGCGCATGTTGTCGGGTTGCCAGCAACGGTTACAGGGGACCCTGCGCAGGGTTCCCGAGATGCAGACTTGCTTGCGGGGATCCACAAACTGTTTGAAGGGTGCGTGTATTCGTGCCCGGGGAGCACACACAAAGGTAGCTGTTCTGGCTGTTTATGCTTTGCGTGGGGGGTTTCTTGGGGGTATTTTGGGTGTGACTTGCGAATACGGTTACTTTGTGCAGTAAATTACATGAATATGTGGGACGGACATTTTGTATCCTGCATGCAGGTTCATGCAGTGTCATTCTCAGCGTGTGGCAGTTGCAGGAGAAATGCACACTTTTCCATAAATCAGCCCTTAGTGCAGAGAATGTGTGTAAAGAGAACACATTTGATTCAGTTTTGTGTTAAACAAAGACATCTGGGGAGAGAGTACAGAAACTTTGCCCTGGTGCAAAAAACATTGGGGCCATATTAGAAAAACGTTGCACCATTATAAGTGCACTTTTTTATGGTATTAGCACTAGGGCAAAATTTGCCCTCAGGCACAAACCTACTCTTTCAATGCATTTTTGCAGCAAGGTAAAATGTATTTGCCTTAGTGCTTATACTGAATGGTATTAGCACTAGAGCAAAGTTTGCTCTTGTGCAAACATGCATTAAAAGTATATGGTTTTTGCATTAGGGCAATTGTTGCCCTAATGCAATTTTATTAATTTGCACTAATGTTCATTTCGATCGAGAAATACACGAATGAAATGTTTTTATTTAAAAGAAATTGTGTTGACTGAGGGAGTCCTGCTATATGAATTATCTGAGCTCTGGGGCTGAGATGATATTTTGAGATGCTTGAGAGGGATTATGGACTAATTAAATTTTCGATTTATGTGGATTAATATCATATGTAATTTTAGCATCTTTTATAATATATTTTTATAATTGGTCTTAATGTTATGTTATGCAATGAATTGTAAAATGATGTCTGATTTCATCTGTGTATTTGTTATGTGTAAGGTTAACTTGATTAACCATATCATAATAAATAAAAAATATAAAATACTACATAAAAATGAATTAATTTTGTGTGGAAAACAATCCCAGGAATTCCTAAGAAAGTGCTGCTCAGCTCCAAAAGCATAGCCAGGATTGTCTAACAAGTGCGGCCTGCAGCTAGTGTAGTTGAGCCCACAGCAGGACATTAAGATCTGTAAATGCCCACACAGCACTGCTGAGTGGGCATTTACAGAATGTGGGTGTCTGAAGATTCAACTTTGGGAGCACTAGTGGTCCAGGGATTAATATCTGTTTCTAAACCATCAATCATCCCCACATCTCTAGTACACTAGAAGGGATCTAAACAGATTGTAAGCACAAGCAAATTATAAACCTCCTTGTCCAATTTTGGTAACATGGACGGAATGGCAGGCTTCCTCTGCAAGGTCGTGGATCGTTGGTTAGTTGCAAAACAGCAAAAATACAATTATAATTATTAGCCAATGATAAAAGGGACTGTCCAGTCAAAGTTGTGTAAAAATATCTACTTTATTATTATTCAACAGACAGTTCTAGCACACTACAAAATACAACCCAGCCAGTAAAGTAATGCAGAGGACAGACTGTTTCAAGATGGAAAAGGGATGCAACTCTGGATACTGATAGGAGAGTAGTCTGTAAAGTAATTAATCGAAATAGATCAAGGATACTTGGTTGCAGCACAAAGGGAGAAATAGGATATAAAATGTCACTAGGGGCCTTCAGAGAAGGACCAGGGGGACAGAAGAATAATGTACCTTGTGCTTGTAGAAATTCTTGGTGCTCAACAGGGTCGAGTCGGTTTCAGGGCATTTTACAGCTTCTGCAACAGAGTTCAAGATGGGATACAGCTGCGTCTATCAGGCGGCAGGCAGTTTGGCTGCGAGGCTGGACGGACGGCTGCAGACTGGCCTACACAGCGACTCGATGTCAGCAATTGTCTTAGTGCAGGTTGGCAGGTCTGAAGCACTGGTCGAGGCTTCTCGGATGACTTTAACGACTGCGGCATGACAACAGTCAGCGGTGCAGTCAGTTGCAGCTCGAGGGGCTCGACTGGCTCAAACATTGCCTTTGAGGTGGATGCTGGTTGTTGCTTGTCGATGCACTCCTCATAGCTTCTTCATTGGGTTTGTGTCATCCTTTAAGGCAGACGGTGCAAAGCTGAGGTGACTGTTGCAGGCAATGCCTGTGTCCTTGGTTTGGTTCAGAGACTCTCTGGCACTTCCCGACTAGGAAGCTTGCTTGCAGAGCCAGCAAGGCATGGTGTGTGCTGGCTTGGTACTGGTTCTGGAGCTGCTGGAAGGTCCTCTGGATTCAGTATCTCACTCTGTTCCCTGGGAGATGTTTAGGGGAGGGATCTTTCTTCCCCCTTGTAAATCCTGGCCTTCCTTCACTGGTGGAAGCTGTAAGGCAGATTGTACCTTCAGCCAGGGTCGAAAGGAGTTCTTCTTGTTACTCCTTGCAAAGTCTTCAGGTGATCTGCCAAAAGAGGGGCTTGACCCTCTTTTAAAGCCAAATGGCACCCATTGATTGATGTAGGCTAAGCCTACCTCAACGAACCAATCCTGGGTCCCACCAACAATCTCCTGCAAGCGTGTGGTCATAACCAGAGTGTTTTGCAACAGAAAAGGTAAAAGGGTGAACACATGTAATACCAAGTCCTGCCCATCTTCCTGTCTGTTGTGGATCAAAGGGTCATTCTGGTTAATTGAGCTCTTTATAGTTCTTTATTAAAGGGGCAGGTCTCCCTTGGAGCTGCGGCGGGACCAGACTTTTGGCTGCAGCCAAACCACATACTCGTACCTTCCGAATGGGGTCCCACTGCGGGGATGACTACTATAAATACATAGTCCCAGACATGACACGTCACTGCCCATGATACTGAGAGGCAGGATCTGACTTCAGATTTACGCAGTGCATATCAAAGGTTGTTGGGGTTTTCCTCTCTTTTGTTAGTCCTGCGACCAGGCCTCCTGTGAGCCTGCTTGAATTAACTCTGATTAGTATGAGAAGCTGCCATGAGCAGTTAACAAAGGGTAGGGTTGATCCATGGAGCCTTGTTAGTTAATTAGGCTAGTCATGGCAGAAGGAAGGTTTTGCCTTCCCGCTTCTGAGATGCCTTGATGTACTCTTTGCTGTCATGTTCCAACAGAATGTGACAGGGGGGATGGCACCTGTGGGCTTTGTCCTCCCAGAGTGCATGGGTCTATGTGTCTGTTGTGTGTTGAGCAAAGGAAATTGTGTGCAGATTTGCCCCACACATTTTCCAGAGCGTTATCTGCCATCTTTCAATTTAATTTTAACTGGGCCATATTGCCACCCTCGCTCCAGCCTTGGCCGATTTCTGTAATCACTGTTCCGCCACTGGAACTTTTCCATGTCCTCTTAAGTACTCCATTGTGCACCCCATACTCAATAAGTCGTCTTCCAATCCTACCTGCCCAGCTACCTATCGACTGTTCTCCATCACCCCTTTCCTGGGCAAACTCTTGGAAAAGCTAGCCATGTCCCAGCTTACTCTCCACACTGAATCTGTTTGCTGTCTCCATGAACATCAGTCTGGCCTCAGAGCTGCCAGAGGCATGGAAACAGCTCTCCTAAACACCTGTGAAGATCTGTTCTCTAACCTTGATTGCAGCATTCCTTCTGTCCTCATCCTCCTTGATCTATCCTCTGCGTTCAACACGGTCAAGTGAAGGGTTGGAATTCCTTTGCAGTGCCAGTGGGATACAACAGTGGGAAAAAGTAAATTAATGCAGGCACACTCTTCATTGGTTGGTTGCATGAATTTTATTTGATATGAAGTGTTTCAATGCTTCACTGTGTCCGTAGGCTATTGTTCCTGTGTTAAGGGGACCCCACTGTTGGATTGGCTGCTTTGTTCTGGGGCCTGGTAGTACCTTGAAACAGATGGCAATGGGACCTGTTACCCCCTCGATGACCATGGGCCATGGTTTGGCCCATGGAACGGTTTGAGAAAAATGAAGATCCCGTTGAGGATACAGAGGACAAGTGAGAGGGATGTTTTAGCGTCACCTCCTGAGGGGCTGCAGCCCATGGCTTTAGACAATATCGCTTCAGCAGGAAGAGAGGGAAGAGTGGAGGCATGGAATGCCGTAACAATGGCTGTGCGAGGAGGCATCATTTTTAAATCCTGGGATGCCGGATGAAGGAGGTGTTCCAGGTCCTTTAAGAGGGGTGACCGAGGCGTAGGGGACTGATGTGAGATGCCAGCCTGCATTGGTGAAGAGACAGGTCACCCCACAGAGGCGGCATAGAGACCCCAGGGGTGGCTAAACTGAATCTCTGGGCAGTGGGGGAAAGTAGTGGCAAAGGTAGATGGTGGGCCCAGTTTGCTGTTGTCGGCAGGGCGACCTGTGGCAAGAGCATTAATCAGTGCCTGCTGACCACACAGAAGAGACTGCAGTCCCCGGTGAGGTGTGAATGGGGTTCCCAGAGTACTGTGGTCAAGTTGTGCTGGTGATGGCCCAGTCCACGTTGCCTGAGGGTGATGGCCAGAAGCTCCAGTGCTCTGTGAGATGCAATGCTGCATGCTCCAGGTGTGTAGCAGGCGGGTACCACTAGGGGTTTCCTCAGTAGATGCACTGCATAATCCTATGACAAAGTGGAGAACTGTTGGAGAATGTGGAGTGGTTTGGATCTGCCCTTCTTAAGAGCCACTTAGGCATATTGTCAGAAAAGGGCAGGCTCTGCCCACAGGAAACAGTGACGAGGAGCACAAAGGCTCCAAGAAACGATGAACTGATGTTCCTTTGAACGACAAGGAGCCCAGTTCTGGCCAGACGCAGCAGAGCAGGGTCCAGAGGCTGTGAGATTGTGTGTAAAAGGTGTACAAATGGACTCATTGAGTTACGGGAAAGTATTGGTTAATGGGAGGCATTCTCACCTGTATACAGTTGTGCTCAGATAGAGGATGACTGAGAGGTATCTGGAGTGTTACAACAGTTTCAGGTTACCAATATAAACTGCAGATGGTAGCTTGACGCTGCCCTACATGGAAAAGTATTAGCAGTGCTTGGCCCTCCAGGCCTGATACATTTCCGAAGCTCACCTTGGAGCACCGGGACCATATAGGGGAGGGATGAAGTGATATTGTGCCTGCCCCGTTTCTTGACACGGGCAGAGAGGGCGACGGCCTGGGGTGCAAAGATGAGTAGCTCAGGGGTGGAGTGGTTGAGTAACGGGCCCACCCAGAAAGTTGAGTCTGATTTTGCCGGTGAGTGCTCCTCTGTGTTATTCGGCTGCTGCTCTCTGTCGACTTGTAAATGACTGTGATGTGTTAGGAATATGCAAACAAAGGAATTCATATTCCATACGCAGTGTGTGAGATGTTCTGAAGTTACACACTCTGTGCCCCCCTCATTCCTTGTGATGAAAGCCTTTCATGTGGGGCAATTTATAAGTGATGGCTCATTACCAAGCCATTGTTTTTACACAGTATGTGCTATTTCAGTGTTAAGACCTGAACATGGGGCATTTTTATTCACCAGGCCAGCACAAATATCAGTAAGCTGACCAAGCCTGTGCATTCTTCAAAGAGAATAAAATTGCCACACAGAAAAAGTTTTAAACTATTTTCTTGATTTTCATGTCTCTATTTGACACACCAAAACATGTTTTTTTCTATATTACTTTTTAGTTACACATGGCGCATCCCTGGGAAAGTTAACTGTCATTTGTCGACTAAATGCATGCGCTTAGCATCAAAGTTCTTTTAATTTTCTAAACAAGCCAGTCACTGCATAGCACGCACACCAGATAGCAACTCAATGTCACTTGGCACCTTGATTAGGAAAGTAAAGTTCAATGTGTGTCACCATGCAGACATGATTCCATGGTAAATCAATGCAGTGATATGTGTGCAGCAATGTGTTGTGTGCTGCACACGCAAGCACCCTATTGGCTAATGGCGTTTATGTGGCGCTCCCGTATGTAAGAGCACATATGCTGGTTTGTGTCTGATGTGTGCAATGTCCATACAACAGCATACTGGAATGTTTTGTGTATGTGGTTCTGACGAGCATGCCATACTGTGTCCACACTAAACACATAAAGCAATCAAAGAAGTTGCCTCATCCACTAGGCCAAACACCCTTTCTACACTGCCACACCATGATTTTCACTAGCTGCATGCCAAGAAGAGATGTTAATGCCAGCTCTGTTAGACAGAGCATGGGTCTGCTAGTTTTTGCAGAAATTACCCCGGAGGCCTGCGTAATACTGAGGAGGTAGTGGATGAGGAACTGTGGACTCTTTGAAATGCATTAGAAGCTGGTTTTGTTTAAATCGCTTCATCGTCTTATTAATGGTAAGGTTAAAGTTTGTAAGAGGTAAAATCCTTTCTGTGTAGCCTTTTTGTGCATTGTTTATTGGGTCGCTCTTGTGCGGTATCCTGTCTGGTCTGTAGATATAATTCCCTAAAGATGTTTCTGAAACCCAGCCTTTCCTCCTCTAAAAGTATTCAGAAACAAGAAGCAAAAGAGCCATTCTGCCCCATTTGAGTGTCTGATGTTGCAGCCATTTTACACTTGCATCCAACATTTTAAGGTTGGGTTGAGTGTTGTGAACAGTGATGTGAGCACCAAGCCATGCATCTGTCTGAATAGAGATTCACACATACAATCCTTTTATCACAGACTTGTTTATCCAATATATAGAGATCTCTGATCACTGTTCTAGTCCTGAAGTGCTCTGTGATTTAATGCAAAGCATACATGAACCATCATTGGTGCTATGTGTCCCCTTTCCCTCTCTCATATAGCTATTTTGAATGAGTACAATAAGAGTGTACCAGACTGTCCATCTTGGAATGATAACATTCCATCAGAAAATAATTCATATTGTTAGTCTAGTATGGCCTCTTGCGAAATACAAGTGAGGTGGTACGAATAGAACACCTGCTACACAGAGCCAGTGGTCAGTGGGCCTTCAGACCCCGTTAGGCTGGTCACACCGCAGTATGCCCGTACGGACAGTTGAAAATGCATTCAGGCAAAGCCTTCCCTAAGAGCAGGTGACAGAAGAACCACTTACTTGGACAGCAACAGCTGTGTTTTCACATTAGAAATCTTCTGTAAAGTACTTGCATTACAATGTAATGAAACCGACTTCATTTATATAGCAATTATGTATTCATATTGAGGAGGGGTTTTGTCGCGCGACACATATGTGTAGTTTGGGAGTGACTTGTGACAGTCAGGGGGGCGCATTCTGGTGTTTCACCCTGGGCATCAAGTTGGCTAGAAAATGCCCTGCCTATGACACTACATCCAGACATGAGGATCGAGCATTTCCATGTACTATGGAGGTGCAGAGAGGGGGCGAGGGAGGGGGGGGGGGCGTGCGGATAAAGTGTAATTGTAAGTCATACAGTGGTTATTGTAAGCCATACAGTGATTAATTCCACCAAGTGCAGATTGGAAGCTTAAAGATGGTGGAAGACACTCAGCCCTTTTATGATTCCGTCATAATATGTACCCATCCACGGGGTGGCAGTGGTCTTTCCTGGGCCTGCTTTCTGTGTTTGGTTCAGGTGACAAATAGACGCTCCGTGTTGGAGCAGAGAAATGCTTTAAGTGAGAAGTGTTTTATTCAACTGCAATGAGGTTGGACATGTGGTGTCTGGTGGGACTTCCGACCGTGGCCACCAGTGAAACCAGGCATCCGAGCAGAGCTTAACGTCCCGGAGGGCGGCTGGTGTCTAACCAGTGGGACCAAGTACAAAGGCCTGGGTTACATTGGCAGCACCTCTGGGATGGCAGAATGAGAATGTTCCTACAGGGGGAAGTAATTTAACCTGTGAACCGCATGGGGCCCTTCTAGATAGGAGCTCCTGTTCCTTAGCAGAGCCATTGGGATACAACAGAAGAAAAAGTAAATAAATGCAGGCGTGCACTTCATTATTTGGATCCATGACTTTTATTTGATGTGAAGTGTTTACATGCTTTGCCGTGTTTGTAGGCTATTGTTCCTGTGTTGAGAGGTCACCACTGTAGGACTTGATGTATGGGGCTTTTGTGCAGGAGCTTGGTAGAACACTGGAGCAGAGGACAATGGGAAAGACACGCCCATAGTGACCACTAACAATGGTGCAGCCCAGGGAACGTTGGACAAAAAAATAAGAAACCATGGAGAAGGAAGAAGAGGAGTGAAAGGGTTTTACTACCGTCGCCTGGGGGGATGCAACCACTGGCAATTGCTGTGCCACAGAGAAATCCCTTAAGTGAGATTCCAAATCAGAACCACTCTGAACTGATGGTGCCATGGTAGTACCGCTTAACACAACAGCCCTTCTCTTGCTCTACCTTGTACCATCCTCTAGAACCACATATCCTGTCCCCACCCTCACCACCACACACAGAGACATAAATGCACTCCTCCCCTTTGGGACAAACCTAAGGTTTTTCCAACAAACACGATCACCCACCTTGACTTTAATGGGTCCTTTCCCGCTCTGCTGTGCTCTCAAACGATCCTAGTGTGCATGCACCCTTTGCAACACCTGACATGTTCAACTCTGTGATCACACCCCCACCAAGAGCAGCCGTTCTCACCCTTGACCCAGCCTTCCTAACCCTATGAGTTCAAACAGTGATTTGGCTGGAAACATCTGCCTATACGCTGTCAAACCCTCTGAAACCACCTCCTGCCAACACAAATCATTGGCGATGGCCAGCTGAATAGCCCCCTTCACAAAACCATTCATTCTTTCCACGAGCCCATTGGCACACAGATTATACAAGGGTGTCTTATGGTGCCTGATACCATTGTTTCTCAGGAAATCCGGCATTTGATGGGACACAAATTGCACCCTGTTGTCTGTGACCATGCTCGTGGGTAGACCTTCTCTGACACATATCCTTTTGAGAAAAGCAATCACCTTATCCGTGGTTACTGTCTCAAAAGCAGAAAGTATAGTCAACCAGCACCACCATGAACTTCAAACCACCCTCTAAACACTCCATGGGGCCCATAATGCCCAATGCCACCTTGGACCACACCTCATTGGGAACATACACCAGGTACACAGGTTGCTGGTGCCCCACTCTGCTCTTATCACTCGTGGCATATGCCACACATTCCCTCACCACCACCTCTACCTCTTCATCCATAGCCAGCCACCAATACACCTCCCGCAACCTCCTTTTTGTCTGGGACCTACATAAATGCCCCTCATTCGCGAGCTCAACAAGTCTTGCTCTCACACTAACAGGAGGCACCAACCTCTACCCTCACATGACACTCCATGGTCCCTCTGCCAATTCACTCAAAACCTGCATGTACCCCTTACCTTCCTCCCTACCCATGACCGCTTCCCAGCCATTATGCAGACCATCTCTGATCCACGCTAACTCTGCATCCTCACTGATTCTTCCTCCCACTCTTTCTTATCCACAGTGGGAAGTACACACGCCACCTGGGTGCTTACATCACACTCCCCCTGCACTTCGGTGCCTCCACCTGCAATTGTGATAAATAATCTGCTACCACATTCCTTTAGCCTGGTAAGTACTCCAACCTGAAATTAAATTCTTGCAGATCCACCATCCATCTCACAATCCTAGGGGACACCGACCCCACATCCTTGGTGGTGAGTACATATACAAGTGGTTCATGGTCCGTCCCGATGACATATGGAATACCCCACAGAAATATCCTAAAATTCTTTGAGGCCCAAGAAGCAGCAAACGCCTGCCTCTCAATGACAGCATATCCTTTCTCAGCATCCCCAAGTGCCCTAGACGTAAATGCAATCAGCTTGCACACACCATCTGGCCACTGCTCCAAAACCGCCCCTAAGCCAACATCACTGGCATCCACAGTGAGCACTGTCTTGTTCTTTGGGTCAAACAACTTCAAAGATGGCACCCTATCTACATCCTCTTACAATTGATCAAATTCAGCCTGATACTCATGAAACCATTCACACCTGGCATTCTCCTTCAAAAAAGCAAAAATGCCCACAGTCTTCTCTGCATACAAAGGTATAAACTTGACGTAATACTCCGTCATACCCAAAATCAACCTGAGTTGGTCCTTATTCACTGGGGAAGGGGCCTTCCTCATAACTCTAACCAACCCTTGCCTGGGCTTTATGCCACTGACATCGAATGTGTGCCCCAAATACGTCACACTGGGCACCTCCACTTGACACTTCAATAACTTCACCATCAAGCCACTCTGCTGCCGAATTTGCATGACCCGATGCACTCTCTCGTCATGTTCCTTTTTCTTCTTACCCCACACTAAAATGTCATCTTCAAAGTAGCTCACACACGACACACTTCTGGATAATTCCTGCATCAAATGCTGAAACACTGCAGAAGCAGATGCCAAACCGAATGGCATACGACGAAACCTGTATACCCCAAAAGGTGTCACAAATGAAGGCAATGGCTGCGATACCGCATGCAGATTAATCTGATGATAAGCCGATGATAGATCGAAAGTGGAAAACCACTCTGTGTGTCCCATTGTCAACAGCAATTCATTGATGTTGGGGAGCGGATGACGATCCACCCAAATATTGGAATTAAGCTCCCTAAGGTCCACACACATCCTTAATCCACCGTCCTGTTTCTGCACTAACACCACAAGGGATAACCACTCAGAACTCTCAATCTTCTCTATGATTCCCACCTCCTTCAACTTTTCTAATTCCAACTTCAACCCTTCTCTTGCCAAAACAGGAACACCTCTGACCTTGTGTACCTTTGGCATCGCCCCCCTTTCAAAAACAATTTTGTGTGAAAATCCACTCAACATACCTAGTCGCTGCACAAACACTGTGGGATATTTGTTGCGCAAATATTGTGCCAGCAGGACGTCCCCCGACACTTCCTTCACACTAAGCACAGGCACACTCTTCCCAGGATGTATTTCTATGTCAAGGGCCACTTGCTTATACCACCCCAAAACGCTTGCACCTGTATCTGCCACATACAATTTTCCTTCCGTG
Source organism: Ambystoma mexicanum (assembly GCF_040938575.1). Taxonomy (NCBI): domain Eukaryota; kingdom Metazoa; phylum Chordata; class Amphibia; order Caudata; family Ambystomatidae; genus Ambystoma; species Ambystoma mexicanum. The sequence goes on along the minus strand of NC_090932.1, from coordinate 1,131,016,110 downwards.
CTGCGCCCCTTGAATTCAATTTGCACCCATTCATACTCCAATAACTTTATGGGTACTTGACCATAAACACTGGGATTAATGTCTGGAGGTTTGAGGGTAGATGTCTCCTTCCCAAAGTTCTCTCTTTACACTTCTGGGGAGATCATGGTATAAGGGGAACCTGAGTCCACCAACATTTCCAAACGCACACCAGTCACCGGCAACATGTCCCATGGTCCCTTTCTGCCCCCCTCTCGACATGCAATATCACCCCTTCCCTAAACACACTGCTGTCTAGAATTCCAGCTCTCCCCTGACCACTGTCAGTTTCAATCATCCTGACATTCTGTCTTCCTTGGACATTGCCCTCCTCCACGGTCATTCCGCACATCCTGGCATAGTGTCCTTTAGTCTTACTCCGCCTGCACTCAACCACCCATGCAGGACACTCCTTTGCCCCGATGGGATGACTCGACCAACCACATTTTTTACATGCCTCCCTCACCCCACCCCCATAGTTCACTCTACTCAGTCTGTTGATTTTTTCCTGACATCACTGCTACCTTTCTTGAATGGTGCCAACACCGCTTGGATGGACTCCCCTTGGCCATGCCTGTCCAGCTTCTCAGTGACAACGTGAACGCTGGCACTTGACTCCTTTATGGCTCTCGCAATCTCTATCACTTTGTCCAAAGGTGGGTCTCTTTCTATCTATAACCTTTCCCTGACTTTGGAATTGCTAATGTTCATCATGATCTTGTCCCTGATGTACTCCTCCTGCACACCAGTAAATTTGCATGTAGCATAACGGTCTGCAGTGCCGTAACATAGGCATCAATGACTTCCCTGTCTCCTTGTGCCCTCGAGAAGAAATGGTATCGCTCAAGTACCACATTGGGTCTCTTCCCAAACCGTCCTTCTAATTTATTGAGAGCTGTTTCATATGCGCTCAGTACTCTCTCCCCTTCTCTGCCGCCTGGAACATACAACTCCTCACCAGCAAGATGCCTGAAGACTCTGAGTCCCTCGGTGCCAAGACAATTCAATAACGCTGCCTCCTTTTCATCATCACTGTACTTCCCTCCACCAGCTGCTCTCATGTATGCTTTTCCACCCATAAATCCCACAAAACTGCAGATTCACCTGGGGACTTAAAAATGGTGGAGGAGGCCTGGTAATGCTGTGTTGCATCATGGCTTGGAGCCCCTCCCGTTACTATGCACCTGCAACGCGCCCACAGGTACACTGTATGTCAGTGCAGCTCATCTGCCCCTTACAGTACACATATTCATCTAGAATTATGTTTCCGTTGTCACAATGCCTTCACTTGTCACTCACAGATCCTGTAAATCATCACAGGCTATGGTGCCCGTTTCTCTTCCTGTGCCACCTTGTAATGCAGCTATGGGTAAAAAAAAAAAAAAAACAATGCTTCTCCTATAGCAGCACCTACACTTTCCACTAAATATGACAGACTCCCAAAGCTGGTTATTAACAGGTTCCAAAACTGTTTCTCCACCTCTTGCAGCTATGGGTTAACAGGAAAATGCTTTCATTGTAACAGTACCTGCACTTGTCAGTGGATGTGACAAATCACAAAAGCTACTATTCACGGATTCCAAAACAGCTTGTTTTGCCTTCTCCTGCTGTGCTCTACATAGCTGCCGTTAAAATCATAATAATGCATTGCCTGGCAACCAAAGATGGCCACCGGAAGCGTTGACGTTGCTAGGTCATTTCCTCTAGAGTTATTACATCATTTGTCAGCTCGGATGATTGGGGCTGCCTTGTGTAGCCCAGATTTAACCCCTGTGCCTAGTCACTGCCTGTGGGCCGCCATGCCCACTTCCTTTGCCCCTACCATCTCCGAGAACAGAGGCATCCACCAGGATCTGGCAGTGGCTGCCCAACGTGCCAGTGTGCTGAATCCCTGCACACGCGGTTCGCACAGGGTATCGCCGATTGTGTTACTCATCGCCAATGAGGCAATGACGGAGGTGGGTATAGAGAGGTAAGTCCTTTTATTGTCTGGACAGACCCTGTGGCTGCTCCGCCACTCAGCCCCCTTCCAACCGTTAACACAGCACCTGGTATTCTGACCGCACAGCAACACAAGCCAGCATTCCAGAGTGCATTATGACACACTGCTTGTAGGCATTATGATTGAGCTTTTCCATGCAATTTAGGGGTTTGTTAAATGTCATTGTAACTCATACATGATTCACTTTTAGCTGGCTTTTTGGCCAGCCAGTGAGGGGTTGGGATGAAATGTCCAACCCACTGGCCTGGTGGCAATGGCCAGCCAGCGGGCCAAAGTAAAAATACATGGGCTACATACTGCTGTAGTGCATACACCTTTACATATAGGGAACCCAGGAACCCATATAATAAAAAATTCATTTGCTTTAAAATTACCCTCTGTAATTATATACATTTTGAATCACAATTTGCGCACATCCAACCTCTTCTTAGAATCTTTTATTCTCTGATGATTCCTCTATCCACACTTAGAGACTGGTCTTCGGTATTAAACGCATTATAAAATGTGTTATAAAAGATTCATGAATTCTTTAATTAGAGGGTCACTTTCCTCTGAATCATATCTCCAGATTTGTTAACACCATTTGCTCTTTCTTCATATAATCGATTGGGCCTCCAGACAAGGCCTACATGGACAAGTCATTGATGTGGTACAAACCAGCCACAGCCAGGTAAGATTAAATCATCTTGTATTTGTATGGTCAAGTACAACAACATTTGTGAGTAAAGAGACCCCCAAAAGCCAGTGCCACTCCCTGTCTTTTAGCACCAACTGCTAGGGTCCCCCTATGCCCCCGATTCATATAATACCAACGATGCTTTGAGGTACAGGATGGTGAAACTAGTTTCCAGTCTGATGGATGATTTGAATCTCTGTGGGTGATATACCCTTGGGACAGGGTGAGGAAAGTAGTACCCAGTCTGAAGGGTGATTAGCATCTCTGTGGGTGATATTCCATTTGGGACATGATGAGGAAACTAGTATCTTGTTTGAAGGATGATTTGAATCTCCGTGGGTGATTTACCCTTGGGACAAGATGAGGAAACTAGTACCCAGTCTGAAGGGTGATTTGAATCTCTGTGGATGATATACCCATGGGACAGGATGAGGTAACTAGTGCCCAGTCTGAAGGGTGATTTGAATCTCTGTGGGTGATGTAGCCTTAGGACAGGATGGTGAAACTAGTATCAAGTCTAAAGGATGAGTAGAATCTCTGTTGGTGATATACCTTTGGAACAGGATGAAAAAACTAGTAGCCAGTCTGAAGGGTGATTTGAATCTCTGTGCGTGAGATACCATTGGGGCATGATGAGGAAACTAGTATCCAGTCTGAAGGGTGATTAGAACCTCTGTGGGCGTTGTACCCTTTTGACAGGGTGGTGAAACTAGTATCCAGTTGGAAGGATGATTCGAATCTCTGTGGGGGACATACCTTTGGGGCATGATGAGGAAACTAGTATCCAGTCTAAAGGATGATTAGAATCGTTGTGGGTGATGTACCCTTGGAACAGGATGGTGAAACTAGTACCCAGTCTGATGGATGATTTGAATCTCTGTGGGTGAGATACCATTGGGGCATGATGAATAAACTAGTATCCAGTCTGAAGGATCATTAGATTCTCTGTGGGTGATATACCCCTGAGACAGGATAGTAAAACCAGTATCCAGTCTGAAGGATGATTAGAATCTCTGTGGGTGATATACCTTTGGGACATGATGAGGAAACTAGTACCCAGTCTGAAGGATCATTAGAATCTCTGTGGGTGATATACCCTTGGGACAGGATAGTGAAACTAGTATTCAGTCTGAAGGATGATTATAATCTCTGTGGGTGATATAACCTTGGGACATGATGAGGAAACTAGTATCCAGTCTGAACGATCATTAGAATCTGTGTGTGTGATATACCCTTGGGACAGGATAGTGAAACTAGTATCCAGTCTGAAGGATGATTAGAATCTCTGTGGGTGATATACCTTTCGGACATGATGAGGAAACTAGTATCCAGTCTGAAGGGTGATTTGAACTTATGTGCATCAGATACCACTGGGGCATGATCAGGAAACTAGCATCCAGTCTGAAGGATGATTAGAATCTCTCTGGGTGATATGCCCTTGGGACGTAATAGTCAAACTAGTATCCAGTCTGAAGCATGATTAGAATCTCTTTGGGTGATGTACCTTTGGGACATGATTAGGAAACTAGTATCCAGTCTGAAGGATGATTAGAATCTCTGTGGGTGATGTAACCTTGGGACAGGATGGTGAAACTAGTATCCAGTCTGATGGATGATTTCAATCTCTGTGGGTGATATACCCCTGGGACAGGATGAAGCCACTAGTACCCAGTCTGAAGGGTGATTTGAATCTCTGTGGGTGATATATCATTGGGGCATGATGAGTAAACTAGTATCCAGTCTGAAGGATGACTGCAATCTCTGTGGGTAATATATCCTTAGGACAGGATGGTGAAACTATTACCCAGTCTGACGGATGATTAGAATCTCTGTGGGTGATATACCTTTGGGGCATTATGAGGAAACTAATATCCAGTCTGAAGGAGGATATGAATCTCTGTGAGTGATATATCCATGGGACAGGATGGTGAAACTAGTATCCAGTATGATGGATGATTATAATCTATGTGGGTGATATACCATTGGGGCTTGATGAGGAAACTAGTATCCAGTCTTAAGTAAGATTATAATCTATGTGGATGATACAACGTTGGGACAAGATGGTGAAACTATTATCCAGTCTGAAGAATGATTTAAATCTCTGTAGGGTATATACCATTGAGAAAGGATGGTGAAACTAATATCCAGCGTGAAGAATGTCTTGAATTTCTGTGGGATATGTAACCTCCTGAAAGGAAGGGCAAACTGACTGAATGAAGATCTCTGTGTGAAGAGAAGACAAACCAGTTATTCAATGTCAGGGCAAGGGAGGCAGAAACAGCTGCAGTTGAATTGCTGTGGGCGGTCTAAAATGATCTTACCTGCGGGATACACATAATGGGTCCATACACTTCACTCCTTAAAGGGCTTGCTCCTTCTTCCCATCTTCTATTTCTCCTTTTCCCTCAATTCACTTGTCCCCCCTCTCTTCAATTATCTTCTTCTATCTTGCTGAATTATTTCCTTTTATGGTAGCTGGAAGTCACAAAGCTAGAGACTCCTACTCCTAATCTCTCTTTCATCCAGTCACCTGACATCTGCCCCATCAGAGTACAAAAGTCCCTCCAGAGTCTCCTATCAAAGCTAAGTTTAACCCCATAGAAAAATCTTAGGTGACAACAAATAATAGTCTGAAAACTTACTGGTAACCTCCATTGCACCAAGGCCTCCTCTTCCCTGTTTCAACCCTTACTTACATGAGGGCAGTGTGCCTTCACGCAATTATCCTTCTAAATCCAATTATTTGGATTTAGAAGGATGATTGCCTTCTGTCCCATCATCTGGGGTATACATGTCTGTCTCAATTATCAGGGGAGGAAACCCGTTAAAGCACTGACTTGAACAAATTAGCAGTGTTTACTTTGTCTATATCCGGGTAGATACTAGTCAATGGACCTCATTCCGAGTAGGGCGGTAAGTATAGGCGATTACCGGCATGGCGTAAAGAGCGTGCCCGTGCTGGCACAAGACCGTAAAAATCGGCCTATTCCGACTCCGTGTGCATGCGCTTTGTGCCATGCCGGTAACGCACCTCACCGCCATGCCGTAAAAGGGCCCCAAACGCCCTTACCGGCAACAAGCTTACCGTACATAACACTACTGTAATAGAGAATATAGCGGTAACCGTAAATAACGGTCACCGCTATTTACGGTCACCGTTAAAAAACGGAACCGGAAAAAACGTCATCGCACAGGAACGGAAAGGAGCACGGGGGCCATCTTTAAAATCACAATCCATTGCCATCCTCTCCATACAGGACCCCCAGCCATACAGTGATCAGAGAAATAGGCTTTGGAGACCAGCATCATGCCCAAAGCATTAAAAAAGGATACTGCACGCATAAGAAAGGAGCGCTTTACCCAGGATGAGCTCCAGGTACTGGTCGACACTCTGCACGAACATGCAGACACTGTATTCAGCAGTGATATGCGGAGGACCACCGTCGTCAGGAAGAAAGAGATCTGGGCCTTGGTGGCACAGAGGGTGAGTGCCGTGGGAAACACCCCCCGCACCACCAAGAGTCCTTGGCAGGAAACATTGGGATGACCTCCGTCTCAGGGTGCGGGCCATCCTCTCGGCAAACCGAAGTCAGGCTCTGGAGACAGGAGGAGGGCCAGGTTCCCCCATCAAAATGATGCCGTGGGAGGAAACGTGTGCGGCCATGATGGGCACAGAAGCCATAGAAGGTGTTGGAGAAATGGATTGCGGTGCAGCGTCATCCGCTGATGGAGGTGAGTGTCATGAGTCAAGACAGATCATGCATTCCTAACGTAAGTCACTGCCAAGGGCTGGGCAAGGTGTCACGTCATGGTTGGGCAACCCCCCCCAATGAAATCATGCTGTAACAAGTGGGACCCAGGCCGATGTCAGGTGCAAGTCTGTAACCCATATGGGCCATACCACACAAAGAGGCCGAATCTGTGAGGCACACGGGGCAGTGATTGTAAACATTGTGAATGTGAGTCATCACAGTACTCCGCCAACATGAGTGACCCACACATCTGCATGCATTGACCATCCAAGCCCAGATCACTGTCCCACTCACCACCCAAATGTCAACAAACCACTGCAATCCCATTGTGATACAATAGGCATGTAGAAATGCTGAGCCCCAAATTATTGCTCATGCCGTCTCTCTCTTCCCCCCCACAGGCAGCGAGAATGACAGCGAGGACCAGGAAAGCACCCGGGCCAGTACCTCCAGGGGCAGAGTCAGGGGCCACCGCATACCTGCAAGCAGGAAGACAACACAGGCAACACCACCTGCTCCAGCAACCCCCATGGAGGGTGCACAACCCCCACCCGCACCCCTATCTATGCCTGCAGTGCCGCTGGACACATGTCCCTCGCTGCACTCTGAGGAGTCCGGTGTGGCTGGTGAGAATGCAGCCATGTGCCTCCTCGATGTGCCAGACAGCCCCCCATCAATATCGGGAGCCAACGTGGAGGACACCATTGACATTGGCCATACCCCTGACACACCATCATACAGCCAGGTGGCACACAGCGACTCCGGGGAGAGTGAAACCCCAGGGCTCACAGGGCAATGAGTACAACCTGCCTGTCCTGTATCTACTTCCCCTGCAGAATCTCTGCGAAGGCCTGCAGGCCCAATACCAAGCCTGCCAAGCACATCGGCCACATCGGCCATGGATGTAGTGCGCTCCCAGCATCTCACAGGCCTCATTGAGGAGTTCATCAGGGACAATCGCGAATCAAGGGTGGAGTGGCGCAATGACCTTCAGGCTCTGGGCGAGGTGATCACAGCGAACACAAACCGGCTCTGCGACGTCCTTGGCCGGATCGCAGATGCCCTGGAAGCAGCACACACCACACCACAGCCCCAGCGGGAGGAGCCACCTTCACAAAGCTCCTCCACCCAGACCAGCCCGGTCGGTCGTTCACTGCGTACATTGCGCCGCCACGACATGGATCCCCCTGGCTCTGGGAGTGCACATTGACCATCCCGGCACACACATGTGGCCTATGTTGCCCCAATTGAACTATTGTGGGGTTGTTGTGGGGGAAGGTGGAGGGGGTTGAGGGTGTGTGTGGGAGTTGGGGGGAGGGTGTGTGTGGGAGTTGGGGGGGAGGGGGGGAGGGTGTGTGTGGGAGTTGGGGGGGAGGGGGAGAGGGGGAGGGTGTGTGTGGGAGTTGGGGGGGAGGGGAGGTGGGAGGGTGTGTGTGGGAGTTGGGGGGAGGGGGAGGGAGGTGGTGGTGTAGGTTTTGTTGTACAAGTTAGAACTTTATCATTCAATACACCGGTTGATCATCCAAAAAAAAGGAGTGGACATTGATCATTGTGCATGTGTCTTTTAATGTTCCACAGTGCATGGTGTACATGTATCCCCACACCCAGTGCCTGATGTCCTGTCATCCTCACACCCTCAGCTGACTTGTGAGTCAGAAATATTGTCCGATCAATGATTGCCACACGGCACGTCCCTCCTGTGCATCGGCACCGTGATGCTGTCCTGCCATTCCTTCATCCTCCCCCTCATCATCATCTGGTGGTAGCAGTTCCACGTCAGGGGGCAGTGGCACGTTCCGACGGATGCACATGTTGTGCAGCATTACACATGACATGGTGATCTTGGACACCTTCTCGTGGCTGTAGATGAGTGCCCCACCCGACCGGCTGAGGCAGCAAAATCGTGCCTTCAACAGGCCGAAGGTCTGCCCTATCACCACCCGTGTACGGGTATGGGATCTATTGTAGTCCTCCTCGTGCCTTTTCTGTGGGTTGCGGACCGGGGTCATGAGCCACAGCTTCAAATGGTAGCCAGCATCACCTGCATAAGGGTGGAATGAAGGTAAGTGTTTGTAAATTCATGGTGGAGAACGGTACTAGTCTTACATGGCAGCAGGTGATTACTGGCCAAACACACATGTCCCAGGATGCATTCACCCCATTACTGGCCCGGCTATGTGTCCTGTGCAATGGAATGATGGAGGGGGTAGCTTCTTCATGATGGGTTATGGTGTGCACTCACGTCTTGTTGCATGTGCATCGTATATGCATGCAACAGTGTTGGACTGCATTCATTGATGTGTTGTGCAAGTTTTGGTGACAGGGGGGGAGTTGCCTGTAATTAGTAGCATACTCATCATTCTGCACTGATCAGTGCCATGGTGACTTGCAGCAATCCTATGGGTGTGCAGGACCAGTCACACGCTGTGGGATCCCTGTTGGACTCACTTCTATGCACTCCCAGGGATGACTGTCCTGTGTGGTGAGATGCAGGAGTCTGCGACATGGTGCTATTGCACTGCATGGTGCAGGATGCCCTTACGGTGTGTAAAGGCCGTTGATGAGTGTGGCATGTGTTGTGGTATTTGGGCAGGTTTCCTGTTAGTCATGTTGTGTTAGGTGTCAGCTCTAAATCATCACTGTGTGGTTAGGTAGTCATGTGCCGTGTCACTTGCCTTGGGCACAGTGTTCTGTGAGGTGCACATCGTGCACTGGCGTGTACATTCCCACCCAGGTGAAGTAGGCATCTCCCCCCCCTTTCCCATCCAGGTGAAGTAGGCATCTCCCCCCCTTTCCCAGCCAGGTGAAGTAGGCATCTCCCCCCCCTTTCCCAGCCAGGTGAAGTAGGCATCTCCCCCCCCTTTCCCAGCCAGGTGAAGTAGGCAGCCAACACACTCACAGCCCCAATGCACTGCCATGGTCCATTCAGGTTACTCACCAAGCAGCCAGGCACGTCGCCCGGCATGTCGCTCCATGTAGCGTGGTAGTGTGGAGTTCCGCAGGACCAAGGAGTCATGAGTTGATCCGGGGTATCGGGCATTGCAATGTGTGATGGCTTTACTGGCATTACACACCATCTGGACATTGATGGAGTGGTATTGCTTGCGGTTACGATACGGCACCTCCATGGCATGCGGGACCACCAATTCAACGTGGGTGCAGTCGAGGGCACCTATGCAATTTGGCATGCCTGCCAGTGCATGGAAGGCAACTTTTGTATCATATATCTCCTGGGGAGTCCGGGGTAGGGATATGTAGTCCCTTGTGTGGTTGAGGAGGGCAAATATGGGCTGTGAAATGCCATGCATGTGTCCGACTGTATGCTGGTAGGTGCCTGTGGCAAGGAAGTGGAGCACAGACACTACCTTCAGTAGAGGGGGGATGGCAGTGCTGATTTCTATGAGGCTCGCTATATCGTCATGTATCAGGTCCACTATGGTGGTAATGGTGTCCCAGTCAAGCCGGTACAGGGTGTGGATCTGCTCTGGTGTGAGGTTGAAGTGGGTGGCTCTGATGCGGGGGATTGGGGGCTGGCGGCATGGTAATGGTGGCTGCACCGGTAGGGCATGCTGGGCCTGTCTCACCCTCCTTCTCCTCCTGTGTATCCTCTGTGGTGGGGGCTGAGGTTGTTGTTGTTGCTGTTGTTGTAGTTGCTGCCTTGCAAGCAGGGCCTCCAGCTCCAGAATGCTGCTACAATTGGTATCATCTTGGTGTGGGAGGGGGTGTGGTGTGTGGGTGTGCTCTTTTTGTGCTGTGCCAGACTCCATTGCCTCCACCTGTGCTGATTGAGTGCACCTGTGCCTCTTGGAAACACTGCTCATGGGTCTTAACACCTTCTCAGAAATGTCGTTATTTACTCCATGCCGGTAAGGTACTTTGCGGCCTTGTGGGGGCCGTTTTTTGCATGTCCGCATTACTTGGGGTCAGCTCCGGTTTACGCCATGCCGCTAATTTCGGCATGGAGTGTTGGGGCGCGCGCCACTAGACCGCTATTTACGACCTCGTACTTTACGGCGCCGTAAATAACGGTCTGGTAGGGCAAAATAGTCCGTAACGGGAAACGATGGCGGTAATCCTTTTCCGGCATCGTTTTCCCCTTAACTCCTAACTCGGAATGACCCCCAATGTATATTTAGGAAACAAAGCTAGTGTACAGATGCTAGAGTTTGAAAAAAAAACTTTTAAATCAGGTGGGGGAGGGACCAGTTGTAATTAAAAGATAGAAATCAATTTTAATAGTTAGTTGTAAAAATTAAAACACATAATTAAATTTGTGGTCCACAATACAATACTTAACATCCAATATAAAACAGGGAATACGTAACTGGCTTAGGACATTTGAAAAACTAACTAAGACTGAAGTAGGGGTTGCCATGAAGTGTAACAGCTTCTGGGGGGACAACCGCTAAGGAGCAGTAAAGAGAAGGGCCTGTAGCATCCAAACCCATCTGGCCAAGTAAATGCCACCAAGAAGATTGTCTTCATAGTTAAGAACTTTAGGTTAGCCACAAGGGTGGAGGCAGATTTTGGTACCAGGTTGGGACAGGGGGGCTGCCAAAGGGGCCCCTCCATTTGGAATCAGTCAGGGTCAGTGTTGTATGCAACTTTGTTTTTCCCAGTGGAGGAACATGACTATTTCCCCTTGAATTAATGCAAATGACCTAGGGAGCTGGGACCATAGTAGTTAGGTGGGTTGGGAAGTTTTCAGGGAAGTCGAGGCGGGGCTCCCCCGAGAAATTGTATAAGATAATGGATTGAAATGGTGCATTTGATAGCATCGTTTTGGGGGAAATAGGGTAAAAAGCCATACCATATGCAATCCTTTCTGTGGGGTAACACATGAACATGTTCAATAGATGCCATACCATCAACAGCACACAGGAACAATTTACAACACAATTGCATGATCACTGTGCCCACGATACTTGGTAAGTGTATACTGTGTTGTAGTATGGGGTGTAATGAAATGCCCCAAATCAACAGAACTGAAGAGCCCACTGAGGAAACGACCTGTCAGCATTCAGAAACCTATACACTGAAAAGGGATATATATAGGCAGACAATGTGGGTGTCTTTCTGCAGTGGAAATCCAGAGAAAACTCAAACAAAAATGTAATCTGAGGGCAGACTGGAAACAACCTAACATTGCTGGCTGAGAAATAAATGCAGCATTTTTACTGAAATTGCCACCCATCAAAAGGTGGTGCACTGTGACAATTCAGACCCACTTTTCATCAGAAAAACAAACAGCGGACAATTAAAAGTGTATTTTATTAATGACTGAAAGAAACACCCCAGTACTTTCAGTGCAAAAGCAAACTGAACCCTGATCAGTAAAACACACCCTATGTCAAAGAATCAAGGCTGATGACAGAAAATGCAATATGTGAATTCCTTTCAGCCAAGGACAAATGGTGGATCAATGGGAAAAATTCATAAAGGACACCCCCGCTGAAAGCCTAGCTTGCATCCCCACTATTTGCAACTGTTATAAAATGTGGCCTGCCCGAAGGGTGTCAAAAACCATGTTTCCTTAGACCTGCTGTCTCTGAGGGAAGTTCTGTGCACGCCAAATGTTCTAGCCGGTGCATGACTGGAATGTACGGGGGAGGTATGAAAACAAGTGCTGCAATCAAGGCTGAACTCTGAATTCAAACAACAAAGAGACTAATAAAAACACAGTCCAGGACACTTTGGTCAAAGGCTGGCCAAGGGTAGCAAATGGCATGGAGGAAGGGAAACTCATATTTGCAGATATGAAGATTCAGCTTAGTGTAAATGGACTGTCACAATTGTTGCTTTTTCTCAAAAACTACAAGTCACAATGCATACATGTTTTTTTTTAATTATTTTTTAGATAACTTCCAGGTGATTTTGTTGAAATAAAATTCCTCCACCTGTGACTTAGGGAATTGTAATGACCAGCTAAAAGGTGTTCATGGATGCTGTGAACATGTTCCAAATTTGAGAATTGGTAAACTGGTAGAGGGTAACATTAGGAATGTGTGGAATAAATTGCATGTTCCTAATGATTATGTTTTTTGTAAAAATGGTGGAAAATTGCCAATTATATTATGGCAGTTACTAGTAAATTACAAAGTTGTTGACAAATAACTAGATGTTTGCTCAAATTTGACATGAAAACAAAAGGGGGGGTGCAAATGGGAATTGCCATATGTCTGCTCCAGACTCCTTAACCAGTCCTTAGAGAGAGGTTGGACTTGGGCGTAGAGAGAAGGGTAACTGTCCAATCCTGGTTGTGAAAATTCTTGAAGGGCATCACCCAGCATTGAAATGTTGGTGGTGTCATCACTGGTATATAAAGTGAATGCATAATGAGGAAAGGAGAGAGCTGCAGAGATTGTATCTGGGAGAGCTGTCTATTGCTGGGGAGGCCTAAAAGCGGATTGGGTATTATGGTGAAGAGCTGGGGGCCATCATTGAGAGTGGAGCAACCAGGCACATGCCCTGTTCTCCAAGAGAGTCCTGAAATGCATCTAGCTTTCCTGAACTTTGAACAAAGGCTTTCATTGTGAGTAGAATTGGACCAATTGAAACCAAATGTGGGGAAATCTGCTTGCCCTAAATCCTTTCCCCTCATAGTGGGCATGGATCAAAAATCACACCTTGAAACATTTGTGTATAGGCACATTATAAATGCCATCTCATATCAAACTGGGTAGATCCTTAGCCTAGTTAACTAAAAATATTAATTTTATTAATTCCCCTTAGCAGAACACCACAGGGTGAATTTTGTTAAAATTCGAAATTAACAAAACTAATTCTCAATGTGCGCTGGAAACTGTAGACTGTAATTTAATTGAGTAATCCTATTGGTCCAGCTTCCCCAATACAGGCCTTTAAGTGGAGGGGTCTGAAATCCAAAATGTTCAAATCATCCCAATTTCTTCTGTCCAGCTTCCCCAACATAGGCCTTTAAGGGGAGGGGTCTGAAAACAAACCGCTAAATTACCCTGTGTTTATTTGGAACCAAATGTGTGGGTGAAATCATAATTGCCATATGCATTTGACCCAATCTATAAAGCAAACTGCTAGCCTTTTAAGTGTGCAGGAAAATCGAAATTACACAGCACTACAAATGTAAATTGCTTTTGTTCATTGACCAGTTTGATTATTTCTTGAAGTCAAATCTGTATAAAGTATTGTGATTTGTGTTTTTCCCAAACAACTTGCGTGATTTATTTGTGTAAAAAGAAGTTTAATTGGGAGCCACAAAGAAGGTGGTGTGTGTTGTTTTAGTGCGATCTCTATTACCTATCTTCCAAATAAATACAAATATATTTCCTATACCCCATCTTGGTTCTTGGCTCACTCTGGGCACAAGGGGGGATATATGTGTGACTGTATATGAGTCTTCAGTAAGGTCAGCGCTAAAAACCTAAGCAAATATTGCAGGGCTCCTTGATTGGGGGTGGGAAGGAACTCCCCAGGTCAAGGATGGTCTCAATATAACATGACAGAAGCATAGAATTGAGTGTGTTGGTGCTGGCAGCAGTCAGTGGAGAACTTCATGGGCCTTAAGAGCAGCCATCAGGTGTGACCATGTGGACACCCTTGTTCTGGTGCACCTAAGATAGGGTAACTTTGGGAAAAAGTCCTAAGGCACCCTGAAACTGGCTGGTGACCTGAACAGAACACAGCATGCAGCGCCTAGTCCAAAATTGCACTGGAAAAAGACATATGTGATCGGCTGTTCATGCCCATTTGTTCGCAGGCACATTTCCTCGCTCCCCACTTGTTCACAACTTTAAACACATTTTTTCCTCTCAAGTATATATGGGGGGTTGGGTTTGGGTATTCAATTATGGTGGAGGGTTGCGGGGAGGCGCCCCCTGCATTTTACTTGTGTGGAAATGTGTTTAAAAAAAGGTTTTGTTTTAAATATGCGAACAAATGGGCCTCAATTATATCTATACAAACAAACAACACAGAACAGATCAGGCAACAATGGCTTCAAATCAACAGTGATACCAGAAGTTGTAGATATAGACACATCTTAGTTGTCTGGCAGGTACTGTGCTATAACCCCTGCCTCATGTCACAAGGACAACATTTTAAGGAAGATGCTGGCAAAGGAGTCGTCAAAGAGATCATGTAGGGTAAACCCAGCCTACGGTTAAGGTTTTAGGTTGGCAAAAATACATCTCCTTTGAATTACTAACTAAAAAAGCGGTTTAACATTAACTAAATGGGTTTCTTCAGGTTCGAGTCGAATTTGAACCAGTGCCTTAGAAGTGCAGACAGATGACAAGTATCAGGTCTTAGAGTCATTCTTTGTACACCAAAAGCAGATGGATGCAAAGCTGTGAATATATCTTGACCACTATCAATTGATCTAAGCTTCAATTATATGGACTTTTAGCTTAATTATTACAACATACTAATTGTTTTAGAATAGTTTAATATTTGCAATTATTACTGAACTTTTAAGAGGGCAGTTTCATAGTTTTTACTAGAACAAGCTGGAAACATGATGCCTTTTTTGTATTTGTTTATGGTTTACGAGTAGTAAACCTTTACAAAACACAAACAATCATGTTACAAAAGATTAAAAACACATAAAACATAGAATTTTGACATACATTAACAAAAGAATAAAATACAGTCAACAGCGAAAAAACTAAACATCACCATTCTCAATGTAGCTCACAATCACCTAAGCCTTGAAGTGCTGCATTTACCCATTTTACTTGCAGAAAATGTGCAAGCTTCTTTACTAAACAGTTCCTCAAACCGATCATTAGTAGTATTTGGGCATATAGTGAGTGGATCATTTACCAAAACTTTTTCCAGAACACAAAAAAAGGTTCTAGCGGTCAATTTTACAATAATTTTCTTTTCTGTTTACAGCTTCATTGTACACAGTTAACATTTACGACCTAATATTTACATCAAAAACAAAATGATGCCTTTTTCCCATGTTCATATTTTTTGAAAATGTGAAAAACGTACTTAAGAATATTCCTTTCACAATTGCAGGGCATTACTTATTTCAGAAGAGTAATTTGATTACATCCTACCAATAATTTGTTAATGCAGATGACTAGTAGTTTTTACTCTGTTAGGACATGCTTTGGGACTTTTCTCTCACAACTGGCCTACTTACAAATGCTTTGGATAACTTAACGCTGCCTGAAGAAGGCATCTGCTTGCTGAAACAGATGTCAACACCATAGCTCTAGAATCTATCCACTCAGGGTCAACAAGTGACCAACAAATGCAGCATATGAACTAGTTCAGGCGGTTTTTCCCCTGCTCGGCATGAATGTGGGCCTCAAACGTTTGCGAAAAGGCGCAACTTCAACTCACATAACTGGAAACTGGCTTGCACAATTACCTCTTCCTTTCGCTACCCATGAGTACCCATCACATTTCAAAAAGTGACCGAGCATTAACAATGTATTTTTGTAAACAAAGGTGAGATGTTTCTGTCTTGAAGAAAATGTAATGCACCAGACTTATCACAGCATTTGATTTAATTTTTCTAAGACCACTGAATCTCTAGTTCATTACATCATTTCTAAATGCTGTTATTCTATGCATTGATATTTGTCTTGGCACATGCAAATGCTATTCTGCAAATAAATTAGAGCATAGCCCCTAGGGTTTACGTTATGTTGAGGCATGGTAAAAAAAACACCAGCCACAACTCACTTGACCTGTGGCATGCTACCGAGACCCGGAATGTCCAAGGGAGACTTATAGGATAGGCACAATCATGCATGTACAGTAAGAGGGCTATTGGAGTTTCCACATAAGACAATCTTCCAGTAGCCCTAAACCGCTGCTCAGGGTTCAGGTACCCACAGAATACAGGCTAAGAACCACTAGCTTATCCCTATAAAAGCCATCAAGTCCAACATTGCTCCGTCTGATCATTTCCAGTTGATATAGAGTGCCATGGGTCAGGGATGTCATGTGGGTGTCTCCAGGGGTTGCAGCTGCGACCACTGAGGTCTCCCTTACTACCCCTACAAAAAATGAAAACTATTTTTTATTCTTTTCATGTAAGCTCGTGGGCTGTGGCCAGAGCCACGTGGCTCTTTGTTTCTGGAGTGGTGGGATTTCTTGTCCATGCTTCTTAAAATAAACACAGGGGGTTCCACAGGTGTATAACTTTGAGCAGTGACCCTAAATAGGAAAGAATAGGAATAACAAATAATGTGTCTTTCTGGAATTTTATACAATTGCTAGACTCATTAAAGGTTTATTTCAGGCACACTTCAAGGGCTGAGTCACTGATTTAGTCTATTCTTAAACACCTCCACTTTCATCCTTCTGAGGTCGATAAATGAGTACCAACACAGGTTGGGTGTTATTGTATGTATATTTGTTCTATAGAGAGCGCTTAAGTGTAAGTGCTATATAAACACACCATTATCATTTGGCTTGGACGTCTGCTTGCATTCACATGAATTAGGTAATATGGGCCTACACACACTAATATTAATGATACATATGGTGATCCATTTTTGTATGAAATGTATATCACATTATAGTGATATCGTAACCATATTTTTTCATAGTGTACTTAGGAACAATGCTATGTGATGCCACTTCCTGTTTTGTCCAGGGGTGAAATGTCGTGTTCCATTGCTTCCCGTGATGTCACTTTGGGGTGGGGTCATATGGCATCACTTCATGTGATGTCATCAGAGGTCAAGTGTTGTGTGATGTCACTTCTGCTACCCCTGGCATTTTGGTGAAATGACATCCCTGCCAAGGGTGTATGTAAATCACTTTCCCAAGGAATTTGGCCAATTACAGGTTCATGACAGGTAGCAAAAGGTGTGCACAGTAGACCCTGGGGGTTTTGTATGCGTCCTAGTGCCAGACGATTTTGAAGATCACTTTGAAAATGCGCAAGCAAGTCCCACAATGAGACTTCATGCGATTAATATAGGTGGGAATAGGAATATCACACTGCCCAGTACATCCCTGAGGATTGAGCATATAGGGAATTATCGAGGCTGGTATGGAACACACACGGTCACTTCCCGCGAGTTCCTTGGTCTGCATGAAAGTATGTTCAAATCCTGTTTAAACCCGGATGAAAAAACATGCATTTAAAAGAAAAAATATGACTGAGCCTGACGAATTTAAGGTGGTGAGAACGCTCCGTTTTCAACATATACTCTGCGGCTGCTAATTAATCATGTGACTCGAGATATAGGATGTATTTCTGTCTGTCCCAAAGCCCAACAAATTACTAAAAAGTGTCTATTCGAATCCCAAATTTTTTGGGGAAAAACAACATTTATCAAACCCAGACGAAAACATCTGTTTCCCTGTATTTCAATGCGCTTGCACAAAAGCAAAAATGTGACAGTACAATAGTGGCTTTCAGGAAATGCAGAGACAGATCTAAAGACTTCAGTGGCTCTAGGAGGCCGAAAATGCATCAGTGCACACCCACTCTTTAAATCAAATAGGCAGCCCGAATGCCTGCAGGCCTGGCATCAGGGCCTTTTAACTTCTGCAATCAAAATGGGCCCCCACATATTGGTCATTTGGGGTTTTAGCCTCCCAGGCTTCCCAGCTGACTGTCTTTCTTTGTTCTGTCATGCAGAGGACATTAAAACTACCTGCAATGAGCTTCCACTTTTGCTTTATTTAGGATTTGTATGAATGATAGAAGACGGGAGAAGGGTAAACGCAAGGGACACCTTCATTCATATAATGAAGAATTGGTTAATACAAGTGGAATTATGAGGAGGGCAGTAAAGTACCATAAAGCTCAATCTAATTTACCTTGGGAAGTGATGTATGCTCTTATTAAGAAAACTTGTCAGTCCTATAAAAACTGGATTCTGAATTCCCGTGCCAAAAGATTACATGAAGACTCCGAAGCCATGTTGGGCAATCTTGTTAATAAATACTCGAGAGCATTCTGAAAACAAGTCAATAGAATAGATACTTCACAACCATGCATGGAAATCAATGCTGTAAATGAAATGGCATGGGTAACTCACTTCTATAATGTCTTTTCAACTAAGAACCATGAGCCTTGTGCCATGATGTCAGTTTATGTAAACGGCACTGACTTAAATATATGTGATTTTTGCCCAGAAACTGTACTCTGTTCTATTCGGCACCTTAGCTCCTCTCGTGCCCCTAGTCCAAACAATCTTACCGACGCTCTGTTCAAAAGTGATACTGAACTATGGTTGGAAATTCAATCTTCTTTGTTTCAGAATGTTGTGAGTTTGGGTATCAGGCCTGCGTCTTCGTCCACAGGATACGTAATTCCAATCTACAAAAGGGGAGCTCGTTCCTGCCCCCTAAATTATCGGCCGATTGCGATCCAAATGACAAAAGCAAGGTTTTTGCATCAATCCTGTTGAAACACCTTGAATTATGGCTAGCAGATTGCCAGATTTTGAGCAAATGCAAACAGGTTTTAGACGCAATGTAGGACCTTCGCTAAATGGATTAGTGATAAATTGCTTATAGCAATTGTCTTGGTCTGGGACCTACGAATCTATTTATGTTGCATCGCTCAACCTTGCATCTGCTTTTGATGCAGTAGATCGTAATAAATGATGGTCAAAATTAAAAGTGTGGGCATACCTTCAGGATTGCTGCGATTGATTGACGGATTGTATAGTAATGCAAAGATCCAAGTTAGCCTAAATCATCAGGGAAACTTATCTCAGCCTACCCCTGCCATGTGTGGAGTTAGACAGGGTTGTGTTTTAGCAGCTTAGCTATTTAAACTATACCTTGCAGATTTCGATGATTCCCTACAGTCCTAAGCTTTTGTGTCACCTAAATTAGGTAATTTAAGAATAACATCTTTGGCCTACGCTGATGATTTCATGCTTTTTAACTGCACCGCGGTTGGCGTTCAGAGATTGATTAACGCATTTGTGAATTACATCGAGGATCATTCCCTGCGAGTCACCCTGGAAAAAATGAGGATAATGCAGTTTACTAGAAGAAAGAGAAAGTGCTTTTATCGATGGAAGATATGTGAGACAAAATTGGACATTGTCCATTCTATCATCTATTTGGGCTTTCGGATAAACTCTCATCCCAGTATTGGGAACCAAAAATGGCGGCTTAATAGTCGAGTCTTTGCTCTCTCTTCTCAGCTGATGAAGATTGATCAAAAATGCTGTACATTTTCCATTAGGCTGGCTATCAAATATTATGAAGCCAAATGTATAAATAAGCCAAGAGATAGCTTTGCAAGGATAACAAGGTTTACTCATACAAAATACAAGTGCCAGCAAAGAACTCTGCTGCTCGAGAGCGCTCTGGTCTTACATCATCAAGCATGGGTTTATAAACACGAAAAGCGTCATTCATATACAGGGCATTTTGGTGCTCCTGATTGGAGGCACCCTACACTGGGCCTGTTCCATAGGGGATAGCAGGCGATGATTGGCTGGTTCTTCCCCATCAATCTCAAAGCACATGGGTCAGCTGGGCTCATCCTTGTTGTGAAGGTCAGGGCACAGAAAAAATACATTGTATTTTATCCAAGCTAAACAACTAAAACCAACTATTCACTCATTATAGCAGGCACCTGGGCGGCACAAGAAAGGGGTGCCAGGGAGAGGGGAGGATAAAATACAGTCATGCTGACCCATACATTCAGGACTTCATTAAGACCGCAGTTCCTGCACCCAAGGTCTCCCCCTTGGGTTTGATCTGTGATTTACACTTCCCGGTACCTCATGTTACAGTAGACGTGTGTTGCTGTTAGAGAGATATACAGTTGTGTAGGCTTTAGATCTGTGGTGGGCATATTAGGGAGGTTATGACCTGGGGGTCGGATGCTTATCACTACATCAAAAGGTATGGGGTTGGGTTGGTGGAGTGTGGCTGGCTCTGGCCTGGGTGGGTGGGGGTCAGTGGCTCGAAAGCAGGTTAGTGGAGATGAATGGACGCAGTGCGGAGCCTGGTACTGTCTCACGCTCTTCGCAGGGAATATTCCTAGAGGCGATAATAAATATTCGCAACACTGGAGGGACAAGAGGAAAATGGGCTTCCATGATAACAGGGCTCGTGCGGACCTGGCCTGTTGTGCTGATATTGGGCTTGGCAACCCTGTGTGAGCTTGGGACATGAGTATCGCAGGCCAGCAGCTTGTCGTTTCTTGGCCTAGTACAAAATTGAGTTGTGGGATAGGGACATGGCTAGTGCTATATTTTTAAAAAAAACAGATGTTGCAGCCAATGTCGGCTTGAGTTCCTATCTAGAGCGAAGCCTTTGTGCCTCTCTGGTTCCTTTCTCAGATGGCCAAGGGTCTGCACCAGGGGTGCCTGTATTGTGGCTGCAGCAATATATGTACAATTCCGAGAAATAAAGTTGGTACCCTTTAGTGCGCTCCTTGGGAAGAATTACTCAATCACTTGGTTATGTTAATTCCAATTTGTTTATTCAGTATAGGTTCTGGATACTCCATACACTTAAAGTTTCAATAAACAAACTTTGTCTCCCAAATTGCCTCCCAACACGTGTTTCCCCATGACTTTAGCCACAGTTCCTCAGGGGAGATTCCTTGTCATGTTTCTCATAATTCTGATTCAGTATTGATTGGTATTCAATTTTCTCTCTCATCGGCTCTCTATTTGTCTTCCTTTTGTTCTTTTTCCCTTTTTTCTTTTTTTCTTTTTTTCTTTTTTTCTTTTTTTCTTTTTTTCTTTTTTTTCCTTGTGTGTAGATTCTTGTGGATTCAAAGATGTTCCTTTCTCTCGGTACGATTGCCTCTGTGCATCCGTGGTTCCCATGGCTAGTGCTATTCACCTACTTCAATGCATTGCAGGGCCTTTATACAAGACCCAGGGATGTAGACTGTTTCCCCCATGTATGTTATATAGCCGTGTATGGGGTTTGCCTTATTTGGAAGCACCTAGGGGGGTGACATAGGCCAATTTCAATTCCAACAATACCCAAACTGTTGTATGGGATCGAAACTTATCCATCAGAGGTAATTAACTATCTTCCATCTTTAGAAGCAATTTTCTGTTGAAAAACAAGGTTGCCAAACTGCATGCCCATAGCACTTCTAAGATACACATTGGGAAGCATATCTTTGAAAGCAAGAGCTGATTGGCCAATTCTTTCTTTATTCCGCAAGATCCTGTGTCTCACTGCAGGATCCTTTTATGTTGATCTAAATGAAGTCTTGCGGAACCATAATTGCACTTGGATGCTTTCAATTGCGGAAAGATGTATGGCTACCTTAGCAGAAACGTAATACACAATTGAAGATTTGGAGCAAGCTCCTGTGCGGGTGAAATTATCATTATTTAATGTGGGATGTTTTAACCCACGCATCAAAGCCCTACAACAGTACTGTGCATTGCTTGCAGCAGAAACATCAGAATGGCCACTGGAAAGCATGCTGCTCGCTCAAAAACCATCCACGATTGCGCAGTAAAAACCGGAAAAATAGGCTGCCACCCCCTTTTGCCTATATTAGTGAGCACAGGAGTTCACTGCCTAAAACCACCATTGGGCTACACACACAGTAGCCTGAAACCACTTGGAAATAGCAATACTGATTGCCAAAAGCAACCCAGAGCTGTTTGGGAATTCATTTTCTTGATTGTCAAAATGTGCTAAAATCATGGCTCACAAATCACCAAAAAGATCCAACCTTGTTGTTGGGTGTTCCACATGACTCTACCGCAAGAATCCACATCAATACAATGTCAGCAAGAATCATATGCTATCAAGTAAGATCCCCTTTTAAAAGATAGACAACTGTCAAAAATGTGTGCAATACCGTTACTCACCTCTACCAGAAAGCCGGCGTTTTAAAAACATGTGTGTAAAATGGAACAACTGAACCCAAACTATGCCAAAGAAAGACTTGCTAAGAGGTGGATACCATTTAAAGCTATATTCTGAAACAGAAGACTTGATTTAAAGATATGTTGCTTACCTTAAGTTATAAATGTTATATTTTATTTTACAAGGAACTAGGTTGCAATTGATCAGGAAGCAACTTGATGCAGTTCAGACTTCAAAAGGCTTGCCTTTCATGAGAATCCTTCACATCTGGGGACTCTACACCACAAGGCAGGAGATTGCATGGACATGTTAATTAGAACTGTTGTGAGAGGGAGGAGATTTCCCCTGCTGGCCGGAGGAAGAGACAATGGATTCTTTCAATTGAATAAAATATGCTGATTTGGGTGTGACTGGCCAACAACTCCTGGCAGGAAACAGGAGCTGTGACCTCTGAGTCAGAGCCAAGATCTGGGGGGGGGCGGACCAGACTGAGATGTGAATTCAATTGAGAGCAAATATATGTTTTATAAAATTGCAATTTACAAAGTGTTCCAAGCTGACAGAAATGTCAAACTTGGAGGTTCTTAAAATGACAATTTCACTCACAGTTCAAGATTAAGCTGGACGCCAGGTGATGCTCTGAGACCAAACCCCGGGATTTATTAATATTGTAGATACAGTGTTTTTGTTAGAAACATGAAAACTTACAGTAATATGCTCAGAGAGGGTGTGTATGTCTGTGTAAAATTTGGTGCAGAACCGATATTGCGAAACCCACCGAAAATGAAAATAAGTTGTCATTTCTGAACCCAAGCTCGTAGAGGCATGGGACGTGAACAGAGACATGCCTTCATTCATCTGTGATGTGTATATGTATTATGAACAACTTGTGTGTCTGGGAAACCTGGTTGTTATGAAAAAATAATTTTCTAAGTAAAAGCAAGGGGGAGTTTCTTCACTGGATTGTAAAATACAGCATCACTCTGACACAGGATGACTCACTATTCCCTTCTCCAGTCAGGTGCCAAGGGAATTCTCTAACCTATCAAATCCTCAGGGGGTTGGGCATGTAGAATCAGCCTTCCCACCCACTTTGAAACACATAAAAAGAGACTGCATAGGACAGGCAAGGACACACTAATTTTTCCACTTCAACTGATTCCTGCGCAGCACTCGGCCAGACCAGATCCAGATAATATCCAGACAGAGACTCCAAATAGATCCAGAGACCAGACTCTAGAACCAAGCTCTAGAACTTGAAGCAGAGAGGTCTAATCCACAAGCTGAATCCTCTTTAGCAGGCCCCAAAATCTTTTGCAACCTGATTCTCCGGGCTGGGCTGTTCTATTCTAGCTAAGAATTCTGTGCTAGAACCAAGGTCCAGACCCAGAAAGCAGTGCTGTAATCCAGAACCGTCAGATCCAGTCCGAGGGACTGAGCAGCCCAGAGGCCGTGCTGGGAGCAGAACCAGTTCCCCGAGACCGTCAGGTGGCGAGTGAAGTCCAAACCTGACCAGATCGGTGATGAGGCACATTTCCATTCCATTCCAAAACTAGGAGTGAGTATTTAGTCGAGGAACTGTGCATAGTCATCTCTTAGTCTAACGTAATCTTATCCCATCCATTTCAACCTGTCCAGAACTGCATTTTGAATTTTGTGTCCATCCTGTGATTTTAAATCGGTAAAAGCGCATTTGTCATTCTGAAATCTTGACTTTATTTCAAAAACTCTACCTCCACAAAAACATCCATATCTTTTGAACCGTATGTCCTAGAAGCTAAATTTAACTGTCATTTTAAAGCTAAGATCCTCAGCTTTCCAACAATCCAACAACAAGCTATTTGTAAACATGTTAGAAATAGCTGCTTCTTGCTTTCCACTGAATATCCTTTAGTGAATTAAAAGCATTTTAGCACATTTTCCCATCCATTGCATCACATTTAAAAGCATTTGACCTGTGTTTTAAAATCATACCTGTTTCTCTAAACTAAGCTTGCTGGGGGGGTGGGTACTGGAGTTGAACTGCTTCTTGATTGTATTCCTGAAACCTGTGTGCCCTCATTTCCATCTCTTCATATTGCATAGGGGGGGTGAGTAGTCAAGGGGGAAAAAGTGATTATATTATCTTTTGATCAAGTTTATTCCTGTGTTGCATTCTTTCTCATCTTGCATTTCCTTGAAACCATATAAAGTATTCCCTGCTACCTTATTCTCCTGTTCCTACTCCTAAGTGATTAAAGAGTTTGTGCTATTGTAATATTACCCACTGTTGATCACTGTCATATTCATAAGAGTGCTATCAAATATTATTTTATTCATAAAAGTGTGATATATATATATATATTGTTTAATTCTTCAAATAAACCTTTTTAATTTGCAAAACAAACCTACTTCTTGGCTCAGTGAGGTCAGGGGGATTCAAAGAGAGGGGCGTTATATAAGGGCTCATCATCCAGATTTAAGAACTTTGACATAGAAAAAAATATATAAATAAGGGCTTCCATTGGGCATCCCAGACTAGGCATTGACTTAGTTGGAGTGCTGGATTGAAGTCACTTACATTAAACATGACTGGATGTATTCCATAAATGCCCTGCACTCCTATCCTTCTTTGAGTAACTTATCCACTGACTACAAAAGGCAGGGTACTATCGCCCCCTTCCTAAATATCTATCATGGCCGAGTAGCTAGGGCTATATTTGTACTATTTCGTTGGTATCTAAAACTAACAAGACAGATCCTAGCAAGATATGGTCAGATCTCAAAAGAGAATGTTATGTGTAGATTCTGCTTTGAAAAGGACACTTGTGAAACCCTAAGACACTGCTTGATTGAATGCAAATCATTGTTGTATAACACAAAACTATATTTTGATACATTTTTACCATCAAATCAAATTACTGACAACAAACAACTTTGGAACATATGCCTAGCGGGAAGAACAACCTCTGCAGTTGTTGCAGTGATAGGATTTATAAAATCTCTGGAACTTGCAGCAAATCGTACTTAACTGCCTTGAAAGGGGCCCCTAGGGGTCCCTTACGTCTATGGAAACAAGGCGAGTCACCACACACGATAGATACGCCAGACATGAGGTTGTATTCCCAAAGCTAGGGTTTATTGCAACATCAGTTACATATATACAAAATGCATATCAAACAATCAGCTATGACATGTTTAACACCCCCCCTTTATTGGGTTTCTTTGAACTTGGTGTGATGATGGACATTTTCGACAACTGTGACACCTTCAAACATCTATTCTAGTAACAATTTGCAATTTGTGAGTGCGGAGGCATCTTTCAGTTGTTGAACAGAACACAGCGCTTCTGTTCTTGGAAGCGAGCTACATACGGGGGGAGAGTTGCATTCCAGACCTTGCTATCTATAAGGTGCTATTCGTGTCCTGGGAGACGACACCCTCTAACGGGGCTCAGCAAAGGAGGGCCGTAAGAAGAGCATAATTCAAGCCTTTGGCTGCTTTATTCTAACATATTCTACCATATAACAAGACTGGCTGGCAGTTGCGAAATTATTAAATGCCCTGCAGCTCTGCTTCAAGGCTACATTCGGGAGGGAGCCAGGCATTCTTCCTGGCGCTGCCTACGTTGTGTTTCAACAAACTCTTGTTATCCTTGCGGCCCTGCGGCCCTGCGGCCTTGGCCTTTTACGTGCAGACAACAATGTTTTACAGTCGAGCAGTGTAAGCAGAAAATGTACTGCAAAGCAATAAGAACAGAAAGCAATGAGCAATGGTTAGAAAACAAAATGGCGATTCTTGTTGCATCAAAATTACCGTTCATTGGCAAACTCGGATACCTATATTTTGTCATATTGTGCATGAGACGGTTGGCCCACGGCCATCAAAATACGTTTGCGGTCACAAAGTAGAGGTATCCATTTTTCTAGACTGACAAACCCTCCTTTGGCCGTATGCCAAACGTCTCATCTATTTATTGAAACCTCCTCTAGTGATGATGAGTCTGAAGTACTTATGTCTGAATTTTGCATACTTTAGTAAACATCATCATCTTCATCAATATCTATAGCCATCAACTCTTTTACTGTTTTCATCTCATTTGTGTCTTGGTCAGCTCGACCATGAGTTTGTTTTTTTCTTGTCATCATATGCACACATCCCTCCGTACATCCCTCAGTTACCTCAGCACAAACTATTGGTAGGCAGTGTATGCAACAACAGCACGTTATGAATATTCCAAACACCACTACTAATATTGAAATCAATTTCCATCCCCAAGAACGCAGTATTCCCCAAAACCAAGACCCTATTCCCCAGCTTCCTTCTTCAGTAGGGAGTTCGGAGCTGAGGACATGCATTTTCTATATCACTTCAAAGATCGTAGGGGAATAGTCATCTACATATACACAACACGCTGATCCCACTATTTTGCAAATTCCCCCACGATCAACCAGGATCACATCGAGAGCCATTCTATTTTGCAGCATCATTAACCTGATTCCTCTTTCTTACAACATCATGTTAAACAGTATATCTGTCATGGTGTTTATGGTATTTTTTAGTATTCTGGACAACTGCCTTATATTATAGGAGTTCACTATCTGCCCTAAGAATGGAATGAATGATTTTGCTATGTCAGTCGCTATCAAACGACCCTTGCGAGTTCTTTTGACTCTAGCTCTGGATAGTCCGGCCATGTCTGCTGTTTCTAAGAGGAATACTCCTGGGAACAGTAGACCTAGGTAACATGTACTTCCCCAGTTTCTGGGCAACCAAGGATATGCTTTCTCTCCACATATAAAATAAACTGGATCTCCCACATATACTGGTTCTATTTCCCATTTCAATACCACTGTATTCATGCAACCAGTGTATGTTCCGACTGAAAAGGAGCCTTTCTTTTTTAGACAAAAAGGGACAGTTCTTGGGCTATAATTCACCGTGTAAGATGGGGGGATTGCATCTTTGTCCCCATCTGTTCTTACACGAAACGTCATTACAGATATTCTTTCTGGTGGGGACAATCTATCCTGTCTGTTTTGTCGTGTTATCTTTCGCATACTTTTCCTCGTGGGCTCTGGGGCCATTACTTGTGCTTTATGGAATATGGAACAGCCCACAGGCTTCATTATTATTTCCTCAAACTCATTCATGTTGGTTCTGTCTAATTGACCCGTACTACTCTCATTCCATTTCCCTTAGAACATTGCACCTAAAAATGCACTACATGCAGAACTTAATGGTAATGGCTGTACATACCACCCTATTCCTTTCCCAGCATGCTGTGGTAAATGGGCACATACCCAGCAATTTGTATTCTTCAGAATTGCATGTGTCATGTTCATAAGTAATAACAAGGTGTTATTCCCAAAACCTTCCCTGTGTCTTTCTTCCATTGGGGGCAGGGTATAAGTAATCACCTGAACGGGGCTTTCAGTAGTGGATATATTAACTATTGGTAAAAACATTTCTAATGGGTGTATCGATTCCACATACCATAATATTAGGGCTGTCGTTATTGGTGCTGCCATGCTCATAAAGCAAATAATTATTGTCAGCGTCAGCATACAATTCTTTTTACCATGCGTTTTTCTTAAGCTTACAGTCTTTATAATTGACTCATTCTCAGCAGTGGTGCAGGAGGAGGCTGGAACCGGTCCCGACATGTTTCTCATCGTCCTTCTTCTTCCTTATTACAGTTCGTCATGGATATCTCTCTTTGTTGCACTTGCTCTGATGTCAATAAGTTCAACGTAATTGTCACAGTTCAGTTCTGCCAGTCCTTTATAGCCTGGATTTGCTTATTTATTTTTAGGCAAGATCACTTGTCCTTTCTCATACTGCTCAGAGGACTTTTGATCAGTTACCTTATTGCCTTAGTACCATGTGCCCCCAGCAGCTTGTCCACTCTGGTTCAGGACACATGTACTTTTTATGATCGCACCGAGGAGCCGCGAGTCTTGAATTGTCCGACTTGCACAATTCTCACGCTTCTCTCCTCTACACCTCTAGTTCCTTCTCCATCCATGAGCAGAACCAGAGGTTGACATAAACACCAAAGAACTGTGGATCACTTTGTCTTTTGATGCCGCAAATTGTATCGCCTCACTCCTGGTATCGTGTGATCCGTGAACAGTGCCGGTGCACTTCCAGATTCAGGCTCAAAGTCAGCCTGTGGCGCTACTGCAGGTGCTAGTGTGCGCCGTGCCAGTGATGCAGATTCGGTCTTTGGCGTGCTGGCAAGTGCTGGTGGGCGCCAAAGGGGTACACGTTTCGTTTCTGCTGGTATTTGCAAGGCAGATTTCGTGTCGGCCAACAGTGATGTTGATTTTGATGGGCAACGTTGGGGCACTCTTTGCCCTTCCCCCTTTTTGGCAATCATCTCAGGCTTTGTTTCGAGTTTCACTTCTCGTTTGGGCAGATTTGGTGGCTGCTTACTGGCAACAGTTTCTTCCGTTTCTGGGACCGCTGTCTCTTTCCGGTCATCTGGGTCAGGCAAGTCTTTCAGTGACGTTGGAATCTTTTTGGCATGGGTGGCATGGATCCACGACTTCCATCCATCCACCCATATCGCTGTCTGCGTTGCCAAGAGTACTTGATAGGGGCCGCACCACCTGGGTGCTAACGATGACTTTCTTTCAAAAATGTTAAGCAGCACCCAGTCTCCTGGCTACAGCGTGTGCCCTGGACCGGTGTATCTCACTGGTAATGTCTCCTGCACCTGCTGATGAATCAAACACAATTTCTGCATTAAAAGGCC
This sequence comes from Ambystoma mexicanum, assembly GCF_040938575.1. Taxonomy (NCBI): domain Eukaryota; kingdom Metazoa; phylum Chordata; class Amphibia; order Caudata; family Ambystomatidae; genus Ambystoma; species Ambystoma mexicanum. The sequence continues at coordinate 1,130,987,155 of NC_090932.1, read as the reverse complement.
ACAATAAGTACTAAGCACAGGATGTTCTACCTCTCCAAGTCGCTTTGGCTAAGGTGCGCACCAAACATTTGCCAGCCTCCCCATTACAATTTCGTATGGGGAGAGCCCAGTTTTAGCCTGTACAGATGTACGCATGCATAATAGCGCTATTGGTAATCCATCCACCCAACTCAACTTGCTTCCCGCACATATTTTACTGATCTTTGACTTGATAATCCCGTTGTGCCTCTCCACAAGACTGGCCGAACTCGGATGCCTTGAACTATGAAATCTCTTATCGATCTGAAGACCCACACATATCTGTAACACCACTGCACCCACAAAATGTGGGACATTATCGGACCATAAGACACGGGGCAAACCAAATCAGGAAAAATATTCCTTAAGCATTACTTTTGCCGTGCTCATTGCTGTGCAGTCCTTCAAGGGATATGCCTCCACCCACTTACTGAATGCACAGATCACCACTAAGACGTATTTTAAGTTTTGGCATCTCTCCATCTCTATGAAATCAAAATGGATCACCTCAAACGGCATAGAGGGCGGGCCAAAACTGCCTATTGGAGTCACTGTTCCCTTTCCTACATTGTGTGGTAAACATGTGATACAGTTCTGCACCAACCTCTCTGCATTCTTCTTTATGTTTACATTCTGCCATACTGTAGATAGGTGCTGTATTATCTTTTTCGCACAGATGTGGGTAGGGCTGTGGGCCATTGTGACCATTGCAGTCACATAGGAATTTGGCAACATCCAGTTTCTAGTTCCCTTGTCCACCCAACAACCTTCCAGATCTAACTCAGCAGAGCCTTGTTGTACAAACGGAGGCACAGCATAAGGCAAAACAAATTTTGCTCCGGGTTCTTTTACAATTCCCAAAAACTTAGTAGTACATCATTCAATTGGTGCATGTTAATTCAAATGAATCATCTTTATAGTCATAAAATACATTTATTTTCATATAATCATTAGTGTTTCATAGATTCAAGTTATACATCACAAACATAAATGTTATTCACTCATATATATACATTTTTTCTGACAATACATGTTGCTTTCATCTAGTTGCCTATCTTTTAAACTATGCGTTTCGGGCAATTAATGCCCTTCTTCAGGTTTTAAAGAGTATTGGATTATTTTCTGTAAAACATAAATTGACGCGTTTTTCAGATCAACTACACTAAAATATTCTGCTGAAACAGGTATCATTGTCAATATTGTAGTGACATCTGGCACTAAAGGAAATTGTGGATCTACTACCTTGTTTAATGCGCGCAAATCAATTATAAAACGGTATGGTACTTCATTGCCTCCTTTTTTATAAAGTGGAAGAATTGGGCTGTTGCATGCACTGCCGGTAATTTCTTCAATTACCCCTAATTTCACCAAATCTGTAAGAATACTCTTCAATCCTTTCTCAATTTCAGCCGAAATTCTGTATTGGGGAATTCGCGGTAGGATAACACCTTCTTTCAAAATGATCTTTACTGGCTCTATCTTCAAGCATCCTACATCGTTGTCATGCATTGCCCATATACAGGTTAGCACTTTACTTAGTTCTCCTGGTAAAGTTTCAGACATGAATTCTGAAACAGGGGCATCGTGTGGCCAAATCGCTAGGAACACCCCGTCTGCCGTGCAATGTATAACGGAACCTAATTTTTTCAACAAATTTAATCCCAACAGGTTCTCCCCACAATTTTAAAAAAAAAGGAAAGGACAACGTTCAGTGAATGGTCCTATAGTAACTGGGACTGGTTGGGACACTGGGTTTATGACTCGTGTACCTGCGAACCCTACGGAAACATTCTTTTGCCCTGACAGTGGTATATCCGGAACCAAGTGGTGGTCTATTGAACACTTCTGCACTCCTGTATCTATAAGAAAGCGGTGCTCCTCATTCCCGACTCTCATTTCTACGTAGGGTCCTCTCTGATTCACGGGAATAGACACTGGTTCTGACCCCTGTCTTGGGCTGTCCTATTGGGGAAATAACACATCGTCCGATGTGTAATCATTGCTGTTACTGTAATACGTGTTTGGCTGTGTATCGAAAAAGTTCCCACTCTTTCCTCTATTTCCCCCACTCTGGTTTCCATACTGTTGGTTTTTCTGTCCCTGGCTCTGGTTAGGGGCATTTTGGTTTTGGGCTTGGTTTTGATTACCTCCATTATTGTGGTGCTGCTGCATACTATTCCTATTTGGTCCATTCGCTCCTTGGTGTCCTCTATGCTGTCTCCTCTGACTAGACCCATTTCTATTCTGCAGATGCGGACATTGCGCTCGCCAGTGTCCTTCCTCCTTGCAATACGCACACTGATTTGGTCTCACTGTTCCCCCATGCATATTCGAATTACTCCTTCCTTGTGCATTCCCTCTCCCTCTATTGTGTCCTACTACTTGCTGTAGTAGTACCTGCGTTTTCAATAGGCATGCTTTCAAGTCTGCCCCCATCTGTTTCAACAACGATAATTCGTCCACCATTTTCTTCTGCCCTGGTGATGGTAACTGCTGCCGTTCATTATGTGACCCCTGCATTCCCTTCCGATGTCTCCCGATATCCTTACTCCTGTACCCAGGTGTAGTTAACATTTCGGCATAATCATTATCTAATTCATCTTTAAGTTCAAAAAGTCCATATACATGTTCTCTCACTTCTTCATCCCTCTCCCTACTGCGTGCTAATGCATTCAAATCTAACAATCGCTGCAGTGGTAATTTCCCAATTAACTGTTTCCATTTCTCCACCAAATATTCACCCATGCATTCCAACACTACCTGTCTTTCGTTGCTTCTTCGGAAGTCATATATCGAAGCCAATATTGTCATCCCATCATTCACGTCTATGTACATCTCTGCCTGCTGCTGCAATCCCACCTTCCTTTCTTTGCTGTTCGCGCTGCGAGTTATCCTCATGCATCCCCGTTGTTCAGCCCACTTCTCACCCCTGTGGTTTCAACTTCAACACCGGGAGGAACGGACGGTACCGAGTCTGTGTCTGAGGCGGGAGGTGCGGATGGGACAATGGGAACATGGAGTGTCTGTTGTGGGCCTGGTTGGCTAATAGGAAGTGTTACGTGCGCGGTCTGTGGCTGTGGGAGGGCTTGAGCTACCGGAGGCAGAGCTTGGGCTACGGGCGGGGTTTGGGCAATAGTTACTGACGTGTCTGGCCTCACTTCTGATCTTGGGCCTTGTTTTGTATGGGTCAATATGTTTTCTATCAATTCATCTGCTATGCGTAATTCTCGTTGTGGGTATATTTTTTCTATATTCAACTGGTCACGCCTACCTGCCCTTCTTAGACTCTCAGTCCACGCCTCCTCTTCTTTCTCTGCCGCTACTTCACTTTTCGATTTATGCCTGCGCGCATGCTTCGCTCTACTTCTAAATCGGAGCATTGCTTCTCTTCTCCAGTCTTTAATGGTTTCAAATGCTGCAGGACGTGCTTTCTTTCTTATCAACACCGTTTCCAAGTTATCTATTCTCGCTATCTCAAACCTACCATTAATCGGCCACTGATGGTCTTGTTGCTTTCTGGTTTGCCTATGCCAAGTCTCACAGAATATTATCGCACCCACTCCATACTTCACATACATCTCATACGCCGGCGTTCCCCCAGGTGGTACAATTTGGCCATCTTCCAAAGATTGTCTAACACAGTGGAAAAACCCTGCTAGGGTGGACAATACCCCAGGCATGTTTCAACATTCCCCCTGGTTAATCAACCTTACCTAGGGCGTTTGATTTTGCAAAGTCAACTCTCAACCAATATCAGGATTACTTTGAATCGGGGAATGACTCACCTGATAAATCAAGTCGTCTGTATACTGACGCACCAAATGGCGTCGTGTCTGCGTTTCTTGGCTTCCGCCTCGTTTCGGGACCCTCGCCTCCTTGTTCTCTAGCCAGGCACGTCCATCAGGGATCAGATGTGTGCAGATCTGCAAAGGAGTCTCTCATCACTTCTACAGTGCGCCCCGAACACCTCTTGATCCCGGCTCGATCGTCCCGTCCTCGCCGTTCTCCGCCTTACTCAATTACAATGTATGCAATGGAACAAGTGGGGGAGGGTCCCTGTTAGGGCACCATCTTGAAAGGGGCCCCTAAGGGTCCCTTACATCTATGGAAACCAGGCGAGTCACCACACACGATAGATATGCCAGACTGGAGGTTGTATTCCCAAAGCTAGGGTTTATTGCAAAGCAAAAGTCTCAGTTGGCCAACTCGGTCTCACGCCCCGCGACGTGTATCTCTAGACCTCGAGGGACGCAAGAGGTGAATTATGTACATCAGTTACATATATACAAAATGCATATCAAACAATCAGCTATGACATGTTTAACACCCCCCCCTTTATTGGGTTTCTTTGAACTTGGTGTGATGATGGACATTTTCGACAACTATGACGCCTTCAAACATCTATTCTAGTAACAATTTGCAATTTGTGAGTACGGAGGCATCTTTCAGTTGTTGAACAGAACACAGCGCTTCTGTTCTTGTAAGCGAGCTACATACGGGGGGGAGAGTTGCATTCCAGACCTTGCTATCTATGAGGTGCTATTCGTGTCCTGGGAGCCGACACGCTCTAACGGGGCTCAGCAAAGGGTGACCGTAAGAAGAGCATAATTCAAGCCTTTGGCTGCTTTATTCTAACATATTCTACCATATAACGAGACTGGCTGGCAGCTGCCAAATGATTAAATGCCCTGCAGCTGTGCTTCAAGGCTACATTCGGGAGGGAGCCGGGCATTCTTCCTGGCGCTGCCTACGTTGTGTTTCAACAAACTCTTGTTATCCTTGCGGCCCTGCGGCCTTGTCCTTTTACGTGCAGACAACAATGTTTTACAGTCAAGCAGTGTAAGCAGAAAATGTACTGCGAAGCAATAAGAACAGAAAGCAATGAGCAATGGTTAGAAAACAAAATGGCGATTCTTGTTGCATCAAAATGGCCGTTCATTGGCAAACTCGGATACCTATATTCTGTCATATCGTGCATGAGACGGCCCACGGCCATCAAAATACGTTTGCGGTCACAAAGTAGAGGTATCCATTTTTCTAGACTGACAGCCTAATTAGCCTTGTTGTTGAAGGAGATAAATGTGTGATGAATTCTTGCATTGATTGGTGGTATGGTATATTCCGGCAAATACGTTTTTAACAAACTGTGTAAGACTAATTAAAAAAGGGTTTAATTGTTTACATACTTATTTTAATTGTACCATGTGATTTTTTTTATGAGATCTGATTGTAAATGATTGTAAATGAAATATACTTTTAATGTGTAATATATTAAAGGTTGAATGTTTTTAACCAATAATATTTTTTTTTAAATTATCTAGGATTTTGCCCAGATTGAAGCCTCAAGTTCGGGCTAATGATATGTGGATCATTCCTAAGGAGGCATCAGTGTTCACAAACTAAAGGAGGTGTCACTTTAAATGGGCATTTGTTTGCAAAAGACAGATCACTCCAAAAGGTTTTCAATTATCGTAAACATGTTTTACTCTGCTTTTGCCTTTTTGGTGGGGAACAGTGGATATGGCTGGGGCTTAATTAAGTTCAAGGTGGGGGTCATGTTATGCAACCACAATGATAAAAACTGGAAAAACACCCATTGGATTTTTTTTAATTAGGAAAATATGCTCTCCATTTATTTAAAATAGACTTACCCCAACCAAAAGGCATGAACATAAAACAATGATCTGACAAGACAGGACAAGAGAGCAGCCATTCCTAGGTCGGATTTCTGGGTAACTACTTAAAGAGTAGTGTTTTTAGTTTCTTTTTGAACACCGAGAAGTTGGGTTCTAGTCTAAGCCTGACTGGAAGATTATTCCACTTTCAGGAGGCTCTAAATAGAGAAGATCGTCCCAGTCCATTTCCTTTTTTTATACGGGTGGTCCTCACTAGGCCTTGCACCATTGATTTCAAAGATCATCCAGGTTGATATAGTGATATTTGCTCTTTTCAGTATAATGGGGCAGTGCCATAAAGGTAGTGGTGAACTATTGACACTGACTTAAAAGTGATGCGATCTTCTTTAGCTAGCCAGTGTATGGATTTTCTGTCTTCTGTGACATGGTCCCCTCTCGATTTTCTTTTGATGACCCTCACCGTGTCATTTTGAATGACTTGACACTGGACTATACAGCTTTTATTGGCTCCCAGTAACAAAGCGTTTCCATAGTCTAGCCTTGAAAGTATGATGGCTCTGCCAATGATTGTGCAATTTCTTTCATTCAAGACAGGTCTTATGTGCCACAGTAACCTTTGGTACTATCTGCAGTTTTTCTTTAGGTAGGCTACATTGGCATTTGCTCCTAGTGTGCATTCCAAGTACACGCCTAAAGTTTTTACTTTGTCAGAGACTGAGATGCTCGAGTTTTTTATGTTAATCCGGGCTGAGCTTGGCCCTGGCCTGAGCAGATCCAAAGATCATGACTCTGTTTTGCTGCTATTTAAACAGAGCCAGTGTGTTTTCATCCAGGCCTTGATTACGTTGTAGATACTTGTTACAGTAGAGCTATCTTTGCTATGACACCCACTTAGTTCTACTATTAATTAGTTGTCGTCGGCGAAGTTAGTAAATAGCACGCCCATGTTGTTGAGGAGGGTGCAGAGACATCGAACATATAGATTGAAGAGAAGAGGTGACAAGCTGGCGGCCTGTGGCATGCAACAATTTATATCTATGGGTTTAAAAAATGTGTTGCCCTAATGTATCTTTGAGCTATGTTCTGCCAGAAAGGAAGAAATCCAATCTTTGGCATCCTGAGAGCAGTTACCCGATAATGCCATTGCTTCTTGGAGTTTATGGTGATCCAACAGATCAAATGTTGCTGATAAGTCTAAAAGCATCAGCAAGCCGGTGTTTTCTTTTTTCTATAATGTTCAACATTCTGGTCTGGAGGTGAAGCATCGCAGTCTCGGTGCTATGTGAACCTCTGAACCCAGATTGTTGCGCATTGAGTAGATTCTGTTTGTCTACGTATGTTTGTAGCTGGTTAGTAGCTGCTTCATCAAGAATTTTCAATAGTAGATTGCAGTTGGTGATTGGGGGAGATTTGATGGATCTTGTTGGTCAAGCCCTGGTTTTTTGACCAGTGAGGTAACCGTCACTACTTTAATAGCTGCTGGGAATTTTTTCTCTAAAAGAGGCATTGGTTATTCTACAAAAAAGTGGAGCGAAAATATCTATATTTCCAACACGGTTTTCGGGTGTAAGTTGTTTTCTGAACAGGTTGTCTGCCTGAGGGAAGAGAGAAGCTTCTTCATTTCTTCTAAAGTGAAGGGATTAAACTTAAATTTGTCCTTTCGCGGAATGGAGATTTCTAGATTGGTCAAAACAGATTTAGCTTCAGTGGATATCTGGCAAAGACTGATGACTTTGCAAGCTTTCTGGATTTTTGCGAAGAAGGCGAGTTGGACCGTCTCACAGTCGTCTTGTGAAGGTTGAAAGGGAGGGGAAAGAGTTGGAGGTTTTTCCACTGATTAGAGGATTTGAAAGAGCTTTCCTGTGGAGTTAGCAGCCTAGAGATTTGCCCGTTATAAAAGAAAATTCTTGACCTCTATAAGTTTGTTTTTGTACTGCGTGTCCAGTTCTTTCCATGTTTTCTTATTTTCTTCCGTTTGGCTTTTTTGCCACTGTCTTTCTAACTTCCTTTTCTCTTTTTTCAGGTTTTTGGTTTCTTCGTTAAACCATTTTTGATAGTGAGATATGTGCCCATGGAATACAAAACTCCACCAAATGGAAATGATTGTGCCCCCAAAAACATTGATCAATTTTCCACTGGCCTTTTGCACCAATGCATTCTGTTATTATCATATGCAGGCATGTGTTCCCAACTGTACGCAATGGGGTGTCCAAACATCATTTTAAAATGGGCCCCGCATATCTTGAACCAGCCTTGCATGCAGGGGATGTAAGTGCATGTAACCTATTTAACACGAACCTCGGAAGTGAGGTTTGCCTGCCTTTGGAGGCCTTTGGGGCAGGGAGGAGAGAAACAATCTTGAATATCTGCGGCTATTGAGATAAAAAAAAATAACATTATGGTATTTTACTGGGACTTTCATACAAAACCCCTTAAGTACTTTGTTAATTCCTTCCCTGAAGCACACGGCGAAGTGTGAAAGGGCCTCATCACGAGTTTGGCGGTAATTCAGTGGCAAATCTTCTGCACTACTGCCAAATTGGTTGCCAGCACTCAGTCCCATGAACGTATTGTGGGATTCCGAGTGGTGGTGTAGCGGTTTTAGTCCCCATTTTTGGAGTCCATAAAACTCTGTTGATATGTTGGCAGATTTACCGTTAGTGGTAATTCCGCTGTGATAAATCTGCCAATTTTTGGCATTAAAGTGAAGGATTAACCTCCAGCATCACGATAAAGGTAAAGCCTCCACTTCAATGACAACTCCTAGTTTGGCGGTGAAGTAAATGTGGCAGTAATTTCGTTACCACCAACAAAAAAAAACACTGAACTGCCCACACCGCCGAACTTGTAATGTAGCACGTCTTTAAGGAAACAAACGCAAGCTGAAAACAAAAAAAGTACTTTAACTAAAAATGGCACCCTTGGCAATCTCCCCAGTGTGTACATTCAATGGAAATATGCAACATTAATATGGCTTGCCCCCAGTGCCAAAAGCTCACATGAGCATGCATTGCACACAATACACACGCACAAGCAGGAAGACTCATTCACTCGCTCACGCATAAACAAACCCAACACTTATATCCATTGGTAGAACTGTACCAAAAAAAAAGAAGTGGAACTGTGCCCTGGTGGGGGACAGAGTAGGCAGAAAGGGAGCAATGTGCAAAGCATAGTTCAAGGGTTGACAGGCAATTGAGTTTAAACGTGTAACTGCAATCGGATGGTAAAGTAGAGAAGTGTGCTTTAACTTCACAAAGAACAATTCCGTAATGGTGAAAATGGTTGCAAACAGTAGTGGAACTGTTAATAGTAAAAATATAAAAGTAGTGGAATGCCGCTCCCGACCGTTACTGCTCATTTCCACCACTGCCTATATCGTATTTAAAGGCATGCGCGCATATGCTTTTATCTGCCAAATTCATTTTTCCATGCAGTGTGGTTTTCCTCTTCTCTCCAATCCAGTTGCCCGTCCCCTTTTCTCAGGAACCATACTTGCTAAGACTTCTGCTTTCCTAATTCCCGCTCATGAATGTGATGTCCGGCGTGCCATAGAGGTCACATAATGTAAAGGACCTAGCCTGTAAGGCATTGCCCGGCCTGCTGCTCTAAACATTGGAGAAGCTACAAAGGCCGCGCTCATCTCATTCCAATTACGGCAGAGCGCGGCAGTGCAGGTGGCAGAGAGGCTTGCCAGGACATGGAGTGGGTGCCAGGGCGAGCGGCACACCCATTACCCGTCCCCTACCTCTGCAACCAGTTGGCTGTGAGAGACAGTTTGACCCTGCAATGCCCTGAGCACGAAAGACAGATCTCAGGGGGCGACAGGGACTTAACTATTCCGTGAGCAATGGCGAAGCTCCAATGGTGCCCGCAGTTGAGGCAATCGGCAACGTTTATCTCTACTCAGCAGACCCTAAATGCCTGCATTGCTGCCCATTGACCCTTGAGAGGGAGTAGGCCTGGGACAGAGCAGGGAGGGGATGGGGGCAGGGTTGGTGGCCACCCCTCTTGGTCCTCTCCTGCATACTTTGTATGCCTTCTTTCCTCCCGCAAGGCTGTCATTTAGAAAACAAATAACTTTATTTTTGTTTAAAAAAAAAACACATGTGTAGCGGTGCGCTGTGTGGTGCCAGCCACAACCATATAATGATCCCCCAGGTTGCTAAGCAACCAAGCTTAGATCCCAGCCTAGGCAGTGAGCTATACATGTGTTCCAATCCTTGCATTGTGCTGTCTGTTGCTTAATCTGCTCCCGCTGTCTGTCCTCCAGAAAAGACCCAGGAAGCATATCACAGTACATATTTTTTGCAGGACATCCTCAAAGTGGCATCTAGTGAGAATGTTGGCCTATATTGTGGGCACTGCATCATGAATGTGATATACAGTGGCATGGCTGGCATATATTGTGGGCACAGAATCATCCGTGTGATATCCGATAGAATTGCTGCCATATATTGGGGGCATAGCCTCATGAAGTTGAATAGCAATGCTGAAATGCTGGCATATGTTGTGGAAACAGACATTGAGGACATGTTGTAAAGTGCTCTTGTCTGGAGTTGGTGGCCTGGCCTCTAATGAATAATGTCCTGTGTTACAATACAATGGCTTTTTGCCCTACCTTTCTCAAAGGTTGTGCTGTAAAAGGCACCATTTCGATTCATTATTTTAAATATTGTTTCAGGGGAGGACCCCCTAGACACCCAACATTGTTTTAGGTTTATTTGCTACTTTTAATTGCTTGGGATGACTCGACCCCCAACATGAAAAGCTGCCTCTGCCACTGGAGTAGGCCAATCCTAGATTGAAATGTTCTAAAAGGAATTAGGTTATGGGAGGATAACCTCATTCCAGGTGAAGGAGGTTGCTCCCGCAACACCAAGAGATATTAGAACTCCAGTGTCTAAAGGAAGAAGAGAAAGTGGAGGTCTTCTGGAGCCCTGTATCCTGTTTGCTGGATAGTCCCTGCAAAGGCCCTCGCATTCGAAATCATCCAATTCCCCCTTTGTACAGGGATCGAGGGGGCTTCAGCAGGAAGAGGGGGGGATATTATTAGCCACTGTAGGAAAGGGGGTTAGATTGCCCTCAGTCAGAAGGGGGCCACCATGAGGACTTGAGCCTTGCTGTCACTCATTTTGTGAAATATCCAGACTATCAGAGGGAATTTCAGGAAGGCATAAAGAACAACCTCTGGCCGTGGGATGGATAAGGCCGAAATGCCCCAGGCTTTCTTCACTGAACACCCCGAACAGAAAAGTACTGTCTGCTCTGGTACACATGTCTGTTAACAGAAGGCTGAATCGGCTCATTATCTACTAAAAAATCACTGTTCACGTGTTCAATTCCTGAGAGGAAGGGAATACTGGCTCAGATAATCCGCTTGAGTGTTCTCCACCCCACTGATGTGAGATGACCACAGTGACAGCAGGATCTTCTCTGCCCAGGAACGCAGTATGCAATCCGAGGGGGTGCCCCAGAAGAAGACTAACCTAGGAAAAGGGCCCCTTCACTCTGGTTTACTGTGTTAGCATGACAATGGGTAAGATAATGGGCCTTATTACAAGTATGGCGACAAACACCGCACTAATTCTGAAGAATGGAATTACTGTTACTGCCATGTCGTCTGGGAGAATCAGGGCCAAGTTATGAGGAAATGGGTGTTGTCCTAACCTTCGGCTGTAACTGTAATTTCATCCCAGTGAATTTTCATCAAGAACCAATACTGATTATTAATTCCCCTACTTTCCAGTGAAAATAGCACTTCCACCAGGAAAGTGGAGGTGTTACTGTGATGCTGGAAATGCATCGGAGGGGCAGGGCCTACGTATCCTTGTCCTTTATTGCCTTATCATGTATGTTCTGTCTTGTTTTCCACGCAGGAGTTCATGTGGGACTCCTGGCGGTGCAGCTCTTCCTCTTATTGGTTTGGTGAACAGGCCCATGGGATACCCCTATGGCACCCATGGGTGGGAGTACGACCCAGTACTCCTAGTGTATGTTTTTGGGCACCTGTGTGTGGCCCACAGAGCAGGGTATGGGTTGGTGGCAGCACCATGCTGAATTTGACAGATGCTCTGAGTATCCTCCATTTTGGGGATACCCAGGCCCTGCCATTGTAATCAGTTGATTCCTGATAGGAAACAAGATGGCCCCTGTGGCCTTTTGCTTTCTATTGCCTGTTACCTTGTATTCCCGAAGTCCCGGGAAGCCCTGGCACTGTCCCCTCCCCCTGACTGGCTGTTGGTGGAAGTTCCATATATGGTGATGTGGGAAGGTCCAGGCCGGACTGGCTGGAGCCTTCCCATTGACTGTATATTGTGGGTACGCCCGTGGGCTGGGACCTGGGTGAATGGAGTGTGTGACGAATACGCATTTCATGTTATGGGTGTCTAGTATCTGGTGGTTGACACAATGACAGAGACAGCCCTGCACGAAACTGGTATGAATGCAGTGTGGAGTGCTGAATGGCAGCGTGCTTGTCCGAATCTACATTCTGTGTTGTGAGTGTCTGGATGGAGAAGAAAGGCCTGAATGCACTGTGAGCCTGATTGGCTGCCTGACTGCCTGAATGCCCTTATGAATTATTGGTTGCATGAGTGTGACCCAGCAGAGTGAATGGGAGATCAACATTATATCTGGGGGCCTCTCACTGATGGAAATCGTGCAGAATCTGAAGTTGATACTTGATGCTTAACGTTGAAGCCCACTGGAAGAAGAAGAACTGCTGCTGCTGTCCTTCGCTAATCTGAAAGCTGCTGTGCCTTCAAGGAACTGATCCAAGAGAGGACCTGGCTAGGAGACCTCTTCCCGAGCTATGAGGGACCATCGTGCACCAGCTGATCTTTGCCAAAACTCCCTGGACGTTACACCCTCGAAAGGCTGCCTACCGGGGACGGGGACCGCAGCAGAATCATGAAGCGAAGCGCCCGGACATTATAGTCCATCCCCGTCGACGACTGCTGCCGCTGACTGGAGCTGCAGTGCTCCTTTACCTAAGACATTTGATCCAAGGACTCCCTTGCTCATCACCGTGAACCTTTTCATCCTGCCGGAGAAAGTCAAGGCCACTGTTGACTGAGGAGAATCCACCGGTGGGCTTCCCGCCACCCGAAGACCACAGAGATGCCAATGACCCGACGCCCTTGCTGGGCCAAAGTTCTTCATTACCTCTCTGCGGCAACGAAAGCTCACCGTCGAGTTCCACCACACTCCTCAGCTTGCAAGACGTTTTGGACCTATCATCAATGAGCACCGAAAGAACCGAAGCTGCTGCCGCAACGACACCGACTCTCGACGACCCGTGGCTCCTGCCTTAAAGAGAGTGCACTCAAGAAGGGGCTGTCAACGACTCACCGAAGAACTCTCTGAACCCAGGTACTTTGGGGTCATAAAACCTTTATAAGGAATCGAGACTATATTGAGCATAATTGGACTGGGCTTGTCAAGTATGCTTTTTTACAGGTTGCTCAGGTGGGGGGATCCTCACCCCGAACTGTCTCTAGGTAGACGGGGGACTGTTATGCCCTTGCTTATCTAACTTGCTTTCTTTCTGCGATCTATCGTTGATTCATCTTATAAACTGATTTGTATGCTATTTGAAGTGTTAGCAGTTGATGCATTTCAAAGGAATTGATAGTCAAGAGTGGTACCACGTAGACCTATATATATTTGCCATTATAGTATTGCCAGAGTACAAAGTGTGTTATTGTGTTTGTGTATATAATGTGAACCATATTTATATAGATTGTGTTTTCACTAATATAGTGTGTGGACATTCCTTTGTGGGTGCGTGTGGACTACTCTGTATTTAAGAACCAGCCCGCATCACCTCCTCAGTGCTTAACCTTGATTGCTTGACTACGTTACCAATAATAGCGAATCTTGGCTGGGGTGCTCTGTGCCTCTCCTCTGCCATATAGAGAGCAGGAGTACAGATAACTCCCATCCAGTCTTTACAGTTACAGAACATTAATTCCGCCAGTGGAATAAGAACTGAACGGTAATAACATAATTCTGTGAGCAGGAAGGTCAGAGCCGACCATCTTTGAAAGCAAAATGCATTCCATGGGAATACCTCAAAGGGGGCAAGCCTGAAATGCAGCTGCAGTAACCAAAATTCAGCGAGTCAGAGCATCACGTACTTTCAGAAGAGGTGGTTGGCCATGCTAAGGAACTCGTTGGCGTGCACCACAGAAAATCAACTGTCCAGAGGATGAACAACATCTGGCCAGAAATATGGGACTAGTTGGTATCTGTGGGCACGATGATTCAAGTCAATAAAGACTGCCACAAGAGGCGGAACTACCTGAGGGTCAGGGTGAATCTCAATCCACCTATGGGAGACAGCTGCTACAGGAGGTGGCACAGTTTAGCCACTCACCCTTATGCCCTGGGAGGAAAAGGCAAGCTGTGTCCTCCACATGACTGGCCTGGAGGATATTGGAGGATCAGACGCCACAGCAGGCAGTCAAACTAAGTCTGGTCAGTACAGCATGAGAGAACATAACCCGCCTCCCTAGCCAAAGGCCTGTGCGAGGATGCTTAGTCATGTGGCCACAATGCTCAAGCAGAGCCTATGGTTAAATGGCCAGATAAGTAATCTAGGGGCAACTGAAGGCATGTGGAACCCAGGGAGGGTCCCCACGTCCAAATGCCTGTGATGCCAGTAATGTACCTTAGCATCAATTAATGTGTGGCCTCATGAAATATGAAGATACATTTATCAGGGCAGGCGATGGACACCGGGCCAACCAACACCCCCTCTGCCCAGATGTAACCTGTAGGGGTCCAGAACCATGAAACCCACAGCGAAAGGATCACAGCAAATATCTACAAGATCCATTTAAGTGACGCATGAGCCATTAAGCTTCCAATGACCACCAGCACAAGTCGCAGGCCAATCAATCATGTCTGCATGCCCTAATCGAACCATGCAATTGCTTTGTGGGGCAACGAAAACATATTCCGACCATGATGGTTCAGTAGGATGCTGACTCCCCTGAGCTTACCACTAGGTGCATGTGTCAACGAAAACCCAGAGAAACCACACTCCTTTGTGACACCTAGCAATGTGTGTGCATGTCAGAAGGCACACATACCAGTGGTTGAATAATCATCCCATACAGCGTCAGCCCACCCCTAACCGATCGTCCTTTAGTCAAAATGCTCTAAAATGCATGAATGTCATTCTTATCTATGCACCAGCCAAGATAATTACTTACCGTATGTCGTTCATCCCCATAAAGGTTCCCGGCCGCTCAGGTAGAGAAAGCAGGACCTAGAAAGTCTGGGTCAACACAATCTGTCACTGACACCACTGAGGTGCCCAAACTGAACACCAGAACCTTTGACACCACCCCTGTTCCCCAGCAGTCATGGTAGCTGCCAGAAGACCTCAGGCAAGAAAGCATCTGCCGCCAGAACCTGCAAGGCAGCTACACCCACCATCCAGATGACCATCATCTCAGTAGTTGTGGCTACTAACACCACCATCCCACTGACACTGCTCCTTCTGCAGCCATTCTATGACCAGTCACTCAGTGGACACACCACCAACTACCCATGTGATTTCACTGCCAATCACTGGCCCAGTTGAAAATCATTCTTTAGGCCCTTCCTTCCCTCTCCTTACCTGCTCCACCTATTCAGTGGCACCAGCATCAGGACACTGACACAGGGACTCATGATTATGCCACAATATCTGTGGATGCCGGAGGGCTGGAGGACAGGTACCTGCTCAGAACCCCCAGGCCAGTCAGCAGCCCTGACAGTGTCCCAGTGCACCCTTGTAGGGAACTGGAGCAGGCCGAACAATGCTGTGTGTATGTCTCATCTAGAAGGATGCAACAGCATCAAATACATTGGTGTGCCAGAGGGTTGAAAGCTGGCAGAGACAATGGGGAGAACACTGCCTTTTGCAAATCTACATATGCAAGGGCTGGATTCTGAAAGTTCCACTTCTTCACACCCACTGAAGGCTCATGACAGGGAGACCCTGTCGTTGGACCCAATGCTCAACCACACACTCAAAAGATGAGCAATCTAGCCTTGAAAAAGGGCATGTCAATAGGGCTCCTATTCCACAATCATGTTGCAGATGATGGCGGAGGAGGGAAGGTGTGTTGGGGATGGGGGTGGAGGGAGGGCAAGGGTGTTGGGAATGAGGAAGGGCCTTTGGGTTGAGGGTTGTTATAATTAATTATAATTGTTTTTTTATAATACTCTTAATACCGAAGAGGTTACTAAGCGCGGACCCGGGATGCTAAACTGTGTTGCTCTGTGTCGTTTTGCTTCCAAGACGAGAGCGTTGCCACTGAGCAATAGTACCCATAAAGGGATGGCAGGGTTGTTGTGGATATGGGTGCAGGGAGGGAAAGGATCCTGGGGTGAGGGTTGAGGGAGGGCAAGGGAGTTGTATAGTCAGAAAATAAAGTCACATATGAACTTGAAATGCAGAAAAGTTATCTTTGAGTGAGCATGAAATATTTACAATGTGACTATTGTGACGATTCATTTGTTCTCATCATTCCTCCCCAAAGTGGAGCCCCTTTCCTTGAGGCTAGGGAGGTGAGGCCATTACTCGATAGTCCCCCTCAGGGTGGTATAATGAGGGAGGATCTCATGGGGAGGGACCCCCCAGGGAGAAGGACGAACATCTACGGTATAACCCTTATGAGAACATCAGACCCTCACACGCTCTAGTCTCTTGTTCTCTTGCTAATCTCTTTGTATACAGTAGACCTATGTACTGTTATCAGGCAGACTACCTCAAGGTTCTGGAGAGTACTGAGATGAAAAAGAACATCAGCAACATAGGTAATCCGGGTACTGGGACGAGGTGGGACACAGGAACAATAAAGAGCAATACCAAGAAGGTACTGCAGCAGTATAGACCTTTGCAGAGGCGTGGTTCCTTTTATGCCATAAAAAACTAAGGACTGCCTATCAGGGAGACACAGCTAACCAGGACGAGATACTGTGAAGCTTGGGAAGCACAAAGGAGAAGCAGAGAAGGCCAGAACGGAGCAGTGAGCAGGTCGCTCCTGGAGTTAAGAGGACAACGGGACTCCTTTGTCCAACGGCATCCAAACGGTAACGGGAGGCTGGCAGAAGGTGACACGAACGCAAGAGGCAGCGTCCATACCATCGGTACAAGGGCCGGGCATGATATCCACGACGTGAAGGCACGAGACACAGAGATGCTCGCGCAGCACACGGAGTAGGAGAGATACCCTAGGAAGAACCGGCCACACATCCCGGGAACATGCAAGGTAACGGGAGAGGCACAGGGACCGGTAGGGGCTGGAAGGTACAGAAGGCAAGAACCCTCTATGGCTATAATGAGCAGGACTATCCCCCTCAAGCGATGCAGCTAAGGGGACATAAAAAGAAGGAGTGAAACGAGTCATCTTCCTCATGGCAGTAGTTGGCAGGGAAGTGAGCCAAACCAAAGAAGAAGAGAAACAAGGGTTGTGGACCCAAACCAAGAGAGTGATACAAGTCATCTTCCTTGTGGCTGTACTTGACAGGGAAGTAAACCAAGTAGGCCAAACCAAAGAAGAAAAGAAACCGGGGTCAGTAATCCAAACCCAGAGAGTAATACGATTCATTTTCCTTGTGGCAGTACTTGGCAGGGAAGTGGATCAAGTAGGGCCAATCAAAGAAGAAGAGAAACCAGGGTCGCAGACCCTCATAACACTCAGAGGTGAGGGTTGTAATTGTGAAACCTAATGAAGAGAAGACCACGGCAAGGGAGTCATTCACCCGGTTCGTAAGAGATTGTTTTATAATTACCAGGATAAGAGAGTCATTCCCCTGGTAACTCGGACCAGGAGGAAGGTCCAACTAGCCTGTGGAAGGGAATCATTCCCCAGGTTTGTTTTAGACTGAAACCAAATGCTAGGAGAAGGGAGGCATTCTCCTGCCCACTGAGAAAGTATTATTGTGAGACTGAATGCCAGTAAATTTTGTTGGAAACTTTGTGACCTGCGGAAGGGAGTCATTCCCCCAGGCTATCTGAGACTGAACGCCAGCAGAAGGGAGGCATTTTCCAGGCCCACCAAGGAAATATTCTGTGGAACTTTGACCATACCCAGGAGAGGGGAAGCAGTTTCCTGGGACCAGAACAGTACTGCTTTATTCCTTAGTTTATAGTGTAAGGGACATAAGTAAGGGTTTCTTGACACAGGCGGTGGACACTTTTACTTCACCAGACATCCTGATAGTCACTTTAGATCTTTAGTTGAGGCAGGGAAACCCCTCTTAGGAATAGGGAATGATATATTTCCTATTGCTTTATTATTTAATAAAAGTTTTTAGCCCAAAACATGCCACCTTTGTGTCAGAGTCCTTCCTCCGCACCCTTATACTATACACACCATGTGAATTAAGTGTAATCCAATGTCCTGACTATCTCTGACCTCCTGAGATATGAGACATTGATCCCTGCCCTCCAAAAGGGCACTCCATCGCAGCTTGCGCTCTGCATCATGTGAGTTGTCATCCTGCAATGGGGGTGCCATGTCAACATGCTGGGACATGCAACTGATTAATCTGTGGGGGTGTTTGCCAGGGCTAAGCCCCAGGACTTACCTCTGCACTCCTGCACTTATTGTCTCAAGCTCAGATCAATTATAATGTAGTGTTTTGGCAACTTTGTCAGTCAGTCTTACTCACAAAACAAGCAAATGTGTGAGCCATGCCAGTGCTTCTGTTCATGTTATTCAGTTTCATGAATAATGAGGTAGAAGCTTACAGCGCTTGGTGCTCTTGCTGGCCATGCCAGAACATTGCTCTAGTAAGCCTACATGACTTTGCTGCTGCACTGCTACTGTAATAGCTGGCAGCACTGCCTACGGAGATGAGGTGGCTCGGGCTTGTGGTGCGAGCAGCAGCCAGGCAGCCATGGTACCTGGTGCAGCTCACTAGTTCAACATACATGCGCCAATGTCAGTATGTGAACTTGCTTTGCTGAACCTTTGCAGGTGGGGGCACTCAAGTGACACATGCAGGGCATTGTTAAACTGGGTATTGAATCATTGAACCATTTATAAAACGAAGTGGTCTGTAGGAAGGACTACTTCTACAGGGGAAACAACTTACCCTGGGGCCACTCCCGTTCTTCACCTGTCTAAAAGAGCAGGAAAGCAAATGTTACTCCTAGTGTTTTATATACGTGATCCATTATACCCAAGTGAAGAAACCTTAACAATGCTGAAGGATTTTCAAGGAAACAATGCACCATTGCCCTATGCAAAACATTAGGTATTGAAGAAGGTGTTCTCCTCGCTCTCTCCACCACTTAGTATTATAAATGATTGCAAAAAAAATATATAAAATAGATACATAGGGGATCATGATGAGTTTGGCAGTAATTCAGTGGTAAATCCACAGAAGATCCACCACAAATGATGAAGATCTTTTCAGAATTACCATGAGTGGTAATTCTGCTGCAGAAATTCTGACGATTTTTTCTCTGGCAATGTATATAAGCTTGGATTTGGTGCTATCGGTCCTCACTAGGACAGCACAGCACCTGATCTGAGGGGTGATAAACTTTAGGGGTCTGTGGATAGAATCCAGACCTCTCCAAGTGGAGGACATGAGACCCACCTGAGTACCCCTGCTTCATTCTGTTCTCCAATCAGCCTAGGCATACTATGGCGCTCGCTACCATGGTGATGATAAATGGATGAGGTGGAAGCCGCTTCTGGAGGTTATGGGATTTAGCCAGGGAACCTGGATGATAATGGCATTGGTTCGAGAATCTCAAAGTCTTGCGAGCTTGAAGACCAGTAGTGGTAGAGGTGAGAGAGGAATGGGCATCCGTGTAGATGAGCCCAGGGGGTGACAAAGACAAAGGCAGACATGAGAGCCTGCACTGTCATCCACTGGTGGGCTGTGGCCTCCCTCTGAGAATAGTCTCATCACTTCCAGAATAGTGCTGCTTCTCTTTACGCTAGTGGGAGAAGCTACGGGTTGGTCAACTATCCGGCCCTAATGGGTTGTAAATATTGTGTTGGGAGCAGGCGAGATTTCTCGCATTTTAGTACAAACCCAAGTTTTGATAAGCAGTTTAAAATCCTTGACACTACATCTTCTGCATTTTGGAAGGATGTCCTTTGGATGCACAGATCGTCCCCCAGAAGATGTGAGCCAATTTGAATGAAATGTTCAACTTCTTTAGGTCCAGAACCAGTCTCAAGCCCCTGTAAGACGTGAGCACTGGGATTATTGTCGAACATCAGTCCTGGACGCTTATGACAGTTGCAGCCTGAGAGATGGCACCTTTCATCTGAAGTTCCTGTATTTCCTTCCCATAGGAGGCTTTCCCATGAGGATCTCTCATCTATAGGGTGCACACTCTGCTGGGCGTGCTTGTGTCTATGGAGATCATTTAGGTGTATTGATATTGATATTGATATGTTATCTATAATGCACCTGTACACAGGAGTTTCTAGGCGCAACCAGGCAAGGGAGGGGGAACAAAGGGAAGACAAGACAAACAATCTTACTAGGCCTAGTATCATTTAGATCGTGCAAGTGCGCAGACATAAAGTGCAGCAGAAAGGGTACAGGGAGAAGTGCACTCAGAGCAGCAGGGCGCTGAGTTAAGTGCAAGGAGGCTGGGACTCCAAGGGGAATCCAAACCCGGTAGTGCAAGGGAGGCCAGGCAGCAGAGCAGGAAGGACAGCAGGCAAGTGCAGGGGGAATGGCGGGGAACAGGGTGGGGGCTGGTGTCCTGTCAGACTCAGTGGAACACCAAGCAGCCAGTCAGCGGAAACACTGCAGGAGAAAGTGAAGGTTAGCAGGGGAGTGGAAGAGAGAAAGAAGAGGAGAAAAGAAAGGCCTTGAGGAGCTTCCGGAACTTAAGGAGATCCGGCAAAAGGCACAGAGTGGCAGGGAGGGCGTTCCAGAGGGAGGCATCTGCAGAAGTGAGAGATCTACCCCGCAATCTCTGCTTGGAGAAGCGACTCGCCCACAGAGAATTGGAAGTAGACGAGTGGAGGGCTCTAGTAGAAAGATGCTTAGGAAGAGAGAGTTGGGGATAGTGAGGGCCTGGCTCCAGAAAGCCGTGTGGACGATGCAGAGGGTCATGAACCTGATCCTTGCAGCCACTGGGAGCCAGTGGAGGGATTTCAGGGCCGGAGAGATGCAGTCCCTGGGCTTGAGGCCAGGTTGTACCATCCACTACCTCTGGCATTCCCCATTCTATCTCTGGCACCACCGCTGCAACCCATGACCTCATCACCCGTGCCACTAGCAGCAGGCCCAGTGCATTGCAAACTTTACAGGTCTTTTTTTCCAGGCTCCATGCTACATGAGTTGCATGCACAGACCTGCTATTTACTACAACAAATTAGGATGATTATGTTTCCATCAATTCAGAATCCCTTGGATTTGGTTTGTGTACGTACTGCATGACTTCAATCAAATTTTGTGTGCACTATTTTCAGCAATATTACATATATGCACAGGTGAGTATAATGTAAGTAGGAGTATTGTGCTGACCAATAATTAGCCAAGCATCAGTAGAGTTACTGATTTATTGAGTTTAAATGAGGAGAACACTTATTGAAATCTGGGCCTCATTACGAGTTTGTCGTCATGCAGTGTAAACTCGTTTACCGTTAACACCTATTGGTTGCATGGGGTTACCACAGGATTACAAGTGGTGGTAGGGTGTTGTAATTCCTGATTTAGGGAGTTTGAAAGATGTACTGCCAGTGGTATTATCCTGCAGTAAAACCGATGATATTTGGAGGTAAAGTGGAGGATTTACCGCCAACAAGCTGAATGGGAATCAGCCACTTTTCCTCCCAAAATAGACAAATTTACCATGCTTTAATACCGCCAACAGTAAATCCGCCAAACCTATAATTTGGCATTGTGGGAAATATGCTGGTATTTCCATTATCGACAAATAAAGTGCTGGCAACGAAATTACCCCCACTTTTTCCCACATCGCCATAATTGTAATGAGGCCCATAGACTTTACTCTGCATTACTGCTCAGTAAATTATCATGAATACTAATCTGCATTCTGGGTTTTCATCTATATTAGTGCTTGTATGTTCAATTTGTATACCGCTTCATATATCAGGCACTGCTTGCTATGTGTTGGGGCAAGGATATCTTTTCGCTTGATGGCTGAGTGATGAGTGCAGCGAATTGAGGCTGCACATGGCATATGAAAATGGCAGCGGTGCGCGGTATAAATCGCAATAGACCAGCATCTGCCGTTTTAGCAAAAGAGACATTGAATCCACGCGACCCCTATTGAACCTCTGACCTAAATATGTTGAAGCATATGAGAAGGGTTATCACGATATTACAACTTATCGCACTGATCAGTTTTGGAGCACCATTTATGGTGCAGAGTCACTGGTGGTGACTTCTGCAGCGTGTCACATATGGCAGTTAGTGATAAAGAGAATGGTCACTCAGACTGATAACCATAGCTGACATATTGTGGAGGGAAGTATATAAATGTATAGTCACTGGTGAAACCTAAGCATGAATTTCTATTTATAATTGATGTTATTATATGACTATTTGAAATGTCCTTTTTAAATCTGTGAAATTAATTTTAAAAGAATGTATTTTTTCATGTGTTCTATGCATGTAAATGTTTTCATATGCATTTATAAACGGTTTTATTAACAGTGTAAAAGGTCATTTTAGACCAGAGGCACTTAAATAAATAAATAAATGTTTAAATAATCATACCATAACATGATAGTCACATCTGAGCCTAAAAACATGCACTGTGCACATAATGGGCCTCATTATGAGTCCGCCGACCCGGACTTAACGCCACCGGTAAAACCATACTGCCGTCGTTTCCGTGACCGTGCAATCACGACCAACGGACCCGGAGAAACCACCACCACAAACCGCAGCCGCAGAGTTAAGGGATCCGTAGAATGCGACGGAGGCGAAACCACCCAGTTACCGGCAACACGAAATACCATGGGCATCACGAGTACCACAGACATGGAAACACCGCCGGAAAAACCGTGGCCACCGAGGCGGTATCGACGCCACCGCGAACATGACGTTAAACAGTACCAGGTGAGGTGAATCAGGCCACAGGTGCCCCAAATGAGCCAGCCGGACCCAGCAGGTCACTGGGAGGCTACAAAAGGGCCACACCCACACCCAGGCCAACTCCAAACACAACAATGCAGGCAGCAACATCAGCAGCATTGGGACTGGGACTATTGAACCTACAGGCAGGAGTACACATGGTGGCAGCAATGGTGCAGAGGAGGATGAGGCGGAGGAGGCGCAGGCGTCAGTTAGCAAACCCTGCACCCATGCCAAACCCAATTGCGCAGCGGGCACGACCCCGCAGGCAGCCTGCAATACCCCGCATCAGGGCCTCACCCTGGAACCTGACCCCTGGACAGATCCACACATTATGCCGGCTGGACCGTCCAACAATCATGTACATCACCACCATGATTGAGGACGACATCAGCAGCCACATTGCCATCTCGACCGCAATCCCCCCCCTCCTGAAGGTGGTGTCAGTACTGCATTTCCTAGGCACCGGAACTCATCAGCACACAGTTGGTGAGCTGCACGGGCTCTCACAACCCTCTTTTTCAAAGGTATTGGGACAGGTACTGGACGCTCTGCTGCGCCATGTGTCGGAACACATCGCCCTACCCCGTACACTTGCAGAGGTCATTGCAACCAAGTTGGCATTCCATGCCATTGCAGCCATGCCAAATTGCATAGGTGCATTAGACTGCACCAACATAGAGCTGACAGTACCACGTGCAATGAAGATGGTGTACCGCAATTATTTATTTATTTATTTATTTATTTATTTATTTATTTTATTGTGTTCTACAGTACCACAGTACTTTTAACACATATACAAAAATACACAATCCAATGTACATATATCCAACATTTATAAAATGACTGCAGCTTTCCTTAAAAATTCTAAAACATGTTTGGTCAAGCTTAATTCATTGCAGTTCAATATCCTCCTCCATAATTCATTCTCGGAGGAGAAAACCAAGCCTGCTGAAAAACAAGACCGCAAGTCCTCCAGCTTAGGGCAAGTCACACACAAGTGTTTTAGCGTCTCAATGTTTTTGTTACAATGCAGACATAATCTCTGTTCTTGTGGAATTTCCACGCGGCGGCCCAATACTTCTTTTGTTTGTAACAAATTCAACCTTAGTCTTAGCACTTGTGTCCTAAAGGATCTCGACGGATGTTTTTCAAGGTAAGGAGCTGGAGTATTAAAACTTTTACATGACCAAAGAAAGTGATCCCCAAAGCATTTATACTCCATTATGTCGGTTCTCAAGTTAGACCATACATATCTACACCATCTTAACTTGGCGACCTTCGGTGTAAGCTCCAATTCCTCCATTGGAATATTTGCCTGTTGAAGCATCAATTGACAATTCAGAACCCAGTCCCCAAGAACCCTACAGCCACCCTGAACTCTTACCAGGTTTAACTGTTCATATATTGACGCCCCTGGAGGGTTCAGTATTTTTATCAACAACTGAAGCTTACCCCAATCCACCATAGTCTTTATAGGTAACAGACCTAATTCAAACAAAATCCCTGCTAAAGGAACTGACTGTGGGAGTTGAAGTAGGCCTTTCCATAATGCCCCCTCTAATTGTGACGAGTTAATCAGCTGACTCCGAGTTTGGGCCCCATAAATTAATTTTGGGATTAACTGTTGTTTGTATAACTTTAGGGCTGGTAAAAGAGAGTATCTACCGAATTTCCCATCAAAAATTCGGAGTTGTACACCTGCCCCTGCAAATTTTACCCTTAAGTCTTCCTGTAATTCAGGACCTGAGAGCTTGTCATAAATTACCAGCCCTAAGTATACAAATTTATTTACAATTTCTAACTTACCATTTTTCAAGTACCAGGGCATTATTTTACAACTTTTCCTGCCCCCCTTAAACACCAGAACCTTTGATTTTGCAGTGTTTAATGTTAAGTCTAGTTTCTCTAGAAACCCCTCAACGGCTACTAATGCTCTTTGGAGCACAATAGCTGTGAGGTCACATATAACAATGTCGTCTGCATAAAGCAAGTATTGGACAACCATAGCACCCAATCTTGGAGAGAAAGTTTTTACAAGTTCCATACAACCTCCTATTCCCAGTAAATACAGGCAAAAGAGAAAGGGTGCCAAAACACACCCCTGTCTTAAACCCCTATTTGTCTGTATCCAGGGGGAATAATTCCCTAATTCATCCAGCCTAACTCTAATCCTTGTATTTGTATGGAGAGCCACCAAAATACTCAACAGAGCTACCGGACACCCCCTATCATATAGTATTTTCCACAAAAAAGCCCTATTAACCATGTCAAACGCTTTACTGATATCTAAAAAAGCGAAAAATACTGGCCGTGCTTGGACCTTTGCTTGGTGTGCTAATAAATCTAACACCATACAATTAGTGTATGTACTCAGCTCTTGCCGAAAACCTGACTGAAAAGCATCTAGGGAATCAGATTCCACCGCCCATTTTTGCAAAGCTTTCAGCAGCATTTTCGCGAATATTTTGTTTGAAGCATCCAACAAGGATATAGGTCTATAATAAAGTGGAGAAGACCTATCCCCGCCTTTAAAAATCAGGATTAAGGTTGCTTCTGACCAGGTAGAGGGGAACGAATTGTTAGCCAGAATATCCGAAAATAAGGCAGACAGTACCTGTGACCATACTACTAAGTTACCTTTATAGGTCAGATTAGAAAGACCGTCTGGTCCCGGTGCATTCGAGGACTTGCTTTTCTTTATCAAGTTCTTTATATCCTCCAAGTCCCATTCTAGGGCACCCTTCCAATCCGCCTCTACCCAGGTGACTGATTGGTCCAAACCTTCCACCCTGTACAAATCAGTGAAATGTTTCACCCAACCAATGTCACTGACCGCATGTGCCTGAAGATAATCTTGTGTACCTTTTGGTTTAATTAGGTCCCAAAATATTCCTGGCCTATTCCCTAGCATACAAGCCAGCATTCTCTCGGCATCCTTAATGTATAGCAAAAACTTTCTACCTTTTACCCAGTTCCTGTGTGATTGTTTTCGAATCCGCACCTTTTCCATATAGCCTGGAGGTGCAGATTTCTTGAGATACCTCACCTCTCGGTGTAGTTCCTTTTTGTGTGCCTGGACTTCTACATCAAAAGAGTGGGAACCCTTCCTCCTTGCCACCATCTGGGTTAAGCCTCTATCTGTTGTTAACCTACCTAACAGCTCCCTCACAATCGTAGGGAATCCCTCCGCTGTACATAGACGGGCCATCTTATTTACTGGTAAGTTTGCAATTTCAGACAAGAATGCTGATGCAATCCTAGGAATCCACTTGACCTCGTTCTTTCCTGAATTTATTTCCACTCCCACAATGTCAGTTTCAACATGTTTTATCGGACTGAACAATTTAAATTCCAAAAGGGAATGATCACTCCATATCAGAGATTTTACTTCCAGGGATACTCCTCTTATGGCTAGATCATGGGAAGTGAAAATATAGTCTATTGTTGATTTCCACAACCCATTCTGCCATGTAAAGGCTGGCGGAATATCCATCTGTGTATTACCATTAATGATACTAAGGTTCCACACCTCAAATTCGTGGATAATCCTCTTTCCTCTCTCCCGGGATTCCTTACAGACAAACTTTCTATTATTCTCTGAATACCAATTCTCTTCTAAGCATTCTGCATTAAAGTCTCCAATGATTATCACTGAAGCCCCATCATCCGGGAATTCACCCATTAATGTAAAAGAAATTGCTGTCAAGGCTTCTTCCAGTTTGTCTTTTAGGGGACTAAAATAAACATTTACCAAAAAACATTTGCTTACGAGACTCTCACCATCTTCCTGCCATTCTAAGAGTACAATCAGGATTTCCGACCTGTCTACATCAATTACCTGCATGGAAAGTCCCAAAGAACGTTTAACTGCTGTTAATAGTCCACCAAATGGCCTACCCTTTACTCCCCGTCGGGCCTTAACGTAGACTGTATTAAATCCATCTATCATAGGTGTGTCTAGCAAAAAAGTTTCCTGCAAACAGATTATATCAAAATTCGAGAAAAGTTCATGATTATTCATGATGTTCTTGAACCCTCTCGAATTCCATGTAATTAATGACCAATTAGACCATCATGTATGTTGGAAACGCCTTTCCTCCCTTCCTTGATTTACCCCTCTACCAATAGGAGCTTGTGTATACCCTCTGGAACTATAGATCTCCTTGTTGTATCGTTCTCTTTCATCTTGTATCATACCCTTCTTTGCCTGATAAATGGGAGCCAGAGTTGACAATATTGAAGGCCCTGTGTCTGTAACTTCAAAGCCTAGGGCTAGGAAACGCTCTCTTTCCCCCATTATTATTTCCCTTGTTAGGTGTGACCTTAAATGAAGTCTTACAGTATCTAGACAATCATCGTAAACAAATTCTACCGTCTTAATGTCCCCTGACGATATCAATTTCAGATTTGGAATTTCCTGCATCAAATCCAGGATATAGTGTCTATTTAAGGGATATCTATTTGAACTTTCGAACAGCCGATTCAAGAAAATACATAGCTCACCGTTATCTGACATCTTTTTTTGCAAATTGGACGCTTGCCTCGAATTCCATTTTTTGGGCGATTTTATTCGCCCCGTACTTTCCCCCACCCCCTTCAATGAATCCAAAAACGTACTCTTTGGAATCCCCAAACCTACTTCCTCCATTAATCTTGGGGACGGTAATGGCACTGTTAAGGAAACCCTAGGTGGAGGCAACTTCCACAAGTTCGCCTTCACCACCACAGGTTTCGAAAAAATTGCATATAATTTAGGTGGCGTTGGTATTCCTGGTTCCGGGACTTCCACCAGAGGATTCACCAATCCCCTTCCTGCTATTATATGCGGTGGAACCAACAGTCTTTCCTCCAAATTACAACACTTGCCAGCTCCTCTACCTGCTCCAAATTCAATATTTTTTGGGGCTTCTAGATCCTTAATCTTCTCAATCTCTTCCTCTTCCATATCTACTGGATAAACAGATATATTACTTAGATCGAAAGAAGGACTACCCCCCTCCTGTACATTTTCCAACACAGATGAAACCCTATCGACTTCCTTGAACCTTATTAGTTCCTTAACTTTGCCCCCTTTCCTGTTTATAAAAAAGTCTTTCTTTCTCTGATCTAGTATGTCTCTATCAATCTGCATATGTTTGTCCACTGCCAACCTTATATTACGGAGGAATTTCCGTGACCCTTTATTCTGTTGTTGTTATTCTGTTGTGAGGGTGGAAGCTTACAGTGAGCTACTACTCAACGTCTTCTTATCCTGAAGCTGTTCCTTCCCCAACATTGATACCGATGGGAGGACTATTCCGGATACCTCAGGTACCACCAAAAGACTTTCTCCCTTTGACTCAGCATTCTCCCCCTGTGTTTTCGTATTTTTAACTTCCATTCTCTCGCCTTGTACAAACACAGCCCCTTCACTAATCACCTTTTTCGGGCTTGGGCTATTGAAGACTGAGGTTGCCATTATAAAGCCTTCCAATAGATGCACTTTGCTCAATACTTCCTTCATTGATTTTCTAAGCTCCCGGATTTCGTAGTTCAGTGTGTCGTAGCCTCTGTCCATGGAGTCCATAATTGTAGAAAGGACTGGGAATGATAACTCATCTACTGGGGGTAGCTGGTCCTGTTGAGAGACTTCTTTTATCTCCTCGGCCTCTATTGCTTCATCCTTGAACACTGGGTCCCCCACTATAGAGTCATCATCCCCTAGTTTGACACCTTCACTAACCTGAATTTTTTGTGAGGTGGCCTCATCCCCACGGGCAGTTTCCCTCTCTTGCTTTTGGCTAAACTGTGACAATTTCTCCTTATAACCCCATTCTTTAGGTATAGGGACTGATGTTGTTGAAACCTTTCTTTTAGGGTCTCTTGGGCCTTGAACTTTCCTGGAAAACTCATGAGTCAACAGTGGGGCTAATATAGAAATATCTGATACTAAGTCTCGCTCCACCACCTGTGGTTCATCTGCCAAAGAGTTCACCTTAGATTCAATGTTTAAAAAAGCCCGATTTATAACTCCCACCACCTCTGCCATTGAATCCACTTGATTTGTTTGCTCCGGCCCAATATCCCCAGGGCTCTCTATACCCGGAGGAGTGGAAATTCCCTGAGGGACTACCAAAGTGTCTACTACCATAGAGGAAACTGAGCCCTTGTTAACTACTTGAGTCACTTGAGAAGGATGTGGAAGAGAAATTACCACCTGTGGTGGAACTCTACCCCCCTGAACTATATATTCCTCTGGGATACTTCCCATACTTCTGAGTGTAACTCCCATTATGGGAACCCAGAAGAGTTACCAAACTTTGTGATTACTGGCCTACTCAATCACTTGTATGACCATATGATAATCTCAATACTAAAAGAGGAATACCTTAACACGCTGCAGAACTAAAATGACAAATGCTGATAAAAGAATAAAAGCAATCCCATACAGGTATGTAAAACGATCTGTTTAAAATTAATGATAAAATACTATACGGATTGTCTGCTTAATAGGTACCCCCAAAAATAGTTACAGACACTGTACCCTTATTTGACCTCTGCACAATGTTTCACAATTTCAGCCCCGCCAGCTCCCAACAGCCGCACAACAGCCAGCGCCCTTTACCCCTCACGGGCTTAACGCCGCAAGGGTGGCTCGAGCGCAGCTTTGAATGGGCTGCCGGTCACGTGATCACCCACGTGGTCTGTGCAAACTCCGCCTCCACCAGGAAGTGGAACAGAGCAGGCAAGAGCCAAGCTCGCAGTGCCTGTAAGTAGTTGAGTTCAAAGGAGCACGAGAAGGAAGTCCGCTCCACACACAAACACACCCTGTTTGAGCAGCAAAGAATCCGCCGCTCGGGCGGCTCGAGCGCAGCTTTGAATGGGCTGCCGGTCACGTGATCACCCACGTGGTCTGTGCAAACTCCGCCTCCACCAGGAAGCGGAACAGAGCAGGCAAGAGCCAAGCTCGCAGTGCCTGTAAGTAGTTGAGTTCAAAGGAGCACGAGAAGGAAGTCCGCTCCACACACAAACACACCCTGTTTGAGCAGCAAAGAATCCGCCGCTCGGGCGGCTCGAGCGCAGCTTTGAATGGGCTGCCGGTCACGTGATCACCCACGTGGTCTGTGCAAACTCCGCCTCCACCAGGAAGCGGAACAGAGCAGGCAAGAGCCAAGCTCGCAGTGCCTGTAAGTAGTTGAGTTCAAAGGAGCACGAGAAGGAAGTCCGCTCCACACACAAACACACCCTGTTTGAGCAGCAAAGAATCCGCCGCTCGGGCGGCTCGAGCGCAGCTTTGAATGGGCTGCCGGTCACGTGATCACCCAGGTGGTCTGTGCAAACTCCGCCTCCACCAGGAAGCGGAACAGAGCAGGCAAGAGCCAAGCTCGCAGTGCCTGTAAGTAGTTGAGTTCAAAGGAGCACGAGAAGGAAGTCCGCTCCACACACAAACACACCCTGTTTGAGCAGCAAAGAATCCCTGTACCGCAATAGGAAACGGTACCACTCACTGAATGTACAGATGGTATGTGACGCCGGACTGCTGATTATACATTGCTGCGCACGTTTTCCGGGGTCAACACATGACTCAATGGTCCTGCGGAATTCTACATTGCCACGCTACATGGAACGCTACGCTGGACAAAGCACATGGCTATTGGGTGAGTACAACTGCCAATGCATAGGCCCTGTTGAAGTGTGTTGAGTGCCCAGGCCAATGACCTGTGTAAGTGGGCTGCTACAACTGCACATGCATCACCCCCTAGCCCATGTAATGGACGGTCAGCATAACCCACACATCACATATCTGCACATGACCGGTTGCCACAGTACTCACCCTGCCTAAGGAGACATACGACCAAAGCTACCAACAGGCCATACAAGTTGATCCACTCAATCCAGCCACCCACACTTAGGACCACTTCCCCCCCCAAAGCACATGACGGCTGCACATGAGACATCCTGCAACAGCCAAATCATCACAGGCCATGGAATGACTCCCCCATGTGTGCTTGTCATTGCACAGTGCCTTACTTACCAACCACTATCGTGTATAAGGTCCACTTCATATGCACAGCAAGTAATAGTGCAATGTCCAAATGCTGCCATCTACAACAATTACCCATGGATGGCAATCACCCGCCCTTCCGACCATGGCTAGGCCCATATGGATGAATGTATGATGACACAATATTGCATTGCATCAGATCGTGAGATGAACCACAAACACTGACATGTCCCACACATTTACATCCCATGTAGGTGATGCTGGATATGCACTCACGCCATGGCTGATGACACCTGTACGGAGGCCAAGGAACAGGCATGAGGAGGCGTACAACAGGGCCCACGTCCGCACACGTGGCATGATTGAGAGGACATTTGGCCTACTGACGGCCAGGTTCCACTGCTTGAGCAGATCTGGAGGATCACTGCTCTACAACCCAGTGAAGACGGGTAAAATTGTGCTTGTGTGTGCCATGCTGCACAATCTTTGCTTGCGCAGGAACATTCCGCTGCCCCCAGACGCAGAAGATGAAGATGGGGATGGAGATGGGGATGGCGATGGGGATGAGGATGGGGTGGCAGCACAACCTCCCAGGGGTGCGCAAGATGGCCAACAAGCACGGGATGCACTCATTCGAATTTACATTTGAGAGACTGCACATTGACAGCAAAGCATGGATATGACAATGCCAGTGAATAAATGATTTTTCTCTGCTGATGAAATGACAGATGCCCACTCATTATGGTAGATTTCAAAGGTTTTGTATTATCAATTAAACAGGGAAGAAAGTGCATTGGGTAGGGAAGCTTTACACCCATGCCCGCCCAACACCCAAACCACCCAAACATTCCCACCCCCAACCATGCCCCTAACAACTAACCACCTAATGGACAACCCCACCACCCCCACCACCCAAACGTTCCCACCCCTCCAACACCCATGGTGTCCCCAAATCTCATGTTGACTGGCATCCCCACATGCCACTATTTGCGGGGGTGCTTGTGCGCAGGTGTGTCCTTGCTGGTGGATCCAGGCAATCGACTTTAACACCTCCGTGGGCTGCCAGTGGCAGAGCTGGATGGGGTGGTGCTGGCTGAGGTGACTGTCAGTGTAACTATGGGCAAGCGTCCTTGAAACGCCTGCTGGGCTACCAACATTGACTCGGCAATGCTGGACTGCACACTGTTCCCTTCCCTGACATGGCGTGCCAGGGTGAGAATTGTGGCCGCAAATCGTCCTATCGACCTGTTGAGCCGACGCACCGACGTGGCATTGCTCTCCCGCTGCAGCCTGGCCTCCTCCCGCTGCAGCCTGGCCTCCTCCCGCTGCAGCCTGGCCTCCTCCCGCTGTTGCATGGCCTCCTCACGCTGCAGCCTGGCCTCCTCCAGCTGTCTTTCCACCAGCTCTGTCAGGGTGGCCTGTTGTTGCTCGATGTGCTGCAATCGTGTACAGAGCTCGCCCATGGATGGAGTTGGGGAGCGCATGGGGCTGTGCAGTTCTGGGGGCTGAACTGTAGGCCATGGATGGGTGACAGGCCATCCATGTTGTCCCCCTCACCCTGTTGTACTGCTTCAGCCTGCATGGCCGGGGCACTCCCATCACTTGATGCAGCCTCCTCAGCTGTGCAGATGGGTTGCGAATCATCATCCGGGGCCAAGGTGGGTGGCTGCATGGGGATGGTGTCGTCTGCTGGTGTGCCTGCTGCAGCCGGTGTGCTTGATGTTGCCGGTGTGCCTGCTGCAGCCGGTGTGCCTGATGTTGCCGGTGTGCCTGCTGCAGCCGGTGTGCCTGCTGCAGCCGGTGCCTGTGTGCCAGAGCAGCTTGCATCATCCTCCTGGACATGAGTGCTGCGTTGTGCGCCTGCAGGTGGCCGCTGCGTAGCCTCTTG
Source organism: Ambystoma mexicanum (assembly GCF_040938575.1). Taxonomy (NCBI): domain Eukaryota; kingdom Metazoa; phylum Chordata; class Amphibia; order Caudata; family Ambystomatidae; genus Ambystoma; species Ambystoma mexicanum. The sequence goes on along the minus strand of NC_090932.1, from coordinate 1,130,954,538 downwards.
TCCATCTTCGCTGTCACTTGTCACGACTGTGGGGATACAGAGGGCATGCGGTTAGTTGTGTGGTGGTACGTAATGTGTACATCACATGCATCAAACATCACAATCCATGTCCACTTGCAATTCAACACTTTTGACTATTGATACACACAGGTGTGTGTCTCTGCTTCCAGTAAGGCACGCACTGTGTGAATTTCGAGGGATTGTGCTTTGGGGATGTGATACTCGTAGTTTGGCCAGTCATTGGGTCCATTGGGTCACTCCTGCCCTGTTTGGGGGGGGGCAGCATTGGGAGTGGGTCATTTGGGTCACTCCTGCCCTGTTTGGGGGGGGAAGCATTGGGAGTGGGTCCATTGGGTCACTTTTGCCCTGTTTGGGGGGGCATTGGGTCACTCCCAATCACACGTATGGCTTTGTACTCTGTGCACTTACCAGCATCTGCATGTGGGCTCACTCCTACCTCTGCCTCTCCTATGCCGTGGATGCCTTCGAGGTGCATGACACTTCTGCAGTGCTCCTCCCACGATTGCAGCTTCAGAGGGGATGCAGGGACTCCACCAGTACCAGTGCTGTGTTGGCGGTGTGCTGTGATGAGGTTGTGCACCCGGAGCCTGAGGTCATCCCACCTCTTGTGGCACTCCTTCACTGAGCGTGTGGTCACGCCAACCGCTGTGCACTTGCGTGCTGCCTCTGCCCACACCTCCTTGCAGCATTGCTGAGTAGCGCGCCGCTGATCTGCACTAAAGAGCATTTCAGCATGCTCAACAATGTGCTCCACCAGTACTGTGAGCTCAGCCTCACTGAAGTGCTGCTTTCTCTGTCTGCGTGCTATTATCCTGGATGCCATGATGGTGTTGGATGGTGTGTCAGTCTCAGGGAGGTGATCTGACCTGTTGTGTCTGAGGATGGCAGTGGATTGTGCTTTATATAATGGCCGCCTCTCTGTTTCCGTTTTTTTCCCCGCGGTCATGGTATTTCTGCTTCCGGTGTTTCCGTGTCGGCGGGGGCGAACACGTTTCTAGCGCCGTTATCTGTGGCGCTAAGTCCGCACGCGTAGGTGTTTAGGTGATGGCGGTGACTCCGTTCCCGCCTTGGTGTGTTGCGCGCGACCCACCTGCCGTAATCGGCCCTTCTTTCCGCAACCTTGCGGTTGCGGAAGCAGAGTCACCGTCGACACGGAATCACTGTATTCCAGCAAAGCGGACTCGTAATGAGGCCCAATGTTTTCGGGTGGGAGTATTGAGGCCTTTGATGCTTGGGAGTACCTGGCTATATGAGGTTACGTAATATTGGGCGTACGGTTGTTTGCCGCTTGAATCTGCACTTCTCGTTTCATGGCATCCCCTAAGCATGTAAAGCTGTACCGTGCCTATGATGCCTATACCTGGCATGTGAGGCTGGATCAGTCATAAGATGATCCTATCTGCCATTAATGTGGCTGTGTTCATATATGACGGCAGCGATTTCTGTCTCGGCTGTGTGCACCCTTGACAAGTAACGGCTGCACCCCTGTCACAAAACAGCAGCACTCTAATTCACATAATGTTAGTAGCAAAAATAAGATTCAATCAGCATAAGTAACTTTTTGTTGTTTTATCGATACTACACCAATTGTAAATGTGGTTTATATATGTAATGTCCCTTCCTGTGATACCATCCAGATCAACAGCCTTGTGACAACAGCTCCAATGATGCTGTGAGGGTCGAAGGGTCATTCAATGTCATTTCCTGGGATGTCATCAGGTGTGTGATGTCACTTCCACTACCCTGCAATTTAAAGGAATTGAAGACCCTCCTTGTGTCACATTGTATTTGGTACTCCTTCCCAGTATGTTTTTATTTATTTTGGCCTTAGCCTTGCAAAAAGAGTATTGAATCTGTTGGCTCTTCACCCAAAATTGTGTTTTTTGGTTCCGGAGGTTCCGCTTCACACCATTATAGATGAAATCTTAACACAGACAGGACCATTACAGGAGGTGACAGGGAAATTAAAAGGTCCAGGCCGCATCCCAGGGCAGGGAGAAGAAATGCTCAGGCTCAGAGTGGCCTATAGGGCAATAGGACAACGCCTGAACCAAAAACACAAAAGGCCAGTGTGGGCCCGTTTTTTTCTGTCAAAGTGGGACACTTTTTTGGCCCATGTGGGCCAGTTTGGTAAGTAACTTGGCAATGGGGATAGTAGTTTTGACCAGCGTTACTGAATAAATATTCTTTAAAATGCACAATGTTCATCATATTTTATCAAAAACCTCCCCCTTGGTTGCTACTCAAAGAGTCTTTCACAAAAGGAATGAATTGCCATTTGCAACTGTGGGTGCCATTTTCATTGGTGCCCGAGACAATTTTATGCCCCAGTCCCACCCTGGAAATGTTACATCATCTGCTATTGGCCCAGAGACTTTGAGGGAAGGAATCTGGGCACAGGGCTCTGTGGAGGGGATCCCATAGCCACTTACCGTATCTCGCCTTTAACCACCTGGTCAGGGTTACCAACATGGCCTCCTTGCCCTGACCCGAAGCTCCTTTACTGAGAAGTCAAAGTCTTCATAGCAGCATGGGTGATGCAGTGAAGGCTGTCCTGCACAGTCACGTCCTGCTGTCTCGGGAGCTTCTGCCCTACACCTGGCTAACACCATTTTCAGGACATCGGCTTGGACCGAAAGGCAAAAAGTAATATTAGGCGTGAGCGGAGCAGCCCCTGCAAATTCTGAAGGACTGGAAGATGCCGGGAGAAGAGGTGCTCTCTCGTCGAGTCTCTGAGTGGCTCTGCACTGCAGAACATCCAGTGACACCAAGCGCTGTGCCCTAATGCAACATGCAAGCAGGTCATGGAAACCCTCGAAGTGGCCCATGTCAGCACCCAGCTAGGAGCGAACCTCTTGGAAAATTCTGACGGATTTTGGGAAATTCTTGGTGGGATAGCTCAGCAGCAATGTGCTCGCCTTGGAACCAAGACAACACGGAGCAACACAGGTTCGATCCACGGTATTAAGCGCGTTATAAATAACCTATCATATCATAACATATCAAATCTCAAATTGAGAAGAAGCTGACAGAGTTCACGACCAGAACAGAACAGATCCTTTGTAAGGCATCTCATAGGCAGGGGGTGTACACAGAACAGGTGAATGAATACTGCCTTAACTCTCTGAGGTGCCATGTCTGTAAAAATCTCACTGATACAACTGCAACTGAGGGGCCAGCTCCTAAAGCCCTTACCTGCAAAGAGCTCATCAGACCAATGTTCACACTTGACAGAGTACTGGAAGATGCCAGCGCCCACAGCAATGCCGTCCAAAGTGCCCTCCATCCATGGAGTGGGGCCTTAAAGATGCACCACTCTCCAGAGAGTGAGAACATCAGAAATTCTACCAAGCCTGCTTGTAGATCTGTTGCTGCCAAACTGCCCACCCCCATATCCCCCTGTAGAGGAGGTCCCAAGTACAGCCTGCACTCCAAACGTCCATTTTGAAGTACCAGCAACGTTCACGTCGAAGTATGTGACGTATGATGAGCAAATAAACCAGCAGAGAGCCGCAATGGGGCTCTGCCCAGTACCCATCAGAAGAACAATGCCTATTGAAGTACTGATACCAAGGAAACCATGGACAGTAAGGTACCCATTGAGAAAACCATATCAACAAATGAAACGAAATGAAGATCGTCTAAGTGCAATCCCTGAAGAAGCCAAGAAGGTCTTAATGGAAGACGAATGGTGACGTCACGAGAACCCGAACTGACTTACATATAGAAGAAATGACGACCAGAGAATGATGTAAAAAGACAAAAAACGCCATGAACAAGGGGTATCCTGAACCTAAAGTAAAAGGACGATGTCAAATATAAGAAGCTTAAGTTGTAAGCTTGATGAAGATATTCGACCAGTTTAAGCATGTACATATGCTTGGAACGGCAAGAAAGCTAAGAAAAATGTGCGGCTTGCTATGCTTAGCAAGCACCACCTATACATATCTATCTCAAAAGAAGCACGTTATATAAGTATATTTCCACTTTGCACAAGAAGCAGAATTAACCAGAGGTTCTTAAAGGCCTCACATATTTAGCAAAATCGAGAATAAGCGGCAGAAACGAAACTCAGCAGAGGCATATTGTGCCAGAAAAGCCAAGATCGTATCAGTAGAATAGACGAAGAGTAGCTACAATTAATTGAAGCTAAGAACAGAATATCCTGCTTCAGAAAGGTCAAAATAAGAAACTGGAGGCAGGTGGTGGGTGAAACGAAAATCAAATACACAAATTACATGAAGAAGAGGCAAATTCACGGTGTCTGAATCACATGACCTGCCAGGCAAGAAAAAGTGAGGCTTTCACACCTACGCAAGGCAGCAGGCCAGGCGAAGATTTCAGAACTTTTCCAGACAGGAGATGCAGTCTCCAGGCCAACCACAGTGAAATAATTGACACATGGCCACTAAAGTGACGATTGATTGTAACAATAATTGGAGGAAGGCCGGGGAGCTAAGGGGCACCTTGCACCTGGCCGACCATTCTGTGTGCTGCTAAGAAAAGTGGGAAGGTATTAGTGGGGTTGGTGCCAACCCAATCACAATGGACCAAGTAATCTAGGGTCCTATGGTTAGTAGAACCAATGGGGCGTCGTACTTTTAGTGACGTCTACAGTAGCCATTTTGAAGGAAGGGCTTAAATGCCCCACCTGACAGCATTTACCCAATCCCCTTACTCTGTTACCATATACAGATATAATATCTATAATAAAGTTACCTTTCCTGAACCAATAGAACTGCATGGCAAACATTAAGCGTTAAACATCAATGATGATGAGTTTTCAGTATAAATGTTATGTTTTTTATGAAGTTCGTTGGAGTTGTGAAGAGAGAGAGAAGATCACGCATCCACTGATGTTCACGAGACTCCTCGTTTTTTGTACTTGTCATTAAATGGACTCCCTTTGCCAAGTTGTCATTATTGATTTCGTGTTGGAGTTAATCTGTACCCCCATCCATCTTTCGGGTGCTGCTATCTTGTCTTAAAGTGCTTCTGGGCAAACCCCGACTCTATGGGCCGGTTGGTGGTCATGGTGTACACTTGGTAGCAGAGGATGGTTATCGATTATTGATTAGATCAGACACCCATTGACTGTCGACATAAAGTAACTCTAGGTCCTCAGCAATATCACGAGTCCTTTGCCATCCGGCTGAGTAGACCGTGAATCTCCCCGTAGACAGTGGTTAGAGTAAAAAGTAGAATCTGCAGGCAGCAGTCTGAAGGGACCTATGTTTCCCCACATAAACCATTCCCACTCCTACGGGCAGCTGAACGGGAGAAACGGCAGGCGAGGCGGTGACGAAGACGGTGATCCCGAGCATCCAGAGAGGAAACATCCAAACGGTGAGTGAAAAAGACTATGGGCCTCATTACGACCCAGATGGTAAGTTACCGCCTGGGTCGTACCCTTACCACCATGGTGTAAACTATGTTTACACCATGGTGGATGGCGGATTTACCACCCCATTCCAAGGTGAGTGGGGCGGTAAATCCCCATTTCCCATTTTACCCTTCCCCATTCCCATAGGGGCAAAAAGCAGGCGTTAAACTCACCATGGCACAAAGGGACCTCGGAATCAGGCGTTAAGGGTCAGCGCCGTTTACGGCGCCGTTAACCCCTTAACGCCTGTTTCGTAATGAGGCCCTAAATGCTTTGGCAAAAAGTGCATGCCTTAGAACAAGTGAGGGAAAGGTAACGGAGGGAGGCGGGAAAACAAAATATAGTCAGAAGTAGAGTAGGATGTATATATATATATGTATATATATATATACATCCTACATATATATATATATATATATATAGGGAAGGAAATAGTTACTCAAAGGGTGACTAAAGTAGCAAAAAAGAATACCGGGGGGACACCAGAGAAGAGAGAGGATACCGGGGGGACACCCGAGAAGAGAGAGGATTCGCCTGATTCCTACGCTTTAATATAGCGGCTAGAAGAAACTTGCATCCATAGTTCTGAATAAAAGAGGAACAAATAGGTCACCACAGCGGTTAAAGACGCTTGTGAAAGGGATGAGTTTAAACTCCATGTTGGGTAATATTAGAGGCAGAGGTCTGTGTAACCAGCTGGAGTTTGTCTAGTCTGTGAACGTCTGTCTTACGTGTTATTTCTTGTGACGTCATACGATGAACATTTTTCCTTCGAGGAACTGGCATAAAAATTACGCGATTGGATACTTGAAATATTGTAGAATACAACCTGAGGTTTATTGAGTAAAATAGAAGATATAACATTTTGTGGAAAAATGGGATTGGAGCTTGCGACGACTGGTGCTCGCTCATACTGTTGAAAGTGTTTAAATAACGAAAGACATAAAAAGTGTCATATAAAGAGAAAGTGAACAGATTTAAATGTGGAAGACATGACTCCATTAGTACATCTGTGCAAACAGTTGCAAAAACATGCACCTCAGCTGAAAAAGTATAGTGCAAAATGGGTTAAAAGAACCGCAAACAAGATGTGGTTCCAGGGTGGATCGTTATCTATAATGGTCCTACAACACATGACAACATATTTGCACGCCCCATACACAGGCAAAAAGTTAGACAAACGCCTAGCTAGTCTAGAGTTGTGGAAAATGTACCAACAGGATAAGGAGGAGGAGCTGCCATCAGATTGGATACTTAATGTATGCACAGAGGGGGGTGAGACACCCTCAGTGCCACCCGCCCCATCTGAAATGAAAATTGAAGACAGTAAGGACGAAGGGTTATACCCGCTCAAAGATCTTAAAGCAGCCACAGGGTATAGCAACCCGGCATATGAGTCACCTACGCAAAGTAGTGATGAAAATTTAGACAAAGATAAAAATAGATATATCCCCTCCAAAGTCCAGAGGGACAAGGAGAGACGCGAGAACGAAAGAAAAGACCAGGCACAAGCAAGTACATCTCTCAACACGGAGAGAGAAGGCAAAAGATGGAAAGTAAAGGAGGATAAAACTGGTGAGATAGCATTCAAACAAAACGAATGGATGGGAGGGCAGATTTTATTGAAACTCGATGGTAAAGGCATAGATGACGTGAAACAAAAAGAGAAGCTAGATGATTTACAGAGAAAAGAGAAGGACAATAAAAGGATTGAGAGACGAAAGAATAAGGAAAAAAAGATAGGCAGAGACAAGAACAGTAATATCGCAAAGAGCAAAAAAGGCAACACGATAGTAAACAGAGAGCAGCCAATGATCAAGACAGACAGGAGCAACAAAGGATAGAAGAAGAACAAAGGATACGGGAGAAAAGAATAAAGAGACAAAGGGATGAGGAAATCCGAAGGGCAAATTAACATAGAGACGCAAAGAAAGAGGAAGAAGATAGGGTAAGAGAAGAAGCGAGGAAGCGCAGAGAATTCGATGACGATGTAGAAAGCAAGCGAAGACAGAGAGCATGGGATCTTGAATATCTGGAAAGGGAGGTTACAAAACCTGAGCCAGTGGTAGACTGGGAATATATAGAAGAATTCTTTCCTGAGTACGATTCAGTACCAGGCACGTCTAGAGCGAATATCGAGGATGACTTCGACACCAGAAGCATCGGAGAGACGATCGATACAATATATGATGAAATGGGGCTAGAACAAGTACCCCAAGGGGAGGCGGAAGACGAGCGCCTGGAGAGCACTCAGCTTTACGATACCGAGGACATCTCCCGAAGGAGTGGAAATAGAGAACTGTCCCTAGATCGATTTGAAATAAGTAGGAACAAAGAAGATGCAAGAAGTTGCATGAGTTGGGCGCAGACAATGTCTGGCACCGAAACAGAGGAGCATGAGGAAAAGTAGGAAGAGAGGAGATGCGGAAAATGATTCTCAGGAGGGAAAGGGATAAGATGTTTAGATTCTAGTGGGTCTGCACCGAGGGCATCAGAATCAGCCACACAGTCAGACCGACACGAATGAGTATCTCACGGCCAGAGGGGGGTGTCTCCACCACCCTATATGAGCCGGCTAAGGACATTGCCAGGTAGGCGGCGATGCAGGAATATTACTCCTGCAATAGACAGAGGAACAATAAGAGAAGAGAGAGAGGGCTATGCTTCCCAATTTCCATTGCTCGACAAAGGTGAACCGAGACCGCAGTATATTCCATGGCCACACATGGATCAAGAAAACCTGAAAAATAAACTTCCAATGTTGACATCGGGAGCCGGAAAATGGATACACGAGCTAGAAAAAATGACGGGAGGGAACACGTTAGCTATAGGGGATATCAAAGGTCTCTTAATAGCCATACTTGGTGATGGAGCAGACGATGTGTGGACACGCGGAGGTTACCCTAGTGTGACCACAATTAATACTGCGTTTGACGGACCCCATTTAACAATTGCAGAGCCGCGATATGGAAAGCATTACGATTGCTATATCCAGATACTTCCGACACTCGGGAAATGAAGGATTCGGAAGACCCTTCGCTTTACATCCAGAATTTCCAAGACGCGTAGGTACTCGAGACTCGGGAATCTTGGGGGAAATCTATACCCATGTTCTACCATATATTATGCCAAGTGCTGCCAGATCTGGTACAGAAACAGCTCAAGAAATTGGTAGGAATCGAAGCCAAACCGTGGTCTGAGATACAGTTGACCATCGCACACTATTGCAGGCTGCTGCAAGAAAAGAATCACAAAAAAAGAAGCTGCACGAAAGGGTGAAGTGGCAAAATGAGTGCAGAAGAAATTGTTAAAATATGCCCTTAAAGGGGCAATGATAACTAGCACAGACGGGTTGAGCATACAACAGGTGAATAACCCGCAACAGAATAATCAGGGCAATACTGGGCTGGGTTTTACCCCAGGGGAAGAGGATTTTGAGGAAGAGGATGGCAGAGTAATCAGGGAGGTTTTCAGAGTAATCAAGGAGGCTTTCAAAACTTGCAAAATGGCAATCAAGATATGTCAAATGGGCAAATGATCAGACCCCCGCCAGTATGTTGGTTGTGTGGGATGACAGGGCATCTAGCACGCACATGCAGAAGTCAAGGTATGTTGCAAAACGACCAAGGAACAAGAGTAGTTATGGTGAATCCACCTGTTTTTTTTTACAGCAGCGAGGAAATGGAGTTGTACAGAATCACACGGTGCAACAACAAACGCCAGGAGCACAGCAAAATTTACAATCTCAGAATTTGATGAGACAGTAAGTGCAGGGCAGGCTGCAAACCCTGGAATGAGGAGTAACACTGGTGATGGGGGAAGTCCATTTGCACAAAGCGGGACACACTTATATATGGACAAGGACAGCTCACTGGGAACCCTGATGTGTTCTATCCTATCAGTGACACCAGACCCTCACCAGGAACCAAGAGTGGATGTCGTTATAGGGGATAAAGAATATTCCTTCTTAGTTGACACGGGTGCAGCACGTTTATGTATACGTGAAGGCAGGTTTTCCTTGTCCAGCGATGCTATAAATACTCAGAGTTTCACAGGAGCTACAAGTCGTGTTCCTTTTACAGACGCACTTCCAGTCTCTATAGGAGAATGTGATATGAAAGTACCTCTATCATATTCGTGACAAACCCCAGTAAACATCTTGGGTCGAGATCTGATGACAAAGTTAAAAATGACAATCTCGTTCACAGAGGAGGGAATAGTATGTTCAACTCCATGAATGTACTATTTGAACATATGCAAAATGATTAGAGCATACGCAGGACACACAGCTATGAGGGCTGTACCATTAGAGCCCGAAATATTCACGTATGGAATACGTGTGCTAATGGCAGGGCTGCCAGGCCTTGCAGATAAAACCATGAGGACCCCAGATGAATTTCTATTTAGGCCAAGAATATCTATGCACAATGAAAAGGCACAAGTATTTCCCTTGATGATACACACAGCTGCGATACAAGGGAAAATGGATTTGATTGATGGTTGTGATGATGAAGGCCGACAATGGTGCACAGTAATCGCCATTGAAGAAGGGTACAGATTGACTGACGTCACTGATGACAATCTGTTTGACGAGCAAGCAGATAGGGGAGAAACAGTAGTTGAGGTGAACCTCACGTTTTGGGTGAAAATGATCACAAGAGAAGTGCCTCAGAGGATGATGTTGGCACAGAACTGTACTGAATATTTCAAGGACGGCAAGGCCCAGGTGCCTGTCTCAGTGTGGACCACAGGCCCCTATGTCATAGGCTTATTGAAAGGAGTCGAAGTGAAAATTAAACTGAAGACAGGAGCAATTTCTCCAAAAGCACAACAATATCCCATGTCCAGGGAGGCAGATGAAGGAATTTTTAAGACAATTTCCGCTATGATGGAGCAGGGCATCATAGTGACGTCAGAGTCGTCATGCAATACTGCAGTTTACCCTATCAAAAAGGGGGGGGGTCTTGGCGTTTAATTCAGGATTTACACCCAATAAATTATATTGTTGAGGCTGAGTACCCTTTAGTCCCTAACCCAGCTACAATTCTATGTAACATACCTGTTGAGTCAAAATATTTGATGGTGATTGACTTGAAAAATGCCCTTTTCTCAATCCCATTGCACTGAGACTCGCAAGATCTGACATCATTTACGTTCAGACAAATATGTCTGAAAAGCACAAGGCTATTCCAGGGGTACTGTGAGTCTCCTTCTATTTTCAACAGAGTCCTGCAGATGGAATTAAGCAATATTGCATTAGAAAGTGTTGTCTTACAATATGTGGATGACATCCTAATTTACAGCACGACAGAAGAAAGACGCCAACACAATTCTGTTCAGCTATTAATTATATTGGCTGAAAAAGGATATAAGATTGACAAAGAGAAATTATAATATTGTCAACAAGAAGTGCTATACATAGGTCAGCTGATCTCACATGAGGGAAAAAGGGTTAGCCCAGAAAGGGCTGAGGCCATCCCGAACACAGCTAAGCCACACACGATAAAGCAGATGCAGAGCTTTTTAGGCCTTTGCAATTATGTCAGAGCATGGGTCTTGGACTACAGCTCATATACCAAGCCTTTTGCTACAGTCCCTAAAGAAGGCACAGGTGACGAAAGAAAAGATTGAATGGTCTGAGACCATGGAGGAAGGATTTACTGAAATCAAGAGACCCATTTGCATGGCACCAGTTTTAGGAATTCCCAATTATGCAGATGAATTTTACCTGTTTTCACACACGAATGGCAGCATTATGACGGCAGTGCTCACACAGAGAACCACATTGGGGTACAAGCCACAGGCATATTATAGTGGAAATTTGGACCCAGTGATGAGAGGTCATTTTCCTTGCGAACAAAGTTTAGCTGCCACAGCGTTCGCCATCGAGAAGGCTACAACCATTGTAATGGGATGCTCAATGACACTGTACGTCAAACACTCGCTATTTGCTATTCTAGAGAAACCAAAGGGCACACTGACATCTCAGAGAACTTCTGCTTATGAAGTGATCATATCAAATCCATCAATTAAAATAGTCTGATGCAAAATAGTTAACCCAGCTATGTTCATAGCAGAACCAGTCACCGAAGGAGAGCCAATACATGACTGTGCAAATTATGAAGAGTTCTATGATGAAATTCCCAGAGTAAAAGAAAATGCATTGGCAGAAAGAGAAATTGTCTTTGTTGACGTTTCCTCGAGAATTCATCAAAACGATGGACAAAGATATACAGGCGCTGCTGTAATGAAACACACAGCAAATGGAGAGTTTTGAGTGCTTATTAGTGCACGATTACCATCTCATTATTCAGCACAGGCTGTACAATTATTAGTGCTGATACTCGCATTTAAGAATCACGCAGACCAGGAAGCAACTGTGTACAGTTACTCCGCCTACGTGATATCAACAGTACATGCAGGCTTAGGAGGACAGGAAAGGAGGAGCTACCTCCGAGCGGATGACACGCCAGTACAACACGCAGCCCTAGTGGACAGGCTGATAAAGGCACTAAAGCTCGCAGTGGGCATAGCGGTCGTGATATGCACCGCCCACACGAAGGGGACACATTTTATCTCACGTGGAAATCAAGCAGCAGACACTGAAGCCAAGCGTATGGCATCCAAGAGCGAGACGATCATGGATGTGGAAGTCACAAATGTAAATGAAAAAATGATTGTCGTACCGAGTGAATCGGAAAGCTACAATAATATGGAACAAACACAGTTAATGGAACTCCAAGGGGACGCACCACAGGAGGAGAAAAACCTATGGAAGCGGCAAGGGTGTTCTATAAACCCCTCCGAAAGCTTGTGGCGACAAGACAGTTCTGGTAAACCAGTAATGCCTATAGCCCCGTTAAAAATAGCGCTGGAACAGTTACACTATCCAGCACATATGACATAAGAGAATCTAGCGGCAACACTCGCTGAAGACTGGTTTATACCGAACTTAGCAGAGCACGTTACATTTTTTATAGTGAACTGTATAATTTGCCAACAGTTCACGGCTGGGCATACACTCAGCGTAATCAGAGGAATCATCCCAAGGCCAAATGGACCTTTTCAATGGACCTTTTCAGCACTTGCATGTCGATTACGTCGATATGATTCAAGTATGTAACGGGTACAGGTATCTAATTGTTGTGGTGTGTCCATTCTCTAGATGGCTAGAAGCAGGTCCATGTACACACCCAGACTCTACCTGTGTGGCCACATTTCTAGTGAGAGAGGTATTTCCCAGGTGGGGAGTATGCGAAGTAATGAGATCAGATAATGGGGCTCACTTTGTAAATGAAGTTTTTGAACAGATTAGCTTGTTGCTTGGTACAAAGCACAAGTTCTCGTTGGCGTATCACCCGCAAGGTAACGGGATATGTGAGATGCTCAACAGGTTATTAAAGGAAAGGATAGCCAAGTTGAAGCTTACTCTAAGAAAGGGATGGTCACACTGCCTTCCTTTGGCACTGTATGCACTCAGAAACCAACCCGGTTCTGACCATCATCTTACGCCGCACGAAATAGCCACAGGAAGAAGAATGCGCACTCCCCTGACACCCTGAGACAGAGCTAGACGTGATGCCCAGCCAACACGAGAAATCTTAGTGTCTGAAATGCAAAATGACTTGAATTGCATGACATCCTGTCTTTTGTAATTTCAGGCCAGCTGCAGCGACGACGAAAAGGGTGCATGACAGCACGGAACACAGAAGGAGATACTACTGCAGACACAGCTCAAGGACTACGTCTTCCATCAATCTTCCCTGCAGACACCATCCTGGTGAAGAATCACACAAGGAAAAAGTGGGACGAGCCAAGGTTTAACGGTCCCTTTACAGTGGAAGACTGCACTCCCTCTGCAGTGAAGCTGCAAGGAAGAAGAGCTTGGATATTTTTGCTGACATTAAGCCATACATCGGAGAAGGCCCCCTGCCTGCACCCCACCACAAAGAGACTACGGATGATGGGGAAGAACCACAGCATGTGCAGACGCGATCCATGACAAGGAAGAAGGACGCATGACTAGCAGCAAAGCAAACACAAGGAACTTTTGTGTAAAAGTTGTGGCTTCATTTTTGACATTCCCCTGAGCAAAAATGGGGACAAGGACATCAAAATGGACACTCTGTGCATCCTAGTTGCAGGGTGAAGAAGATAAATTACACTTGTAAGCCAAAACATAGTCTGTTGACTTTGAACTTTGGACTGAGGCACATTGAAGCCTTCATTAGAAAAGAATATGCCAAATTTTGATCGAGGACACATACATTGGAAGAAAATACAGTATCCAGTTTCTTTCCACACAGAGCCTTTGTTCAGAATCACTTATGGTGTCCCACAGTAGCGACATCACCAAAAACGTGCTAACATATTTCGATCTAGTGCTAAGATCGTACCCATCACTGGCGGGGAGGCTCACCAGTATCACTGACTTTCTTCAAGATCCTGAAAACGAAAAGACTATAAGGAGGCTGCTTACTGTTCTTTCGCCTAATTGAAGACTGTACAGATCTTGTTGGAAGAACTAAAGGCATATTGACATTCCTTCGAGATCCAGCAAATACAGATCATCTAAATATAATCCTGAACGGAATTATTATTCAAGTAGCTCTTCACACGCACAGAAATTGCAGAAACTGTTCACAGTGAGTGGGGGCCAAACAGTCCCAAACCTCAACAAGGGCAGGACAAATGTCCCTGTCGCCAGAAGTCAGCAGGATGGCGAGTAATGTTTTCTTTCACCTAATTGAGGATTTCCCAGAACTTGTGGGGAGACATGTCGGTGTTGACGTCCTCACATTCATCAGAGATTCAGCTACTTCAACACAGATGAGCATGCTCTTGCAAGGTATCGTGATGCAAGTAGAACTTTCTAACCATCAGCAAAACTATCTGAGAAGATTTGAAACTTTCTGCCGAGGGACAGATCGAGAGGGTAGTGCAGGAGATTTCATTTTTTTTTGCTGTTTTTGCTATACTGACAAGGACACAGCATGTCTTCGGGAATGAATCAAATCAGAGGCACAGATTGGGAACTCATATATTTTAAACATGCACAGTAAAGAGAATTGCTGAATTATTGCCTGATTTTGACACTTCCCATAAGCCTAGCAAGAGAACTATATCCAGAGATAACAGACAATCCATTGTTCAGACAAAGGGGGACGATTGTTTTAGTACCTGCAACTCACAAGCAGAACCAGCAGAATCCGGAGATAATATTGTTTAAAAGTGTATTAAAAGTTAGCATCCATCAACGGATGATCGAGATGGAGATCCAGAGCAGCAATCTCGTCTTCCCTCAGGAGGAGAGAAGTCTGTACCTTTCTGGAAGTAAATGCTGTAGTTTGACCTACAGGGGTATTATGTATTTATGCATTATATTCATCATTGTTTTACTGTCACTGACGATTAGAACTGCATTTTTTATTGGTGCACAAAGTGTTTCAATTCCAGTGCACCTACCTAATGATGCACACATGAAGCCCACAAAGGCACCCAGACCTTACATAGTCATTCCAGTCCCTAGAAGATCGGATAATGGAGTGAGTGAACTTGAGATGGGTGTTATTAGCAATGACACACACACACACTTGTGATAACAAGCAAATTGAAAAGCCAGAGACAGGGTCAGCAGAGTGTGAATGTAAAAAGGTTATTGACAACCACATGCATGCAAACATTGAATGAACACATATCAGGCCTACTGTCAATAACTACAGAACCACATGCCAAAGAAGAAAGGAAGGTTGGGCAGCCAACAATTAGAAGTTACCCTACCAATGAAGTGACAAGACAAGTGGGGAAAAATGAACCTGTAAAGAGACAAAAGGAGTTGAAGAATGAAACAACCGAAACAGCATTAATAAGCACACATGATCCAATGAAGGGGACAAGTATGTGTTCTACAACACAGCCATATACTGGACCGATGGCAGAGTGTTTATGGACATTATTAACCAAAAGAAAAAGAATGCAAGAGGAGTTGGAGAAGAAACCAACAGAAATAACATTAATGAACACCCCTGATATGACACTGATGGAGACAAAGACAAGCTCAAAGAAAATCGCACGAGCACAGCTGATAGCAGAATCAATAGGACCGTCATTAGCAAGAGCCAGGAAGAGGCCAGAGGAAATAGACAGAATTGCCAGACTTTCCTCCACTTGACTGGCACAGATGAAGATACCTGCATCATATCATGGATCAGGGTACCTGAGAATCCTCCAGCAAGAAGAAGCCATACGGATGCATTCAGGGATGTAGTTATAACAAATTACATGAAAACCTTAAGAATCAAGAGAAGCATATATGGGGACGACAGTGAACTAAACGATTACTTGGACAGCACAGCACATTTGGGAAACACCATCTGGTACTAGCACCTGAAAGAAGTTGGAAGACGAAGTTCAGAGGGGGAGTGCTTTGTTTGTGCACTACTACCTTACAGCATGGGGAAGTCCAAGATCTTCGTAGCTGTAGAAATTGATGTCCAGACAGCCCACTGTCTATCACACGTAGCAATGTGCAAGACCAGAGGCCAATTAATGGGTAGTGACGCCTCACTGAAATGGGCACCTGAAGCAACCGATCCAAATGAAGGCGATTATATCCAGGACATAAAGACAGGAAACAATGGAAAAACAAAACACATTGTGATCAGATATGAGAAGCCTGGAGTTAAAGGAGCAGAAATCAGAAGAAAAGCAAACCAGAAGCTAAATGTCCAAGGGAAAACTCCCGAAGAGGCTCGAGGTTGGAAAAACAGAGGCCAAATGCAGATTTGGGGAACAGTGCTTTCACCAGACCAATGCGAGAAAGGAGTAGTGATTTGCAGGGCATGGATGGTCCTTGGAGCCTGCAAAGAAGCAATTGAAAATGCACAAAGGATATGCAAGCCAATGTGGCCAAAGGTTGCAGAACTGCTGACATGGGTCGAAGATACAGGAGGACCCCTGCAGATAGTACCACGGGAGAACTCAAAATTGTGCTTCAGGAATAATGGCAGAAGGAAGATGGGAGAGAATCAGAACTGTGGACGAATCTTTAATGCTCCAGGAATGATGCATGGAACTGCAGTAATTATGGACCATTACTGGGCATGTGGATCCAAAGCATACATCAGACTGCCAAAAAACTGGGGAGGTATATGCACACTGGTGAATGTCCACGTTCCAGCGTTGGTGATCCCGAAAAGTGACTTGAACATTGACAGTTTCCCGAAAGCAGATGCTCACCTAAGGAAGAAGAGATCTGTGGAACTGCTGACTCAAATGAAGAGAGAGAATTACTTTATGCCAAATCAGAAGAAGCTTTTCATGCAATCCCATATGAACACAGGCTGTTCAGCCTCACTTCATCAGTGTTCACGACAATGTCCATGCCAAGATTTCAAGTTGGAGCAAATACTAACTGCTTGCAGATAACCAGATGGGAGTTACTGCAGACCATCAACACAACCGTAAAGGGATTCAACGCAATCAAAGAGGAGTTAAGGGCAATCCGACTGATGACTCTCCAGAACAGATATATACTTGACATGATCACAGCTATGGATAGAGGTGTTTGTGCAAAAATTGGAGAATCATGTTGCACATTTATATCTCACGATGAAGAAAATGGAACTCTAACGGAGGCTATAGGTATGCTGAAGAAAATACAGAATCAAATGATTGATGAAACTGAAACTGATGAAGTAGACGACGACAGTTGGTTTGGATCACTATTTTCATGGGTTCCACAATGGTAGCAGATGCATTCATGTTCCTAGGAGCCCTGCTAGAGATGATATTGCTAGGATTTTGTGTTATCAAGATAATAATCTCCCAGTGCCAGAAAAGTGCGAAAAAGGCCATAGGGATGAAGATCATGATTGATGTCGAGCCAGGATGGAAGCCCAAAGACCTCACTGATGAAGAAATAAGAGACTTTGTGAAGGCCAGAATTCATGCACCAGAAGGAACAAAGTTTCGATATCCCAGGAAGCATAGAAATTATGTCGGAAGATGGGTTTACTGCAGCCCAAATGGACAGTGTCAACTGATGACGTAGAACAAGGACGAACACATGAGAACAACAGGAAGTTTAAAAGGAGTAATAAAGATATGAACCCCAAAGAGACATTTCTTCAGACCATCATGTATAGACCCAGAAGATGAAGAAAGAATGGACCCAGGCGATGAAGTGAAGGTGAATACAGAGGAAACAAAGAAGATGGATCCAAAGAAAGAGGTGAAAGTGGTCGATGAATCACCTAGAGGAAGAGTGTAGAGGAGGTCCTAAGTACAGCCCGCACTCCAAATGTCCATTTTGAAGTACCAGGAATGTTCACGCAGAAGTATATGACGTATGATGAGCAAATAAACCAGCAGAGAGCCGCAGTGAGGCTCTGCCCAGTACCCATCAGAAGAACAATGCCTATTGAAGTACCGATACCAAGGAAACCATGGACAGTAAGGTACCCATTGAGAAAACCATATCAACAAATGAAACGAAATGAAGATCGTCTAATTGCAGTCCCTGAAGAAGCCAAGAAGATCTTTATGGAACACGAATGGTGACGTCACAAGAACCCGGACTGACTTACATATAGAAGAAATGACGACCAGAGAATGATGTAAAGAAACGAAAATGCCATGAACAAGGGGTATCATGAACCTAAAGTCAAAGGACGATGTCAAATATAAGAAGCTTAAGTTGTAAGCATGATGAAGATATTCAACCAGTTTAGGCATGTACATATGCTTGGAATGGCAAGAAAGCTAAGAAAATTGTGCGGCTTGCTATGCTTAGCAAGCGCCACCTATACATATCTACCTCAAAAGAAGCACGTTATATAAGTATATTTCCACTTTGCACAAGAAGCAGAATTAACCAAAGGTTACTAAAGGCCACATGAGGAGAGCTTCATATTTAGCAAAATCGAGAATAAGCGGCAGAAACGAAACTCAGCAGAGGCATATTGTGCCAAAAAAGCCAAGGTTGTATCATTAGAATAGACGAACAGTAGCTACAATTAATTGAAGTTAAGAACAGAATATCCTGCTTCAGAAAGGTCAAGATAAGAAACTGGAGGCAGGTGGTGGGTGAAACAAAAATCAAATACATGAATTACATGAAGAAGAGGCAAATTCACTGTGTCTGAATCACGTGACCTGCCAGGCAAGAAAAAGTGAGGCTTTCACACCCACAGGCGAAGATATCAGAACTTTCCAGACAAGAGATGCAGTCTCGAGGCCAACCAAAGTGAAATAATTGACACATGGCCACTAAAGTGATGATTGATTGTAACAATAATTGGAGGAAGGACGGGGGCGCTAAGGGGCACCCTGCACCTGGCCGACCATTCTGCGTGCTGCTATGCAAAGTAGAAAAGTATGAGTGGGATTGGTGCCAATCCAATCATAATGGACCAAGTAATCTAGGATCATAAAGTTAGTAGAACCAATGGGGCGTCATACTTTTAGTGACGTATACAGTATCCATTTTGAGGGAAGGGCTTAGATGCCCCACTTGACAGCGTTTACCCAATCCCCTTACTCCGTTACCATGTACAGATATAGTACCTATATTAAAGTTACCTTTCCTGAACCAATAGCACTGCATGCCAAACTTTAAGTGTTAAACGTCAATGATGACGAGTTTTCAGTATAAATGTTATGTTTTTTTTATGAAGTTCCCTGGAGTTATGAAGAGAGAGAGAGAAGATCACGCATCCACTGATATTCATGAGACTCCATGTTTTTTGTACTTGTCATTAAACTGTCTCCCTTTGCCAAACCGTCTAGTTGTAGTTATTGATTAGGTGTTGGAGTATTAATCTGTACCCCCATCCATCTCATGGGTGCTGCTAGCTTGTCTTAAAGTGCTTCTGGGCAAACCCTTACTCTATGGGCCGGTTGGGGGTCTCGGAGTACACTCTGTTGTTAGCTCCCTGCTCCATTGGATTGACCTCTTGCAATGTGCTTGCCTCGCCTTGTACTTCTCCATCGAACACGAACATCTAATAATCCTGGGAGACTTCAACATTTGGTTTGAAGAAAAACATGCCAACTCTCAAAATTCATTAATTAGGCAACTAAAAACCATGAAAATACAACAGTTTGTCAAAGGGGTAACACACTCGGCAGCACACACCCTTGATGCATTCTTCACCAAGAGAAAACACACTACCAACTCAAGTCACCATCCAGCCCTTCAAGTTCCAAACCACCACAAAAAGAAACTGGAAAACCGTCAAAGCAAGCAACCTAATTGATCAACTAAAGATGGACAATCCTTAAACAGCAGTACTGGAGAAGGCAGACATAGGGCCTCATTACACGGTAGGCGGTAAGGGTTTACCGGTACCGGTATTTTACCGGTAAATCCTTACCGCCTTACTACGAGGTCCCTTTGCGGGTTGGGGAATTTAACGCCTGCTTTTTGCAGGCGTTAAAAACCAACCCGCAAAGGGACCAGTGGAGCTAATTACGGTACCGCAGTTTGTGGTACCGTAATTAGCGCCTTCCCCATTCCCATAGAGCCCTATGGGGCAAAAATGGGAATGGGGAAGGGCAATGGTGGAAGGGGGAATTACGGCCCCACCAACCTTGGAATGGGGCGGTAATTCCCCTTTCCACCAAGGCGGTGCCGGTATTTTACCGCCATGAACCATGGCGCTAAGATCGCCATGGTTCACCGCCTTCCGTGTAATGAGGCCCATAGACAGGAAAGTAGAGCTACTCCATCAATGGATCACTGATACAATTGAAAACATCTACCCGGAAAAAACATTTACCCCCTTGAAGATGAAGTGCCAAGTGTCATCCACACTCCAGCCGCTCCCTTCCTAGTACCCAGTACTTTCACGCCAAAGTGTGTGACGTATGATGAACAAATAAACCAGCAGAGAGCAGATGTTGGGCCCTGCTCAGTGCCTATTAGAGTAACAGTACCTATTGAAGTACCGACACCTAAGAAAACATGGACAGTAAGGTACCCATTGAGAAAACCATATCTACAGTCAAGACAGAATGACGGTTGTCAGAATGGAATACCTGAAGAAGCCAAGAAGATAATAAAGGAAGACGAATGGTGACGTCATAAGAAGTTGGACTGATGCACATATAGAAGATATAATGACCTGAGAATACTGACAAAGAGACGAAATACCATGCATAAGTGACATCTTAGTGAAGCAACTAGGTCTCAGAACGCCAACACCTCGAACGCAGCCCTGCACAGAGACGCAGGACGGAGAGCACACCATACCTAATATTAAGGTGAGGAGAGGGGGGCGTGGCTACGAGGCCATGTGAGAGGACGGGTTCCCGGAGGAGCTCCGCCGATCCTGCAATGATCCGTATAGAAAGTGCACACACGGGTGCCTACGATTGCTGAAAATGCATATATATGCATGTGAATACGCCGAGCGTGCCTGCAGAAACTTTGATGCCCGCAGGACTTACTGGAGCAAAGTTCTGCACATCACGAGGATGGCGGTGGCCGGGGACCGAAGTAGACACAAAATGGCGGCCCGGAATCGAGAACAAAGGACCTGATCATGAAGTTTCGCTTCTGCTGCTACAGTGTATTTGCGAAGGTACGCGAGCACAGTGGTGCTAAGGAAACACACCGTGGCGTCCCTTAAGGGAGATACAAGCTCTAACGCGCGTGTACGACCAAAGCACAGTGGATTGGAGCGTGTGCGCTGCCCGAACGAACTGACCCCGCAGCCTGGACAATGAGCGGACGAAATCAGGCCGCGAGTGAAGCGGCTGTACATGAAAATATGGAGGGGTCAGGGTCTGGAGCTTACGCGGCCCCCTCCCGCCCTCATAACGTGTAAACGCAAGGTGAGCATTTACATGCAGCCAGCGAGCGCTAACACGCACAGCCGTGATCGGCTGTTCGCGCCCTGAACACCCGCGGGACGGGGAGCCGCGATCAGCTGTCTGCGCACCGAACACTCTTGAGGGCGGCGGAGGAGGAGCAGACGGGTGCCCGGGACGCAGCGAGAATCCCACAGAAAGCACACGGACTGGTGCGTGCTGACGCCCGGGCTCGCCCTACATACCCACATGCACAGTGCCCAGGAAAATGGGCGAAGCACAGTGATTGTGCACGGGAGATCCTCTGTTCCCCAACTGACAACAGCTGTAATAGGACTGGCGGGGAGATCCAGAGGGGAGGCCAGGCAAAGGACACAGCTGGGGGGGCCCCCGGGACACATCTCCTGAAGTAGCTGCAGCGGGGCAATAACTTTCAACACCAGCGCCCATTGGGAGAGGAAACTGGCACCGTGGGCGCTGAGAGACACTCGCTCCAGGAGGGTGAACAGTAGGCAGCGAAGGCCACGGCCGGAGGAGACCACAGAAGTGTATTGCGGGGTGGACAGTGGAGGGCCATGCTCCACGACGGATAGCGGGCCGAAGATAGCGGAGACACGTTTGGGCACATCACTGGGCAGCAGCGGTATCGAGGGTGCGGTGCACATTCCACCCGTGCCGCAGGGACAGACCACCCCTTGACTCACGATTGTGGATGAGAAGCTACCCTGACCGAAGGGATGTCCAACAAGCCCTTGAGAGCGAAGGCTAAGCAGCCCACGCTGGATGACTACACCAGAACGCCGACCGGCCCCGAGGGAGCCAGGAGCAAATATAAGACCTCAGCAGTGGGAATGGCCGCTTTGAGTACAAACCGGGAGGTCCTTGAGGCGATCGCGGATCTGAAGGCGGCCTGGGAGTCCAAACTACAATTGGCTGTGACGGAATTGAAAACGGCGATGGAGCTTCAAGTTGCAGCGGTACAGGAAGATGTGAACCTCCTCAGGCAGGATGTTAGGAATCTGGCGGAACGCACAGAGACCCTGGAGAAAGAGAGGGGCCCAACCGCTGCGGACTGTGCTGCACACAAGCGGGAGCTGTATGCCCTGGTGCAACGAGTGGGCAATCTGGAAAGTAGGGCGGAGGAGGCAGAAGGGCGCGCTCGGAGGAATAACATTCGCATCGTTGGACTGCCGGAAGGGGCTGAAGGCCACAACTCGACGGAATACGTGGAAAACATGCTGCTACAGGAAATCACCGGGGGAAACCTCTCCCAAGGATTTGCTGTGGAAAGAGCGCACAGGGCCTTGACAAGAAGGCCACCGCCAGGTAACCCGCCCAGGCCAATGATTGCCAAGATCCTCAATTATCGGGATCGCGAGAGAATCCTTGAACACTTCCGTAAAGGGGGTACAATTCAACGAGGAGTGGCAAATATAACTGCCTACCGGGACTATACCCTGCAGGTACAGCGAAGCCGTATGAACTTTGGATCGGTCAAGAGGAGATTGCGGGAAGCTGGCTTCAAATATATGCTGCTCTATCCGGCCAAGCTAAAGGTGTTTCATAAAAACAAGACGCTGTTCTTCGATACTCCAGAAGACGCCATGGGGTGGCTAGATATGCAGAGCTGCCCCCAGGAGCCAGGCGTTCAGACAGAAGACGGAGCGAGACGAGACAAGTAAAGTAGCAGAACTGGTTGCACTGAGGAATGTGGGACTTGATTATAGTCATTGATGTGGCCGGTCAGCAGGTACGCTCTGGCTGGCGGGAAACATGAGTCGTGTGCACGGAGATCGCGAGGTAGGAGCCCCCTGAGGCCGGTCTTCATACCCCCATTTAGAGTGTGGTTAGGTCACTGTTAGTGAGGTGACACCCTGCTGGGTTCTCTATTGGGGTTGCCAAGGGAGAGCCAAACGCGGGGATGCCTGAGATCCAGGGATGGAGCTGGGCAGTTAGTTGGGTTGGGGTGTTGGGGGGTTTAAGTTTAAGTTTAAATATGAGCCTATGTGGAAGTTCTATCATCAAGAGTCTGTTTGGTGTGGGGGGGAGGGCTGCGCGGGGAGAGGAAGAGGAACCATTGATAGACCATGGGGGACCTTAAGATATTAACATGGAATGTTAGAGGGCTCAATAGTTACTTGAAGCGTAATAAGGTTATGTTGTACCTGAGGCGACAGAAGATAGACATAGCCTTGTTGCAAGAGACACATCTGACGCGTGAGAAGATGGAGGTGGTGGGGAGGAAATGGAATGGGATAACGGTGGGTGCATCGTATTCTGCCTATGCGAGAGGAGTGCTTGTCTGGGTGGCGCTGCATGTCCCATTTAAGTTAACCGAAGAAATTGTGGATGCAGATGGGAGGTTGGTTATAGTTCGGGGGTTGTTAGAGAACAGAGAAGTATGCATAGTAAATACATACGCCCCTAACCAAAACACGGCTGCATACTTTAGAACATTGTGTACCAAGTTGAGTGGGTGTGTGGGGGCTGCGGTGGTTTGGGGAGGGGATTTCAATTGCGTCTTGAATCCAAGAGTGGACAGGTCGGATGGGGGGGGCGGCCAAGCCCAGCCCAGTGGCTAAAGTGTTGCTGACGCTCCTAGGGGACTTTGGCCTGGCAGATGTGTGGAGAGTGAAACACCCTGATGGGAGTCAATACACGCACTATTCGGCTCCACATCAGTTACGCACGAGGCTTGATTATATCTTTGCCACCCCGGATGTGGTTGCCGAGAGTACTCATATAGATTATAAAGCGAGGGTCCTCTCGGATAACTCGCCCCTGGTCCTCGGATGGCAATATCTCCCCCCTAGGGCGCGAATACCGATGTGGCGCCTCCGAGCAGAAGCGCTCAAAGACCCAGTTTTCAGGGAGGACATAAGAGATGAGATTATTGCTTATTTTGAGGTGAATACTGGCAGCGTGCAGTCGGCGGGCACTCTATGGGAGGCCTTTAAGGTGCTGATGCGAGGAGTCGCCATTGCGAAGTCAGAGGGGTTGCTGGGTGGGGTTCTGGCTGACCTACAGGCGGCAGAGACTGAATTGGAGAGGGGGCTGGAAGGAGGTGGGGCAGATGCTGAGGAGATACTTAGATTACAGCAGAAGTGCGCGGAATACTGGGAAAGGCTCTGCGACTTAAACTATAAAAAATACATAGAAAGGCAACATGCGGGAGGAGATAAAACGGGCCGGCTTCTAGCTTGGTTGTAAAGAAAGAAGCCCCTAGGTCCCCAATTCGAACTGTAACCAGCGAAGAGGGTGAGACGGTGGACACTCAAGAAGGAGTAAATAGGGCATTTGCGAAATATTATACTGCTTTATATGAGGATGATGGGGAGAGCAGCCGACAGGAGATTGATGAGGTGTTAGAGGACATAGGCCTGCCCAAGGTGAGTGATGAGGAGAGGGAGGAGTTGGACGCACCGATCACTCTCGACGAACTGAAAGAGACTGTGAGGCAGTTGCCCACCAGTAAGGCTCCGGGGGCGGATGGGTTCCCTAGCAAATTCTATAAAATGTATGAGGAGGAGGTGCACCCACCCATGCTAGAAATGCTTAACGAGGCGTTTGAAGTAGGAAAGTTGCCGGAGTCACTCAGGGAGGCGATTATTATACCGCTCCCCAAGCCCAACAAACCGGGACATAGTTGTGGCTCCTACAGGCCCCTGTCGATGTTGAATCAGGATAGTAAGATCCTGACAGCCGTTTTGGCCAATAGAATGCGGAGAGTGATCGGAAAACTAATACACCCAGACCAAACGGGCTATGTCCCGGGCAGGAACATCACTCACAATCATAGATGGCTTCACCGAGTCGTTGAATGGGGGTGCAGTTATGACGGCGAAATGGCGGTGGTGGCATTGGACGCAGTAAAAGCGTTTGATTCGGTTAAGTGGCCGTGGTTGCTGGCGGCCCTTCGTGGGTACGGCATGGGGCCAGGCTATGTTAAATGGGCTGAACTGTTGTATAGTGAACCGCTAGCCAGGGTCCGTATAGGTGCAGTGGTGTCGGAGAGATGGCAGTTAGGCAGAGGCACTCGACAGGGGTGCCCATGGTCCCCGATGTTGTACATTTTGGCCCTGGAGCCCCTTGCAATATACCTCAGGCAACAATATGAGCCGATTGGCATCGAGGTAGGAGGGGAGAGTCATCTCATATCCTTGTACGCAGATGATCTGTTACTGTATCTAAAGTACCCGGAGGAGAATCTTCAGTATGTTTTGGAGGTGATGGAACGGTATGCCAGGCTGTCCAGTATAGCGGTGAACCCTCAGAAATCTTGCCTATTCCCGCTAGGTAGTTATGTTGGAAGGCCTGTATAGAGCTTACCGGTGCTGCAGATCCCGTGGGCGGCGGGTTCCTTCTGCTACTTGGGGATAGAAGTGTATCACTCAATTGAAGAAGAACACAGGCACAACACTGTAATAGCCATAGGAAAAATCGGGAAATGCATGAGGTTTTGGGAGAGGTTGCCCCTAGCAATGATGGGCCGAGGTGCTATGCTCAAAATGGTGGTCCTGCCTCGACTTTTACATTACTTCAACAATATCCCTTATATGATCCCAAGGAAGTTTTTCGTTAAGCTGCACAGTATGTGCAGAGACTTTTTGTGGCATGGCACCCGCAACACAGTTGCATTATGTAAGCTGCAGAACTTTTATGAGAAAGGCGGTATTAAACTGCCGAATTTTGAGGCTTATTATGTAGCGGCACAACTGCAGTACCTGGCTAAGTGGCTCTCTGATGAGGAGACCCCTGAACACAGGTTGTTCGGGAGGAACTGTGCTCCTTTTTACTTACGGGAAATGATCTGGGTAGCTAGCTCGGATATAAGGGAGCGCCCCAAGATGCTGTGGTTGGGATGGACCATGTGGCGCCGCACCTGCCGACTGTTGGGGAACCCTTTCCCGTGCGTTCAGCAGATACCGCTGGTCGCGCTGGCGAGGGGGGACAGGCAACTGCAGGTAATCATTAGGACTTATTGGGAATCGGTGGGTCTAGTCACCTTAGGAGACATCTGGCAGGATGGGGCTATTGTGGAGTTGGGGGACCTTGGGGCAGCGTCGGGATTGCACGTAGGCCAATATGTCACTTACCACAGGATAGTACAGGAGATTCGGAGTAGGTGGCCTGAATCCATTTTGGCGGAGGAACCGGACGCCACCGTTGGAGTGATATACGATACATCGGAGGGCGGGCATGAGGTGTCCAGATTGTACGAGATGTTGATGACTAAGATCGGGAAGGACCCGGCACATTTGAGATCGGAATGGGAAGCGGAGATGGGAGCACCGATGGAGGATGGGATGTGGGAACAGGCTTTGGGATATCACAAGAGGGTGTCGAGAAATGCCAGGTTTAAACAACTGCAGCTGTACATAACGCACTAGGCGTACATGACCCCTCGAAGAATATCAAGGTTAAAAAATGTCGGGCGCCAGGCTTGCCCTAAGTGTGATGAAGAGAACGTAGACATGATACACATGTTCTGGGCGTGCCGATAATTGAAGTCTATTGGGGTGAGGTGGCACATAAAATAGCGGAGAAGGGGGTCACGCTCATAATAGATTCGGCCTGGGCCTGCTTGCTGGGGGGGGTCCCAGAGTGCGGAAACGCAGACATGTTGAGAAATTGAAAGATTTGGCATATGTGCTCGCGAAACGAAGGATCGCCATGGGGTGGAAGGAGTGTCAGAAGCCGCGGGTGGAGGTGTGGTGGAAGGACTTACAAAAGTGGGCAGAGGCGGAAACAGTTGTATGGCAAGAGGCTGGTAGCTCACGGGGGGATGAAGAAATGGGCCCCCTCATGGCATGGAAACGGTTGATAGCTGGAATGTCCGGAACAGTACCGGCCCCAGCAGAATCCGAAAGCAGCGACGCCCTAACACACGGAACAGATACCGAGGGCGAGGAACAAACAGTCTCATAAGGGGGAGGGGGGGATCGGAGTGCAGTGTTTATGTTGTTATATGTTCTGACTTATGTTTTGTTGTATTGTTGTTTTGTTTGAATAAAATAATAAAGAAATTAAAAAAAAAAAAAAAAGGTGAGGAGCGAGACTAGAGTTAAGGGAGGAATTCGAGGCTGAGGGAGGTGGGAATCAATCCAAGAGAGACGTTAAGCCTTATATCCAGTTCTCCTGTATTGCAGGTGCTCTCCACGTTCAACACACTATCAAGGGAGAGGGTTCGAGAGTGCTAATCTTCCAGCCAGGGCTGAGTGGCGTCCCTGTGGATATCAGGTGAGCGTAACAGAACACAAAGCCTCATATAACTAACCACCTGGATGTCATGGAAACATCAGAAACTGACCAATTAGCCCAGTTAACGGGCAGCTACGTGTCGAAGTACATTCAGCCAGGCAAGAAACCAACGCCCTTAGGAGAGAAATGATAGTTACTAAAGAGTGTACTGAGGAATTGAGGAATTACTCCACTCACAGGCAGGAAAGGCGCCCTTACCTGGAAGTGTTCCACCAGTGACAACACCAGCCAGTCCGGTACAAATAACTCTTCCTGGAACAATTCCTTTAGCTGCACCAGAAAGGTTTGCGGGGGATCCAAAGAAGTATGCAACGTTCATGAACCAATGTAGTCTTCATTTCCTTTGTAGACCTGTGGCTTTTCCTAAAGACCAGTCACGGGTTGCCTTTGTTTTATCATATCTGAGTGGCAGTGCTGCAGATTGGTCTGAGCCATTAGTAAGTCAGGATGATCCACCGCTACGTGACTTTAGAGATTTTCAGTGGGAAATGGAGAAACTGCTTGCTCGACATACCCAAGGACAAGCATTGGATAATGAACTTGTGTCCCTCCATCAAGGAATCCAAGACTTGTTATCAAATATAGCGACCTTTAATAGGTTAGTTGTTGAAAAGGGATGGCCTGAAGATAAAAGGACCACATTATTCCACCGGGGTATGCACGGAGAATTAAAGGACGTCCTAGCACAAGTGGTTAATCCACCAAGAGACTGTGCAGAGTTCATCAATCTTGTTGTTCAGTTAGATCATAGACTACAGGACCGAAAAGTCGATCGGATGAGATTGGACACTCGTGCCATGTACGTCCAGTCAAAGGACAATGTCTCACGTTCAGCGAAGAACACTGTAGAACCCATGCAAATCGGAGGGGTACGGGCTCCCTTAACTAAGGCTGAAAGAGACAAAAGGAAGCAACAGCTATTATGTCTATACTGCGGAAAGTCAGGCCACTTCCTCAAAGAATGTCCAATAAAGCCTCCGAGGCGAACTGTTGGAGCTACAGAAAAGGAAGACGACAACAAGGAGACGGAAAACTACCAAGCCCGGCAAGCATAGAGGTCCGTTTCTCGAGCGAGGATAATGTGCACAGACCTCACACTTTGCATTACCTGTGATTTAGATCCATCACCAACAACCATCGCGGATGCATGTTGTAGAAGGATACATAGACAGCGTTGCAGTTGGAGACTACATAGACCAAGATCTGGCAGCAGAGATAGGGCTTCCCCTATGCAAAAAGCCGACTACTGAAAAAGTCACCACTGTTGATGGTACTGAAATAGCTTCTAGTCCAGTAAACCAATGTACAGCAGTATTAACCCTTCTGTGCCAGGATGGACACTGAGAATCTATTGCTTTCAACCTTATCAAGGCTCCTCAGTTCCGGTTGATTTTAGGGATGCCATGGTTAGTAGCTCGTGTCTTCACAATAGGATTTGGGCAATTTGATTCATAAAATTTTTTTTTATTTTTTTATTTAAACAGTTTGTGTGGTTTCCTTATTTGAAACCTTTAACCTGAGCATGTCCGTTCTTTCATCATGATTCTTCGTTTGGTATACAGTATCTTAGTAGCAGTGCTTGGTAGCATCTTATTAGTCCTGGGTTATGTTGTTGATCTCCTCTGGTTTCTTAAGGATTAAAATCACTAATTTTATGAGTGCTAATGTTGTTTTCATTTTTTCTCCTTCTACAAGAGTCCTGCACCACTCATCGACATTCCTTGTCGTGTAGCTTCTAAGGATGTCCCCCAAGCACTGCTCTCGCTCTTTCCTTAAACCGGTACACTGTAGTATGAGGAGTTTCAGAGATTCTATCTCTCCTTTTTTTTTGCACATTCTGCAGCTATCCATGATGTCCAGCCTTTTTCTTCTTTGTAATATTTCTCCTGTTGGTAAAATGTTCAATCTGAATCTCAGGAAAAGGTCTCGGAAGTACCAATTGGGGAATAAAGTCAGATAGCTCGGGATCTGATTCAGTTTTCGTGGCTGGGCCCAGAAGTCTTCGTAACCTTTATATTTACAGTTATCTTCTTGGGTTTCGATCCAATCTGCCATGTATAGTTTCTTTTTAGTTTTGTCTGGGTTAATCCATAAGTCATCCTCTGACTCGCTGAGGTTCACTAGGATCCCTCGACATGACTTTTGCCAGTCTGTTAGGATTACATCGGATTGATCTTTTAGGGCTTTTTTCAACACCCCAAATCCACCCGTAGTGTTTTCCTCAAGACATTTCCGATAGAAACGTAGTGTTTTCCATACCACTATTGTTTTGAGTGATAGAGCCAGCTCTCTTCTTATCTGCTGTATTGGGGCTGATTTAGGCAGCTGTAAAGCTTTCCTCCAAAACAGACCCTCCAGGATTGACCATGTTTGAGCTTGTAAGGGGATTGGTGATTCTACCCCATATGTTAGTATTGGCACCACTTTCATCCTATAAAAGGCTATTAGAGGTGATAAGGTAAATCTGCAGTATCTTTTACGCAGAATTCTCCCTTGGGCAGCTAGATTGGTTGCTTTTCTTTTTAGCCCAGCTATTCTTGGCGTATTGTTCTTCGTGTTGTCTATACAGACTCCTAAGTACGTGAATGCTTCGACTTCCAGGATTTTTTTGTTTCTCAGAGACCATCCTAGTTTTTTCCCTCTGGCTTTATTACCTCCTGGGCCTAACTTCAGAATTCTTGATTTTTCTGGGTTTATAAGCAGGTCATTTGAGTCCACATACGACTGTAATGATGTAAGCTGTCTTTGCAAGCCGATTTGGGTTTGGTCCATCAGGACGATATCGTCTTTGTAAAGCAGTCTCCCAATCGGCATTCCTGCTATTTTTGGTGGAAAGCAGCGGGTGGACTCAAATGAATCTTCCAGATCTGACGTGAACAGGTTGTACAGTTCCGGTGCCAGCAGGCATCCTTGCTTTAAGCCCATTTTTATCTGAATTTCGTCTGTTAGTGTACCCGCTGTATCCAGTCTGACTCTGATGCTTGTGTCCGTGTACAAGTCCTTGATGTTCTCCACCAGTAACTGAGGACAGTCCCAGTTTTCCATTTTCTTCCATAGTTTGGCTCTTTTTATGGTGTCGAAAGCTTTCGACAAGTCTACAAACGCGATGTAGATTCCTTGGTTTTTGTTCCTTTGTGTTCTGGCTTTCAATAAGTTAATCAGGAAAATGTTGAGTGCTGTGCCTCTCCCCTTCACAAAACCCGATTGCCAAGGATCACGACATCCACTTTGCTGTACCCAGTGGTTTAATGCTTTCAATAGTGTGGACGCAAAGACCTTCCTCACCACGTCCAGTAATGCAATCGGTCTGTAGTTGTCTGCTGATGTGCTGAGACCCTTTTTGAAAATGGGTACCACTACTGCCTTTCGCCAGGAATCCGGGATTTTTTCTGTTGTTAATATGTAGTTGAATAGAAGTTGAAGGAATTTGGCCCATTCACCTATGTTGCTTTTCAGTATTACATTCGTGAGCCTGTCGGGCCCTGGGGCTCTCGAGTCTTTCAATTTTTTCAGGATGTTTTCTATTTCCTCAATACTGATATCTATTACTGCCTCATTTTTGTTTGTCATTGATTTCCGCTTTGGGTCGATGTAAATTTCCCCTTGCAGCTGTGTATAATGCTTAACCCATGATGAAGCACTTATTGGGTTCATTTGACTTATTGCTTGAGGCTTCTCCGCTTCGTTGATAATTGCCCAAATTTCAGCTGTGTTTTTAGATCTTATTTTCCCCAACATTCTTTCTGCGTCCTGGTTTAGCAATGTCTTCTTGTGTAAGTGTAACCAGTTTCTGTACTTTTGTTTTAACTTATGTATCTCTTTACTCCAGTTGTCGTGTTTGGTCTATTTTAGTCGTCTAATATCTCTCCTTAATGCTTTTTTCCTTTCTCGTATGCGACTGTCATACTGATGTTGGTGAGTCGTTGTTTGATGGTTACTTCCAAGCTTCCTTTCTGTAACAAATGCTCTGAAAAGCGGGGTGTAGTCAATCCTTTTTTGGCTTTGTTCGTTTTCAAGCGTCGAGATCATTTGTTTTAGGTTATGGTTTAGTTCTCTTGTTTTCTCTGGTCTGATCCTTAATTTAATACCCCTTTGGTCTATGACCACCTTCTGGTTGTAGGTTCCAATCTTGTTATTGCTTATGTTTTTGCACGTCAGTTTTAACAGATTGTGGTCACTTTCTACTGTTGGGATTACTTTCAAGGTCTGGATGTTATCTGACAAGTTGCTTGAAATGCAAATGTAATCCAGGATCTCTACTGATTGTGTTCCCTTCCAAGTAGGTTTTGCTGGTTGGTCCCCCTTCACCTTTCCATTCAGAACGACACAGTCCCTTGATTGTACCATACGATTCCACATTGTTCCTCTTTTTTCCTTTGCTGAGGCAGTTGTTGTATCGTATTCGGGTTGGTTGTCCTTGTTCAGGCATGAACAATTTAGATCTCCTGCCAATATGAATATTGGATCAGTCCATTTTTCTCTTTGTTCATCAATTAGTTCTGCTATTTTATCTGGTAGGTTTTCGTTTGATAAATTTGCTGGGTTCCAGTATATGTTGATCAATATTAGTATTTTACTGGCTTTTTTGTCCAGCTGTAACACTACCATCTGGATGAATAAATTTGGGTTTGACTCCTCCAGGACTTGCCAATCCAGATCGTTTTTGATGGCTATAAGTAGGCCTGACATGGGTCTGCCTTTTTGACCTTTGACAGCTGGATTTAGCAGAACCACGTAACCTTCCAGTGTCGGTGGTTGCAACAGCCATGTTTCTTGTAGGCACAACACACTAAAGTTCTCTTTTTGAAGTGCTCCCTTAGTAAAAAGGTGGGTAGAGCCTCTAGTGTTCCAACTTCCCAGGCTCCATGAACCCACACTTTTTACTGTTTTATGTTATTGGGTGTTTGTTTCGTCATCAATCATGTTTTTCAACCATTTCCACCTTGCCGCTTCATTTTCTTCTCCTTGATGTTGACTTCTATTGTTTGAGCTTTGTGTGTTCTGGTTGCCCCTTCTCACTGCTGATGTTCTTTTTGTTTTAACACTACTGGTCTCTCTGTCTTTTCTGTTGATCTGTCTCACCGAGTGTTTCTTTACTCTCTCCTGCGTTTTTAGGACTTCGTCACTTTCTTGTAAGTCAAAACCCATTGGTTTTAATTGCGGGGCTTCTTCCAGTAGTAGTTGTCTTACCAGATTTGATCTTGTGTGCAGAATTACTTTATCAGTGCGATCTTCCTCGACGAATTCCACGATCGCCAGGTCGTCTGTTGTAATTAGTCTTAATGCCGGTATATGGTGGAGTAATCTTATTACATTGGTTCTGTTGAGAATTAGTCGGTCTTCATAATGAAGGATACGTTCTAGGACAAGCCCCGGTAGTTTATAACTGTCACCAGCACTTGTTTTGCGCGGTCGATGCTGTAGGTCTCTTTCCCCCTCTTTTAGTTGATGCCGATCTCTTCTTTCCTCCATCTCGGTCTGCTTTTTGCTGTATCTTGTTTCACTTTCCCGACTGGTTCCGTGGTTCCTGGTCTCAGACCGCCCCACGTTCCTTTCTCGACCTCTACGTTCACTCTTCTGAGTTTTTTCACTTAGATCCCGATTTTTTTCTCAATGCATCCTTTTCTGTATGAGTATCTGGAACTTTTTTGTTGTCTCTCTGTGTCTCGTTTTCGGTCTGTATTGACATTATAGATGAGGTATCACTCTCACTATAGTCTGTATGCTCCTCACTCAAGGAGTCTCCTGCCTCTGTATTTACCTCTTCAAAGCCTCTTATTCCCTGTTTGTCTTCATCATCTGAGACCGGGTATGTAGAGAGATCCAGCAGGTCATTTTCAGGACAATCGTCTTCTTCGATTTCTAAGATCTTTTGTCCTTCAGTCTTTTGTTCTGTTCTGACCTTTTTCTCGTTGTTTCTTAGCTGGTCAATTATACTCGGTTGTTCTTTTGGTATTGTCAAATTTTTCATAAATGCCCGGCTTTTGCTACTGCTTGTGGCTTTTACTGGTGGTTGATTTTTCTGTTTTTTGGTGGGTCCTGTGATCTTGTGATGACCCCCTGATTTGTTGTCTGTGTCTGTGTTCTTCGTTTTTATTTGGTTATCTGATTTTTTCCCTCCTGTGTTTGTGTCTCTTGTTTTGAAGATCTCACACACGTTCCCCTTTTTCTTTCCTTTCTCCCGACACTTATCCGTAGTGGTGGGGTCTTCAGGCCTTGTTGTCGATTTTTTACTAGAGATAGCCTCCACTATTTCTGTAGAATTGTTTAGCCCTTCCCTGGCACTTCTGTTTAGGGTTTTTTTTCCACTTCAGTCTCTAGTGATTTCGTTGGCTCGTTTCTTATATCTGGATCAGATGATGTGCTCTTTGATTTTTCTCTCAAAAGATTATTGCTGGTGCAGTCCTCGGCCAGGGTGGGTCCGTCTTCATTTTGTTTTGCCTTCCCCTTCTCTTCACTTTGGGCTGCTCGCGGTCCCGTAACAGACGCACTTTGGGTTTCTGCGACCTCTTCTACGTTTACCGGTGTTGCCGTGGACCTTTCTCCTTTGTTTTCTTGCTCGTTGGATCCAGCATTGTTTTCTTTTTCTATGACTGGGCTGACCTCTTGTGTAGTCATTATTCCAGAGTCTTTCCTTATTGGTTCCTTGCTTTTTGGATTTGACTTCCCTAGTTTTCTCTCTTTTAGTATAGGTTCGATTATGCAATGTAGCAGTTGGGTGATGTTGGCGGTACTCCAAGTTGTTCTGGATTGCTGAGATAAAGCCCTCCACAAATATTGTTTTAGTGCGAACCATAGCACAAAAATTTTGAAAAACTTCTATTCATCTGTCATAAAAGGCTGTCCTCAGAACGAAAAAACATTGGGCCTCATTAGGACCCTGGCGGAGAGGGTGTTACGCCAGCGTAGTGCATGGCGTACCTCTCCGCCATACTACGAGTTCCCGTAGCGCCATGGCGGCCTTTTCCGCCTGGTTTTACCAGGCGGAGAAAACCATGGCGCTACGGGACCTCGTTGTTAATTACGCCACCGTATTTTACGGTGGCGTAATTAACTCCTTCCCCACTCCCATTATACCCTATGGGGCAAAAATGGGAATGGGGAAGGGCAGAATGGGGATTGGGGATTTACCGCTCCGCCGAGGTCGGAATGGGGCGGTAAATCCGCCAACCCCCATGGCGCTATCGGCGGCTTTCCGCCATGCTTCGCGGTGCATTTAGCACCGCGAAGTCCGCCTGGGTCGTAATGAGGGCCATTGACTTTATTCAGTTTCATTTGAGGGCAGGTTTTTTTGTTCTGAGGACAGCCTTTCATGACGGATGAATAGAAGTTTTCCAAAAAATGTTTTTGTTCTTGCGAAATTTTTATGAATCAAATTGCCCAAATCCTATTGTGAAGACACGTTATTAAAGGGAAGATTTGGGTCCTGACCACCCTCATGGTCCAGCACGTGGATACCATGGTTAGTAGCTCACAATCCTCCTGGGGGTTACAGCTACTCTACCATGCAAATACCAAGATTTTCAAGACATTTTTCAGAAAGAACAAGCCAATACCCTGCCGCCACATAGGCCTTATGATTGTCAGATCAATCTCATACCCGGTGCACAAGTCCCTTGTGGTTGAATCTATGCACTCAGAGAACCAGAAAACCTCCATTTGAAATCTTATCTAGATCAGTACCTGGCTAATGGGTTTATCCACCCATCTAAATCACCAGTAGCCAGCCCCTTATTCTTCGTACCAAAGAAGGAAGGGTACTTGAGAACTTGCATCGACTAGCGCGCACTGAACCAAATCACCGTAAAAAAACGCTATCCACTGCCTCTAATTCCGGAACTGCTAGATCAAGTTAAGGATGCCCAGATCTACACTAAATTGGACCTTAGGGGAGCATACCATCTCGTTCATGTTAAGGAAGGAGACAAATGGAAAACTGCCTTTCGTACCAAGTATGTCCTGTATGAATATCAGGTAATGCCCTTTGGACTTTGCAATGCTCCCGCTGCATTCCAGTATTTTATGAATGATGTCTTACGGGAACTAATCGACGTGTGTGCTTTGGTTTATATTGATGACTTCTTAGTATACTCCTCTTCAAAACAAGATCATGTCAAACATGTTTGTTCAGTTCTGGCAAAACTCTGTCAACATCAACTGTATGCTAAACTTGAAAAATGTTAATTTCATGTTACCGAAGTTGAATTCCTTGGTTTTATCCTCACTCCAAAAGGGATCAGGTTGGATATGCACAAAGTAGATGCCATTCTTAATTGGCCGTCGCCAACTTCGTTCAAGGGAATCCAGAGCATGCTGGGCTTTGCAAACTTTGCCAGATCTCCCTTATGTGGTGGAAACGGACACCTCTAGCATGGCAATGGGAGCAGTTCTTTCACAAAGGGATCCCGATACCGGCCAGCTGCATCCTGTGGCCTTCTTGTCATGCAAATTCAAACCTCCAGAAATCAATTATGCTATCACGGACATAGAACTTCTAGCTATCAAATCAGCTTTCAAGGCTTGGCGACATTATCTCCTAGGTGCCAGACATACCAACACTGTGATTACTGATCATCAAAATCTTCAATACTTAAAAACTGCAAAAGCTCAATCTTCACGTCAGCTGCGATGGGCACTTTTCTTTGCAGAATATGACTAAGTGATCACATATCAACCGGGAGACTGAAATGGAAAAGCTGATGCTTTATCCCGCATGGGTATTGATGAGAAAGTATGCACAACCCCAGATCCAGTAGCTATCATTCCGAATGACAAATTATTAGGCCTGACAACCTTACAAAAATGGAGTACACAAAACTAACATCACTTAATTAAGGATCAACTACCATATTTCAAAGATCGGTTGTATCTGCCAAGCAAAGAATTACAAGAGCAAGTCATCTCCGGTTATCATGACTCTTTGATGGAAGGTCATCCAGGAATTGCCAAAACCTTAGCCAAAGTAAAAAGAAACTATTGGTGGCCAACATGGTGCAAAGACATTATTCATTTTATCCTTTCCTGTGGTGTGTGCGCACAAAATAAATCTCAAAAGAACAAACCAGCTGGTCTCCTATAACCCTTGGAAATTCCACCCACACCTTGGCATACACTTTCTCTCGATTTCATCACGGATTTACCTCCCAGTCAAGGATTCAACACCATCCTAGTGGTTGTAGATTTATTTTCTAAGATGGCACACTTCATTCCATTTAAAGGTCTTCCAAACGCATCCAGCCTGGCAAAGGTTTTTCTGGAGCATGTAATATGAATACACGGTTTTCCTTCTGTCCTGATTTCAGATCGCGGTAGTCAATTTGTATCGAGCTTCGGGAAGAAGTGCTGTTCAATGGCCCAAATCGATATTCGATTATCCACCAGTCAGCATCCCCAAACGGATGGCGAAACGGAAAGGACAAACCAGACACTTGAACAATACCTACGTTGTATGTTACACCAAGTTGAAGAAGGTTGGAAGGATTTACTATGAATAGCAGAATATGCCTACAATAATTCCCTGCATACCAGCAGGGGACAAACTCCTTTCTATACCCTATATGGTAGGCATCCACACACCTCTGAATTAGATGCTCAAAGGGCTCTGGAGATGCCAGTGGTGAAAACCTTACATACAACCATTCCTCAAGCCTTCAAAGAGGCAACTGGACATTTACTTCAAGCTAAAGAAAGACAAAAGAAATTCTCTGATCAACATCGCAGAAAGGCTCCTGATTACCGAGTTGGAGACGAAGTCTGGTTAGCGTCAAAACATGTGCCAATAAAAGGAACCCGGACCTTTCATCCACAATATCTGGGATCTTTCACCATTGAGTCTATAATAAACCCAGTAGCTGTTAAACTAACCCTGCCACCAAACATGAAGATCCATCCTGTATTCCATGTATCACTCCTAAAACCTGTGCAACCTGGAACTCGAGTTACAACACCACCAAAACCAGTACTGATAGATGGAGAACCGGAGTTTGAAGTTAAAGATATCCTGGATTCAAAATACACTAGATCTAAACTATATTATTTAGTAGATTGGAAAGGATATGGTCCTCAGGACAGAACATGGGAACCAAGTGAGAACATACACGCACCACGTTTTGTAAAACATTTCCATCAAAATCATCCAACTAAAGCAGGGCCAGGCAGAAGAACTACCGTGAGAGGGGCCTTGAGAGGGAGTGCTGTCATGATTCATGCCCCTGGCCATCATGGCCAAACCAGCCTTTCGGCTGGGGCCAGGTTACAGGCTTCCATGGTGGCCTCAAGGGCCACAAAACACCATCAGGGACACTCTTGGAGCCAGTCCTGGCGCCTTTGGCACCAGGCTCATACTGTTATGTGAAGGACAACATTTGGATTGGGACTTCAGTTAACATGGAGGCACTCACATAGCTCAGTTCCACAGAACAGAGCTATGCGGTCTAGTGTTTCGGGGTGGCCGGACATGGGACTACTTTACCTGGAACTACTTTACTTGGGCTATATAAGCCACACCCAAACAGCAGCACATGCTTCGTGGTATTCTGCAGTTAGCAGCGTAATGCTCACCGTGTCCAGTTCTGATCTCCAGTGTTTTTTGCATCCTGCCACGTGCTGAATCCTGTATCTGAAAGAAGAAGAACACCATTATTCAACGCTTACCTGTAAGTAGCAGCCTGGCTTTGGTCTTGAATCTTCCATCTTCAAACTACCACCAGCTGCTCACCTGAATACTTGCGATTCAGGGATTCTTCATCACGACGCTGCATCCATCTTCAGAATGCTGCAGCAACCTGAAAAAGACAAGAGAGACATTATTAGTGAGCTCTCGCTCACGGCCACGCAAGGACAACGAAAACCACTTACCAGGTGCAGTCTCTCCTTGATCTCAGAACATCACAGTGGCCCGGAACATCATAACGACCTGCAAAGGAAGCGGCGCAGGCACAGCTTAGCAAAAAGGAAAAGGCAAGAAGGCGCTGCGCACTACACATTCATTATCTTGCTGGGATTCTCATCCTATACAGCACGACAACGCCAAAACTTTCCAACTCATCTGAGGGAAAGAAACTAGAGACATTAATAACAACAAAAAGACTGTACAACAGTAGTACCTACCTCATCAAGCAAATCGGAGTCACAGCAGGCCTAGACCCGAACACGGGGCAAAGCACCAGTGAAGCAACTAGGTCACAGAACGCCCACACCTCCAAAGCGCCCCTGCACAGAGACGCAGGACGGAGAGCACACCATCCCTAATATTAAGGTGAGGAGAGACTAGACTTAAAGGAGGAATTCGAGGCTGAAGGAGGTGGGAATCAATCCAAGAGAGACGTTAAGCCTTATATCCAGTACTCCTGTATTGCTGGCGCTATCCACGTTCAACACACTATCAAGGGAGAGGGTTTGAGAGTCTTAATCTTCCAGCCATGCTGAGTGGCGTCCCCATGGATATCAGGTGAGTGTAACAGCTACCCTTTGGCCATCGACATAAGTAACTTCAGGTCCTCAGCAATATCATGAGTCCTTTGCCATCCGGCTGAATAGAACGAGAAGCTTCCCGTAGATAGTGGTTAGTTTAACTGAAAACCCTGAAGGTTAGGTGTGAAGAGACCTTTGCTTTCCCCAAAAACACCTTCCCTCTTCTACGAGCAGCTGATCGAACGAGCGGCACAGAAAGGCAGTAACGTAGGCGGTGAGACCGAGCTTCCGGAGAGGAAAAACATGCGAACGGTGAGTGAAAAAGACTGAATGCTTTGGCAAAAATGTGCATGCCTTAAAAACAAGTAAAGGGAAGGTACCGGAGGGAGGTGGGACAATAATAACATCAGAGTAAAGAGTATAACGTAAATGTATATATAAGGGGAAAACATTGACTCCAGTGTGGCCGAGCAATATAAGGAGATATCGTGAGTGTGGCCCCAATAAGAGAATACGCCCAGTGCCTAGGTTTTACAGAGCGGTAGAAGAAGCCTTAATTTAAAGTCCTGTTTGATAGGATGATGTCGGAGACCAGATCGATTAAAGATGATCTGAAAGAAATGGGCTTAAATTCCATGTTGGAATACAAATAGGGGCAGGATGCATCTGAGGAAGCAGATGGCATGATATTTGTGTGGCCGGCCAGAGACTGTCTGTCTATTTTATGTGTTTTAGTTAATTTATGACGTCATAAGGTAAAAATACTTTTTGAAATAGCATGAAAATTGACAATTGCAAAGACATGGATTGATGGTTGTTGTTAACAAAAGTAAAAGTAAAATTATTGTTGAAAAAAACAGGATTGGAGCTTGCAACAATTGGTGCTCACTCATACTGTTGATTTTGTTTGTGAAACATAAAGTATAATAACGTGTTATATAAGGAGAGGATAAACAGTTTAAGCATGGAAGACATTACCCCATTGATACACTCGTGCAAACAGTTGCCGAAACATGTACCTAAGCTTAAACAGTACAGTGCACAATAGGATTAAAGGGACCGCAAACAAAATGTTTATGGCATGGCCCCAAGGAGACCGCAAACAAAATGTTTATGGCATGGCCCCAAGGAGGATCGCTATCTAAAATGGTCCTGAAGCACATGACAACATACTTGCATGCCACATATATGGGAAAAAAGTTTTGAAAACGCCTGGCTAGTTTAGAACTTTGGAAAATGTATCAAGAAGAAAAAGAGGAAGAACCTCCTTTAGATTGGATACTGAATATATGTACAGAGGGGGGTGAAGAGCCTTCTGCGCCACCTGCACCCCGGCTGAAACAAAAGGCGAAGCAAGTAAAGACAAAGGATTGTACCCGCTGAGGGAACTTAAAGCAGCCACGGGATATAACAACCTGTCATATGCGTTGCCTACGCAAAGTAGTGATAAAAGCCCAGAAAAGGACAGAGAAAGAGATATTACCTCCAAAGTCTTGAAGGGCAAGGAGAGACGCGAAAAGGAGAAAGAAGATCAAGCACAAGCAAGTACATCACTAGGTATGGGAAAAGAGGTAAACAGATGGAAAGGAGATGAGGATAGGACTGATGAGATAGCATTCACACAGAACGAATGGATGGGAGGTCAGATTTTATTGAAATTCGACGGTAAAGGCATTGAGGATATGAGACAAAGGGGGGAACAAGACGAATTAGAAGGGAAAGAGAAGGAAAAGTAAAAATGATTAAGAGACGAAGGGATTAGGAAAAAGGATAGGCAGAAACGAGAGCAGTTATATCATGATGAGCAGGTCAGAAAACAGGAAAAGGCGGAAGAACAAAGAAAACGCGATCATAAGCAGAGAACAGCTAATAATCAGGAAAGAATAGAACAAAGAAGAATAGAAGAAGAAGGACAATATATATGGGAGAAGAAAATAAAAAGATGAAGAGATGAGGAAATGCGAAGGACAAATGATCGAAGAGATGCGAGGAAGCAAGAGGAAGATAGGGTCAGAGAGATGCGAGGAAGTGTAGAGAATTTGATGATGACATAGAACGCAAGCAAAGACAGAGAGCACAGCATCTCAAATATCTGGAAAGAGAGGTTAAAAAACCCGATCCAGTATTAAAATGGGACGATATAGAAGAATTCTTTCCTGAGTACGATTCAGTACCAGGCACATCTGAGCAAATCTAGAAGATTACTTGGACACCAGAAGCATCGGAGAGACGATCGATAGAATATATGATGAGATGGGGCTAGAAAAAATACTGCATGGGAAAGGAGAGGATGAGCGTCTTGAGAGCCCTCAGTTGTATGATACTGAGGATGCCTCCCGAAGTAGCAGACATAGAGAGCTGTCCTTAGATAGGCTGACTCTAAATAGAAATGAGAAGGATGAGAGAAGTTGCACGAGTTGGGCACAGACAATATCGGGCGCAGAAAGAGAAGAATGTGAAAAAGAGAAGACGAGAGAAGACGCGAAAGATGCTTCTCTAGGGGAAAAGGAATAAGATGGTCGGATTCTATTGGGTCTGCACCTAAGGCATCAGAGTTAGCCATACAATTAGATCGGCATGAAGGAGCGTCACACGGTC
Organism: Ambystoma mexicanum; assembly: GCF_040938575.1. Lineage (NCBI taxonomy): Eukaryota > Metazoa > Chordata > Amphibia > Caudata > Ambystomatidae > Ambystoma > Ambystoma mexicanum. The sequence goes on along the minus strand of NC_090932.1, from coordinate 1,130,913,050 downwards.
AGAGGGGGTGTCTCCACCACCCTATGTGAGCAGGTTAAGGACATTGCCAGGTAGCTGGCGATGCAGGAATATTACCCCTGTGGTAGACATAAAAATGATGAGAGAGGAAAGAGTTTAATGTGTTGCAGTTCCCCTTATTAGAAAAAGAAGGAATGGGGCCACAATATATACCATGGCCGCAGATGGACAGAGAAAACCTGAAAAATAAGCTCCCAATGTTGACATCTGGAGCCAGAAAATGGATACATGAAATAGAAAAAATGACGGGAGCGAACACTTTAGCTATAGGGGATATAAAGGGTCTTTTAATAGCCTTACTTGGTGATAGAGCTGACGATGTGTGGACACGTGCAGGTTACCCTAGGTTGACTACAGTTAATACTGCACCTGACGGAGAGCGGTTTAACAATTGCAGAACCGCGGTATGGAAAGCGTTTCGAGTGCTATACCCAGACACTTCTGATATGGGAGCTATAATGACACGCAAGATGAAGGAGGGAGATGATCCGTTGCTTTATATTCAGAATTTCCAAGATGCATGGGTATTGGAAACGCAGGAATCCTGGGGGAAATCTATACCCATGTTTTACCATATATTATGCTAAGGGCTGCCAGAACAGGTACAGAAGCAGCTCAAGAAATTGGTAGGGATTGAGGCTAAGCCATGGTCTGAAATACAGCTGACCATCGTGCACTATTTCAGGCTGCTGCAAGAGAAAAATCGCAAAAAGGATGCTGCATGAAAGGGCGAAGAGGCTAAATTAGTGCAGAAAAAAATATCAAAATATGCCATTCAGGGGGCAATGATAACTAATACAGATGGATCAAACATGCAGCAGGCTAATAACCAAAGGCAGTTTGATCAAAGTAATAATGGGTTTTACCCAAGAGGAAGAGGCTTTCGAGGAAGATGGTGACAGATTAATCAGGGAGGTTTTCAGTGTAATCAGGGAGGTTTTCAAAATATGCAAAGCGGCAACCAGGATATGCAAAATGAGCAAGTAATCAGACCACCGCCAACATGTTGGACATGTGGGATGAAAGGACATCTAGCACGCATGTGCCGAAGTCAAGGAATGGCGCAAAACGACCAATTCACAAGAGGAGGGATGGTGAATCCATCTGCGTTCTCGCAGCAGTGTGGAAATGGATTTGTGCAGAATCATACGGTGCAGCAACAAGTGCCAAGAGCACAGCAAAGCTTGCAGCCACACCAGAAGGTGACAAATTCTCCACAGGGACAGTCTCAACAGTCTCCGATGCAACTGTTGCAAACAACAAGTACAGGACAGGTACTGAATTCTGGAATAGGAGATGCCACTGGTGATGGAGAAAATCCATTCCCTCAGTGTGGGACAAGATTATATATGGACAAGGACAGCCCACTGGGAGACCTGATGTGTTCTATCCTATCAGTGACACCGAACCCTCACGAGGAACCAAGGGTAGATGTCTTTATAGGGGATAAGGAATATTCCTTCTTAGTTGACACAGATGTGACGTGCTCGTGTATATGTGAAGGCAAGTTTTCTTTGTCCGGCGATGCCATAAATACTCAGGGCTTTACAGGAGCAACAAGTCATAATCCTTTTACAAAAGAACTTCCAGTTTCCATAGGAGAATGTGACATGAAAGTGCCACTGCTATATTCAAGGCAGACTCCTGTAAATATATTGGGATGAGATTTGATGACAAAGTTAAACATGACAATCTCGTTCACGGAGAAGGGCATAGTATGTTCAACTCCAGGAATGCACTATTTGAACGTGTGCGAAATGATTAAAGCATACGCAGGACAAATGACTATGAGAGCTATTCCATTGGAACCAGAAATATTTGCATATGGAGTGCTCATATTAATGTCATGGCTACCAGGCCTTGCAGACAAAACAATGAGAACCCCAGATGAGTTTCTGTTCAGACCAAGAATACCTATGCATGAGGAAAAGGGACAAGTGCTTCCCTTAACAATACAAGCAGCCATAGTGCAAGGAGAGATGGCTTTGCTTGATGGTTGTGATGACGAAGGCAGACAATGGTGTGCAGTAATCGCCATTGGGGAAGGTTACAGATTGACTGTCGTCACAGATGACGATCTATTTGAAAAGCAAATAGGTGAAGATGAGATGACATTTGAAGTGAATCTCATTTATTGGGTGGAAATGATTAAAAGAGCTGCCTCAGAAAATGATGTTGGCACAAAAGCGTCATGAATATTTTGATGACGACATGGCAAAGATCCCTGTCTCATTATAGTCTACAGGCCCTTATGAAGTAAGCTTAATGAAAGGAGTAGGAGAAGTGAAGATTAAATTGAAACCAGGAGCAATTTTACCCAGAGCACGACAGTATCCCATGTCTAGGGAGGCAGATGAGGGGATTTTCAAGACAATCTCTGCCATGATGGATCAGGGCATCTTAGTGATGTCAGAGTCGTCATGCAATTCTTCAATTTATCCTGTGAAAAAAGGGAGGGGGTCTTGGCGTTTAATACAAGATCTGCGCCCGATAAACCAGATAGTCGAGGCCGAGTTCCCTCTAGTCCCGAACCCATCCATGATCCTAAGTAATATACCCATTGAAGCACAGTATTTCACAGTGATTGACTTGAAAAATGCATTTTTCTCAATCTCATTGCTCGAAGACTCACAAGATTTGATGTCATTCACGTTCAGACAAGTTTGTCTGAAAAGCACAAGGCTGCCTAAAGGGTATTGTGAGTCTCCTTCAATTTTCAACAGGGTCCTGCATATGGACTTAAGCAATATTCCATTAGAGAGTGTTGTCTTGCAATATGTGGATGACATTCTAATTTGCAGCACAACGGTGGAAACGTGCAGACGTGATTCCATTCAGCTATTCACTATACTTGCTGAGAAAGGATATAAAGTTGACAAAGAGAAGTTACAATAATGTCAACAAGAAGTGCTATGAATAGGCTAGCTGATCTCACATGAAGTGAAAAGAGTTACCCCTGAAAGAGCTGAAGCCATTTCAAAAACAGCCCAGTCACACACGATAAAACAAATGCAGAGTTTTCTAGGGTTATGCAATTACTTCAGGGCATGGGTCTTTGATTACAGTTCATATACTAAGCCTTTATTACAATCCTGAAAGAAAGCACAGGCAACAAAAGAAAAAATCACGTGGACTAAGACCAAGGAGGAAGTGTTTGATGAACTAAAAAAGGCCATTTGTACAGCACCAGACTTAGGGATTCCCAATTATGCAGAGGAATTCTACCTGTTTTCACACACAAATGGCAGTTTTATGACAGCAGTCCTTACACAGAAAACCACATTGGGGTACAAGCTCCTGGCATACTACAGTGGGAATTTGGACCCATTAATGAAAGGTCACTTCCTGTGCGAACAAAGTTTGGCTGCCGCAGGGTTTGCCATACAAAAAGCTACAGCCATTGCGATGGGGTGCCCAATGACGTTATTCGTCTAGCACGCATTATTTGCCATTTTAGAAAAACCGAAAGGCACATTGACATCTCAGAGAGCTTCTGCTTATGAAGTAGTCATATCAAACCCAGAGATTAAAATAGTTTGATGCAAAATAGTGAGCCCAGCTTTGTTTATAGCAGAGCCAATCACTGAAGGAGAGCTGAAACATGACTGCGAAAGCTATGAAGAATTTTATGCTGAGATTCCCAGAGTGAAAGAAAATGCATTGGCTGAAGGAGAAATCGTCTTCATTGACGGTTCTTCGAGGGTCGATCAAAATGACAGACAGAGATATACAGATGCTGCTGTGGTGAAGCACACGGCAAATGGGGAATTTCAAGTACTTATTAGTGCACGGTTACCCTCACATTATTCAGCACAGGCTGCAGAATTATTGCCGTTGATACTTGCACTCGAGAATCATGCAGACCAGGAAGAAACGGTGTACAGTGACTCCGCCTATGTGGCGTCGACAGTGCACGCAGGCTTAGCACGCTGGAAAAGGAGGGGCTACTTCTGAGTGGACGGCACGCCAGTACAGCACACTACCTTATTGAACAGGCTCATTAAGGCGCTACAGCTCCCAGTGGGCATAGCGGCCGTAAAATGCACTGCCCGCACGAAAGGGACAGATTTGATCTCACGTGGAAATCAAGCAGCAGACACTGAAGCCAAGCATGTGGCAACCGAAGATGAAATAATAATGAATTTGGAAATGTCTGATCTGTATGAGAAAATGATTGTTGTACGAATTGAGCCGGAAGGCTATAGCAATATGCCAAAAACTCAGTTAATGGAGCTCCAAAGAGAAGCACCACAGGAAGGAAAGAACCTATGGAAGCGAAGAGGGTGTTCTTTAAACCCCTCCGAGAGCTTGTGGTGAGAAGACAGTACTGGTAAACCAGTGATGCCTATAGCCTTATTGAAGATAGCACTGGAACAGTTACACTATCCAGCGCACATGACAAAGGAGAATCTAGCAGCAACAATTGCGAAGACTGATTTATACCGAACTTGGCAGAATACGTTGCATTTTTGTATGGTAAACTGCATAATCTGTCAGCAGTTCATGGCTGGGCATACACTATGTGTGATTAGAGGAGTCACCCCAAGGTCTAATGGGCCTTTTCAGCACTTGCATATTGATTATGTCGATATGATTCAAGTATGTAATGGGTACAGGTATTTCATTTTAATTGTTGTGTTGTGTCCATTCTCTAGATGGATAGGACCAGGTCCATGTACACACCCCGACTCTACGTGTGCGGCCAAATTCCTGGTGAGGGAGGTTTAACCAGATGGGGAGTGTGTGAAGTTATGAGGATAATGGTCCTCATTTTGTTAATGCAGTATTTGAACAGATCACCTTGTTGCTTGATATAAAGCACAAGTTTTCATCTGTGTATCATCCTCAAGGGAACGGGATATGCGAGAAGCTCAACAGCTTGTTAAAGGAAAGGATAGCCAAGTTGAAGCTTACTCTGAAGAAGGGATGATTACACTGTCTTCCACTGGCACTGTATGCACTCAGAAACCAACCTGGTTCTGATGACCACCTCACGCTGCATGAAATCGTGACAGGCAGAAGGATGCAAACACCATTAACACATCGGACTAGAACTAGATGTGATGCTCAGCCAACAGGAGAAGTGTTAGGATTGGAAATGCAAAACTACTTCAATTGCATGACATCTTGTTTTTCTGTAATTTCAGGACAGCAACAGCAATGACAAAAAGGGTGTAGGGCAGTACAGAGCACAGAAGGAGATGCTACAACAGATAAAGTTTCACAATTACGTGAACCTCAATTATTCCCTGGGGACACGATCTTGGTGAGAAATCACACAAGGAAAAAGTGGGACGAGCCAAGGTTCTATGGACCATTCACTGTAGAGGACGTCACACCCTCTGCAGTCAAGTTACAAGGAAGAAGAGCTTGGATCTTCCTGGGCGACATTAAGCCATACATCGGAGAAATCCCTCTGCCCGCACCCCACCGCGAAGAGTCTACAGACAATGGGGAAGAACCACAGCACGTGCAGACAAGATCCATGACGAGGAAGAAGGACACATGACCAGTCAAGCAAAGGGCAAGAAACTTTTGTGCAATGTTGTGGCTTAGTTCTGGACATTTCCTTTACGCACAATAAGGGAAAAAGGACACAAAACACGAACGCTCGGTACATCCTTGTTGCAGGGTGAAGGAAGAAAATTGCATTTATAAACCACAAAATAGCTTGTTGACATTGAACTTTGGACTGAGGCACATGAGCATAATAGAGAATAGATGTCAAAACAGCACACTGCCTATCACATATAGCAATGTGCACGACCAGGGGCCAGTTTATGAGAAATGATGCTTCACTCAAATGGGCAACTGAAGCAACTGATCCAGACAAAGATGATTATGTCCAAGATACAAAGACGAGAAATAATGGCAAAACGAAGAGCATTGTGATCAGATATGAACAACCTGGAGGGAAAGGAGCAGAGATTAGAAGAGAAACAAACAAAAAGCTGAAAGTCAATGGAAAATCAACAGAAGACGCTCGGAGATGGAAGGACAGAGGTCAAATGCAAATTCGGGTAACAGTGCATTCTCCAGAAGGACGGTAGAAAGGAGTGGTGATCTGCAGAGCATGGATGATCATCGGCTTCTATAAAGAGACAATTGAAAATGCGCAAATGATATGCAAAACATTATGGCCGAGGTTTGCAAGACTGCTGACATGGGTCTAAGACAGAGGAGGACCCTTGCAGATAGTGCCTTTGGATAGTGCCAAACTGTGCTTCAGAAACAATGGTACAAGAGAAATGGCAGAGAATCAGAACTGTGGACGAATCGCTGAGGCTTCAGGAATGGTGCATGGAACTGCAGTGATCATGGATCATTATTAGACGTGTGGATCCAAAGCATATATCAGATTGCCAAAGAATTGGGGAGGTATATGTGCATTGGTGAATGTCCATGTTCCAGCATTGGTGATTCCAAGAAGTGATCTGAATATTGACAGTTTCCCGAAAGCAGATGCTCACCTGAGAAAGAAGAGATCTGTGGAACTGCTAAGCCAAATTAAGACAGAAAACTACTTCTCTGCCAAATCAATAGAAGCCTTTGATGCAATCCTGTATGAACATAGGTTGTTTAGTTTGACCTCATCAGTGTTCACGATACTCCTGATGCCAAGAATTCAGGTTGGAGCAAATACTAAATGGTTGCAGATAACCAGATGGGAGTTACTGCAGACCATCAATGCAACCATAAAGGGATTTAATGCAAACAAGGAATAGTTAAGATAAATTCGACTAATGACGCTCCAGAACAGATATGTCCTAGACATGATCACAGCCATGGAGGAGGTGTTTGTGCAAAAATCTGAGAATCATGTTGCACATTTATTCCGTCACATGATGACGAAAATGGAACCTTAACAGAAGCAATAGGTATGCTGACACAACTACAGAATCAGATGATAGATGAAGTTGACGAAGTTGATGATGACAGTTGGTTTAGAACACTGTTTTCATGGGTTCCACAGTGGATGGCAGATGCATTCAAGTTTCTATGAGCCTTGTTGGTGATGATATTGCTTGGATTCTGTATAATCAAGCTAATAATCTCTCAGTGCCAGAAAACTGCAATAAAGGCCATAGGGATGAAAATCATGATTGATGTTGAGTCAGGATGGAAGCCCAAGGACCTGACTGATGAAGAAATAAGACATTTTGTGAAAGCCAGCATTTATGCACCAGAAGGAACAAAGTTCCGGTATCCTAGAAAACATAGAAAATATTTGGGAAGATGGATCTACTGCAATCCAAGTGGAGAATGTCAACTAATGACATGGAACAAAGATTAGCATGTGAGAACAGCAGGATGCTTGAAGAGAGTCATAAAGATATGGACCCTAAAGAAGCATTTCTTCAGACCTAGATGTCTAGATCCAGAGGATGAAATTAAAGTGGACACAAAGAAGGAAATGAGAGTGGTTGATGAATCGCCCAGAGGGGGGGAGTGAAGTGGAAGTGGCAAGTGTCATCCACACTCTAGCCAGCCCTTTCATAGTACCCGGTACTTTCACGCCAAAATATGTGACGTATGATGAACAAATAAACCAGCAGAGAGCAGCTGTTGGGCTCTGCCCAGTGCCTATTAGAGTAACAGCACCTATTGAAGTACCGACACCTAAGAAAACGTGAACCGTAAGGTACCCATTGAGAAAGCCATATCTACAGTCAAGACAGAATGACGGTTGTAAGAATGGAATACCCAAAGAAGCCAAGAAGATAATAAAGGAAGACGAATGGTGACGTCATAAGCAGTCAGACTGATGCACAGATAGAAGATATAATGACCTGGAATACTGACAAAGAGACAAAATACCATGGATAAGTGACATCTTGAGCCTAAAGTGATGTCAAGATGCAGAAACTTATGCCATATGCCCGATGAAGATATTCAGTTCGTTTAAACCTGTACGGATGCAAGAATCCCCAAGAAGCAAAGAAATCATTAAGCTTGTTTATGCTTAGTAGTAAATAGATTGCGGCAAGAGCCAACATATACATATATATACCTCAGAAGCACTTTATATATGAGTGTAATTCCACTATGCACATGAGCAGAATTGAACAAAGGTTACTAAAGGCCTCGAGAGGAGAGTGTTGCAGCAAACAAATCGAGAATTAAAATGGAGCGAAACCCAGCTCAAGGTAACCATGCCAAGAACCCAAGGTCGTATCTGGTTGGAAAAGGCCAACAGTGGATACAACTAAAGAGAAAAGAACAGAGTATCCTGTTCAGAAAGGTCGAGATAAGCCACAGATGGTAGAAGACTGGCAGAATTAAAACAAATACATGAAAATAAATGAAGAAGAGGCAGATCTCACTGTGTCCTAGCCATGTGACAAAGCAGGTAGGAAAGAATGAGACTTTCACACCTACGCATGATCCCTGCCATACTCATACTCCTTAAATTTCTCAGACCAAGAAGCAGACTCGATGCCAAACTACAAAGCAGTAATTGGCACATGACCACTGAGGTGATGATTGATTGTAACATAATTGGAGGTAGCTGGGGTGCAGACTAATTCCCTGCACCTGGCTGGTCTTTCTGCATGCTGCTAAACATAAGTGGAAAAGTTTGAATGGGGTTGATGCCAACCCAATCATAGTGGACTGTGTAATCTAGGGTCCTATAGAGAGTAGAGCCAATGGGATGTCATACTTTTAGTGACGTTCAGAGTGGCCATTTTGAAGGAAGGGCTTAGTTGCCACACATGACATTGATTGTCCAATCCCCTCTCCCTGTTATCACAGACAGATATAGTACCTATGATAAAGTGACCTTCCTATAACCAATCATGTTGCATGTTAGGTTTATAAGATTGCATGTCAGTGATGACAGATTTCTGCTATAAATGCTGTGTTTTTTTCTGAAATTAAGTTGGAGTTGGAAGAGATAGAGAAGATCGAGCGGTTGCTGATGTTCATTGTTCTCCCCGTTTTATGTATTTTGAGTATGAATCTGCATCCCCATATATCTTGAGGGTACTGCTACTCATCATAAAGGGCTGTTTGGAGATCCCCAGTCAGGGGGGCTGGCTGGAGACCATCCAGTTGACCCTCAAGAAAAAGGGCAATGGCAAAATGATTTACCCCACTACTAAGCACCATGAAAAAGAAGAACAAGAAGCTGGAATTGGAATGAAGGAAATAATACGATCAAGGTAAGAAAACCTAGTTCCACAGACAAATCGGATCATATAAGAAGGAAGTTCAAAAGGCAAAGAGAAGGCATTATGATGACAGAATCACCAATGCCACCAACACACATAAAAAAGAATTGTTCAACATCAAGAAACCCAGCAGGTTGCGACAACACTCCAATACCCTCACAGAAACTATGCAACAACCTGGTAGACCATTCCAAAAACAGAATCAATGACATCCGACAAATCATACAAAACCGACCAACCGACCGTAACACTAAAATGACCGGACCCGACAAGGAGCCACAGCACAAACTCCAAAACCTCCCGTAAACATCAGTAGAGACATTCGCCAAGCTGGTAAAACACAGCAAGAAAGCAGGATCACCCATGGATCCCTGCCCCCCTATCATCTACAAATCATTCCTTGCACAAGAAACGCCATCAGAATATTACAGAAACCTCCTAAATCTGTCGCTCACAACAGGGACTGTACCACAATCCTTCAAATCAGCATATATTAATCCACAGAAATCATGATTACATCCAAAAACCAAGAGAACAACAACTACATTCCCTGGCCGACGGAAATGGAAACTGCACCCACACCATACAAGGTAGTGAAAAACCTGGGAGTCCTAATGAACAACGCTCTTACCTTAGAACCACAAGTAAACAAAATAATTAAGAAATGCGTCTTCCTCCTTCACACAACAAGTAGAATCCTACCTTTCCTCTCCTTCAGCCACAAAACACCGACAATCGTCGCCCTCATCATGTCAAGAATCGACTATGCAAACAGCCTCTACCTTGGAATGCCAGAATACCTCCTGAAGAAATTACGAAGTATCCAAAATGCGCCAGCCAGACTCCTCCTCAAACTATCCAGAAGAGACCACATCACTATAGCACTAAAAATACTACATTGGCTCCCAATCAAACATCGTATCACGTTCAAAACAATGTGCATAACACATAGGGCAATCAGCGGACAGGGAGCAGAATTCCTACAAAAGAAAATAACAAGCTACAAACCAACGAGAATCCTCAGATCAAGCAATGAAATCCACCTGGAACCAAAACCATAAGTCAAGAAAAAACTAGGGGCTCCTCTTTCTCCAACCTAGCCGCAAAACCCTGGAACAACCTCCCGAAAGAAATAAGAAACACGAAAGACCACCTAAAATTTTGAAAACTTCTAAAAACATGGCTCTTCAACACCTCAGAACCAAATTGAAACTATTAAAACAATCAAACAGGAAACACAAAGAACAGATTGACAGAATATATGATGGCACAAACAACACCCAAGACCGACTAAGGGAAACTCCTACAAGAACAAGAGAAACGGCGCTATGTGGAATAGAACACTAGCAACACCCCCATGGGGACAGAAGTTAGCATACACGCCCAACACTACCAACAACCTTACCCACTCAGAAAGGACGTGTCAGCCCCCTGGGGCTGAACCTCCCACAACTCCGACTTTCCCTCTTCCTCCTCCTCCTCACCTGACAAATAGTCCAGAACTGAAGAAATCTGCGGTTGGCGGGCTCGATAATCCTGCTTCTTCTTCTTCTCTTTTTTTTCTGAGTAAGAGTCTCTCTCCCGGAAGGAAGCCACAGTGCTATGCTGTTAACTAGCACCGCCTGTGGCCCCTCTCCCGAAAGAGACGGGAAGGGGAAAAAGCCCCAGGGCACAAAAAACCCCAACTGTAGGTAAGCAGTAGCTGATGTCCGTTCTGGAGGATGTAGAGCGGAATGCGGACTCCAAGGATGCCGTGGACAGGGCCAGGAGCCAGCGGAGTGTTGACACCAGGTAAGGGAACCAACCAAAAGCTCCGGAGAGCAAACGGGGAAAGAGGTATGGAAACCAAGTGCGAAAGTACGGGAACAGAGTGAGGGAAAGAGGCGGGGTAGAGACCCCAGAGAGAGGGAAAGTATTTCGTAGCGGTGCCTAGAGGAGGCAGTACCCATAGAGAAAGCACAGGAAAAGAGATAAACTAGCGTTGTAGCAACCGAGAGAGAGCAGCCGCAGGGAGGCTGACCGAAGCGGGTTGCAACGCACAGTGAACAGGGAGGGCGTGGCTAATAAGCCTCCCTGTTCGCTGTTGCCGCAACGCTAGTCCGCTGCCGTCAACGTCAGAGAAACGTGACGGTCAATTCAATGGCGGCCTGCAAGCCGCAATCTGGACCATAGGGTCCACAGAAGGCGGCGGCGCGTGACAGTATGCCCCCCCCAATACTGCACCCCCCCGCTTTGCCAGGGTGCGCCCTATGGAACCTCCTGAGCAAAACCGGGGCTTTGAGATGTGAAATGGGTTCCCAGGAATCCTCAGCTCTAGAATACCCTTTCCAATGCACCAGATATTCCAGGCGACCCCGCCTATAGCGAGGATCACAGATTTGGGACACCTCGTAGTTTACAACAACCTGTGGCGGAGCCCGTAATGGAAGGGATCTAACAGACGAGCCCTGACCAGCTTCACGAAGGAGGGAGGAGTGAAAAACAGGGTGCACTCGATGTAGGCAAGGGGGCAATTTCAAACGGAAGGCAACAGGGTTGATCTTGGCCACAATTGGATAAGGACCAATGAAGCGGGGGGAAAGTTTAGACGGTCGGGTCCACCGGGGTAGAAACTTGGTAGCAAGCCATACCCTGGTGCCCACCTTCCACTCTGGCACCCCCAATCGGTGACGATCAGCTTGAGTCTTGTAAGCTATTAGGCTTTCCAGCAGACTGCATCTGGCTGTCCTGTGGGCCTCCGTATCATGGACAACGTGTCCTCCACTGCAGGGAGATTGCAAGTAAGAGAGACACTGGGAAATATGGAGCGGGGATGAGTCCCATAAGTACAAAAAAATGGAGTGAGACCAGAGGCAGAGTGCCGAGAATTGTTATATGCAAATTCCGCCGTCGGAAGGAGCGACACCCAATTGTCTTTTTCCTGATTGACGTAGCAACGTAAGTACTGTTCGAGAGTGCCGGTCAATCGCTCCGTCTGCCCATTGGTCTGCGGGTGGCGCAAAATGGGAGCTTTGCAAAACAGCTCCTTTAGATGAATGGAATTCTCTTCTGCCTTGGAATCCCAACAAAATGGCAGGGAAGTCTTCTTTAATAGACGAGTAATGGGTAGCACTACCTCAGAGAAAGAGGGAATGAAGCGTCTGTAAAAATTCGCCACTCCAAGGAATTTCTGTACTTCCTTGACTGATCTGGGAGAATGCCTCCACCTTAGTCTTATCCATGAGGATACCCTGGGGAGACAGAACGTATCCTAGATAAGGTACTGAGCTTACCCCAAACTCGCATTTCTCTCTCTTTACCAAGAGTTTGTGTTCCTTAAGCCGATTCAGAACTTCAGTAAGATGAATCTGATGTTGCTCAAGGTCCTTAGAAAATATCAAGATATCATCCAAATAGACAATAACACACACAAACATGAGATCCGAGAATATCCGGTCCATGAACCTCTGAAAAACTGCAGGTGCGTTGACCAGCCCAAACGGCATCACATGGTACTCAAATAATCCAAATGGAGTACGGAAAGCCGTTTTCCACTCGTCACCAGCATGGATCCGTAAGAGATGGTAAGCACTGCGAAGGTCCAATTTGGTGAAGATCTTAGCTCCTTGGACTGCCTCCAAAATGTCTGTGATGAAGGACATGGGATAGCGATCCCTGATGGTAACTTTATTTAATCCTTGATAGTCAATACATGGTCGAAGATCTAGGGAATCTTTTTTCGGAATAAAGAACAATGGGGCTCCCGCTGGGGATTTTGACATGCGGATAAGTCCGTTTTGCAAATTATCATCCAGGTAGGATCTGAGAGCCTTCTTTTCAGATTGAGATAATGAGAGCATTCGACCAAAGGGGACTAAAGCATTGGGGAGAAGATCAATTGAACAGTCCTCCGGCCTGTGTGGAGGTAATTCAAGGACGTTCCTTCCTGCAAATACCGTCTCATAGGATGAGAGGTCCAATGGAAGGGAGTGTACACCAATCGTGCTTACTTGCGAGGCTGTATGTGCCGTGGCCTCCATAAAAAGTAGGTCTTTTAAACATGCCTTTTGACAAAACCCCGAATCAAAACTGATACTGTTAGTAGACCAGTTGATTTGGGGGTTATGTTTGCGTAACCATGTGATCCCTAAGATGAGAGGAAAATGTGCAGCACGAATAATGTCAAACTGAATTGATTCAGAATGCTGTTGAATGGACATCTGTAAGTATTCGGTGGTCTGCGTGATGGGTCCAGAGCTAAGTGGACTACCGTCCACTCCTTCCACCTTCTGGTCTTCTTTCCGGTTGATTCTGCGTAGGCCAACCTTGTCTGCCCAAATGGTATCTACAAAATTGCTGGCTGCCCCGCAGTCCAATAGGGCCAAGGCATCAATCTTCTGTTGATCAATCATTAGTAGTACTTTGAGCACCATGAGTCGTGAATCCTCCAACTGATTAGCGGGACCCACGGATAAGGACACATAGGGACTGGCAAAATTCCCTCGGATTCCCGTCCCTCCTAGGACCGAGGGTTCTCGTTTCCCGACTTTCGGGATGGAATCTCTGTGCAGTTCTTTATCTGATGTTGGTCAGAACCACAATATGCACATAACCCCAAATCTCTCCGTCTCTTCCTTTCTTCCAAGGACAATGAAGGACGAGTAGTACCGATCTGCATCGGTTCATCTGGGCGTGGAGGTGCTGTGGTGGAGGAAGGAGGAAAACTTGTAGAGAAAGTCGGGTTACGATTCTTCCGTCTTTCCAGTCTTCGCTCATGAAGCCTATGCTCAATCTGGACAGACGCTGCCAACAATTCGGGGAAAGAGGCTGGTCGAGGAGATCTGGCTAATTCGTCCTTAAAGTCTTCTCGTAGACCCCTTCGGAATATGACAAAGTGAGCTTGCTCTTGCCATCCAGCTTCAATGGCCAGTCGATTGAAGATGGAAATATAAGTGAGTACGTCTGTCTGGCCTTGGCGCACATCTAACAGATCCTCACCTGCTGAAAAGGTTAGTTCGGGCCTCTCAAAGTTCTGTTTCAGCCTTGCAATAAAGGCCTCATAATCTTGCAGTACCGGATCGGCCCCCACCACTAACGGGGTGGCCCAGGCTAAGGCATTTCCGGCCATATTGGAAATCATGAAGCCCACCCGGGCATGACCGGTGGGAAAAGTGTTGGGCTGAAATGCGAAATGGATGCTGCAAGCCTCCAAAAATTCTTTTAATTTCTTGGGTGTGCCGTTGTACTTCCCTGAAGGTAAAGCCATGGGTGGCAAATCTACCGATCTGGGTTCCCGAGCAGTTATTAGTTGTTTCAGCACATTGTTTTCAGTCCTCAATGTCTGTACCTCTACAGAAAGGTTGCATACCTCTGCTGAGAGGCTTTGTACCGCTGTCACCACCTCTTGCAATTGTTCAGTGGTAGCCATCATGGGATTTTGGCGTTGCAAACTGTCAGTGAACCTCCCACAACTCCGACTTTCCCTCTTCCTCCTCCTCCTCACCTGACAAATAGTCCAGAACTGAAGAAATTTGCGGTCTGTCTGGCCTTGGCGCACATCTAACAGATCCTCACCTGCTGAAAAGGTTAGTTCGGGCCTCTCAAAGTTCTGTTTCAGCCTTGCAATAAAGGCCTCATAATCTTGCAGTACCGGATCGGCCCCCACCACTAACGGGGTGGCCCAGGCTAAGGCATTTCCGGCCATATTGGAAATCATGAAGCCCACCCGGGCATGACCGGTGGGAAAAGTGTTGGGCTGAAATGCGAAATGGATGCTGCAAGCCTCCAAAAATTCTTTTAATTTCTTGGGTGTGCCGTTGTACTTCCCTGAAGGTAAAGCCATGGGTGGCAAATCTACCGATCTGGGTTCCCGAGCAGTTATTAGTTGTTTCAGCACATTGTTTTCAGTCCTCAATGTCTGTACCTCTACAGAAAGGTTGCATACCTCTGCTGAGAGGCTTTGTACCGCTGTCACCACCTCTTGCAATTGTTCAGTGGTAGCCATCATGGGATTTTGGCGTTGCAAACTGTCAGTGAACCTCCCACAACTCCGACTTTCCCTCTTCCTCCTCCTCCTCACCTGACAAATAGTCCAGAACTGAAGAAATTTGCGGTCGGCGGGCTCGATAATCCTGCTTCTTCTTCTTCTCTTTTTTTTTTGAGTAAGAGTCTCTCTCCCGGAAGGAAGCCACAGTGCTATGCTGTTAACTAGCACCGCCTGTGGCCCCTCTCCCGAAAGGGACGAGAAGGGGAAAAAGCCCGCAGGGCACAAAAAACCCCAACTGTAGGTAAGCAGTAGCTGATGTCCGTTCTGGAGGATGTAGAGCGGAATGCGGACTCCAAGGATGCCGTGGACAGGGCCAGGAGCCAGCGGAGTGTTGACACCAGGTAAGGGAACCAACCAAAAGCTCCGGAGAGCAAACGGGGGAAGAGGTATGGAAACCAAGTGCGGAAGTACGGGAACAGAGCGAGGGAAAGAGGCGGGGTAGAGACCCCAGAGAGAGGGAAAGTATTTCGTAGCGGTGCCGTGAGGAGGCAGTACCCAGAGAGAAAGCACAGTAAAAGAGATAAACTAGCGTTGTAGCAACCGAGAGAGAGCAGCCGCAGGGAGGCTGACCGAAGCGGGTTGCAACGCACAGTGAACAGGGAGGGCGTGGCTAATAAGCCTCCCAGTCCGCTGTTGCCGCAACGCTAGACCGCTGCCGTCAACGTCGGAGAAACGTGACGGTCAATTCAATTACGGCCTGCAAGCTGCAATCTGGACCACAGGGTCCACGGAAGGTGGCGGCGCATGACAGGACGTAGGATACGGTTTGGCTCGCAAGTAAATCAACCCAAAAGAATAGGTTACAGCAAAGACACATTGGGATAAAAAGGCTGGCCGAATACAAAGATGGGAGCACAAATGTAGCTAACTTAGCATAATGACAGAGGTAAAATAGCCTTATCACGCTGAAACTTAATCACCGAAAGGAAAGAACCTCTGCTAATCATGAAGGAGATGCAATAGGAATATGCCTTTCTCCTAAACACCAACCCCACCCAGAAAACTACAGAAAACCTCACCACTCCTCACACACCTCTCCCACTCTAACCAAACACAACCACATCTCTTAAAACCACAGCAACTCGCACGCACTTCACCAAACTGCAACAACACACCACACAACCCCCCACACAACAGCACACGATGGAGTCCGAACCAAATAACACAACAATATGCTTGGTGAACAGTGTTAACCAAACTGAAGCTGCCAGCAGTACTTCACAGCTCCCTTGCTCTTCTCCAAACTTTGTCCTACTAACACACCTAACCCACCCTCCTTTGTTTCAGATCCACCAGAGCACCAGGGGACCACTCCGGTGGTGATAGTGTGCGGTACAAATATCCTTTGACATTAACATTAACTTTCATAAAATCAACAGACACACAAAACCAAGAGAGGATATTTTCTTCCAATAGTGTTTTTGAAAACATTAAAAGGTGTGTATGTTTGAAACTCCAAGAACCAATACAAATGTTTTCCCTGGAACATGCAGTACTGAAATGGGACATTTCACCTTTAGTTGTTTATTATTTTTAATCATGTTGTATAGTGCAGTGGTGAAGTGTCGGGCCTGCAAACTTGACGACTGCGGTTCGAGAGGTCGGTTTTAATTCACAAATTCAAAGACGACATTCAATGCTTCTCATTTTTGCTTGGGGGGGCTGAGTCCACCCTCTGAAAAAAAGTGGGTGGACTGTGTCCACCCACGTGTACCCTCGACTTCAGCCCTGCTAGTAGGGGCAGAATGCTTCCTTGGAGAAGGACCAGGCTAAGGGGATTCTCCATCCATGATTCGGTATCATGCGGTCCCTTCAGTTATTCCCCATTTTGGAGTCCCACAGTTCCCCACTGGGGATTACTGCATGTGGTAATATCACCTGCAGTAATGGAAATGTTGCCGTGGCGATTTCATCCACACAAAACTAGGCAGTTTTTACTGAGTTTCAACTTTAAAACTCTAAATTTGGCAGTGCTGCAAAAGTGGCTGTAATCGGGGGTGTGGCCAACAGCCGAGCGATGCGGACGTGATCTCTCGCAGCTCCGCTGCACGCCGTAATAATCCTGCAATATCCAGCATTGGCAACGATGTAAAATCGTTTGTTTTAACTGTAGGAGAAGATGAACACTCAAGGAACAGATCCTGAGATTTGTGAAGCACAGATTCACCCTTGAAGGCGCCAGCGAAACAGAGAACTGTCGGGATCATGGTGGGAGGAACCTGAGAAAATGGCCACCGTGCGCCACCCGTGCCCGACAAGGAAAGGCAATCCCTGAACGCCACCGACTCAGTGATGAGGAAGGAGTATTGGCGCCACCTGAAACCTAACGGGGCTGAACCCAGAGAGACGCGCCGACCCCGACCTCCATCAAGGACAGCAGTGTGGAGACGAGCGGAAAAGCGACCCGTCTCTCCGAGCGGCACCCGGAGTGAGAGCCGTTAGAAAACCGGACCACGTGCTGGGGACCCGGCATACCTCTGACGGGGCAGCGGTAGGACTTGAGGGATTCCGGGTGCAGCTGAAAGCAACGTAGGAAGGCACCTCTGCGAGGGGGACACGGCAGCCGCCTGGAGCCCTCAGACGCCGACAGAGGAGGGAGGTGTAGGACCGCCTGACTGAATCCGCCGTAGCAGCGGAGAGGAACGAAGAGGCCATCACCCAGCAAGGTACAGTGACTCTGCAGCCCCGTGCGCACCTTTCTCCACGGGCCATAATGCTGCGACTCCAGCCGCACCCAAGGGCAAAGCGAACTCTGGCATCTGGTGACTGCGGGGAGCAGTAGGCCCCCCCTGGGGAGCCCTTCACCCTCCCCCGAACCGTTGACCCACCGACTCCATACAATATATCAGCAAGAACACTACCAAACAAGCACTGCAGTACCAGTAAAGTAAAACACAGCGGTGACCCACCCAGGTGGATAGGGGGGCACTCTCACTCCGGCATCTTCCCATCGGGTGGCACACACGTGGACCCTGTGGGGACACCCAATCTGGCCCGCTCCTGCTCACACCGCAGCAGCCCCAGCGAGAGATAGCTGAAAGGAAGACCCAAGCAAGCAGTTCTCACATCCACGGCTGGACCCCTCTTCACTCTCCTGAACCCAATCCTACACAGTAAGCCCCCGGAGGGCGGCTGGTTGAGCGGGAGCTAGAGCAACAGTGGGAATCAGCCAAACGATGCTGGAGGGCCCTGAGTAGATAGTGCAGCGAATGCCTGGTGTTCAGAGACCCCTGTAAAGTATATAACACATGGACCGACGTGAAAGACACCATGGGCAAGGACAAGGGCAAGAAAAGAACCACACAGAGCACAATGGACCAATACGCCATCAGTGCCCCCACGGTACTGGTCGGTGCAGATCCGGAGGTGAATCCTGCCCCCAACGAAGACTCCTTAACGTTGAAGGACGTGATGGTGGTGATAGCCAACTCCTGCCCCTCGATGGAGAGGAAAATGGATGGCCTCTCTGAGGAGGTGTCATTCCTTCGACATGACCTCCAAAAACTCTCGACCAGGACAGGAGAAGTGGAGCAACAGGTGTCTGGAGTGGAGGACGATTTGGGTGGAGTGAACCGGCAACTATCGCTGGCACTGTCTAGACTTAAAACCCTGGAGGCACGAGTAGATGAGGGTGAGGGCAGGTCCCGCCACAATAACATTTGCATCCTCGGCCTGCCGGAGAAGTCGGAGGGACCATGCACCGAGCTTTTCCTGAAACAATGGCTGGCGGACCTTTTTGCACCCAAATCCCTGTCAAATTTCTTCTCCGTGGAACGTGCCCATCGAGTACCAGCAGGGCACCCGACTCCAGGCGCTCCCCCAAGAACACTCATCGCCAGACTCCTCAACTACCGGGATAGGGACACCATCCTGCAGATAGCCCGAATGAAAGGAACCATCACGCATAACAGAGCTAGAATCACCTTCTTCCCGGACTATACCCGCGAGGTCCAGAGGGCCAGACAAACCTTCGAACCCTTGAAAAAAAAGCTCCACTCCATGAACATCAAGTACGGACTCCTCTTCCCGGCACAGTTGAGAATTCAACACGAAGGTAAAACGGTCCACTTCACGGACCCACAGGAAGCATGGACTTGGGCGGAGACCCACATTACTGGGGACTGGGCCGGGACTGACCGGTCACGCCGGAGAAGATCGGGACCCCGCCAGCGACGGGACAGACCCGCCCACCAGCCGGCACCAGAGACTCAGGAGGAGCCGGGAGGAGATGCTGACCCCGAGCAAGCCCAAGGGAACGATTAACAAAGACAAGAACTGTGGTGAACCCCTGGCGCTGGTGAAATCAGATGCCGCACCTGTCATCCACTGCGTAGGGAATGCTTAGAAACCCGGATCAGGGGACATCGTATCCGGCCCGGAAGCGAGAAGTACAACAATCAGCAGTTTTCCTAACCAGCATGTCAGACTATTGGCGGAGGCCAGGACCCCAGACCCGAGACACCCGCTACACGTTGAGTGCAGTAAGTCTCGAAGTATTTAGAACAGTTGATTTCCCTTCATTTGATCTGGTGATCTAATTCTCGGTCACCAGATGAATTTGGGCGACAGATACTTCATGTTGGGGAGGAGTATGGGGAGGGGGGAGGGAGGGAAGGGATGTGCTGTTGGTACACAAGGTAGTTATGTCACCCCACCACCACCCATGACACCGCCATTCACTGTAGTTCGGAAATATACATCAATGTCCCAGACTACTACTAAGCCTGACACAACCCATGAATCCAACACCTGCTGCATACACCATCTCATCCTGCATATACTAACTTCTACCAGGGACCATGCCTGAGCACACCATGGATGCACGAATTCCATCAACTAACGCAGAACACACTAAGGGCCTCATTACAACCCTGGCGTTGGACCATGGTGCTATTAGCACCATGGTCCATGCCGGATTCCGCCATGGTGGATGGCGGATTTACCGCCCCATTCCAAGGTTGGCGGGGCGGTAAATCCCCATTCACCATGGCCCCTTCCCCATTCCCATTTTTGGCCCATAGGGCTCAATGGGAATGGGGAAGGCGCTAATTACGGCACCGTAAATTACGGTGCCGTAATTAGCACCAGGTCCCTTAGCGGGTTGGACTTTAACGCCTGCAAAAAGCAGGCGTTAAAGTGTGAATCTGCAGTTAAGGGTTTAACGGCGCCGCAGCCTTTTACGGCGCCGTTAACCCTTTAACGCCAGGGTTGTAATGAGGCCCAAAGACCTTGAAATTCCTTAAATGGAATGTAAACGGCATGGGATCAAGCATTAAACAACGCCTTATAGTCCAGTTTCTTAACAGACGATCCCCTGATGTGGCCTTACTTACCGAAACCCCCCTGGCGGACTCGACCTGCCAGTTTTTCTGCAGGACAAATTATCGCCTCTCGTTCCACGCATGGTACACTATGGGGTCACGTGGAACCCTCATCATTCTGCATAAACGACTCCCATTTGAGCTAACGGCAGTAGAACAGGACCCCAGCGGCCGGTTTGTGTTGGTGCGAGGCACACTACGGGGCGAAACGCTGGCCATATTAGCAATATACTCCCCACCTGGGCTGGCGGAGGGACTTCTGAGAGAAGTGACCGCCCTGCTAGCACAACACCAGCCGGACGTATGGATCATAGGTGGAGATTTTAATGATGTGTTAAGTAACACCCTTAACCAAACCCATATCCGGCATCCTAACCCCAACATACCCACTAGGCTGGCATCTTTCTTGTCTGCGCTAGGCTTGTGTGATGTCTGGAGGGAGCTCCACCCTGAAGAACAGGGCTTCTCCTTCCACTGAGGCGCCCATGCGTCCTTGTCCAGAATAGACTATTTCTTTCTCCCAACACCTGAAATGCATAGAGTGATTTCCGCAGAGCTGCTCACCCGCGGCATTTCAGATCACCCTCCCTCCTCTGGAGTTGATACTCAGCACAAACAGACCCTTGCCACCCAAGACGTGGAGACTAAACAATTATTATCTGGGCATCCCCGAATTTGTAGAAGCCATTACAGGAAAATCCGACGAATACTTTGAAATTAACACAGGCACAGATGATGACCCAGTCACAATGTGGGAAGCGCATAAATCTGTGCTCAGAGGGGAAATGATCACCTGGGTAACCAATAGAAAGAAGGATCAACATAGGAGGGTGGTGGAGGCCGAAGGGGAGGTGGAGAGGTGAGAATCCAGATACATACTAGATGCCACCCCGGAGACACACCGCGCTCTCCAAAAAGCCAGGGAAGCCCTTCACAACGCAGCATTAGATAATGCAAAACAGGCGCACAGAGAATCCAGGGTCAGGCTCTATGAATGTGACGACAGTGCAGGCAAGCTACTAGCCTGGGGCGTAGACATGTCCGACAAGTTGTCAACAACGCGAATAGCCCGGCCCAAAATGACTCGGACATATCGGAGGCATTCGCCGAATTCTATGCCAGCTTGGACAAAGCTCCACTAACCCTAACAGATCCATCCTTTCTGGACGTACTCACACTCCCACAACAATCGGAGCAGCAAAGATCACACCTTGACAGAGCCCTAGAGGAAACCAAAATAGCAACGGCCATCGGCCAGTTGCAGTCCAGGAAAACGCCGGGACCCAACGGATTCCCAGTCGAGACATGGAAGCGTCTGGGCAGCGACAAAATAGCCACGCCTCTCCACAAGCTATTCCTTGCAGCAAGGGAGCGAGGCACTCTCCCTCCGGACCTTAGAAAGGCCAGCATTGTGGCAATTCCGAAGCAAGGTAAACCCCCTGAATTATGCACATCATATAGACCAATATCACTTATCAACGGCAAAGCCAAAGTTCTTGCCAAAGCGCTAGCAAATAGGCTACAAGCAGTCATATCCTCCTTAGTCCACCCCGATCAGTGTGGCTTCATGCCAAATAGGTCGACGAGAATGAACATACGCAGACTCCATCTGTTACTGGAGCGGGCCCCAATCCTTGACGTACCACTCGCCCTTCTGGCAATTGATTTTGAAAAAGCTTTTGACTCAGTGGTATGGGAAAGCCTGTGGGTGACGATGAGACGCAATGGAATTGGAGAGACCTTTATTGGTTGGGTGCAGCTCCTTTATGAGGCACGGCAGGTGGAGATTAGGGTGAATGGTTGGACCTCCAGAACCTTTCCAATAGACAGTGGCACACGACAGGGCTGCCCGCTGTCCCCCCTCCTTTTCACATTAGCAATCGAACCCCTGGCTCAATGGCTCCGACAGGCCACTACATGGTGTGGGTTCCGATAGCCAGAGGGACGAGAGGATAAAGTCTCCCTCTATGCCGACGATCTCCTACTCTACCTAAGTAACCCGAGCCAGGACTATCTGATAGTAGCCGAGATACTGGAAGCATTCAGGGATTTCAGCGGTTTAAAAGTGAACTGGGACAAAACAGTCCTTTTTTCAATCAAAGGAGGCGACCTGGCAGCCCCCCGGGGAACGCATTGTCGGGTGGTGAGGGAGGGCTTCCGCTACCTGGGAGTATGGATCTCTGGAGATCTCTCGACTTACGTCCCTGACAACCTGCATCCACTAACTGAACGTTTTTCGGAAGACGTGAAACACTGGATGCTTCTCCCCCTCACGATAATGGGTAGAGCATCCCTTTTCAAGATGCTGGCACTTCCACGATTTTTGTATGTGCTGCAGAACGCCCCACACATAATTCCAGTCCCAGAATTCGTCCGAGTGGAACGCCTCCTTAGAAAACTGATATGGAAGGGTGGGCAACCCCGAATTGCATTGACAACGCTACAAAGATCCATATAGGAGGGGGGAATCAGAGTCCCACATCTCCAGTCCTACTATTGGGCTGCACAATTAACAGTGGTCAACGACCTATTACACGGGGATCATGAACTCCCACACATATGCGTGGATACAGCCATCACACAAGATAACCCACCGGCCGCCATGCTTTACCAGAGCCTCACTGAATCCCCCCCACTGACACTTTCCTCACATATCGCAATGGTATGGAGGCAGGCACATACACACATTGGCTGGGGGAACAATATATAACTTTGGTACAATCACTGTGGCATAATTATATGCTTACCGAGGTGTGAAAACTTGCAAGGTGGCCCAGGTGGGTGGAGGCAGGTATAAACACAGTCGATGATGTAATAACAGAGGGTGCCATCTCCCAATTTGAAGTGCTGCAACAAAAATTGGGACTCCCCGAGAACGAGCGCTACCACTATGTGCAGCTGTTGCATGCCCTCCGGGGCCATAGACAGGCGCTCATGGACGCACCGGAGTGTACCCCCCTGGAACGCAACCTCTTCCCACAACATATTCCCACCAAAGTTACATCCACTCTATATAAAGCCATAAGTGCGTTTGCAACCCCGGAACTGGCCAGCCTCAAAACCAAATGGGAAAGAGACGTGGGTGTCATAGAGCCGGAGGACTGGGTTCAAGTACTCATGCACCCGCAAGAGATTGCCATAGACTCTAAGATCTGGCTGGTCCAGCTCAAGATACTACATAGGGTCTACTACCCACGAACAGCCCTATTCGGCTGGGAACAGGCCCCGGATCCCAACTGCTTGAGATGCCGGGGAGAGGAGGGCACTTTTTACCACCTACTATGGAAATGCCCCCAGATACAAACCTTTTGGACGCAATGCTGCCAAAAACTGTTGCGTGTCCTGGGTCGGACGGTGGCACTGGATCCCGCGAAATGGCTACTAGGGGTCCCAGATGAACACGACACAAACAAATGGGAGACTATCCTCTTATCGACCACAATGGGGCTGATAAAAAGGGACATCGCACAGAAGTGGGGAGCCCCAGAATGGTCGACCCTGGAACAATGGTCCGCCGAAATGGATATCTGTGCAATTAAAGAACAAAGAATATACAAGGCACGGGGGTGCCCAGCCAAAGCTAATAAGATTTGGGGGAAATGGGAAGAGAGTGTGGACTGAGATCCAATACGATGTAGCAGAAAAAGTGCTAAATACTTCACAGTAGAATGGTGGACCACATAGTAGAATGGTGGACCACATAACTGTGAAACAAGCATGAAGCGGCATAACTGGTGCCCCAATGAACCGGAAAAGAGAGTGTAGGGGGGATGGGACGGGAGGGAAGGGTGAATTTTGTATGCTATTATGTTGTGTTTATAAAACAATAAAATGTGATTATTAAAAAAAAAATGGTGGCTGTAATCCTGTTACCACCACGTTTCTACTGCAAGTCGAATGAGGCCCTTAGTTTCACAGTTTTGTCACATGGTGCACAACTATGAAAGTTTATTAATATTATTAGGCATTGGTTTAGCTTAAAGTCTGCTTCACTGGCACCTTAATGTCCATGGTTCACAAAGTGTGACACTTTGCAAAAGTTTGTTTTGTTTGTGGTATTACCGGTTACGTTGGCACCTTACCATCAATATTTCACAGCATATTTTACTCTATCTTATTTTTGTAACATTAACTTTGTTACCACTACTTAAATGTAGTGTGTACGACACGTGTTGGTTTAAACAGAGAACACTATGGGCCTCATTACGACCCTGGCGGAAATCGAAAAACGATGGCGGAAATGCAATACCGCCATCGAATAGCGCTCGGTGCGATTATGACCCGTCACCGCAAAGTACGATGCCATTAGCGACACCGTAGTGAACGCCAACGCTAACTGCACCAAGTACGCGTGCGCGCGCCATGCCAAACCGTAATTACCACCATGGCGCAACGGTACGCGAATTCTGACCCTAGCGGACATGCACCTAACGCCATCAAGCACGGCGGAAAGTACCATTCCGCCATGGTGAGAAGTACGGCATCGCGAACCAACCGTAAACGGCCCCACTGAGTGCCTGTACACCGCTCCCTGGCCACATTGTACAACTCCCCGTAGGTGCAATGAAGTCACACAATGCAACCAGTGAAATGTACTAGTCATGCATGCCTGCCAACGAACAAATGAATCTCAAGAGGGGCCAATGGGAGCTGCAGGGCACAGATGGCACGAATACAGAAGCTATTCCAATGGACATGACCTCAGTCTCCCACCAAGAAACGCACGCAAACACAGGCACCTGTGACCAGCAATATTCCGAAAATCACATCATTCCACCAATCCACCTGGCTGACCGGCATCTGTTACACAAAAGCTAATCCCCCGCCCCTGAGCATGACATCATTAAAACAGTCATATTGGCAGCCCTTATCCCTGACCTCACTGGGCTTCGTAGGCAAACGCGCCCAGCACAGTACCACGCAACTATACTCCGAAGCTGGAACCCAATGCAGATCTCCTCACAATACATCGCTCCCCAAATAGGAATATGCCACATCACTTGCAAAGAAGAACGCTACACGGTCCATATCAGAATAGAAATTTAATGCACAACAAATTCACCAAGCCCATACAGCCATTAGGCCATGAACTCCAAAACACATTTCACCATTGTGGGCTGCATCCGCAATAAATGACCAGCTACTTCTTGTGTGACGCCCTGTTCCTTCATGGTACACAGGGGCTACATTCTCGTACGAAAAGGCAACATGGAAGCGCCTAGAACCGCAGGGCCGTCCCAATAGGGAGGCACTAGTCCAGCTGAAAGGCCGAAATGTTGCTCCTAGCCACTAGTACTGCGTAAGGGCATGTGGCCCATTGGCGATCGTCCCATAAGATCGTAATGCTGCTCCACTGATTAACACGAAGCAGCAGGTGTCGGGAGTAAAATCCATCTGCGGGAGTGGCATACAGATGGCAGTGGCAAAAGGGGAGGAGATACCTGTCAACCAAATGAAATGAAAAAGAATAGTATGGCCATCAGAACTACATTTGAATTACTCACTTCAATGATCACACCAAATCCACAGCCATATGCATGCTAGCCCACTCCAAAGGATCATCACCACCCAAAAACCACTTGCGAATCATAACTATCTATATCGAGGTGAAAACACCATCACAAACGAGTGTACCTGTGCATGCGTCTGTTAAAACAGAATCCATCAGATGGGATTGGTAACGTGCATAGACACAAGTGTCTGAAGGCGCGTCGAGACAGAGAGGGCACAACAAGGCCAGATAGACGATGGTCCCACTATGGCAGCCCTGCATCACATAGCGCAGGGGAGGCGGACAGATTCCAAGAAGCCCTGTACATGGCAAACTCTGTATCAAATCATCTGTCCATGCATCCATTCATCATTCCCTCATCCCGTAATGAAAACGCCTGTTTCCATACTCACATAACATGTGAAATTTCCATTGAGTCTGTGCGTTATGCAGCCTGCAAAATCCACTGTGCCCCAGCCCGTAATTCCAGTGTTGTGAAGTAACATGTATTTGGGAACGTCCGGCCTCATCGTCCACTTCGACATTGCGCATCCCAAACTATTCATATCAATCATTGCATCCTCGCCATGGCCCCTGTCCCAAGGACATTGAACAATAGAACGTTTATTTGCAGTCAGACCTGTGGGCATCTCCTCGCCGCTAGCTGAAAACCGAAAGCGCCGCCCTTCGAATTCCTCATTTGCAACATCACGTCGAAAAGGCATCTGTGGCCGCTTGAAATCACAAATTAATCCATCTAGTGCGGCTGTGTGTGAAAATGGCAACTGCCTTCACTCACAAATGGGACGCCCCGCCCGTCGTTGAACCTCGGTACAGTGATGCATGAGGGTCCACCGTTACTCGAGTACTACGTTCCACTGACCCTTCACAAGTCTGTTCGCGACTGCAAAGATAGTATGTGAAACAATGGGACCATAGCCGAATGAACATATCAACCAATGTTACACTGCCATCGGGTACAAATACATGATTGTAATAGCAAGATGCCATTCGTCGAATTGCAGCGTTGTGTGCGGGACGTGCTCGCCCAAAGGGGAGAGCAGCTTGCACAGGTGGAATGAATCACCACAGGTGGAGGCCATACAGCCTGAAAACACATAAATTGCACACCCAGTCTCCTCCCACAACCACACCCACTCCGAAATGCTACCGGCAGGACTAGTTATGTTGGCCCTGGGGGACCTGATAGCACTGCAAGTACTCCAACTTCAAGAAGAAGACGAACACCAACTACAACCGGCCGCACGGAGGAGACGCAGGAGGAGGAGGAGGGCAAGGCAGGGCCAGCAAGGGCCGCCAGCACAGCCACTACCACCACGCAGGCAGCCCGCAATCCCACGCCTCCGAGCACATCCATTCAACCTCACTGATGAGCAGATCCACACCCTCTACCGTTTGGACCGAGACACCATAACCGCCATTGTGGACATGACACAGGCTGACCTTGTCAGCATGATAGATAGCCCAACCGCCATCCCACCCCTACTGAAGGTGGTGTCTGTACTCCACTTCCTGGCCACAGGCACCTACCAGCACACAGTCGGACAGTTGCATGGCATTTCACAGCCACTGTTCTCACGGACACTATTGCAAGTGCTCGATGCCCTCCTGCAGCACGCAGACGACTACATCTCTCTACCACGCTCGGAGCAGGAAATTACCAACACAAAAGTGGGATTCCATGCACTTGCCGGCATACCGGGTTGCATTGGTGCCATCGACTGCACCCATGTGGAATTGGTCGTCCCACATGCCATGGAGGCCCAGTACCGCAACCGGAAACAATTTCATTCTCTGAATGTACAAATGGTGTGTGACTCCAACAGGATCATTACACATTGTTGTGCCCGATTCCCTGGATCAACCCATGATTCTATGGTCTTGAGGAACTCTACAATACCACGCTACATGGAGCGACACGCAGGGAACAGATCCTGGCTACTCGGTGAGTCTCATTTCATGCATGATGATGTGGGGTATGTGATGCGGCAATGACCTGGCAGGAAGGGGGGGGTGCGTACGTAGCAATGGCATTCCACATAATTCGTTTATCGTCCACATACAGGTGATGCCGGATATCCACTGAAGAGATGGCTCCTCACACCAGTCCGGAACCCACGGGACCAGCATGAGGAGGACTACAACCATGCCCACTCACGTACCCGTGTAGTCATAGAACAGGCATTCGGCCTACTGAAGACTCGTTTCCGGTGCCTCAGCAGGTCTGGCGGGGCACTCCTGTACCGCCATGTGAAGGTTGCAAAGATGGTGATGGCATGTGTCATGCTACACAACATGTGCGTACGTAGAAATGTTCCCATGCCCCCTGACGCAGAACTGCAAGCACCTGAAGATGGTCATGATGAGGGTGGGGATGTGGCAGCACCTCAAGGAGTCTGCGAGGCACAGGAGGGCCGTGACATTCGTCAGCATCTCATAGATGCATGCTTCTAGCACTCACGCCTGGTGGCTGATACATGGACACGGGACTCGTGGCACTGTGTGTGTCTGGTACATGCACAATATGGACTGTACGCCTATAATGGCCTTGTACACAAAGATCAATGTCCACACATCTCATTGGTTGATCGTGCATTGTTTATGGCATATGTGATATCATGTTAAACACCCTATCGACCCGCCACCCAAGTGAGCCCAACACCCCCCCTCCACCCTCCTACCTCCCCCCCGAACACCAGTGTCCAAAGATGCTCATTGTCAGTGGGCAGTCGCTATTGCAAGCCCCCTCTGCGGGTATCAGGGGCACCCCTGCCTGTGGAGCGCAGGTTCCTCCCAGATCTACGTTGGGGGCTGCCCTGGACGGAACTTGCAACGGATGATGTCTCTGCCTGCTCACGTCCATGCATGTCCCTAAGGGTTTGTGAGAGCTCAGTGAGCACACGGCGCACTGCGGCAAGTTCGGCACATACGTCTTTGGACGTCGCATGCAGTTCCCCCCTCAGGCTCTCGGTGCTTCTCTCCATTTGTACTCTCAGGCTCTCGGTGCTACTCTCCATTTGGACTCTCAGGCACTCGGTGCTACTCTCCATTTGTGCCCTTAGTGTCTCTGTACTTCTCTCCATTTCTGCCCTAAGTGTCTCAGTTGATGTTTCTATGTCTGCCTTAGTGCCCCCACATTCATCGGCATGGTCCTTGAGGAGCGTGGCCAGTTGCTGCTGTTGCACGATTAACTGGTTGAGGGACTGTTGCCTCTGCTGGGCCATGGCCATTTGCGGTGGTGTCACAGAGTGGCTGTTCGCCTCATGTTGCCCTGCCACAGTGCCACAGGGCTTGTGGGGGATGGCCAGTCGTCGTCTTGTGGGTGCCCCTGCGTGGTATCCTCATGGTGTACGGGATGGAACAGACTGGGGGATTGGGACAGGTCATGGATGGATCTGACTTCGACATCCCCGTTTTCTGTGTCGGAGCATGCTGCCATTAATGCAGTGTCACCTATGGTGCTGCTGCCACCAGAAGCAGTGCCTACTGTGGCATCCATTGGGGGGACCTGTGGTGGTGGTGGTGTGGGCATGCTGGCTGCTGGGGTGCCTGTTGGAGTTCCCTCCTCTGTGCTGCCACTTGATTTGTGCTGCTGCCGTGTCTTGATGCGTGCAGCTGAGGTGGAGGGTCTTTGGCCGTTGGTCTTGGGCCTCTTTGCAGGTGTGCTGGTAGGGGTGTCCTGGAGCACGTCGTTTGGATCGGACCCTGTGGTGGAGTAAAGGAGGGCGTGCGTTATTAATGGGTCTGTGGGAATTGGAATGGCAATGTATCACATGCATTGGGGTGGTACCTGAGGGTGATTTGGGTCGGGGCCTTGGCGGTGGTTTCATTTGTGTGTGGAGTGAGGGTGCAGTTGTTTGGCAGCCTGCAGTTAGGGTGTGCCTGCTGCACGTGTAGAGGGTGTTTTTAGGATTTTTAATTATTTATGTATTTGATGTGAGTTTTGAAGTGTGCTATCAGGCCTATGTATGTGGACGTTCTCCTGGACATGTGTTACTGTTGCACTATGTGGGCATGTGGTACTTCACATGATTGGACATTGTGGTTTTGGCATTGTTTTATTTGGGCCACCTACCTGATTCTTCGGATGTCTGCACTCCTTTCTCCATCCCTCCGACTCCCTCTATGCTCTCCATTCCTATGGTGGAGGCACAGATTTCTTCCCAGGGGGTCAACTTGATGGGTGATTCCGATCCTCCCCCGGTGGCTATGGCAATGTTGCGGTTGGCAGAAAGTATGCTACGGACGCGTATCCGCAGGTCGTCCCATCGCTTTCTGCATTGCTGTGGGTTGCGGGGTGCGGTCCCCACCGCACTTACCCGCTGTGCCACCAGGGCCCATATGGCCTTCTTGTTCGCAAGTGCCGTCCTGGTCATTTGCGTGGAGAAGACGGCGGCTGCATTCTCCTGGAGGGTCTCTGTGAGCACGGTGAGTTCCTCACGGGAGAAGTGGACCTGCCGCTTGCGGTCGCACGCTTTCTTCGCTACTTTTCCCATTTTTCTTGGTTTCACTAGGGTGGATGACGGGTTGGGATGTGTCTCAGGGTAGTATTTTTAATGGTTGTGTAGATTTTGTGGTTTTATAGGTGTACGGCGTGATGTTTCCCGTTCCGGGACCATGCTTTTACTTCCGTTTCCGTATATTTACGGTCACCGTACTTTCCAGTTGGCGCTCACTGCGGTGTCCGCTAAGATGGGTGGCGGTATTGCACCTAGGGCGCCGTACGGCGGCGGTGTGGGCCGTTTTGGGGTCATTTCCGCCATCGCGGACTTTGCACTTCCGCCATGGCGTGGTGCTCGTGCCCGATGGGTCGGAATGAGCCGCACTTTGCTCCATCGTGCAATGGCGGAAACGCTATTTACGCTGTGGCGGTCCGGTCAGTCACTTTCCGCCAGGGTCGTAATGAGGGCCTATGTACCTTAGGACACCTTTGTTTCGCCTCAATTCTAATAGTAAGTATGTCTGGGCATGGTTTTGTGCTTTCATTTATTTTAAAATACTCAATGTGCCTCATTACGAGCATGGCGGTAGCCGTGCCTGTATGGCATGCATGGCTACCACCATGCTCGCTACCGGCACCGCCTGCCGCGATTGGGCAATAACCGGCCCATTACGAGATGATTGGGCCGGTAATTGCCCATTCACGTGTGGCGGTTTTGCCGGGCTCCCGATCCCCTTTCTGCACCGTAGGGCAGAAAGCGGGTGGGGAGCATGGATGCGCCGGCACCATTGATAGCGGTGCCGGTGCAATTACGAGTTCTGCTCGTGGGTGCCGCACAGCCCGCCAGGTAAGACCTGGTGAGCTGTCAGGAACCCGCAAGCAGAACTCGTATCGCAGTGGCACGGTATGAACGGTGCCGGTGCCTTAGCGGCACCGTTCATACCGTGGCCACCATCCTTATAATGAGGCCCAATGTGATTTCAGGCATATTTCTAAAAATGTGAATCTCTGGAAAAAATTCTATTTAGTCTGACAGATTTCCTCAATATAGAAAATAAAACTGATCTGGAGCAAGGGCCTTAACGATGGGGCCCGGCGCCATTACCACGTGGACTGGCCCTCCGGAACACATTTTACTGCTATTTTTTTTAATCCAGGGGGCTGAGAGCAATGCTTCTGATTGAATTAACAGGTGAGATGCCCGCCATGGAAATGGAGGCAAGGCTCCATGCAGACCCCCTTTTCTATTTCCATAGCAGAATGGGACGCAGAGTGGCAGCGGCGGTGGCGCCACCGCTCAACGAAGAAGGTAAGTAGGGCGGGAAGGGAAGGGAGCATTGACCAGAGGGAAGGAGGCATAGGGAAATAATGGGGGGCGGGCGGATGAGAGCAGCCTTCAGTTTGTTCGGAATGCAGGCTTGGATTGTGGGATTCAGCACGTGGTACGAGCAACCTGATTGGTTGGCTGTTCCGCCCCAGGTAATAATACATAATAATAACAAAAATAGCCATTTTTAATCTAGCTCTTTGTGCTTTATCCTAGAGACCACTAGGTCTGCATGTTTGTGCCATTACTTTCAAAGTATCCTGCCCCAACTCCCCACAAGTAACCGGGGTGTCTATGTGGGGATGGCCCTAGGTACTGCTGTTTGTCAGAAATGCACCCACTTTACTTTCTGTGCATGCCACCTCTATTCACTACATCCTGTAGCATCTGTTGTTCGTGTGCTTTAGTGGTGTTGGATCAGAATCAAGTTCTTGCCAACCAACTATCATTTGCGCAGTCTCCACACATTCACAAGTTAGGGAGGCTCTGCTGTTAGACGCCTCCCTAACTTGTTGAACCCGTGTACGGCACTTGCCCTTCCTCCGGCACGTTGCCCCTCTCCTCTACCCTGCACTTGCGCGATCTCACTGTCACTTGGCCTAGTAAAATCATCTGTCTATGTCCTCTCTCTGTTCCCCCTCCCATGCCTCATCGCGCCTTGAAACACTTGTGTAGAGGCACGTTATAAATGCCATAACATATCAGCAGTTCTACATTTTCAGCATCATCTGAATTTACAGTCATTTTGTTTTAGTGTGTATAATATGTTTTGTATTGCGCATGACATTATATTATGTTTGTATCTCCTCTACAGCACGATCATTCGCTGCTGGATTGGCCTCTTGAGGATAAAGAAACACTGCGGGTGGGAATAAGGCAACAAGCTCTGATCGCAGGAAAAGATGGGTCTTCAATTGTTTCCCAAGTTGGGAGGTCTACTGACCTCCTGATTGCTTTTAGGAGACGAGATAAACAACAAGGAGAAAAATACAAAACGGTTGGTAAAATATATTTAGCTTTTATACAAACAAAAACAGAATACAAAAAAGAAACATACCAAAATAAAAAGCAGCAAGACAGGTTATCCAGGGAAACAATACATTCCCGCCCAGAGAAACCTAAACCAAGTCAATTATCAGATTCAGTTTGATAGGACCATGAATAATATCATGACACCTGCTCAGGAAACACAGAAGATTACTACCACCACAACCCAGTATCATAAGAGGATTCACAAACAATATGTTACAATTCATGAAGCAAATAAACAAAAATGTACATTTATTAATAACAAACAATCAATCCAAAGGCATTGATTTAAGCATCTCTTAAACAAATTTAAGGTGGCACAAGAACTTATGTTTAAGGGTAGATTATTCCACATTTTTAGGGTCAATAATTGAAAAGAACAAAACCATGATGGAGCACAAGGACGGCGATGTGTAGTTAACAGAAATTGGGTAGAGGAGCTTAGTTGTCTTGGTGGTTGGGATAACTTAACCAAATCCGATAGGTATGAGGACCATGCGCACATTTGAAAATTCTGCATTGATAATGAAATTGGAATCTTAAAATAGGCAGCCACTGCTGCCGGTGGTATAAGGGGTGAAATGGCCAGGGTATATTCATTTAAAGAGGATCCAAATGTGGCGTGCAGAATTGATTGCACGGGAAGAATAGATTACTTAGGAAGTCCCACATAAACAGAACAGCAATAATTTAGTTGGGAAAATAACAAGGTTTGAAGTAATAACTTGTCAGTAAATATCGATCTTACAGATAATGAAAAGTTGGAATCAGAAAATACGAATGACTGATATGATTTGTTCCTGAAAAGAAAGTGTAGAGTCAAATATAAAGCCTAGATATCTAGCAGGGTATGGGAACTAGATGAAGAAGTGGGAATTGGATAGAATGGTGACAGTTATCAAGGATGATGTTGGAAAAAACAGGATCTACGTTTTCTTGGAATTTAATTGTACGTAGTAAGATGCCGTGATTTGATGGCTTTTACACATTTTAGGCCCGATTCATAGAATTACTGCGCCCGAATCATAGAATCGGGCGCAGAAGAAGCGCAAGCGCAAGCGCCGAGAAGGAGCAAGCAATTGCGCAGCACGTTTTAATGGATTTCCCTAGGCATCAGTAGCGATGGCGCAGTGAACACCAAGCAGCACCAGTAACGCCCCAACACACCCCTGTGCACAGTAAAAAGCCAGTGAACTGCCTAAGACGACTCAAGGCCACGCGCCATCCGTGGGCCAGCACACAGCACCCCCATCGTAATTGTGTGAAAAACATGTGTGTACCCCACTCTCACCAGCCAAATCATGTGTAAAGGCCCGCTCATACCCCATCCGCACCCCAGCATAAATTCATACCCCGGTCGCACAAGCCAAATCGTGTGGAAAGGCCAGCGCGTACCCCAACCACACCCCAGTGTACACACGTATCCCGCTTGCACCAGCCAAATTGTGTGGAAAGGCCCACGCGTACCCCTTCCACACCCCAGCATAATCGCATACCCTGCTCGCACCAGCCAAATCGCATGGAAAGGCCAGCACGTACCCCTCCGCACCCCAGCGTAAACACATATCCCGCTTGCACCAGCCAAATTGCATGGAAAGGCTAGCATGTAGCCCATCTGCACCCCAGTGTAAATGTGTGCTCCGCTCGCACCAGCCAAATCACGTGGAAAGGCCCGCGCATACCCCTCCGTACGCCAGCGTAATTGTGTACCCCGCTTGCACCAGCCAAATCGCATGGAAAGGCCCACGCGTGCAGCCATCAGCTGTAAACACACCAT
This sequence comes from Ambystoma mexicanum, assembly GCF_040938575.1. Taxonomy (NCBI): domain Eukaryota; kingdom Metazoa; phylum Chordata; class Amphibia; order Caudata; family Ambystomatidae; genus Ambystoma; species Ambystoma mexicanum. Next base: position 1,130,878,427 of record NC_090932.1, on the reverse strand, counting down.
GCAGGCATCCCACACCACATGGCCCCCCATCACCCATGACCATACCCCACAGGCAGCCCACACCACATGGGCCCCTCCAACCCCTGTGACCATACCCCACAGGCAGCCCCACCACATGGGACCCCCCATCATCCGTGACCATACCCCGCAGGCAGCCCACACCACATGGGTCCCCCCAACACCCGTGACAATACCCCTCAGACAGCCCACACCACATGGGCCCCACCAACACCTGTAAGCATACCCTGCAGGCAGCCCACACCACATGGGACCCCCTCATCACCCATGACCATACCCCACAGGCAGCCCACACCACATGGGTCCCCCAACACCCATGACAATACCCCGCAGGCAGCCCACACTACATGGGACCCCCCATCACCCGTGACCATACCCCGCAGGCAGACCACACCACATGGGACCCCCCATCACCCGTGACCATACCACGCAGGCAGCCCACACCACATGGGCCCCACCAACACCTGTGAGCATACCCTGCAGGCAGCCCACACCACATGGGACCCCCTCATCACCCATGACCATACCCCACAGGCAGCCCCCAACACCCATGACAATACCCCGCAGGCAGCCCACACTACATGGGACCCCCCATCACCCGTGACCATACCCCGCAGGCAGACCACACCACATGGGATCCCCCATCACCCGTGGCCATACCCAGCAGGCAGGCCCTGACTTATGTCCACCCACCCCACCAGTGACGGTAACCTGCAGGCAGGCCCCACCTCATGTCTCCCCACCACCACTAGTGACGGCAACCTGCAGGCAGGCCCCACCTTATGTCCCCCCACCACCACCAGTGACGGCAACCTGCAGGCAGGCCCAGACTCATGTCCCCCCACCACCACCAGTGACGGCAACCTGCAGGCAGGCCCCAACTCATGTCCCCTCACCCCACCACTGACGGCAACCTTTAGGCAGGCCCCTGCCTCATGTCCCCCAACCCCACAAGTGACGGCAAACTGCAGGCAGGGCCGACTCATGTCCCTCCACCACCACCAGTGGCGGCAACCTGCAGGCAGGCCCCGACTCATGTCCATCCACCCCACCATTGACAGCAACCTGCAGGCAGGCCCTGCCTCATGTCCCCCACCACCACCAGTGACGGCAACCTGCAGGCAGGCCCTGACTCATGTCCCCCCACCACCACCAGTGACAGTAACCTGCAGGCAGGCCCCGACTCATGGGACACCCTCCCACCCCAAAACACATTGGACCAACATTCAATCATGCAGCACATGTCAACCAAAATGCCACCATACGCTGCACTTCGCAAACACTAGAGAGACTAGAGGCAATATTTCTCTAGACCACTTGTGAACATCCCTCTACAATTTGGTACAATATAATTTATTCACAGGGTCACTTGCTTCCCCAAGGCCACTCGGGTATGCCCAGTTGTGTGTATCACTAATTATTAAATCATCACATACCAGTCAAAATATGTATCCAAAAACATCTCTTTATTATTTTTAAAGCATACACTTGTCTTCTTATATTGATTGTGTATACAGATTCTTAAAAAACACACTATAACTTCAAATCAATCCTACTGCACATCAACAATATCATTTGGTATCTAGATTCAACAACTTATTTTACATTTCACTCAAATGAATTTTCAATAGGGATCTGTTGTAGAGTACCCTCTCCAATTGAGGGGGCACACCCCAGTCCGTACCACTTTTTAGCTGTCCATATTTTCTTCACTCATTCCATCAATCATACTACACTCATAACACATCCAACATGTTTCTTTCCTTCTGATGTCACTTTTTTTTACTTGGAAATTCTTCAGGGGTATGCTGCACACCCGCGCTGCACCTCAACACCCATCCATTGGTCATGCTCCCCAGTACATGCCCCATGGCATGGGAATCCTAAAATCACACATGCATGCATGTGTGCACACACATGAACAACATTGGTCAACAGCAGGGACAGGCAACAGAGTCAAGGAAGAGTGAAATATGCACTATACCATTGAGACCAGACAACACTTTGATTTCAACGGATAGAAATATATTAAAACTCATACAAAAAGCAATAAAACCTGCATGAATCAAATCAAAAAACAAAAGAAAGTGAAAACGGAAATAAACGGATGAAAAAATGAAAATCCCAAAAATGTGGTCCATGTCCATGTCCAAAGAAAACGCAAATCAGAACAAAACCATTCCGCCAGGGTGCAAAATACATTTTTCCAAGAAAAAGTCAACTATATACAAACATCCAGGGTCCATGGTCCCAAAACATGTCTGAATTTCCAAACAAAACCATCAAAAAAGAACTATATACAAGATGTGGAGCAAAGTCCAGGAACTCCAAAAAAAGGGAAAAAACAAATGAAACTTACTCTTAAAGAACTATATACAAAGGCAGTGGGCTAGTCCATCTCCTCACCATGCTCTCTCATAATCTGCACCAGAGCATCATCGAACACTGCGTCCACCTCCACTAGGCCGGCCTGCGCCACCCCCTCGGGGTCTTGCAGGGACTTCTTCATCCTACTCTCAAACTCCCTGCAAGTCTCCTCGAGGACCTCCATCCGCCTCTCTGCCCGCTGCACTGAATTCTCTGTGCCCTGGCCATGGTGAGTCGCATGTCCTGTGCCTGCTGCGGTTCTGCCCCGATCTGCTAGCCCAAACACCCCAACACGGAAGACATCCTTGTTGTAAGGTCCACGTTTCCATCCTGCCCGAAGGTGGATACATGCCCCTGTGAAGTTGAAAGCCCTTAGTCCTGTCGCCTCCTACCCTGAGCCTGCTGCTGCAAAAATGCCTGGTGCCTGCGCCACAAGGACAGCCTCCAGGATGATGACACCACCAGGGGCCGCCATGCACGTGCCCTGCTGCTTGGTGCCTGCCCTCCCTCCATTGCCATAGCTCCTGTTGCTGGGGTGACCACATCTGTGACTCCACCTCGACTCCCGACTCTGGCAGGGATGTGGGCTCCACCAGACTGGCCGCCGGGAATGGGCCGGATACACATCGGCCTCTGGTTGTATCTGGGCTGGAAACCGGCAGGGAAGATGACTGGCGCATAGAGGAGGCAGACGAGGAGGGGGTCACATAAGTGGCCAGCCCACAGACCCATTGCGAGACTAGGAAATGTGCTAGCCAGTTCAACAGACGCCAGACATCATCGTGATGATGTGCAAGCCCCCGATTGGAAGCCTGCACCTCATCACGGATGTTGCCTGTTGATAGCGGCTGGCATAGGTTTCACCCTGTCCCGAATGGTGACATCCGCAGGTATTGGTGTTGCCGTTTGCATGGAAACATCCGCCACGTGCGGATAGGTCCGGCCTGAGGCATGCCCGCAGGTGCATACTGATGTAGCCACAGTCCCAGGGGCAGGAATCACCACAGGCACCTCCACGCCAACCTGCGCTTCCTCTGGCCCCTGAGTCTGGTCTGCACCAGTCGGACCTACGTCATCACCCCTGCTGGGCCCCATGGGCTGGACTGATGTGGCCTCCTCCGCCAACCTGGATGCCTCCCCACTGTCTTCCGCAGTGTCTTGCCCCTGTGTGGGCTCATCTGTCCCTCCCACTGCTGAGGAGTCCTCAACCGCCTTCGCCCTCTTGGACCTACCCTCAGCAGCTGCGGCCGTTGACTCTGACGTGGCACCAGTCTCCTTGTTCCCGGAAGATGGCAGTACCTGGGAGATGACCAGACCTTGCCTTTACGCCTGGTGGAAACATACCTGCTGCCGTGTTCCACAGTGCCTTCACTGTCCTCTTCTTCCATCGTCACTAGAACACAAAAATCAGGGTACCGAACACATGTGTATTTCTCACAATGCTAATGTACATCAGTGGCACTGTCCGTGGTCACAGCCATCATCACCGTCCACTACACACAGGGAAGTGCTATTCACACACATGCACGATCATGTCTGTCATTCGCAGCAGACATTCACATCCTTCGACAAGGCACTGGCAGCACCTCAAAATTGTGCTTCCAGCCCACACGCATCATGGGTCTTACACATCACATTCACACACATCACCTGACAGTCATGAAGCAGGCCATGAAGCTATCACGTCAGAGTACACTCGAGGTCAAATTGGCAGCGTGAGGCAATCACACAATCAAATATTCTAGTAACATACATCACGGAGTGTTGCCCTGTCACACACTCACTACGCAGACACATGCACATGTACACCATGAACATCCATGATGTTGGCATAAGCACCCATGTCTCACACCTCTCGCATGCCCCAGTCCAGACACAGGTATGCAAAAATGTGCACGTCGTTACATGCTGGTGCGCATCATGCATTGCAACACAGACACCATTGATGTGGGACATGCCTGGATCGACTCACATGCAGCAGTGTCAGGGAAATGCACCCAGACATCTGTACTGGAGGCATGCCAGACATCAGGCCAAGGTGCACACTCCAGCCACACGTCAACATGCACATGCTCTATGGTGGACAAGAACACATGGACATTTACCAGTCGACTCCAGACGGAGCACCAACTCCAAGACCTGGGCGTACAGCGCTGGACCCGCATCTTGTCATTGGTCAACCGGCCCTGGTGCCCCACTCGTCATCACCAGCCTTGAGGAGGCGCCCGGGCTTGTTGAGGGTCCTGGACTTGAAGTCTTACCAGTGCTGGTGGACATCTTGGTAGTCGCGGGGTTTCACCCCCTTCGTGTTGATGGCACCAACGATGTCCGCCCAAATCTTCCTCCGTCCTTCATTGCCGACTTGCGATGGTCCATGGAAGAGGGCATCATGATCCCCCAGGACTTGCTCCACCAGGATGCCAACTTATCTGGCTGAGAAGCTGGCAGCCCTCTGCCTCGCTGCCGGGGGTTGCCACTTGCCTCAGATGGAGATGGGTCAGACATGGCAACCACCGAGGCAGGTGTGGGTGGGAAGGTGGTCCTGGGGCTGGGCTGTGGAGCGATGGTATGGCAGTCAGGAGTCTTCTGGATCAGCAGAGGTGATCCCAACAGGAGAACTGGCAATGGCTTTAGAGCAGGCACCAAAATGTAGGGCACGTGGGCAGCAGGCACACAGAGTGGGCTGGCAGCAGCAGATGGTTCATAGGAGGCAGTTCGGGGCACTCAGAGGCAGGTAAATTGGCTGGTAGGCAGGAGTGTGGGTCTTCTGTGTTACTCTCGTGGCCAGACGGAAACAGAGTGACTCTGCACGTGCGGAAACAGCACGTTAGCATGGAATCAGAGGAAAGGCCCTAAGCGCATAAGTTACGTGACACGCGCTGTACATTGGTGGTTTCCATTCAGTATCAGGTTAATGGTGTGCGTCGGACAACATTGCAATGTGTGTGCATTTCGTGGCAGACAGACGTGTGGACTTCGTACTGTTTCGGGGCCACACGCAAATTGTTCACTACTACGACAGTGCATACTTCTTATTTTGAAGGGGGATTTGCCTCTAAGCACACGCGGATGTAATTTTCTGGTTCCGAGAGGCAGACGGTGAGTCGCGTACGCTATTTTCCATACTGTGGTTGCCCCAGCGTGTGGCGTACCCCATTTTCGAGGTCATAAGACCCTACGTGTGCCTCACTTATGCATTTTTTGTGTTGCTGGCTGCCACTGTGTACTGTGCAACATTTTTACTTCACACATGGGCTACCGAGGGGTTGAGTACACATTAATGTTGCTTTTTGGGGTGCCTGTGCATTATGCAACACGTTATTTTTTTCTCACTATTAAAATGAGACTAGCTGGAGTACAGTGGTACATTTTCCATCACGTACCCTGCCCCCTCACTCCAATTGCCCAGAACAATTGATAGCTGCACCTCTCATTGCGCTAATACATCAGTGCCATGTCTGCGAGGGCAACAAGTGGGAAGAGAGGCAAAGGTGGCCGAGCTGGCCGAGGTGGCGGAGGTGACTGACCAAGCCGAGGAGGTGGAGGTAGGCCAGCTGGCCGCGGTGGCCCAGGTGGGCGACGCATCACAGTTGTCCGAAGTGTCCAGGCCCATGCAGGGAGAGCAATTCCCCCCACCCAACAGGGTCAGGGGGATGCGGCTGATGCTGACGTCCCCAGCACCTGGGGTCCTGGACCAGCAGTGTCATCTGCTGTCCACAGCAGCCAGGGTGTGTAAGCTGCAGAGGCAGCTGTGTCTACCACCACCCAGGCTCAGGGTCAGCCAGCCCGGACTGTAGTGGTCCTGGCCCATGCCCACAGTGACTCAGGGGCAGATGTCCTTGTCCGTAAGGGCAAGGGACGTGTGGTGCAAGTTACTGGCACCAGCACCCTGGTACGGATACCCGCAAGCCAGCCTACTGTCGTCCCATCAGTGGCTGATGACATGTCCCAGTCCACCAGTACTCCAGCCCCTACTGACCAAAGTAGCACAAGCCGCTGCGGGTCTGCATGACCTTGCAAGAAGCAAAAGCGTACAGTAGCGGGACATGCTCCAACCCAAGGCATGGCACAGGAGCCCCACACGTCGAGGAAGAGGAGCTTCTGTAATGAGGAACTGGACATCCTCGTGGACTACGTGTTGGAGCACAAACGTGACATGCTTGTGCGGGCAGGGAGCGCCCATACGCCTGCTCAGCGTATGGCCCACTGGCAGACCGTCACGGATCGTATAAACGCCATGGGCCATGAGAGGCACACACCTCGGGAGGTGGTCAAGCATTGGAATGACCTCTGACGCAAAGCCATGGATAAGCTGGATGCCGTCTACGCTTCTACTCTGGTGACTGGCGGTGGGACACAGCCAGAGGAAGAGGAACTCACTCCACATACATGAGGAGATTGTCAGTGATTTCATTGATGTGGAGCAGATCCAAGGCATGGGAGACCTGACAATTTATGAGGATTTGTCTGGTGAGTGGTGATGCATGTGTGTCTGGGACATATGTATGTTGCTTGGATGAAGTGTAAGGATTGTTTAGCAGTTATTTCCACATTTTCATGACTGACATGAGTTGACCATGTCATGGTGGACTGGTATGTGCTTTGCCATACAGACTGCATGCAGACAATGTGCTGTGCACCGGGTCAATCCTCATCCCCACTCCTGCTCACTTGTTCCATGTCACTCTCTCTCCAGCCTCTCTTGGCCCTCTTCCTGCTGCAACCTGTTATGGCGTATTGCCTGTGATGATCATCCTATGCACACTGGCATTCTCTCGTCACATCTCTTGAGGTCTGTAAAAGGTCACCCTGCCAGCAGTCCATCCCCAGAGGTATTTCACCATGTGGCTCATTTTACCAGCAGCTCACTGTCTCCAGGGGGCTGGTGAAACATATGCTGGTCTACTGCGACAGACTATACAGATATTCATGTGCCTCTGCTCTCTTCCCTCTGCAACTCACCCAGGACTGGGCTGTGTGTATGGTCCTTTTGTTTTGGGGCCAGGTATCACACTAGGACTGTGATGATGGCACTGGCTCCCAGCCACCACCCGCATTTGAGGGTATTTGCTAGATACCTGCAACCCACTGACAGCACTTGACACCTGATTCATGCACTTTCCCTTACACTGCCATCAGCCCGCAACTTTTCCTTTGCAGGCAATGACGTTTAATTGTACGGTGAGCACGTTCCCATGTACTGCAATGGCCCCTCACAGTTCCATACCCTGGTCTCACCTTCTACATGGCTATTCACTTGAATTCTGTCAATGTAACCTGGACCCATGGAATCTGCGTGCCTGCCTTCACTCTGTTCCACCATCCTAGCATCGTAGCACTGTGTGACACTTGTGTTTTTGAAAATTGGTATTTCCATATAGTGTCATGTCACATGCATTGTACATGGATCAGGGGCAGTGGACATCACCTTACATGTCATGCTGTTTGACGGTTCAGGCATGGCCATGCTAGTGGCATCTGTGTGTGTGTATCAGTGATGCTGTTGACTCAACTATGCCAGTCTGGTGCTCGTGTGTGAAGCAGGTGCCTTGCACCATATGTGGTGTTGTGGCCTTTAACACGCATCCATGTCTGCTTTCATGATACCCTTGCCTTACGATGACACTGCGTACATGGCAGCGTTTGTGTACTCACTGACATGGCATGATGATGTGTTGCATGACTACATTATGATGCCTATGTGTGTGGGCTAGGCTTTTTAAATGTGGCTTAATGTATTGTGCTGTCCTTCTGCAAGTGATGAGCCAATAGATGCAGAGGAGGAGGTGGAGGCGGTGCAGGAGAGTGTACCATAACCAAGCACCAGTGGAGGATGTGGTGTGGTGGCCCATGAAGATCCACTGGTGCTACAGTCCATCCTGGCCCTTGCTCACTCTGATTCTTCCTCTGAGGAAGCCTATGGCTCTGGTGGTGAGTTGGACATGGACTCCTTGGAACTGTTGCAAGTGAGTGATTCAACTGTGGGTGCTGGCTTTTCCTAAGCATCTGTAGTGGGGGCAGAACCTCACAAGGCCAGTCAGTGTTGGGACATCGGTCTGTGGTGGTTACCGGTGCAAGGCCACGCTCCACAGTATTGGCTCCTGTTCCTGGAACAGCTGTTCAAGGGAGGGATGCAGTCTTGCAGCCACAGACAGTGCAAGTACATCAAGGGCCACCCTGCCAGCTGTCCCTCCTCAGAGGTATTCGACCATTTGGCTCATTCCTCTAGCAGCTCACTGTCCCTGCGCGCAGCCATGGGTGCAGAGGATTGGGCCCACAGGGCTGCCCTGAGGGAAGAGGCTAGGCCACTGCGAGTTACACTGACTGCACTCGAGTCAGCATGCAGTAGACGGTCAGAAGTGATCATGCAAAATTTGACGCACACCATATCTGAGGAACTGCAAGCAACCCGTGAGGTGCTGCAAACAGAACTTTGTGCATCCCGTGAGGTGTTGCATGCAGACATCCATGCCATCATGTTGCTGATGCGCACATCTCAGTCCTGCATGGCCGCTGCTATGGAGGACCAGGCCAGGGCTATATGTGGTGATACTCCCTTACCACTGACACCTTCTATTGCTACACCAGAGGGTCAGCTCTTCCAATACATGATGGCCGTGTGGACCATGAAACCCATGGAGGGGATTTATTTTATCTTCAACATCAACACATGTGGGTGTTGAGGTGCACCGTGCCCCTCCACCCTCCTAAGTGGTCCCCCCCTTACCCCGTTCCACCATTGGCATTTTTGATTTTTTTTACATGTTTTTTGTATATTGTGCATTTATGTGACTTTGTTATGCTTTGTGTGGCATCCGAGGGCATCCACTGTAGGTTCCAGCTGGGCCCATACAGGCTTGTCTCATGTTGGTACCCTCCTTGTTTGTGCCTTAGGGTCCAGACACATATGTGACTCCTGCTTCCGCTTTCCACGGGATTGCAAGTAGTGCAGCGTGTGAAAGGCACTTACACCGTGGCATTGAGGTTCTGTTTCATCTGGGGGCAGTCTCAGATCCAACCTGTGCATACACCCCTAGTGAGATTCATGATTGTTTGTCCAGTGAATGGTTTGTATCCCTTTTTGTTTTGACGTTGAGATACGGCCTTTGTTCATGTTCCATCTTCATGTATTTGCTTGCCTAGCTACATTGTTGTTGGCCTTCCTGCGGTATGTGCTTCCATGCCACCTTTAGTTGACAGGATGACACTACTAATGGAAGGGTGCTATGTGGTAGTTAGGGCACATTGAAGAACTTGTGGTATTCTGATTGGTGACTGTCAGACATATTCACTGTTGTGTCCTGTGTTTCGGGTATGTCATACTGGCCAATTGATGTTTCTGTGTACATTATTGTTTTGATGTGTGGGAGTCGGTTCTTTCAGTGGTGGGACGGTTTGTTGTTGAGCGCTTTGTGACAGTACTGTTATGTGTTGGGCATTTATATGTCACTGTTGACGTTGCTTGCCATGGCATGGCATGCCAACCAGATGGCGTAAAGGTTGGGACACTTTTGGTGATATACCGTCATTTGGATGTGTATTACTGCATGGGGTTGGTGGCATACTGCATCTTCCATGTGTGCCTTTTGTGCACAAAAGATTGGTTTTGTTTTAGTTGTAAGGGATGCACACAATGCAGCACTTCCAGGGACAGATTCTCAGGGTGGTAAGGTTGTGACAGATGATTGTCCCTTTGTCATTATCAATTGTCACCTGGAATGTGCCAGGGCTGTGGGCACTCCGCAGGAGTTGGATTTTAGGTGAAAGATTGTGCCATAAGGTGGGTCCGGGCAGCCTCGCCAGATGCTCTTTACCCACCCATGTGCAATGGGCATGCATGTTGTTTGGGATGTGGGGGCACCACCATGTCCACCGGTACGCCCCGCCATGTTGCAACATTGTGCAGGACACATGCTGCCACAATGATCCTGCACACTACTGGTGGTGCATATAGTAGCTCTCCACCAGAGTGGTCAAGGGAGCAGAAGTGTGATTTGAGCACTCTGAATGTGCGCTCCACTATGGCCTTAGTTGCAATATGGGCTGCATAGTATCTTACCTGGGGTGGTATGGTGGGGTTCCATATTGACGTCATGCATTTTTACTCAGTGCGGCGGATCCAATTTCACAGTCGTCCGACGCGGGAAGCACAAATGTAGGTTAAATTAATATGTCATTAACTGACTCTTTTTGAAATATTTTGTATCATGTTGAATAAAAATTTTGATACACTTTTGTGATAAATATAATCCGCTCTCTGGAGAATTTCTTCAGATTTGTAAATTATGGTAATACTCTGGTCCAGAGTATAGAGTTTTCCTACTCCTTTCTGCAATTGCGGTGCTCAGTGGGTAGCACTGTCCCCTGTGGAGGTGAGATGGCTTGTCAGTGGTGTGGTTTAGTCTGTGTGAGACATGCATACATTTGCAGGGCCAGTTGTGCTCACCAATGAGCCATTTGTTGCCATTCCTCCCAGCTTCCAGGGCCCGGTGTAGGGGTGACATTCTGTATATGAAACTATCATGGATGGGCCCTGAATAGTTGGCATATACAGAGGTAATGATTCCTTGGCATCACATACAAATTGCACATTGATGGAATGCCAGTGCTTGCGATTCCGATAGATGTGCTCAGTGGCCCTAGGTGGGCGTAGGGCAACATGTGTGCAATCTATGGCAACAAGCACTTTAGGGAAGTGTGCGACCCCATAGAAGTCCTGGACCACGGACTGCCTTTTTGCTGCAGGTGTTCTGGGCATGCATAAGTGCCTGCGGACTGAGGGGTGTGCAGTCATGACTGCCACAACTGCTGTAGGCAGCATGACTGTGTGGCCTGTGAGATGCCCCTAACAATGGCAGTGGTCTGCTGAAATTACCCAGTGGCCAAAGAATGCAGTACATTGAGCACCTTTTCTGAGGGGCTCAGTGCTTGGGAGCACACGGTACGTGATGTGAGGTCATCTTCCCACTTCCTGACCAGGTCTAGGATGATATGAGGTGGGAACCTAGACCTGCCATAGACCTGGTCATCAGGCATCCCAAAAAGGCTACTCCTGGGTAATAAAATGCAGGCCCTGGCTATCCTCCTACTCCTGCAGTGTCCCACGATCACTGCTGCGAGAAATGGTATGTTCATTTTAGCTGTATACGCTCGTTTGTATTTTGCGTGTCTATTTATGCATTGTATTTGCGCGCTGTGACGCTTACGCCAGCTTTCGCTTGGCGGACGTGTTTCCGAGTTTGCGTGTCTTTCCCGTGCGCTGGTGAGCCCTGTTTGATTACATGAATACGTGTTGTAGGCACGCTTGTGGGTGTTGCGAGTATTTTGCTGTTGTACTTCCCACATCACGCCCACATTTGCACTGGTTGTTCCCCATTCCACGATTTCCGCCCCCTTTTTGGGTGACTGCACAGGACGGTACACCCCTTCGCTGGGAGTCTCGCGCAAGGCGTTCGTAATGTTGCAGTAACGTGTTGGGCCTGCGCAGATTCATCGCAGGTCTCTGGTAAACCACGCACATTGTGTTCCTTAAATCAACAAACGGGCGCTTGCGCGCATTTTCGCGTGCAAGTTCCCCTTTTAAGGCGCACATAATTCCATGAATCGGCCATTTTGGAAGTTGTTGATATGAGGTTCTGAGAAATCAGAAAACGATAGAAAAAGTGGAGCGTAATCTACATAAAAATTAGCTTGAAAACCACAGGAAGATATTAAAGAAGCGAGAGTGGTAGTGGAAAGTGAGACTAGACTAGGACCCAATACAGAGGCCCAGGGAACGCCAAATGGGACAGAATACGCTTGTGTCATAGAGCCCTGCCAACATACTGAAAAAGACTGATTTAAAGCTAAGATTTACACCATGATAGAACCGCACTGGAGATGCAGAAAAGGAGCAAATAAGATAAGCAGATAAGTGTGGGATGATCCACAGGAGTGAATGTGGCAGAGAGGTCAAGTAGTGCAAGAATAGAAGATTTTGGGAAATCACATGCATGAAGAATGGAATTAAATTCTGCAGAGCAGTTTTTGTAGAATGACCGGAGGCGAAAGACTGATTCAAAAGGAGAGAGAGGATGATGTAGATTAAGATATGAACTCAATTGGGAATGGAAAATGGTATCTAATAATTTTGAAAGCACAATGTTGGGAGATAGTTAGGGGGATTAGCTGTGACTAAATTTGATTTTACTAGTAGAGGTAGGACAGTAGCATATTTAAATCATGACGGAAATGTACCCGATTGGAATTAAACATTGAATAAGGTGGCCAAGTAAGTTAGCATTAAAGAAAAAAGTAGGTTTGACCAATGGAGCTGGAAGAGGATCTGAGAGTGATGAGGTAGGATTATCCCGGGCTAGAACTGTACAATATCAATTTCCAAAGCAAGTAAGAAATCAGAAAAATAAGGTTCTCAAGATTCTGGAAATGTATTAGGAGCTCGAGTGATTGGAGGACTAGAGGAGGAGTAAATATGTATAATTGCATCCACAAAACACGATGACACATCACTAGCAAAGAGCGCGCAGGACGACAGAAACGGGTCTGTCGGTGGAGAGACTAAGTTGACGAGATGGGGAGGCATAGCAGGACATAAGAGATAATATTGAGATGTCGCTGTAATGACAGCAGTGGAATAAGAAGCTTGCAGTAAGGAAAAGAGTGACCATTTTCCAGTAGTTTAGAATGTACTTATGCTCTGCTTGATGGAGACGTAGTTGTAGATGTTTCCAAGAGCTAGAAGAACCATTGGCGGGGTGAAGAGTATTTAGGGGTGAAAGCCATAAGTGGGCAGAATTTGTCTAGTAGAGCTTGAATAGTAGAGTTAAGTGATTCAGCAACCAGATCACAGACAGAGGGCCTGATTCACAGAGCGTTTTCTAATGAGATTTCACGATTACAAAACGCTTCTGTGGATCAGGTCCAGAGTCTTCAAAGTGGAAAGATTGGCAGCACTAGAGCCAGCAAGAATCACTGGATATATTGGTCGAAGATTGTGAAGATGATATACAGTGGTAGATTTGAAAGAGTGTCTAAGGAAATCAGAAATGGAAAAAGACTAAGCATGATCAGCAGGTGGGCCAATAATTGTTTGCAGTGTGTGGGTACATATAACATCTGTGGAAGCGAAGACTAGTTCGGGAGTACTTCTTTTCTGGATGTAAAGCTTGGAAAAGATATCACAAAAGTTAACATGTGTAAACAAATGCCCCCAAATGCATGTCTTGTTTAGGGTTGGGATACAATTAAAAGGGTATATTAGTTGGGGGGAAAAATAGTTTATTCTGTGTTAAAGTTACTAGTTATAAAAGTAAAGTCTACAAATAGTGGAAATTCTAATTTTAGGGTATAAACAATCACTCCAAAGCAACTATTTTGTTTATTAAAAACAAAACCGATCCCACTACAAACCTTAACTTGCACTGCATCACTACTGTACAAAGCTCACTGCAAATATTGACGTAAACATTGTGAGGTAGTGGTGAAGTCTGAATTAAGCTTGTGTTGGTAGTGGGATGGACTTTGATTGCGTAAAGGAAATAGTTGATATGGACCGAGTCCCTCTCTCTCTCACCTGTGCCCCCAGCGGCTCATATACACCGTGGGACCAGAGGCATAGACAAGGTAGGGCCTGCGTGGGCAAGGCCCACCCAAAATCTGGAAATGCCCAATCAACAGCGCTGTGTGAGCATTTACAGATGTTAATGTCACTGCAGTGGGGCCAACTACATTAGCTTCAGGCCCCACTTGTTGGACAATGTGTGGTATCCTGGTATGATTGTAGCGAGTGCTTGTGTATGAAAGGGCCTCATAGAATGTTAAAGTGGAGCTGAACGTGTTGGAGGCTTGGGGGTTCCAGAGAGTGTCCGTGGGGACTTGGAGATAGACTGGGAGACCTGGGTGTGGCAGGCTGGGGTAGAAGGTGTTTTTGTTTGTTTTGACTGTGATCCTGACATGATGGTGAGGGTATTCTGTTTCTTGTTGTTTGTTTGTAAGGAGGGGGATGTGTGGTATCCTGGTATGATTGTAGCGAGTGCTTGTGTATGAAAGGGCCTCATAGAATGTTAAAGTGGAGCTGAACGTGTTGGAGGCTTGGGGGTTCCAGAGAGTGTCCGTGGGGACTTGGAGATAGACTGGGAGACCTCGGTGTGGCAGGCCGGGGTAGAAGGTGTTTTTGTTTGTTTTGACTGTGATCCTGACATGATGGTGAGGGTATTCTGTTTCTTGTTGTTTGTTTGTAAGGAGGGGGATGTGTGGTATCCTGGTATGATTGTAGCGAGTGCTTGTGTATGAAAGGGCCTCATAGAATGTTAAAGTGGAGCTGAACGTGTTGGAGGCTTGGGGGTTCCAGAGAGTGTCCGTGGGGACTTGGAGATAGACTGGGGACCAGGGCAGAGGCTTATTACTTACTCGCCTACCTTTCATTGACTATGCTATGTAACCAAGAAGAATAAAGCCTGTTTCCTTTTACACTTACCTGAGTCAGCCTGGTTCCTGCTCCATGTCTTTCCTGACTCAGATACATCACAATGCTGGCTACGCCTTTGCTTGGCACGCTCAGAGGTGGGCAATGTTAGTCATTAGGTACTCTCAGTCTGACTTTACCCATCGGGTTGCCCCTGTGCTATCCTCCGAGTCACCAGTGTCTACCCAGCAGCGCACTAATGCTTCATTAACATTGGCATTTCACCACATTTGTAGACTTTATTTTTTATTAGTAGTAACCTTAACTTATTGTTACAAAAGTGTTTTTTTCCAACTAGCTGCTTCTTTTTTTGTAGGTACGTGATGTTTGTGGTCCTTTCCGCATTTCTGCATGTATGCCTGTGGCCATTATTTTTCCAGGATAGGTCTGTATGTCCATCAGTGCATGTGTGTTTACATTCACATGCGCGTGTTTGTGTTTTTTCCACGTGTTGTGTGCATGCCTGAAATGGGAGTCTTGTGTGCCAACGCTGGTTGGTGGCTGCGGCTAAACATGTGGGTTCTCTTTTCGTCCATGTGGTTGTGTGTTACCGAATGTTGTACACATGCCCAATGTGTGGCGTGTCTGTAATGGCTGGGCTGACTGGTTTCTGCTTTCTGGTTTGGTGAGGTTTGCGTGTGTTGTGCAGATACCCCTGTGATGCGTGTAGCTGGTGTGTCTTGTAAGTGTGTGTGTATGTTTCCTCTTCATTTCCTTTGTATTTCGCATGTGCCTCTTTCTTTTTGTTGTTTGCTGCGCATGCGTGTTCCATACTTTTTTGTTTCCAGATTCACAGGGCACGCCCTTAATATATTGATACATTTGAAAAAATGAATAACTAAAAAAATGTTATTAAGCATTGATATAGTCTTTATAAAAAAGAAGACCTTATAGTCAAAATCAAGAATACAAACAGCCATAAAAATCACTAAACATGTCCTAATCTGATTTGGAATGCTTTTGTTTCATTGGGCAGTTCCGCAGGAGGTCCAAGTGCGGTGCAAACATCTCAAAACTCGAAGTGGGTGATCTTAAGGCATTCGTCCCCATAGAGTGATTTGGTTTTGGGGTCTACTGAAAACCCATTCTACCAAAACTGAAACGTGGGTGTGTTGACACTGATTTTAAACTGTAAACACGCGTGTGAACTTGTCCAAGTCCAGCACGCGCACCCTAGTGTGAGTACGGTATGGCTGGACACACTTGGTAAATTCCACGGACTGAGTCACAGGTTACTCGGGACAGTGTTCATTCATTGTCCCATGTAAAGTGTCACGTGATCTCTACTGCTGTGTCGGGCTGTTACTGGGATTTCGGCCCGCCCATGACGTGCATATCATCGTGAATGGTGAATGCGTCGTTTCTGATGGATTGCTCTAAAATCTGCAGGATAAATAGTGTTCAGAGTTATTCTAGCGGTTTGGCGCAACATAATGTATCGATGTAAATGTATTCCCGTCAAATTGAGGAATACAAGCACACACTGCACACACAGCACACGCGTTGCACACACAGCACTCTGACTTCTATTGCTGCAGCTTCCTGGTGTGTGTTTGTGAGTTCGTGTGTATGCATGTCTGTGCGTGTATATTTGTGTGGGGCTTCTGTGTGTGCGTGTGTTGATATTTCCATGGTCGGTGTTATCCCCTGCACACTGTGGGAGTTCTCACGCTGTGCCTTGCCTGTCTTCTCTGGTCTGACCTGGTGCCTCCTCTGTGTGTGTGTCTCACTGCTCTCCCCCGCGAGCCTGACCCTCTCTCTGTCGTTGCGCCTTTACTCTGGCCTCTGAAGTGGCGGCCTGGCTGTGGCCGTTCTTTGCCTGGGTGCTCGTCGTCCTCCCTGTCCCGTGTCTTCCTTCCGTCTGGTGGTCGGCCGGCCCCAGGCCCTTGCCCTCAGGCCTTTGGGGGTCTATCCCCGTGTCTCCGGGCTCTGCTTCCGGTGCCTGCGTGTTGCCTCTGGCTCCCTGCGGCTCCTCCCGCCGTCGCCCCTTGCCCAGGCCTAGCATGTGGCGGCTCTGCACGCCTCTCACTCTTCCCCGGCCTGCCATGTGTCTGCTCTCTGAGCGTCAGCCCATGGAATCACCCATCCATGTCCCAGGCTCCTTTTCAGCCCGGTTTCACCAGGCCCCCAAAGCCTGGCAGCCAATCAGCTGCCTGCTGGGCCTGCCAGCCTGCTCCGAAAGGTCTTCACTGGGATCAAACCAGCTTCAAACGCATCTGATTGGGGAGGGAGGGGGCATTAAAAAAACTTCCCAAACTATCAAAAGTCAGGAGGGGGGAGAGCACTGCAGTCTGCTTCGGTCCCTGGCTCGTGGCGCTTACAGACAGCAGCCCTCGGCTCAGGCAGGTAGGTGTGCTGCGTGAACATGTATGTGGCTGCCGCTTGTGTGCGTGAACATGTGTGTGTGTGATTGCCCCGCGCTTTGCGTCAGCCAGAAAGGGATAAAAGGCGCGCGTGAATATGGCCTTTGCTTTTTGCTGACGGTTCGTGCCTAGAAGACGAGCAGGTGTGCTGTGCGCCAGAGAAAGAACCGTGTCTGTGTTGCTTGTGTTATGTAGGTGGGACGAAATGTCTGGGGTGGAGGGCGGGGGGGTACGGGTCTCTATGTGCACAGTGTGTTGAGTGCTTTGTTGTTGCTGGGTAATAATCCATATTGTGATGTGAGTGGTGAGGCAGCGGTGTGCATGGTTGAATGTAAGAGGCTGGAAATAGTGATTGATGGGTGTCTGTGTGGGGGGTGTTGAGATACAGTTGCAGGGACGAGCCCTACTGAACCCGAGATGAAGGAGGGTCCCTGGGGCTGGCCTGGTATTTAAACCCAATTGCAGGCAGGGGGGGCTACATCTGCCCTGGAGTCACCCCCTGTGGTGTAGGCCCGCATCTCGCACTCACTGCCGTCTCCCTTACTCTCCCCAAGTCTCCTGCTGCTGACTCTGGACTGAACCCTCTCACTGACCCGGGACATTCGCCCTGAAGAACCCGCGCACCTCTGCCCCCGAGCCCCGAGGAGACCTGCGCTGGAGGAGGCGGGGGCCCACGTGTTCGCCTTATTCCCTCCAAGGAGCAGGGAGGCCATGCCACACAACATCGTCCGATCAGGTAAGGGGGCATCGGCCACAGGGGGGGGGGGGCGGGGGGCTCGGGGCATGGGCCCTGGGAAAGACACGGGCCACAGGGAAGGGGGGCAGGACCGAGGGGCCGGATGCGGCCCATGGCCCCTGCCCCTGGCAGAGAAGCCGTGGGCTGTCCTAGTGTGTGGGGACTGTGGCGGTGGGAATAGCGTTAAAGTACAAATGACAGGAACTGCAGAGAAATGGGTTAGTTTAGTTAGAAAAACTCTCACTTTTCAATGTGTGGCTGAGATCTTAACATGCAGAAGCGTCATGCGATCATGGGAGGACCACGCGTGTGGCTGGACACGAAACGCAGCGTCGTGATTCTCCCAGGAATGTTGGGACGGTTCTTGCCAGTGGGGGTGATGGGTTGGGGGGGGTGCTGAACTCGGTATACAGTCCATGTTATTGGAAATAATTTAAAGAGGCCTGCAAGCGCTTGCCCGGCTGCCCGGGAGCGGCGCGATACACTGGAGAGCTGCTTTATTTGGTGCTTTTTCGGGTTGAGGGGGTGACAAGTTGTCGATTGTTTATCATTTCCCTCTGGTGAACCCCTCACCCAGGCACATTTCTATTCAATAACTCAATCTTCATTGGGGGGTGGGGGTGTTGGATCGGGGTACTCACAGCCAGTGTTGGCAAGTGCCAAATGTACATTTTAAACAAGAAGCCGAGTCAAGTGAAACAATGGTGGGAAAGGGAGTCACGGTGATGTAGTCGTGTTTTCACACGTTGGTTTAATGATGGGTAGGCCCCTCTCCCCCATCCCCGCAATCTCTGGGTCTTTTATTAGGCCAAGAGGATGCCATTATATTTATTTGAGAATAGGTTCAAGTCTGATTGCAGGCTGTGTGCTGGAAAAAACCTACTGTTAAAAAAAACGGTCAGTACTTTTGTTTTTTATAAAGAAATGCCCAGTTTGGTGGAAATGCCGCGTAGAAAGGGCCATTATTGCCATTAATAGCTTGCTTAATATTATGAAAATAAGAGGCCCGCCCGCAGGGCAGCGCGGGGTCCGTGCAGGGCCCCTGGTGTGGCCGGCGGCGACAATAATTGAATTCTTCGTGTGGATAGATGGTGCGGCTGGGGTGGGGGTGACGGCGCAGAGCAGAGAAGGGCACACACTCATCTGTTAGCCCCCAGCAGCTCTGACACCAGCTCACAGGGGGCAGCGGACCGTGGGCTCGAGAACGAGCGCCCTGCATTCGAGGAGGGGGTGGGGGGGGTGAGCGGATATCCGGCCCGGCCAAAGGGACAGGTGGAGCAATGAGAGGGACCCCAACTCCCTGCCTAAGGGAGTGACAGCCGAGAGAGGTCTGGGACTGTAGGTGTAGCCCACGCTCCTCGCGAGGTGACATGCTTATAGCAGTGGGCGAGGGGTGGGGGGGGGGTGGGGGGGATGACGGCCTCTGCGCAAAGAGGTCACAACCGCATAGCAGAGAGAGACAGGGCTGCAGTTGCCTGCCTACGAGGGCGGCCCACCGCTCAAGAGAGAGCGAGATGTAACTCACTGCTCAAAGAAGCCGAAGCCTCGTAGCGCCAGACAGAGGTCGAGCTGCCCCATAGCGGCAGTGCTAGGGCGTGGGTGGGGGATCCCCAGGGTGGGATGTCCCGGCATGACAATGTCCGCTCTGAACCCCTAGAAAATGCGAGCTGTTTGTGTCTCTGCTTGGGCCTGATCGGCCAGTCATCGACTCGGGCAGGTGGGGGTGACATGCACGGACATGGCCTACACATGGATGTCCAAAGATCGAAGCCTGCGCGTGTAATATAGGGGTCAGCACACGCCCCCCACACACAGCTGCTTGCATCGAATGCCAGCTCGCAGTTCAAATCTCCCCGGACACATGCATCGAGACCAGAGGCCTCCCGCAGGCTACGATCAGCCACGGCGGCCCCTGCAGGGCCTCTAACCCGCGCCAGGAGTGGGGCTGGGCCGGGGATGCGGGCAGCCCGTTTGGCACGGCTGCCTGCTGGGCGTCGGGTGAGCTGGGCACCTTGATGTGAGCGGTCTCACGTGTTCCTATAGCCTTGTTGTCTTTTTTTCGGAGGAGGGGGGGGGAGTTATTTGCCCAACAAGACGTCTCTGCCTGTCTGGGGTCATTAGTGCGGGATTAGCGCAGACCCTGGGGACTCAGGTGGGGATTTATAGAGAGACAAATGCACGCGCGCGCCCCCATCGACCCGCGCCACCCTAAATCAATACTTCAAATGGATCGCGGGCAAATGTGGAGTTCCACTTGTGTAAGGCGAGCATTAGTCCTCATCAGCGGGATCAAGGCCGCGGCCGGCACGATGGAGCCATCCATCTCCATCCCGCGACCGGGGCCCGCGGACATCACGCGGGAGGAGCACGCGCGCGCGCGTCCGCGCCTGACAGGCCTTATATCGTGACCAATTACGGGGCGCGCGCTCCTAACTGATTGTTTGGGGACGGGATATGAGTACGTCCCATCCGTCGTGCAGTTTTATCTTGTGCAGGGACATGAATGTACACCCGCCCACGTGTTCAACTTGTACTCACACACAAACACCCAGACTGTGGAAATGATATCAGATTGTGGCATGTGTGACTTGCCTCAAATGCGCTACTCCACTTTCACATTTATGCTGAAAGTTTTTTTTTCCAACCCTTTTCAAAACCACCATAACGTTCTTGGCTTGGTGTTGATAGACATATATATATATATATATATATATATATATATATATATATATATATATATATATATATATATATATATATATATACTGCAGATACAATAATAGCTATCTCATGATTAAATACTTATGCATATGTTTATTTATGCGTACAACTATTTACCTCTATATGTTTAAATGTGTATTTATATTATATATGTGTAATGCATATTCGTGCATGTGTAAACATTGCTATTAAAGGCGCACTTGCAAGCATATATACGTATGCAAACAATGTGTATTTAAGTACCCGCCGCCCAGATATCACACGCAGAAATGTCCTTGCAGCCAATCGGTGTCATGGGTTATTTAGAGTTTGTTGGAACTTGTTGGCGCTTCGCCCTCCCCCCCGCCCCCCCCCGCGTCCCCGCCAGGCCGCCTAAAGAAATAAATGGGGAGTGCCTGCATTCAAAGCTACGTTTCAGGAGTACATAGGGGTAGGGTACCCCAGGGGAGGCGCGCCGAGGTTTTGTTAAGCGCAGTACGCCAGATGCTCGCGTGGGCCAGTTTATTCACTCAAAGTGCGAAACCTTTTCGGTCAAGGTGGGCCAGTTTCAAGAGTCACTTCACTCTGCGTCTGGTAGTTTTGACCAGTGTTGGTGAATAAATATAATTGTACATTTTGCATCACATTTTATCAACAACAAAACACCCTTGGGTACTATTCAATCAGTCTGTCACAAAAGGAATGAATTGTCAATTGCAACGGTGGGCCACTATTTCATTGGTGCCGAGACCATTTTATGCCCCAGTCCGACCCTGCTAGTTCTGAGCACGTCAGTTCATCGGGTCGGACTACTGCGTGCCTGTCCGAGCAATGGACCCCAAAAGTGGCTACCGGAAGTAGGGTCTACCTCAGCACACAGCCACCAGTGGGGTCCCTTTCAATGGACACACCACTAATGCTGAGGGGCGATCCAGGAAGCGCCCGTGTCGTGCGTGTCACTTCGTGTGTCAGCTCGGGTGTGGGCGTGCGTGCGTGTGAACTTGCTCTAAGTCCGTATGCAGTCATGTCACGAGCGGCCGAGACGTACCCCGAAATACGGCCAAAAGAAACCAGACGCGGGGGGCAAGGTCTCACTGAAAGCACGGATCTATATGCGACGAACTTTAAATAAACACCAGACGCCATCACGGAGAAAGTACGCAGGTGTGCACAAGTTTCTGTGTTTTTTGTCATTAAGAGGGGTGGGGTGCGGGGTCTTAAATAAGAGGCTCCTGGCAGCGCTCAGAACCCGGAAATAGCCTGTTGCCGTTCCCTCCTCACAGGGGAGCATCACAAGAATTAAATATAGCGCCCCGAGGCCACGCATATATCGAGGGTATGAGCTTAAAAGGCCAATAACAGAACAGAAAAGGGAAATTGGAGAGAGAAAAAAAAGATATGGCTGAAATGACATTCAAAATTCACCAAACTGTGCCACGCTGGTTGCCGCAGTCCTCAATAACTCACATCCAGTTAAAAGGTGTTTTAAAAAAAACTAAAAAAACAATGTGTCACTTAATGGACTTCCAACTATAACAAAAAAAAATAGACCGATACAAATGCACAGGGGGGGAGGGGGGGGGGGCTTGGAATGCAGCAAGTCCGTCGCCAGCAGGTGTGAGGGCACGGGTTCACACGCAGTACTCATTTCTTGTAACGTTTCACCTGGAGCTGCCCGTGGAAGGCGGGTGCCAGGGGCCGCAGAAAGGAAGCAACGCCTCGAAGAAGCACACATGGAATATCCCCGGGCGACCGGGCGTGCGTGACCCCCCCCCCCCCTCTCCCTCAGATAACCGGCCTATAGACGGGCAACCTGGCTCCACCTGTGGCGAGTGACCTATTCCCGCGTCCAGGCGCTTTCATTTTTTAAACCTGGCCTCTTGTTTCGTCGGCAGAAGGAAGGGGCCGCGAGCTGCACGCGCCAGTTCATTTTATGCCGCTTGAGGTCTAGCTCGAATAATCGCCGAATATTCGTATATTTGCGGGGTGTCTCCCCTGCAATATACATCTTGCTAATCACGAAGGGGGCAAAGAAACACCTGAACATAGCTCTCAACTCACCCGCTTTTGGCGGGTGTCACCCGCCTTCAAAGCAGACGAATCACCCGCCAAGTCCCTCATACGCCCATTCACTTCAATGGGCCTCTCACCCGCCAAAAATAAAATCGGGTGTTTTCACCCGCCTAGGTGACAAAAAAGGTTGGGAGCTATGCCTGAAACCTGTTTTGTGGCAATCAGGGTGCCCCTCTGCGGGTATTAATGAAGGCAGTTGTTTTGCTGTTACTGTCCCGAGAAACAATTTAGGGGGCTCTAAATCAGACCTTGCTCTTTCTCTCAGGTGTGAAATGTCTTTTTTTGGGGTGGGGGGGGGACATATCTTCGGACTTCCGTGCCCCGCAACCTGAAAACGCTGCGTTCTCCGAAAAAGGGAAGGGTCGTGTGACCTGTGTTGTCGGTGGACTTCCGTTCTTTTGTCGGCGGGGTTGCCCCTTCGCTTTCCACGGCCCCCTTTTGCATGGAAGTTAATTAGAAGATAATTTAGCGCGCCCGGGAATTAGCAGGCGATAAGCGCCATCTTCTGCGGGCGCTGGCACTTTAATGGTGGCGCTGACGGATGGGCGCCCTCCCCTCTGACTGACAGCTCTGTGGAGCCACTTGCGAAGAATTTATTTCCTTCCCTTCACTTGAAACAGATTTGTTTTATCTGATCATAAATCGGGAGGTTGGGGGGCGGGGGAATGGGGGTAATTAATTGTCAGATGTCAGCGACAACATTTGTTTGTTAATGACGTGCCCTTGATCGCAGATCGCGATGCGATAAGAGTTGGGACTTAATTAAAGGCATTTTGGGAGAGGCCGTTGATTTGAGGGGTGTGGGGGGTCGTATGAGGTTGGGGCCGGGCGACCACAGTGGTGGCGCAAGAGGAACAAAGGGGCTGGGACTCGCATGTCAACTATTTAGTGCGCTGCACTCCTGGGTCTGCAAACTTTCATAACACTCGTGCGTACGCAAGTCCCGCCAACAGAGCTGGACTGCGTTGTGTTACACAATGTGCTGTGTTGTCTTCTAGCGCCTTCACTGAGACTTTCATGTAAGAAATGTGTTCTATTCACTTTTTAACGACAACAAGGTAGCATAGTGCTTGAATGGACGCACGTTTCTTAGGCCTGGTGAAGTGAAATTCCGAAACATTGGTTGCTCGATTGTTCGCTTCTATGTATGACGAGCTAGGCAGTGAGGGCTTGCGTGCGTATGGATAGCTCACGGGTTAAGTATTCGGCCAGTAGGCCTTCCGAAAGAGCTGGAGGCATACAGGGCCTGATTCGTGGAATATTTTGCACGGTGCAAAGTACTTTGCACTGCCAAGAAACACACTGATTCATGGAACAGTGCAAAGTGTCTTTTTGGCGTGCAAAGTCACTTTGCACGGCAAAAATACAATTTGCACTGTTCCATGGATCAGGGTGGAGCAGTGCAAAATGTATTTTTGCACTTTGCACTGCAAAAATACACTTTGCACTGTTCCATGAATCAGGGTGGAGCAGTGCAAAGTGTATTTTTGCAGTGTATTTTTGCACTTTGCACTGCAAAAATACACTTTGCACTGCTCCATGATCAGGGTGTGTGTTGGCAGTGGCAAGTCACTTTGCATAAGTGAAAAGTACTTTGCACCGTGCAAAATATTCCACGAGTCAGGCCCATAGTATCATTACATTTAATTATAATTATACCTTCTAGCGCCTAGAGGCGGTCAGAAACCGACAGGAAACCCCGATATTATACAGGAATAATCATGGGATGCATATAAGAACGTTTCTATGTACGTCCGTGTGCGAGTAAGACATAGGTATGTTTTCCGATGCTCAGTGGTGGGTGGTGCTGCCCCCTCCCCCCAGGTGCCGCTCCAGGGTACTGTCTCACTTCCGGGAATTCTTTTGAAGGCATTCATACCCCCGCGCGCCCCCACCGCACTGCCTCTGCGTCAGGTAACCTGTTGCACGGCGGAAGAGGACATCCGGGGATGTGACACGGCCCAGGGGCACGTGGGCGCTCAGGTGACTCGGGATAAACAGCTGTAGGCTTGAAATGTGTGGCGGGTTTCCAGGAAAGGAGGGGCAGGAGGGGATGGACACGGGACTGTGTCTGGGGGAGGCAGGGCAGAAGAAGGACGAATCGTGGGACTGGGGGGTTAGTACAAGGTAGCACGATAATAAAACGGGGGGCTTCAGAATGGTGTCTGGTTGGCCTTGTTTTGATGCCAGTGTCTCTTGTGATGTTCCTGCACCCCAGGGTGATGTAACGCGCCCCCCTTGTGATGTCAGGACACCCTGTGTATAGCAATGCATTCCCCTTTTCACCTCACATAACCTTTCTGAGGCGTCACTCGTTTCGACAAGGAGGTCGTGGTTTTCTAATATGACGTCACAGAACCTTGTGCGAGGTGTCAGGTTATTTCTGTATTGTTCGTAAATCCGAGTGTGGTGTCTTGTGGTTCTATGGTGACGGCAGGCCGCTGTAGAACACTCTTGCGTGACGTCATAGGCGTCTCATTTGATGTAACTGGTTCACAATGACTCCCCCCACGCCCCTGATGTGTGTGGTTCCTTATTGAGTGAGTGGCTTGGTGAAGGGTGGGTGAGGCGTTTTCTGCTGCAAGGAACGCAGCTGCCCCCATAAGCAAGTGGGGCCCAAGGGTTGGAATCGCAGCACTGTTTCGTCTCGTGATTTTCCCGGGCGGATCAAGGCCGGAAGCGGGACCCGGAACTAGACGGTGTTGTCTAAGGTGTTCTGGAGCCATGGAGTAGGCAAGGGTGAGCATAGCAGAGGAGGCCTTAGAGCTTTGTTTTATTGAGGTGGTTTTGGGGGGCTTTTCCAAAGATGCTTTTTTTTGGCTGAGGTAGAGGGATTTGAAGGGGGTTTGGCCGTACAGGAGTCAAGTAACCGCAGGGTTCTTTCCGAGCCTAGCTGCAGCCTTTTGCACAAGCCCGAAAAAGAAGCGTTGCTGTTATGTAGACCCAGGTACTGTGCAATGTAAGAAGTGTTTCTACTCGACCCGTCATCGAGGCAACGGTCACCCGGCACCGAGGAAGTGCGAGAAAATGCTACTTGTACTGTGCCTCACAACCGGGTTTCCAGACCGATGTCCGAGGCAGATGGAGGAAATGAGAGCGTGGTTGGCGAGGAATGTGGCGACATGGAGCAAGCCGGCATCACTGACCATTGATCACCGGTCGCGGGACGATAGCTCAGGGGCAACGTGCTCGCCTTGGAAGCAAGACGACATAGAGCAACACAGGTTCAATCTCCGGGTCCGTGCTTAGAAACCTCTGGGTATTAAGCGCGTTATAAATAACCTATGGTATTATACCTCTAATCTGGGTGTGGGCATCACAGCCAAGGCAAGAGTGAGCCCACAGCTGTACATTGATTCACACTTCTTCATGCCAGACCCCCCTGCTTACATAAGCAAGAGTTCATAGATGTCCTTAGTGACCTGTTTTTTTGCATTACAACTTTATTAAACAGGTCTCAAAACAACGGACACAGCTCATATTAGAGCAGTGAAGTACCCCAAAAATGTTACAGCTGTATAGTTGCCAACATGATCCATTCCAATCTGTAGGTGCTTATCCAGTCCGGGTTTTTTCTTTGAATTCTGAGACTTGTAGTCTGAGTTTTATAATGGGAAAAGAAGAACTGCAAGTCCCAGAATGCAAAGAAAAACCCTGGACTGAGTAAGCATCTGCAGATTGCAATGCAATATGTTGGCAACTCTGCAGCTGCCAATCCTCAACTTCTCACAAGCCCACTTTTGAAATAGCTCATTGCAGGTAACTTTCAGGAGACGGCACATAAGTGAGTGTTGGCGCCCGCAACCCTTATAGGATCACCACATCTCAACCAGATACATAAAGCTGGCAGAGGGGGCAGATACACTCGCTGCCCACTCATTCAGGGTTGGGTTCCCTGGACATGTCCACTTATCCATCCATCTCAGTGCCTCCTCTTTTAATGGAGTTCAGTTTATCGAGTTTGGAAAGTGTGGAACCAACCCTGCCTGAATTTGCACCTGTGATTGCACTTTGCACACACATGCCAGAGGATAGCCCTTATTGTGACTGAAAGCTGCACACAGACGTCAGAGGCTGGCGCTGAACCCTCTGAGCTATCTGGCACTAGGATAGTCAGTGGGTCGAGGGGGTACAATTAGCTGGCATTGCTTTGTAGTTGGATGGGGCATGAGGAAGTTCGTGGTCGTCAATACTGTGATATAGGGTCAGATTAGTTGGTGATGTGCACAGGGGAAGCGAAAGGTCGTCCTAAGGGGATCAGTGGACGCCAGGGATCTTTCAATGTGGGAAAAGGTCAGTTATGAGAGAACAGGTTAGAATGGCGACTCTCGTGGAGCTGCATGCGTGACCTGGAAAATGTGAAAAGAGAAGGGTCCCAGTTTAAGACACTCCTTGCAGTTAGAGAAAATATATATCAGTGGACCTTGTGATGTGAAGGACTCCTTGTGCAATGTCACGGTTCCCTATTGATATGTTATGCAGCCCTTGTGTGTTGTAATGGGCTCCTGTGGTTATTGGAGCCCTGCGATGTGCCCAGCGGTGCTGCTAGGTCTGGAAAGATCCAGGGCTACTTTAATGTCGGGATTGTCAGGACTCAGGGCTGGCTAGCCTTTTGGTTGTAGCCTCTCAGCTTCTATGCAGGGCTACTGTGAGGAATTTGACTACCCGCACGGTGGGTGTGTGCTCACCTGGGCTTTTTTGAAATTTTAAATGAAACTGAATGATGATAGATCAACCTCTGGAAAATGTGTGGGGCTAATCCGCGCACATTTTCCTTTGCTCACTGCACAACATACACATAGACCTGTGTACACAGACTACATGCCTGTCATATTTAGTTGCAATATGACAGCCAACAGTACATCAAGACATCTCAGAAGGGGGAGGGCAAACCTTCCTCCTGCCATGAACAGCCTAATTAACCAACCAAGGCTCCATGGATCTGCCCTGCCCTTTGTTAGCTGTTGGTGGTAGCTTTCCAAACTAATCAGAGTGCATTCAAAGAGGCCCACGGGAGGCCTGGTCGCATGACTAACAAAAACAGGAAAATCCCAACAACTGTTGACATGCACTGTGTCAACCTGAAGCCAGCTCCTGGTTCTCAGTATCAAGGTCAGTGGCCTGTCATTTCTGGGACTATGTGTTTACAGTAGGCAACCCCTGCAGGTGGACCCCTTTCAGAAGGTACGAGTATGTGGTTTGATGGAGACAGAATGTATGTTTTTGCTGCAGCTTCAAGAGAGACCTGCCGCTCTAATCAAGAACCACATAGAGGTCAATCAGCCAGAGGGACCCATTGATCGACAGTAGACAGAAAGATGGGGGGGACTTAGTGTTATATGTTTTCACCCCTTTACCTTTTCTGTTTCAAAGCACTCTGGTTATGACCTCAGGCATACAGGAGATTGTTGGTGGGGCCCCAGGATTGGTTCATTAAAGTAGGCTTAGCGAACAACAATCACTGTGGCCCATTTGGCTTTAAAAGAAGGCTGAGCCCCTCATTTGGGCAGATCATCTGAAGACTTTGCAAGGAGTATCAAGAAGAACTCATTTGGACCTTCACTGAAGGTACAATCTGCCTTACAGCTTCCGCCAGTGAAGGAAGGCCAGAATTTCCAAAGAGGGAAGCAAGATCCCTCCCCTTAACATTTCCCAGAGAACAGAGGGAGATACTGAATCCAGAGGACCCTCCAGCAGCTCCAGACCTGGTTCCCAGCCAGCACGCAGCATGCCCTGCTATGCTCTGCAGCAAGCTTCCTAGGTGGGAAATGCCAGAGAGTCTCTGAACCAAACCAAGGACAAGGCAGATGCCGGCAACACTCTCCTCAGCTTTGGGCAGTCCACCTTTAAGGACGACACACGCCCAGCGAAGAAGCTAGGAGGAATGCATCAACAAGCATCATCCAGCATCCACTTTAAAGGACATTTTCAAGCTAGTTCAGCACCTCAAGCTGCAACCGACTGCACTGCTGATTGTTGTCATGCCGCAGTCACTCAGGTCATCTGAGACACCTCGACCAGTGCTTCAGACCCACCAACCAGCACTGAGACAATGATTCCTGACCCCGAGCTGCTGTGTGGGCCAGCCTGCAGCCATCCTGAAACCCACAGCTGTCTCCCATCTTGAACTCTGCCGCAGGAGGTACAAAGCGCCCTGAAACCGACTCGATCCTGTGAGCACAAAGAACTTATACAATCACAAGATAGATTGTGGTTCTGTCCCCCTGGTAGATCTCCGAAGGCCCCTAGTGACATTTTATGACCCATTGCTCCCTTTGTGCAGAAACCAAGTATCCTTGAAATATTGTGATTGAGTACTTTACCAACTACCCTCCTGTCAGTATCCAGAGTGCATCCCTTTTCTGTCTGTCCTCTACATTCCCTCACAGGATGGGTTGTATTTTGTAGTGTGCTACAACTGTCAGTTGAATGATAATAAAGTAGATATTTTAATACAACCTTGACTGGACAGTCCCTTTTCTCATTGGGTAATAATTGTAGTTTCCCTGTGTTGCAACTAACCAACGATCCACGACCTTGCAGAGATAAGCCTGCCATTCTGTCCACATTACCAAAATTGGACAAGGAGGTTTATAATTTGGTTGTGTTTCCAATCTGTTGGGATCCCTTCTGGTGTACAAGAGGTGTGGGGCTGATTGATGGTTTAGAAACCAATATTCATCCCTTGACCACTTGTGCCCCGGAAGTTGAAGCGTCACAGCTACAACCAAAAGACCCAGGGCTATAGTAGGTCCAGGCCCTCCACCCCTCAGCAACAACTCTGGTTGTGTCAGGGGGATTCTAGCATTATGCAAGGGAATCCTGTATACAGATGGGGATTCCTACTGTATCAGTCCAGACAGTCTAATTCCAAAGGTCACCTGTGCCAGCCTATAGAGCCCCATCTGATGCTACGGGTTCCGATTGTTATGTTACGGAAAATCTGTGTGTTATGAGCTTCGATTGTTATGTTATTGAACCTGTGTGTGTTGTCATTGGGTTCATATTGTTATGTTACAGAATCCTTTGACATGTTAAGGAGTCCTATTGTTAAATCACCTCATGCCACACTAGGGGGTTTCTAATGTGATGTTACGGGACATTTGTGATGCTGAGGGCTCTTATTGTTATGTTACGGAGCCATATGTCGTGGCAGAGCGTTTCTACTGTAATATTAACTCTTGTATTTTGGCACCGGTTCCTATTGTTTTGTTATGGAACCCCTGTGTCTTATCATGAGTTCCTATTATTTATAATGTTATAACTGTTCATTTATAACGCGCTTAATACCAGGAGTGGTTTCTACGCGCTGTAGCGGGATTCAAACCTGTGTTGCGCTGAGTTGTCTTGCTTCCAATACACCCCTTTGCCCCTGAGCTATCCTTCCTCCCCTTGTGTCCTTATCATGTTACAGAACCCTTGTACGGTGTGATGGGTCACTATTATTATGTTATGGACCCCTGTGTGATATGGACGGTTCCCATTGTTATGTTATTGAACCTTATGTCATGGTACAGGGTGTCTATTGCCATATTACGGAAGCCTTGTGTCCTGTCATGGGTCCTACCGTTATGTTATGGAAACCTGCGTGATGCTCAGGGTCCTATTGTAAAGTTATGGGAGCATATGTCACGGCACAAGGTGTCTATTGCCATACTATGGAAGCCTTGTGTCCTGTCATGGGTTCCTATTGTTATGTTTCGGAACACTGTGTGATGTGGTTATGCTATGGAACCCTGTGTTACGGCAGAGGTTCCTACTGTTATATTATTGAAACTTATGTCAGGCCTGGAGGGTGTCTAATGTTATGTTACAGGACCATATGTCATCTACATGGTTCCTATTGTTAAGTTATGGAACCCTATGTCACGGCTGGGGTCTCTGTTGTAATGAAAGGGAACCCTGGGTGATGTCAGTGGTTCTTGTTGTTATGCTATGGAACCGTGTGTGAAATAGGGGTTCATATTGTTCTGTTTTGTAACCTTTGTGTGTTGTCATGAGTCCCTATTGGCATGCCACAGTACCCGTGTCCGATGTGACATGTTCCTGTTGTTATGTTACCAAATCCTGTGTGACGTAAAGGGTTCCTGTTGTTATGTTATGGAACCCTATGTCTCGGCAGGGGGTTTCTGTTGCTATATTACGGACTCCTGGGTTCATATTGTTGTGTTGTGGGACCCCGTGTGATGTTAAGGATTCCTGGACCCTGTGTGATGCTAGAAGTTTCTCTTGTTATGTTATAGAACCCTATGTCACTGCAGAGTGTTTCTATTGTAATGCCAGGGAACCCCTGTGTGATGTAAAGAGTCCCCAGTCTTATGTTACAGAATCAGGTGTGATGCCATGGGCTCCCCCTTTCATGTTGAGGAACCACGCATCAGGTCAAGGGATGCCTGTTGTGATGTCACTTGGTTTTACCCCGATATTTGCAGCTTCTATTCCAAGGTCACGTGTTCCTCTTGTGACATCACAAAACTCGTTGTGATGGGACAGAACCCTCAAACGATTTGGGGGTAGTGCAAATGTTTTGCCAGTGAGCGAAACAAAAATCCTCCGAGAAACTAAGCAGTTAAAGATGTCATTTGTCAAAGTCTCATAGGGGGTTTAAGAACGTCGTTTATAGTTCCGAAATGAGCAATTCACAAGCTGTTGCTTGCTGGTAACTTGCTCTGTTCTGCCCTCGTTTACCGAATGTATGCGAGAGGCAAGCCTGCTGCCATTATCAGAGTGCACTGCATAGCTTGTTGAACTGTGCTGATCAGCGATGGGCCCTGTGCTGATAAGCCACGGGGCATTCGATGGGGCATTCAGGACTGTGCTGATCAGCCATGGGGCATTCGATGGGGCATTCGGCACTGTGCTGATCAGCGATGGGGCATTCGGGACTGTGCTGATCAGCGATGGGGCATTCGTTGGGACATTCGGGACTGTGCTGATCAGCGATGGGGCATTCGGGACTGTGCTGATCAGCGATGGGGCATTCGGGACTGTGCTGATCAGCGATGGGACATTCGGGACTGTGCTGATCAGCGATGGGGCATTCGGGACTGTGCTGATCAGCGATGGGGCATTCGGGACTGTGCTGATCAGCGATGGGGCATTCGGGACTGTGCTGATCAGCGATGGGGCATTCGGGACTGTGCTGATCAGCGATGGGACATTCGGGACTGTGCTGATCAGCGATGGGGCATTCGGGACTGTGCTGATCAGCGATGGGGCATTCGGGACTGTGCTGATCAGCGATGGGGCATTCGGGACTGTGTTGATCAGCCATGGGGCATTCGATGGGGCATTCGGGACTGTGCTGATCAGCGATGGGGCATTCGTTGGGACATTCGGGACTGTGCTGATCAGCGATGGGGCATTCGGGACTGTGCTGATCAGCGATGGGGCATTCGGGACTGTGCTGATCAGCGATGGGGCATTCGGGACTGTGTTGATCAGCCATGGGGCATTCGATGGGGCATTCGGGACTGTGCTGATCAGCGATGGGGCATTCGGGACTGTGCTGATCAGCGATGGGGCATTCGGGACTGTGCTGATCAGCGATGGGGCATTCGGGACTGTGTTGATCAGCCATGGGGCATTCGATGGGGCATTCGGGACTGTGCTGATCAGCGATGGGGCATTCGTTGCAATAATACCGATCTTCCACTGCGTAGACTTCACATACTATTTGGTATTCTTACAAGTCCTAAATAATAAGTGACCGTTTGACTCCATGCCGCTCAAATACCCCCTTTGCATCACCTGGGCTTTCTGTTTGCACTGTATGTTTTGAATTGACGTTAAGGGGGACTACCACTCCCAGAATGCCAACGGCGTTAAATGAAAGCTAGGATAGGAGAAGTGGTGTTCCAGTGACAAGGCGCGATCTGGCCACACTATAAAACATGCTGCCATGGGAATTGGGGAGCATTCAAAATGACGCTTATCAACCACACAAGCAGCAACCCATATTGTCCAAGTGCCGTGTAAAGTTGCCTGGTCTTATTGTAAAATCTACATTGTAGTGGTTGTTGGGTTAGATGCCGCAGACAGTCACATGTTTTGGTGTTTGCACCTTGCACACAGAGGCACAATTTCATAACGGACCATTCATGTCCTGTATATATTAATATTGTGTTTTTATATGACACGTCATTTAAGTTGTGTTTTAATTTCTTGTGACCACAGTGTAGCAGCCGCCTGCAGCCAATAGGGCTGCCTTGCACGGTTTATTCTGCCTTTAGTAGTAAACACCTACCTGCACGACCATTACATCATATGGGGGCAGTAATGTGCAATAACAGACCGCATTGGGACCTCTCCAAATACATTTTCAAAAGTGAGTTTCGATCATCAGAGACACTGTTGGGATGCTACTCGACTCCATGCAAAGCCCCCACCCGCTCTCTGGGGAAGCACAGATCAGATCCAGCCCTCTGTTGGCAAAGGGGTGTGGTGATTATGCCCTGCATAGGCCAGGGATGGGCCTGCATGGCTAATACCCATAGTGATTGGTGTTACTACCAGTCAAAAGGCCACCTGCAGCTGGGCCAGGGCCTGGTCCCATTGACATAGCTGACAGAAAGCAGGAAATGTTCAGTATCAGTGTGAGTCACCTTGCTTCATGTACAGGTTTCTATGGTCCGTGTGAGTCCCTGCCGCCTTGCTTCATGTAGAGGCTTCTCTGGTCAGTGTGAGTCACTGCCTCATTGCTTCATGTACAGTGTTTGTGGTCAGTGTGAGCCCCCTTGCTTCATGTACATGTTTCTAGGGTCAGTGTGAGTCACATTGCTTAATGTAGAGGTTTCTCCTGTCAGTGTGAGTCACTGCCTTCTTGCTTTCTGTACAGGTTTCTTTGGTCAGTGTGAGTCACTACCTCATCGCTTCATGTACAGTGTCTGTGGTCAGTGTGAGCCCCCTTGCTTCATGTACATGTTTATTTGGTCAGTGTGAGCCCCCTCGCTTCATGTACATGTTTCTTTGATCAATGTGAGCCCCCTTGCTCCATGCACAGGTTTCTTTGGTCAGGGGAAACCCCCTTGCTTCATAGCTGCGCGGGTGTCCCCCGCAACACCCCGTTCACTATACTTTGTGGCATAGTGAGCGGGCTGTTGCGGGGGACACCACCGCACCACACCCGCAAAAAAAAAAATACGGGGGCCCGCAACACCCCGCTCACTACGCTCACTATACTTTACAGTATAGTATAGTGAGCGGGGGTTGCGGGAGAAACCTGTGCAGCCCCGTAGTATGTAAGTGTGCTCGCATGAGAAAGGTGCAAACTTTGGTACCTTTGAGAACATTCCGGCTGCGGCAAAATCAGCTGCGGTCCGATCACTTAGAATGTCTCACTCTATGTGTATGTTTCTGTGTGCAGTGAGGAGTCTGGCTCTCGCTCTGTTCATGTTTCTATGGTCAGTGAGGGTCTCACTCTCACACTGTATGTTTCTATGGTCTGCAAGGGGCCTTTCTCTCACTCTATGTGTATGTTTCTGTGTGCAGTGAGGAGTCTGGCTCTCGCTCTGTTTATGTTTCTATGGTCAGTGAGGGTCTCACTCTCACACTGTATGTTTCTATGGTCTGCAAGGGGCCTTTCTCTCACTCTATGTGTATGTTTCTGTGTGCAGTGAGGGGTCTGGCTCTCGCTCTGTGTATGTTTCTATGGTCAGTGAGGGTCTCACTCTCACACTGTATGTTTCTATGGTCTGCAAGGGGCCTTTCTCTCACTCTATGTGTATGTTTCTGTGTGCAGTGAGGAGTCTGGCTCTCGCTCTGTGTATGTTTCTATGGTCAGTGAGGGTCTCACTCTCACACTGTATGTTTCTATGGTCTGCAAGGGGCCTTTCTCTCACTCTATGTGTATGTTTCTGTGTGCAGTGAGGAGTCTGGCTCTCGCTCTGTGTATGTTTCTATGGTCAGTGAGGGTCTCACTCTCACACTGTATGTTTCTATGGTCTGCAAGGGGCCTTTCTCTCACTCTGTGTATGTTTCTGTGGTCAGTGAGGAGTCTGGCTCTCGCTCTGTGTGTTTCTCTGGCAGCTCGAGGCCTCTCTCTCACTCTATGTTTCTATGGACAGCGAGAGGCTTCTCTTGTTCCGTGCATGAGGCTCTGTGGTCAGTGAGAAATAACTCCCTGAATCTCTGTTTGTTCTGTGTCCAGTTGGAAGCACTTCTTCTTGCCCTATCTGCATAGCCGTGCTCCATAAAAGGCACCCCACGTGCTCCCCGTCTGGTATTAGAGAACGTCAGGGAAGTTGCATCTGTTGTGTTTGCAAGTGGGGATTGGACCGCATAGATCCTGCAGAGAACCTATGGATCTGCAGTGATCCGAAGTGGTGGGCTTTCTGAAGTGACGATCAGTGAAAGAAGTGCTGGTCCTCAGTGTCACTTCTCAGAAGTGCTGGCACGCAGTATCCCTTCTGAGAAGTGCTGGTACTCAGTATCACTTCTGAGAAGTGCTGGTCTCAGTGTCACTTCTGAGAAGTGCTGGCACTCAGTATCCCTTCTGAGAAGTGCTGGTACTCAGTATCACTTCTGAGAAGTGCTGGCACTCAGTATCCCTTCTGAGAAGTGCTGGCACTCAGTATCCCTTCTGAGAAGTGCTGGTACTCAGTATCACTTCTGAGAAGTGCTGGTCACAGTATCACTTCTGAGAAGTGCTGGCACTCAGTATCCCTTCTGAGAAGTGCTGGTACTCAGTATCACTTCTGAGAAGTGCTGGTCTCAGTATCACTTCTGAGAAGTGCTGGTCTCAGTCTCACTTCTGAGAAGTGCTGGACTCAGTATCACTTCTGAGAAGTGCTGGTGCACTCCCACTGAAAGTATTGCAGACATTCTTTCTGCACCCCTTCGTTCTGCTTAGGGAAAGCAATGTTATTTTGTCAAAGACACCTTCATTGTGCCAGCAAGATAGTTTAGCGAGTTGAGTGCTTGTGCTGCTAACATCTCTGTTCAAAATAGGTTCGAGTGCTCGTTGGGCCCACTCAGCCCATCATGCTGATGGGGTCGGTACATTGCGTGCCATTGCATTGGGTAAACACCTATTGGAGGAATACAGCACAAACAAACACTTCATGTTCTGTCTTCTTTTGGTCCTTGATAGACTCTGGTTGTGCAGTGAGCTCACTCGTTTTAAATATGACCTTATACGCAGTGTTTGGAAGGCCGTTTGTATTGCAACTGGCAAGGAAGATTTTCCATTTTCACAATAAAGGTTTCTTCCTCTAAATAAAATGCTTTAGATTCACATGCACCGCTTTAGTGATTTTCTTAAAGTAGTAATAATTCTCTTCCCGAGGGAAGTCTATTAT
This sequence comes from Ambystoma mexicanum, assembly GCF_040938575.1. Lineage (NCBI taxonomy): Eukaryota > Metazoa > Chordata > Amphibia > Caudata > Ambystomatidae > Ambystoma > Ambystoma mexicanum. The sequence continues at coordinate 1,130,842,409 of NC_090932.1, read as the reverse complement.
TGAGATGATCTGTTAATAAATAAAGCATGTTTCCATCCCAAAAGCATATTATTGGGTGACGAAGGCAAAGCACACAACATTAAAGCCAATCCCATCACACGCATAATTGCATTGAAAGAAATGGTATTCATAGTATTAAAGGCCCCTGGACCCACCGTGATAAATGAATGGATGGAATTGGGAGTTCATTCTTTGAATGCTTGGCTTTTCAATAATTTACAGAACAGCACAACTGTTTTCATATAACGGACATGATTCAATAACAACTGCACGTCTGGTGGTATGGCATAGTGTTCTTCAGGGGAAATACGTTTAAAAGGACATCCTCAAGGATGTATTTACCAAGTACTTACTGACATGATTTATAGTGTCCCCAGGGGATCTACAATGCTAAACGCACGTTTCCAAACAACTGAAATAATTTACACAGTGAGATACAACTCTTTGTCTCATTAGATGCACGTGTGGTACAAAGACAGTCGTTCGTTTAAAGGCATGCGACACGAGGCCACACGTCACAAGAACATACATTTCACTGCTATGACAACCAAATGGTGCCTGTGTCATTAAAGAGCGCAAATACTCTTAGTTGGAAGAGGGCTGGATTTCCATAATAGTAAGAGAGAGGGCAGTACTTGAATGGTGGAGGTCCTCCTGGGGGCGGCCAGGGGGGTCGAACCTGCAGATTATATACAATACATAGGTGTTGAGAGTTCCCATGTCATTTCTAAGTCACACATAAAAGAGAACCGTTTTTTGGGACTCCCCTTCTCTGCAGGCGGGAGGAGATAATGTTCAGGTGCAAGATATGTAGCATCTTCAATGTTACAAGAGTATATTTCATTGAAGTGGTGTATTTTGTTTTGATAGTTGCTCATTTGATGCTGGGCCCATTTTTTGGGGAATGTACCACAGGCAGAGAATACAATAGAGATGAATCTGTGTTTAAGGGGGTAAATGAACAAGCATGGTTGCAGCTGCAAAATCACAATCGTGTTGTTCACAGGGGCCGACATCCTCACGTGTGTCGCCATGTCATTACCATCGAGTTTATACGCACCAAGGAATTCATACACTAGAGCGTAACCAATGGCATTACTGGTAGGCCCCATCATGGGAGGGCAAAGGCCACTTGCTCCAAATGTCATGTGCTGGGTAGACCATACACTGTGGCATTACTGGTAGGCCCCACCACAGGAGGACAAAGGGCCACTTGCTCCTAATGTCATGCACTCGGCTAGACCATACACTGTGGCATTACTGGTAGGCCCCACCACAGGAGGACAAAGGGCCACTAATGTCATGCACCAAGCTAGACCATACACTGTGGCATTACTGATAGGCCCCATCATAGAAGGGCAAAGGGCCACTTGCTCCTAATATCGTGCATTAGACCATACACTGTGGCATTACTGGTAGGCCCCATCACAGGAGGACAAGGGGCCACTTGCTCCTTATGTCATGCACCAAGCTAGACCATACACTGAGGCATTACTCGTAGGCCCCATCATAGAAGGGCAAAGGGCCACTTGCTCCTAATATCGTGCATTAGACAATACACTGTGGCATTACTGGTAGGCCCCATCTCAGGAGGACAAGGGGCCACTTGCTCCTAATGCCATGCACTAGGCTACACCATACACCGTGGCATTACTGGTAGGCCCCATCACAGGAGGACAAGGGGCCACTTGCTCCTAATGCCATGCACTAGGCCACACCATACACCGTGGCATTACTGGTAGGCCCCATCACAGGAGGACAAAGGGCCACTTGCTCCTAATGTCATGCACCAAGCTAGACCATACACTGAGGCATTACTGGTAGGCCCCATCACAGGAGGACAAAGGGCCACTTGCTCCTAATGCCATGCACTCGGCTAGACCATACACTGAGGCATTACTGGTAGCCCCCATCACAGGAGGACAAAAGGCCACTTGCTCCTAATGTCATGCACCAAGCTAGACCATACACTGAGGCATTACTGGTAGGCCCCATCATAGGAGGACAAAGGGCCATTTGCTGCTAATGTCATGTGCTGGGTAGACCATACACTGAGGCATTACTGGTAGGCCCCATCACAGGAGGACAAAGGGCCACTTGCTCCTAATGTCATGCACCAAGCTAGACCATACACTGAGGCATTACTGGTAGGCCCCATCACAGGAGGACAAGGGGCCACTTGCTCCTAATGTCATGTGCTGGGTAGACCATACACTGAGGCATTACTGGTAGGCCCCATCATAGGAGGACAAAGGGCCACTTGCTGCTAATGTCATGTGCTGGGTAGACCATACACTGAGGCATTACTGGTAGGCCCCATCACAGGAGGACAAAGGGCCACTTGCTCCTAATGTCATGCACCAAGCTAGACCATACACTGAGGCATTACTGGTAGGCCCCATCACAGGAGGACAAGGGGCCACTTGCTCCTAATGTCATGTGCTGGGTAGACCATATACTGAGGCATTACTGATAGGCCCCACCACAGGAGGACAAAGGGCCACTAATGTCATGCACCAAGCTAGACCATACACTGTGGCATTACTGATAGGCCCCATCATAGAAGGGCAAAGGGCCACTTGCTCCTAATATCGTGCATTAGACCATACACTGTGGCATTACTGGTAGGCCCCATCACAGGCGGACAAGGGGCCACTTGCTCCTAATGCCATGCACTCGGCTAGACCATACACTGTGGCATTACTGGTAGGCCCCACCACAGGAGGACAAAGGCTCCTTATGTCATGCACCAAGCTAGACCATACACTGAGGCATTACTCGTAGGCCCCATCATAGAAGGGCAAAGGGCCACTTGCTCCTAATATCGTGCATTAGACAATACACTGTGGCATTACTGGTAGGCCCCATCTCAGGAGGACAAGGGGCCACTTGCTCCTAATGCCATGCACTAGGCTACACCATACACCGTGGCATTACTGGTAGGCCCCATCACAGGAGTACAAAGGGCCACTTGCTCCTAATGTCATGCACTAGGCTAGACCATACACTGAGGCATTACTGGGGTAGGCCCCATCACAGGAGGACAAAGGGCCACTTGCTCCTAATGTCATGCACCAAGCTAGACCATACACTGAGGCATTACTGGTAGGCCCCATCATAGGAGGACAAAGGGCCACTTGCTCCTAATGTCATGTGCTGGGTAGACCATACACTGAGGCATTACTGGTAGGCCCCATCACAGGAGGACAAAGGGCCACTTGCTCCTAATGCCATGCACTCGGCTAGACCATACACTGAGGCATTACTGGTAGCCCCCATCACAGGAGGACAAAAGGCCACTTGCTCCTAATGTCATGCACCAAGCTAGACCATACACTGAGGCATTACTGGTAGGCCCCATCATAGGAGGACAAAGGGCCATTTGCTGCTAATGTCATGTGCTGGGTAGACCATACACTGAGGCATTACCGGTAGGCCCCATCACAGGAGGACAAAGGGCCACTTGCTCCTAATGTCATGCACCAAGCTAGACCATACACTGAGGCATTACTGGTAGGCCCCATCACAGGAGGACAAGGGGCCACTTGCTCCTAATGTCATGTGCTGGGTGGACCATACACTGAGGCATTACTGGTAGGCCCCATCATAGGAGGACAAAGGGCCACTTGCTGCTAATGTCATGTGCTGGGTAGACCATACACTGAGGCATTACTGGTAGGCCCCATCACAGGAGGACAAAGGGCCACTTGCTCCTAATGTCATGCACCAAGCTAGACCATACACTGAGGCATTACTGGTAGGCTCCATCATAAGAGGACACAGGGCCACTTGCTCCTAATATCGTGCATTAGACCATACACTGTGGCATTACTGGTAGGCCCCATCACAGGAGTATAAAGGGCCACTTGCTCCTAATGTCATGCACTAGGCTAGACCATACACCGTGACATTACTGGTAGGCCCCATCACAGGAGTATAAAGGGCCACTTGCTCCTAATGTCATGCACTAGGCTACACCATACACCGTGGCATTACTGGTAGGCCCCATCACAGGAGTATAAAGGGCCACTTGCTCCTAATGTCATGCACTAGGCTAGACCATACACTGAGGCATTACTGGTAGGCCCCATCACAGGAGGACAAAGGGCCACTCGCTCCTAATGTCATGCACCAAGCTAGACCATACACTGTGGCATTACTGGTAGGCCCCATCATAAGAGGACACAGGGCCACTTGCGCCTAATATCGTGCATTAGACCATACACTGTGGCATTACTGGTAGGCCCCATCACAGGAGGACAAGGGGCCACTTGCTCCTAATGCCATGCACTAGGCCACACCATACACCGTGGCATTACTGGTAGGCCCCATCACAGGAGGACAAAGGGCCACTTGCTCCTAATGTCATGCACCAAGCTAGACCATACACTGAGGCATTACTGGTAGGCCCCATCACAGGAGGACAAGGGGCCACTTGCTCCTAATGTCATGTGCTGGGTAGACCATACACTGAGGCATTACTGGTAGGCCCCATCACAGGAGGACAAAGGGCCACTTGCTCCTAATGCCATGCACTCGGCTAGACCATACACTGAGGCATTACTGATAGGCCCCATCATAGGAGGACAAAGGGCCACTTGCTGCTAATGTCATGTGCTGGGTAGACCATACACTGAGGCATTACTGGTAGGCCCCATCACAGGAGGACAAAGGGCCACTTGCTCCTAATGTCATGCACCAAGCTAGACCATACACTGAGGCATTACTGGTAGGCCCCACCACAGGAGGGCAAAGGGCCACTTTCTCCTAATGTCATGCATCAAGCTAGACCATACACTGAGGCATTACTGGTAGGCCCCATCATAAGAGGACACAGGGCCACTTGCTCCTAATGTCATGTGCTGGGTAGACCATACACTGTGGCATTACTGGTAGGCCCCACCACAGGAGGACAAAGGGCCACTTGCTCCTTATGTCATGCACCAAGCTAGACCATACACTGTGGCATTACTCGTAGGCCCCATCATAGAAGGGCAAAGGGCCACTTGCTCCTAATATCGTGCATTAGACCATACACTGTGGCATTACTGGTAGGCCCCATCACAGGAGGACAAAGGGCCACTTGCTACTAATGTCATGCACCAAGATAGACCATACACTGAGGCATTACAGGGGTAGGCCCCATCACAGGAGGACAAAGGGCCACTTGCTACTAATGTCATGCACCAAGCTAGACCATACACTGAGGCATTACAGGGGTAGGCCCCATCACAGGAGGACAAAGGGCCACTTGCTCCTAATGTCATGCACCAAACTAGACCATACACTGAGGCATTACTGGTAGGCCCCATCACAGGAGGACAAAGGGCCACTTGCTCCTAATGTCATGCACCAAGCTAGACCATACACTGAGGCATTACTGGTAGGCCCCATCACAGGAGGACAAAGGGCCACTTGCTACTAATGTCATGCACCAAGCTAGACCATACACTGAGGCATTACTGGTAGGCCCCATCATAGGAGGACAAAGGGCCACTTGCTCCTAATGTCATGTGCTGGGTAGACCATACACTGAGGCATTACTGGTAGGCCCCATCACAGGAGGACAAAGGGCCACTTGCTCCTAATGTCATGCACCAAGCTAGACCATACACTGTGGCATTACTGGTAGGCCCCATCATAAGAGGACACAGGGCCACTTGCGCCTAATATCGTGCATTAGACCATACACTGTGGCATTACTGGTAGGCCCCATCACAGGAGGACAAGGGGCCACTTGCTCCTAATGCCATGCACTAGGCCACACCATACACCGTGGCATTACTGGTAGGCCCCATCACAGGAGTACAAAGGGCCACTTGCTCCTAATGTCATGCACTAGGCTAGACCATACACTGAGGCATTACTGGTAGGCCCCATCACAGGAGGACAAAGTGCCACTTGCTACTAATGTCATGCACCAAGCTAGACCATACACTGAGGCATTACTGGTAGGCCCCATCATAGGAGGACAAAGGGCCACTTGCTCCTAATGTCATGTGCTGGGTAGACCATACACTGAGGCATTACTGGTAGGCCCCATCATAAGAGGACACAGGGCCACTTGCTCCTAATGCCATGTGCTGGGTAGACCATACACTGAGGCATTACTGGTAGGCCCCACCACAGGAGGACAAAGGGCCACTAATGTCATGCACCAAGCTAGACCATACACTGTGGCATTACTGGTAGGCCCCATCATAGGAGGACAAAGGGCCACTTGCTCCTAATGTCATGCACTCGGCTAGACCATACACTGGGGCATTACTGGTAGGCCCCATCACAGGAGGACAAAGGGCCACTTGCTACTAATGTCATGCACCAAGCTAGACCATACACTGAGGCATTACTGGTAGGCCCCATCACAGGAGTACAAAGGGCCACTTGCTCCTAATGTCATGCACTAGGCTAGACCATACACTGAGGCATTACTGGTAGGCCCCATCACAGGAGGACAAAGGGCCACTTGCTACTAATGTCATGCACCAAGCTAGACCATACACTGAGGCATTACTGGTAGGCCCCATCACAGGAGGACAAAGGGCCACTTGCTACTAATGTCATGCACCAAGCTAGACCATACACTGAGGCATTACTGGTAGGCCCCATCATAGGAGGACAAAGGGCCACTTGCTCCTAATGTCATGTGCTGGGTAGATCATACACTGAGGCATTACTGGTAGGCCCCATCACAGGAGGACAAGGGGCCACTTGCTCCTAATGCCATGCGCTAGGCTACACCATACACCATGGCATTACTGGTAGGCCCCATCACAGGAGTACAAAGGGCCACTTGCTCCTAATGTCATGCACTAGGCTAGACCATACACTGAGGCATTACTGGTAGGCCCCATCACAGGAGGACAAAGGGCCACTTGCTCCTAATGCCATGCACTAGGCTAGACCATACACCGTGGCATTACTGGTAGGCCCCATCATAGGAGGGCAAAAGGGCAACTTGCTCCTAATGTCATGCTCTCGGCTAGACCATACACTGTGGCATTACTAGTATGCCCCACCACTGGAGGACAAAGATCCACTTTCTCCTAATGTCATGCACTAGGCCACACCATATACTGAGGCATTACTGGTAGGCCCCATTGTAGGAGGACAAAGGGCCACTTGCTCCTAATGCCATGCACTAGGCTAGACCATACACCGTGGCATTACTGGTAGGCCCCATCATAGGAGGGCAAAAGGGCAACTTGCTCCTAATGTCATGCTCTCGGCTAGACCATACACTGTGGCATTACTAGTATGCCCCACCACTGGAGGACAAAGATCCACTTTCTCCTAATGTCATGCACTAGGCTACACCATACACTGAGGCATTACTGGTAGGTGTCATTTTAGAAGGCATAGGGGCCTCTTGCTCTTAATACAGGCAGTATTAGTAGCGTCACCCGACATCGCCCACCATTTTGAAAAGGGGGACTGGCCGAATTATCATGACAAGAAGCAACGCTCTCTATGGGGTGTGACTTAGAGGTAGCTGGGCTATGCCATTTTAGGAGCAGAAATGGCTAATTCAACCAATCCTAATTTAAAAGGAGGCTTCACATGCATCTGTCCAACATTCAACTAAATTCTCTGGATTAGATGCCTTCACCCATGTGTGTTCATTGTAGGAATGTCTGGTCGCGTGCACAAAGCCATGGATTGCATTCTGTATCTTTATGTTGCAATGGTCAGATAGGATGTAAAATCCCATATTAGATTGTATCCGAGTGGTGCAGAAGAAGGGCATGTATGTGCATTCTATATGTGATTCATCCCTTCCATTCCATTTTCTTACGTATAAAAAGAGAGTAAACGAGGTCACGGTTAAATCAGTTTCATCCCATAGTAAAGATTGGTTACAGACTTTTTTTTTTTTTTAATCTCTATATATCTTCCTTCTGGGGGCAACTGAAACAACGGTGCCCAACTACTGGGCCCAGGCAAACCCTGGGTAAACTGCAACACAACTTCAGGAACCCATAGAGATCCCTTAAACATTCCCAAACGGGTACTACACTTATTTTAGCAACACTGGCCATTCACCTATTTCACTTAGACCTGCCATGTGAGTTTTTCATTCCCACATGTTTTCTTTTCTATTTAGTACAATTTCATTATTTTCTTCCTTGTTGTTATTTTGAATCACTTCCGGTATCACTCATTCCAGGACATTTTCACTGTCTCCTAGTGTCATACATGGGAGCTTGTGTAGTTTTGGGTTGCATTTCTTTATCTATTTTTTCTAATGCATATATTCATTTAACAATGTGCCTGTCCTATGTATATTTAAATGCATGGACGTGTAATGCAATGTACTGTGTTATCCATCTTGAAATTGGGTTGATATTGGCGTGTATTCTCAAATAGCCTTAAGTTCTGCTTTGGGTATAAGCAGCATGAGCATATGTTTTACAGTGGTAATGCTGGAATATATGGTTAGCACAAGCTACATGACGTTCTTTGGCTACAACCTGCATGAAAGTGTGGTGGAGTTGGTACATTTTGTTGACGTTTGAAATGATACTTGTGACTGTCATTGGGCAGAAACCGCATTAAAGGGGGGCAGCATTGTCACACCTTGTTGACAGTCTCATGATCTGCTTTGGTAACAACTAACGTGAAAAGAGGGCATTGCTGGCGTCTTGTCTTGACAGGCGCTGTGATCTGCTTTGGGCCTGAGCACCAGGAACATACAGTGACAGTGCTGGCATCACTACTGATAGCTCATATGATCTGATTTGGGCACAACCAGCGAAAAAATAAATGGGATGGTGATGGCATGGATTGTATTGACAGGCCTTATGATTTTTCTTTGGGAACAGCAAGCATGAGAATGTGTTGACAAGTGTTGGCAACCTTGCAATTATTGGAGTATTGCATGTGTTCTCCTATTAAACCCACTGTAAATGATATGGTTTTTTAACCACATTATTCTTAAATGTCTGCTTTACAAGATGCACTTTCAACTGAATATGTTACCGTTTTTTTCTCGAGTTCCCTCGAGATGGTACAGAATGTATTTCTGGGGCCACTTTGGGTAAAATATTTGCACCCATCCCCTCTAAAAATTCACCAGCCCCCACTGCCTATATGTATGTATGTTTCCTGTTAAGCAGTTGACGTCACATTAAGGGCACTTTAAAGTTCTAGAGGGGCAGAGAATAAAGGAAAAGTGGGGAGTAAGAAGAGCAGAAATAGGAGAGATGAGGAGGGGAAGAGGAAAAGTTGAGGTTGGAAGAGAAATTAGGGAGAGAGATCATATTCCCTCGCTGTAACCTCTTGGAAATGTAGGAATACTTTCACCACTCATGAGGAATGAATGTGCAGCTTGTTCTCCACAGAATTGTGCAGATACTCCCCTCCTCCCTTCCCGGGAGGATAGCTCAGCGGCAACGTGCTCACCTTCGAAACAATACCGCACAAAGCAACACAGATTCGATCCCCGGATTTGCGCTTAGAAACCTCCGGGTATTAAGCGCATTATAAATAGCAACTAAGAGACATATTCCCGTAACAGCGCCTCGATGCGCCCGGGCTGTGTGAGCGCTTAAAAAATGCAATTACATTTAAAAAATGTAAAAAAATTAGAATTATGATGTCCTACGTGATGTCATGACCAATGCATTGGGAAATTAAGGGCTGTCACATAGTTTGTTTACATTCTGAATTGAACCTGTGACGTTAGTGTAACCAGCTTTTGTGAATTTCCTTCACTTTGCATGGAATCGGTGGATGGAATTGAACACATTATTAAGGGATTGAATTTGGGGTATTGTATCATCTTTCTATAACTTGCAAAGCGAAAGCAATAGTTTGCTTAACACAAGTAGCATAAGAGTTCTTTCTAAGACCCTTTACATTATTAGTGCAATAAAGTCCTGTCACTGCTCAGGATTTCATTGACGCTATAAAAAGCAACCGAGCGAACACTTCACCCCAGGAGCACCTTTCAAAAACCCGCGTTGTAAATATATCCATTGGGCTTTTGTCATATTTCCAATGTTCTCTGCACTGAAAATGAATGGCCGCCTCCCACATTTCCGCCACCAGTGAGTGGACAGGTTGGCGGAAACAAAAATAAGTCCTCTGCACGCGCTCTCAAAATATGCTCAACGCAAGTGCCCTGACCTGGAAGCGCTTCACGAGGCCATGCAAATGGCCGCCGGGCCTGGCATACAACTCAATAGCATGAACATGAAAAAGCGCGGGAAACGCAAAAATAACAGGAAGACAATGCAATCAATCTACGTTGAGACAAAATGCACACACCAGCATCGTTAAACCTAATCAAAAACTGCATGCAGATCATGCGGTGTCTGTGCATAAAAAGAGGAAATATGTCTTTTGATCTTTTCATTTGCAATAAAAATAGTTTCGATTATATAAATTGCAAGTCATGCTTCCATTTTTATATTACTAAAATTACTATACGTATAGCATCTTACCCTTTATGTGTATTGCTTATTAAAATAATGTAAATAAATACTAAGGTACTGATCCTCATGGAAAGACCCGCCAAGGGGGAGGTGGGAGAGAACTATAAATACAAGTTGATTAAAAGAGCAGGAGGCTCAGCGTTGGATGCAGCTGGAGCATGAAAACTGGGTGCAGCAACAGAGGCTGGAGCGATGGATACGTCTGGAGTGGTGCTGGCAGTGGACAGCCGGATGAGGTGGTAACATCAAAAGAGAGAGTGATCAGAAGGAAGTGGAGGCAGTAGGAGGGACCCAGAAGGAGATGGTAGCATTGTGGGTGCTGAGCAGAAGGAAGTGGTGGTATCAAAAGGGACCCAGGAGGAGGTGGTAACATCAAACATGAGGAGGGAGCAGAAGGAGGAAGTGGTAATGTTACAGCTGTAGATTAGGAAGTAGGAGGCACTGGTAGTAGAAGCCAAGGAGGAATTAATGATATCTGGAGTGGGGACAGGACAGAAGGAGGAGGTGGCAATGTCTGAAGCGGACAGTGGACAGAAAGAAGTGTTGGAAGACATAGGCAAGGAGGACGGAGTGGAACCCAGGGGCCAGGAGGAGTTGTGGATATCAGGCCCTGGGGTCCACACTGAACTAGTCACCGCAGGCGAGAAGGATGAGGCGGTGGTGGAAGTAGGGAAACCAGAAAGATCAAGAAGTGAAGGAGAGAATAAGGAATACCTTGGTAGACACATCATGAAAAGGATGCTTCCAGTCGGCTGGTTTAGTCCTAAACCGGACCATACAGTGGGCGGAGGAACTATGCAGGGACGGTGAGGTTAGAGTCAGCTCAGAGAGGAGAAGAGGCGGAAGTCTTGGGAAGGTTCATCCCGGCTCGATAATCCCGCTCTATCTCTCCCTGAGGACCATGACGGCAGACCCGTCTACACTCAGCAAGCAGCTAGATGAAAGAAGAGGGTTCAGGGCACCATAAGCTTGCAACATCAGAGGAGGGGAGGGGAAGCACCCCCCACACCTGGAAATGTACATACTCGTACATAGGTCCAGGAGCTTGAGGGCCCGACCACCTGCCACAGTAAGAAGGACACATATTTGCAGCAGGTCACCTTCTTGGCCGGCTGCACAGGGATGCAGGGGACATTGTCCAATATTATAAATGGATCCAGGGCTGTTTTCCTGGCATTTGAAAATAGAACACAGGTTCAATTTTCTGCAGCTAATTAATTTTGAGTGTGGGATTTAAAGGCTGATATGCTCTGCATGTGATTTGGGGGCAATAACTTAAAAATGACAGAATGAAATCTCCACCTGGCATCAGAAAATCTCTTTGTTCTTTATATATTGAAAGCAATGCAGGGAGTTTTAAACATTAGATGGAAAATGGGCTCCAGGCCATTTTTGGGGCTAATTAAGGTATTTTTGTGCAATGGTGATATCTTCAACATTTAAAAACGGAAATAAGAATAGGAATGACGTTCGAGACCGCAGGAGAGATTTGCGATGAAGGAGGATCACCAAGAGGAGCGTGAGGCCTTAATAGCGCAGTAAGAAAGTGCAATGAGTTAAGTGCCCACTGTGGGCATCTACTGATTCAGATGAGGGCAGGGGGCTCAGCCATTCACCTTTCTGATATTGATGCTGCGCAAAACACACATTATATTTTTTCTTGGTGTAATATTAGTAGCCATTTCCTCCCAATTCATTGGGGCTCATTTTAGGATTGCTCACCCAAGGAGCTCTTGTACCCAAAAGTAAAAGGAAGGAAGCTCATATGGGTATGGCAAAAGTAATATAAAGAACAAATAAGGCACACAAAAGGAAACCAGAAGTCTCTCCCTATAACCATTCTTGAGTTATGAGCACAGTTGGTCGAGAGCTTTTGCATATATATTTAAGTTCATGTACATCTCTTCCCATCTGATGGTATTTTGATATTTTGGCTTATTTCTGTGTGTTTTGAATTCATTTGGTATTTCACTATTATATCCCTGAGTATCCTACGGTAGTTAGTATTTCAGTATATATATAAGGGTCTCTTATAAGTATTTTAAGATTTTCTTGGTCTTCTGTATATCAAAAGGTATTTTAGTATATATCTGTCTTTTAGGATATTTTTGCATTTCAATGTATGTCAGTAAATCTCTGGGTACTATATCACATCAATATATGTTGACACATCCCTATGCATCACATGGTATAATGGCATTGGAGCAGGTTTCTGCATATCCCTGCATCTCTCAGAATTTGGGGGTATTTTGTAAAAGTTGGTAAATCACTAAGTATATGATGATAGCTCAGTGCATTTCAGTATATTTCCATACATCTGATGTATGTTGGAGATGTGTGTGGCTCATACTTAGCTGGAAAGCAGCAGAGAGGTGTATGAGTAAAAGGTGCATGGCGAAGAGGGTGTGGGAAGAGGAATTGATTATGGGCGGTATCCTGCAATCACTGGCTATTGTAGTGTTCCTCAAAGGACAGGGTGTTCAGTTCCTGCTGGAGGGAGCCTGGTAACCCGAATTCCTGGAGTAGCCTGTTCCAGAGTGTAGGAGCATAGCCGGTGAATGGTTGCCCTCTTGATTCTAGTCTTGAGACATCTTGGCTCCTGTTGTTGCGCTGTCCACCTGATATGGTGAGTTTATCAGCTAGGTATAATGGGGTCTTAGGCAGCAGGACTTTTAAAGGGGACCTTTGCAGGTCAATTTGCAAACCTCACTGGAGGGTGTTGCGAGCATGGAGAGATGGCCAGAAAATTTCCTTCAGTGTGCAAGGGTGAGGTTGAATGTATTCAGTGCTGCAATGGTGCAGGCTTCAGTGGAATTAGCATGGTGGCTGCTAAACCCAAAGAGGTTGTGTTGCGCTCGTCCAGGCCACGGATTTTGAGGTTGGGATGAAGGGTTTGATTCTGCGCAAGAGCGAGAACTACTTCCAAGCTGGTTGCATCTCCTTTGCACAGTGTTTCTTAAAGCAGAGGTCATGTTCCATGTTTGGTGGCACCCCAGTAATGAATTATGTCTCTGTTGGGTTGAGGTTTTGTAGGCACTCATCATCCAAGCGTGGCATAAAATACAGTATAGTTCAGTAGATCCCACAATATCTAAAATAAATTCATATATTTGGTGTGAAAACAGCTTTCAACAGAAACAACGCCATCTATTTTAAGTTTATTATTAGGTTGTCACGGTTTATTACGCGGTCACTCTCAACTCAGGGAGTTCCTTTCCCCCCAAAGAATGAGGCGCACAACAAAGCACTATTAGTTTTTTAAGGTTCACTTTGGTAAGGCCTCCAACCCGTTTCACACACAACCCGAACAAATACCTGATGCCACAATGGACTAAGAACCAGGCCGGTGTGTAGTAAAAATATAGATTTATTAATTTATTTAAATCAAATTTGACAAATAGACTAAAAGCAGCCACCAATGCTGTGGCAACACCAGAACAAAAATGACTTCCGTAATGGCACCAACACAGAGATAATACTGACATATGCAGTCACAATTTCCGGCAGCTTTCCTTTCAATTGAAAACATACAGTAATTGCTGATTTGGTTATAATACTTTTCTCGTAGCAACCCCGACCCTCCAAACATCAATTAGACTTGACCCCTCTGAATTGAAGGCCATTGGCAGTGAGTGGGAACACAATGGGAAAATCTTTTTGGGATTCTGAGAAAATGCACTCTTTGGAAAAAGGGATTCAAGGGGCAAAACCGTTTTTTTGTTTATTACCACAGATCTAATATGAGGGAAAGGACAGCAATGGGAAAATTAGTTTTGCCACACTTAAAAAGAACAGGCAGGGCTTTGTGGTTTGGGTCACCGCACAATGGTAACAAAGGGGCAATATTGTTTTGCGCCTTGCACACTCACATGGAAACAGGATTTTGGAATTAATTCTTTTGGCAAACCTTTATGTCTATACCGGCTCAAAACACAGTGGGAAGACCTTGTTAGTTTCGAATGCCAACAAAACACATTCCATGATTTCGATGGGGAATTAATTGATTTACTTTAATTATATATGCTAAGGATCTACATGGACAAACAGGATATTTTGCTATAGGGAAACATTGCTTGAAAATGCAGGGCCTACACAATGTATGGCTTTGGGGATAGTTTTACTTACAGGAGAGGCCTTGTAATGAGTATTAGGGAACTGCAGGGCACCCCTGGGACACAAAGGGTGTCAGTCCAGGAAAGTCCCCTCTGGCTCCTCCAAGAGGTGCCAGTCAGCTTCTATGTCTCCTAGTGCCTGTCTCCAATGCAAGATTTGGGGCCTCTATGCTTGGATGTTTCTCACAAGAGTTCAGCAGCAGGTTACCTCCCGGACTAAGTGGAAAAAGCCCATTTTTAATGCAAACTGGTCTACTTATAGAGCAAATGACATCACAAACTTGTCATGATTCCTGCAAAAAGGATTGGTTGGTTTTCTCTACCCTCCTCCCCCCTGTGTGCTAATATGACAAGAAGATGAGGGGTTCGAAAGCTGTGGGAGGAGAAAGCTTTGTCATCCCAAACTGACACGTGGGCTCGGCCTATTTAGACTCTGAAAATCTACCAACATGGCAAGTAACCAAATTTTTCAGATCTTTACATGCATGAGTATATTTTTAAGAACTACATTTTAAGGCAAATCAGATGATGCTAATATGAAGTCGGCACACCCTTCCTATGCAGATATACATTTTTTCTTTATTTACTCAGCAGCCGTATCAGTGAAATATATGCCACTTTATAGTTCCAATGTTAATTTTGTCTTTCGCCCTGACACCAACTTTCAAATCTCTCGGAATCAACGGAAGGCCCAAATCAAATGTCAATAACAACTTTAGTTAGTTTATCACACAAAAATCGTTTTAGCATGGTTCAAAGGGGGTTACTGTCACCTTTACAGTCTGGTATGACTGTTGTGGCATATACGCTGCCCCTTTTAGGCTATATTTTAGTATTTTTCTATTAACTAAACTTGTTAAAAAAGAATTTGCTTTGAGTTTCATTTTCCCTTGAACATTTGATCAGCCAGAGGATGGCTCATGTTTATCTTCGCCTCTCCCTTCATGGCCTGTAATGGGCCTAGCTGCAACTCTAATGGACATTTTATGGGAATTGTGACCTCAAGGTCACCTCTGCTGAAAGAGCAGGCATGGCCTTATCTGTTTCCACTTTGGTTTGAATCTAGGCAGTGTATTTATTCCTATATTTTTAAGCAATGGCCCTGATTGATGGTTGACAACCAGGCCCTCCGTCTCCAGGTCAGCAGAGGAAAGGTGTTGGAGGTTAAGTTTCATCTTTAGGCGAAATGACGGCTGCATGTAAAATGCACACACAGTACCTTTTACATGACATTTTATAAGGCACCTGGGCCTTATATCCTTGTGTAATGTACTTCTTTAATCTCACAGTTGCAAAATACATGAATATCACTTCTGGAATGTCCATATGTATAGGGCAGGTATATGAGAAAACCATGTTCAAACTCTGAAAGTCTAGTGAGCACTTCTCTTAGCATATTGTCATTTGGATGAGGAAAAGGAAGTTCTTTTATCACTTATAATTGCAATGAGCTTGGTTTCACTTGAGATGACGGGAGCACAATCTGGTATTACATTGGTATAATGTACACACTGTTATCTGACTCTTTAAGTAAAAGTGCAGCTCTCCATGGAGTAAGTAAAATAGCATAGTCAGCCACATGTCTTTCTTTTTCTTTCTGAAATGCAGTGTGCATATGTTTGCACTTTTAAGTTTAAGCCCACTTTCTTTCCTTTGAGATTTAGGCCTGTCTTTGGTTCAACTGGCCTCATGTCTGACATCACCATTTCTGTACTGGCCTTATACTTCAATGGGACTTCCCAAATCACTTTGGCCTCTTTATTTCTGGCGTTCAGGGCCTATATTTCACCCCACAGTGTGAAGCTTAACATTTAAGATGTTAATTGCGACATCGCACTAAATTGATGCTATGGTTAAAGAACTGGCTGGGCTTGGTGAATTAAGATATGCGATTATCGGTTACCCATCGGATTGGACGGGCCCGAGGATAGGTATCATTGGCTGATTGTGCTAGCAAGAAAGTCCTACATTTTACAAGCTCTGGGGTTCCCACCTGCTTCCCAGGAACTTTCTTTTTCAAATGTGCTTTACCTGGAATTTCCCAGAAGCAACAGTGGAGACAAAGTCGATTTTATTTTTCTCCAGAGAATGCAAATATATCAGAGCCTCCAAGTTTACCTCAAAATTCTGCAAGGTCAAGATATTGGGCTGATTCATGGAAGTGTTTTAGAATGGTGCAATCCCATAGGAAAACGTTCTGTGAATCAGGCCCTTAGAGTCGTAGCGTTTTTCTCTGTTGAGCTATGGCTCTCTAAACCTGTAGTCAGGTAACTTTGGTTGGGGCAGGCCCAAATAAACAGGTATGATTTAGCAGCAGCTAAACCATCTCCATTGAGGCTCCGGGAATTACCAAGGAACTCCCCCTAAATTAATAAAATTATATTAAGTGACTATTAGGATCATGTTCCTACTTTCCTACATTGGAGGTGTGTGTTTATTAGTGTGAGTAGTAAAGCCAGCCTATGAACTTACAATATTAGAATTTAGTGTGTGACCCCAGCCCCCTGAATTCAGGAATGCACAAGTTGAAAGGCCAGAGGCAGCTACAAGCCCACAGCATGAAGCACCAGTCTACATCCGCCACACACCAAACCTCTGGACATCCAGTCAGCCAGCACCCGGCTCTTCAACAATTGCCCACCAATTCCGCCCAAACAGCTCACTCTCGGAAAGCCCCAGAATCAATCCACCACCTGTCATACGACCACCGAGGCTGAAATGATTTATTGTTTGAATTTGTGTAGCACTGATCTAGTTGGAGCCCAAAGGCAGGGCGGCGGGGGTCCCTTGCTTGAAACCGATAATTCAACTTGGTGTGAAGGCCCCGGATTCAGATGCAAGGATGCATCTGTCTGTGCCCTGTGGGGCTGGGGAAGTGAATTCATGCATTCCTACGAATGTACCGTCTTGGAGCGAGCTCCCCAGAAATCAATTAGAGATCCAAGACGCGGTGTGGCCTTCAGCAGAAGCGCTTCTGGATTGAGCCCGCCGCACAAGCCCACGTCATTCATGAAGCAGAGAAGGAGACTGGAGTTTGCCAGTGCATCCACCGGCTATACTGGTGGCCCAAATGCATTGAGTAGACCAATCGGGAAGCTCTTCTCATGCTTTATGCATCACCCTGGGACTGTATCATACCTAAACATCGCAGCCAGTAATTTCGAATGCCATTACGAGGTTTTTTAACGCATTTCACCAAAATGTAGATGGGGTTGTAAGGGTATTAATAACAATTGGGGGCGTGGGGGTGAAATCGAGGGGCTGGGGGAGGTCGCTCCCACCTGCATTAAATTACAGCGAAATGCGTTTAAAAGGGGAAAAATGTATGTTATGTAATTCGGGGGAAAAAAAAATTGATGTCATAAAGTAGATCTGAAGAAAGACACTTAGCTGAGACTTGACACGAGGCATGTAAACTGATACAGCCATCAGCCGAGTAAGTGGAGTTACCGTGGGCTTGGGTATGGCCTGCACCACTGCTCTCGGCCCCGAGGGAGATGCTGAGCGTGTGCGTGCACTAAGAACCCCCAGAGGAGGCTGCTGAGAGCATGCAACACCACAAGCCTGCCGCCTGCCGGCCCTTGTGCCTGGAGCTGCCAGATGGCTGCAGTGGTTTGACCAAAATAGATCTCCAGTCGGTCTCGCTCGCTTAAAACATGGATGGTGAGGAATTGGAAGCTTTAGACTCCTAGAGGGGCTATCATGTTGGGCCTGAGAATTAATTGTAGATTTTCAGGCACTAAGAAACCATTTTCAATCTTAACCTCAGAGGCTACGGACAGGTATGGACACACCTGTCCAGATGCTCAGAACGCTGGATTATATCAGTGAACACAGCCTGCATTCAGAGCACCCTGATTGGCCAATGCCCCTGCCCAGGGTGCAGAGGAGCCCTCTGTTTCCTGTGAGGGGTTGGATGCGAATGCCCTTTTGGGGTTCCAGTTCGGATGGAAGTCGAATCTCAGCAGAACAGTTTGGAACTATTTCAAGCCTGTCTTCACCTCATAGCTTTTTTATGTTATGTTATGTTATTAGTCGTTTATACCGTGCACCTCCCCACTGTATTGGTTTTAAAGCACTCTTTTTCACGGAGTCTTGTCCGACTATAGGTAAACTGTGACCCACACCCACATTAACAACCGGACAATGGTCTGTGGGGGTGTGGGGGGACAGGGAATAGGAGGAGGGAAGGGTAAAGGGTGAAAGTAAGAGACTAAATAGACACACGAACATTCAAGTATTCAGTTTTATACAATACAGGGTTTGTATAATAATGGCTGGGATATATATATATATATATATATATATCCAAAAAATTGGCGGTGAGAAAGCACTGTTGTATTGCGCAGCACTCCCATCAAAGATCCTCAAGAATAAAAGGGCCAAAAAGTTTGAAAGTTTAATAAAATACTTTAAGGCTTATTTGAAAAAATCAGTGGATTTCATAAAATCATTCATCCTCCCAACAACGTTCGTGCCAGCAGAATGCAAGCAGTCTGACGCGTTTCACCACTATCGCGTGGCTGGCTTGTTCACTGTATATATATTTAATTAAACCGATTTTTTTCTGGATGGTAAAGAAGGCTGCCCACTTTTAGCAAGTAAGCTTTTGTTGCAAGAAGGTACTCCTATGATATGATATGGTAGTTTATTTATATAGCGCCTATACACAATGTGGTTCAAAGTGCTTCAAGTCAAGGGAGTGAACAAAGAAAAATACAATGACATTTTTACAGGCCATGAACAACAAGAATGTGAAAATAGCTATCGTACTCAGCCTGGCGACATTTGAGATAGTTCATGATAGGAAGGAAAGGGAAACAGAGAGGCGACTACCATACTAGGCCTGACGACATTTCTGGTAGAGCCGGAATTTACAAGAGGTGAGCGAGAGGGGATGAGAAGGAGGGAGAGGAACAAAACAAGGGACTATCTTACTCAGCCTGACAACATTTCAGATAGTGCTGGAAGGGGGGGGGGACAAGTATGGAAGGAGGGGACACTGTAATATATTAACGGTACTAGTTTAAAACATGTTGTGATTGTGTGATGGCCTTGGGGTGAGTGATGGCCTTGAGATGTGCTCAAGAGTTCCTGTGGGTTGTGGAGGATACTAAACCAGATCATCTTACTGAATTCCCTGCAGATGAAATCTGAAAGGGGATCTGGTGATTCCAAGGCAACAGACGCAGATTTTTCTTACAAATAATGGAATCCACCTCTCAATAAAATCTGGCTGAGCCTTACCTGATGTATTGGCTATGTAGTGTTTGTTTTACTGAATCGCACTTTACCCCTCCCCCCCTTCGAAGCCTAAATGTTTTACTACACCTGAGTGGTGCCATTCCCCATATATTTTGCCACCTCCCCATCTGCATTTCTCAGGGTGTGGGGAGGGTTATCTTAGGGTGCAAAGTCAAACTGTTCCACAATTTCTTCCTTCTCACCTCGGTCTTTCACCCCTTCTCTCCACACAATCACACTGACAGACCTGGCTCACACACATTCTCGTTAGGACTGGGGGTACACCTTTTTCTTTTTTTCCGTTTTTCTTTTTTCCAACCTACAAGACCTAAAACATTGTTGCCCCTGCAGAGTGCTCTGTAAAGAGCAAACAAGGGGCGATGCCCCATATCATGGCCAGTGATGGAAGTGTACCGAAAAAGTAGTGGAGCTGGCGAGAGAGTAGAAAGGAAGGGGCAACGTGCAACACATTTCTCAAAGGTTGCAGTCATGCTGGTTGACAGCCAATTGAGTTGAAACAGATTTCAGTTTAGCTGTGACGGTCTAGTGGTAAAATGGAGATGTGTGCTTTAACTTCATAAAGAACACTTCCAGAATGGTGAAAATGGTTGCAGTAGTGAAGCTGTTAACAGTAAAAAATAAAAGTAGTGGAACACCGCTACCGACCGTTCCCGCTCACTTCGACCATTGATTATGGACGGAGTTTCACTCTGCACCTGCGTTCAACAGGCGCATTTAACCACAGAGCAGCTAGTGAAGTTGGAAAAGGAGTGGTAGACCTATGCAAAGGTTTCCAGAGGTGCCATTCACGGCTTAAGTGAGGCCATACCCACAATGCCACAGACGCCCACCAAAACTCGGCTTGCATCTCCCGGGTACTGCCAGAAACTCAGGCACATGGCATTGTACCAGAGCTCTAACGTCACCTCAAGCTATGCGTGAGAAAGTCATTCATTCATGTTTTTTTCTTGGAATTCGGGAACTTTTATTCTTGAATTTAAAATTGGAAACAAAAAACTACAATTCCCAGAATTCCAAGAGAAAACATTGCCTAGGCCTTCAGAGCGGAGGCCTTCCTAGCAACCGCCACCCATATTCCTAAAGTGGTGCAATGATTGCGATTTCGGAACATTGCGCCACCTTCAGAATAGGGTGTAATTACCGAAAATGTTTACAACAATTTCGGCAATTACCACCCAGTTGAGAATCGGGCCCCTAGTCTCAAGCTGGGCTGCCCTGGCTTCTTATCATCCTGCCTCTGATTGGAGCGCCCTTTGTTAGCGGCTCATCTGCATCAAAGCCAAACTCCAACACTGCCTACAATTTGCTGGCCAATATTTACATGCCTTCAAGAACAATATATAATATTAGTTGCATGCTCAAAGCTGTCCTCTCCATTTTCAATATTCCGGCCCCTGTGGCTTGTAAAAACAGTTGTTCTTTGGAACTGAAGATGGAATATCAAGCTGCCTGCTTGTGCCAAGGAATGACTAAAGGGACAGGTTAAGAAACAGGATAATTTGGGATGTGTATGTTTATCTTTACAATAGCAGGAGAATTTACAGAGATCCCTTTCCAGATGTCTCTGAAGTTCACATTGCTTTGCATTCTGCTACTTGTATTCCTACATTTATAAAAGGAAAATAACACTAAACATACTTTGCAAAATGTCATGAGCTAGAAGTAAGCACATGCAGAATGGTTCTCTGTGATATTTCCGCATTTTAAAGGCCGGACACAAAAAAAGACACATTTTCTGTCGTTTGTTGTGTGGTCTTTAAAATGCCAAAATATCACATATCCACCTACCTCGGAAGGCGATGCCGTCCCCACCCCCACCCTTGCCCGCTGGTTTTCCTGTTAATCGGGGATTTGACCCCCCAAACCCACCCATTTCCTCACCCCCACCTCAACCTTCCCAGCCCAACACACACTAGGACCAAGCTGGTTAATCACATTCTGAAAGTTGCGAATATAAGATGAAATCAGTAAATATTTTACGCTAATATACCAGCAAATATTTTCCACCATATCATGCCAGGAAACATTTCGTTGGAATATGTCAGCAATTATGGATACGTTTTATGTGCTTTGAGACTACTATGGTGGTAGTCCCAAATGAATTAATGAATTGTGAAGACTTTGGGGAAACTCCTCCTCAACCCTGCATCTGCAGGTGGCGTTTTGAAGAGAAGAGTAATTGCATGCAGGGAAGCACCGACGTTTCCACATGCATGTCGCGGGCCCACTTCCTCATGCATGTCGCGGGCCCCCTGCATGCAGGTTTGAAACCCTCTCAAAGCTGAGTTTCCTTCAGTGAAGGCGTTCACTCTACTTTTTCTTTCTGCTTTGGGAGAAATAAAACACTGCCTGCAAATACGCTTTGCAGACTGTATTTTACTCTGGCTTCCCATAGAATCCGCCTGCTCGTTAGCAGCGGCTAAGGAGGGCATCATACCACAATAAAGGATCAAAAGATTTTAATATAGAATTTCGAAAGCCACATTTTCATCCTATATATATGTGTTGGCGGGATTAAGTTAATAGAAAAAGGTGGAGAGGTATCGACAGGGGTGCGGGGGTCTCCCCCTGCAAATATTTATGTGGTAAAAAGGGGTAAAAAAGTCGGTATTTTGGGATTCGAAGTTATCTTGTCGAAATAATCATATAGATCCCTAGTGAGAGGCGCTCCCATTAGAATGCATTGGTTTTACTCCTGCATGAAAATCTCATGAGACGGAGGTCGCGAGCAAAGCCAAGATGGCGTCCCAGCTTTGCTGTCATCCTGCGTGTCAGGGGACCTGTAAAATGAATGAATGAACTGCTTTCCCGTAATCCTTTAATGCTCCGCTTCATTATAAGAGGGTCCCCCTTGCTGCCACTGTGGCGTAGTTCTTCGCACAGCGGGGGACATGCTTGCTCTCCATCACATCACCTTCATGGGCAGCATTTCGAATCGATTGAGGCGGAGTAAGGAGCAGGAATGAGATGTGCTTCATAGAATGTGCCCTGGTAAATTTGATAAAAGCCTGCTTTATTTAAGCCACGTTCATCACTTAACATCTTTCCCTTGGTATCAGACATGCTCCACTTATGTCTGAATTCCCCCTCCCCACTCCCTCCTCCCGTCATCCAATCTTTACAGTCTGTTTTCCAATGTTGCCCCTGTTGTTCCTACAATTTTTCCACTGCAAATCTTTATTTCTTTTTCACAACTTCCACTTTTTATCTTTCCTTCCTGTCCCCCCACCCCCGTTTCCTTACCTGCATCTTTTTCAGTTTTGGTTGTTAGGTGGTGCTAAAACGCCACCTGTAAACCAAAACTATTGCATTGGCGTACAGCGAGGAGGGAGAGGACATTCGAGGAGGGACACACAGCCTGTGGTTGTTGTTTTTTTATTTACCCACCCACCCATCGACTGCTATGGCCATGGTAAGCCCTATGGTCATTCCCACGCACTACCTGCCCCTCCCTGCACAAAACATTTTCCCCCAGGGATCTCGTTAGGCTAGCTCTACATTTGAGCACATGTGCATACCCACAATGCATTGCCCCTCTGGCTCTAAACTGCAGTTGAGCTTCCAGTGAGGGCTTCTGGGTGGCGCTGTCCTGTGTGTGACATGCTTTAAATTACGCAATCTACTTTTAGGTAGCTCTAATAAGCAGTAACATCAAACTTTGGCTTGCCTGTGTTATTTCTAAGCAGTCTGCTGACAGCTAATGGCTGAATTGGAGTTTTAAATAGGTTACTGGTGTAAAAAATGTCTTAAACAAGAGCGGCTTACATCTCTTCCTTGCACTGAAGTCCTGTTGAAAATAAGCATTTAAAAGGCGAATGGTTTGGCTTGTTCATAGTTATTAGATGGGCGTTTGCCATTCACTGCTATCATATACCAGGTAATCATACCATTTCCAAGCTGTTGCCATTTTATGGCCAGTAGTGCCCTCATGGCATTGCATGGTAAATGCCTATTCCATGTCTGCACACATGTCAAAACTGTTGCCAATGCCTGTTTGATTACCTGCTCGCCCGTGAACCAGCTTAACCAGGGCAATGAAGGTCAGTGAGGGGGGCGCAGTCTAGTGAGAAGCCACAGGGCTATGAGGGTTTATTAAGGACAGTAAGGTCCAGTGAGGTGCACTTAGGTTAGGTAAGAGCAATGAGGGGCTGTGGGAGACAATGAAAAGCAACAAGGGTAGTGAGGGCCAGGGAGGGCAAGTGGGAGGCGGTGAGGTCTAGCACAAGCAGACGAGGGGCGATAAGGGGCATTGAGAGGTGGGGAAAGCCATTTAAGGGTGAGCAGATCCTGTGAGGGTCAGTGAGGGGCATTGTGAGGGTCAGTGAGGGGCATTGTGAGGGTCAGTGAGGGGCATTGTGAGGGTCAGTGAGGTGCATTGTGAGTCAGTGAGGGGCATTGTGAGGGTCAGTGAGGGGCATTGTGAGGGTCAGTGAGGTGCATTGTGAGGGTCAGTGAGGGAACATCGTCTTTCTGTTAGTGGCCTCACCAAACCTTGCTTATTGTATTCAGTGTTCACCTTCTGTTTTCCTCCTTCCCGTTTTCCCTTTCCATTCCTTCTCTTTCCTCTTCTCTTCCTCCTTCCTTCCTTTCTAGGGTTGCAGCCCCACTTGGTTGCACCTCGCTCCCCCACCTCCTCCCTGTGTGCCCCCTAAATTCTGCCTCGATCCCTGGGCTCCAAATACATCCTAATATTTCAAGTCTTTTTCATGGTGTGTCCACGTGGTGCTGATTATGTATATTTCGTCCCAGAGAGTCCAAATGCTAAGCTAGGGATGTCCATGTCCCCAAACTGATACCCCTAAAATGGCGCTATCCTTATATCACCCTGTAGTTTCCCCTTCTCACAACGCACTTCTCCTAGTTCTGACGCTTCCCTTATACCCCCTGAACCGCCTTTCCTAGCCCCCATTCCACTGGCAAGCCCCCACCAGAGTGACACGCATATACCGTGCCTGTCTCAACAGAGAAGCCAAGGATTGAATGAGCATAGCGTCGCCTCTCTGCCTCACCAGGGCAGCCTTTCAAGCACTGGTTGGCAGAGAGCAAAATGTCACTGCCCTGCACCTTGCACGTGCACCCCATGCATTCCCCAAACACCCCAAAGAGGCTAGTGGCGTTTCCAGACACAGTGGGAGCTACACAGGAAACACTCCCTCTCTTCTAGTCTCTCCCATTCTCTTGTCCTCCCCGTATCTCTCTCTTTCGTCCATGGGTTTACAACGCTCATCTTGGCTCCCTTTTCTTCACTCTTCATTTTCTCCATCAACCTCTTTTTGCATTTCTACCCATTTCCAATCGGCATAGCCCTTTTTCATGCCCCTCTCTCTTCGTTGATTTCCTCTGTGTCGTGTCCTCTTTCTCTATTTCTCTTTCTCTATTTCTCACTATTGCTCTCTATTTCTCCTCCCCTCTCTCTCACTCTCTCTTTCCATTCTTTCCCTGTCTCTATTTTCGCCCTCCCCTGTGTCTTTGTTCACTTTCTCTCGCTCTGCCCTTTGTCCATTGTACCCCCTTGACCTCACTTACCCCTCCCAGACGGCTGCCCCATGCCTCCACCCTGAATATCTCCTTTTCTCTCCTCCCTTTCTCTCTCCTCTTCTTCCCCTCTCTGATTTTAGTGCTTATGAAATGTACCCGCTTGAGCGCACCTGAAAATGAAATCCTCCCTTTATCCACAGAGCACAGCGGGGGCAGCGACAGGCCCTGGATCGGCACCAACAACTCCTTCCACATAGGTCAGAGCTTGCTTTCTTACCTCTTCCTGCCTGCACAACTGTTTCACGTAACCATGCCTGTATTTTCCCCATTTTCCCCCCCAAAGCTGAAGCACTCCGTCTCCCCGGGAAGAAGACGGGCCATGCTTCGGCGCCTTCTTCCTCGCTGCAGAGGCCTAGCCTATGGATTCAGGATTGGAGAGAATGCCAAAGCAGCACAGGCGGTAGTGCTCAAGTGGAATCCACCACATTTCTGGGAAAGCATGGCATATGAGTGACCGGATGCATGAACGCCCGGCCGAACAGGGGATCGGGCTGGCCGGAGAATGGATCAATTTCCCAATAGACCACTTTGCCTCTGGGTAATGGTGAGCAGTCCAAGGACCTCGTTCTGCACTAGCTGAGACATGAGTACCTACTGAGGTCTTCAAGATCCTAATCCACTCAGGTCTTCCAGGTTACCACTATGAATATTCATGAGATACATTTGCATACAGTGGCTCTGAATGCAGGTTATTGGAATGTTCATTGTGTATACAGAAAACCTGGCTTGGCACTATTCTCCATTACTATAGTAGGTAGCTTCTCCCCCCAAGCATGCATGAAGTCAGAATGGGAGCACACAAAACTCAAGCATGGACACCGACACAAGCAGATGCACATGGGCTGTAGTTCATTTGTAGTCCATTTGGCAGTATGCCTATGAAATATGCACGTGGCTCAACTATCAGGATTGTGTGGCTTTTGTGTGCATGCATTGCATGTGTATGTAATTTGTGCACATGTGGGTGGATATATTGTGTCTGAGTAACATGTTTGGCGAGCGTGTCTGTGCTTGCTTGCGGAGAATTCGTGTGGTGTGTGTGTGGTCACTCGAAACCCATTCCAAAGGACATTAGGATGGATAAAGAACTACTGCCGCTATATATACTCATGTCCCAGTGCAGTCCTGCTGAAACAAAATGTTCCCCCTGTCCTGGCCATGGCACATTGGGCCCTGAAACACTTAAGATAAAAACTACAAAATAAGAAGACCATTGAACCAGTGGAGGCATCTCAGTGGTTGAGCTCTGTTGTACTCATCAAAAAGCCCTCTTCAATCAGACTTCGCTTTTGTGTTGACTAAAGGAGACTGAACTACAAAATAATGACTGATAGATATCCCATATCCAGCCTACCAAAGCTACTGCTGCTGCTATTAGATGCAAATATCTTGTTGAATCTAGATATGAGAGATGCATATCATTAGATACAACTGCACAAGGAACCCAAATCACTAACTGCGTGTATTAACCAGACATCAGAATGGGCACATCAGTGGCCATTATTAGTATCCCGTGCGGGATCAAGTGTAAACAAGTCAAAGGGCACTCTATGACAGATAAAAGGCAGTACAAGCTTCCAAAGTAAGTGAAGGCAATTGGGCGAAAAAGCATACGCACACACAAAGATAACTCCAACACGTCTAAGAATAGCTATCCCAAAGGAGTACTCAAAAGAGGAAACCATTATGTACTCACAGAAGAGAGTAAAGTACTGAGGAGGGTTGTACGTTACCAGAAAAATCACAGAGAACCTGAACACCTGAACCCAGGAAAGCTCTGTAGTCAACAGAAGAATCTTGAACACTCAGCACCACCAAGACAAGAGTGAGATGGCATCTCAGCAAGGAACTCTGCAAGAAGACGCCCTGGAAGAGGAAACCATTTCAGGTGAGTCCACCTCTGTCCTGGCGCAAGAGTATGAGGCATCCTACATTACGTTCAGCCTGAAAGAGGCCCGATTCTGGAATCAACAACATCGAAACAAGATTGTCGCAACGTGTGCCTGAGAAGAAGTTGTCCAGCAGGCTTTGGGGCTATGATATAAACTGTTTGATAAAGAACATTGAGTATTCCATCAAGAAAGGGAGGCATGTGGTGATGAGCTGAATCTTCACAGGCTCCCTGTGTCGTAGAGTGGCACGGTAGCGCTGGAGCGTGCCAGGTGGTACCACAATGCTTGTGTGAGACTTGACAAACAGAGTATCATTCAGAGCGCAGAGCCTGAAGATGCTCTCCACACTCTCTCAGAGGACTCCCATTTCAGACTGCTGCTGTGAAGCCGACCAATCGCCAGTAATTATGTATGATAATTCCTGTTATTCATTGGCCACCTGGCTCCATATGCGTATTGCTTGTTATGCATGCTGACTCCACAAGCCACATTTTGCGTAATGGTCAGTTGACTTCCAGTAAGAGCAATGTCTCAGTCTCAGTCGCCTGCTGGCCATTGGAGCTGCTTCAATTTCGTGTGTGCTTACTGTACTTTACTTGTGTACTTGCAGGCATTCTCTTGTATGTTTCTGTCTTTATTCGTGGTGATAATTGTTTACATCTGAACAGTCCGTAGCCTGCTAACTTGTCAACAATAGGGCGTGTACAGAAATAATAACGAAACAGAATCCCCTATCCTGCTTCACGCAACTCTCACATATTACACGATGATCTACCACTCCCCCGCCCCCACCACCTCCACCCCACCAAGAGTTCACTGAATGAGAAAATCAACACTCACAGGTCAGGGGGTTTCTTCGCCAACATGTCATTGCGTGTGACAGTGAATAGAAGAGGGGTACTGGACACCCTGGCTCAACCGCTGTCTGCAAAGACCCCTTTGAGCTGAATACACTCTGTCCCTTTCAAAGGTATTTGTATTACAGAACTATGAATGCAAAAAATGCAGCACGGTGATGTCATCATTAACCGCGTATTTGCGTCAGAATGTGTCAGCGAGACAGAGCTCTCTACCAGTGACGTATTGCGCTTGGCGTCACTAGCAGCGAGCTAGTGCATTATGGGATACCGTTCCTAAGGCGACTGTCCGATCTGTGATGTATTTAGAGGTGAGACAGCGCTTTCTTTTATGACACGTTCTCTGCGACGTTACTAGGGAAACATTGTGCTCCGTGATAACATAACGCTGTCTCCACTCTGCTGCCATGTGCTAAGGAGCACTTGTATAGTGGAGCCACTTGTGTGGCCTTGTAATGTTCTGTTCTCTGCTTTTCAGGGAGCATTGCACGGCAGAGGCTGGATGTGTCGATGAAAAGTGTGTGTTGGAGTGTGTCCTGTGTCAGGCATATTCGGTTTTGCGCTTGAAGGCCAGAGGTGTGATCATCCTTCGCTGGTGCTCGCTCTTGTTGCTGCATCTAAGGTGTGCTTGTGCAGTTGCAAAGGGTGCCAGCGGGTACAGGACAGGAGCGACCTAAGTCTGTCCTCCTGAGTAACCTGCGGGACCAGTGTCTGGCTGTTAAGCTTGTAGCAAAGGTATGCCCTTATGGCAGACATGATGGTTAGGGAGATTATGTATTATGGATACCAAGGAACTGGCCTAAGCCCTTGCAGACTTTCCCTAAAAGGTCCTGACACTAGCTGTAACCTAACTGGTGTCCATTAACCAAGGGGATTCCAGGGACAGCTGCTTCTTCTTTTGGTAGCGACGCAGAGCCATCAGACTCATCTATGTTGAGGGCAGTATGGCATGCTTATATGTTAGTGCATCACATCTCTGCCACCCACGAGTCAACATGGTCAATGCTGGACTGTAAAGTTCAGACCCTGGAGATAAATAGCCCCAATGGAAGAGAACTGGCCTCTCCTCTCTTACAGCCATGAACCAACCATTCAAAAGATATAAAAAAGGTAGTGTAGAGGAGGAGCAAAGTACCTCTACTTGGAAGTTCCACCCCTATTCTGCCTATATTTTGGCAACCGGAAATTGCGTCATGCACAAAGCCAATAATGGTGCCTATATCGCAAAAAGTCCTTGAAACAAGGTATCCATTGAGAAAACCCTATATGTATCCGCGAAGAAATGACAATCTTCTGAACGAAATTCCGGAAGATGTGTGAAAACGAATGAAAGAGAAGACTGGTGACGTCACGTGAAGTAGAGGTGACGGACCTAGAAGAGTTGCAAATAAATGAAGAATATAGATCGTATAGAAGCTGACGACAGAGTAGTGAAGTAAGCAACATTTCTGGAGCGAAATGAAGATTACACGTGTGGAGAAGCACTGAAGAAAATGCAAAACCATTTTACAATTGTACAGACACAGTAATGCAAGTAGACAAAGTAATCATAAGGCAGGCTACGTAGTGAATAGATAGCAGTGATGCGCCAATATATATATATATATATATATATATATATATATATATACATATATATATATATATATATATATATATATGAATGTATAGAATCTGGATGTTCCACAATGCACTTTAGCAAACTTGGACCCTGTGAATGGAAGTGTGGCGCAGCAGAGAGCGTTGCCATGTACTCAAGAAGATACAATAACGTGAGAAACAAGCTGAGTTCCTGGTTGCGGTGGAACGAAAGTCACTAAGGGTGCCAAGATTTCTTCATTTAACAAGTATTATTTAATAGAATTAAATACAACAAAAAGCTCAAAACCGTGGTCTCCAGTCACATGATCAGATGAAAATAGACCTTGGGGGAGCTACACTGAGACCAGAAGATAAGGCCATGCCACAATCCCTTTTATTCTCAGGCATAGTGAGCCTCTGCAAGGCCAAGTTCAAAGGAGATAATTGAATGGCAGACCGCAGGAGTGATGATGGATTTTGGGCTTATTGGGTGGGGAGGCATGATCAGGCCAAACCCCTGGCACGTGGGGTAGCAGCTTGCGTGCTGCTAGCAAGTGGAATATTCCAGAAGTGCCAACCAATTATAGAGGGCCACGTATTAAGGAGCCCTATAGTTTGAGAAGCCAATCATATGTAGTGTATTAGACTGACACAGAAGATGACTTGCACTTGGGATGGGCTTAATCGTCCACCTGATCTTAGAGACACAATCATGTGCCTGTATCCCATAGAAAGTATATGTAGATGTTCCCCTTTGACTAACCACAATTTCCCGTAGGTTTTCTTATTTGCCATGTAGTGTGACACCACGCATGACAAATATTTAGAATAAAGGAACGGTTTTTCATGAAATATTGTGAGATAAGTGTGTGCGGCACCGTTGATGTCCGTTGTACTCCCTGTTTTAAAAACAGCTCTGACTTTTGCCAAACTTCCTGAATCGGTCTGATTATTGATGTATGAGTAAGATCTGCCTCCCCATCCATCTCAGATACTGTTACCTCGTCTTACCCGGGTTCACTAGGATATAAGCTTCTTGGGCTTCTAGATAATGGCAAAACATTATTTCACAATTGATGCCAGTTTTGGAATGAGATGCCTACTAATGAAGGTCACAGGATGCTTTTTAGCATTTCATTTAAATGGGCCTGGACTGCTCCTGTGCCCCCAGCATGGACAATTAGTTCCTGCCCAATGTCTACTGCCCTTACAATGGCTGCCTAAAGGTGCTCATATTTTCAGGTTTTTAGAAACTTCTTGAAAGCTGCCATTGCAAATGAGAATCATTGGCTACTTTCTTGAACTCAATGCAGTCAGGAGGTAATATGATTAAAGTTTGAGCTTAGTCTGCCTGAGGTCCTGCAGCATCATTTGAAGTTGACACATGTGGCCATCCAAATCGGTACAGGAAACAGCCGTGTCTTAGACAACACAAAATTTGGTCACACCCTGTAGGAATTCAATTACCAATAGCATAATTTAATCCAAAGGGCATTACCTTGAACTAGTAATTGTCTTCTGTGGTCGCGAATGATGGCCTGTATATGTCACTAAGAGTTAGAGGATCGCGCTCTTAAACACTTGTGTATGAGCGCGATATAAATAAATTATCATTTCATTTCATTTTATTGTGCCAGTAGCAACTTTTCAGAGCAAAGGTAGTCACAAATTGAGCAGTTCTTTACTGATTAATGAGCCTGTCGGCTTGCACTATTACAGAAACACTTATATTTGTGACAGTCCCCTGTACCCCATAATAAAAATGAGGCTTAGTGGCCTCTTATTTTGGACAATCATGACCGGGATAGACTGTGGGCTTTTAGAGGCCCAATTACAGCTGACTTGTCAGTAATTGAGTTTTACGAGCAATCAGGAAATTACTTGATCGTGCTGCCATTTTGTTGTTGGCAAAATCTGTGATTTTCGTTTTTTTTAATGCGGTTGCAGTATTTTCCTGGCCTGCTGGCAGAAGTGTCTATATCGTGAGTACCGCAGTTGCTCAAACCAGGAGACAGGCAGAATGGCAGCAAGACCTGACTGAGTAAAGACAGTTTGTCCTTACCTTCAGTGCAGTGTCACAGAGAAGTCCTTTGGATTTCTCATAAGGTTTAAATACCTTCTCGTGGGTAAACGACTGTTCCCAAGAGTAGTAAAGTGAAATTGACTTTACTTACCTTTTTCCTATGTAGGTCCAGCACACCCCATCTTATGTGGACTGCTGCGGGGTTACTTTGCAGCCTCTTTTCCTACTCTCTCGTGTAAAATGTTTTGTTGCCCTCACTACATTTACTGGCTGGTGGCAGTGGTTTAAGTTTCCTACCATTGTGCATTTTTACCACAGGCTGAATCTTCAGCTGCAGTATTGCACCCATGGGTGCCCATTTTGTAAAAATGGCCCTGGTCTTCTTTTTTCACCATGTCTTGCTTGTGAGGTCTTTCTTGCATTTTACTCTGCTCCTCAAACCAGGTTTGCCCCGTTTGTTCATTTTGTCTTTGGTGGTGCTTCAATGCTGAGGCCCGCCTCTGGCTCCAGTATGTCTGGCAGAGCAGGAAGAGAGGGAAGTGCCCGAAACTCCCTGTCCTTAGTCTCCTTGGTTACCTGAATCCGCCCAGTGCTGATTGGCTGGCTGACTGTCCTTGGAGGACAACCACCCTGCTGTGTGAGTGACAGCTAGGCTGCGGATGAATGGGAGAAACCTGCATAAAAGGCGAAGTCTCTTGGAGAGAAGGCAGAGTTGACCACTGGAAGAAACATCCGATGAAAGAACTTGGAAGAGAAGCTTGCTGTGCCCTCCTGGACCATTGAACTGCCCGGTGAAGCCCTGCTGCTGTACTGAAGCTCCAAGTTCCTAGAGAAGCCCGGAACGGATGACTTCTTCCCTTGGGTTGGTGGGACCAACTGACCCCAAGACAAACTTTGCTAGAACCCCTTTCCCTGCTGGCTGTACTTCCTTGCTGCTGCTGCAGGTCAGGAACACCAGAAACAAGTGCATCATCTTTAAGGCAGACCCGAGCTGCAGGAAGATCTTGAGGACCCTCCTGAAGCAGGATGGCCCAAGCCTGAGCCACCTCAACAGAGTGCTGGACCCCAGAAGCAAGGGGAGCCCATAAGGTGTCCAAGAGCCACGGTGGTGCTATTTGCTGGTAACTGGAACCGCAAAGTGCCGCTGATTTGGAAAGAGCCCATTGTCGCTGCTGACCTTTGAACTGCAGTGTAGGAGTCCTCTAGACATCCTCCCTCTTGTCTCCACGACTGAGGCCCAGGAACCCAGGAACTGCAGGACAGAATCCAGCTGAATCCTGTTCTTCCAACTTAAGGTACTGTCTTGACTGAAGGGGTACTTACCTATTTTGTCTGTAGCTTGCTTGCTCTCACTGGAGACTTGCAGTAGCTGCCTTTTGCAAAGTTGCTTGCAGCTTTGCCTTTCACAAGCCTAACAGCTTGTGGCCCAACAGTGATTCCTTTTTCTACAAACTCTCTTTGTACCATTGTGCAAGATTTTTGTGCTATCTGAAGAAGTGCCTCGGCTCCTTAGACTTTGTTCAATTGACTTTGGCTGTCCTGGCCCCCTGCAGACTCGTCTTACCCTCTGACTTTGGTTTTAACTGTCCTTCCTAGGTGGTACATAAGTTTAACTTAT
Organism: Ambystoma mexicanum; assembly: GCF_040938575.1. Classification (NCBI taxonomy): domain Eukaryota; kingdom Metazoa; phylum Chordata; class Amphibia; order Caudata; family Ambystomatidae; genus Ambystoma; species Ambystoma mexicanum. Next base: position 1,130,809,087 of record NC_090932.1, on the reverse strand, counting down.
ATTGCTGGGAAAGGTTTAACCTAGACTTCATCAGAAAGATTGCAAAGTATTCACATATTCTGAGAACCTGATATCCTTATTCCTCCCCTAACCTTTTTCCTTTTCCACAACCTCAGTATTGCATTTAATTATCAAAAGTGATATATCAATGTCCACAGTGTCCTCATAATTGAAGTCACCTCAGGGTGTAGGAAGTGTGTGTGTGACATCCCAAAATGGTATCGACTTGCTTATCTAAAATCTGAGGAAGTGTTGTGAAGTGTATTTTTATTGTTACCTATTGCCCTTTCTAAAGAAGGCTTACTTGAAAACCAACCGTTAAATAAATAAATCAATATTTTACTAGAAAACCTTGAGTATAAGTGCTATTTGGATACTTGCAACTGTGAAACTCTATGTTGCACCTCTCCAGCTCACATTTACCCCTCTTGAGAGAAGTCTGGCTGCTCAGTCACTCTACCAACTTGTGTGTACAGACCTATACCAATAGGTGGGTTACCTAATAGCAAGAGGACAAGGCTGGTGTAGTCTCCCACAGGGTTACTACATACAATCTTGCCTAACATATAGCTAAAACAAAAAACAGGACTGGCAGAAGGAGACACTTGCAACATTGGCCTGCTGTGCATCTGGAACCCGAGGCCACAAGCGCCTCGGTGCTATTCTAGCAAGACTTGCACGGAAGAAAGACTGCACAGAGTGGCTTCAAAGGTATAGAGGTGTAGTGTCAGCAGTTCTGAAGGGTCGGTGGGGCTGGGGTAGAGTCAGCCAGCTAGCTGTCGTATGATTTCTCGAAGGAAACGCGGGGAACGAACTCTGCCCCAGCCTTGCCTGCTTGCCTGCTTAAGCCGTCATACCTCGGCCCACATGCGGCGCTGGGATGGAGCTGAACTGGGCCAGTGGGCACCTTTGCTAAACCGCTACTCGTTTCCGCCGCCCATTGTCGAATTGGGAGATGCACCAGAACACCCCCACCCGACTCATCTCCCCCAAAAGAGTCAACCCTCCATCTGTGCATCCCCCTGCCCCCCCTCCCCCCACAGCCTTCCAATTTAATTCCCTCCACGGCTGAACAACTTTAGAATGGAGAGGGGGCCTGGGCCGTGTTCCTGAAAGGAGCCAGCGGGTTTGGGATGAGCGCCCTGGGGATCCAGGGGTGAAAGGGGGGGACGCAGCGGGGGGACGCCGCCTGCTGCAAGGGGTGCACCGTTTCTCAAAGAGAACCATACAATGAGGAAGGGGGTGGGGGTGAGGGATGGGCCGTCGGGGGTGCCTCTAATACCAACCAGGGAAAAATAAATGGAGATTAGGGGGACGAACAAATTAGCTGTAATGGACTCGCCGCCATTACAGGAATAACTGCGGAATTGGATGTGCCCGGGAGTGGGGCTGGCAGCGCGCGCCGAGCCAAAGGCGGGGCCATAACAGCACCGGGAAGGGAGGGAGTGGGGCGGGAGAGGGTCGAGGTAGGTGGCGCGGGATCTGGGCCTAGGATGAAGGGTTCAGCACAGGGCAATGCAAGTGAGGTGGCACATAACAGAGGAGGGGGTGCACGGGGACCGTAGCAAGGTAGGCAAAGGCACTGGATAGGGGAGGTGGGCAGCCATACAAGATAGGATAGGGGGCGTAGGATGGGGAGGGTTTAAGGTGCGGGCAGGGAAAGTGCAAGACGGGGGGGGGAGTGCAAGAGAGGGCGCATAGGGCAGGAAGTGCACGGCAGAATGGGCGCTGCATAGGAGGCAGAGCAGGGGGGAGATAGGATGGGAGCGGTAAAATTAGGTGTACAGAATAGAGGGTCTTGGGGAAGGGGTGTGTAGAATGGAGAGGGTTGTGGGTAGAGAGCATGGGTCGGTCGAGTAGAATAGTAGGGACAGGAGAGGGGTATACAGAAAAGAGGGGGGGTGGAACAGAAGGAAAAGGGGTGGGGTAAAAACTGAGGGTTTGGAGCAGGGCCAGAATCGTGGGAAATAGAATAGGGGTACAGATGCCTAGCTACAGCCAGATAGAGGGGTGTAGAATAAAAGAGACAAGGTAGGGGCAAAGCCGCAGAGGAGGGGGGCACCCCATCATTGCCTACAAATAAATACCAGAGCCACTTTTACACGAGAAGCACACACTCAACAGGAAGGATTCCAACTACATTTCCACCATTGCCCACCTGATGCACCATCTATAGCCACCGTCTCTGCTCTTGCTAGCATTGCCTCTCTCTCTGCTGTATCACACATAGACTATACGTCTATCCACTGCATCACTCAGTTCTAGGCAATCTCTGCGCACACACATTGCCCATCTATCTGCTGTATCTTGCAATGTCAGTCTGTGTTCTATCTATCATTGCCCAGCTATACCGTGCATCATCCATAGCAAGGCTGTCTATGCTGTCTCTAGCATTGCTCATATTTCAGGCGTATCACCCATAGATAGGGAGTTTCTGCTTCCTCAGGCATTGCCTGTCTATAAAGTATCCTCTATGGAAGGCCGTCTATGGTATATCTAGAATTGCTCATATCACTGTTGTTTCTAGCTTTTGTATCACTGATCAGTAAACAGTCTCGACTCTCTCTAGCATTGCCATATTACTCAGTGAGTTCACCACAGCTAGGCAATTCCTGCTATTTCTAGCTGTGGTGCTTTATCCAATGTGTAATATGTACAGAAGTAGTCTAAAATAAGCTCCAGGTTATCCATCTACTCTGTGTCTCCTCTGTATCCAGGTGTTCCCCTTTAGCTCTGGCAGCACACATTCATGTAATTTGTCTAGCCTTGCCATGGCAGTCTCCACCGCCCTTTTCGCTGCCTGTATATCGGATGTGGTTTTTTGTGTGGCTGTCCAGTGTTCACCCACTATCTCTAGCATTGCCCTTCTACCCAAAATCTGCTTTATAACCTGGCAGCGTCTGCTGTCAAAAGCATCGTCCTTCCATTTAGTACCTCGCATGTATCCTGTCAATATGTGCTGTTGTTACCATTGGCAATCTCCCTGATGTGTTTGCTGTAGCTTGGAATTGTCCACCATGTCCAACATTGCCCTACAATGCAATATCTTGTTTGTTCCCCAGCAGTCTCTATTATTGTTACAATTGCCCGGCTACCTAATGTGTTTCCCACAGCCTGAGCATCTTCACTATCACTAGGGTTTCTCATCTAGTTAGAAGGGACTGGTCTAACCAGTCAGTCACCACTGTTTTTACAGTCAACTATTTATCTTCTGTATTCATACCACTGTGCTAAAATGTCTCTTTTATGCCATCTTTTGCAGGCCACGGGGGTCTGAACCAGCTGGGAGGGGCATTTGTCAACGGCCGTCCCCTGCCTGAGGTGGTACGGCAACGCATAGTCGACCTGGCACACCAAGGAGTACGGCCCTGTGACATCTCTCGTCAGCTGCGGGTCAGCCACGGTTGCGTCAGCAAAATCCTGGGCAGGTAAGAGTTACTAAGACCCTACAAAATCGTACTAAAATTACTAGAAGCCTGCTGAACACTTTTAAGAGACCTCTAATAAAATACTTCTGAAATTGTAAGGACCTACTAAGAGACCACTAAAGCACAACTAGGAGACTTCATAGTATCAGTGAAGAGAGTTCTAGGGCTCTTGTAGATGGCTCATACGACTTAGTAAGATTACTCACACGCTATTAGAGGACTGCTAAGGGTCCATTGAGAGACTAGTTGGGCAATACTAGAAGACTCCAGATGACACATTAAGGAAATTCTGTCTCCCCGGCAACCACAAGCCTGGAATGTGTGCTCTGCAACAATGTTATAATAATAATTTGACATTTATATAGCGCTACAAACCCTCGGTTATCTGAGCGCTGCTTATTATTACCCACGGTGTGTGGTGATCATTTATCGACCTCAGAAGGATGAAAGGCTGAGTTTGGCCCCGCCGGGATTCGAACCTGCGTTAGCAGGCTCTGCACAGATGTCAAAGCAAGCGCTCTACTCGCTGTGCCACTTGACCAGCACTTGAAACTGCAACACGGTTGCATTAAAAGGGTTTGTAACTTGCAATGCGGGATTTGTGATGTTTATGTTGAAAAGTCCTTAGAGACCTGAATTGTAATGCATGAATATAACTCGGGTTGTCATATATGCCAGACAGCTAAATTGAAGGGTCAAAACCCGAATTGTGGAAAACAAGAGTGCAATCAGGAATGCGCATATGAAGTCTCCTGTAGCATAGCCTTTTATTGAACATATTTAGGGGGGTAAAGGTAAGTTTTGGTCCCAGAAATGATTCCACAACACCATTGCTTTGGGGGAGGAAGTGATTCAATGCAGAAAGAGGTGCATTTTGGATCTGTAAGCTTAGTACTCTAGCACTAGAAGGCATGAATAAATAATTTGTGTTTACCTGACTGAATATTTGGCAGACACTAATATATACCTTTCTGTTGAGGCATGTAGAGTTACCAAATGTATGTGCATACCTGCATATGTATGGTAAACGGTGCAAAGTAATGCTAAGAAAATTGGATAAGTCCAAGTGTCCACCATTGCTAATGACTGCTGTGCACATGATCAGGACATAACACAAGTGGAGCAAGTATTAGTTTTTACTGCATATGTTTGGTAACACACTGTCACAGCCCCAGAACATGTGGACTTACCACATGCCCACGGTAACTGCCCATGTTACCTCCGTGGACACCAGATGCAGTATTGGTTGCACACCTGTGATGTTTTGCCAGATGTTTCCAACACCCTGGTCCCTGTCTTGCCCATTGTGGGTCCTGTACTGAGTATGATACTCTTTTCTCTATTGGAGTAGGTACTACGAGACTGGAAGTATCCGGCCAGGCGTGATTGGTGGTTCCAAGCCTAAGGTGGCAACACCCAAAGTTGTAGAGAAGATCGGGGACTACAAGCGGCAGAACCCTACAATGTTTGCCTGGGAGATCCGAGACCGGCTGCTGGCAGAGGGCGTCTGTGACAACGACACTGTGCCGAGTGTCAGCTCAATCAACAGGTAAGTGGCAGCAGTACAACTTCCATGGCAAATGTATACAGTTCCAGGTACCAAAGACAGAGCCCAACCCTTGCAGCATGCGCAAACACGGGCCACGCAGAGATCTAACTAATAGTTCATGTGCAAACACCTTGACAATCTGCTCTGCTAGTGCAAAAAACAGAGCAACCACTAACAGCATGTTCAAACCCAAATAAACCTATTGGCGCATGCTCCAACCCAGTTGACAACATCCTGGCACGTACAAACATAGAAATCAACCACTGGCCTCATCTACACACACATAACAACCTCGCATGGCACATGAAAACATGGATCGGTCTTTCACAGCTTGTACAGAAACAACCTAACCAATTGCAGTACCTGCAAACACAGGTCAACCCCAACGACCAATCCCTCACAGCACACGCAACCATAGACCAACCCGTCACCCATGAAAGAACGCGGGTCTCCTTATGAGTGTTCAAGCAAACCCTCATCAGCCTGTTAGCTCATGCAAAAAGACAGCTCACTTCCTCAGCTCATGCAAAAACACAGCTCACTTACTCACAACACATGCGCACATGCAAAGATAAGCTAACCCCTCATCTCATGCAAAAACACAGCTCACTTCCTCATCTCATGCAAAAACACAGCTCACTTACTCACAACACATGCGCACATACCCCAGCCTCATACTGTGCACGAAACGATAAATTAACCGCTCACCTCATGCAAACACACAGATCTATTCCCCACAACACATTCGAAAGTACATATCAACCACTCACAAGACCCGCAAGGAGGGAGACACCCCCCCCCCCAAGAACACAACCATGAAAGCATGCAGCAACGTTCTTCATACTTTATGATGAAAGGTTCTTTCCTCCTCTGTTTTCACCCTCAGGATTATTCGCACCAAGGTTCAGCAGCCCTTTAACCTGCCCATGGATACCTGTGTGGGCCCCAAGGGCCTCAGCCCTGGGCACAACCTTAGTAAGTAGCCCTTCTCTTGAGTTGCTTTTGTGTCTAAGCACTGTAAGGACTTGTGTTTCAGGGCCGGGGAACACTTAATTGGTGACAGTGTGTTTCTGATGAAGTGTGCCTGGCAACAATATGTTTACTCAAGGGGGGCTTGGCATATAGAAAAGTTTGAATACCACTGTGTTAGTGGGATGAGTAATTGTGATGGGTGTAACCAAAATGTCAGGAAACAATATTTATATGAGGGGTGGTCTAAGAAACAAAGGTAGATTTAGAACCTTTATTAAAAAAAAAGGTGTGGGCAATGCATTGTCACAAAGTAATTGGGAAACGTCACCATAGATGGTGAGTACAGTTCCAGAAAAGTGTTTTTGCTACTTTTTACCCGAGCCTTTACAACCATCCAGGATTGAGAACCAATAAAAGAGAATTCATCTCAGTTCAGGGCAGAATCACAAACACACAAGGGATACATCTCCCTGGCAGTTCCTCCCACCCCGTTCCCCAATGTGGGTCTCCCTAAATGACTCATAAAACTCTGACATGAATTTTTAAGTCTTGTGTCAGTCTCGGATCCGAATGTTTTTTCCATATCAAAAAATCTTTTTCAAGTTTTTATTTTCCTGACCCCAGTGAGTGATCACCAACCAGTGTGGCGCAATCTGCCAGGTAAGAGTCTCCAGTGATAGCGATGGATTGTCCATCCACCCGAAGGGTCAGGTTGTTAGTGCCCCTCTCTGAGATTCTACCCAGCGTCTTCTTACAAAGGGCCTGCATTAAGTCAACTTATCAAGTTCACTGCTCTCTGTCAATCCCCCACACATTGGCTTTTGGTTCAGCAATATTTCCAGGTCTCTCCCTGCAGTCACTCTCAGGTTTTGGCAACAGGTTTTCATGCCAACTGCAATACAGCCTGGTGGCTGTCCTCTCCGTTAAGCCAATTATGGGTGGCATGGTGGATGTAGCTCCAGCACTCTCACTGCGAGTCGTTGCTTCCTCCAGAGGAGAGGTGGGCAGGAAGGTTCTATAGGTGCCTACCCCGTCTGTGGTTCTCCCCCTTGTCTCAGGGACCTGGACATAGAGCTGGACCACCCAATCGGACTCTCCTCCCTGCCGGTGTGATGCTCACTCAATCCTTTCAGGCCTGTCACTGTGTCTAGCATCTCGCCGGCCCTATACTATCTTCACAACTATCCTCTTTGGTGTTCTGCCAGCTACACTGTCCTCCTCCCCTATTCCCAGACAACTGGCAGGCTTCTTTTGCCTCTTGCCCTCTCGGGCACTGTCCCTATGCCTCCAAGAGAGATCTAGGCTGGCCACTTGCCCACGTCTCCAAAAACGTCACCTTTCATCTTCCCTGCTCACCCCACCTCTCCTCTATCCTTTGCTCTTATGACTTCTCACACTTCACCACAACCGCCTGAGAAGCTCCAACCCCTCCTGCCGCTCCTTCTCATCAGCTTGCACCTTCACCTACTCCAACCTCTCCTGCTCCGCCACCTCCTACTGCACCATCAACACCTCCAACTCCTCCTGCTTCAACACGCCCTTCTCCTGCTCTTCACATCGCTCCTCCTCTGTGCTCCTTGTTTCCCTGCTGCTCCAGTCTCCCACGCTACTACTACTCTGCTTATTCGCTCTTTTAAACATCCTTGTTTCAGCCCCATTGGCCAAGTCTTCCCCGACACGCTGCACCAGAGCCTCCTCATTGTTTGCCTTCAGTGATTGCTTGGGGCAAGTGGGTATTGTGGATCCAGGTTCGTTGGGCTTATTTTCCAAGACTTACCAGGAACCACAGGCCAAGCCATATGGACCGCCATATTTGTTTTAGAGACTTTGAGCATTTGGGGAAAAGAGCACATGCTGGGTCCTGGAAGCAGAGCCAGCAGGATCTCGTGCTTTTCCACATCTGTCCTGTCTGTCAGACTATATGCCGCAAGCATGTTCCTAGGTGACCCTGAAACGATGAATTTCATATTGTTGGAACCGTGGTTGTAATACCGTTGGACCATGCTTAAATGGCTGACAGGGCTAAAGATACATGTTCTATGACAAACTCCTAAAAGGACAGCACTCTCAATGTGATGATACCCTACAACCTCCCCTCACCCCCAACTCCCAGTGCTGTGGGGGGGACCGAGGATCCTTCCCATATTTCTCCTGGTTCCGATACCATGTGGCCCGGCCACCTGAGTGGTCCCCACTTACACCCTAAGGGTCAGGTTGGGTATATTGCCACAGTATTTAGAAGAGGCATGGCTTCCAGTGCCCCAGACAGTGCCACACTGCGACTGGCCAATGGTTGGAACTATTACACCAGTGTCTTCCTTGACAGCATACACTTCTAAAGGAACAATCCTCAGTCCCACCTACTCAAATACCCATCTCTGAGTGTGAGTTTATATCTGTGACTGTCGTGATTGCGACTCAATTCTGCCTTTATACCCCAGAAGGAGAGGGTGTGTGGGGGCAGAGAAGGGTATAAAACAGAGATTTCACTGGGTAACACCTTGCTTCACGGTTTAATTAAAGCTTTTTCTGTTTCCCCAAAGTCCCCAGTTCAGCCGTCACCCCTCCAGAGTCCCCACAGTCTGACTCTTTGGGATCAACCTACTCCATCAATGGGCTCCTCGGCATCGTCCCAGCATCCGGCGATGGCAAACGCAAGATGGACGACAGTGAGTCTGGGGGCTTGGGGTCAATTCATGAGGGAAGGATGAATGTGGGGCGTGGGGGATATTTCATTTAGTGTTTTTGTATCTAGTATTCTCAGGGGTGGACAGCCTTGTTTGAGTATTTTGGACAATATAACATAACATAACATTTCACAGAGAGATTCTGCCTGTAAAAGGTGGGTAACTTTGGAGAAGTCAAATGTTAAGTAAAGCTTCAGGTCTGACTGACCCATCTCCAGGCTTACAGGCCTTGCGGTTGCACTTACCTGCCCCAGTGTCTCCCAATTTCTGTCAAGGACTGAACGGACAAGAGAATGCACCATCAATAAAACACTCATCTACTTCCATTTAACCCTTGAAAAATAGCCAGTCACCATATCTTCGGCCTTCATAGTTCCGGTTCCTGTTTAAAGTGGAGCCCAACGTCGTAGCTATCAAATTGTTCAGTGCCTTAAATGGCGCCCCAAGGTTTTGCAGCTCCTTGCCCACTCACCACTTACCTCTTCTTCTAAAATCCCCATTCCTTATCGTGCCTCGTAGGTAAAAGCCCACTCCAATCCCACAAGACCACTGGTGGCCCATCAGAGCTTACCTCTATGGCTGCCTGCACTATCGTGCTTGCCATGGTAACCTCGAAGACCTGAATTCTTGAACACAATCTCTCCCCATTCTCCACTTTACGTCCAGTTATTCCCACCTGCCTCGGCCCCCACTGTTTGTTGAGACTAGGTATCACTCACTGCAGGGCCTCTTCCTCGCCCCATGCACAGCCATGCAAATCCCATGTTTTGCGTTCCCCTCACCCCTTGAAAATGCAGATGATGCCACGACTGCCAAGCTCCCCTCTTCCCGCTTCCTATTACTCTAACAGTTTCTTAGTAACGCAAAGTTACCCCCAAATTGCTATATGTTATACTTCTGTGATGTAATCTCCAAAGCTAATTGCTCTCCCTACTTTCTGCACAGCACATTGTCAACTCATTATGTAATTGAACTGAGTATAAAAAAACACTAACATAAATAGGTGTTCTGTTGATTCTTATATTTACAGACATGATCTATCATTAATACCTGAAAAGTCATCCGACGCCCTTTGGGGCTTTGTTCACACTATATAAAACTGCATAATATAAATAAATAAATAAATAAATAAATAAAAACACGTCTCCAAGCCCTACTTCGGAGCCTTCATACTATTTGAATAATGTTGGTAATGTTCTAAGGACATCAAATTGGTATCCCAGGGTGAGACACTAGGAGTGAGGTTGGTAAAATAACATCTACAAGGAGACTGAAGCACTCCCCCTTACCTGACAATCATCAACAGCTCCCTAGCTCAAGGCACCTTCCCCTCCACCCTCAAGACCGGACAAATCCTCCCGCTTCTTAAGAAACCAACACTGGACCCTGACGTACTCAACAACTACTGCCCCCCTACCCACCTACCCTTTCTAGGTAAGATCCTTGAGAAACAAGTAGCCACACAACTCCTCCAACACATCAAACCCAATAACCTCGTCCAGTCCTCACAATCTGGTTTCAGACACAGATGCAGCACAGAAATGGCTACCATCAAAGTGATTGACGATGCCCTTAAAAATCCTCGATGATGGCCATCCTTGACTCCTAGTTCTCCTTGACCTCTCAGCAGCATTTGAAACAGTAGACCACCAGACACTCACCGACAATGTACATTGCTGCATGGGGATCAGCAAGATCATCCTCAGCTGGTGCAAATCATACCTTAGGAAACCGCCAACAGTTTATACAAATGGATTCTTCCAAATCACCAACTGTACCCATCACCTGTGGAGTCCCACAAGGATCTATCCTGTCCCCTGTGATCTTCAATCTTTTCATTGAACCATTCAGAACCCTTATCCCTCCACAAAACGTCCCATGTCCACCAATATGCAGATGGCACACAGATCTACCTCAAGATATACTCCATCGAAGACATCCACAGTCTCAAGACCTGCCTCACATCGATCCACTCCTGGATATCTAATGCTTACCAGAAACTCAACCCATCCAGGATTGAATTCCTACTGCGGACCAACAACACAGAACACCCTGACATCCAGACCTGGCTCTCCGCTATGAACCTCAAGGGATTCACACCCAAGCGGGCCCCCTGTGCCAAGTCCCTTGGGTTCAACGTAGACAGACACGTCATGTTCAAAAAGCACATAGCAAGGAAAACACAAACGGCCTGGTTCTAACTTTCTCTCCTGCGGAAAATAAAGCCCTTCATCCCAGAAAACAACTTCAGATCTGCTGTCTAAGCCTTGGTCCTTTCCCACCTGGATGGTGGCAATGCCCTTTTGGAAGGCCTTCCCCCAACTACCCTGGCACCCCTGACATGTGCCATGTATGCTGCAGCAAGAATCATTAATGGACTCCGCAAATTTGACCACATCACCTGACCCTCATCGAACTGCACTGGCTCCCACTTCAAGCCTGTATCATCTTCAAATCCTGTTGCATCATCAACAAGGCTATCATCATGAAGGTCCCAAGCTACCTCACTGAGAAACTCAGCATCTCCAGGGACCTGCAGTCCAGTTTCCAGTTAGGAAATGGCAGAATTGAATGACGACAGTGCAGGAAGGAAAGAACCAGAAGTCAGGCGTTCTCTGTCTACGCACCAAGACTCTGGAACCGCCTCCCCGTCAACATCAGACTTGCCCCATCATTTCCACAGATTAGGAAAGGGCTCAAGACCTTTGCTCTTCAATGAATGTCTCGTCCTTAACGCCTAAATCCACATATCCTGCATCCAAACCCTACCTGAGACTCATTGTGCTGCTCCCCACTGTCTTTCCCCCATGCTGCCAATTGCCCACCCTCCCCAGTTAGCTCCTTGCTCCTTTTTTTCTCTGCTTTGTGTTCTTCCGCTATGATTGTAAAATGTTCTGTTGCTTCTCGAAGATAGGTCAGTGCACAATAAATACCCTAATAATAATAAAAATAATAATAATAATAATAACGTAAGGGAAATACACTCTGGAAGATGGTAGACTGGCACATACGTTCCTTTGGCACAGGGGGGAGAGGGCCGCTGCACAACATCACAATAGATATGAGATTGGTTCAATATCAGGAAGGGGGCCAGCATTGGGCATGCAAGTATAGGACAGAGAGAACTTTGTGCTAGGGGCAAGCTGGAAGACCGAATGCCTGGAAAAGCTGACCACATCTTCTGGGAGACAGACACCACCCACTTGGGCAGCAAGTCTGCATGTCCAGGAAAAAAGGTCCTGTCTTTCCTGGGAACATGTGTCTACCATACTGGGAAAGTTCCTTCTGTGGAGAGGCCTCTGTCCTCCTGGGAAGAGGTCCCTGATCCCCTTCAGAAGCAAGTATTACCCACCAGGGAAGTTTGGATCTCCCCTCCTTGTATGAGGGTCCAGCCTGTCCTGGGAGCCAAACCACTCCATTTATGGGATGGAGGGCCCACCAGTTTAGGGAAGCGTGCCCTACACATCATGTGAAGCAGGCCATATTTAACCTGGGAATTAGCCTCCACTCTTTATGTAGAGAATGCTCTGTTCATCCCAAGGAAAAAACCCTAATCCTTTGGGGAAACAAATCCCATCCTTCTTGGTAAGTAGATATCAGCATCCCTTTTTAGAAGGCCCAAGCCCGCCTGGAAATGATCCCTCACCCCGTCTGGAAAGCAAGTTCTGACTGTCCTGGTAAGCAGACACTGTCCTGGTAAGCAGACATCAAGACCACTTGCCCTCCACTGCTCAAGGTTTTCACATCCTTCCTGGGAGCAAAGACCGCCCTCTCCTTTGAATGAGATGCCATCTGTCCTGGAATCCAGGCCCGCCCACTTTAGGGAAGTAAAACCTCCGTTCCCGAATGCAGCCCCCACCTGTTCTCTGACACAAGTTCCACCCATCCATCGTCCTTTAACATGAACCTTAATTTGCTTCATATTCTAAGAACTTAACAGAATCTTTTGATCTTGTCTTCAGGTGACCAGGACAGCTGCCGACTCAGCCTCGACTCACAGGGAAGCAGTGGTGTCCCTCGGAAACACCTGCGTACGGACTCCTTCAACCAGCACCATCTGGATGCCATGGAGTGTCCCTTTGAGAGACAGCACTATCCCGAATCCTATGTTTCTCCCAGCCACGGAAAAGGAGAGCAAGTAAGTCAGGGGCACAGTACAGTGTGGTGGGCTCTAGAATTGGCTAGCCCTCATCACTGGGCACAGTCTGATGATGCTGGCTCTGCACTTTCACAATAGACATGGCTGCCATATGCATGAAGCTTGGGCTTGTTCCGGGGTCAGCAATGTGCAGCTTGCCAGATATTTTGGCCCAAGCTTTTCAATAGGAAGCTCAACTTTCAAAGCAGATGTCTGAGCCATTCAAGGGGAGATGTGTGTCTTTCAAAAGGAAGCTTTACCAATCCATAACTAATAATTATCATAGTGAGTTAAAGATTGGGCTATCCCATGGTAAATATGAACTTTCCAAGAGGAAAGCTTGAAGAGAGTCCAGATCTACCTTGAGTCATCCAAAGAAAGTCTTATCTGTCCAAAGGAAATGTTAACAGTTCCATTAGTAGCTTTGGCAATCTAAATAGAAGGTCTTGTCAATCAAGCAGAAACTCAAGCCATCCGATGGAAGAACAGTGTCCAGAGGAACTTTGAGCCATTTCAATCAGAATCAATCTGTCCTAAGATGAAGGAGCGAACCATTTGGGGTCTCACCTAAGCCTGTCCTGGGACAGCATGAGTCACTTAAGAGAAAGTTGTTTGCATCCGAAGAAAAGCTGGAGCCATCCAAGAAGAAGCTTGAGCTAATCAAGGAAAAGCTTGAGCCATCCAAGGAGAAGCTTGAGCTTATCAGGGAATAGCTTGAGCCATCCAAGGAGAAGCTTGGTCCAATCAAGGAAAAGCTTGAGCCATCCACGGAGAAGCTTGTGCTAATAAAGGAAAAGCTTGAGCAATCCAAGGAGAAGCTTGAGCTGCCAAGGAGAAACATTTTTAAGTTAGAGAAAGCTTGAGCTTTGGAGACAATGGTTGTGACTTAGGAAAGAAGCAGAGGACGTCCCGTAGGTACGCCATCATTCTTATAAGAATTGTTTATTTAATTATCGCTTTAGAGAGCTGCAGTTAGCATTGCAAGGGCTCATCAGAAAAATACTCTCTCTTGTCTCATGTTAATGGCACACGTTTCTGAGGGACTGTTGGAGAATTCCTCTACTAAATTCTGAAAAGATAAAGCAAGTACCTCCTAAAGAATGGTATTCGCTGATAAACGTGGAGGCTGGATCTAAGGGAACTTTTATGGATTACAATAAGGAATGTGCTTGAGCAGAATGCATGCTCAGCGGATCTGAATGAGTGGCCATTGGCATACTCACCGGATTCACTGAACACCTGACGCGTGACCGTTCTCAGGGTCTACCTGTGAGTTGGCACATCATCAAGGAGGGGGGAGACAGATTTACTAACCTGGCAGAGCTTTGGTACTAACTAGTTGCCTCTTTAATTCAAAAAGGGAGAAGCCTAATGGCTGCTGCCCGCCCGCCCTAGTATCACAGTAAATCGAGTTATGCCAGTCTGGATAGCAACATGTATCAAGAATCAGATAGGAAAATCACAATCTCTGGTGATCTCCATGTTATGTTTATCTGCTTTTGCACTGCATCATATCAGCACTCTGGTCATTTCAGAAGATCTGGCCTAAAGTAGCGTACTGAGCCCCTGCCAGGGGTAGCCATACCATGGGCGGGAACGAGGGCGGGGGGATGCCAGGGGCGGTAGGGAGTGAATGTTTTGTGATAGCAAATGGATAACCACAGTCCAGGGGTAAGGGATAAGGGTAAGGGATAACCACCACACAAGGTAAGGGATGCTCTCCTGGTCAGGCCAGTGGGTGCCTCCACCCGCTTCAAAATAGGGCCCGTGGAGGGAAGTACATAGGAATGTCTCACTGCAATGCAAAGCGGAAACTCACTCTTTGATTCTGTCTCGCTTGGGGCCAGGGTTATTAAAGTCCACATCCTTTAATCAAGAGAGTATATCCCGCAACGCCAGCGACAGAATATGTGGAGTCCAGGAGCATCACGGTTGAGAGTCTGACAAAGGGCCAGCTCCATGGAAGACCCCCACGCCCCTTCTGTCTCCTTAACTGTATATTGCTAGCCTGGCACCTGACTGGCTCTCTCCCAGCTCTGCCAGCCAGACAGAGGCAAGTTTGGCAAGTGACTGACTCTTTCTCAGCAAAATCAGATTCACGGGATTGCCAGGAAGTGGCCCAGTGTCCCCCGTGGAAGGTCATTGCGCCATCGAACCATGCCTAACCTGATCCATTGCTCGTGGTCACTTATCCCGGCACACCCCTCTCCTCCCCCCACCATCACCACCTCTCCCCATCGCAGCCACTCAGATCTTGGCCCTCTTAGGAGCTCTACTCATCACCCTTCAGAAATGATACAACACGATTGCTCTTCTTGGACGCCTGAGCGTTTTATGATTTTACATTTCTTTTGTTTGCTTCCAGGGTCTCTACCCCCTACCTCTCATCAACAGTGCAATGGATGATGGGAAATCAACTCTCACCCCTTCCAGCACCCCCCTTGGGCGAAACCTGTCTGCACATCAGGCCTACGCAGCTGTATCAGGTAGGATGATTGGGGCACTGGAGAAAAAAAAAAGCAAATATGTCAAATGTTGCCTGTTAAGTACACGCCACAAAGGGAATTGTCCCCAGGCACTAACATAGCAGCTGCCAGTAGTAGACTCGTCATTTGTTATCCTTGTGTCATCTCCTGATGATGAGGCGTTGATGTGGCCCAGGTACGACTCAGGTCTGCACCATTCCCACTTAAACACACTTCTCTGCAGAAAGTGCATCCACTCATTGAGCTATTTTACAAACTTTCATCTTCAGACCTGCAAGGCATAGGGATCTCTCTCTAGCAGGCGCATTAACCTACTGAGATGTCTTGCTGGATCTGAAACCTGCAGTATGTAGTTTGTACACACATTTCTGCAGCAGGTGCTGTAACCCATTGAGCTCTCTGACTGTGTTGGAATTCCTGGCCTAGAGGTTACACACGGATCACTGCTACAGGCCGTATAACTACAGGTTTGGGCACTGCCCATGGAACAGGCTCAGCGTGGAAATCAGCCATCCTGTCACTACCCCTTCGCTTCCAGGGCCATCTATCCTACATTGTCGGGTTTCAAGAAGGGGGTGGGCTTATCTAGGCACCTACTCACCTCACCGGTTTTATTCAATCTGAATACACCTCAAGACAATGACATGCAAACTCCGTGCAAGGTCATTTCACTGAAAATACAGTCACTCACATTGAAGTGATGACAATTTAACGCAACGGACTGCATTTTAAACAATTAAAACCAGTAAGGTTAAGGTCATAGAAATGGGAAAATGCGTAGAAATAAAACATGAAAAAAGCAAAGAATGGTTAAGTAAAACACGGTGGAAATGGGTGGTCTGGGTAAAAGTGCTAAGGGCGGACAGCAGGCCCCGCCCCCAGGTAATCATTAGTAAAGGAAGCAGTGCTACTAAAAACATTAGAAGACATGTCAAAAGAACAACTATTCGACGAGATGTATACAAGTGCAGTGTGATCCTCTAGGGGTGGGTTTCACGCACTCGCTGCTGCCTCTAGTGGTGGAAGGGAGTGTGGTGCCATATGCATAGAATCTATGTCCTTTGCTTTCTCTGATGGGGTAAGAGTGCGCTTTCTGCCTGCCTTGTCAGAGATGATGTTTATTCCGCAAACTCATCTTGTAAATTACCATCATCCATTGCAACTACTCATTTCACCACTCCTCAGTTCCCCACTGTCACCAACCACTCCCTCGCTCCCCACCTCAAGCACTCACCTTCCACCTCAACCCACCCACAACTTATCACTGCAACCCTCCGTTACCAACCACCTCTGCTCTGCACTGAAAATCAACACATCCAGCCAATGTTCACCAGTGCAAACCTCTACTTATTTATTTATTTGTACATTTATAAAGCGCACTAAGCCCGAGGGCATCAAGGCGATGTTACAGAGCAGGTTACTAAAGTAGTATGACAGCATTAGATATATGGAAATAGTCCCTGCATGTGCTTTAAGTGATACGCCAGGTTTTCAGCAGCTTGTGGAAGGTCCAGTATGAGTGTTCTACTCTCAGGGTGGGTGGTAGTGCACTCCAGAGTTTCACTGCAATGACTGGGAAGCTGAATCCGCCCACCCTGGCCTGTTTAAACTTTGGCAGTATAAGCCGGTTGGCTTAAGCACTTCTGGTTGGTCTAGTTGGCTGGGCTTTGGTGATTTTTTGGGAGAGGTAGGGGGCAATGTTAGAAAGACACCTGTGGGTGATTGATAGGGATGTTGAAGGCTGCATGGAGAGCATTATTTTGGACGACTTGCAATTTATTGATGTTATATTTTAAGGTGCCTGCAAATAGAACGTTGCAGTAGTCAAGTCCGGAGCCAATGATGGCTCTGGCAATGGTGAGGCAGCTATTGGCAGACAGGAAGGGTCCGCAGGCATTGATAAGTTTGGTGGTATGGACAGCAGAGGATGAGAGAGCATTGACTTGTCATGTGAGAGCGAGGGAGGCATCTAGGTAAACTCCCTGTGTCTTCACAGTCTGGGAGACCAGAATCGTGATTCCATCAATGGTGAAGTCAGCGTATTGGTAGATACGTTTTTTTTAGCACTGCTGGAGAGCCCACAAGGTGGATTTCAGTGTTCCTGTCATTGAGACAGAGAAAGTGCGTGGCCATCCATGCCTGGATGGTCTGGTAGACGCGTTTAGTTTCACAGAGTCTTGTTGGTAGATGTCAAAAGGGGGAAGAATTTGGGTCTCATTGGCATAGTTAGTGCAGGAGGTCCCTTTCAGTCTAAGAGGTCAAAGTGTGGTTTAGTAAAGAGGTTGTAGAGGGTTGTGGAAATGCACAACCCTTGGGGAACACCACAGGAGATGGGTGCTGGGGGAGAGCTTGCATTTTCTGCAAAGACTCTGATTGCTCTGTCCTCCAGGAAGGAGGAAATCCAAAAGGTTGCTTTTGGCGGGAAATTGGCGGTCGTTGGCATAGTCTCTTGTGGTCAACCAAGTCAAAAGCTGCCGAGAAGTCAAGGAGTTAACAAAGGAGGTCCTGGGTGTCCCTCTGCCAGACATTAGTCCTGGTTACGAGAGACTTACCCAGAGTCTTTAGCTCACTATCTTTCACAGAGAAGAAATATCGCAAACATATCAGTCTTTGTCCTGCCCTGGGGCAGTCCAGCACCGAAATGCTAGGCAATTCTCCTCTGAAGGAGAGTACCAACAGCATCCCCAGACACGTGTTTCGGTCTGTTGGACCTCATCAGTAGGGAGGAGCTGTGCCTCTCTAAGAATAGTGAGCAAGGTGTCCACGTCTGGATTCCCCTAGTAATTTAGGGTGGGACCCAAAGTTACTTAAATATGCAAATTAAAAGGGGGGTCCTGGGAGTCCCTCTGCCAGACATTAGTCCTGGTTACGAGAGACTTACCCAGAGTCTTTAGCTCACTATCCTTCACAGAGAATAAATATCCCAAACATATCAGTCTTTGTCCTGCCTTGAGGCAGTCCAGCACCGAAATGCTAGGCAATTCTCCTCTGAACGAGAGTACCAATAGCATCCCCAGACACGTGTTTCGGTCTGGTTGGACCTCATCAGTAGGGAGGAGCTGTGCCTCTCTAAGTATAGTGAGCAAGGAGTCCACGTCTGGATTCCCCTAGTAACTTAGGGTGAGACCCAAAGTTACTTAAATATGCAAATTAACAACAGGGGTCCTGGGAGTCCCTCTGCCAGACATTAGTCCTGGTTACGAGAGACTTACCCAGAGTCTTTAGCTCACTATCTTCCACAGAGAAGAAATATCCCAAACGTATCAGTCTTTGTCCTGCCCTGGGGCAGTCCAGCACCGAAATGCTAGGCAATTCTCCTCTGAAGGAGAGTACCAACAGCATCCCCAGACACGTGTTTCGGTCTGGTTGGACCTCATCAGTAGGGAGGAGCTGTGCCTCTCTAAGAGAGGTCAAGGAGTAGCAAGAGCGCCAGTTTCCCAGCGTCCATAGTTTCATCAAGCTGATTCTTCAAGTCAAGCAAGGCAGATGCTGTGCCCAGATTGACGGATGACTAGGATGTAGCTAGTCTCCAGGTAATGATGGATTTGAATGTAGGCTGCTCTATCCAAAATCTTAAGGAGAAAAGGGACTGTAGTGATCGCTCAGTAGATTGTGGGGATGGTAGGGTATAGGGAGTATTCATGCTTCTTTAAGACTGGTGGGCACCCTACATGAGGTGAAGGAGGCGTTGATAAATATGATGATGAAGAGGACCAGGGCTTCTGCACAGTCCTTGACCACCACATCTGGAGGGTTTCAGGCCCTTCAAAATGGATGTGAAATCATCTTCTGAGACAGTATCAAAGGAGAAAGGGCAGTGGTCTTGCATGGCCTTTGAGGCCAGAGAGGTAAGGGCGAAGGGGGTTGTGCGTTTGCACTAGTGGTTACTTGTTTGCATTGGAGTTTTCCATGGAACATTGCTATTTTGTCAAAGAGGGTGATTTGAATCTGAGTGCACCGGGTCTCGTCTTTCAGAAAGTCGATAGTGGGAAAGGGGTGAGGGCTCTTCAAGTTCTCTCAGTATTGTAAAGATCTCATGTGAGTTGGACTTGGCATTGGCAATTCTGGTATTGTAGGTGGTAGTTTTGGCCTGTATGATAGCTAGATTGTACGTTTTTGGCAGCAAAGATGATGTCGTGTATTTCTGATGGGGTTCTTCTCCGTTGGACCTCAGCCTCATGTTTTTTTGCATGATGAGCTAGGAGGTCTGAAGTAAACCATGAGTTGATGTGTGTGGTGGGTTTGGTTTTGCAGGGTGCAAGGGGGGTGATGGTGTCAACAGTACGCACAATAGTATTGGAGTAAAGATTGGCAAGGGTATATGGGTCAGAGTGAGTGCAGTAATTGCGGTTATTGTAGTGTGACAAGCAAGGTCAGGATTCGGCCTTTGCCAAGGTTGCGTGAGCAACGAGCAATTGTGGGTGGCATAGGAAGGGTGGTGCGAGTAGGTAGGCTATTGAAAGATATTGTAAACAAGATAACACAGTGGTCAGTCCAGGGGCAGGGAAGATTATTGAAGACGGTGACCTGGCAGTTGAGGTCAACTAGCCAATCCAGGGTGCGACCTTTAGAGTGAGTTGGTGCTGACATACATTGTTTGAATCCTATGGCGAAGAATACAGAGCTAGCATTGCTATCTGCCAAGTCATTAAGGCCTAGGTTGAGGTCTCTGAGGAGGATAGTTTGAGAGGTAGGTTTGATGCTTGTGCTAAGCAAATGGAGGAGGTCCTCCTGAAATGATTGAAGTGGGCCTGGTGGGCGATAGATAACGTGCAGGGTAATGGTGGCAGTGCAAAATAGTGGAAGTTTAATGGAGAGTAGGTCACAATTCTGAGGCTGAGTTGAGCTGATTTGTCTCACAGAGAGGGTGTCTCTGACTATCAGGGTGACCCCTACGCCTCTGGAGTCCAGTCTACCATTGTGGAAGATGAAGTAGCTGTGGGGGTAAAACAATGGACAGGGCTGGTCCAGCGGTACAGTGTAGCCAGAGCTGACAGGTATATCCAGATTATTGGCTACGATGAGGTCATGGATGTCTAGACGGTGTGAAAGATAGATCTTGTGTTGACCAGTGCTCAATTCAGTGGGGGAGCTGGCGTGTTGGGCCAGGAGGCAAAGGGCTACTAATACTCACAATAGCCAATCTGATAAAGACAGCCCTGCGGTGGTGATCAACACCCCGAACCACTAATCATCACAGCCCTCCACTATAATCACCACAACACATCTCAATGGATAGCCACAGCCACCCACTATGGTTCATGATAGTCCTTCACCACTGATGAGCTCAGCCTAAACATGATTACCTATTCACACCATACACAAGTAATCATAACATACTTGCACTACTAACCATAGCTTTCACCACAGATGACCACAGCATGCCACTGCTGAGCACCACAGCCCATCACTCTTGACTGCCTAAGCACTGTAATGATGATCACCATCGTCCACTACTAATCAGCAAGACCTTCTTCCATTGACAGCCACAGCCTACCAACAAACGTAGCCTCGGCCAAACAAGCCCACAGCCCCTCCACCATGATGACCAGTTTTAGCCCCTTCTCTAAACATGGTTGAAGCCCCTCAGCCATACATAGCCGTAGCCCCTCCACCTAAGTGGCTGCTGATGTGTATGTTCATTGTGTGTAAAACCATCCTTCTCATTCCATCTCTTTCCATCCCAACCCTCTTCCTCCCCCTTTCAACAGATCCACAATCATCCTTCTTCATAAAGCAAGAATCACCAGACTGCCGCGCATCTAGTTCCACCCCACCCTCCTTATGTAGCCCTGCCTTCTCGGACTTGCAGCCAACCAGCATAGGAGGCCATGGGACGAGCTCCACCCCTGCTTTCAGCGCCTTCTCCCACGGGGCCTCCATGTACGGCCAGTTCACGAGTCAGCCAATGATCTCAGGTATGGATCCGGGAATGACATGCAATGGAGCTTCATGGGGGGGGGGATTGAGGCTGCAGGATCAGGGAAGCGCAGCGAGTCCTTGGACCATAAGAGGTTAGTAGTACGTCTTGGAGTGTGGGGCCCATTAGGCTCTAGTGCTGCAGACGCCATCTCGGGGTCAGTAAGCTTGAGGTTCTGGAGGCTGCAGTACTGGTGAGCTTGGCTCGGTGTCAGTGCGGGATCTACGTTACAATACCGACTGCGAAAAGCTTGAGTTACAAAATTGCGAAGCCCGCTTGGCGGCACTTTGTGACTCGAGCTTTTCGTATTTAGGTTGTTCGTCCCCCGCTTACCCTTTAATGTATGCAGGGGACACCCCCGCAACTCCTCAAGCCCATAATGCCGAACTAGGGGAGCAGGGGACACCTGTCAGAGTGTGGGGAACCTTAAGGCCATAGCACGGGGAGAGTTATGCACGCTGTCGGTGAGCATGGGGTGCATGAAGTCATAGCAGGGGAGAACTTGGCTTGATGTCAATCAGTTTGGGGATTCCAGGAGATTGTTCTAGTCGGAGATCTCATTCCGTCTTGATGCCAGTGATTCATCACACAGTGAGTGCAGTGCAATTGGCGCTCAGTTTTTAAGAGAGTGTAGGGTTCTTGCGGTCAAGGTAATAGTCACTCTCAGTTTTGTGTCATGAGTGTAGGGTTCTTGAGGTTGGAGTACTAGGAGCACTCAGTTTGCAGTCACTGAGTGCAGGGCTCATGAGGCTGCAGCGCAGGGCACTCTCAGTTCAGTGTCAGTGAGTGCAGGGCCCATGAGGCTGTAATACTGGGAGCGCTCAGTTTGGGGTTACTGAGTGTCGGGTCCATGAGTCTGCAGTACACGGATAGCTCTGTTTTATGTCAGTGAGTGTAGGGCTCCTGAGGCTGCAGGACTAGTCACACTCAATATAGTGCCAGTGTGTGTGTGTCCCCTGAGTCTGCAATACTAGGAGGGTTAGCTTGAGTGTAGGCTTATTGATGCAGAGCTCAGCTTGGTGTCAGTGAGTGTGTGGCTCCCGGGAGTCTGCAGCACCTGCAGGGCTAGCTCAGTTGAGTCATTGAGTGCAGGCCTCTTGAGGCGGGCTCAGTTTGGTGTCAGTGGGTGTGTGGGTCCCGGGAGTCTGCAGCACCTGGAGGGCTAGCTCAGTTTTGTTATTGAGTGTAGGCCTCTTGAGGCAGAGCTCAGCTTGGTGTCAGTGGGTGTGTGGGTCCCACGAGTCTGCAGCACCTGCAGGGCTAGCTCGGGTTTGTCCTTGAGTGCAGGCCTCTTGAGGCGGGCTCAGCTTGGTGTCAGTGGGTGTGTGGGTGCCACGGGTCTGCAGCACCTGGCAGGCTAGCTCGGTTTTGTCATTGAGTGTATCCCGCTTGAGGCAGGCTCGGCTTGGTGTCAGTGGGTGTGTGGGTCCCACGAGTCTGCAGCACCTGCAGGGCTAGCTCAGTTGTGTCATTGAGTGCAGGCCTCTTGGGGCAGGCTCAGCTTGGTGTCAGCAGAGGCCACATCACTTGACTTGTGTCTGTGGTGGATTGTGCATAGCTAGAAATAGAAGAATGTAGGGGTCTGCCTCGTGCTCGTGGCAATCTGTACTTTTGAAATACCTGGTTAATCAGATAGCCCTTCGACTAGAGCCAGCCTGGGCCGCACCCCCTCCTCGCTGCTAGTCCATGGCGGAGCTCCCCTGCCCCCTCCTCTCTGCCAGCCTAAGATCACTAGACCGGCTAAGGGTATTGTTTCACCACCGCTTTAAAACTGTCACCGCCCAGTCACCTTCTTCCTCCTGCATGCTTCAATTTCACGCTTCTAAGCACAGCCTGGGGTCCTGCGACTGACATTTAATGGCTCCGAGGCAGGCACCAGCTCGCCCAGTCCTCAGAGACCACAGCGGTCTGAGACAGCAGAGCTAACGCTCGGGATACATAAGATAGCTCAGGGGCAGCGTGTTAGTCTTGGAAGCAATCCAACACAAAGCAACACGGGTTCGAATCCCGGTCCTGTGCTTAGAGACTGGTCTCTGGGTCAAGCAATTCGTTAGTCAATTAATAGGGCAGGTTTCAGGTGGGAGAGATATCGTTCCAAATACACAGACCGTACAGGCCTCTAAGGCAGCATGTGTGTTCCAAGGGTTACACAAACTATCTCTAATAAAGCAGAGCTATCTCTCGGGTTACACAAATCCCACGTGCTGTAACCTTAAAAAAACAGGCTCGGCTCAGCTTCAGACAATAGAAATATTGCTGCCACTGAGCAGATCATATAGCCTCATGCCACAGACAGCAGATATATCTCTCAGGGTACCAAATCCTAAGCTTATAAAAAAAATATATCTCAGGTTACACAGCTCAGGCAGCGACTACCACAGGCACCTGTATCTTTTGCCATCTACTTTGGTTACACAGCCTCAGGCAGCGACTACCACAGGCACCTGTATCTTTTGC
Organism: Ambystoma mexicanum; assembly: GCF_040938575.1. NCBI lineage: Eukaryota > Metazoa > Chordata > Amphibia > Caudata > Ambystomatidae > Ambystoma > Ambystoma mexicanum. The sequence goes on along the minus strand of NC_090932.1, from coordinate 1,130,785,450 downwards.
CATCTACTTTGGTGACTCATGTTGCTGAGAGCACTCACTTGAAATTTCGTTTCAGGTGCCGTGGACTCGTTCAAGAACGGTTTCTTTTTAAAATAAAACTATAGGAACGGTAAAACGTCATTAAAAGAAGTAGAGGAGCACCGCTCCCGACCGCTCCCGCCCACTTCGACCACTGGTTACGCTGCTTGCTGATTGGAAAATGTAGGGTAAAGACGGACCAAATTATGGCTTCAGGTGGTGTGAAAGGCAGGGTGCATACCTGCCACTCCAACAGAACGCAGGAGCCAGCCACCAGCATGAGTGGGCAATTCAAGAAAAGGAACAGGCACGTCCCAGGCTTGAGAAGGCAGCCTTAGGAGGAGTCAGTTGACCACAAATTATTTTCAAATGCAACACGTTGTCAGGCACAGTTCCTGTCAACGTGCTACATTTCAAAATAATTATGCTTTTAAATTTGGCGTGAGGAAGCTTAGACCTGGCTGCAATGTCAGCCACGACCAAACGTCCCTCGCGCCAAATCGGCGGCGCCAGAAAGGCTCCCGCGCCGAAATTGGCACGCCAAACTGGCCGCTGCGGCCAACTGGCTGCGCCGAACCAAGTACACAGTACGCCATCCCTTTGATTTTAGAGCCAAAGATTATTTCAAAAAATATTGCTGACCAAATAGTGGCAGTGTTGGTATGTAAACAGTACCTGGGGGAGCGACAGCCTCATACTTGGCTGAAAGTGATATCTGCTGGCCTGGGTTGAAACTGCTGTTTAAATGGCAGCCCCTAGTGCAGACTGCAGAGGGAACCGGGAGCTTCTTTTTCTGGTGACAGGGAGGTTGGTACTCAGAGCTGCTGAACTGAAAACAACACAGCGAGAGAGAGGAAAAAGCACTGCTCTTACAGCGACACCTGCTGCCGGAGGGTGGTAGTGCGGCTGAGTGACACATTCTGGGAAGGGTAAACCAAGGCGCTTCTTTTACAGTGTAATCTACTAATGGGCGCTGGGGGTTCTGTCTAAGTAATCACGTCTCGGGGAGGGAGAGCATGGCACCCCGCCCACAGTGATGCCCTCTCGCCATGCGCCCTGGCGATGGCACGACGAGTAGCGTGCACAGACTGTATTTTATAGAGAATATTGCAGGGCTCTCTATTAACTCTCCCCTGTATTTTCTCTTCTAGGGCGTGACATGGTTGGCTCTACGCTTCCTGGCTACCCTCCTCACATCCCAACAGGGGGGCAGGGCAACTACACCTCCTCGGCCATTGCTGGCATGGTAGCAGGTAAGTTCTGCCAGGCAGTGCTCGACTTCTCTCTGGTCAGGGGCAGCCACAGAATGGCACAACCTAATGTTCTAGAAAGTCACATAGATGTCATGTGTGTGGTGTGTTTGACGCACACTTGCGTCACAACCCATCTGCCTTCCATGCAGTACCCCCTCCGAATCATTATATATTAGCATGTTTTGCACAGCGTCACACTTTCAGGTGGGGCGATTGGTGCCTTCCCTGACTAATACCCGAGTCATGTCAATTTATGGTCAATGAACACGTCATCTCAGCTAATCTCAGCTACCAGTGGACCCTTTTTCAAAAAACGAACACTGGCAGTAATGTGTCCCCGCAATGTGCTACCTATAGGCCAAAACTATGTAACCTCACCAGCTGGTGCTAAAGTACAGCCTGTGAGCCAAAAATAAGTTGCTTTACTTCCACCTGCTACCCAAAACGAATTATTTTGTAAAGGACAATAAGCGAGACTTTGCTACCTGAGTGAGTCCTGGTGCATATACAAAAAGCATTGGCAAAGCTAACAGTTTGAGCCTTTGTGTAGGCATGGTATCAACTAGCCACTAATACTAGCAGCTGCAAACAAAGTGAGTACCTGGGCATCTAATTGCAGTGCCTGACAAATGCCTAATACTTATAGACAAGCCAAAATGATTGGCTTTGTCAATGCTTGCTTTCAATGGTAATTCAGTAAAGGACATGCATAGGGCTTATAAATCGAGTGGCTAAAGGCAGACCTGGTTAAGACCTTTTTTTACACACGTAGCTGGTTTGCAACTGCAATTAAGTCAACTCTCAGAATACTGCTTTGAAAAACACTAGCAGACACTTTGAGTTCAAAGTTTGATGATAAGGCTTGGTTAAAGTGAGCTCAAAGAGTTCCTATGAAGAGGTCTTTTGGGCGGGGAGAGACAGGAACTGGGTGGGAATGGCCACAGGGATTAGCATGGCCAGGGGTGGGCAAATAACCAAGTATCAAAGGTGTGCAATGGAAGACGGAAAATACACAGGGCACGATTCATCGAACTTTGATTTTCACCAGTGCAAAGTCACTTTTCACGCACTAAAATGGCCATGAATTAGCTCCACAATGTCTACATCCAATACATAATGCAGTTGGCTGCATCATTTGTAATAATCAGCGCGTTGAGATCATACCAATGATATATAGAGGACTATATAAATGTGAAGCAACATAACATCCTATGACCGAGAATGCTTTTAATCAGTTTGCAGGAAGTAGCCCAATGGCCCAACCCAGCAGAGTCCACAGATCCATGTTTGAGGGTTATACTGGGTGAATGTGACTAAGAGGAGAGCAATGTGGCAGCCTTTCCATTCAGCCAGGTAGCCACACTTAACATAATTGACTAGCTCACCCTGCCTGCTGGAGAATCAATTGGGCCACCTAAGGCGATATGCCATGGCCCCAGCAGATGTTATCCATCACAGCGTCCAGCTTGTCAGATGGCCAGGCACGGTTCATTTAGGCAAAGGGTTTCACATGTGTGCCTGTCTGCTTTGCTCGCCCTCCTCAGCCCTCTACCGAGAAGGCTGGCATTACACATCTTGCACTATACATGATCAATAATGGCCTTGTTCGTCTAAGGTTTAGTTGCTCCCGAGCATGTTTTGTAATTTTCAGGTTGCTACCAGCCCAGCTAATTTATTTTGGTGACTATTGGAATATTGATCCAATATTTGATTCCTAGCAGCCCGGTTTTGTAATTCGTTGGTCAGTACTGGTCCTGGGAATCTATCTTTGGTCACTAGTAACCTTGCTCGTTTATTTTGGTCACTCCTCGCCTTCTTACGTTGACTCACAAGTGCGTTCTTCACCTGGCCCCTAAGTACCTTGTGGCGCGCCTTCAACCATACGTCCCTGTTCACTCTCTTAGCTCTCAATATTGCATTAAACTGGTTCAACCCAGTTTCAAGCTGGCGAAGGCTGTAGGACGCATGTTTCAATGTTCAAGGCCCTACTGCCTGGAATCTGCTGCCTCTCTGCCTTAGAGCACCCGAGACTCCGGCTGAGCTGAAGAGTAAGCTGAAAACCTGTCTCTTCGACTTGCCGCCCAATTAAGGACTTGTTTACCCGATTAAGGAGTTCCTGCCCTATGATCCCCGCGTATCTGTATCGGTCTTTCCTGTTCGCAGGTTTTAAATCCTTTTGTAGTTGTGTTTGTCCTGTCTGTCGTATGTGTGCGCCCTGAGGCCTATGGGCATGTGGCATGGTTTTAGATGAAATGTTAAATAAATAAATAAATAAATACTGTAAACTTTAGGCTGCCGTGGGCCTTGTGAACACAGTTCTTCATCAGTACTGGCCTGGTTCCACTCCATGGCCACCACCTCCATTGCGTGCTGCCCAAGGTCACCATGCCCTCCCACATAATAGTTCCCCATATCCTTTTTATCCTTCTAATGTTTCCTGTCCTTCGCCTGGGACTGTGTACCCTACCGTGCAGGGACCCCCCACTGGCCCTCCTCTCTGCACCCTCCTCCAACCGCATCCCTATTCTTCTCAAATGACACTCTGGTCACCATCACCACACGCAGCCCAACCTCATACATTCCCACCGATCTCATACTGGTACTCTGGCATTGCCCAGTCTCTCTGTAATGAGATCTCCTGTCTCACCGAATATGGATCAGTCTGCATGACACTACCAGTCTCGTGACCCTGCTCACATATTCTGGTACCTGCTCTCACTCCCCCCATCCTTCTGTGAGAGGGGGCAGAGTTGATCTCATGATTATTCTTGCCCGCCTGCCCCACTCCCCCTCTGCCTTTCCACTCATCCTTCGATCACATCCCTGTTCAAACCCTAGAAGCACCTTCTCTCATTGTCATTCTATTATACTCTCCCTCTGGCACTCAAGGTATCTTTCTCTGTCTTGACCTGCTGCTTGCACCCTGCCTGGACCTACTGCATGAATCCACTTCCCTTGCATACACATACTCCCAGGTATGACCAACTTGACACCACTCTTTATGATCCCTCACTGGTCATATGACCCTTCTCCTCCCTCATCAGCACAGTCTCCTCCATCAATCCCTCTCAATTGGACAACTCGATCATCTACTTTCACTGTCTCTGTCCCTTTCCACTCTCTCCAATTCTCTGCTACTTCCAAACTATAGTGCAGACTCCTTGGCACCCTCTCTTTGCAAAGTTAGGATCCCACTCAAAGATCTCACTCCCCCTCACTGACTTCATCATGCAGGCCTAACAGGGTACTCTTTCATCCCATCTCAACCTCGCCCAAAAGCCCTGTTCAGACTGAAGCGGGCACCTGGAAATCAACAGGACCAAACTGTGTCCATGGGTTTTCTGCAATGGGAACCGCACTGGGAAGTCCACACCACAGGCATTCCACATGCTTCTCTGCGGGATCTGAATTCTGACCACTGCAGCGAGGCATGATTTGGACAGACTTCAGAAGATGCTTTAGCACCTGCTAAAGAGCAGGCAGAGTCCTTCAGAATCCATTGCTATGACGCCTGTAATGTTTTTCCATGGTTGCCACCATTAATGTGATCCATTCAAATGTTCCATCTGGAGTGGAAACAAGATCGGGAAACTGGCGCCTGCCCCTTCACCCCTGCCTCTTTCTGCTCTCTGCAGAAACATCACGAGACTATGTCAGGGAGTCTCATACATCCACATCCAGGTCAATGGCTTATATACCGCTGTCCTGCTTTTCTTGCCTCTTACAAAGAAACAGTTCTTGCTTGGAAGCCTGTCAAATCCTTCTTCTAATTTCTAATTGGTTATTTATAACACGCTTAATACCCAGAGGTGTCTAAGCACGGACCCGGGGATCGAACCTATGTTGCTCTGGGTCGTCTTGCTTCCAAGATGAGCGTGTTGCCCCTGAGCTATCGTCCTAAGAGGATAGTTCAGGGGCTTCTAAACCAACGTTGAATACTTTCTCTAACTCATTCAAGTAAGCCAGCAAGAACCCTCCACTGCCTACTCACTACCTTTCACTACCGCTTTCTCTTTCTCCTACTTACTCTCAGCCGAGGATTAAGCCTCCTGCTTCCCTTCCAAGATTTCTAAAATATGAGGCACCCTGAATGCCCTCCTGTCTCCACAGTCGCTCTCTTCCACCTCTGCCTCCATGCCCCATACCCTCTAATTTGTATTGTCTTTCACTCAAACCACGCGTCCTGAACTCGCACCTATTCTCCGGTCCGGCCGACCATTCCCATGCTCCTACTGACTCAGACCATTAAGGAACTGCCACCCGTCTCTAGATTGCACCTGTCCTCACTCTTCAACCTATCACTCAGCTCTGGAATCTTTCCAGCGGATTCACAATAGCCACCACGACACCCATCGTCAAGAAACTTTGTGCTGTCCCTGAAAACTATCGACCCACCTCCTTGCTTCAACTATACTCCAATGTTCTCACACATATGTTCTTCAACCGTATCACCACTTACTTGGAGGTGAACGGAGAGGATGATCTGAAAACCTCCAAATCCGGATTCCAAAGCAGACGCTCCAGGAAATGGCACTCACCCACTTCTCCGACGTCCTCACTACTGTCACTACTGCTCGAGACCTCCAGCGTTCATGCGTCCTGGACTTCTCTCCTACCTTGGACACAGATGACCATATTTATCACCCTGTGAGTCTCTTGCAGAACACAGTCCTTGAATGGGTTGCCTCCTACCTCCTTGTATGTCTCCTGAAACAAGGACACCTCCTCTGCCAGCCTCCTTTTCCGGCGGTTCTGAAGAAGGCTATTTTCCGGTTTATAATCATAATGTCGAAATACATAATGTCGAAAGTCAAAATGTCGAAAACATAATGTCGAAAAAAAAAATTCGAATGTCTTTTTTTCTTTGTTTTTTGTTCGAAATGGGGGGGTTCCCCACCCAACCCCCCTTTTTTCTGTTTTAACCTTTGTTTTACTTGCAGAACCCCAAATAAAATGTAAATAAAAAAATAAAGCATTCGAAAAATAAAATTTCGACATTATTTTTTCCACATTTTTGTAATTCGACATTATTTTTTCGACATTATGACTGCACACCCTATTTTCCTCCATCTTTAGAAGCCAACCACAATGTCGACAACCTTCCCTCTACGTAGATACTCATGGAATTGTTGTATGTTCAAGTTCTAGTCATATTACCTAGAATAGCAGATGTATACTTACATTAAACCATTAACCATTTTGCTTTTATGTCATAGTTGGTGCCATAAGTGGTCTCCTTACCCCTTACCTTAATTATCTCCTCCAATGTGCATTCTAATTCTTTCTTTATGCAGAATATCCATATTTGTATGCACTTTTCTCTCCGCCATTTCCGTGATTAAGGTGGTAAGCCGTAGCTTGAACGTGCAGAGGAGGAATGTATCCCATCCAAAGTTAGCGTGAAGGATGATGCCCAGCCAGTACTTTTTTAACACAAGGGGTAAAAATAAATGCTAAAATGTACACACAAGGCATAGCAGGTCTGCCCTTGTTTTTCCCCCCACTCTATATAATATTTTTGTACATTGTAATGTGTTCATTCCCATGCCCCTCCCTACTGCCCTGTGAGCGCTTTGAAACCGAACGTACTTACTGTATAAGCGCCTAACAAGCAAAGAATAAATAAAATAAATAAATAAAGCACCATTTCCAAATATTTTAGGTGAAAACATGCGTTTTACTGGGACAGTTCTAAAAGTGAGGTTATGAATCAATGATAGAGCACTCAGCAGCACCGCTCTGTTGCAGAAGAAAATATGTATGTATCCTTAAAACGCATTCTATGTTCCGCAGATAACATGGATTTAATGCTGGTTATTCATTGGTCGAGTGCCACACACTGCCCAGAAGCAATTGAGAATATTTTTGTGCCACAGGAAAAAGCGCACCCAACAGGCAATTTATGGCACACCACAAATGTTGCTCACCATCACTCACGTGTCTGCATAATAACGCATATAGTACCAGGCTGGTTAAATAATTGCCATCAGTATTGAAATGCCAGGAGAAATTGCACATAAAAATACATTAATGTGGAATATGCCAATCAGATTCCTGCAGCAGAGCTCTGATATCAACATTGCCATTGTGGCCCCAGTACAGCACAGGGACCCCCTACTGATAACAGTAGGAGGAGGAATGTCTGAACGCCGAACCCAGCTGGGAATGCTTTTCAAATACAAATCCTGGCAAGATCCTACAATCAGGACAAGTCCTATCCTAAATAAAAGTCTGGTGGGTGGGGCACCAACATAGGCAATGGGAAGTGATGTCACAGGAAGTCAGCATATTGTATTGTATTGTATTCGTTATTTATATAGCGCTCTTCCTCATTTGTATGTCCTCAATGCGCTTTGTGATTAGAACGCCCTCAGTGACCGCAGTCAATGTGATGGAGGTGTTAAGAGTTTAGATTAAGAGATGCGTGTGCATTTTCGCCGGCTTCGGATTTAGGTGGCTGGCTAGGCTCCAGTAAGCAGCCCAAAGGTCAGGCACGTGGGTGGGCGCTCTTGGTGGTTTAGGATAGAATGCTATTGCTGAAAGATTCGGTGTGTGCCCAGCTATACTGAATTTTATTTTCGTTGGTAGCCGCTGTATGCTAGTGGCAGAAGTGTTGTGGCATGTCAGGGGTTTCAGGGTGGACAGCTATGTGCGCTGCTAGACCGGAATGGCATAGCTGCATGGATGGATGGCCGTGCCTGCAGTCACAGACATGCTGTAAGGTATACGTACCGGATGCTTTAATGTAGTTCGGCTGCAGCGTTCTTTTTCTTTGTCCAATGTGGACGGTTTAGTCTCATTATTCGTGGTCTCTCTGGCGCGAAAGTCTGAGCAGCAAGGACGAGTCCTGGAGGGGGGAGGGCCGTGGGGGATGAGGAGGACGATAGGGGGAGAAGGAGGACAACTTTGAAGGAGAAAGTTTGTTGTGGAGTGCCTTTGCGAAGGCTGGCTTCATTCGTGAGATATTTAATATATCCTAAAGTATCTTAAAGTGAATTATGCAAATTACATCCACATTGTTTTTCCCATTTGATGAAAGTGCACAGGGCATTTGCCTTTAAAAAGCCGAGAGAACAGATGTTCCTATAACATTGCTGGCTAAGTATAAAGGTGTGCACTTTTTATACTTAAGAATCTATAACAAAATATGTCCTGTATAGCAGAATATCAATATCTGATAGTTTACAGCCTCCTGGTGAGAGATGTGTGTGGTCTTGTGGCTAGGTGTTGACCTCACAGTATTATTTTTTGGGGAAAACACAGAGGGGCGGGGGTGGGATGCCACCCTCTGAAAAATGTGGGTGGATGCCGTCTGCCTGCGTGTTCCCTCGTCTAGTGCCCTGGTCGGGTACATTAAACACCACAGGGCCTAATTCACAGAAGGTTTTCCAATGGGGTTTTGCCATTATAAAATGCTTCTGTGAAATCGGGTAACAATGTGAGCACCCCTTTTAGAAAATAGCATCACCACTCGAATAGGCTCAAGTGCTGCAGTGCTAGAGGTCGCCATAGAGAGGGCAGCCCATGTCATCGGGCCAGAGGTTTCACCAGCAGGTGTTCAAATGAATAACTCGTAATGAATCAGCAACCTGCTGCTGTCTGTGCTCCAACCTATAGCAATGGAAAACAGACTACTGGGAGAAGTCACACTGAGAACTGACACTCTCAAGCCCAACCAGCTCAGCAGACTAGTTATTTATTGATTGGACAATTCGTGTGATACGGTATATAACGCACCCCGAGTTTCCTCCAATATGCTGTACACCATCAGAGAACAGGATTCCCCCAGGAACCATGGTATGACTAAACAGAGGCGCAGCCCCTGCGATCAGAGCGACCTGGCTTCTGCGAGGAATCCGCTGCCGAAATACGTGATCGCAGCGCCCGTGGGCTTCTCCGGGAGGGGCGGAGGTAGGCCGCCCGGCTGCAGCAGAACGTGATGAGCTCATCAAGCGATACACTCTGGGCGCAGCTCCAGTCCCCTTTCCTACTGGTAGGGCTCAGATTTACTAATGCGATAGTCTTCGGGTCACGTGTCTCCTGTTTGACGGGATGAGCCCGCACTCATATTGTGTGCAAGACTGGGTGAGGGTAAAGCACCGAGGACGGTAAATATATACACACAATTCCTTGTGGCTGAAAAATCATGTTGTGGCTAGGTCGCACCTGTGCCGCCCCTGTGGTGGTGGAATCAAGACTTTTTAATAAAAATAGATGGTCGGTTTGCAAAGATGGTGTCTACAAAGCCCACTGTTTAAGTAGTAGAAGCGCTTAAAGTGTATTGCATACCCACAACGTTCTTCAGGCAAGCTAATAATGCTTTTAAGCAGGTTTGCATTGCACAGGAAGTGTGGGCAGCCTGTGGTGTGCCCAGAAGGCCAGCAGGGGGGCATGTGTCGTTCTCCCTCTGTAGGTCAATAATTGGAGGGCTAGAAGACCACACAAGTCTACTCATAGATGGAACAGTGCCCCGCATGCGTCCTTCATTGGCCTGCTGAAGCATAATTGCCAACATTACCATTACCTACACCTATATTTGTAGGTGCTTAACCAGCCCTGGTTATTTCTTTGTATTCTGGGACTTGTAGTTCCACTTTACACGTCATAAAATTCGGACTACAAGTCCCAGAATGCAAAGAAAAAAACAGGACTGTATAAGCACCTACAGATTGGAACGGGTCATGGTGGCAAGTATGCGCCCGAAGCACAGCACCGCGGTACAAGGAAGTGGTCAAATACATTCTGTATGAATGTCATTCACACGATGGCACGTTGGTTGCTACTTTTTAAGTTCTTTAGATGTTGCATTTCATAATAAAGCATACGTTTCATTTTTAGTTTTGCGTCATCTAGTGAAGGAAAAATATAGGTGTATGGCGTGTGCAGTGTGAGGGATGCATTCTGGATAAAGAAAAACTCTCTTAAAATGCAGAGCTCTGGCTCATAGGCAGCACTCTACCACCAACTACCAAATAAGTCAATATTCCACTCTAATCAGGGCATGCTAGTCCAGTCCAGGTTTTAACTTTCAATTCTGGAAGGTGGCTTCTTTCAACTAGTGAAGCTACATAGTTCTGGCTCACGGCCAATACTTTCGCAGCAGCGTTGTGTTGTTTGCCGGTATGTGTCTTTTAAAGACCAGCCAATGAGGACAGTTGGCTTTGTTTCAGGATGTGTGTGTCGGGGGGGGGGAGATAACTTTATGATAGGACATATAATACCCAGAGATTTCTAAGCACGGACCCGGGGATCAAACCTAAGTTGCTCCATGTCGTCTTGCTTCCAAGGTGAGCACGTTGCCCCTGAGCTTTGAGTTTCCCTGCTCTGTTTTCCGAGATCTCACCTTGTCATGTGTGTGCTTTTCAATCAGTCTAGTGTTTATGTCCCGTCTCTTTGCCCTCCAGTATTGGCAAGATGGCATTTATAATAGAACAAATAATAATATTCATACAAAAATAAAAAGGAATCAGAAATTAAAATACACGAGTTGCAGAATATCTGACATCCTTCTCCGCAGCCACAAAGTTGAGTGTGAGACCTTCAAACAGTCCTGACTTTTTAGATAAAAGCGTGTTACATTATGCCACTTGTACAGTCATACAGGGCCGGCACCAGGGCCTTTCATACTTCTTGGTTGTATTGGGCCCAAGCCTCAGCATAGCCCCAGGAGCTGCCCCCGTGTTGGAAGTCTTGTGATACAGCAACATCTTCTTTAAAACAGGACATTAAATGTGTGCTTTACGGCACGCACACTGCAGGTTGTCTTTGCTGCTGTACCCAGGCTGTCACCTCGGCCTCTTACAGTACCCAGCAACGTTATTATCACCTCTTTGCATCTAACCTTGTTTTCGGCTGCATAAACGCTCTTTATCAGCCAGGTGCTAAATAGCTTTTTGGTGGACATTTAGAGTTTCATCTCCTCGCCAGCTGCCTGTCCCGGTGATAATCAGCATCTATTAACCCCTCGCTGCTTTCCTCTATCTCCATTGTAATTGAAGCACCCCCAACATCATGTTGAAATGGGCTTCCATGAGCCCTGACACATCCTCATCCGGCCCTGCATTCATAGCTATGATAAGGAACACGCAACTGCATGTCCCACAATGCAAAGTGGTGTTGGCTGAAACCCAACAATTGTCTAAAAGTGTAGCCACTGGCACATTGGCACTTGGCATTTATGCATCTGACATTCTGCAATCAGCGGTGGCTGTACATTTTAAACAATGATTTAAAAAAACTGATATGGTCATTGCCTCCCCCCCACGGTTGAAATGGTCACACTCCCTTCTCCAGTTGGTAATAAGCACAAGATTCAGGTCCACTTAGTTTGTGAAAACCCAGGTAATGTACAGACTCGTTCCATTCTTTTACGACATCTAGCAGAGTTGCCAAGTTAGCACATCACATGTCGTAAGGCGCACCTAGATCCACTCTTTGCTTTGCACGACATGCACCTTAGACCCAATGCACTTTTATTGATTCATTTCAATGCACTTTATACTCAATGCACTTCAATGTTTTTTTTAGATCTGTTTGATTTTCTTTAAATGTGTGGGATATGTTATTACATGCTTTAGAGAGCTACAGCCTCATTCCTCGTGAACCTTGGATCACGTGCGGGGAGTTCTGTCCCTTGGTTGCCTAACATCGGCATAGATCACACAATAGGGTTGTACTGTTAGATTTCAGGAATTGGTTTCCATGATGTCTTCTGCTTTTTAACTAATATCTGATGTTTTATATAAATTATAGTCAGAGCATCTAGATTGATATATTTTTCTATGCTTAACATGTGAATAAAAATCAAAAATTAAACATATGTTTGTCCCCATGTTGCTTTGACCATGACAATCTCTCAACCAAACATTAGAAGCCTACTATACATTATGAAATAAAACTATTTACAGAGTTCCGCGTGACATAATCCCTTTGTACTTTGTTTCAGTAGCTTCCCCTATGTCCGCGATGAAGGGGATGCCCATCCTTTTGGCATAGTTATTATGGAAAACCCACAGCTACAGGTCCCAGAATGCAAAGTGAAATTAGCTGCACTCCCAGGACTGGATGAGGGTGCTTGTGGCGGTATGTTGCTACGCTTCCTTTCCGAATAAGCCCGTGCGCAGCACAAGGCTGAGCCCGAGACAATCAGAACTCCAATGCCTGGTGGGCAAGTTAGACACTGACCGCGGGGTAAGTGCACATGATAAGGCCCCAGTGCAATGCCAGCGTGCATGATTGTGGCACTAGCATATGCAGGCTGGGACTGCCAGGAATGTGGGCCCAACATGCTAGTGTGGGCCAGCTTTTTGGTCACAGTGGGCCAGTTTTTTGGGAAAGGCAGGACACTTTGATGAGTTAGCTAGTAGGTTTGATCAGCCTTAACCCGTTAAGTGCCAGGCTATTATGCAAGTCTATGCAGAAAGGACGAGCATACTCGCCCTTGGCACTTAATGAACAGATATTCTTTAAAATGCACAATTCGTAGTGCATTCAACAGAACAATTCCAACTTGCGTACTATTTAAAAAGTCTTGTCACAAAAGCAACAAATTGCCATTTCTGACTGTGGGACACTTTTACATTGGCGCCCAAGTCAATTTGATGCTCCAGTCCGACCCTGCGGTCCTCCTTATGAACTATGGAACCCTGAGTGTAGGCAACCAATGAAATAAAGACAGCCAAGGCATTTCCAAGAACAATTGCTTCACCAGTTGGTAGTGAGGCCGAATGCTCAGGCTGAATGGAAGCTGGGTGTGATCAGGTTTATGCATTCCAGATACACGCAACCTCAATAAATGCAATGGAGCTAATTTTGCTCCGCTGTGTTATTTGGCGTTGGGGAGCCATTACATGTAGACATACATGCAGGCGACTCCCCACTGCCAAATTTTGGCCATTGTACCAAACGCTGCATGCCAGGCAGCATTTAGAATGACAATTAAATGCTGCCTGCCATTAAGGAATGTTAGGCGGCATTTAATTGTAATTGTAAAAGCATGGCAGGCAGCGTTTAATTGCACACGCTGCCTTCCATACAAGCATGGCAGGCAGTGTTTACAAGGGACCCCTGTGGAGTCCGCCTGCTTATGCTGGTTCAAAAAAGCCAGCAGACTTTTTAAGGATACTTAGCATTTGCCCCGGCATGAAAATGCATGCCGGCGCAAATGCTCGGGCATTTGTATGGTGAAGGGGAAGGAAGGTGGTGGAAATGCAAGTTGTGTTTCGCCCTTCCTCTCCTCTGTACAAATAAATGAAAATGGGGCGTGCCGTAACAAACATGCATAAAAGCCGTACGCCACCAACGAACAAAAGTCAATGACTCTTAGTAGGTTTAACAAAAAAGAGAATATTTTATTTACAAAAAAAGAATGCACATATTTGATCACAACTGTGTCTCATAAAAGATAGAAGAGCAACCTTATAAATGTTCTTAAAGCAATCGGAATGATAGGCTTCGAATATGAAATATGGATCATTTCACTGAATCGTGCAGTTCAGAATGCTCCCCCCTAAACACTCTAGGCATTGGGGGGTCTCTGACTGGTCTGCAGCTAAACTGCACAGCGAGTCGGTTTGGTGCATGAGAAGGCGGTGTGATCTTCCAGTCCAGAGGCTGAGGGTCTACACAGCGAGAAAGCCAAGGGTGCAGCCTGGGGTCCATTTGCCCAGACCCAGGGCCTTTGCAGGACTTTCAGGTGATACCACAACCCCTTAAACAGTCACTCCGAAACACAGGCTGCAAAAAACTACCTCAAAGCTGTGGGATCTACTAGCTCTGTGTAGCCCAACTTCACCGACGGCTAACTGCCGAATACCGCACTCCCCAGATGGCACGTCTGCAGCATCCCTGCATACTCTGTGTGATGTGGCGGTGCAGTCTGTGGGCGAGGCTGCGGGCAAAGGGCACATGAGGCAGGTCAGAGGTGGGGGGTGTCATAAGGGAGGGAGAGGAGGTGGCTTGGCTGGCCATGATGGCCTCCCCACACTCCAGCATGCCCCCCTAGTACGATCTGAACATTCCCCCCTGCCCCCCCACCCCCCCGGACAAGAGATACCGCGACATACGAACAAGTCAAGGAGACAGTTATTGTTGTTTGTTAAATGTTAATGTTAAGTTGAAATGCATTGAAATTGCATCCACGTAAGGCACATTTGAAGTTGTGTAATCGATGTTGTTGGAAAATGCCAATAAACAAATTTTAAAATAAAAATAACTGATGGCCTCCCCACACTCCAGGGTGAGCTGGGTGATGGTGGGAGGAGAGGAGATGAGGTGTTAGGGGGATTTTGCCTGCATTGTGCATCGAGCAAAGGGAAGGTTAAAGGGTGATAGGGCACACCACACTAGGGAGAGGGATTGCTGGCAGGATGCAGGTCAGCAACGTTGCTGGTGCAAACAGAGCATGCGGCAAAGGGGGGGCTGAGGGCAATACCAGGAAAACACTACTTCAAATAGAATGGGGTCTGTCAATGCACCTCAGGTATGGGGCCTGGGGGGGCTGGCTGTGATGCATCAGCAGGACCTCTTGGCACTTTGGGAGGAAACAGGCTCTAGATAGGCCCAACATTCCGCTTTTGGGGAGAATACAGGGAATAGGGAGTTTCTTGGCAAGGATTGCACCCACAGAGGTTGGGTCCTGCACTGCCGCCCTTAAGGTATCCATAGCCAGTGCTATGGATGGTCTCCGGCAAGGCATGACTGCAAGGAGAGTGCTGCAATCGTTGTCTTTCCCGGGCAGATTCGCAAAAATCTCAGGAGCAGGAGGACTTTCCATAGACTGGACATGACAATATCCAACAATAGGGTTTCTGCGCTATGTCCATGGGCCAGGCAGTGGCGCCTCCCCATGGATAGATGACCCCTGGTGGAGGGCTTTCCCCCATCTCTGGCATCAGGGTGCTAGCAAATCAACACATTCCCACGGGTAGCGAAACCGCCATGCGCTGCCCAAAGCCACTCTAGCGCGCGTGACATTTCCATTCAATGAGCAGCGCCATTTTCAGTGGCCGTGATTTGCATCCGGAGGGCAGGCATCCAATCAGCTCATAGAGTGTCAACCAGTGACCCTCCTCTCTACCATGCATTGCATTTCCTAAAGGGAGGACCTCCTCACTGGCATCTCTACTGGGGGGAGAGGGGTGGGGAATCCTCCCAGCTGCGAGGGATCCCAACACAAACACTTCTAAAGCAAGTGTCAGGCAGCCTTTGTGTGCATCAGATCTGAGAACCAAAGGAGTCTTCCAGGGAGTCCAGATGTTGCCGCCTGGTGAGAAGTCCATCTGCGTGAACCTCTGCCGCTTGGCATCTGCAGGAATGCCCTTACCTGAGGGCAGGCCCTTCCCATTCTCACTGCATTCTTAAGGTGTGCTGTCCCACTCCTTTCCAAGGAAAAAGCAAGCCGGGTCGGACTGGGGCATAGAATTGTTTCGGGCACAAATGAAAAAGTGACCCACAGTTGCACATTGCAATTCATTCCTTTTGTGGCAGACTATTTGAGTAGTACCCAAGGGGTAGGTTTTTGATAAAATGTGATGCAAATTGTAGATTGTAAAGAATATTCATTCAGTAACACTGATCAAAACTACTAGTCGCGTAGTGAAGTAACTTACCAAACTGGCCCACATGGGCCAGAAAAGTGGCCCACTTTGACCCAAAAAACTGTCCCACGCTAGCATTTTGCGTGTTTGGTTCGGGCATTGCCCTCTTTGCCCTATGGGCCAGTCCGAGCCTGAAGCGAACTCAAACGAGTCTTGCATTTAGGCTTTTTCAACGTTTGGTCACTGTCGCCAAACCCTCTCCTGAAAATGAGCAAATTAAAAAAAAAACATGTTTTTTGATTTTATGATCGTCACCCCGAGCCCACCCAGCAGTTTTGCACGATGGACGTTTAGCGGCTTCTTGGAATGGTAGCATCAAAAGGGCACATGCTCTCAAAACCAGCTGTAGGCACAGTATGCCAGTGCCAGCATCTCCTCAAAACCACAGGAAACACGCATCGGCAATGCCAACAGTTGCCAGTCTGGCTTTAGTGTAGGCATGGGAAACGCATTTACCAGGCACTGCAGTAGTGGTATTAACTGGCCGTCAATGGTAGCAGTTGTAAAATGTTGCCAGTAGCTGGGCATATGGTAGCAGTGCCTGGCAAAGGCCTACTGCTAATACACAAGCCAAAACTCTTGACTTTGCCAACACTTTTTTTTAACAGGACTTCAGTGAAGGACACACAGAGTGCTTAAAAAATGAGTGGCATACCTGGCTAAAACATTTTTATTACACCAATAGGGGTTTACAGCTCCAATTAAGTCATTCACTCTCAAAAAACTACTTTGAAAAAACACTTGCAGGCACATATGATGGTAAGGCTTGATAAAGTTGCTCAAAGGGATGTCAAGTAGGATGCAAGGTGTGTTTTGGGTGGGGAGGGGTAGGAAGTGGGTGGGAATGGCCACAGGGATTACCATGGCCATTGGCAGTCAACGGGTGGGTAAATAACCAAACAACACCTACAAGCTTGGTGTCCGCCCTCATATGCCATTTATCCCTACTGTACTCTAATGTAATAGTTTCGGCTTATAAGGGGGCGCTTTAGCACCACCTAATAGTTAAAACTAAAAATGAAAACATGTAGCGGATTACAGTCTGCGATTCTCTGGCTGCACAGCAACCACATGCACAGGGCTTCCAGCAGCATGACCATAGTTGAGTTTCTGTTTCAAAAGTTATCTTAGTACCAAAGTATTTCTACAACACTTATGCGAAGTAGTTTCTCATTATAGAATGCCCTACATGTCTGCCCCCCCCGTCCCCCGTCCCCCACTCAACCCCGCCTCTTCTCCTTTCACTCCCAGGTGAAAATGAACACTTAGTTCATTCAGCTTCTGAAAAACCTCTCTGGGGCAGGCAACTGTTAAGTGAACCCTGTCTTTTTTAATCAAGGCCATTTCCTTGAAAGCGCTGGCATTAACATTTTTAGAGACAACGTTTCCATGGGTTGCCCCCTCCTAATAAACTCCGCTCCGTAGAGCCAAGTTAATCAGAAAATCCACCCAAATTCCCAGAGGCCGCCAGGCACAAACAGAAATACATTTGAAAGAAAATACGTGAAAAGCAGGTTATTTTCTCCAAATACTGCAGGGACCCACCGTGGCTTATCGCATGAGTGTCTGCTAAGGTAGTGATGCAAAGGGGGTCGCAGCGAGACTGCTCCCATTGTGGGCCGGGGATCATTTACCTTGTAGTTGATGGTGGCACTCAGCATCCATGAGAAGGTCAGAGTTGCCCTTTGTTCAGGGCCTGAGGCTCTATAGTAGGTAGAGGGAGTTTTGAGAATAAAGGCTTTCCGGCCTCCAAGAAAAAGACATGGCGCGCTTTATTCCGAGTTTCATGATTGTACTTGGAGAATAATTAGAGCGCATTTCCTTTAACTGCACTCAGCATACAATGGGAATGTCTGATACATTTGCTTTGTCTTTCTTCGCCAAGTAACATCTCCATACTCTCTAATGACGACGAAATGTGAACCTTTTCCAACGCGTTGGTTTTTTCTCCATTGGCCTTCATAAATTGTAGTCAAAAATAGGCAAAATACCTATCAGTTAAGTGCTATGGCAGTTTATAGATCTCCAGGGCAGAGCTCACTAAGCCTTCTCTTTTATGAACAGCCTAGGGCACGGGTCTGCTACATTTGGCTCTCCAGATACATTGGACTACGAATCCCATCAGCCCTAGCGAACCAAGTCAATGGAGAGGGTTCATGCGAATCGTATTCCAAAATATCTGGAAAGCCACATGCTTCAGACTCCTGCTTTAGGAAATTAAGGGTACCAGAACAATGCTCACAGTACCTCTAGGAGTTAGGGGCGTCATGCGCCCCCCCCCACTCCATTGCTCTAAGAGCTTAAGGGCGGAGCTTATCATATCGTAGGAGGTCAAGGGTATCAGGGCAGCACTCATCATAGCTCTAGGAGGTTAAGGGACGCATGTCGCATGGTGGGGATTTACATACCTCTCAAAGGCAAATGGAACCAGAGCAGTACTCACCATATCCCCAGGAGGGCAAAGGTTTAATTTCAGGGCTCACTAGACGTCCAAGTGGTTAAGGGCATCATGGCAGGGTAATAGAGTAGGGCTCACTATATCTCTAAGAGGTTAAGGGTACCAGGGCAGAACTCAGCATACCTCTAGGATGTTAAGGGCATCATGGCATGGCTCACTGTACCTCCAGCATGGAGGGGCTCACTGTACCTCTAAGAGGTTAAGGGTACCAGGGCAGAACTCACCATACCTCTAGGATGTTAAAGGCATCATGGCATGGCTCACTGTACCTCTAGGAGGTTAAGAGTACGAGGGTATGGGTGCACCATACCTCTAGGAGTTTAAGAGTACCAAGGAAGAGTTGACCATACCTCTAGGATGTTAAGGCCATCATAGCAATGCTCACCGTATTTCTAGCAGGCAAAGGGCATTATGGCGGGACTCCGCATACCTTTAGGAGGTTAAGTGTACCAAGGTAGGGCTCACCATACCTCCAAAGTCAAAGAGGACATTATAAGGCTCAACATACCTCTAGCAGGGTAAGGGCATTATAGCAGAGCTCACCATACCTCTATAAGGTTAAGAGGACACAGTGTGGAGCTCACTATACTTCTAAGAGGTTAAGGGCATCATAGCAAGGCTCACAGTACCTGTAGCAGGCTAAGGACATTGTGGCTGGGCACACAATACCTCTAGAAGGTTAAGAGTACCAGGATGGGCCTCACCATACTGTTAGGAGGTTAAGGGTACTATGGCAGGGATCAGCACCCTTGTTCCCTAATAAGTTGCAAGGAACCGGCTTAGTTAAGTCAACTACTGAGGGGTTTCCGTGTCTTTGGAGGGTGGGTGTCAATAAACCTCTTGCTTTTTGGTCTTCCAGGTAGTTGAGGCTCACCATTTCTCTTTGTTTTTGGTCTCCTGTATTGATTGCAAGTTATTACTCACGGCACATTTTGCTTTTTGTTAGCAGGAAGTGATTACTCCGGAAACGCCTACAGTCATGGGCCCTACTCTGCATACGGCGAGGCCTGGAGGTTCCCTGGTTCCTCATTGCTGAGTAAGTGAGTCTAAGAAATTCTACAAAATGTGAATCCCCACTTGAGGACCCCCTACTCGTGATGTTTCCCCTCCTCTCTCTTCTCAGCAATTCTTGCTCTCACTCTTGTTGCCCCCTCTGTTACCGGCAGTCGCTGCTGTTGCTGTCTTTGCCTTACTCTTATCAGCAGGTCCTGCCCACCCTTGCATGGATGTATGTCTGGGATTTATAAAGCGTGAACCAGGCTGAGAATCAATGGGGCGCTGTACATGGTGGGTACTCACAGGGGGTTGAAAGTTAGCCCTCTCCCCATTCAACAGTTTCTGCTCTGTCTTGCCTTTTCCCTTTCTGCATCCTCTGCAGTCCATGCTCCCCAGGGCTTGTCCTCTTTCTCACCCCTTACTATCCCAGAATGCAAAGTGATGTTGAAAGCCAAGGCTAGCTGAAGAAGCGCCAGGTGGCATGGGGACACTTGGCAGCTATGTTGAAAGCAGAGGTTCTAACCAGCATTCCACTTTATTTAAAGGTCTAAACATGCCCCTGTCACAGAGGAATCCATGTTGGTTGGTGGGAGGGCACTTTTCCGCCCCACCAACCCAGGCACCCACTAGTGGCAGCTGGTGAACTTTTTAATTGGAGGGGTGTTCCCATTTCCCATGAGTGCAGAAAGGTAGCCCAAACCAAACAAGGGAGGTTCAGGGCGGTTCTTCTCCCCCATGAACATTTTGTGAGTAACGGTTTAAATTGGTTGAAAAGCCAAACAGTTTTCAGTTGGTCTTTTAGGGTAACTCATTAAAAAATTCAATAGATGCAAGGCACCAACAGTGCACAGGAGCGATTCCCAACACACGTTCATGATACCTTTGCCCACAATATATGCCAGTATAAAAAACATGTTCACCCTGAATATGTCTGCCCATATATTTCCTTGCTGGCTGCGCTAATATAGGCCAGCATTCCCAAATAAGGACATACTAATGTTTGTTTTGCGCACAATGCCTTTAATGATACTATAAGAAAACGTGTCCACGCTGGTTCTACCAATTTATAGCAGCATCCCGAGGTAGGAACATACTACTCTTGGTTTTGCCATTAAAAATGCCATGCCACAATACAAAAACATGTCCAAAATGACTGCAACACTGCTAAAGTAAGGAATAGCTAGACTGGCTGCACAAAATTGCCAGTCTAGCCTGATGTAATAACACTTATCATCATTACTCTCTCATAGATGACGAGTAAAGAATGCCTTGTCAAAGAAATAGCTAGCCTGGCTGGACCAAAGTGCCAGTATAGCCACGTAATAACGCATATCATGATTGCTTTATCACCCGCAGTAAAAAAGGCAATGCCAAAGAAATAGGTAGATTAGGTACACCAAAATACCAGTCTAGCTATTTAATAAGACATATCATGCTTGTTTTATCATATGATTTGTAAAGAAAATGCCATGCCAAAGTAAGAAATAGGTAGACTGGCTGCACCAAAATGCTATTCTAGCCAGATGCAATAACACTTACCATGCTTTCTTTATCATAAATACCCAGTAAAAAATGTCATGCCAAAGAAATAGCTCCACTGGATGCCCCAAAATGTCAGTCTAGCCAGTAATAACATTTATCATGCTTGCTTATTTATAGATGGCCATTAAAAAGGTTATATGTGATTTTACTGACCACAATTACAGAGTGGTAAATTTCATCGCATACAGATGGTATTTTTTATTTCGGGGGTCTCCCTCCATACCTCATGTTTATTTACCCTCATAAAGCCACCCTAACCCCATCCTGACCCATTTTAACACCTTTACTCCTTTACCCTTTATTTATTTATTTAATGATTGCCGTAGTTTTCGGTATTACGGTCCACTCTGAAATGTTTTAGATATATTGAGTGGATACCCTTAAAAATACCAATGCCAAAGCCCCCCGTCCGAGCACCTGCCAAAACCCTGCAGCACAGCACAAACGCAAGCGCACAAACAAAACAACATTCCCAAGCTCATTCACTCACGCACCCATACATCAGGCACGCACTCATTCAGACACTCATACATGCATACGGGTTAAGCAAGCTCAGAAAGTAGCCACGGTGCGCTCACTGTTCACACTGAGCTGGAGCGACTCTGTCGCTTTGCTCATTATGGACGAGCCATCCCTGGACTCCACACTCTTTGACAGAGGGATGTTCAGGACTTGCTTTACCGTCAAGGACAGGATTAGTTACTACAATCCAAGTGTGGTTTTGCAGTCGAGGTCCAGAGATGTGAACTGCTCTGCAAGAAAATAATGAGGTTTTCTAGCAGGTCAGTTCCTCCAAACGATAGCTAGAACTTAGGAAGAGTCAAGAACTCTTGCCTAGTGCAACTGGTCTTCCGGGGCAACCTGGCATGAGACTGATTACTCCGCAGTCCTAGCGTTCTTTCACTGGCCCAACACTTGAGTGACTCTGACTGGATCCCACTGTCTTTGAGTGGGAGAAGCTTGTTGGGGCACCTCCATTATTCCCCAAGTACAGAACGCTTCTGGCACAATTACTTTTTGGAGTTCAAGTCTCATCAAAAGGCCTCAGACCGGATTCCTGAAACACTGGCAGAGCACAAATGCGTGAATGGCGTTTCCCATTGTGCCCCACTAATCAACCATCCCAACATATTCTAGAGCCTGTATATTTTTAAACACAAAATCCAGTCCTAGAACATATGCGGAAAGTGCTAGATAGTGGAAGGAAAAAAATCGATCTAGACACATTCTTTTATGGCCAATATAATCCCCGGATGCCTCCACAAGTCACTTGCACTCCACCAAAGCCCTTGAGGCCGTGAGATGAGTGGTGGTTGGACCTCAACGCCATTAATACACGACCTCAAGCCTGCATGCTGGCCCCCAAAGCCCCAAGCAAGATATCCCAGTGAAGCGTGAGGTCAGGGCCAGGCTGGGTTAATGGGAAGGAGGAAGAGGCTCCTTTCGCACAGGTTTATAGCCAGGTTAATGGTTGATGGCTGCGCCCAAACAATGTGAAACTTATTAACTTGAGATGAGACCCAGCAAGAAACAAGAACCGTTTCCCCTAACAACACTGTGTTCCTCTCTTCCCCATCTCCAGCGTCCCCCTACTACTACAGCTCCACCGCAAGGGCAGGGGCTGGCCCCACCTCTACGGGGGCCTACGACCACCTGTAGCTTTCCACATCGGTCCACCGGAGCATGGCATCCAGGAGTCAAGACGAGACAGGCCCGGAATCGAAGACGCAGCGCCTTTAGTCGACGACGATGAACCGCCGATGTGGAAAATAACAGGAAACATTCTCCCACCCAACAAAACTGCAGAATTTCAAAACAAAACTTGCGCCATGCTACCAAATCTAATGGCGCGTGAAAGACGCAGCAACCTCCAGCGGTGGTGGCGGGAGCCAAGGATGTCCCTAAGACAATGACTTTGAAGATGTCCAAATGTTTTCCTCTGGGTCGAAATGCTGGGGCTTCCCCCTCCGTGCAGAAGAGGGTCCCCTGCCATATTGGCAAGCGACCCCACCATTCTCATCCGAATGTTTATAAACACGTGGGCTTAGCACATTTTTTTAGACATACTTCATATGAGAATTTTCCATGGTTCCGCTGCAAGGTTCAGTTGGGGCAAAGGATCTGCACACGTCAACTAATCGAGGAAATAAGAGACTGTCAATAAGAGGAGTCCAGGGACTGAACAACGGACAATGCGGGGCATTGCCAATGACCATTGAGTGTGCCTTGACAGTGGTCAATGGGGCAGACTCGACAGTTGTCAACGAGAGACCTCGTCATGGTCCATGGTGGTGCCTCGATAACTATGTTCAGGAGGGCTTAGGCAGTGGCCATTGAGGGGCCTTCACCATGTTTATCTTTATGTGGCATTGTTAAATGGTGGGGTCTTGGCAATGGTCATTGAGAGGCCTTGATTTGGTCAACTTGGGGTGCCTCAACAATTGTGAAAGGGGGCCCTCTGCAGTGACTCCACAAAAGTGTGTAGGATGCCACGACAGGGTAAATGGCAGGGCCTCACCAATGGTCAGTGGAGGGGTCTGCGCAATGGTGGGATTTGACAATGATCCGTTCAGGCCATGCCAGTGTTCGCTTATAGCATTGACACTGGTTAGTGAGAGGGCCTTTCAGTGGTCAAAGGGAGGCTCTTGACAATACACCTTGGGGAAAATTCGGCAATGGTCAGTGAGAGGGTCTTGTCAGTGCCAAAATAGAAATCCTTAAGAATGGCTAATGGATTGCTTTGACTATGGCTAATAGAAAGTCACCAGTCAGGCTTACTCAGCAATGAGCAACATGCTCCACAACAAAAAACAATGTCAGGGGATTGAGAATGAACTGATAATTGGGCCTGGACAGAGGTCAATGCACTGATCTTAGCAATGGTCAACGAAAAGGCAGGATTTAACAATGAACAAGGGGGCTCTCCATAATGGCCAGTAGGGGCATTGTCAGTGTCCAGTTGGTGTCTTCAAAACTGTCAATGGGGGCGTTGAACATTGATCAATGGGTTTCTTGACAGTATTGAATGGAGAATGGTCTTGGCAATGGGAAATGGAGGGCCTTGGCAATGATCAGTACAGGCGCCTTCACAGTGGTTGACAAAGAGTCTTGACTAATGCCAATGCAGTTCCACTGACAGTGGTGGATGTGAAGCCCTTGCCAATTATTGTTTAGGGGGAGGAGCTGGAAAATGGACAGTGGAGGCTGAACAACGGCTTGTTGGGGTGTTTGCAAATTGTACTGTATGGTCTTGACAATGTTCGGTTGAAGTAACCAACTGACAATAAAACACAGTCTCCCAACCCTTCAATGTTCTTCACTTCTCACATAGATTGTGTTGACCATTGCGATACGCATTCCACAGATAGGGCATGCTAGGGTTCCCACCCCAACACAGCACCAACATCATTTGGGTTCATTGTCTCTGGGGGCCCTCCACCTTGCTGAAGGGTGCTCTATACACCTCCTTATGCCTGAACATTTCCATGAATTCTTAGGCACACCCTAGGTCTTCAGATCAAGTTGACTTGAGATGGATGGGGGTTTCCAGTCATGAGGGGTGCTGGTGTCTAAGCTGTGTGCAAGTTACCAATGCATCTTGAAGGATCTGGAAAGGCGATGACCGCTCAGGATGTTCGCCCCTCCGCACACCACCTGACTCACTCTGGGCCCAGTTCCTCCTGTTTTGTACTGAGGGCGTTGTTCCTGTGCCTCCCTCCCACTTGACCCATCACTGCTGGCTATGGTACACATGATACAAATGTCACTGCTGACAGCACCTCGCACACACCACCCCCACCAATTGAAGCACACAGCAATAAAGCAATGGGTTCTTATCCACACCCCCCTTCTCATCCTACAACGTTATGCCCCACATTCACAGAAAAACCTTCCCCACTTAATTCTACCATGTTTAGACATAAGTGGGAAGTAAGCATGCATTGTGCATGTAGGCAAGTACATAAAAGTGTGACATCCTGCACAGATCTGAACAGACCACTGCAATGCAAAATGTGGGTGATGTGGAGTGCCGGTGAGTAGAAGTCTCAATCTGGGGGGGATCCCCCATTCTTGCAGATGCACTCCACCATGCACTCTCCCCATGGCGCTCTCCCATGCCCTTGGCCTGCTCTATCGCTGGCCATCGGAGCAAGAGGAAGTAACAATCAGAAAGTGGTCTCCCCAGAGCCCTGCACCTGCATTTCACTGCCCAAAATAGAAATGTGCATGCAAAAGGTCAATCGTTTCTATTGTTTTTTTAATTACATTTTCTCCTCTAAAATAAGGGTGGAAATGTAAAAAGTGCATTGCCAGGGATTGGTCTTCTGGAGCAGTCACCGGCAATGCTGCGCTAGCATGGCGGGAGTGCCGGTCCCCAGCCCACCACCCACACAGATACTTGGGGTCAGTGCATATAGTTTAGAAGTTGGCTTTGTGAACAAACGGGGCTGGCCACGAGCCCCTTGCCTTCAGAGCCGCCCCTCCTCCTGCAATGCAGAATACAATTAACCCTTTCGTCTCTGTATCCTGGTAGCAGCTTTTTGTCAACTGGCCCCTATGGGTAGGTGTTCTTCGCTTCCTCTTTCTAGGAGGCACTTTTAGAAAGTGTCAGGTTTGACAGTGTGGTCACTTTAAAGTGCGCCCTGCGGCCACCAGAAGTGTCACAGATGCAAAGAAAAAAGGGCAAGTAAATGGGATTGGGGATTCCTTGGGGAAGATCTGGAATAGGTAACAAGTAGTGGTGGTCTCCCCCAGCCCATTCACTTCATAATGACCAAGCAGCAGAGACCCACAGGTTAGCTACAGCATGACAACAGAAACACTAGCCAGACCTAGTCATTGGAATTCCCCATTGTACAATCGTTTCCAAGGGACTACTATGTGGCATCCCTACCAAGCGGCATCACAAACAGCCAGATGCAAGGAAACCCCCTGAAATGCCAGCACGAGGGGCTGACCTGTATTTTATTTAAAGGAATGCAAACTGCACTGACCAGTCTCAGGCAATGCAAAATGTTGCTGTGATAGCTCCACGACCTTTAGAGATGTTTTTTTTTCTATGGCGAGAAACACTGACGGCAGACTCAGAGCAGGACTTTAGTTCATTGCTTGGACTCTAAAAAAAAAATGGGTAGTCCCTGGAAAGAGCCTCCATCCCTAAAGCGTCGGTCTGCGCCTCACACTTTCAAGCTAAACACTGCACCTCACACTTTCAAGCTAAACATGGGCAGTCTCCTGTGAGAGCTTCCATTCCTAGAGCTTCTGTCTGTAAAATTGGTGGTGCCCTGTGAGATCTTCCATTCCTACAGCTTCTGTCCGCACCTCAGACTCTCAAGCTACACATGGGCAGTCTCCTGTGAAATCTTCCATTCCTACAGCTTCTGTCTGCACCTCAAACTCTCTCAAGCTACACTTGGCAGTCCCCTGTGAGAGCTTCCATTCCTACAGCTTCTGTCTGTAAAATTGGTGGTGCCCTGTGAGAGTTTCCATCCCTACAGCTTCTGTCTGCACCTCAGACTCTCTCAGGCTAAAATCGCCAGCCCCTGTGAGAGCTTCCATTCCTACAGCTTCTGTCTGCACCTCAGACTCTCTGAAGCTAAAATGGGCAGTCCCCTGTGAGAGCTTCCATTCCTACAGCTTCTGTCTGCACCTCAGACTCTCAGACTCTCTCAAGCTAAAATCGGCAGTCTCTGTGAGAGCTTCCATTCCTACAGCTTCTGTCTGCACCCCAGACTCACTCAAGCAAAAAATGTGGCAGCCTCCTGCAAGAGCTTCCAATGTTACAGCTTCTGTCTGTACCACAGACTCTCTCAGGCTAAAATCGCCAGCCCCTGTGAGATCTTCCATTCCTGCTGCTTCTGTCTGTACCTAGGACTCTCAAGCTAAACATGGGCAGTCTCCTGTGAAACCTTCCATTCCTTCAGCTTCTGTCTTCACCTCAGACTCTCTCAAGCTACACGTGGCAGTCCTCTATGAGAACATCCATTCCTGCAGCTTCTCTCCGCACCCCAGACTCTCTCCGGCAAATAATTTGGCAGCCCCCTGCGAGAGCTTCCAATGTTACAGCTTCTGTCTGTACCTCAGACTCTCTCAAGCTAAAATTGACAGTCCCCTGTGAGAGCGTCCATTCCTGCAGCTTCTGTCTGCAAAATTGGCAGTGCCCCGTGAGAGCTTCCATTCCTACAGCTTCTTTCTGTAAAATTGGCGGTGCCCTGTGAGAGCTTCCATTCCTACAGCTTCTGTCCGCACCTTAGACTCTCAGACTCTCTCAAGCTAAAATCGGCAGTCTCTGTGAGAGCTTCCATTCCTACAGCTTCTGTCCGCACCCCAGACTCTCTCAAGCAAAAAATGTGGCAGCCCCCTGCGAGAGCTTCCAATGTTACAGTTTCTGTCTGTACCTCAGACTCTCTCAAGCTAAAATCGGCAGTCCCTGTAACAGCTTCCATTCCTACAGCTTCTGTCTGCACCTCAGACTCTCTCAAGCTAAAATCGGCAGTCCCTGTGACAGCTTCCATTCCTACAGCTTCTGTCTGCACCTCAGACTCTCTCAAGCTAAAATCGGCAGTCCCTGTGACAGCTTCCATTCCTACAGCTTCTGTCTGCACCTCAGACTCTCTCAAGCTAAAATCGGCAGTCCCTGTGACAGCTTCCATTCCTACAGCTTCTGTCTGCACCTCAGACTCTCTCAAGCTAAAATCGGCAGTCCCTGTGACAGCTTCCATTCCTACAGCTTCTGTCTGCACCTCTGACTCTCTCAGGCTACAATGGGCAGTC
The DNA here is from genome assembly GCF_040938575.1 of Ambystoma mexicanum. Taxonomy (NCBI): domain Eukaryota; kingdom Metazoa; phylum Chordata; class Amphibia; order Caudata; family Ambystomatidae; genus Ambystoma; species Ambystoma mexicanum. The sequence goes on along the minus strand of NC_090932.1, from coordinate 1,130,757,812 downwards.
CCCTGTGAGAGCTTCCATTCCAACAGCTTCTGTCTGCACCTCAAGTAGTAGATGCATTGCACTGATAAATGGCAGAATCCAGTGGGGCCATAGAGGGAATACATGTATTCTACTGCACATCCCATTTTCCCCTAGTCTCAATATAACTAAAGTTGTTGCTTGAAGCCCTAAACGGAAAACTCTGAAATATTCCTGCACCTACCATCTTCAGAAGGAAAAAGAGCCATTTCGACCATCTCCTAAACCCCCAGGGGTAGATTACACACGCTGCGTGGGTCAAATTAACATTTCTGCGCTAAATTGCATTTCTGTGTTATTTTGCTCCCTTGGAGCTGAGTTGTACAGGGCCTATTGGGCATGCGCAAAGTTGCATTGCGTGATATGTTCCGTCTGTTAGGGCCGGTTCTTTCTTTTCTTGTATGCGTTGATGGTCTGTTCTAACATTGACTAAACATTCAAAGAACAAGCACACAGATGACAAGTAGATCATGGTCAGGGGTGCAGTTTACCACTAACCTGTAAGACTGCCCTGTGCAATTTAGCATCACTTGATCAAAATAACGCATATGTGTAATTTAGCGCAGCACTGTTAATTTGCGCCAGCCACACAGTACAGTTTCTGTAATCGGGCAACACTGGATCCCCTTCAAGCAAGCCCTAATGTAGCAAAAAGAAAGGTGAGCACGCTACCTGCGCCCACCCCTCCTAAAAAAACGACCAACAGCCCTCCCTCATGGGCCAGCGAATTACATCACACCCCTTAGTACGCAGGGCTCTATTGATAAGCTCCTCAGCAGGACCGACGCCATTGTCCATGGCCTCCTCTCCCCCTACCCCAATCCAGATTCTAATATTTGCCAAAATCAGACACTCTTCCACCAAACTTCCTGCCCGTTTCAGGATTTTCAAGAAAAAGGGGGAGGGGGCTCTCATTTTTTGTTTGTATTTGTTTTTTTTTTGTTTTTTTAAATAATGGGAAATGAAGAAATGTAAATAAATTATTTGTGAAAATAAATATTTTAATTAAATAAAGCATGATACAAAAACAATACCAGAGTATGAGTGTCTGATTTTTTTCCCCGTAACAATGTGTGATTCCAAATCATGACATTGATCATTTCAAGGGCATTCGGTGACGCGTGGTTGGTGCACCCACGAAGGACGGGGGTAGGAAAAGATGCGTAGCGACTACGGGTGCCGCTTCTGGTCAGTGGCGTCAGCCCAATGGTTCAGGACTTGCAGCTGGAACACCTGAGTCCAGATAACACAAACTAAAAGGTGATGCCACACATTAACTGCAAAAAAAACAAGCAGGAAGTTATCCTCAGATCTTGAGGGCAGTGGTCTAAGCAGGCTGCATAAATAGTCTGGGCAGCGGTTCTGGAAGCTTCCCTTGTCTCATTTATTATTATTATGTAGTAAAGCTCTCAGGGGGCCAGGGGGATACGGGCCGATGAGAGCACATTGCAACATGTAATCCCGTAAGGGCGTAAGGGCTGAAATGCTGTACTGTTGTTAAATGTAGATAGAACCTTTGGTTGCACTAAAGGCGGGGGCCGGGGGGTGGGGGCGGGTGGGTTCGGAAGTCTTAGAGCATGTGCTTTTGAGATCTCCTAATCACTGAATTTTCCAAACAACGTGTGAGTCAGACAGGTGATCGGTATTGCTGGTCATCGACTCCCACGCCTGCGCAGTACAAGTGGGGGTCGGGGGGGTGCTGCGCCAACGCCTTTTTCTCTAGAGGTGTCCTAGAAGGGGTGTGATTACTGAGGATCACCATCTAGTCCATGGGTGCCGCTAGCCTCTGGAGGGAAATAGCTCAGTGATACTCTGTAGGAACCCTTTTTCTGAGGGCACATAGGATCGCCCAGTGGTTTCCCCTTTAGCGTGGACCAGGGCCTGCCTGTACACCTTCACTGGGCACTCTTGGCAGGCTGGGGGGCAATGGGACACTCTCTCTGGGCCCTGCAGAAATCTGCCAGATCAAGCCAGCATTCAAAGTCTTGCCGTTCCGCTGGGTCTCGCAGGTGAGGCACTGGAATGGCATTGGCAGGGTCCGGACTGGCTGAAGACCCTAGGCGCGACTGGTCACTTGCAGGCACCCCCTGCATTTGGTCAAGGTTCCTGGGCTAGCCTCCCTTCTGCAGGAGTGCGCACGTAAGCTACTTCATGGCCTAGTCATAGTGCACACTACTAGTCCTTGAATGCCAAGGTCCATCAAGTCCTTGTCAAGTGGTCATCCAATGGAGAGGTGGTCATGGGCAACCACTTTCCACGGCTGAATACGGCCACCTCTGCACAAAGGGACCGAGGCCGCTGCAGTCCTACTTGAGTAACAGCAGGGACTCTTCATAGGAAATGCTACAAGTGGATGATCAGGTTTCAAGAAGGTCTGATCGACCATGGTGATGCTGGCCCGGGTGGCGATTAAGGGGGGCACTCTCTGCCCTTCCATCAGCACTCTTTATAGGAGCTGGTGAGTGTTATGGGGAGGTTTTACAGAGCAATGTCAACAAGTTCTGGAGAGAAAAAAAAGGCCTCATGCCAGTAGTGCTGGGCCCACTTTGGGACTGTGGAGCACTGCACTGCATTTGCACCGCTCCTGCAATTCTGGGAGGAGTCTTCATGGCGCGGTGTCTCAGGGAATGGCACAGGCAGTTTCTGTTGCTGTTTTTGGTTGTATATTGCACCGCACGCGCAGTGCAAAAACATACATTAATCTGCAAGGGCATTACAAACATGCACACGGCACATAGGAAGGGGTTCCTCGGTCACATTTGGCAAGTGCGCCAGCTGTTTGAAGTAAATGGCGATGCCCTGCAATAGGGCCAGGAGGCCTGACTTTGAAATCGAACATTTCCCTGAGCACAGGCTCAACTGGAAACCGGTGGTTTTTATCTGGTAATATGGAGAGGTTTGAACATGAGCACCTGATACCCAGTAGCAAGGGCATTTCTGAAATCGATTTATCAGTTAACACGAGTAAACACAGTAACACACCTACATGTCTTCTGAAAACCACACAGCACAGCACAGCAGAGGACTCTTCGGGGGACAGCAGCCTCTGCCTCTGCCAGGCAGTCCATACTTTACACATCATTTCCGCTTCATTCTGCAATGCCGTGTGCACTGTTCCACACAGCGAATAGCGACCAATGACGCGAGGTAGCCGAGAGGAAAGCACCGCCGTGGTTGCCAAGGAGGAAGAGCAGATTTACCATGGCAACCCCTGCAAACAAGCTACCTTTACCACCGCAAGAGCAGAAGGGCGAGCAATGGATGAGCAAAAAGGCACGACTAGCCTTGTTGCTTGTTATTCACGATCAGGGTGTAAGACCGTTACCAGGGGGCACCTCTGTGGCCCCCCTCAAAATCTAGAGCTATAATGGCAATCTGAAGGCCCACGTTCTTACACTTTTGTATTTACATGTGGGTTTACGCAGCACAGCCCAGCAAGTGAGGAACAGGGCGCTGTACAAGTAGTTTGGGGTCAACAGAGATCTGCGAAAGTGAATAGTATATACATATCGGGGTAACAGGTACTAAATGACTCCCCCGTTTGGTATTCCAGTAGACTGTGGTACAGCAAGAGAAGTCCTGTTTTCTGGTTTTCTCTTTGAGGGCCAGTTTAGTCTCAAGCCTCACAGTGGTCCGTCTCCTACAGGAGCGTGCCACACCTGAGTATGTGAGTATTGTGGCGAGGTGGGCTGGTGGTCAGTCAGTAGCTGCCTTATATGTGGTGAATCTCCAGTCTGGGATGGCCAGCTAGTGTATCTCTGTTAGGAAAGGGGAGCTGCGGTCACATTTCCTAGTTACTGTTATGAGGCATGCAGCAGCATGTTGAACAGCCCTAAGGGGAATCAGGTGTATGGCCGGGACACCAATGAGGGGGGTGTTCCCACCATTGAAGTGTCACATTTCCAGGGCCCTGACTGTGGTTCTAAATCCTCAGTTGGGATCAAGGGTTTTATCTTCCAGTGGAGAGCTAGTTAATACCAGGGGTGTGAGCCATTTTGTTTATTGGTTTCTGGAACGAGAGATTGCTGTCAATAATGAACCTGAGTAATTGTAATTATAATTGTTCCTTTATAACACGCTTAATCCCAGAGATTGGTTCCTAAGCGCTGGATCGGGATTCGTACCTGTGTTGCGCTGCGTTGTCTTGCTTCCAAGACAAATGCATTGCCCCTAAACTACGCCCCACCTCACATGAGGCCATCTGATGTGTGAATCCATCAAGGTGCATGTTGTTTAGCCACCATTGGTTGGCCTCCTGTTTTGGTGGATGGTCTAATAGGACGAATTCTGCTTTAGTGGGATTGGGTTTCGAGTAGGTGCTTGTCATCCAAACTTGGAGGCGAGGCAGTTCCAGAAGCATGGCATGCTTTAAGTGCAATTCACTTTGAGGAATGAGAATTGCAAGCATATTGGTCAAGTTAGATGTTAGGGGTGTTGATAAGTAACCCAAGCAGTTCCACATAGAAGAACTGAAGATCACTGGTAAGAGTATTGATACCTGTGGGACCCGCAGGTGATCGGGTGATGGTTTGATCTGGTGGTACCCATTGAAAATGCTTGGTATCTGTCTTAGAGGCACGAGGTAAACCAGTTAATGAATGTACCTGTGACCACCATTCTATCTGAGAGTAGATATGTAAAGGCTAAGTTGTTGACTGTATTCATCACGTCACCTTTATCCGTGATGTGGATAGCCTATATATGACCTGGATGGTGGAACCTTCTGTTCTGTTTCTGGATCTAAATCCAGATCTGTAGTCACGGAGAAGGCTATGTTGGTTAATCTGATTGTGGAGGTGGTTGGAAAATGCCTTCTCAATGATTTTACCAAAGAATGGAAGACTAGTGTTCAACCGGTAATTAGCAAGGTTGTCTGGGTATTGGGATGAATCAAGGGAATTCATCGCTTCTCCCCAAGGGGGAGCCCTTCCTGGAGGCTAGGGAAGAGAGTCCGCTCTGCAACACCCTCCCTCCCTATGGGTAGAAGCAAGTGAGACCTCAACGGGAGAGATTCCCCCTTAGGGGCCAAGAACTCCCGTTCCCATGAGGAACTGCCTAAAGCTGTGAGCATCATGGCCTACACAAGATGCTCTCAAATACCAGAAACCTCCTTACACCAAGACTGGGACAAATAAACTCTGCAGAGATGCTCTTATCTTATTGAAAAGGATTATGTCCCTTTAAATGAAAATAACCAATTGACTGAGATGAGTACATTGATTAACATAACCTCAACGATCCAGGAGAGAGAGACAGCCGAAATCATGCGTTGGACCGGGAAGACCCCGAGCAGCGTAATATCTGAAGGAAGCATGAACCAGAAAGCCCGCTAGTTTCAAACTCGCTCATCTGCGCAAAGTGGAACACCATAGTAGCAGCATAGCAGCAACGTGAGAATCCAGCAGGGGAGGCACCCGAGAATAGAGGGTGGCAGGAACAAGGGGAAGTATCCGTGATGGACCGATGGTCCAACCAACTTCATTGAGACCATCATGAGGGAGAAGCAAGATGATGTCTGGTCCCCCATTCGAACACCGAGTGGAGACGAGAAACCAAGAGGAGACGCAAGACCACAAGAAAGCGAATGCAGATGAGGGAAAGGCACTAGCGGCAGAGTCCAAGCGAGAAGGATTCTGAGGAACCCGACTCCAGAAGACGTTTTCCCTTGAAGAAGAAGCTAACTGGCGAACAGGTGGTCTAGAAGAGAGAATCATCATGTTGAAGAGCCAACTTGTCTCTGTACTAATTATGAAACAAAGTTAATCTTGAAGCAAGACAATCTAAAGAGTGAGAACACAAAAGAGGAAGCTATTGCAAAGCTGAATAAAGAGAGAGACAAACCCATCATTGCTATACCCTGGGAAATGGGAAAAGACTCTAAAGTAAATTCAAAGTCTGATAATCCAAAAGCACAAACTATTAAAAAGTTGAATGAATAGAGAGAAAAGCCAGTGATGATAATACCCTGGGAAAAGACACGAGTAGTGCAACAGATACAAGGTCAGAGAGACCAAATTTAACTGAACTATTATACATCAAGGGGGATAATAATGAAGGCACGCCCCTGCACGCTGACACCAGAAAAAATAAAGCCTGCTAGGGAAATAGTCCCAAGACACTCTTGCAAGAATAACAAGTATTTATTTCTACAAAATAGAAATACATCAGCAAAGAACTCTGCTGCCGCCGAACGTTCTGGGCTCCGTAGGCACGTGCAGCACATAAGTACAAACAACGTCACTGATGACGTAACTACATAGAGTACAATTCTACAATCCTAATTGAAAGAGCCCTATACATACAAGGCCTGCTCCTTATGGGATGCCAGGTTATTGGTCGATCTTCATCTGTCCACATGGGCACTGCTGGGCATCCGAGGTGAAGTTGGACTAACAATTAATTGGCTACTGACACAAACAATGTTATTTTATCTTCATAACTGTGTACCTGAGAGATACAGGGATGTGCTTGGTAGGAGGGCTGAGGTCACACTAACTCACATGCTCCACTCATTTCCCAGACAGATCAGCAACTCCCAAGGTCCTCCACCTTCGCCTTGCTGCACAAATCACATGACCCATTTCTGAAGGCGCAATAGGCTTGCCTTCTGATCTTAGTGATCAATCCAGGGATGTCAAAGTTTTATGGTTGGTTGTCTGGGTTTGGATGGTCTTGTGGCATGCAGGGGTCTAAAGATAAAAGCATTGTAAAGCTGGTGCAGGAGGGCCTTGCTATCTTTCCTGTGCGATGGTGCTGCCGGGAGGTGCGCTGCTCCCTTCTCATGACCTTGCAGGGCGCATTCTTTCCTGTGCACGAGGTACTGTTACTTTTAGAACAAAGGAAGGTTTCATGGACTCTGTGAGACCTACCCGGGTGAGGGGTGATGTTCGCTCTCATGCAAGGGATCTAATACTAAAACGTATAATGCTGTTCGCCGCGCTTGGGCCTACATTCTAAAATGGACGCCATTCGCCAAGATCGCGTTCACACCCGTATCTACCATATAGTTTGCAATGCATGTGCTGAGGTGATATAGTCAGGAATATACTGAGACCATGTAACTATCCTCCACTGATTTGCTTATATGTTATGTGTAACTTAAGCTTAGAGTCCTCTTGTAACACTGCGCTTGATACCCTTGGGTCTGGCGCCCAATACAAATTAATAAACAAACAAACAAAACTACAATCAACAGGGTGAAAGTTGTAAGAGATATAAAAAGTAGATTCCTAAAGGAAGAGGAAAGTTCACAGGCCCATTGGAAGAGTTACAGAGACTGATAAAAGAAGTAATGAGAGGGTATTAAAGGATCCTATACTAATTTACAGACTGATACTAGAAGTATGCTGAAGAGAAGGGAGTCATTCTCAGAGCCTTGATTAGTTTATATAGTGCTGGGTCAGTTAGGGTAATTTTGGACCGCAGACTTCTTCATTTGGACTTCCACAACAGACCAACGAGCACACTAGATAATAAGATAGGTAGGGAACACTCATAGTGATAGGGAAAGTTAGGCCTTATGATTCTTACTTTAATAAACCATCCTGAAAATGCCATCTGAGAGTCTGTGTCCTTCTGACTTGCCATAGTAACCAATTGTTTTTTTGAGGAGAGCCGATTAAATCTCTCTTTTTAGGTGCTTGGGAAGATGCCACGATTGAGCGAGGCATTCACTATTTGGAGGTGGGGAGTGAGGGTGGATGCTGAGAAGAGTTTAAACAGACTCTTTCATTGATTGTCTTCACTCTGGTATGTGAGCCACCTGCAACCACAGCACCCTTCTCTGCTATGACTGGAATTACATTCCCCCCAAAATGTTATGCTTACTATCCTAACAGACCCACCTGCTGAATTATCCCTCCAGTTTAGGGCCCCTATCATTGGTGATTATTTGGGACTGCTGTTCTGGTCAGTCCTTTTTGTGTGAGGAGGTTTCTGTCCCTTCTGGTAGACCTGATGAGCAACACGCATTTCTACTATCACAGCAAGCAGAGCAGCACCTTGAAATCAGCAAGATGCTGATGCCAATCTGTTGCACACACTTCCAAGATATGTTCTTACATGATGAGGTTGAATACACAATCTTTCCAAATTGTGCTGAAGTCACTCCCTTGGTCAATGTCTTGAATGAAACATGCAGGAACCAGTATTAAAAAGCTCCTGCTTCTAATGTCTTCTTCTTGTTCGTCGCACAGTTTATTAATCATATTGTGGAGAACTCGCTGGTCCATCCATTCATCATCCACACTAGGTTTTCACTATACTTAAAGAACACAGAGTCACAGCATTGACCCATGGTTCCATGCAGCAGAACCTTCATGACATCACTCACCCTTCATTCTCATAGAAGCATACAAATAGGATAAAAGCAATCATACGCATCCACCTTCTTCCAACAGATTCAACCACTCATGTGTCTCATCACACCAGTCAGACGTTCTCTAACAAACTCTTGCTTCCTTTTAAGATTCACAAAACTCTCCAAATATTGTGATGGTGTCTTCCAAAATTCTCTCTCAGTGGCCTCTTATCTCAGCACACTCTCTGTGCTCACTCTTGCAGCCCAATTACCACTCAAAGGCAGACTGCACAACAAGCATGCTACCTTGTATGCCTCATTCACTTCCTGTATGGAAGACACCAACTAAAACAAAGCCAACCAAACTGATCCGTCTGACACAAAATATGCACCGACCAAGCCCTTTGGAAGATGGAGTTCAGAAGGAGCATCTTCTTTAATACCTGTCTGCAATGGACTGTCCGTAGGGTCTGCTTGTCACGCTTTTATCTCTAGACCTCTGAGTTCCAGTTAAAGTGTTCTGGCATCCTCCCTCTTAGCCCAGCTTTTCTCATTCTCTTCTCGATCATCTGCCCGCTTGTCTTGAACCATCAGATACTTCTTCTTGTTCTTCCAGTTTATGCAAGGCTTTCGGTTCCACCAGATCGGATTTCTGAAGTATCAGCTCCATTTCCCTGAGGTGCAGGGCTCAGGAAATATTGGTGCAAGCATGTGGAGCCACACAGACAGGAGCAGTGGGCATCAAGGTTGGGGTGAGGTGTGGTAATGGGAGTCTTCTCTTTGGCTTCTTTTGGCTGTGGTGCTTCAGTTTCCTCTCACACTAGAACTTGAGCTCCTACCTCTGGTCAGAGTAAATCCTTACCAGTAGTGCTACATTCATCAAATTGCTCTTCTGGAGATTGCGTGGCTCCAACTGGTCTCAGAACGTATCTATTTACATGCCACACAGGACTGATTACTCAATGACTGGCACTGCTCCATCGTTCTGACCTAGTCTTACTGTATTCACATTCTACAGCTCTCACAGGTGTTGTAAGAGGATTCAATTCAGCACTACAGCTAAGTCAACGCCTAGTCTAGAATACTGAATGAAAACCCTTATTGATATATCTTTAAGTCCAGTTCATGCGTTCTGGATGACTACCCCTATATAACACCCCTCCCTTGGAATCCCCCTGACCCCACTGAGCCAAGAAGTAGTTCTGTTTTGCAAGTTTAAAGGTTTATTTGATAACTTAAACAATATATATTATATCACGCCTTATAATAAATTAATAATTGGATATCACACTTAATCTGGTATGATAAAGATTAACAACGGAGAATCTGGCACTAGCACACTTCTTGATAATCACTAAGGAGTTGACATGAAATGGATAAGATAGCAACAATACTTTTATGGTTTCAAATGGATGCAAGGTGGAATGAAATGCAGTAAAGAAAATAACTTGATAGGATTTCAGCAAAGACAATGTAATCACTTTCTTGTACAATTCACCCCCCCCCTTTTATGCAATGCAAGGAAAGGGAAGGAAGCACACAGTTCTCAGAAACGCAATCAAATGTATTCAGTTCACCCCAGCAACTTAGACTACAGAAGTTGAAAACACAGGCAAAATGCTTTGATATGTGCTGGCAATGGAGTGAAAATATGTTAAAATGCTTTTAATTCCCTCTAGGAGGTTCAGGGTGAGTGAAATCAAGTTAATATTAGTCCAGGCTCACTTTAGCAGTGATGCAGGGATAGTTTTTATGAGGCAAACGATTTTTTTTCAGAGGAAAGCAAAAGCAGCTATCTTTTTGCAAGTGGAGAAATTTGCAAATCGCGGTAAAATTCGCGAATGCGTCTGGTGCGATTACAGAGGAACTACAAGGGCTAGCAATATCGTTTTGGGGTCCTAGGAAAGCCTAGGATCTCAGCTTCCAGATGAAAGTTACTGCAAGTCTCTAAGACAAACGGTCGCGGAGATATGAGCGATTAAATAAAGGTCGTTTTTCAGATTTGAAATTTTAAAGTTCAAAAAGACAAGGGCAGCTTGCAACTAGAAAATGACAGGTGACAGCTTTGCAAATGACAGGTGACAGTTAGGAGACAGTTCTACTTAGATTAAACTAGATTGAATTATATTATTTTAACTAGGAGATTGGTTCTGCACAGTTTTCTAGGTACTCACACTATATTCTTGAGTGAAATGGGCCTCGCCATGGATCTGGTCAGGTTTTAGACGGGACTCTGCTCTCTGCACTTCACAGTGATCTGGGTCTGCTCTCTCTCTGGATTCTGAAGATTGAGGGATTTAAAGTCTGGATCTTTCTGCACAGCTTTCTCTGGAGATTGATGGAGGTAAAGTATGGATTTTCCAGCTGAAAATGGATTTGAAAGTCCCTATCTGTCCTGTCTGTCTGCTTTTATGTGTTTTGAGAGTGGGTATGTATGCAGCATCACTAGACCCTACCCCTCTCCACTTCTAATTGGTCAAACTTCCATTTCTCACTTGATTGGGGAAGCTAAATTGTGTCAGAGTGATGTCAGCCATTTATGATCTCTTGAAAAAACTCCCCTGTCATCTGTGCACCCAAATCTATATATGATCAAAACACATATTTCACAGTTACACAGTTGTTTGAAATTACATACCCATGTCACATATCACATGAGGTATACTCTGTCCCAAATCTGCTGTTTCTAGGAGCTTGCATTCAGAAATGGCACATATTTCACTTTTTAACTGATTTTGCCATTTCTGACATTGACCCCACTTTACATACATGTGCGCAGGGAGTAGGGACATTAATTGATGAAGTTTCAGATTTTTAACATGCATACATTTAGAGTAATATCCACTTTTCCGCTAAAACCCCCCTGAACATACCACCGGTTCTAAAAACCTCTTAAACTGTGGGCAGAAAAATCACAAGAATTATGGTATCATTTATAAAATTTTCACATGTCCGCTCTATGAATGATCCATCTTTTTAAAGTTATGTTCTGGCTCCAAAGGGGTGTGGTTTACCCTCAGCACAAGGTTGAATTTCTGGTTTTTCCAGTTCTGCCAAGCCAGCTTGCTCTCACAGGCAGTGCTCCTCCCCTTTCCTTCAGGAGGAAGCCACATTTTACGACCATTTACGACTCCTGACATAAACCATCTGCCTGGGTGAAGGGGGTTACATTGTTCAGAGCTCCTGTATTCTGTAGGGGGCTCCCCTTAATTCAATTATCAGAGAGATGGTATATCCTTAGTGTGGCCAGCAAAAGGCAGATAGGCCTGGGAACACAGTTGTGACTCAAGTTTCACTCCTGATGGGGGTAGCTGTCAAGCAAAATCAAGTTCCTTAAGCCAGACTTTCAGCTAACTGTCATGTTTTTTTTGTTGCTTTTTAAATTAACTTGCAATTTTACACATGCAGCTAGAATGCTGATTCTAAGTGCAAAACTATGACATTTCAACAGTTACAAAGGCATGTGACACCAAACATAGGTCACTCATTTAATCTAAACATTTTCGATTTTAGTGTCTTTAAATCCAGTGCAACTTAAACTGCTGACTCCATAGCAGTTTTGTTATAAGCATTGTTTTGGGCTCTTCATTTCCCAGATTTTGTAGGCACACAACACTCCATTCTACCAAATGTCTGCTGGTGTCCAGTGAGTTTTTAGATGTGTTGCAATGTTTAAAATAGACATTTTGAGCCTGCCTTCAGAGAAACACAGGGTGGTTTTAAAGCGCTTTGAAGCTAACCGGCGCTACTGTTTTTCCTTTGGCAACCCATTTCCCTCATGGCAACCCGGCCTATCATTCTCGCACTGGTGGGTGGCAAGTGAGGCAACCATTTTGGTGTGCGCACAAACTGCGCAGCTTTCCTGGATTTCGGCGCACATGTGGGTTTTCCGCCATCTTGAATTTTCTAAGCCCACAGCACCAAATGTTGTAGCATGATAGCTTAAATGTGGGTCAGGACACCCAACAAGCCCCCCCACGCGACTGCACTTTGAATTTGAGTCGATGGGGAGTCGGGTGCACAAGGGTTTTGACCCACGCACCGGTCTGTCCGCATAATCTTCTTCCAATTCTGCAAATGGCACAGCTCAGCATCTTCTTCTCCATCCGGTACTGATCGATCGGTTCTCCTCGCCGGTCCTGATGGGAGTATTGGGCGGTACACAGGGCCCATTGCGTCTCTGCTCCCGGTCTCCGGATCGTCCTCCTTGGCCCGTCTCCAGGTTTTCTTTCTCCTAGGACGACAAAGGAAGAGCGGCAATACCTACTCATAGACGTTTTTCCACCACTGTTGAGATAGTGGGGCAGCATATGCATTTCATCATCACGAAACATTACATTCTTATTTTGAAAAAAAAAAACAGTATAACTAAGAGACAGTTTCATGCAAATCACAATATTTTAGAGACTAGATGTGGTATGTTTTATGATTGGAACTGAATTAGTCCGAGACAGTACCCGCTAGGATTCCAGAGGATTCCTCCAGTTGTTGCAGAGCGTGCCTGGGATGGCAACACTTCAACTGGTTTATGTGGACCCACTTGTCTTCCCCCGCTGCCAAAGGACCTTTGGGGATGTGGATTTTGTAGGCCACAGGGGAGATTTTGTCGATGATCTCAAAGGGTCCCTTCCATGTAGGCAAAAATTTGCGCTGCTTGGCCTGGTTCCTTTGGAAGTTGTATAGATAGACCCGGTCCCCCACCTGATATTCCTTCCTGGAAGTTTTCAGGTCATAATGGGTCTTCATGCTATCAGCCGATCTTTCTAGATTCCGCTGAGCGTAAGCAAAAGCATGTTGGAGGTGTTTCCTTAAATTCTCCACATACTCATGAGTAGTAGAGGCATTTATCAGTGCCTGCTCTTGGGTCCTGTAGAGCAAATGCTGGGGAAGCACCATCTTGCGCCCAGTCATCAACTCAAATGGTGACATTTTGGTTGCAGATGAAGGGGTAGATCTGATGGCCATTAGGACCAGAGGTAATCGGATATCCCAACTTGGCCCAGAATCTGCCACAAACTTCTTTAATATGCTCACAATGGTTCGGTTATATCTCTCTACTGCCCCAGAAGAAGCTGGTCTATAAGCAATATGCAGCTTTCTCTTGACCCCCAGTATCTCCCACATCTTTGTCATTACTTCACTGGTGAAGTGGCTACCTCTGTCTGACTCAATCCTTTGAGGTAGACCAAAACGGGAAAAGATGTGGTTAATCATCAAGGCAGCTGCAGTTTCTGCCTTGCAATTTGGGGCTGGGAGACATTCCACCCACTTGGTAAACAAGCATGTCACAGTCAACATGTACTTATTCCCCCTAGCAGAGCGAATCACAGGGCCTACAAAGTCGATTTGTAAATCTGACCATGGCAGGGTCATCCCCCGCTTTTGGAGAGGCGCACGGTGCGTGAGGGATGATGGCTGAAATTGTGCACACACAAGACACCCCTTCAAGTATTGGTCGAGGTCCTGCCCCATGTGTGGCCAGTATGCAACCTCTCTTAAGATTTCCAATGTTGTGTGAAACCCCCTATGACCGGCAGTGGCCGCATCATGGGCGTGACTTAACATCAGGCTTCGGAATGAGGTAGGAACCACCCACTGATCGTGGCCAGCTTTGGATTTCCTTACCAACAAACCGTCTTGGATCCGGAACATTTTTGGACATTTCATCAACACTCTTAGGTCCTCTTTCCCAATATAATCGGTATCCGTCAGGGGAAAGTTCTCAGGGTCCTCAAGGTGCTGGTAAAATTTACCAATTATTGGATCCCCCTTCTGAGCAGTAATCAAATCAGCATCAGGGGTCTCCTTACTCCATTGTGCAATTGAAAGGTCGTTGTGAGCATTTGTCTGGGACCTAGTGATGGCAGTGACCTGGATTTCCCCCAACAGGGACTCAATCTCAATTAGATCCCCTTGGATGGCCCCGGTTTTGGCCAGCTGATCAGCTAAGTCATTTCCAGTTTTGTCTGGTCCCTCTACTTTGGAATGACCCTTGATCTTCTTCCAATAGATGGTCATTCCCTTCGAGGTGACCAGATCATCAATGTTTTGGATCAACTTCCCATGTTTCAAGGGTTTGTTGTTAGCACATAACATGCCTCTGGTTTTCCAATTAACCAGTTGCTCCACGAACCCGTTCCGTACATAATCCGAATCTGTGATTATGACCAGTTCGTGGAGTTGATGCTGGACAGCAGTGAGTATGGCCTGATGCACAGCCATCAATTCTGCCACCTGACTACTTCGGGGACCAATTTTGTATCCAGCGGAGGGTTCTGGGGACTCATTCACCCATGCATTCCCTACGCCGGCCACCAGTTCTTTCTCCCCGTTGTTGTCAACATGGTAAGAGCATCCATCCACATACACAGTGGGCATTCCCTCACACTTGTCTTCTTCAAAGACTTTGTGGGGGGAATTAAGGTATGCCTCCATGTTGTCCTTTATTTTTAGACTTTCGTCCTCGAGACAGTTTTCTCTGGCACAATCATGCAAGTCCGCCAGACCTTGCGCGAGGGGACTCTTCTTGTTTTGGCCATATCTGACCTCCACAGGAAAGCCTTGCATTGATAGAATCCAGGAAGTAATTTGGGAATTACTCACATTTCCGGCCCGGATTCTGTCACTTTGGAGATATTGCAGAGGCTGGTGTGGAGTCTCCACTATGATGTGTTCCCCCTGGATAAACGGGCGGTAATTCTTCAATGCCCACACCGTTGCCAGGAGTGCCTTCTCACAATCGTTGAATTTTTCCTCCACAGAGGATAAAGTTTTGCTCGCATAGGAGATTACTTTATTGACCTTGTCATGCTTTTGGTATAATACGGCCGTCAAGCATGTATCAGAGAACCCCGTCTCCAGGAAGAACTCCTTGTTTCTGACAGGGTAAGCTAGGCAAGGCGCTTGTGAGAGGCTTCTTTTGAGTTGTTTTACCGCCTCGGCTTGTTCTGGACCCCATTCCCACTTGACCCCCCCCTTCAGGAGATGAATCAGGGGTCTGGTGATCTCTGCGTAGCCCTCAATGAACTTTCTGCTGTAATTAGTCAGTCCAAGGAGGCTCCTTAGTTCCGGCAGAGTTGTGGGGTCTTTCAGTTTCTGAAGTGCTTCCACTTTCTTTTCCTGGGGACAGAGACCCTGAGGAGTAATCTCATGCCCCAAGAAATTAACACGGGTTCTACACCACTGTGCTTTCTGAAAGGAAAGTTTTGCTCCGGCGGCTCTCAACTGGGTCAGAACATAACGGATCTCCGCTATGTGTTCCTCCACAGATGAACTTTTGATGAGGACATCATCTACATAAGCCAGGTTACCCCTTGCACCCAGGTCGGGCATGGCCTTATGTAGGAAAATATTGAACTCATTACCGGAGTTAAGGTATCCGAAGGGAGTCCGGGTCCATGTGTACTGCTGGCCCCCAAAGGTAAAAGCCAGTTTGTATTGGTCCTCCCTGCTGACAGGCACGGTCCAGTATCCATTGGTCAGGTCTATTACAGTGAATACCTGTGACCCCTGGATCTGGGCCAGCCCTTGGTCAATGTAGGGCAGAGGCCATCGGGAAGTATGGACCCGTTTGTTGAGCTCCCTAAGGTCAGCGCAGAGTCTCCACTGGCCGTTTGGCTTTAATATTCCCAGCACCGGATTATTGAAGGTGCTGTGGACTGGCCGGATTATTCCCCGGGACTCAAGGTTCTTGATTATTTCAGTGAGGGACTCCATTGATGCGAGAGGGAAGCGATATTGCTTCACAAACACAGGAGTCATGCCAGGGTCCGTGGGGATTGTTGTTGTGTGGATGTCAGTGCGACCACAGTCATATGAGTCTACCGCAAAGAGATCTTGGAAATCCAAGAAAACTTGTTTCAACTTTTGCTTTTGTTCCAGAGTCACACAGGCATCAGCTAGGTTGACTCTCTCTTCCACCATCTGCCTGAAGCCTGGAAAGACTTCTGGTTTGGCTATTTCAGCGGCCTCCTCCAGCTGGGTGGAGAAGTCCCTGGTCAGAGTGCTGATTTTGACTGGAGGCTTCAGGTGGGAAAGGCAGCCCTCATGGACCTGGAAAATCACCTCATCCCTCCTGAAGTCACAAGTCACATCTTCCTTACCATAGGGGCAGGAAGTGTACACCAGGAAGTTCCCCCCATGCCGGGTAAAAATCCTGTCTGGTGTTGTATTGTCCTCACTGTCACTGTCAAAACAGTCCTTGGGGATTGGTCCTAACAGTTCATTTAATAAGTCGATGGAAAAATGTCGGTCATCAACCGCCATTCCAATAATGGTGCCTGCGGCTAGAGTAATACTCTTTAAGTCGCTGTTATCCACCTCTATTGGAATGGTGTCATGTTCTATGTTGACTAATGGAGTTGGGTTTACCCCCAACCCTTGCTGTTGGAGAGAAGCATTTAGATGTATGTAAGCATCAGGGTTTTTCAACTCTTGTCCCCTTTTGACTTTCACTTCCAGGGAGAATTGTCGGGTCCTTTCTGGGATGGTGACTTCCTCTTTAACCTGAATTTCAACTGCATAAGGTAGCAATTGAGCTGACCTAAATGCTTTTTCTGGATCATCAAAGCTCATGGGATTATCCGCTAATCGGGACCAAGCTTTGAAGTTTATTAGGTCCAAACTAATGGCAAAGCGATTGAGAATGTCACTGCCTAAGTAAAAGGCGGCAGGGACGTCTCGCACGACCCAACAATTGTGGACTATGCTCTTGTTGCCAATGGAGATTTTGAGCATACACCTGCTTGGCAGGAGGTGTTTGGAATTAGGCGCTTCCAGGTCCATTTCCCATTTGTCTATCAGTTTGAAGGTGGGAATGGCTGGATCTTTTGGGAGTTGGCGGAACATGGCTTCGCTGATGAAGCTCTTACCGTTGTTCACACACACTCGAGCGAGAACAGAGTCCTTCCCATCATTTAACTGAACAGGGATGAACAACAGCTCTCCAATTTGCTGAATCTCAGCCAGGCTTTGAGCTGATTTCACATCTTTCTGGACTATAGGAGTGGGAGTTTCTGATTGTGGATTAGTATAGAATTTCAGAGTGTTTCCTTCCAGCGTGGAATACCACCTTAAACTGGAAGGAAGGTTGATTTTCAGAAATAGAGAGGACCCCCCATCACCAGTCGGTTGTCCTACTGCTATTACTGTCACGTCTGGAATTTGGTTGTTCTGGAAGTGAAATTCTACTTGGTCAGATTTTTGTTCAACCATGTGGCAGGTGCCGTTTAAACTAACATGGTTAACACTCTGTTTTAATTTGATTGGTCGGCTAGTCTGGGTCCAGAGGACCTTGTTTACGCAATCTATTAGGGGTGACAACCTTCTCAGGAGGTCATTCCCTAGTAAACAAGGGGTGCCCTCTGGAGTCACAACTATGACCGGGTGTTTCAACTTGTGTCGCCTGATCTTAATGTCCAAATCTGCCGTCCCCTCGACGGGAATTTCCTTCCCGTCAAAGTTCTGCAGTTGTCCAGGAAGAGAGGTGAGAGGAATTTGGTAATTCTCTCCCCTTCCTGCATTTAGTTCGTCAAAGGCCCTTCTGGACAGAAGGGTAGCTTGAGATCCAGTGTCCACCAGTGCCAAAATTGTACCCTGCCCCTGTACTTGTACCGGGGCATAGTATCTTCCCTCCTTCTCCTCAAGGGGGCACAGATAATGTACATTTTTGGACAACTGGTGGGCTAATTTTCTGGTTTTGGACATGGCGAGAGAAGAGATTTGGGCAGAATTCTGTGGAGAGCCTTGGGAATCTGAAAGAAAAATTTGGCAACTGGAGCTCAGAGCCATTGTGGGTTCCCCTGGCTCCGGTTCTGGGCCGCCCCCCCCTTTTTGGAGGCAGTCACCAGGATGGGTTTGAACCAGGGGATTTTCTAGCTGTTGGTTCTGGGATGAGATGGTGGGTGGCGGTAGCTCAGTCTCCACATCTCCCCAGTCTGGATTTGCATCCCTAGGGACCCATTTTTCTTTGGGAGGAGTTCCCCCCTCTCTGAAGGAGAAGATCCTTTTCCCAGGATCCTCTGAGGATCCCTCTCCCTCAAATTGGAAGATCTGTACCTCCTCCTTAAACTGAGTCGGTTTGGGTCTTTTGTTTCTCCTACCCCCCCTCTGCTCCTTAGGAGGCAGACTTTCAGGGGCAAGAGATTTTGTTTCCGGTTCCTGGGTTTCCAGGGGCTGTTCACAAGTGAGGAAGGAAGCTTCCTCCAAGGCTTTACACCCCCCTTCCCTTTGTGCCTCCTCCCTGGGAACCGGTGAGTTATCGGGGTGCTGCCCCCGTCATTGTTCTGGAGCACCAGGTCCAGAGTTGGGTGCGTTCTGCGCCGGCACGCCCATCTGAGGGTTCTGCTGAGCCCTCAGTATGTGACCCAGATCCCGCGCCATGTTTTGAACCTGGCGCTCTAACTGGGAAACCCGCTCAGGCTGATACGGGGCCCTGTTTTCTCCCCTGGGCTGATCCCGGGAAGGGTAGCTGTCCCTCCTCTGGTAATACCCCGGGTTGGGAAGATTTGGGTACCCCTCCACCCTTGGCCTCCCCTCTCCCGGATTCAGTGGTCTGGGCTCAGGGAATTGGGGAAAGAAGGATGGATGGTTTTGGGGCTGAAAGTCGGGTGGATATCTGGGGAAAAAGTTCTGGCCAGGGTTTGGTAAATTTCTGCCCTCCTGTGGGAAGTTTGGAGGGAAGTTCCCTGGGTTAGGTGCTTGGCTGGATCCCCCCCCTTGGGCTGGAGGAGTCCACACATAACCCAGGATGGGTCGATTTCCCTTGTAACGGGGACTTACATAATCAGGAGAGCGAGGGACCCCATTTGTGGGGCTGCCTCCTTGGCTCCCTGTCTGTGACTGACCCGAGGACCTCCTAGGCCTAGCATTATTAGGTGCAGGTAGGTTTTTAGGCCCCCCCATCTCCAAATCCAAAACGGGGGTGACCTTTACCTCTGCCACCTTGGCAGCAGCAGGGGTGCTGTTGGCTTTGGGGTTTTTCTGGGCATTACTTTTGCTATCTATCGGTTTCTGCACCTCATAGATCCGGGTAGCCTGTTCAATGACCCAGTCTAAAGATCTTTTCTCGTGAAAATCCCTCACGAGCTGGGTCATGATATATTTGGGCAAGGCATGGAAAAACGTATTAATAAATTCTCTGCTATCCGTGCGCACCCTTCTTGTGGTCTGTGCAAAAGCACGCTTTAACTCCTGCACAAATTCTTGTGAGGCCTGATCCTCCCCACATTGCAAATTGTAGGCTGCCTTACGAGCCTCTTGAGGATTTCTGTGAACAGAAAAATGTTTCAAGATGGCCGCCTTATAGGTGGACCATCTTAAATGATTTTGGTCCTCCAGCCCCGCAAAGAAACTGGAGTATTCCGGGGAGAAGGTCCACTTTACATATTGAATACAGCTTTGGCTGTCCTTCAAATGGAAAGTCTCCATCATTTGTTCAAACAACTCTAAGTGCTCCCAAACAGAATACTTAGCGTTCTTATGGTAAGGCGTGATGACGCTCCTGATTGCCTTAATCTGCTTTAAGGGGTCCTTAAGCAAGGCCCTTTTTGCCTTATTGGCCTTTTTGGTTCGGGTAACCCTTGTCCATTCGTCCTCGGACTCAGAGGCACTGCTCCCAGAGGTTCCCGTCTGTTCTTCCAGGTTTTCCCGGATTCTGCGAGCCTGGGAATGGCTGGCAGAATGTGGGGACCTGGTCTCCTGTGTCCTGCGCAGTTCAGAGGAGTCTTCAGATTCCTCCTTGCTGCCAGGATTTGATGGGTACCCCCTCCACTGACCTAACTGGGCAGAGGTTTTCAGGATGCCCTTAATGGGCCTACTCTCCTGGTGTTCCCCATTGAACTGTACTGTACTTGGGTGCCCATACCCGGATGCCCACCCCTCCATTCCTGAGTGGTACTGGCCTATGAGCCCCATACTCTTAGCTGGATAGTAATCTGCCATCCCTGTGGCCCTGTGCTCATTTGCGCCAGGGGACATGGGGGTGGTAGAGTCCAGGGACTGGGGGAGATGAAGGCCCCTGGTGTTAGGGCTCCTGCGGTTATGGTCAGGAATCTCTCTTTCCCAGCGGACCTCATCTCTATCCGCCCCTGCTCCCTGTTGCAATGCAAGAGCCTGCATTTGTGCTTTCAGTTCCTCTGTTAAGGCCTTACTCGACTCTATCAGTCTCTCCTGCATCGCTACCTGTTGCTGGAGCCTCTCATTGTGCTGGCAGAGAGCCTCATTTTCCCTCTGTGCTTCCTGGTTGGTCCTGGAGAACTGGGCCAGTCTTTGCTGCAGGAGGGTTACCTCCTGAGCTGTGTCCCTATTGGCCTGCTCCTTTCTTGCTAGAGCATCCTCCACCCTCCTGGTGTGCTCTAACAAGTTCTGGTGTTCTTTTTGGAGATCACCCAGTCCCTGGTGGGCCAGGTGATTTTCTTCCATTTTTCTTTTTAAATGGCAGACTTCCTGGCCTAAGGCGTCTCTTTCCTGACTAAGAGCCTGCATTTGTGCCGCCAGGTCGTCCCTCTGCCTTTGAAGGGCACCAGCTTTCTGCCGTTCTTCATCAAACTCTGCCTGGGTATCCAGGTCTTTCAAAATCAGCTTGTTGCTCTCTACCTTCACTCTATCTAGATGACTTTGCAGGGTGGCTACCTGCTCCGTGCATGCCCTGTTAAAGTCTAATTGTTGCTCCAGCTTTTTCTGGCTCTGCAGTAAGGAGTCCAAACTGTCTTGGTGCTCCTTCTGCAGGGCCAGAAATCTGGTATCCTGGTCAGCCTTTTCCTGTTGCAGTATATCCATATCCTCCTTTATTTTAGTGATGTACCGTCTGCTGTCATTTTCTGACTCCTGGCTCCTCTGCAGCCTCTGCTCAGAAGAGACCAGGTCAGATTGGACCTTCTCTAACACCATCTGTTGCCTATTTGCCAGATTTTGGCTTTCAGCACATCTATCCTGCATGTCTCCCATATATAGGTACAGGTATGCTGCTATCCTGGCAATCTTATTGTGTTCCTCTTTGGCTTTAGGAGCCATATATAGTTCACTCAGGGCCCCATGTAAGGGACCCTGATCTCTATATATATCTGACCCTGTTTCAGTGACCTGTTGTGTGATGGCCTGCAACCACGCATCCTGGCCCTGTTCGGTCCATTCACCTCTCACAAATAGCTTATGCAAGAGGTGCTCTCTGGCTATTTTCATGTCTACTAAGGTCGTCATTCTAGAGATTGGTCTCTGTCCTGACTTACAGAAGTTTGTATTTTATTTTTGCAGAACAGAACTTTTCTTGGAGCGTTCCTTTGAGAAGTGCTTTACAGCGTAACACAGCGTGTGCTCCGACCGGATATGTGTATCTCGTAAGCTGGCACACTGTATTAATCTGCACAAGTGATAGATCTAACCCAAACATCCCGGACGAGCCCCCAATTTGTAAGAGGATTCAATTCAGCACTACAGCTAAGTCAACGCCTAGTCTAGAATACTGAATGAAAACCCTTATTGATATATCTTTATGTCCAGTTCATGCGTTCTGGATGACTACCCCTATATAACACCCCTCCCTTGGAATCCCCCTGACCCCACTGAGCCAAGAAGTAGTTCTGTTTTGCAATTTTAAAGGTTTATTTGATAACTTAAACAATATATATTATATCACGCCTTATAATAAATTAATAATTGGATATCACACTTAATCTGGTATGATAAAGATTAACAACGGAGAATCTGGCACTAGCACACTTCTTGATAATCACTAAGGAGTTGACATGAAATGGATAAGATAGCAACAATACTTTTATGGTTTCAAATGGATGCAAGGTGGAATGAAATGCAGTAAAGAAAATAACTTGATAGGATTTCAGCAAAGACAATGTAATCACTTTCTTGTACAATTCACCCCCCCCTTTTATGCAATGCAAGGAAAGGGAAGGAAGCACACAGTTCTCAGAAACGCAATCAAATGTATTCAGTTCACCCCAGCAACTTAGACTACAGAAGTTGAAAACACAGGCAAAATGCTTTGATATGTGCTGGCAATGGAGTGAAAATATGTTAAAATGCTTTTAATTCCCTCTAGGAGGTTCAGGGTGAGTGAAATCAAGTTAATATTAGTCCAGGCTCACTTTAGCAGTGATGCAGGGATAGTTTTTATGAGGCAAACGATTTTTTTTCAGAGGAAAGCAAAAGCAGCTATCTTTTTGCAAGTGGAGAAATTTGCAAATCGCGGTAAAATTCGCGAATGCGTCTGGTGCGATTACAGAGGAACTACAAGGGCTAGCAATATCGTTTTGGGGTCCTAGGAAAGCCTAGGATCTCAGCTTCCAGATGAAAGTTACTGCAAGTCTCTAAGACAAACGGTCGCGGAGATATGAGCGATTAAATAAAGGTCGTTTTTCAGATTTGAAATTTTAAAGTTCAAAAAGACAAGGGCAGCTTGCAACTAGAAAATGACAGGTGACAGCTTTGCAAATGACAGGTGACAGTTAGGAGACAGTTCTACTTAGATTAAACTAGATTGAATTATATTATTTTAACTAGGAGATTGGTTCTGCACAGTTTTCTAGGTACTCACACTATATTCTTGAGTGAAATGGGCCTCGCCATGGATCTGGTCAGGTTTTAGACGGGACTCTGCTCTCTGCACTTCACAGTGATCTGGGTCTGCTCTCTCTCTGGATTCTGAAGATTGAGGGATTTAAAGTCTGGATCTTTCTGCACAGCTTTCTCTGGAGATTGATGGAGGTAAAGTATGGATTTTCCCGGCAGAGCTTCCAGCTGAAAATGGATTTGAAAGTCCCTATCTGTCCTGTCTGTCTGCTTTTATGTGTTTTGAGAGTGGGTGTGTATGCAGCATCACTAGACCCTACCCCTCTCCACTTCTAATTGGTCAAACTTCCATTTCTCACTTGATTGGGGAAGCTAAATTGTGTCAGAGTGATGTCAGCCATTTATGATCTCTTGAAAAAACTCCCCTGTCATCTGTGCACCCAAATCTATATATGATCAAAACACATATTTCACAGTTACACAGTTGTTTGAAATTACATACCCATGTCACATATCACATGAGGTATACTCTGTCCCAAATCTGCTGTTTCTAGGAGCTTGCATTCAGAAATGGCACATATTTCACTTTTTAACTGATTTTGCCATTTCTGACATTGACCCCACTTTACATACATGTGCGCAGGGAGTAGGGACATTAATTGATGAAGTTTCAGATTTTTAACATGCATACATTTAGAGTAATATCCACTTTTCCGCTAAAACCCCCCTGAACATACCACCGGTTCTAAAAACCTCTTAAACTGTGGGCAGAAAAATCACAAGAATTATGGTATCATTTATAAAATTTTCACATGTCCGCTCTATGAATGATCCATCTTTTTAAAGTTATGTTCTGGCTCCAAAGGGGTGTGGTTTACCCTCAGCACAAGGTTGAATTTCTGGTTTTTCCAGTTCTGCCAAGCCAGCTTGCTCTCACAGGCAGTGCTCCTCCCCTTTCCTTCAGGAGGAAGCCACTTTTTACGACCATTTACGACTCCTGCCATAAACCATCTGCCTGGGTGAAGGGGGTTACATTGTTCAGAGCTCCTGTATTCTGTAGGGGGCTCCCCTTAATTCAATTATCAGAGAGATGGTATATCCTTAGTGTGGCCAGCAAAAGGCAGATAGGCCTGGGAACACAGTTGTGACTCAAGTTTCACTCCTGATGGGGGTAGCTGTCAAGCAAAATCAAGTTCCTTAAGCCAGACTTTCAGCTAACTGTCATGTTTTTTTTGTTGCTTTTTAAATTAACTTGCAATTTTACACATGCAGCTAGAATGCTGATTCTAAGTGCAAAACTATGACATTTCAACAGTTACAAAGGCATGTGACACCAAACATAGGTCACTCATTTAATCTAAACATTTTCGATTTTAGTGTCTTTAAATCCAGTGCAACTTAAACTGCTGACTCCATAGCAGTTTTGTTATAAGCATTGTTTTGGGCTCTTCATTTCCCAGATTTTGTAGGCACACAACACTCCATTCTACCAAATGTCTGCTGGTGTCCAGTGAGTTTTTAGATGTGTTGCAATGTTTAAAATAGACATTTTGAGCCTGCCTTCAGAGAAATACAGGGTGGTTTTAAAGCGCTTTGAAGCTAACCGGCGCTACTGTTTTTCCTTTGGCAACCCATTTCCCTCATGGCAACCCGGCCTATCATTCTCGCACTGGTGGGTGGCAAGTGAGGCAACCATTTGGTGTGCGCACAAACTGCGCAGCTTTCCTGGATTTCGGCGCACATGTGGGTTTTCCGCCATCTTGAATTTTCTAAGCCCACAGCATCAAATGTTGTAGCATGATAGCTTAAACGTGGGTCAGGACACCCAACAGTGTCCACGGTTTTCCTCAGATCTTAAGTGTGTTGATTTGGGTAGGCTATTGATAAAGGTAGGACGAGGTGCTAGGCTTTAATTGGCTGACCATTTAGTAGCAGTAGTCATGCAATTAAGACCAATAACTCAGGAAGGAAGTATAGTAGAAGGGAATAGTTATCACATTGATTAAAGCAATGTGCACACAGATGGATATCTCTGGACAAGAGGGATTTGGTCCTGGGGCTGCACTTTTAGTATACTTGGAACACATGAGAAGTTAATGGCAGCAGGACCTCACTACTTCCACCCTCAGCCCACCTACATGCCACCCACTCAAAGGGAGCCTGCTTACCCTATTACACTGAGTGATCGGACATCCCTGGCCAGACCACCAGTACTGCTGGACTCATCCACATTAGGACTCCTAATTAACCACTACTACTGTTCTTGATCATCAAGAACCACTGCCTTGCCAGAAGTCCAAACCAAGAGCTATAGCTTGGCCTCATCAATGCATGCTCATATGGGCTCCGCATTTGGGTGTCATTGGGCCTGGAATGCAACATACACATCCCCATTCAGTGGCATTCTAGATAGGGATCCTGATAGGCAGAGGCGTTGCTAGGGGGGAGGGGGGATACGGGGGCTAAAGCCCCATGTCTTTTGGTTGTAGCCCCGGATAGAATCTCAGGAGCTACAACCAAAAGGCTAGCTAGCCCCCAACCCGACAGTTCCGGCTTTAGCGTAGCCCCGGGTCTTTTCCAGAACTAGCAACACCCATGCTGATAGGTGATGGTATAGACATCAATGGCTCTACCACTCAATACGTAGTCAACGGAGCTCTGCGCCAGAACATTACAAAGCAAAAAAGAGCCTATTTATGCAAGACTGAGTCCTTGCCTAACGGCATCTGTTAGCTATCCACAGCTCTTCGCAGATCAATGTCAAAATCCAAAAAATCGTAGGCACTTAAGGTTGGCTACAGAAATAGCTAGCCACACTCTGCACTGTAGCCCAGCACTTCAGAAATTGCCTCTGCTATATGGGCAGTAGTTTCGGGTTGGATCTCGATTGTGCTGCTGTGCATTGCAGCTTATGCCTTCCATGTATTTTTTGACTTTAGAATCTCTTTTGGGTTCCCAGGCCTTCTTGGTCATCCATGGCATAGATGCCTTCAGTTCTTAACTGGTCATGGGGGAAGAGGTATCTGTACAGTTCCATGTAGGGTCTGTGGCAAGGCGGAGTACGGACTCTTACTAGGAAGTGTTATGATTGGGGCTATAGACTTTTTTTTATACAAAAAGACAAACCTATCTTTCCCTATGTCTAGAGGGATTTCCCTGCCCGAACCAAGGGAAAACCTGGGTGCATGTCAGGATGTCTGTCAAAAGAAAAATATATACCATCCTCAGTCTGAAATCCACTACTCTGTCCCTGCCACTTAACAGCATAAAAAATGTTCAGTCAAATGCTTCAAGCAACAAAAATAGAATGGCTCCCTTCTACTGGTGATGTGATCCACTTTTACATAGTTTCCACTGCTGTCTCTTACTTAGGGACCGATTTACCAATGTCTCAAGACCAGGAGAATGACTCCCTTCTCCTGGTCAACATGGAAGAGTTCTTCAAACAGACATTTGGCGATTACTTCTATAAACCTCAGAAAATCTTTTCAGTCCAGCATCTATTCCCCTTTTTGTTAGTCTCTAATTCTTCTTTAGGCAATCTATCTTCCATCAATTCTCTGTGAGTTTCACCACTGTAACAAAGGAGAAGATTCCTGGGTCTTTCTTGACTCTTGGTTTCTACTATGGCGCCCTTTTGATGAAGGATATTACTCCAGATGCACTGTGAGGGGTCAGCAATGCAATATGGATATCTGTTAGAACAAAAATATAAAAAATACCTCACTCTCCTTAATCTACTGTGGGTTTCCCTGCCTAACAAAACTAAGGGTAAACACCCTAACACAGGAGTTCT
The DNA here is from genome assembly GCF_040938575.1 of Ambystoma mexicanum. Lineage (NCBI taxonomy): Eukaryota > Metazoa > Chordata > Amphibia > Caudata > Ambystomatidae > Ambystoma > Ambystoma mexicanum. The sequence continues at coordinate 1,130,731,176 of NC_090932.1, read as the reverse complement.
GGCCCTCACACTAAACATGCAATACAAAGAAATCATATATGGTAATTCAACCAACATACAAAACAAATAGTTACTGTTTCTTGTGAACCTTGTCAATGCCCTCTGCAGATTGCCTTCCTCAGGATTCAAGGTTAGTTCGACTTTACTGTTCAAAGAAAAAGAAAGAAATCCACATAGGTAGCAAAGTCTCATTTCAGTTTTTGAAATTCCTATGACAAGGTAAAGTTCTGTTAACCACAGTTCTAATAACAAAGTTCTCTTTCCTGAAGAAATACAGACATTCCACTTCTTAAGAATAGCATCAATGTTGTTCCCTGCTGCAATGCTTTTTCACCCCTTGCAGAAGACTTGACACAGTTCAAAAGAAATACAACTTCTAGAAGGTCAGTGGAACATAGGTCTCGGTTAACAGTTCTTGTTCATCTATTAAACGTGTGATGTAACAATGGCTTCAGTATTTGGTGATACAATCCCAACTTCAGTATTAGACTTCTCAAAATGCATTTTTGTCAGGATGACCTTGTAGTGCAAGTACTACTTCTACTTCAACTACTTCACTTCTACTACAGTTTACTATGAGGATGGTCTCCTTTGCACAACAGCATTCCACGTTACTTGTGTCACTGAAAGTTTGCATCCACTGACAATTAGATAGATCACAACTGCTTCAATAATATTGAGAATCCAGACAGACTTCAACAAGACTCACTTCATGCTCCTTCAATACCTTTGAATAGGCAATCCACTCTTGCACTTAATAACTCCCTTCAAAATGGGCAGTGTTGTCTCTCTTGTCTGTCTGCCACTCTAACAAACCAATTTTACCCATATGACACAATTCACTCTCAGAGTCTTTGGCAATATAGGTTGTGTCAACATCAAAAATCTTTAAGAGCAGCAAGTTCCCCTTTCCCAACCTTGCACACACTTTCTCTGCCACCAGTTAGCCAAACAACCACCCCAAAGCCTTGGTGCCACTCTCATAGCTTTAGGTAATGCATGTACAGTGATGTCTTAAGCAAGATTAAACTTCTATTGGCGTCAAAGTATTGAAAAGATTGTGTTTCGGCACTAGGAAAGGTTGCTTTCAATGTCAATAGGGAAAAGACTCTTGGCTTGGGCAATGCTTGCTCTTTCTCTTCGATCGCATGTACAAGGATACAACTTTTAACCACTTGTCTTCTTAAAAGGGTTGTAAATGTTTGTAGGAATAACGATTTTGAATTCAGAGTTCCTTCAGGAATCAAAATCAGGCACACGCAACCACATTGGTTCTTCACGCGAGTGAGCAATTAATTATTCATTCACACGCGAGTGCTACTTTTCCATTGTCCCTTTGTGTAAAGACTTCAACAAACACTTCTGCTCGCTTTAACTCATACGCAAGGGAATAATTGGACTGGATACTGTTGCCGGCATTGCTTGCGCAAGGCAACAGAATGGCAGGTTTCACTCACAGGCTTCTGGTATCCTTGTTCTGCGGATTGCCCAACTTCCATGACTTCGGGCACAACCTCTACCTCTTCCGGCCTCTAAGAGACCTACACCTTTCCTCACTGAAGGTGTCCTTGGTCTGGCCACTCAACTTTGGAGCCCCTCTCACTCCTGAAACCTCGCTGCAGCTCCTCGTTTTTGTCTCCAACACAGCTCCTGCCCAGCAATCACGGCAATCAGGTTCACATGGGGAAAGGCAACCTCCATGCACGTCTTCGGCTGTGTCGCCCCTGCACTTCAGAGTTTGGGAAACCAGGTCCGTCTCAGAACAAGTAGGGGAAATCTGCTGCATCCATGTTCCGCCATCCCTCAGGTTCTCCCACTTCTGCTTGATTTGCCAGCACTGTGTCTTCTTTCTTCTGCTTCTGCTACTACAGTGCTCACTCCTGCCGCAGTCCCAGCTCCTTCTCATTGCCTGCACCTGAGAGGGCCTTTTATGCCTCCCAGGCCCCTTCAGATGTGGGCTGTCAGGCTTAATTGCCTGACTAATTTGACAAGTGCCTCTTCAGCCTTCTTGCTTGTCCCAGTACTCTTGGGATTATGAGACATGTAGACCTCAATAGCAAAGTTAGTTCTTTTAACGTTGGCTGTTTGGCAAACAGCCATCAAAAGTGTGGGATTACAGGCAAAGTTAAACAAGGGGTTCTTCCAGTGTTCCTGACCTGTTTCTCCCCACCCCATGTGATTTTCCCGCAGTACACCACACCCAGGGTCGGGATCAGGAAGCGTCTCCTTTTCCCTGGACACATGAGAAGGGTCCCAGGCCAGGTTTCTGGGAGGAATCATGCCAGATTCATCACAGCACTCTTGCTTGGTATAATATTATAAAGACACCCGAGGCGGAACGCTCTCTAGAATGATAAACTGGGTGCATGCTCGGTCGACCTAAAGTCTGCCCTGTTTGTCTGCCTGCCTTGGCCCAGTCTTCCCTTCCTTCTGGTTTTCTCCCTTTTATGTGGCTCTTCTGGAACGAGCAGCAACAGTTTTGTAAAAATCTGCTAAAGCAATTATAAACAAAGTAAATAAAAAAAAATTAAAAAAAATAATATTATTTGTCAACACTGGGACAACAAAGATCACTTATGATGCCATCTTGCTTGATACTCTGTTCTGTGTCACCACTGTGATGAAGGAGATTTCTCCTTAGACGCTTTTGCTTGGAATCACTTGCTTTGTCACCACTGTGGCGAATGAGATTACTCCTGAGACATTCTTGCTTGTTATGACTTTCTTTGTCACAGCTGCAATGAAGGAGATTACTTCTGAAACACTCTTGCATTTTTATGACTTTCTTGGTCACCACAGTGATGAAGGAGATTACTCCTGAAACACTCTTGCTGATTATAACTTTTTTTATCAACACTTTGATGAAAGAGATTACTTGTGATGTACATTTGTTTGACATTACATGGGAACTGCCCCGGGCCCCACCCAGTCTTCGTGCCATTCCCATTACGTGCTTCTGTTTGGGGATACAACTGCAGTTCTTCCCAGGGTCATGGGCGCTCTTTTCTGCGGTTCTGGGTTTCTGCGTGGCTCCGTGGTAAGTGGTCTCTGTGTGGTTTCTGGACCAAACGATCCATCTTTCTGTGGTCATGCAACCACCACAACTATTGCAGTCTTAGTTTGAGTTTGCTTCCTGCCATCTCACCATATTCCTTGGCAATGTCTCGCCTTCCACGTCTTCACTTCTGAGGGACATCTTGAGCGTGCCTCCATGACTCCCGGGTTTGAATCTCCTGGACTTGGCTGGCATTCTGTTGTTTCCAGGGTCTTGCTCTGTAAGTTCCTTCTCACTTTTTATTGTTGGTAGCTGGGTCCCACTCTTCTCAGTACTCTGGTTAGTAGCTAAGGATATCTTCATGCCTCCTTGAGGCTGATTCCTCTCAGTACTTTGGTTAGTGGCTGAGCTGATCTTCATGTCTCCTTGGGGCCACCTCCTCTCAGTACTTTGGTTAGTGGCTGAGCTGATCTTCATGTCTCCATTGGGCCACCTCTTCTAAGTACTTTTAGAAAAAGATATGCAATCCTTCTTGTTCTTCCTCGTCTCAGTGAAGTTAACTTTAAAAGCGGAAACAGAGGAAGTATTATAGTAAGGCCTTCAGTTGTACTCTCAGCAGACTCTATGAACTTTATGGGTGCAAGAGCAAAAGGGTTAGGGAGTTCTTCTGCAGAATGGGAGTCCTTATCCCTATGAGGGGAGTTTTCTGCCTGTGAGGTCCTCTCTTCTTACCACCTCAAGTGGGATTATAGTGTAGCGCCCTCACCTCCATAGTCTCACAGAGAATGGGAGAAGGGGAGAAGTGACAAGATCCTACAATCGTCACAGGTTCCAGAACCTTCAAAGTGAACAACAATTCTTAATACTCTTTTTTCAGGAAAGAACACACAGACCAAAAAGTCTGACTATCACAATTACAAAAATATCTTTATTCTAAAACACAACAAATATTGGGATTCTAACCAAGTATCAGGAAAGCAATGCGTATGTAAATAGAAAAACAAAATGCAAAATAATAAGTCATACATGCATTCATATCATGCTCACTTTCATAAAGTATATATGAGCATGAGACATTTGCTGGTAAGGTAGAAATTGAAAGAATTTCCAAGATACCGGTGTGATTGTCACATAATTTAAATGAATGTGGTTCGAAACATGTTGGGATTTCCAAACCTTCAAAAGTGACCCTAAGTTTTTTTTTTCTCTATTTCTCTCAGAAGGTCCCAGATCATGTATTTCTGCACTGAGCTGCTACCCTCATGCCCTTATTTCTAAACCGTATCATACTTTGCCCACTGACATCTAACATTATTGGACTATTCCGCCTAAATGTGGCTAATCTTCATCACATTAAAATACATAGACATAGTAATCCATTTATTGACACAATTCGCCAGTACAAGAGAACAGGTATTATTTACAAAAATATAATTGGGACATGTTAGTCAAAAGCTAAAACATATCCCTTAGACGGTAGTAGCGGCACCTGCTTGTTCAGAGCGGAGGGGCGCCGCCCCCAGAGTCCACAGTCAGGGGCAGCAGTGTGCATTATGTCTGTGTGTCTGTGTTTGTCATACTCACATACACGGCGGCCAGCAAAGTATGAAAATAAATAAATAATTAGTGTCTGGCTGGTACCAAGGATGGGACAGGCATTGCATACAGGAACGCATCCCAATGAAATGCACATTTTTTTGAACCTCCTGGCTGCGTGAAGATGGCATCGCTTATTCTACTAGGAGGTTGGAGGGCCGCCCGAGCTCTAGGCCCGCCAGCATATACCAGACACGCAAACAGCGCAGCGTTACTTAGTCCGTTATTATTTCATTGACTGCTCCACCTCCAGCCAATTAAATAGTAACAGAGGTTTGAAGAGGTTGCAGTAATTGGCAGACCCTCTCAGTCTGTCTCTCAGTCTGTCTACTGTGTTGTTCATTGGAAGGAGGAGCTGTGGTACAAATACCCTACCTCCAATGCGGAGCATTCGCAGAGGTTTGCAGAGGTTGCAGTCATTGGCAGACCTTCTCAGTTTGTCTACTGTGGCGTTCACTGGAAGGAGAAGCTGCTGTGCAAAACCCCTACCTCCAACGTGCAGAATTCGTGGAGGCTTGCAGAGGTTGCAGTCATTGTCAGACCCTCTCAGTCTGTGGTGGTGTGTGGTGCCTGACTCAACCGCTTCGGGAATGGAAATTGAACTGTGGGATGCTACTTCGGGAAATCAGTGCGAAAATCTGACAATGGTGAATGACGAGAAACTGCATCGCCAACTATCGAAGGAGGTGGCTTCCATACACCCCACTCAACAACTTGGATGGCAGTTGAGCGACGAGGTGAGCCCACCATTCTCATTGAAAATAATACCTTGCATTTGGGACACAGGATGGTGCATGGACGGAAACAGCAAGAGGCGTTTACGGAAAATCACAGTCGAGATTACAGCTGCAGTACATTGAGGGCTAGAACACGGCACCAACACTTGACAGCGAAACTGAAAGTGAATCTACGCTTTTGGAGAAATGATTGATGATGAACGGAGCTATTTCAGGACTAACACACCCCCTGGGGCAACTCTTGACTGGAAACATAGTGTGTCCAATTGCATCAACCAATGGGCTGATATTGCAGCCTAGTGTGCAAAGCAAGAGAGTGGGGCACACAGAAAAATCTGCTAATGAACATGATTTAACATTCTTAGCCCATTTAGAAAAATAACGAGGATGAGTAGCCAGGGAGCGGTAAACAAGTCACAAGCAAAGGGGAGTCGATCCTGCACTAACAAATCAATTTGGCACCCAGCGGGTCTGACCTCCAACGAACCATTTAAAAGTCAACGATTATTTTATGGTAGACCACAATCTAAGTGGAAACTTGCATCGGAAACGCATCAGGGGGGAGTGCAAACGCATGAGGTCCAGACAACATCCTCTTGGAAGGTACAAACAACATAGACCTGGATACACAGAGCCTGGGCGATACCCCCTATAACACCAACAAGGATCAAAGGACCGCCCACGAAGTGTATGCGTTTATGCAAGTTAATACCACCACCCCCATAGAGGAAGAAACAGTGTTAACAGATCCCAGGTTGATAGCTGTCGATCAAGCCACAGAAATGGAGGCATCACATGTGAAACGGGCTCCAAATGTGGAAGCACCATGCATGGTGAACCTGACGATAAATCAAACACAGCTTTAAGCACCAGAGATCAGAATGTTTCAGAATTGACTATCGACTGCAACAATGGGTTATTGAGGCGATTCCAAAAAGGAATTAACAAAAGAGCCTGGTCCTCAACTAAAAACTCAACTAAAAACTGGGATTCTTTTTCATCAAAAGAGGATAGTCTATCCCCTAAAGAAGTACCTTCGAACTCACAAAAAAATCTGTTAGCATCAGAGAGTAACAACGTGAAAATTAATCCAAGTACACAAGCGACCACTGACGAAAACATTATAGCAGCTTTGTCTATTCATGAAACTTTATGAAAATATCAATTACCAATTTAAGGATCAAACTACTTTGATTGCAATGACGCACTTGAAGATGTTGTTTCTAGAGGGATTTATTGCAGCCATCCAAAACAACCTTGAAACAAATGCTGCTCAAATAACAAGCATACTGCACAGTACTTTAGACCCTATCATCAAGGGAAAACACGAAAGACGTACTCAAAGACTGATAAACATGTCAAGGCTACAAAAGGGAGAATTGGGCGAAATGAGGCAAATCCTCTCTACTACCGTCAATGCTAATTTACTAAATCAAGAACTGTCTCAGACAGACACGGAAAACGGGAACAGTAATGACATCAAACAGTATGATTAATTCAACTCACATAAACACTGATGACTCAAGTAAAAACACAAGGAAGACATTTATTGCAGAAACAACACACACAAAAAACCAAGAACCAAAAAGTTCTAAAAAAAAGGACAGATCAAACGAATCTCGTACCTTCATGAAAACTTGATCATTCCAGAGAACTTAAAGAAGTCTCAATTGTTCAGGAAAAACATCTCAAAATCTCGGGAGGATGAAATTAACCAAACCAGCAAATGAAAATAAGGCAGACATATTCTACCCAGCCAAAATAACACCATTGTGGATGATTTAATGGACATTTCCATTTACCCAATGTCAGATCATGAAAAGTGTGTAGATGACTATTGTCCAGAAAGACAGGATGATGACCAACAAACTAACAAAATGAGGATTAGTTCCTACTCGAGTGAAGAGTACGAAGAAGACCTGACAAGGGTGGTAAATGACACACCGCTGGAGAACGCAACAGTACAGAACACATCAAATGAGGGTAGAACGCAAGAAGCATCTACCCACCTACAATGAGTCAACTTTACAACCTTAGCTGAGAGAGCAAACAGAGAACGAGCCTTCCGCACCATGACATATTTTCGTACATTGGAGCAAACAAGGAAGGCCCTGCACCCCTTTAATGGTGTGACGATCCAGGAAAACATCACCTACAGCTACAAGGGTGATCGTAAAAGACCGGAACAAGAAGAATCGATTCTTTTTGTTCCGGTCTTTTACGATGCTCGAGCGAGGAGGGGCAACAAATCCATGGAAACTATAGACCAGTAGATCTTATCAGGGATGTTGAGAGGCAATCAGAGTCAAATATACAGCACCCACAATGCAATGTCTATTGTTCAGAATCCTCCAACATAAAAAAACTATTACCAGACTAAATATTTGGACACTGACTCACCAACTAGAGTAACACAGCACCTGAATTGGTTAACCAATCTTGTAAAAACAACTGCCAGAACTGTCAATCGATTTCCCGATGAACACCCAGACCACAAACAGAACTGCAGATGAGGGGAATCGCACATGGAAATATCATGCATTTGTTCAAGTTCTGTCTAGATAATGAGGTAAAAGAAGACAAAAAAAACAGGTGGAGGCAAACGCGAACTCTAAGCCACTACACAGATCCGTTGAGAATAGAAGTTTGAATCCCCCTTTTTAAAACCTGGGACAAAAAAGGCCGGTTTTAGCATTGAGGTGGTGAACAACCAGAGGGGCAAAAAAGAAAACACAAAGCGAGAGCCAACCAGAGTCAAAACAACTAAACAAAGCAAACAAAGGAAAGTTCCATCAGATACACCCTGTTTTCTTTTAGAACAGATTCTGCATATTGATGATGGACTCACAATGAATCGAACAAATGCCTTAAGGTTACTGCATCATAGCCCAAAACTAAGATTGGTAACGAGTGAGGACCTAATAATAATTGAATTCCCGGAAGAAGAGAGGCTCTACAATGTCATAATTTACAGCGTGTCTAACTTGGTGAAACAGCTATTGCTGGATGAGGCGACACACTTGCTACCAGTAGGATTTGATTTGAGGGAAGTCACTACCACCTTATCCACTGACAACAAGGTCTACAGGGGAAACCCAAACATGAAAACTAGGGACCAAGAAGGCAGGACCTATGAGGAGATGGGCGGATCTCCCGACTATCATTTAGAGAACCGAGTAAGTAAAAAACAAGAAACCACAATGACCATCATATTGGAAGGCATCCGAGAGGTTAAAGGAAGACTATCAGGAACACCAAAAATAGAACAGAATAAGGAGGAAGAAAATCGGAACTGGTTGGCTGAGGCGTTGACATCAAAAAGACCCAGACTATAACTGACTTAACCTAGCATAACAAATAATCTCGTACTGGGTAGCTGTAATACGAGAGGGTTTATGCACTTGTTTGGAAATGGAGAATTGGATTGCGATTGTTATGACATTATTTGCCTTCAAGAGACCTGGATGAGGAAAGCTCCTGTACTTGATGGATATACTATCTATTTGAATCCAGCAGTGAAAGGGCTGAAAGGTAGACCAATGTCGGGTCTACTAATAGCATTAAAACAGGAAACTAAAATGAAGGTATTGTCAATTCAGAAACCTAACTCGTATATATAGATCTTGGCAGCACAACTTGAGGGAGACAATTCTACAAATCCAAGTGTAATTGTCTTATTCAATCTATATTGGAATAGTGCTGTGACCGGAGATAAACAATTTACAAACAGTATCATGGACCTTGTGGTCAATTCTCTTGTACTGTGGACTGATCCACTGATAAAACTGTATGGGGATTTGAACATCCATTGCTTTGATGAAAACTACACATTATTAAAAAATACCCACGCATCCTCGACGCCTGCAGCAGTTAGAGGTTACGCCTGGAGAGAAGACCTAAGCTTAAGAAATATCAACTTGCTGAATGGGCAAATCCAGGAAGACATACCAGCAAAAGCAACGTGGAAAAGAGGGGCGGAAAGAAAGATCCTTGATTACATCTTCGTATCACGCAACGTGCTTACCCAAAGTAAGGGGGTCATTCCGAGGTGGGTGGTAAGGGGTTACCGGCACCGGTAAGGATGCCGGTGCCGGTAACCCCTTACCGCCCTATTCCGAGGTTCCCTAGCGGGACCTGCTGAAAATGTCTGGTCAGACCAGACGTCCTTAGCGGGTCCTGTTAGGGGTCCAGGGAGCAAATAACGGATACCAAATAACCCCATGGGGGCTCGAATGGGAAAGGGGAATGGTATTCGGCATGGGGACTTACCGGGTCCGCATACGTCGGAATGTCCCGGTAAATCCCCATTCCGCCTACCTGGACCTGAGTTTGGAGGCAGTCATGGCTGCCTCCAAACTCGGAATGACCCCCCAAGTCTCTGGAAATTTTGCAAACAAGCCTAAGAAATCATAATATATTAAAATTAACTTGCAACATCTCATCTTTAAGATCATTGCAACAATACCCACAAATGTTGGGAGTGTCATGAGGAGGAAGAAACAGGCTGGTCACATATCCATCTAGAATTGACCAGCTGACAAAGAGATTCAAGGCCCAGGTGGGTTTGATAATGGGGGACCAAACTGTAGAGAGCCTGGACTATGCCAAAATCCTGATGGATTTGATAGAGTTCAGAAAATTTGGACTCAAAAGTTCATTTGCCTTCCTACATACATATGATCAAGAGCTGCTGAACAAAAACACGGTCCTTAAGACTAAAACTCTGAAATCTGAAACACATGAACATGCAAGAAGCAGTGTGCTCTATAAGAACTTTAAAACAAGAGTATCACAACTGGGTGCGGGCTAGAAAGCAGTTGATGATGCAGCGAGGCTCGGAACTTATGCTGGGAAACATTTCTGCCAAAAACTTGCGTGAAATATGGCAACTTATCAACTTACTAAACACTTCGCAGGTGGCATTGCCAACTAATGAAGTAGCGGCAGGAGTTTGGGTAGAACACTTTGCCTCATAATTCACCGCAAAAGAAAAAACTGAAAGTGAGGATGAGACCCTGAGGTGATGAATGGTCATTTCAAACTAACAAAGAAGACATCTTGGAATTGATAAGCAAAATAAGCATTTCTCAAGCTCCGGGACCAGACAGAATGACAAACACAATGCTGAAAAAAGATCCTGCATTGTGGACGACATTCTTGTGGGAACTATTTGACTATGTAAAGAAGACCAAAAGAGTACAATTGTCGTGGAAAACGTCTGTGGTAGACCCAATCTTTACAAAGGGTGATAGATCAGGCCCAAACAATTACAGGCCAATCGCTCTTTTAGGTGTAGCAGGTCCTGAAGGCTCTCTCAAATTGGATTACAACAACGGGCAATTTCGACATATTGCAGGCAGGCTTCGTAAAAAGGAGTAGGAACAGCCCTGAAACGGTTTTGATTAACATACTTAAAGCATGAACAAGAGTGAAAAAACACTCAAAGAAGCTTCCCCCATAAAGTAGATGGAGTGAATTTGGATCAACTATTATATCGACTATTATATGCCAATGATTTGGTGTTAATAGACAAAACACCAATTGGTCTGCAAAGGCAATTGAATGCACTGCAGGATTATGACAACACAACCAAGTCGTGAATCTTGGTGTTGGAACCCATTAATAAGATCAGATCCCACAAACATTCCTGGTTTTTGAACACAGAGAAGTTAACAAAGGTCCACTCTTTGGTGTATTTGGGGATCTGCATAAACGCAAGTGTGAGAGAGGCCCCTAGGGAACTAAGCCTGCGTAGCAAGACAAAGAACCTAGCAGCCCAAAGCAGAGTTATAATAAAGAGGTACTGCAGAGTTTCCATCTCGCCATTAATCTCCTTCTACTGTATGAAGGTGGTCCCAATTTTGACTTACATTGCTGAGTCCATTTTTGCATTGCCTGTGCATGTCTAGTTAGTCTTAGAGGGCCTGTTCTGGAAAACAGTCCTCGGCCTACCCAGAGGTGTTCTGATCCAAGTGATACGGATGGAAGTGGGTTTAATCTCGATAGAAGCATGGAAGAGCCTAGCCCGATATCAAAAATGTTTTATGCCAAACCCTATACAAGGTTTCAAAATGATACCAGGAGCAATCACCACAGGATCTGAATGGATACTGAAGAATTTGAGGGATGTTTCCAGTGCAATCGGACTCAATTTACAGATTTTAGAGGACATTTTGATTGCAAATCCACTTTTGGTCGCACATAAACTATGGACCCAAGATTGGATTGACATGCAAAAACAGAGGTAATCGTTTAGGTTGTTTGCGCAGATGGTTTTTGGGAAGCCCACAGATACAATTCATTACCAAAATATCTGCTACAATTTCCAAAAAGGCATTATCGCTCGCAGTTTATGTGTTTTCGCTTAGATCTTTACCCTACGAGAGAAGTATTGGCAGCAAGAGCGAGAAGTAGCAGGACTCATTTGACATGTAGATTATGTGAATGCAAAGATTCCATATAATCCTTTCAACACTTGGTATTGATTGCTACGGCACCAATAGAACTCTGGACGAAAATACTGGGTAAATTCATCAATGAACAAACCCCGATATCTGTGGAACAATGGTGGATTAGACTGCTGAGGGGGGAGCGAGTATCATGGACCCTAGCATTGGTAAAAATGTTAAAGGAAATGTTTTGTTAAAGGAAATGTTTGCATTAATGGAGACTATTCAGAAAGCAAAAACAAATGTACCTGAATGATTTTAGGATGTCTATTTTTTTCTCTCTCTTTTTCTCTCTTTAAAAACTGTGATCGAACTATGAGAGGCAAGAAGTTGAACTTCAAAATGAAGGCTCAAACTGGGGGAGTTGGCATTAGTGTTGTTAAACGTGAGATGTGCAACAGGTTTTTTTTAAACTGAATGATTTTAATAAAACATTTTTAAAAAATGTTATATGAGGGGATGGGCAGGCGGGCCAGAGCAGTGTTGTGTGCATTGGAGAATCAGAGCAGCCTGAGCCCTGGTGCCTGCTCCATGGCGTGGTTACTGATCAGGCGGTCACGGGTGCTCGTGACGGTTTGAGCCAAGCAGGACAAGCATGCCACCTGATGGTTCTTGGCCTGTGGGCCAGAACACAAGGTACGTTTGCTTTTCAGGGGCTAGGACCGGGGGGGCGCACAAAACGAATGCCTGCTAATGATTTTAGCGTGAGATGGGATTCGGGGACTAAGTCACCTCCTCGTCAGGAAGAGAAGACTATGATGACGCAGAGCCCATCCGTCTCTATGTCCATAGTCGCTTCCTACATGCCTGCGCCCTCCGCCCTGAGTGCATTGATCATCCCTGGCTTGCTGCTTTTTCCCTATCTCTGGCCCTCTCAAGCCTGCCTGGGCCTATGTTGGCTAACTGCAGGTGACAACGAGAGACACGAAGAAAATGGAGGAGGTGCCCCGATAACCCAGGCAGTGTCCTCCTCATGTCCTCCCCTCCCGGACGAGGAGGAGGTGCCGGCAAAAAGCGCGGCAGAGTAGGAAAAAGGGTGACAAAGAAAAGGTTCGGAGCTACCCCTTTATAACGGGCGGGCTCCTTACTGCAAGCAGCATCCAGCCTCTGCAGAAGGACGCCCGCCCGTATTGCCAAGGAGAAGATTTCGTTTTCCCTGGAAGGAGCTTCGTTTGCCGAGTGTTTCCTGCTCGTTTCGTTTGTTGGAGAGGTTCGTGAGGCTCCTGAGCAGTGTTCCTGTTACAGGGAAGGAAAGGGAGCGTTCAAGCAGAAGAAGTGTTCCTGCCGGGGCAAGGTTCCAGCATAGATGGTGCTCACCAAGGGAGCGTCATGCTACCGGTGTCTGGTTTTTCATGGTGCGGCATGATCGATATGCTGGGGTAAGTAGATTGCCGGGAGGAGCAAGGCTTTTCGGGTGGGCGTTGTTGGCAGTTACAGTAATGATTTATGGTAGTGCTGAGGGCTGCAGGGCTTATAGTGTGTAGGGGTAGAGGGGAGCAGCGTGAGGCTTGGCCTAGGATACATGCACAAAAGTGCAGGCTCAATTCGGGGGATATGATGTACGCCGTATGTTTTGGGATTTGCCTTTGAGTGGAAGCACGAGGTTGGGCCTAGGAGACAGGCAATAAGGGGTGGGCGCCGACCCGCATTGTTACATTAGTGCCAGTTGTGGTGCGCAGGGTGCGGGTGCTACACGAGATGCAGCCCATGCTTTATATTCGATGGGGTATGAATGAAACAGACGCAAACTATGTCTATTAGGCGGCGGGCAGCGTTGATTTCACGCTTTCACATTTAACTTGTAGCCTTGCAACGTGGTTTATATGGTGTCAAGGTGGTACGGTCACCGGGCCTTGCGAGCCAGGCCGTGTAGTTGGTGGTAATGTCGAGGCGGAACCTACGAGAACGGCACTAAGTGTATTATTAGGAAGGTGGTGCTCGGATTGTTGCGGGCACTGTCCCACGGCTACTTTGTGTTTGGCAGCCGAAACTATAGGATGCGTTCTAAGACCTAGAGGTAGGAAGGAGGGAGGCCCCATCCCGCAGTCACGAATGCGGCCGTCGATACAGGCCTATGGTGGATAATTATGTTAGCATAACACTGTGGTGTGGGACAGTATGGGACATATTATGTTGTCTAAGCAAAGCGGGTGCAGGCCCGCGGGTCGTGGGATGGTGATTAAAATGAATGAGGGGGCCCCGTGCTGCGGCCCAGTAAGAGAGAACGGTCATGTAATTCCGAATGCGTTTGGATGCTCTTCAAATGCTTTCCATATTTATCCGCTCATAGTGGGAGTGAAAGCACGGCTGGGACAATTAGGATGCATCGGGTAGGGAGCCAGGTCTGCTAATAGTATGCGAGGAAGAGGTATTTATAACGCGACCATACGCAAGAGTTCACATTATAAATGTATGCATAAGGGGTCACAGGATTAATTAGGCACATTATGAAGAGCCCCAACAAGTTTTAAACACGGCAATAACTGTTATAACTGTTTATCATCACCCAGATACTCAATGTATTTACCCACGGTGCATAAGCGCAAAATCGGCCCTGTCAGTAGTCTCCGGAACACTCAGGCTACAATGACCATGTACCTCCATTCATTAAAGGGAGGGGGGCTCTTCACAGGAGGGGGGCGTTACCACTGCAGCCTTTCACTTTACAAATGAGTGGCACCACTGCACCAGGTGCTCATGTCCAACGTGTGATTCCAATATTAAAGACCAGTGCCAAAGGAAACCCACAAACCAGGGCTTCCAGCGAGTTGCAATTTACTGCCAGCTCATGTGTGCTTTGGTACATCAATCCTTCGGTTACTATAACAGTGGTGAGAAGACATTTCCTTGTTAGCTAGTCCGATAGCTCCTTTTTGTTCGTACCAAATTGCGACTGAGTAATATCCCCTCTTCTGGGGAGGCGTATCTAGGAAACGCATGTGCCTTTTTGTTTGCCTGCTAGTGTTGTTCGGTGCCAGTGCCCACACTGTGTAGCTGTGGGGGACGCATGGCACAGGCGCAGCTCGACTGTTTGCAAGTTATAACAGGTTGGTTACTGGAGGGCAGGATTGTTTTTTACTGTCAAAAATCATGTGCAGCACAGAGATACGAGAATTGTACGGGATATGGGTCCCATTGTCTGAAGTGTTCCCAGTAACTTAAGTGTGTCTTGAGATGACTGAAGCACAAGGTGTTCATGACAGGGCTCAGGTTATAATGTGTAAGGCAGAGGCGGCTCCACGTTAAGGACTTCCTGTGAGTTTCAGGGTTGCTAATTTTAATGTGTTCACAGGGGAATTTTGTATTTGAGATGACGATGGTTGGTTACAAGGGGAGGAGCACTCCAAGTTGAGGTCGGCGAAAAAGAGTACAGTAGGAGAGGCCGAGTATACATAACCTGAAAGGTATGGCTGGGAGATCCGTACAACTGACTAGGAGACGGGTGCTGCAGTGGTTAGTAAAGTATCTGGTGTGCAGTCACCTTGCAATATGTAGAAGCACAGTCTCCTTTGTTAAGATGGCGTTTGTGGGGACTAGAATTCTGTTATCAAATAAGGGTTCACGGGCAAGGTACAAGCACTGACAGCTCGGTGTGTGGATAGTAGGGGACTTTGGTGGGTTGTGCCCCGCTGGTAGGACCGCTGCTACAGGCATGTCTGAAGTCAGATACATGTCTCCAGAACATACAGGAGCAACCGTTGGAGTACACGGTACGGCTTCTGGGTCGCTTGATGCTAGTGGGATGAACTGAATGCCCATTTGAAACACGGGGTGGGAGTGTTCGTGGGTAAAATAGTTTATCACTAAAAGTTGCAATCAGGAACACGGGGGGTACGGGACTTGTGGTTATCGGCTGACGATAAGACTGCATTTAGAATACCCCGGGCGAATGGGCTTTACATCAGGGTGGGGACAGGCTCAGCCCGTCAGCCCCCGCACCATGGGTAGTAATGAGGAATCAAACAGAGTTGGAGGATACTGTTATGGTATAAAGGCCTCAATGAGCAAGGATGGTGTGAGGTGTACAGTTGGGTATGGTACGCATATTCTCACTACAAGTACGGATTTGTGGGACGGGTGAAACACGCAGAACCTTTGGAAAGGTTGACTCTCACCAGGACCAGAGTTGATTTAGTGTGGAAGTAACTGAATTGCTATTGATTGGGCCGCTTTAAACGTAACAACATAACGCTAAGGGGTGAGAACAAAAAGTCGGAGGATGATCATTTTCGATTTCAAGTAGCAGTAAAAATAACTTAACGGACCATGCGTTGTCCACTGGGGTTCGCTAGGGGGAACAATATAGCGCCAAGGTATAGGACAGTAGGTTGGTTACATTTAATTGAGGGGGTTAAGCTTGGAGCGGGAGAACAAGAGCTGAGATTGTGCCATCAGGCTGTGGGAGTGGTATAGCATTAATAATACTGATCGGCTACTAAGGTTCTTTGGGCATGGCGCCTGCCAGTGGGGACAGCAAGATTTTGGAAGGTATGACAGGGGGTCATTTGGCAGGCGTTAGAGGTTACAAGGAGAAATAGGAGAGGCTCTAGTTGCGGAAATAAGGTGTTAAACAAGGCGCTGGGGTACAGGGTTGCCATTGGAATCAGGGTTTGTATGAACAGATCAGCAAGGCCAACCCGCCCTTTACCCTTCCGGGGTCATTGAACAGGTATCGGGGGATGATGCAGGGGATAGGTAATGGGGCTGCTGACTCTTGGGACTACGGCGGGGGAGCTTTGTCCTATTAGAAGGACAGAATAGGGAAAAGAGGCCTATGTAAAAGGAGAACGGCCCAGCATCTTCCGGTCATGATCAAAGCTTGGCAAATTACAGCAAGGGCAGACAATCCACAGGGGATTGGAGTGGGGGGAAAGGCAAGGTGGTCTTTAAATGGTAACAAAAGTGTACAGCTCAGCTTCACTCGGCAGGAACGGCACTCTCCCAACAGGGTAACTCCTGCAGGGGCAGGCAGAGCAAAAGCCGGAAGGGTCTTCACTCGTTCAGACCAGCGTCTCTTGGGAGCCTAAGCGGCGAGGGCCCAGCTTCCCCCCCTAAATATGGGGATCGCTCAGCCCAGGAACACCTGCAGGGGCAGGCGGGGCTCAGATTCGGAAGGCTAGGGCAGTTGTGCCTAGGATGGACTTTGGGAGAAAGGGAGAAGGAGGCAGTTTTGGAGGAAACATGGAGGTTAATGAAATGGTGTGCGCTAAGCTCCATCAGACCAAGAAATTGTAAGTTTAACATGCTGCCTTCTCATCCCAGCAGCACCAGCCGGGAGGAGAAGGATATCGGGCTGGGTGGTAGGACACTGAGTTGGGTCTAGGGCAGGTGCAAGCTGGACGGCAGAACAGGAGGAGCTGACGGCCGGCGAGTTCCGGATAGGGTGGCACGGGGTGCCAAGAATGAAATGGGCGCAACTGCAGGGGCAGGTGCGCAAACTGCTGGGTAAGCAGCAAGAGCCAGACATATTGGTCATATATCCGGGAGGTAATGATTTGACAAACCTGCGGAGGGGGGCTTTGATGAGTGAAATGATGTTCTCATTTCAGGAACTGGCGGGACAACTGGGAGATACAGAATCATCTGGTCGGAAAGAATCCCGAGAACGGAGTGGAAAGGTGCAGAGAATCATGCAGCGGTACAGAAATCCAGGAGAAAGTTGAATGGTGCAATGGCAAAATTCTGCAGAGGCAGACGATTCGCACAGATCAGGCATGGCCTGATTAACTTGAAATCCCCGGAGTATTACCTCAAGGATGGGGTGCACCGGTCATCAAGGGGGCATCAATAGGGATGGATCTCTTCTACTGGAATCTCTGCACAAAGAATCCTGGAAATGTGAGCTAAGGAGGGGGGAGCCACGGTGGGCAGTAACCCACCTGTGGCGTGGCGGTGGTTGGGCGACCAAGCACAAAAGACAGACTTCGGATGAGCTAGGAGAAAGCCGGAAGGGTCCTCGCTATTCTCAGACCAGCGCTCCTTGGGGGCCTAAGCGGCAGGGGCGTCTGGGGGGAACAACAAAGGCTCAGCTTCCCCCAAGGAAACGGCACTCTCCCCGCCCAGGAAAACCTGCATGGGCAGGAGAGGCTCAGGCGCAAAGGGTTGGGAGAGTTGGGCCTACACTGGACTTTTGGAAAGAAAGGGGGAAGCAGGTTGTTGGACACGGAGCAGTCGCCGCATCTTCAGAGTTATTTCCACTAATGTGTGCAGTGTGGTTTTTATGATGTTGTGGAAAATAAATCTGCGGCCTTTTTATGCCAAAAACAAAAACAAGACTCATTCTACACATTTCTGGTGGCAGAAGTGGAATGAGCATGTACTATGTAATGGGTCCAAATGGACGGATGCACGGGTTATGCAGGTGACGACGAGAGACACAAAGAAAATGGAGGAGGCGCCCCGATAACCCGGGCAGTGTCCACCTCATGTCCTCCCCTCCCGTACGAGGGGGAGGTGCCCGCAAAAAGCACTGCAGAGTACGAAAAAGCCTGCGTTGGGTGACAAAGAAAAGGGGCGAGCTACCCCTTTATAACGGGTGGGCTCCTTACTGCAAGCAGCATCCAGCCTCTGCAGAAGGACGCCCGCCCGTATTGCCAAGGAGAAGATTTCGTTTTCTACCCACCCACCCACCCTACAAACAGGGCAAGGCACGGACAAGCCTGGTCGTCGACGTCACAGGACGGCGAGGCGGTGTGGCGGTGTTTGGGCGACCAAGCACAAAAGACAGACTCCAGATGAGCCAGGAGAAAGTCGGAAGGGTCTTCGCTCTTCTTAGAGAAGCGCTCCTTGGGAGCCTAAGCGGCAGGGGCATCTGGGGGGAACAACAAGGGCTCAGCTTCCCCCAAGGAAACAGCAATCTCCCCGCCCAGGAACACCTGCATGGGCAGGCGAGGCTCAGGTGCAAAGGGTTGGGAGAGTTGGGCCTACACTGGACTTTTGGAAGGAAAGGGGGACGCAGGTTGTTGGACACGGAGCAGTCGCCGCATCTTCAGAGTTATTTCCACTAATGTGTGCAGTGTGGTTTTTAAGATGTTGTGGAAAAATCTGCTGCCTTTTTATGCCAAAAACTAAAACAAGACTCATTCTACACATTTCCTAGTTTAAATGAAAAGTCCAGTGAGGGTGAGGTCCTGGTCTGAGGCTGAGGGACACAGGGAGAAATCCACCCACCTCTCTCTGTGTTTTTCTAGGTGAGGCGAAAGTGGCGTTATTGTTACTGCTTTAATAGAAATGGCTCAGGCAGTGCCATGTCGACGGGATAATAGTGCAAAACACGAAGCATGTTCAGTACAGCGAGGGGCCTTTGGAAAAGTGTTTTGGGTTTCTGACTGCCAACACACTTTCGTTCTGATTCGGTTAACGCAGCGCTGACTGCAGGGGTAGGCCTCGAATTTAGAATACATATAAATTGTGCAAGAAATGTGAAATAAAATAAGATAATGAAGCGTTGGCATGGTGAACTCTTCACTTCTAGATGTGTCTTTTGTGGAGGAGTGTTAACACTTCTGCAAACACCCACTTTGAACGCTGTGGATCGTTTGATGGATCTGATTTTGCGAGCACTACCGGTACCCTGCACTAACAGGTCACATTAACCATTGCATGTCATTGTTATTTTCTGATCATTAAGGTGTTAATGCCATTGATTCATAGATGTCATCAAGAGCAACTGCATAGCATGAAGAGCCTCTGCTCTGTAGGTAACACGTTCCATCACATTTGCTCTGCACGTGTTGTGGATGGCTCTGTAAGAAGGTACGTGCCCCCCATTCTACCGTACAGTGCCCCTCTTTACCCCAAAGCTGTGATCAGGATGCAGGCTGGCTCTTATGCACTAAATACCTGGATTACAGCTGGGTTACCGTCAATGCCCCTGCTGTGTTAGAACTGGGAACAAGAGACACTTTGCCAATGCACCTTTACTGTGCTCCACAGCACCACTGGGCCCAAACATCCACTCTGAAAATGCACCTATACTGTGCCCTGCTCCATTTGGGCAAAAGGACATCTCTGCCAATGCTCATCTGCCCTGAATGACTTGCAGATTCATGTATGGAGATTAAAGTACTTATTCCACCTCAGCAGCGGTCTCTGTTCACAGCTCTTTTAGAATTATCTCTGTTAACAACATGTGTCTAGTAAAACAATTCAGTGGGTTCAAGTGTCGTGATTGTTTGGGGGATTCTGGCGCAGGTCGTTCGGTGCATTGGGGCTAGGTAGACAGCCCCCATCTCGCAATCCCCTTCAGAGCAGACACACCTGGCATGGAGGCCATGAGGCAGGAAAGAGAGACAGCAGCGGGGGTTGGATGTCTGGTTGGGTGCGGGAGGAGCGAGACAGGCAATATAAATGAGCGATTGAAGTGGGATGAAGGGGAGTGGAAGAGAGTCAGGGGCTGCAGGATAGTGGTAGAGGTAGTAGGGGGCAGTGGGGAGGATGCAGGTTACAGCTCGGGAGAGAGTAGTGGCATCAGGTTGGAGCAAATGCTGATGCAGTGGAGAGGATGTGAAAAGAGGAAAATAATATGAGGCCGGGAAACCCAAAGGAAACACACCAAACACCGGTTACAAAGGAACATACAAAGTACTTTATTTTAAGGTCAAGCAATGACAAAGTCAATGGCAGGTCAGATAGCTATCAAGTGGCTTGCAGGCAATTTATACATTAGCTGTACGGAGGTCATGTCGACCAGATTCTGGTCGGAATGGCATCGTCCACCATTTTGATGTACAGGGTGACTTTTACACAGCAAGAGAACCTAAAATGGGGGTTTGATTCAAGATGGCGGCTTACATCAATTTCTAAGGTCAAGACCTTGCCGTAGGGAGTTATTCGCGTACAGTTTTAAGCAACTTGGCGTAGGCCAATATACATACAATCGTTACAATAGGAGGCACAATTTAATATCCAGTTTGACAAGCCCTCCTTTTGGCCTATGCCAAGTGCTAAGACTACTTCTGATCTCCTTGCAAGTAACTCCATACGTCATCGTCCATACACCCTGAATCGCTGTCAGAGATATCTATGGCCATCAGGCCGTTCACTAAGATCTCTTTTAACACATACTCCTTGGAAGTTTAATCCGGGGCATATACTTTGTGTCCTATCGCCTGAGCACAACATCCCCCTAGCATCGAACATATACTAGGCAGACATTGGATACAACAACAAAGGAATAGCAGAACTCCCAAAATGATCAACAAAACTGAAAGTACCTTCCAACCACAAGATCGCAAGAAATCCCAAAACCATGCACTAAGATTCCAGTTCCCCTTGGGAACATGCACTTCTGAACTAAGGACATGCAAATTCTGAATTGCTTTGAAAATGGTTGGGGAGGAGTCTGGTCCAAAAACACAGCAAGCGGACCCCACTAATTTACCTACTCCACCACGTTCAGCCAGAATGACATCTAATACCATCTTATCGCTTGCTGCTCTAATGTCATGTTATAGAGTATATCTGTGGTCCAGTTGATGGTTCTCTCCAGTACTCTCGCTAGTCCCCTGATGTCTTCGGAATTTGCTATCTGCCCCCAAAATGGCACAACTGATTTCGCTATATCTCCCATCACTTGTGCGGGGGTATCTCCATTCTCGTCCCGCCGTGGACGAGCCTTTGAAACTTCCAAAGTGCTTGCTATGAATACCCCAGGTAACAGGATCCCTAAATAACAGGTTCCCTGCCAATCCCTGGGCAACCATGGAAATGCTACATTACCGCAAACAAAATAGACAGGTTCGCCCACATACAAAGGTCTGTTTTCCCCAGTCAAATTTGCAACGTTGGCACAACCTTTAAAATCTCCCATTGACCGGGTACCATTCCTCTGTATGCAGAAAGAAACTGAATCGGGGCTATGGTTAACAGAGTAAGAAGGAGGCACGCCATCCTTATTGCCTATCGGAGCCATTTTAAAGGAAACTAAAGATTGGAAAGGATGGGATAGTCTATCAGAAGGCCTAATTGAAGCAACGTTAAGTTTGCTCCTATTTGCAAAAAGCGAGCATCCCAGGGGAGTCAGAACACGTTTCTCAAAATCATTCAAATTAGTTCCATCAAAGTTCCCCGAGATGCTATCATTCCATCGGCCAAAGAACAGTGCTCTAAGAGAGGCATAACAAGCAGTCGTCAAAGGTAAGGGATGAATATACCAACCTAGCCCCTTATCCCCATGTTGCAGTAAATGTGAACAGACCCAACAATTGGTTTTGTTAAAAATGGCATGTGTCGAATTCATAATCAGCATCATAGTATTATTGTGATACTTCTGTCTATGCTGAGAGTCCCTAGGTGACAGAGTATGCACATGTACAAAAGGAGTAAAAACAGTAGGTACAATTTCACCGTACCAGAATCCTAAAGGAGTTACTATAAAAACCCCAATTATTATCATCAAAACACAGCAATACGTTTTCGGGGCCCAGGCACATTGTTCATTGTCCAAGTTGGTCACCCCCTTATTTACAAGTCCAATACGGGAAGTAGCGGTGGCAGGCATCGTAGTCTTCGGATGGAAACCCCAATGTTCGTTGCTGGTGACCCCCCGGTCGCACGGCTTCTTAGTCCTTCCCCAACCCTAGCCATCAGAACCCCCTTTCTCAAATTTGGGCAAAAGCAAGCCCTTGATGATCCTTTCCTTCTTTTGAATGCACAGTCGAACCGTGCTGTAGGTCTATTTTCTCCGGCGAAGATTATATCTGGTGGTTCCCGGTACTGTTTGATCCGGAAATAAGGTAACGTCACTCCCTGAGGGAAGCAACGTATCAGAGGCAACGGAAGTTGCAGAATTCAAAGCAATGGTTTCCGGAAATGACTTTTCCAAAGAGTGTGGAGACATAATGGACGGTCCCTCAAGCCCCACGGGCTCAGAGAGATTCTCCGACTCACTCACAGTGCTATTTGCTGCTTCAGAATCATCGATTGCAGCGTTAGCGAGGGGTTCTGTTTCTTCTGTAACGTGCGGCGTCGGGTGAGGAAGTTTCTTGACATGCGTCGCATGTATCCAGTTCTTCTTTCCAGCCACCCGCACTGCCGTTTGGGTAACCAACAAGACCTGGAATGGTCCCCGCCAGCGAGGCGTGAGGCAAGAAGACCGCTCGTATGCTCTCACCAGGACCCAGCTTCCAGGCCGGATGTTGTGTCCTGGGCCCTCATAACGTACAGGTAAAGCTGATCGTACCTGATGATAAATGAAATACAGATTTTTAGTAAACTGGTTACAGTACTCTGAAAGCAATACATTCTCAACATTTCTCAGTGCTTTAGGTTTTGGAAGACCCCAAATATTGGCAGGTCTCCCCATCACCACCTCAAATGGAGAGAGCCCAGTCTTAGTTTGCATGGCTAATAACACGATCGGTAAGGCGTCCGGCCATTTTAGTTTGGTACCGGCACACGTCTTAGCGAGTTTGTTCTTTAGGATACCGTTATGTCTCTCTACCAACCCAGCACTTTGAGGATGTCTAGCCGAATGAAATCGCTTATCAATATGTAGTGCCGTACATATCTGTAAAATTACAGCAGCAACAAAATGTGGACCATTGTCCGACCAGATGACTCTTGGCAACCCAAACCGCGGGAAGTACTCCTTTATCATAATTTTTGCAGTGGTCATGCCTGTAGCATCTTTGACAGGGAAAGCCTCAACCCATTTACTGAAGGCGCAAATGACCACAAGGACATATTTTAAACTATTGCACCGCTCCATCTCAATAAAATCAAAATGAATCACTTCAAATGGGACAGAAGGAGACCCAAAGCTACCCCTTGGAGTTACCGTCCCTTTCCCCACATTGTGCTGTAGGCAAATCATGCAATTTTGGACATATTGCTGAGCAATTTTCGAAATCTTATCATTTACCCAGACTTTCTCTAACATTTTCGTAATCTGTTGAGCACACACATATGCGGGACCGTGTGCCATAGTAACCATCATGACTATGTAGGCATTAGGAAGTAACCATTTCCCTTCAACTGTGTCCACCCAACACCCGTCATCATCTAATTTCCCCAAGCCTTAAGCCCATTTCTTAGATTGTTCCATTGTGGCATCAGCTTGGATATCCCGCACAGACCCAATATCCTCGTCCATTACATAGACATTCCTAGTTTCTCTTAGAGCATATATTTCTGTGCGAAGATCTGTGGCAGTTTGTCTGGCTATCTGATCAGCGAAAGCATTCCATTTTCCTACATCGTCTGTGATCTTGCGATGCGCTGCGCATTTCATGATCGCTAACTGACTAGGGAGCGCGAGCGCAGAGAGCAATTGTACTATCAGGGGGCCATGCTGAATCTTGGTCCCATGTGAAGTTAGAAACCCTCTATCTGACCAAAGTCTCCCAAAGTTGTGAGCCACCCCAAAAGCATACTAACTGTCAGTATATATATATTCACTGTTAGCCCTTCGGAAAGCTCACAAGCTCGGGTTAATGCTATAATCTTTGCGGCCTGCGCGGAGTTATATGTAATTCGCTTGGTCTCTACAACCGTGCTCAATGTAGTGACTGCATAAGCAGCTGTGGATGTACCATCTGGAAGTTTGAAACAGGAGCCATCACAAAATAGCTCCCCTTGTGCATTATCCAAAGGAGTGTCCTTAAGATCAATTCTGCCCTTTGTATCTTGTACAGTAGCATACAGGCAGTCATGTGACTCATCATCACCCCAAACAGTATTTTGCGGGAAAGGTAGGAGTTCAGCCGGATTAAGAACACAACACCTCCTAATTTGTATGTGGGGAGCAAACAAAATGAATTCATATCTCATCAATCGTGCGGAAGTGAGGTGTTGCGTTTGGGTTTTGTTCAATAGAACATCTACAGAGTGAGGCACGATCAGGGTTAGGTCATGGCCTAGGACCATTCCCTCACTCTGTTTTACAGACGCGGCAGCAGCAGCGACAGCTCGCAAACATCTTGGCAAAGCGCATGCGACAGGATCAAGGGCGGAAGAGTAGTAACCGCACGGCCTATTCTTCCCTCCATGTTCCTGCGTTAATACAGCCAAAGCACATCCATCACATTCATGCACAAACAACACAAAGGCCTTGTTGTAATTTGGTGTACCCAAAACCGGTGCAGAGCATAATGCAGTTTTGAGAAGCTCAAATGATTGTTGATGTTCCGATTTCCATGGCAATGGCGAAGAAATGCCCTTCTTTGTCAAAGCCAACATCGGTTTTATAACTAGTGAAAAGTTTGGGATCCATAATCTACAGTAAGAAGCCATACCTATTAAGACTCTGACTTCCTTCTGTGTATTTGGGACAGACATGCCAGAAATGTGTTTTATTCTTTCAGGTGTCAATCTTCTTCCCTCCTTTGACAGGAGGTATCCTAAATAGGCGACCTCCTGGCAACAATATTGAAACTTTTTAAGCAAAGCTTTGTGACCATGCTTAGCTAGATCGATGAGCAACAATACAGTGCCCTCTTTACAAGAGCTCTCAGAATCTGCTGCAAAAGGCAAGTCGTCAACGTACTGAAGCAGCGTACAAGTAGGGGGTAAATTCAAGAGTATCATGCTGTTCTTTCAAGACCCTACTTTAAATGCTAGGACTCTCGGTGTAACCTTGAGGTGCACGTGTAAATGTGAACGAGCGTCCCCATAAGGTGAACGCGAACAAATATCGACTGTCCTTGTGAATAGGAATACTGAAGAAAGCATTCTTCAGGTCCACAACACTAAAGTAAGTAGCCATAGCTGGAATCATAGTTAATATCGTCATCACATCAGGCACAATTGGAAATTGTGGAGCGACACCTCTATTAATGGCACGCAAATCAATTATAAAACAAAACGGAATAGCATTATTGCCTTTTTTGTACACGGGTAGGATCGGACTATTGCACAAACTTCCTGTAATCTCCTCAATCACCCCACGATGCACAAAATCGGAACCAATGCTCTTCAAAGCTTGCTCACCTTCAACCGAGATCTTATACTGCGGAATACGTGGCAGCTTAATACCATGTTTCAAGACTATTCTAACAAGCTCAATCTGTAGAACACCAACATCATTGTCGTCAGCCACCCACAAACACTCCGGGACATTACTGAATTCTGGTGGCAAAGGTCTAGTCAAAAATTGTGAAACAGAAAACTGCTGTGGTGAAATCGTCAAACGCACTCCATCAGATGAACAATTAATTACCGCATTTAATTCCTTCAACAGATTCAACCCCAACAAATTCTCTCCACAATTTGAAGTCAAAAGAAATGGACAATGGTCCGTAAAGGGACCCAAAGAAATAGGTACCGGCGAAGAAACCGGACAAATGACTGGTGTGCCAGAAAACCCTACGGAGACATTGGTTTGCCCTGACAGTGGAATGTTTGGAACCCGAGAATGATCAATGGAGCACTTCTGTGCTCCAGTGTCTATCAGGAACTGATGTTTCCTATTTCCCGCTACCATTTCAACGTAGGGACCTTTCTGACTAACGGGAATAGGTGTAGGTTCCAAACCCTGTTTCGGGCAATCCTAACAAAACAGAATATCATCAGAAGGAAGCTCCTCAGAGAGGTAAGCAGCAGAAGGGTGATCAAATATGTTTCTAGTATCCACACTCGAAGTCTGATTGTCCTGAGAAAAAGGTTGCTGAGGATCCTGTGAAAACTGACCTCTACCAGGGCCTCCCACCCCGGGGCGACCTCTGGGTCGTCTACCCATACTCCCAAATGTGTTATTCGACCTCTGTCGAAGGACGGGGCATTAAGCACGCCAATGACCCTCCTGGCGACAATAGGCACACTGGTTAATGTTCACAGGACCCAAGGGCACATTCCCTTGTGGAACATACTGACCTCTAATCTGCGAACTACCCCCTCTGGGGCCTCTAACAATTTGTTGTAACAATAATTTAGTCTTTAAGTCTCCTTTTCTCTTTTCTACTCTATCTTTTTCATTATTGACATGGTTCTCGTAGTACTGAGCCATGTGCAGTACTTCTGATTGGGATTTCGCCTGCCAAGCGCTCTCGGAAGACATAATCTGTGACTGGATGTCAGGCAGCAGTCCATGCACAAATTTGTCCACAAATAACCTTTTCCCAGATTCTGTGCCTAAATCCTGTCCACTGAAGTCCGAGAATACTTGTTCGAACCGATTAAAGAACTCGGCGGCACCCTCAGATTTTCCTTGGACACCGGCCGTAAGCTTGTCCCAAATAATTCTTTTTTCGGAAATTATAGTTTTTAATTTCGCAATGATTCTGTCAGGCAAAGTGAGTATCACCTGAGGCGGTCTCTCACCAGCTGGCCTTTTCCCGTCAAGCCTAGTTATATTAGCCCACGTATCTCCCAACCGAGGTGCATCATCTATTGTTCTAACCTGCTTCAACAAACCTACGGGCAGGAGTACAGGGAATAACAAGTCAATATCGCCTAGGGTGAACACGGAGGACTGCAAGACGGACTCTATCTCTTTATAGAATCCTGTCAGATTTTTCCTAATGTCGGGAATAGATTGCCTAATAGTGTTTACTTCCTGTCGTGAAAACGGGACGTGAACAAACTGTGATACATAATGTGAAGGAATGTCCACAGCAGCTATACCTGCTGCAGCATTAGCGGCAATCTCAACTTTTGGGACAAATGTCGGAGGTACCTCTCTCATAGGCAGCTGAGATATAGGCAACTCCGAACGCGTACTAAGCAACAGAGCTAAGTCGAGCACTAAAGCAGTCGAAGAAGTTTCAAGTGAAAAAGCTCTCTTATAAATACCCAGTAACTCTGTGGGACAACTAACCTTCTTCCTCACACATTCATCCTGCAGGTACTCTACCATTACCTGAATCACCTTCCTCTGCATTTCTAGCATATATTGACTATATGTGTCATATACCTCAACCGGAGTTATCGATAAATCCGAAATCCATCTAATCGCATCTCTTGTCCGAATTTGTGCTTCCTCAGATGCCCATTTACGACACGGAAGAAATCGTTTCTGTACATACATACTCTCCTCTTCGTCATTCTCATTCCGTAACTTCTCCAAATCTCTCCTATACTCAAACAACCTCTCGACATGCTCATGTACTTTCTCCACAGTATCTCTTGATAGTGCTAAAGTATTCAGATCCCTCAGCCCTTGTGGGAGATCCACATTATTTAATTTACCCCACATTACGCATAAATGAGTCCCTAAACATTCAATAAAAACATTTTTCTCAGGAAAATTATCCATATTAGACAGTGTGGCAAAAACATTAGCTCGATCATCTCTCTCCATACAATGCTTAGCCCATGCAAACAAATCCTGCTTTTTATCTGTAGGGACAGTATTACGAGTAACAACCTTCGACCCCGCACCCCGATCAACTATAGTCGGTACAGAACCACTCGGGAGTGGAGGTGCAGGCAGATTCAATGGAGGTGTTATTACTGGTGCAATGGGAAGAGGTAGTAGAGCAGGCGGAGGAACAACAGCCAGAATAATAGGAGCAACAGGTTGAGAAGGGAGAGCAGGAATAACAGCAGGAAAAGGCAAAGCAACAGGAAGAGGATCACACGGAGGTGGTGCAGAGGCACCAGGCCTTCGCTCATTTAACAATTTGTCGACAAACTCGTCAGAAACATGAAGGTCTTTAGAAGGTATAGATTTTCTGAATACCGAGTGAGAAAGCCCTATCCATATTCTTAACTGACTCAGACTGTTTGTCCTGATCATATAACAACGCCTTTTCAGTGTTCGTTTTATGACGGCGCGCATGTTTTTCCCTACTCTTAAGCTGCTGCAACGCTTCTTTTTTCCAATTCTGTAGAACATCAAATGCTGCGGGTCTGGCCTTTTTCTTTAACAAGACTGACTCTAAGTATTCAATACGAGGGATCTCAAAACTACCATTGATTGGCCACTGAAGTTCGGAGGCATGTCTGGTTTGTCTGTGCCAAATATCATTAAATACTACACTTCCAATGCCATGTTTACAATACATAGTAAACGCTGGTGACCCCTACTGTGGTGCCGGGCAGCGAAATTGCAAAGAGTGTCGATCGCTGCGGAATAATGCCCTAAAGCAGCTAGACAATTTCCCAGGCATTTCTCAAAAACTTGGTGTTACCTGGTCAATAATTGTGTCTGCAGATACAAGGGCCAAATTCAAATTGTCAGGGTTAAATTAAGAGTCGGGTCACGACTCACCTGACCCAACCTAAGGAGGACCGTACGGTTTATCAAAGAACTTACCTAACAAATTTTACCTTGTGTTTGGTGATTTCGGCAAATCTGCCTGCCTCAAAAGTGGACGCTCGTCAAGATGCCGTCTCAGACCGCACGGCTATCGTCCAAGGATCGGATCGTCCAGCGCTGTAGAGGTGTCGCGTCTCGTTCAGTCGGGCCCGTAGTATCACACCGTCCGATCCCGGTCCGAAAGCATGCGTCAACCTTCAATGGTCCGGCATCAATATTGAGGGTCCCTATTCGGGCGCCAACTGTGAAAAGAGGAAAATAATACGAGGCCGGGAAACCCAAAGGAAACACACCAAACACTGGTTACAAAGGAACATACAAAGTACTTTATTTTAAGGTCAAGCAATGACAAAGTCAATGACAAGTCAGATAGCTATCGGCCCGCAGTGCAACACAACGAACTTCAACGGGGTTCGATGTATTCAGTGAGAGACTGTACATTGGGACATTCAGGCTTTTATACATTTCTCCAGCCTGTTTTCCAACCCCTTCACGGGTTAACCATTCCATGTATGTATTACTGGTCTAGGGTCTCTGCCAGGTCAATTCTAATTTATTCATTAGTATGTGCATAGATCAGTTCCGTTGATACAGGTAATACATTTACATGCAGGTCAACAGAAGGACAAGGTCTCAGTTCACGACCCTAACAAGTGGCTTGCAGGAAAGTTATACATTAGCTGTACGGAGGTCATGTCGACCAGATTCTGTTCGGAATGGCATCGTTCACCATTTTGATGTACAGGGTGACTTTTACACAGCAAGAGAACCTAAAATGGCGGTTTGATTCAAGATGGCGGCTTACATCAATTTCTAAGGTCAAGACCTTGCCGTAGAGAGTTATTCGCGTACAGTTTTAAGCAACTTGGCGTAGGCCAATATACATACAATCGTTACACTAGGAGGCACAATTTAATATCCAGTTTGACAAGGACAACTGCAAAGGTAGGTGGGAGGAAGCATAGCTGTCAACTCACACGCTTTTGGCGGGTGTCACCCGCCTTGTAAATGGCTGACTCACCCGCCAAGCCTCCTGCACGCCCATTCATTCCAATGGGCGTCTCACCCGCCAAAAACAAAATCGGGTGATTTCACCCGCCTTTGCAACACAAATGGTTGAGAGCTATGGAGGAAGGCAGCAGGGTAAGGCATGTAGTAGGGGGACTGCAGCAGAGTAAGGCATGTAGTAGGGGGACTGCAGCAGGGTAAGGCATGTAGTAGGGGGACTGCAGCAGGGCAAAGCATGTAGTAGGACTGCAGATGGGTAAGGCATGTAGTAGGGGACTGAGGCAGGGTAAAGCAGATAGTATAGGGACTGCAGCAGGGTATGGCATGTAGTAGAGGGACTGCAGCAGGGTAATGCAGGTGGTTTGGGGATTGCAGCAGGGTAACATGTAGTAGGGGGACTGCAGCAGGGTAAAGCAGATAGGGGGACTGCAGGCGGGTAAGGCATGTAGTAGGGGGATTGCAGCAGGGTAAAGCAGATAGGGGGACTGCAGCCAGGTAAGGAATGTAGTAGGGGGATTGCAGCAGGGTGAAGCAGGTAGTTTGGGGATTGCAGCAGGATAACGCATGTAGTAAGGGGACTGCAGTAGGGTAAAGCAGGTGGTTTGGGGATTGCAGCAGGGTAACACATGTAGTAGGGGGACTGCAGCAGGGTTAAACGGATAGTATAGGGACTGCAGCAGGGTAAGGCATGTAGTAGGGGGACTGCAGCAGGGTAAAGCAGGTGGTTTGGGGATTGCAGCAGGGTAACATGTAGTAGGGGGATTGCAGCAGGGTAAAGCAGATAGGGGGACTGCAGCCGGGTAAGGAATGTAGTAGGGGGATTGCAGCAGGGTAAAGCAGGTAGTTTGGGGATTGCAGCAGGATAACGCATGTAGTAAGGGGACTGCAGTAGGGTAAAGCAGGTGGTTTGGGGATTGCAGCAGGGTAACATGTAGTAGGGGGACTGCAGCAGGGTAAAGCAGATAGGGGGACTGCAGCCGGGTAAGGCATGTAGTAGGGGGATTGCAGCAGGGTAAAGCAGATAGGGGGACTGCAGCCGGGTAAGGCATGTAGTAGGGGGACTGCAGCAGGATTGTTTTTTGGGGCTTTTAGTACAGCAGATTATTTTTGATTCATATAAGACTAGGTGTCTCCATATTACGTGGTCGGGATCAGGCTGCCTCACACCATTTACACTCACAGTTGATATTCTCAGTAGCCAGTGGCCCAGGTGCATAATGAAGCGCATACACTACAATTCTGCAGTGCATGCTTCACTCTGCCAGTGCTTTGGAATACTGTCTGTATCCACGTTCCCTGATCCAAGTATATTTGGAAAGTTGCTTTTACATGGATTATTTTATCAGGCTGGTATATGTGTCTGAGATAGGGCTAAAAAAGAAGAATCTATTAAATAGTTTCTTGCATAACCACTTGAGTGGGGAGGAAAGGAACTCCCTGTGTTAAGGGAGGCTTCTCAATACACTGTTTAAGGGCAGACTGGCCTACATTGGTGGCTCCAGTCTTGCCATATATCTTTGAGTGTCATGCTTGTTTTACTGCCATACGGGGTAAAAGCAAACATAAGTGATATTATGTAGTACACTGGCCTATGTTAGTATAGCCAGTCTGGATATACTTTCCTTCTGTGGCATGGCATTTTTTTACTGGCTGGGAGTCCTTTTATGGTAATACTGGCATATATTGGACAGCCTGCATGGACATCTATGGGCACAACCAAAATTTAAGTATTTCATAGACTGGCTTAGGCTGTGGGCAAAAGCATCATGACAATGCATTGGAAAATGGTCCTGTGCACTGTTGGTCGCTTGCATCTACTGTTTATTTCATGTGCTACCATACAAAACCGACTGCAAACCATGTGGCTTGTACTCAATTTTTCACAGAATTGCTGAAGAATGCACCATATTAACCCATTATTTAAATAGTTGTCATGTGGTTGAACCCCCCGCCCATACATCCATGTTTGGTTTGAGCTCCCTCGCAACACTGGGTCGCTTATGCATATATGTCACAAACATCTAAGCCTCTTCAGTTCAAAAACTCACCAGCCACTACTGGACGGTACAACAGTGAAGATTAAGGACGTTATTTTGTAAAGCTCATAACGTATGAAAAATATCCTGATAAGAAAATACAGCAGTGAAGTTAAACGCAGTTCTCATAAATAGGGTGATATAGCAGGTTTGAGTGGTGGCAAAAGTTCCTAGCATAACCTAATATCCACAGAATTACAGACTTGAGGATTATTTTTTTCTTTTCTTTTTATATTGTGCTTTTACTTTAATTAATTAAAACTTTAAGCATATTTATAACAAAAGATTATCAGAATAAACAAGTTATCAAAATAAACAACGTATCTTACAAAATCAGTACAACACCTATAAAATGTCCAATGTATATAAAATTTCCAAAAGAATTCTTAATAAACAATTTCTACTTTGTAGTTACCTTACAATACGCAGTTATGCTATTTTCTTTTTTGCATCGTCCTCTATTTGAATCCTTTTCCATACGTCATAAGCGGCTGAGTTTATTACCACCGACGTAGCCCCATGTATGGCGGTCCAAAATTGATCCCCTCCACAATCCTCCAATTTTCTCAAGAATTTACCACAGCCTCTATCATACATAAATGTAAGGATTTACACTGAGTCAGGAAATGTCGACTAGTTTCTATTGCGGTGTTACAGCGTCTACATAACCTTTCTTCATATGGTATTTCGGACCACACTCCTGTAAACTCTTTTGTTGGCAAAATATTCATACTTAGATGTAATATAAAATGCTTAAGCTCTATGCAGGTAAACTTTGTCAAGCAACCGGAAGGTTTATGTCTTTGCCAACCCTGTCGGCTAAATCCTTGTATCTTTTCTTCTCATGCAAAATATCAACATTATTTGCCATATCCCAGTCCTTAGCTTTCTTTTTTATTTTACTTTCAGCATTGGGATCTTGTGCTAATATATCCTTATCTAAGTTCAAAAGGGCCATGAAACGTTCTGTGGATTCTCTAAGTAACTGTTTTTACAATGATTGTCTAAGGATTTGCCCAGCAACCTACACCAGTGGTTAGACACTCCCATCCTACATTTTATTTTTTCAAATAAAAAGGTTCTTTGTATTAGCCAAGCTGTGCGTAATGCAGTCAACCCATACTCAAGTCAACTTGTACTGATTTTGTAACATTTATAATAGAACAGAGTATTTTACCTTCTAGGCGCTCAAGCCAGGTTATCTCACTGAGGTTTAGAACAGCCAAACCGTACATGAGGGAAGGTATAATACTGACTCTGTATATTTCTATGAGACCCTCTATATTGTTACCTCCACTGTGTCTTAAGTAGTGCTTTACTGCTAACCACTTCTTCCATACTCTATCATGGATTTTATTGTAATCAAATTTCCCCAAGGTATTTGCTGATATGAAGAATCCCAAATAGTTGTATTCCAATACATTTGCTAATCGAGAATCACTAATTTGCCAAGTATTGTATTGTATTGTATTGTTTATTTATTTATAGAGCACACCGGGCCCTAAGGCATCTGGGCACTTTACAAGTTTCAAAGGTTACAGGTGATAGGTACATCACAATAAAAGATATATATAGACAGGAATCTTTGCATACATATACAGAATATATACAGTAATATGACTAAAGTTATCTAATACATATCTAATAAAATGTTTACAGAATATATACAGTAATATGACTAAAGTTATCTAATAGAGGATCATGTAGTGCTATTCTAGGTCATCTTCATTTCATAGATCAAGAGGCAATCACTGGTCACAGGAGTGTAGCCAGCGCTTAACATTAATCGTAAAAGAGTGGAAGGAAGGTAATGCTCTAAATGTGTCAGGTATGGAGTTCCAGAGTTGTGCCACCATGTCTAGAAAGTTAGACCCTCCTGTTTTTTTTAGTTTGAAATTAGGGATTCTGAGGCTAATAGATTGTGCCTTTCTGATGGGTAATTCTGTCCTTCAAATATATGGGAGCTTTGTTAGTGAGACATTTGTAGGTGAGGTTGAGTGCTTTGGACTTAATTCTATCATTTATGGCAAGCTAGTTGATGGAGCGTCTTTCGTGGGAGATATGCTGTGATCTTGGAATGCCTAAGGTAGATCTTAAGGCATTATTTTGGAGAGTCTGGAGTTTATTAGTGTTTTCTGTGACCAATATTCTTTTTACTGAACCTTAACTTTTTTGTTTTATCAGTGTTGATCACCATTCCATTTTCGCCTGCGTATTTTGCCAACAAGTTTATTGATCTCTGTAACCCAATCTGGGTGCGGTCAAATATTATAATATTGTCGGCGTAAGCCAACATTGGGCTCTTTGTACCATTAACCCTAGGAGGGCAATTATTTATGTCAATGACATTTTGTTTCGATATCTGTTGTAAAGAGATTATATAATATTGGCCCTAGCACACTCTCCTGTTTTAAGCCTGTGTTTGTCTCTTAAAATTTCGTACAGTGCCCTGCTACGTTTAGGCGGATTGCCATTGATACATTTTTATAGAGACGTTTGATGTAATACAGGAGATTTTTTTCCAGTCCACAGTCTGATAGTTTTTTCCAGAGTATAGCACGGGGCACTAAGTCAAACGCCTTTGAGAAATCCACACAACATACATACAAGTAAGGAATATTACTGTTTTCCACCTCTATCTTCAGATATTGAATCACTGATATATTTGTTAATGTATTATATTTCATCCTGAATCCTGTTTGATATTGACAAAGTATGTTATTGTCTTCTGCCCATTTTGTCAATTTCCGCAATAGTATGCTAGCAAAATATTTTTGACTTGTGTCCATTAACGCTATTAATCTGTAATTTTGTGGATCTTCCCTGTTGATTTAAAAAAAAAAATAGGAACCAATATAGCTTTGTGCCAACTTTTTGGCAGGGACCCACTTTTTTCTATGTTTTTAAACATCTTAATAGGATATGTGCCCATAACTCCGGTTGCGCCTTCATTACTATGTTAGGTATCCCATTGGGACCTGGCGCCCGAGAGATCTTTAAATTAGTTATTATTTTACATATGACATCTTACTCAATCTCAAAATTTGACATACTAAATAGGGATTTATCCTACATGTTATAGCTGTTTGTGAAATCTGGGTCAAAATAAAGTTTCGCTATATATTCCAACCACATGTCTTCTGGAATTGGATTCAGTTCTGTGGGTAATATGGCCTTCTTTTATGTGTTAAAGTTACACCAAAAGGATTTACTATCATGAACCCGTAGCCATCTGTACAGAAGTAACCAATTTGCATTTTGTTTAACCAATTTATGTTGTTTATGCCATATATTTATGCTTATAAACTGTGACTAATTTTCTCAATTGGAGATGTTTTTGCTTTGGGTCGACTAAAGCATTTTTTATAGCATTCCTTGCTGTTCTATAACCTTTCTTTTTGTCTGCAATGATTACATCGCAGGGTTGCATTATGATCTTGTTAGTATGATGCCTTTCTTTACTTTTTTTCCGTATCATCAGATTTAACATAAGTTTCTAATAAATGCATTATATCACCCTGTACATCTTCTGAGGCCTGATCAGAAACCTTTTTTGCAATATTTCGTTAATGCACTTAATTAGATCAGTTGACCAGTTTAATCTCAAACCCCTACTATCAGTGCATACTCCAACCATGGGTTTTACCTCATTTTTTAATCCCTTTTACAAGGTCTAACGTTTTCCAACTCAGACTCGCATGGTCACTCATTGTGTTTGAGCATATCATTATTTCATCACATTCCTTTTCTGTGTCTGTGTCGGTAATTACGTAATCTAGATGTGAACATGTTTTTCTATTTTTCCATGTATAAGTAGGTTTATGACTTTTCACATCTTTATATTTTAATAATGTCAATTAATGTCTCAACAAAAATGTCACCCAATCCTTGTTCTGTTCTTGAATTCAACTAAGGTACTTGTGTAAATCTTTCACGTTTAAATCCACTGCTATAATTATCGAACATTTTTTATTTAATATTTACCACTCAATCATAACGTCCTCTATACTCTCAATTATTTTCTTTGTATAGGTACCACCCCGTGGTTCATACACATTGATCAACAAAATAGGATGTTTAGAGGACGGAGCCAACCTTAATGTTGTTGCCAAAACGTATGGAGATACTGGTTCCATTATGATCTTTTCTAATGTATGCTCAATTCTTGTGCCCACTGCGAGACACCCCAGGGTCTGCAATGAGCTGATTTTGTAGCAAGGTTGTGTTCTATGTGAAAACCATCAAGATAAAAGGGATTTATACACCATGTCTCTTGTAAAACGAACATGTCACTTGATCTTATTGTCTGCAACCCTTCAAATTGAGCAAGAAAAGAAAAAAATTGTAACCTTGTGTGTTCCATGACACCCACGATATTTTATCAGGTTTTCCTATGTTTCAATTCGCCCCATTGCTCACTCGAACTGGTTGCCAACTAACCGTTTCCCAGATATTTTCTAATGCACTTTCTCTTTCTCTCTGTAATTCCCGCAAAGCTTCCCTCTCAGTTGATAATTTCTGTACAACATAACACCCTGCTAAAGAAAAATTTCCTCTATCGCTATTTTGTACAATCTTTTTCTTTTTATGACAGAGGATCAAAGATATGCCCACCCAGTAAATAGGTGGGCATACGTCTTAAGAAGTGCTATCGTAACAGCTGATGAGAATTCTATCAGAGACCAATTTGTCTGACTCCCCCACATTGGCAGTTCCATTCTTTTCATGTCACGTGATGCAATCAGGCTAAATTCCGAAAAATTCCCCAATTTTATTTTACATTTGTGTACAATTTAAAAAGGGTCTCTCCGCACTTGGCTCTATTTCTTCAAAAAGATCCCACCTGCCCGTATCTTCCTCGTTCGTGTTAGTTTTACCAATTTGGCACCTCCTTGCTGCTTCCCTGTTTGTATTATCCATGCTTTTATTTGCAGCCTCGTCCTTTCTTAAAACTTGTGAGGTTTCAAGAGTCTGTTCCTCTCTTTCCGTGTTGAGTACTGAGGGTGTAGGTATTTTTGTTACGTTGTGATCTTTTAGGATGTTAGTTCTTATTCCGCTGTCCATCAAACTGTTTGTTATCTTTGTAAAAACCAGAATTAGTTTGGTCTTTTTTGTAGTTTTCCACCCTGCTGATTTCTCCGATGATACCGTTTTTTTGGACGCATTGGTCCCGAAACTGGCACCTTTTTTTTGGAGGGTTTTCTGAATTATACCACCTCCTTCCTTTTGTGATGCTCTTGTTGGCGAAATAAATATTTCTTCATAGTCCCACCGTGACTCTCTTGCCGTACCCATTTTATGATGGAAAAAGGGCATGGTGCTAAGTTTGGATATGCTTTGTCATCCTGAATTAGCAGCGAAGATGTTCTTAATGGTTTACTTGTAGTTGTATCCCCTTTTGTGTTTTTAGAGTATTGGTGATGTTGTCCAGTTTCTTTCCGACTTGGGTTAAAACTGTTTTCAGATCTGCCTGTTCTTTCAATAACATAGACGTCAAATTAGACAGTACCTCCACCTTTGTCAAAATGTCACCCAAAGAAGTCAGAATCATTTGTTCATTATTTTTTAGTTTCTGAATTTCGTCATTAATACCATACATTGATTCATGCTCAGTACTAGAGTTTTCTGATGAGTCTCCCTCTTCTGCCGAAAGCAGTGCCTCTAAATCTGGGGAGTTAGAAAGGTTTATGTCAATTACGTCATCTTCTCGATCTAAATCCTCGTGCATATAGGCGTCCTGATTACCTCCCAATGAGGCTCTTCTCAGTCCTTTCACCAATTTAAGAAGAGAGTTGTTATTGTCTATAGATCCATATTGGTCCGACTCCCCTGTGTTCTGTAAGGGCTCTTGAGCTTTACCCTACCTGTGGACTTATTCTGCTCTGCCTTGAAGAACTCAGAAATGTTCGGTTGCTGATTTGTACTGTTTGTGCTACAGTTATGACTTTTCTTCCTTTTATTTGTCTTCGTACATAAATTCTCTCTTAACCCACGTTTACTGCTAACAACCACACTGTGCAAAGTTGCTGTTCGATTTGCTTGGGTTTTCGTTTTTGTTACTACTTGGTTCCTTGTACCCATTTCGATAATGTGGGTTAGCGCTATCTGGAACTTCACGTCGAACCAGTACTTTCTTCTTAGCTCCTGGTCCACTTTGAGCAGAGAGGACATAGTAGCGACATCAAGCTTTGGTTCTTGTCTGGGCGGATAGGTCTTAACAGCACCGGTCTATACTGTATCCCTCCAGCCTCACTCACACACTCCTTCCCGACCACAGAGCACCATTGGCACAAAAGGACTTGAGGATTATAAGGAACGGCTCAGGATGTTGCATCTCGGACGAAGGAGCGGTTGGTGGTATAAAGAGACCCTCCATAAAAGATCATTGTGGTTGTTTCAGGTCAACCCAATGGACTG
Source organism: Ambystoma mexicanum (assembly GCF_040938575.1). Taxonomy (NCBI): domain Eukaryota; kingdom Metazoa; phylum Chordata; class Amphibia; order Caudata; family Ambystomatidae; genus Ambystoma; species Ambystoma mexicanum. The sequence continues at coordinate 1,130,692,741 of NC_090932.1, read as the reverse complement.
AAGTACTGACTCTCTTCCTTATCTGAGTCTAAAACCCACTCAACCTCAGTAAAGCAACATTTTCGCCTCAGTGACTAGCATGAGTGCCAGGTATGCAGCTGCGTTCATTAGTTTAGCCATGAATCAGTTGGAGAGGGTTCTAAAATAGTTTGGATTTTTGGAATATAATGCCACTTTTTATTATTAGCAGTTTCCAGAAAGTGTCTTGGGATGTATCTGCTACTTTTCCTGTGCAAAGCATCCACTGATGATAGTTTTGACTGCTAAAGGGGATGAGAGAAACTTTTTGGGAAAAAGGGGGACATTGGTCAGCTTGCAATCCTGCTAGTGAACTTCCCAAGACTCATTTGTTAAATTCCTCAGAAGATAATGGGGGTTAAAAGAAAATAAGAGTCAACAATTTGTTTTGGATTCAAGCTAGGGTGTTGTTGTTTAATGTAAAAGTGAGAGGGTGGAGGGTCAGGGATGGATTGGGATGCTGTCATAACTGAATGGGCTGAAGGACTGCACAATTCTGATTTTATTTAATGTCTCTTTTTGTGGTTTGGAAGCATTTGCTAATCATTTTGAATACAATTTATATGGTGCCTTTTTGATGGAGGAATGATATCCTCTTTTGTGTTGTTAGTACTTTTTTTTGTGGATTGGTATGATTTTCTCTGGCAGTTTATACCAGGGATCTGTTGGTTAGTTTATGTTTTTTGAATTCCCGACTGCACCTTTTATGTTTGATGATTATTCTTTTAGAATTAAGAGTGGTGTTGGGGTGATAACGTCAAGTGCTTTGGTTATTTGTACATCAAAGGCCCCTCCACCTTTTACCACGGTCAGGGAAAGCAGAGTTGTCTCCTCTAGTCATGGCAAACAATGGTTTGAGGTTTCTGAGAGACCTGTGTTACTCCGCCCTCTGTGGAAGATGTTAACACCATAGCTATCTGTGTCCTCTGAAATTGGAGAGATGACTTGCTTGTAAATAAAAGAGCAAAGTGTTCATTCCTCGGTAGGACAACTAATGGTAAGGCTGAGAACTAGTTTGGGATGGTAAATATGGTCTCCAGGGTATGTCCGACTGTACGTCAAGCCCTGGTCTATGGGATTAGATTTTGGTGAGGCAATGCCAACCAAACTGTGAGAACACAGGACATATAGGTTTGGATGAGATGCTACATTGTTAGAAATTAAGTCTGTCAGCTTCCCTCCAAAATGTCACAACCTCGCGCCTGCATATCCAGAGGAAGTAAATTGAGGGAGAAGAAGAGATTATGGTCTTGATAAGCATTTACTCACATGATAATGCATGATATATTGTGTATTGATCAGTCATGCCGTGATATGGCATGTTTTTGTCATGTCATAATATGCCACAGTGCCTCTCAAAGAGCTCTTAGCTTATTTACTTGTTTGACAGTGTTTTATGCCTTGCCTGTTCCCTTGGGCTGCTGCTTTTTTTTTAGTTTCCCTCTTCCCCTTCCCCCTTTGCATCTGCATCTTTCCCACTGAAGTTGGGGTTATCTTTTATTAAGGAGATCTCTCCCACGTATGCTCTAATCCGACCCCCATCCCTTGCCAGTGCCTGTTTCTTAATCTCTGCAGTTGCTTCCACACGTAAAGTCGCTGTTATACGGGAATCATGGCATGTTTCTTGCCCTTCTCCCAATTGAGATGGGGGAACTATTGCTCGAGTGATCTTTTTATTTAATGCTCGATCACAGGGGTGTTGCTAGGTTTGTAAAACATCTGGGTCTATGACAATGTCGGGTCTGTGGGGATCGGGGCTAGCTAGCGGTTTGGTTGTAGACCTTGAGCTTCTATCCGGGGCTACAGCCCACTCAGCCCCGCTAGCACTGCTCCATTAATTGGCAGCCATACCAATACAGTCACCGATTCTCTGTTCAATATTATTAAATGTAGCATGGAGCAACAAGACCTGAGACAACCCCAGCCCTATATGTTAATTTAAAGCTCCCTTCAATCCTTCTTTCCCCTAAACATGTCATGCCATATCAATGGTCGGGAGGATAGCTTAGGGGCAACGCGCTCGCCTGGAGCAACACGGGTTCGATCCCCAGGTCTGTGCTTGGAAACCTCTGAGTATTAAGTGTGTCATAAATAACCACTTATAATAATGCACACCATTATGTACCGTAGCTAAAATTGGAGCCTATTTATTATGATATGATATGGCATTTATAACACGCACAAGTGTTTCGAGGCAAGGGAGGGGGAACAGAAGGAAGACAAAGACAACGATCTTACTAGGCCAACGCCCTTGATAAAACCTGCCTGTCTGGCATGAGAATGACAGCTGGATGTTATCCAGGCGGATAATTGCAGTTGGAGTTGCGTAGCATAGACATCTAGGAGGGCAATAACCTTTATGCTCCACTCTACTGCCTTTTTTAAAGATTGGCACCATGATCGCGCACTTCCATGATGCCAGGGTAGAACATTCAAGTCCTATTGTAGAAAATAATAATGCACAGAATTCAGGACATTCTTCCGGATTTTTTTTTTTAACATACAGTTGGTAAGACCGTCAAGGCCTGGATCCCTTAACGAGCTGATTGCCTTGATGTTATTCAAGATAGCATCTTTGTCAAAACTAACTTCCCACTGATCTATTTTTGGGAGAGGCAGATCTTTTGTCAGCCTTTTCTTTTATAGAGCTCACGATAATGCTTGATCCACTGGGTTTTCGTAACCATGTTGGATTTTAGCGCTTGTTGCGAACAGCTTTCATCATTAATGATTTTCCAAAAATCTCTAGAGTTTTTGTTTGCAGCAAGGGTGTTCATCATAGCTTCTGCGTCATGTTGTTCCACCACACATCTATATGAGATCAACCAATTTTTATATTTTTGCCTAGCTTTTCTTTTCGCAGCAACATGCGTGTCTTTAGACGCTTTCCGGCAGTGCCTAAATTCTTTGCAGAGCTATCTTTTCCTCTTGAAGATCTGGACGTCGTACATATGTTTTGGTTTGAATGCACATTTTCGAAAGCCCTGCTTGCTTTCCCCATATTGTTTTACTAGATAGCCATATTCTACACTATTACAATTCTTTCCAACCAAACCCACACAATACGCTTCTGTAATTGTTTTCGCATCGTTATCATTTAATCGAAGTGTGATTCTGCCTGATTTTTATTTATTTTTATTTATTTATTTATTACATTTGTTACTCGCCCAGACCCGTGGGTATCACGGCGAAAATTCAATAAATTGTAGCATTTTTACACAGGGTTACCGTTACCATCACATAGAACAAATTTGATACTGATATGCAAATAAATCATGTAATCACATTTCTTATACTAAGTTCCAATCGGTCAAAGTAGCAGGTCACATTTTGTTTAAACACTAGTTGCAGATCTAGAGGTGACCCCTAGCGGTACATGAGGGCCATGGGGCTACGTTTGCTGTTTAGATTCAAAGAAGGGGGTAAACCAGAGGCATTCTATTAGGTTGATATTTGTTAAATTACCAGGTTTTCAGTGCTTTTTTGAATCTTAGTAGGGAGTCCTCATTTTTGATACTAAGGGGTAGTGTGTTCCAGTGTGATGGGGCTAGGACTTTGACGCTGCTTCCTCCTGCTCTACTGTATTTGTATTGAGGAACTTCCAAGAGGGCCAGTTTATTACATCTCAGTGTCCTACAGGAGATTCTTTTCTTGATGGTGTTGTTGAGGTAGCTAAGCGCTTTGTTGGTGATGCATTTATAGACGGTGCTGAGGGTTTTGAAGATGATTCTTGCTTCAATTGGCAGCCAGTGGTTTTCTCTTCTGATGCTAGATATATGTTCAGATTGGCTTTGTTTTGTAATAGTTGGATTTTATTTAAGTTAGTTTTGGAGGTTCCTAGGAAGAGGATGTTACAGTAATCCAATTTCGTTAAAATCAGCGCTCTGGCCAAAGTGATGCAATTTGTGGGGGTGAGAAATTGGCGGCAAAGTGCAATAGGTTTTGCTGTGTAGGCTGTGGAAGAGGAGAGGGTTGCTATTTGTTTGTGCATAGTGAGGTCGGCATCTATATATACACCAAGAGTTTTAACTTCTTTGAGTACTGGGATCTGTGTACTGTCAATGTTGATGTGAGAGTAGTTAGTGTGGCGGGAGCTTATTCTTTTTTGGGAGCCCACGATGAGGACCTCCGTTTTCTCATCGTTAAGGCAGAGACTGTTTAGGGCCATCCAATTTTGAATTATAGAATAAACTTTGTTGATAATGTCAGTGTCTTGGGTGTAGTCACCTGTGATGGGGATGAGGATCTGGGTGTCATCTGCAAAGTTGGTGTAGATGACACCCATATCGCCAAGAGCCGAGAATAGGAGTTTAGTATATGCATTGTAGAGGGTGGGCGAGAGGCGGGATCCCTGGGGAACTCCTATGGGTACTACTATAGGGTCCGCTGCATAGTTTCCGATGGCAACTCTGGATGTGCGGTCCGTTAAAAAAGATTTGATCCACTGAGTAGCTTTAATAGAGAAATTAAAATCTTTTTTTAGGGTGTCGCAAAGTTTGTCATGGTCTACCAGATCGAATGCTGCTGATAGGTCCAGTAGCAGAAGGGTGGCTAGTTTGCCTGAGTCTCTGATAGAGTCCAATTGGATTTTCAATTCCAAGAGGGCTGTCTCCGTACTGTGGTTGGGCCTAAATCCAGATTGTCTGGCTCCTAGTAAGTTATTTTGTTAGAGGTGGGTTTGTATTTGGTTGTAAGCTATTTTGTGGATAATTTTAAGCAGGAAGGTGACAGTCGTTATGGGCCGGTAGTTTGTGGGCACTAATGGATCTAATTTAGGCTTTTTTAGTAGAGGTGTGACCCACGCCGCTTTAATGCTAGCTGGGACCTGATTGGTATGGAAGGAGGCATTCACGAAATTGGTAATTATTTGATTAGGTGTGCTGGAAAATTGTCTCCTTTGCAGTTTGAAGCTTTAAATTTGGATATACCATTAAGTACTATATCATGTGAAACTGGTGAGAAGTTGAAGAGAGGGATGGTGTCTACTATGTTCATGGAAATTTGGATAGACGTGGACGGTTTATCGGAAAGGAGATTTCTTTTGGAGATGATTTTATTTTGTAATAGTTTGATTTTGGATGCCAGGGCATCTTGGATGGTGGTGCACCATTCTTTACTTGGTTGGGCTGGGTTGATTATGGGGATCGGATTCTTCAACTCCTTGAGTATGGTGAACAGTTCTTTGCTGTCAGACCATGCATTACTGATTCTGGTGTTGAAGGCATCTGCTTTATGGGTAATGATGGCTGATTTATAGATTTTGTTTGCAGAGTTGAATCCTTCCAGAGCTTCTAAGGTATGGGTTTGTTTAGCCGGTGTTCGAGCGATCTTTTAATCTGTCTATCTAAGAGCGACTAGTTCCTCGTTAAACCAGAAAGAGGATTTTTTATACTTGTGTTTGGTTTTGTTAACACATGGCGCTAGGGTATCAATTGTACTGGTGAGACAATCATGATACATTTCAGCTAGGGCACAGGGGTTTTCAGTATTGATCTTTTTATTATTAAGGGAAGTGGCTAATAGAGGATTGAGATTTTCTGCTGTAAGTTTCCAGATGTTTCTTGTTACATAAGATTCCTCAACGATAGTTTTAGGTAGGTCTGGTTCGTTACACAAAATAGAAAAATGTATACTGTGATGGTCTGACCAGGGTATCGGGTTAATGGAGTCTATGGATACTGTGGTATTGAGTGGTAGTATCCAGTCTAATGTTCTCCCATTTGTGTGGGTAGGGGCGTTCACTAGTTGTGTGAATGCCATGTCTTTGAGTGCACTGTATAGTGCTTCTGCTTTGTGGTCTTGGGTGTCATTAAATCCTAAATTCAAGTCCCCTAGGACTAGACATTTTGTGTTTGGTTTAATAAGTGGCGTTAGCAGTAGTGGTATATCTAAATATGGCTGAGATTTTGCATTAGGTGCTCTATAAATAGTTATGATGTTCATGGTAGATTTGACAGATACCCGATGTTTCCAAGTTTCCAATCTGACAGTGTCAGTTCCTCCAGATTATGGTCACTTTGTGTCTTATGCACGACTTGAAGGGATGCAACACGCTGTGACAATTTACCAGATATGAAAAAATAGTCAAGGAGTCTTGTGTCTTCTTCCTCCAGGTAGCTTGAGGAAGTATGTCTCCCATTGTGTATAGACACGTTTCTTATCTGTATCTCTTCATGCCAACGGGATGCCAAATGCTGTTAAGAACTTTCCACGTGTTTGCAGTCTTGCCTGATATTTAAGCAATTTGTGTTAAGATCACTACACACAATTATATTTGGACATAAAGATTACTTTTAATTTACATCAGATCACTTTTAGATCACCTTGTATTCCACTGGATTACTCTTAGATTACCTTTGATTACAATAAAATACTTATGGAATACCATGAAGTACTCTTGAATTACCTTTGTTTAGAGTACCTCAAATTACTTTTTTGATTGTCATACATTTCTTTAGGGTACCTGAGACAACCTTGAGTGAAGGCATCATGAAGCAAGACACAGACAATGGATTTAAAGTTCAAAATAAGATAATTTATTAAAGTAAATGTCATGATGGTTGAAGGCCAAACTTGCCCTATGCTAAGATGGGATTTCCTTACCTGAACAAAACTAAGGAAAGTCTGAGTCAAAGAGTTCAACTTAAAGTCTGTGTCCAAAACCTATCGTTGCCCTCAGAACTAAAGCTAAACCAAGAGTAGGGATGCCAATAACCAAAGGAATAGGGTTCAATATAGAAGAGTGCATAATGACAAGTTGGGCGGAGCGTCAAAAATGCAGCCATAACACTATTACCGCCACATTACCGCTTCACCCAACTCGTTGGCGGAAAGTTGGAAATTCATCTGAGCTGGGGATAAATCTGCTGACTTTCCGCCCATTTGTGGCGCAATTACCATGGTGCTATTAGCGCTGCAGAAATTGCCCCAAAAATGCCCTATTGGGTCCAATTGGCAACGTTGGATCCGGCACTAATAGCGCCGGACCAAGTTGCAGTAACTCTAGCAGCATTGGGCAGCATCCCGGCGGATTTACTGCCAAGCTACTGCCCACACGTGATGAGGCCCAAAGTCTGAGACTCTGCCAGCTCGTAGCCTCCTTTTTGGCTCTGCTTGCCCAAGTACAAGAAAGTTCCACAAAAGTCTTCAGATTACTTTTCTCAAGTTCAACGCAATACAGTTCCACATGATCCTTGGGGTTCCCTTCCCCAAGTACCAAGCAACACAATTCCAAAGAAAAGGGTCTTGAGGCTCTATCCTCAAGACATCATTTATAGTTACTCAGGTCTCAGGGTTCCCTTCCCCAAGACTTCAATACCTCAACTGATATTTATTTCAGTCTTTCAAAGTTCAAAACAAATCCAGGCCAACTTGACCCTCCATCTGGTTTGCATATCCAGCTTACTTATAGTGCTTTTTCTGGATATGTTTCACAATGTCTTTGGTTTTCACACTTCAGGGATCCCTGGTCTAGCCACAGTTGTCAGACCGCACAGTCCCTCCATCACAGGTAACGCAACCACGAACCCCATGGCTCTTTAGCCCATAAAGGTTCTTTTGTTTTACTCCTGTGTACAGATTAACCTTCACTTCACTTCTCTTTGTCTACCTCTTGGCTTTATATATAGGTTCACACTTTCCTTCTCTTTGTTACCTCATTGACTTTGCAACCATGTGTTACACACCTCTGTGCCAGTCTTCGACCTTTTAGCACTGTACTCATTCATAAAGTTCACTGTATTACAGTGGTCCGGTTCATGCCCCACCTTTCTGCGACACTCTGTCACACTTGCGCTCTTTTATGAAGGTTGCGTTTAATTGGGCACTTTCCCCTTTATCTTTCATCTGTTATGATTTTGCCCATACTCAATATGCATAACTTGTTCTTGTTTCATGTTTTCATTCAGTTCGGTATTCAATATATTTACAGTTCAAGGTTCGTTCAAGTTTTCATTCAGCTAGGTGTTCAAAATGCATATTTTATCTTTGATTCAAGTTTTCATTCAATGTTCATTCAATTCGGTATACAACATGACAACCCTTCTTCGAGTGACCTCCCAGACACTACCGGCTTTCGCCATCCTCTCCGGCGGATCCGCCTGCCTTCAGTCTGCTTCTCATGTCGATGGACCACCTCCTGCGAGCCCTGCTCGCACTCTGTGTGCTCGCCTGCACACTCTGGGGTCTCTGCTTCCCTGAAACGGACGCAGACAGCATCCCTTCTTCTTTCCTGCTTGCCAGCAGGATTAGCAACACACTTACCAATATTGAGGCTCCCAAATCTGTGGTTGCCCCACGGCTGAACCGGTGTGGGTTCCACAGCTCCTCTGAGCATCAGCGGGCATCCTGGCTTCCTCAGAGGCCCCCCTCCTTCTGTTCTGTGGTTCTCCATGTATACACCTGCAACCACTTGACAGGTTGCAGTTGTGGATTCCTAATTAGATTTGCCTGACATTAGTTAAAGGGACATGCCTGACCCTCACAGCTCTCTGCAGGCATCTTCTTCATCTCAGTACCAAAGTGGTGAAAAGGAGTTTGGGTGTTTATTGCTCTTAGTCGCCTCTTGCTCGTACCAGTATTTTCAGGGCTCAAATGTGGGAAAATGAGAGAAGCTGATTTACAATAGCCTATTAAGGCTGGGGGAGAGGTGGGTCATTAATAGGGAAAGGGGGATATCATGTCTCACCTGTGGGCACCCCACTCCCATTCCCCAAGGACCCTCCACCCAGTGATCCTTCCTCGCTTCTCCATCCGCAGGGTCAGGTTCCAAAAGCAATGGCCTTTCCCTTGACACCTGAGAAGAGGATCCATGGAGAGTACGAGAGAGAATACCCTCAGGTTTCTCACACTTGAAATACCTTACAGGACGTTTAGATTAGATTGTATTGGACTACATTCAAGGTACTTTAGGTTGCATTACAGCACCTCAGATTAATTTATGATTGCCCTAAATTACCATAGACTACTTTAGATTAACCTTGGGTTACTACTTGTACTACGCTCCTCTCAGTGTACCCAGCACCATCTAGCCTCAGCAACAGGTTTAAAGCACAATATTGGGAAAACCTTATGACCTCAATTTACAACTGCTGGTCACAATAGATGTATTACGTATCCCATACTTACCATTTTTCCTACCACAATCCTTTTATCTGTCGGTTACAGAGCTGCACAGTGATTGCAATATTGACCAGTAAGCAGGGCTGCAAACCTTTAGCAATGACATCTGTGAACTATACAAAAAAATGTTAACATTGACATTTACAATTCTTTTAACTATGCCTTCACTCATTCCCTCCATTCTCCTTAGTGCATAGTCATGTAGGTGCCTCCCTTTGTTCATCATTTTTCCTGCTTCCCATCTATCATTAATCACCTTATATTTATATTAAGCTCCCAGTATAACATTCCAGGAAAGGTAGCAGTTTGACATTCCCAGTAGACTCCCAGTTTGATTTACCGGGAGTTTTGGCAATCCTGGTCAATCAGTCCCCCATTTGACCTTACCACTAAACAACCTCTTTGGCATTCCCACTCAGCTTCCAGTCTGAAATTCCTGACAAACTTCTAGTTTCAAATCCCCAGTAAAAGAGGCATTCCCATTGAACTCCTAGTTTGATATTCCCACAATGCTTGACATTCCTGGTAAACTCCCACTGTTGAATAGCCACTAAGCTTAATAGTCCAAGAAAACTCCAAGTTTGACATTCTCAATACATTTCCAGTAAACACTCAATAAGCTTGCCATTCCCAATAACTTCCAGTCTGACATCGCAAGCAAGCTCCCAGCTTTACATTCCCAGTAAGCTCCCTCTTTAAACAATTCCATTATACTCCATTGAAAGAAATCGAAATTAGCCCCAAATATCATGGCGAGCTGGTTACCAGGAAGAAATCCAGCTTGTGCAGTCCACACTGAAAAGACACAACACAAACCCCTGCACCCCAGAAAATATAATGGCAGGCAGCTTGATGAGGCTTGAGACCAATCACCCTGAAACAACGTTTTAAAAAATCCTTGGTACACAGTTAGGACCTACAGTCCATAAGGTGACAACACTGTTGCTGTTGAGAACTGAACATGGTGCTTATCCTGCAATGATTAATGAAGATTATCAGTTCTGGGTGCAAGCTCTGTGACTCTACTCACATACGAAAGTGACTGTCGTCTATCAAGTATGAGATATAAACACGTATGTTTAAATACACGTTCAAAGATCCGCTCGATTAGACTCACGGGATTAGCAATGATGTGGGGGATACTATTGTCCAGGGATACTATTTAAAAGATGTTTAGAATAAAGCTGGCAGAGGCACTCAAAGTTCCTCGCCTGCCAAAGAGTCCGTCCACACCCAGCTCAACGTAAATAGACATAGGCATGCAACGTGGCAATAAACACAAGTGTGCAGAAACTTACTTAACTGGAAAAAGTCAGTGAAAGCCATAACGTCTGCCCGAGCGTCCTGTGTCCATCTATCACCCCAGTTAAAATGTATGTTTGTCTTCTAAAGGGTATTAGTATAATTGCACGTTTTTATTTGGTCGAATGCTACATTTGACCGAATTTGGCCCGTACCATTAGACCGAACAATTAGGCTAGTACATTTTATTTATTTATTTATTTATTTATTTGCATTTATAACGTTCACAGCGGCCCTGAGGCATCGTGGCACATTCACTTAGGTGCAGTTGGCATGATAGTAGTCTTAAGTACAGTTTTACATGAATTCAACTCAGACATTATGCGTGTTACATGATATTCAGGAATAGCAGGTGAGCAGTTTACTTGAACAGATTGGTTTTCAGTGCCTTTCTGAAAGCCATGAGAGAGGATTCCTTTCTCAGGTTAAGTGGTAATGAGTTCCATGCTGTAGGTGCTAGGACTTCAAAGCTGGATCCCCCTGCTTTGACTCTTTTGAACGCAGGGACTGTGAGTTGGTGTGAGTATAGGTCACAAACAGGTCTGTGGGATTGAACTTGACGTATGCGTTCTGGTAGGTAAGGGGGAGCAGATTGAAACAGACATCTGTGAGTGATGGTGAGCGTTTTGAACAGTATACGTTCTCTGATCGGGAGCCAATGGGCGTCTTTCCTCGCTTGGGAGATGTGCTCTCTCCTAGGGATACTGAGGGCGGCTCTGAGAGCATTATTTTGTGTGACTTGTAATTTGTTGATGTTTTTTGAGGACGTGCCTAGGAGGAGGACATTACATACCGAACATGTGGACTGCAGGTTGCGGGGGTGTCCTGCGCTCCCTATGATCGGTATGTATTAGCCTTGGGGGGAGGGTCGAGGGGTGTCCCCTGCTTCCTCAACATGAGAGGCAGGGAACCGAAAAAAAAAGAAAAAAAAGGGACCATACGTTAGATGGACAGATCTGACGCTGCAGGGGTGAAAGGGACCAGGTGGCGTGCAAACAGGTAAGTAGGGGAGTGGGGTGCAGGTGTGGTGGGTTGATGTGCATGCATTTGGTTTGCGCTTTGATCCTCTGACAATTGATAGCATGCAGGCAGTTTTTTACGGTCTATTTGCCGCGATCAATTGTCAGGCGATCAAACACCACCAAATCTTCTAAAGCCTACACTTGGAATTCTACTAAGGAGAAACCCCATCTTTCATCTGACTGAAAAATGAAAGGAATTCAAGCCCCTTTTTGAGTAAGCCGCCTCCAACTACTTCCCCCTTTCTAGCCAGGGCCTAACTCCTACTCCACCTCCCCCATTTGTATGGAGTACATCCCAGCCAAAAACATCAGAAATAAGCCTCACCCACACTGACCAAAAATTCTAAAAGAAACAAATTCACCTTTTCTTTTGACATGCGCTCCCTCCGAATTGCACAACCAGTGTGCAAACAGTATGCCATCTTGGGCATACCAAACACCCAGTCACTATGTAAAGTGAAAATGTCATGTAAAGTGGTCCTATATAAAGCCCTACTGCCATGTTTGTTGGCTTCGCAGACCAGAAGACACTATCTTGTGGGTCCAAAGCCAAACAGGATCATGCCCCCTAAGGAAGTACAAGTAGAAAATGCTGTAATTTAGGGTTAGAGGCACCAAACCCCAATTTCTTCAGGGTTTGTGGCATGCAGACATCTTTCAATCGTGGGCATCTGGGGTCGAGTGGCTGGTGAGGTTTGGGTGCCAGTGTGCACATTTATAGCCAGACATTTGTAATGTCCACCTCTACAAATCCACAAGTTTATATATGTACAATGCAAACTCATCACCACGTTCTGTTTGGACATGTCCCCACATTTGAAGCCTCTTTTGACATTCCAGTGTTCCTCATGGCACTACAAACCTACCAAGTCCTCTGACATACCTGAGCATATTGCCTTTGACATCACACACATTGATGCCCAATAAGGAATACTTTTTGAGTCGTTATACCCATGCATACGATCCATGCCACAGCAGGCACTGAGGAGCTCATGCATGCCATTTCATGGATGCTACCAATGAATTTGTTTGTCAATAGTGTATAGTTGATCATTATTTCATGACTAAAGAGAAATACAGCATCTTTGCAGTACCTTCAGAGTACAGACAGCATACCAGTTGTCTCGCCAGGGTGAGCGCAAATGTCCATCATCAACGCTAGGGTCTTCTTTAAGATGCTGGTAGTCCTTAACTACTTTGCACAATTGGTGAAAGGTGCATACAACGACAACCCATGCCAAGCCACATACAACAAAGCCACCAAAGTGGCAGAGGTGTGCTATACAAGACCATGTACCTTGCATTTCATTACATTACTTGTTGATTCTAAGGGAACAAGAGTAAGACTTGGACACAGTGGAGTGTTAAGTGTTGGTTATAGACTTTTATTTTCAAAATAATAAGGAGTCTGGGGGGAATCCTATTTATCCCTAACTCTAAGAGGGGGTTCCCTGCCTCAACAAAACTAAGCAATGTCTGTGTCAGGATGTTAAAAAAGTTATTGTCCTCCGTCCTGTATCCAAACACTAAACTGACCCTTACACTCTAAACTTAATATAATATGCACAGGGGGGTTCTCATAAACTATCACTCGTAGCTTTTCTTTCAAGTTCTAAAACACAAAGAGGTTTAACTAGTAAAAAGAAAAAGAATATCAAAGTTCCACCAAGTAAGGGGATTTCTCTTCCCCTAGACTTGTTCTAGTAATCAAAAAGTCACTCAATCGTGGTTCACATTCACTTTCTCAAACTCTGTATTTCCATTAGGTTAAAAGGGTTCCTCTTGAAACTCCTGGTATGCTCCCCAACCAGGATATTTATGACTTTCTCACTTATCCTCCAAAAAGGGGTATGTTGGCCCCTTCAATACTTGCTTACAATTTTAAGTTTCCAAGTGTACTTTGCTTTCCACTCCTGGTGTACTCCACTTTCAGGATCTGGCTATTTTACATGGTTTAAGACTGCTTTCTTTCTCCCTCCTGGTTTACTCTCCTGCCAGGATATCACGGTTTCATAAATGCAAGTTCACTTTCTTTCTAACTCCAGGTTTATTCTGCTACCAGGACATCACTGTTTCATAAATGTAAATTAGCTTTCTTCCTTACTCCTGTGTGTGTGAGTCCAGTCTCAATGTTTGCCTGGTTCACTAACCTACCAGGGCTTTTGTCCTCTCTAAGCCCAAAATGCTGCACAAAACTGCTCCTCGCCCTGGGGCACAGAGACCACAACTCACCCGCTCTCCAAACCCTCAACTGGCTCCCAGTTGGACGAAGGGCCACCGTCAAGACCCTTATCATCACCCACCGAGCAGTGCACAAGGCCGGCCCAATGTAGCTACAAGAGAAGATAAGCCCCTCCCTCCCATCTCACACCCTAAGATCAAGCACTACCGTCTTTCTATTGATTCCAACCTCTAACTCTGTCAGGATCGGAGAAAACATTGCTCTTTTCATAATGCCGACTACGACCATCTGAGGTGACTAAGACCTTGCAACCGGATGACAAATGCTCAATGAGATGCCGAGCAATGAAGCTACTGAATATGCTCATTAAGTCACTATTAAGCAAACGCACATTTGAAATCGGAATAGCAAGCTCCTCAGATCATAAATCCACCCAAACACTCACCTCCCATATCACTATGCTTAATCTCTACACCAACACACAATTAGAGTGCAGCTACACCCCTCGATCAATTTCGGCCTAGCTGCTCACATACGTACATTACTCCATGAACACCTCATCATTCTAATAAAACACACCTACACCACACGAAAATCAGCCTAGCTGCACACATACGCGTCCTACACAGGCCTAACACATCCAGAACCCTGTTTTATTGTCCATCCTCTAGACTGCAGACATTCAACTGATATCAAATACCACCACACCAAATGTTAGGTTGCAGCTACCATCAACCAATTGCATCGGCTACGCACATAATTGGTGCACCCAAGCGCCCTATGACATCTTAATCTCTTAACTGACCTGGACTACAGTCCCTGAGGGTGTTCAATTTACCTGCTCTTTGTTGTCATACCAATGATATATAGAGCGCTATATAAATGTCAAATAACATAACATAACATAATGATTCCTTTTTTCCACAATATAATCTGTGTCCAATATTGGGTCGGTGAACCCCTTTTACCATAGTTTGTAATACTGTCTTTCATGTTTTGGGCAATTGCCCCTTTTCACCATTATTCAGATTCACATTAACGTCTCTTTTCATGCAGTGGGTCGCCGATCCTTTCTCAGTATTATTTGCAAAGATACCAATTTCCTCAAAGGCCTTGCTCTGCCTTCCCTGCGCTACCTCTGCAACATGGTATTCACTTGCAGGTGCTCCATTTCCTCACTCAGCTTCCCTTGGTTTAGCGGACGTCCTTCGTGTCTCTCACATCTCAAAGGCCTTGCTTTGACTTCCTTACGCTACTTCTGTGACACAACATTCACTTGCAGGTGCTCCAGTACCACATTCGGCTTCCCTGGGCATACCGGATGTCTTTCGTGTCTCTCGCATCTTAAAGGCCTCGCTTTGCCTTCCTTGCACTACTTCTGTGACACAGCCTTCACTTGCAGGCACTCCAGGAAACCATTTGTTTCCCTGAGCTTACCGGAAGTCTTTCTGGTCCTTAGAATCTCTTGTTTCTCTGTTTTCTCTGGTTTGCTGACTCACTGTGCGTCCTGTCAGTCAAGCGACCCATGCATTGCCTCTTCCTGCAGGGTACAACTCCCGCTGCTATTGGCAATCGAGCATTGGGCTTACTTTGCTATGCTTTTCCCGCAAACCTCTCGTGTCAACCACAATCTTTCTCCTTTCATTTTGCTTTGTACTCTGTGTTCTCCTCAACGACAGCACCAGTCACCAGATCATTTGGTTTCTGCCTCTCTTCCCTGATCTGTCAGCTGTGGGAGATAAAAATGTCCTGGCCTTGCCAAACAATCTCCATAGACTAGACCGCTATGTTGATGTACTGGTCTTTGTTATCTTCTTTTCTCCTTCGCCCTTCCTCGTCTCAGTACAACACGGGGGGGGGAGAGGAGAGGCAGACACTGTGATTGACTGGAAATACCTATATATTGTTCATCTATATCACAATAGGCCACATAGGTATGTTGGATAGGTACATGTGTGTCATCAAAATGTATAGTCACTAGTTTATTTAGATCGAGCATTGTCTTACACCGCTGGAGTTGGCTTCTCCCACGTGGTCCTCTTGCAGATAGCCACCCCCAGGCAGGGCTGTCACGAGGAGAATTCAGGGGGGTGCAAACTGCCCCGGGCCTCGCGCTTGCATGGGCCTCGCGGCCCCCTCTCCTGAGAAGGCAGCACAGTCTCCCGTGTCCTTTATTCACACGGAGGACTGTGCTGTCTGCTCTCTGCCCCTGAAATCATTTTGCTGTTTTTTGCGAAACTGTTTGGCTCCACAACAAACAGCAAAATAATGGGAGACAGCAGGGCTCAGAAGTGAGCTCTGCTGCCTCCCGTTATTCAGTTGACAACGTAGACATGCTGCATGACAAGAGAGGACTCCTCTCCTGTCAGTCAGTGTGTTCACGTTGCTCAGCGTGAACACGCTGACTGATGGGAGAGGAGTTCTCTCCTGTCAGGCTCCATGTCTGCGTGTTAGCTGCGTGGATGCTTTTGAAGAGTGAATGGAGGTAAGGTAAGTGTTTTTTATTTTAAATTGAATGTGTATATATGTGTATTTACATTAAATTAGTATGTTTATGTGTATGTATGAATACATGCGTGCATGTTTGTGTCAAAGCTGTGTTTGGTTTTATGTATGCATGCATGTATGTATGTATGTATGGAGTTGTGTAACTGGTGGATGAATGCATGGGTGAAAGTGTTTTATGTGAATGTGTGTTCAGCCCCACCCCTAAATTTAGCCGCCCTGGGGGCCACTTCATTAAGGGGTGGGTTCATGGCATCAGAGATGCACCTAGGCTAAAATGACACAGGTGTAGGGGGGCTGGCGGGTGGGAACTAACACTTCAAATGTTGGGAGAGGCACTCACATCAGAGGCTGTGAAGGAGGGGCAAACTTCCTTGTGTGGGGGCATCTAACATCTTTTCACATTCGAATGAGAGTATTCTGGTGAAGCTTCAACGTTACAAGCAGCTACCTCTCGCCTTCATTTCTGAAACGTCACACTTAAGGACTGCTGTGAGATTGAGATGTGTCATCTCACCACTTCCCTTCTAATCACTCCCTTAGCATGCAAGTGCTAACCCCACATCACGATTTCAATTACCTAAAAATGTATGCATATGAATGCAGGTGCTAACAGCAAAATGTTTTATGTTAGTAATTGCAGGGCCTTTGTTAACAGCGAAGACAAGGCACCATTTAACATTTGTGTTCTGTTCGGTCTGACAACAGCTCTGTCGGTCAACCCGGCAGGGGCTGGATGACTGTTTTGAAAGCGGATAGTGAGTGGGGCCAATGAACCCATTGCACTTTTGGTCTCCCCCCTGAGGGATGGCATCTGGGCCTTTCACCTTCTACAGTTGAAATGGGCCCCCAAGTAGCTGCCCCATGTTGGCAGTCTTACAACAGAAACCTACTGATAATCCGCAGCTTTGAACCTCCTTGCTGCATTATTTTGACTTCAATCTTGATTTAAGCACTCCACAGGTGCCTTGGACCAATGTTCCAATCAGTAAGGGGTGCCCCAAACATCAAAGGAAATGGGACCTCACCAGCCCTGACACATCTTTAGCCAGCCCTGCTCCTATTTCCCTCCGAATTCCCTGAGCCCAGCTAGGAAGCTGAAAAGCTATTTCACCTTCCCTTTGGCCACTAGTCATACCTTTCACCCCAATCCAGAGGCTGTTTACTTTCATAGTGCTATGTTAATCTCTGGAGTGGTGGGCCATCCAAAAGCTGAGACCAGAAGGTAAGACGTTGGCTTTATCAAAGTGAGTCTGTTGATATTGCATGGATAGGTTTTTGTGCTCTGCATGTTTCATGCTGATGCTGCTCCTTAATGAGTGCTACGGGCTGGTGACAGATCGATAGAGGCCTTCTGCCTCAAAGTGGCCAGGGGCTGACGGCACCCATGCATCCATCCAGGTCGAGTCAATAAAGCCCAACATTTCAGGAAGGGGCTAGAGCCCGATCTGCTCAAAGGTGTTGCGCCACTGCATGGCATTCTTTTTGTTTGGGTTATTAGGTTTGCCACCAATAAGCCCAAACTATTGCTTTAGCGAACAGACAGTGGTGAAAATAGACTTTTTTTCTGGGGCATCCCTCCTACCGCAGTGAAAGAGGTCGGGCCCAGCGACGGGAGGATTAGGAGAGTGTAGGGCAGGTATTTTAGTCACCCCATGAACATTTGCTCTTCCACTCAGAGGATTTATCGTCAGCAAAGTTCAAAATATGCGCCTCTTTTAAACCTCAAAAATGCACATCAATATTTCCAGTACAGTGCACCATTGACAAGGGATTTCACAGGGCTCCCACTCAGACCCTCAAGTGGTCTTGTGGGGAAGTGTCTCACTTTGGAACCTAGCGCCCACTATTTAAATCCCTGCCCAACATAGTTTAAAGCACAAACACACCAGAGCATTCTAAAATAAACATATAGTGCACAGATTGTGGAGCTGAATTTCCAATCTGGTGAGTAATTATTTGCCAGATCCTGGGTCTGGAAAGATCCGTCCCAATGATAACATTGAGTACAGATAGGAGGAAATGCAATACGAGGAGGGACTTGTAGATGTTGTTTAGTTATTTGCCCACCATTGACTTCTCATGGCCATGATAATCCCTATGGCAATTCTCACCCAGTTCCTGCCCTCACCACCCAAAACACCTCCTCACTGGAACTCTGAGCTAGCTTTAAACACGCCTTGCCATCAAACGTTGCCCTCAACGTGCCTGCAAATGTTTTTCTCAAAGGAATCTTCTGAGAGTTCATGACTTCATTGGAGTTGTAAAGACAGAACTGGCCACTCGATTTAAAAACACCCTGCATATCTTTTGCTTAAGTCCCGTTAAAAACAAGCACTGGCAAAGCCAACAGTTTTGCCTTGTGTATAAGTATTAGGCTTTTGCCAGGCACTGCTATTAGCTGCTCAGGTATTCAAACCATTTTGTACTGGCACTATTAATAGCCAGCTAATACCAATACAGAAATGTCTTTCCCATGCCTACATGAATGCCAAAACTGTTAGCATTGCCAATGCTCTTTTTGCTTTACCCTTGATGCACAGGACTATGCATCAAGGTTAAAGCAAACATACTACTTGGCTAAATTGGCCCACATTGAATGTAGGCCAATCTAGCCAGTAATAACACTTATGGTACACAGTAAGCCTGGATATACTTTCTGTGGCATGGCATTTTTACTGGCTGGCAGTCTGTACATGGTAACAGTGGCATATATTGATTCAGCCTGCATGGACATACATGATAACAACCAGGATGAATATATTTTTATACCAGCATATCTTGCGTAGAAAGGTGGCATGAAATGTATTGAAAAATGGTCCTGTGCATGGTTTGTGATTTGCAACTATTCCATACAAAAACAATTGCAAACTGTGTGGATTTCTACCCAATTTTGCAAAGAAAGCGCTGTAAGATGCATATTTTTAACCCAATGCTTCAAACATTTTCTTGGGAGTGAGAACCCCCCTCAGGCAACCCTTGTTTGGTTTGGGGTCTCTCACTGTGCTCTGTTGATCCTGCCTAATTGGCACAAACCTTTAAGCCTCTTAAGTTCAGAAATGTACCAGCCTCCACTGTACATCATTTGTCACTGCGCATGATGTGTGTTTTAACGCGCACACAGGGGCAGTGTGCTCCTTGATATGGCATTTATAAAGTGCCGGTACACAATTGTTTCTAGGCGCGACAAGGCAAGGAGGGGGAAACAAAAGAGTAGGACAAAACACAGATCTTAATAGGCCTTTTGTCATTCAGATCACGCAAGAGCAGGGCAGGGTGAGGGGAGAAGTGCCGAGGATGGGGTAGGATGCAGAAGGGCAGGAACAAAGGAGAAACAAGAGTGCAGTAAATGGGTGGCAAGTGTGGGTACTCATAAGTGCAGCCAACAGGTGGAGAATAAGAGCAAGAGAGGGACTGTAGGGTTACAGATACAGACCACAAGTGCAGGGGAGCCAAGAGGCAGTGCAGGATTGCAACAGGACAGGCAGGGACCTGGGCCCGATTTCAGAGCTTGACCAGTGACCAGTGCATGGATCAGGCAGGTGGTCAGCAAGGGAGAGGAAGAGAGAAGGCAGAAGCAAAGAGACAGGTCTTGATTTGCTTCCAGAACCGGAGATGGTTCTGCTCAAGTTTAAGAGAGGCATGGAGGCTGTTTTCAGAGGGAGGCCCCAGTCGAAAGAAAGAGATCTGCCCTCAACTCTTTGCTTGGAAAAGTGACAGACCCTCATAGAGTTGGAGGGGTCGGAGTGGAGAGCTCATCCCATCCTATATATATATATATGCATATCATACAAAAGTTAGTCTGGCATAACCCTTTCTTCAGTACAGAAATCTAACTTTGCTGTAGTTAATTTGTAGTTGTATTAATAAACCATATTAGTAATCCTGCAAACAAACTCAAAGGGAGATTTCTCGTGTCTCTTGTTTGCGGAGGTGCCGCCACTAGCTGATTGGAAAAAATGGTAAGGGGGCCTCACCAAATGTTTTGCCCCGGGCTTCACCACATCTTCTGATAGCCCTATCCCCAGGGTCAGAGTCAGGTAGCTTCTGCCTTTCCCTGGCCACACAAGAGGAGCTTCCCTCCAGAGGATTAGTGACAAGGTTGCAAGATGCTTCACACAATATACTTAAGAAGAGTTAATGACCACCATCAGTTGCAAGAACACCTCCTTGTTCTTCCCATGTGCCACATTTGCCAGGGCTCCCTGCACCTGCATGCCTTGTTAGTGTGCATGTGCAGATATTGCACGTCATGCTGATGTTGTGTCTGAAGCAAGGTCAGTATCTTAATGAAACCCTCTCTGTTGCTGGGTTGTGGGTAAAATCAATCTACCCATGAAAAACTACGGGCCTTATTCCAGAAAGGTGCTGATACTACCAAAGTTACTGTGTGGCACATTCCACCAGTGCTACAGTACTGGCAATTACAGAAGGGGCAAAGTCTCCCTGATTGACAGGTTGTTTGCTTGTTTAGCCCTGCTTTACAGCCTGCTAAATGCAATACTACCAGTATTCCATGCCATAGAAAATTATGACCTCTCAAAGTGGTGGTAATTACCATTAAAAGCAAGGTTAGCTTTGAGCTTTGTCTGGAAAATTGACTTAAGTGCAGGCAGCTGCTGCAATATATGTTGTGTGCCATATATCATTGCAAACGTGTTTTCTGTGCAGGGACCAAGCCGTACACCAGAAATATGCATTTGTTTTTCCTGTTAATATTTTACCACTGATGTAGCACTGTTAAAAAAGGTATGCCAGTACTGAAAATACAGAAAAATATGTTGCCATTATAACTACCTCCATTATTAACGACTTGTGTTAATTCCATACTGCAAGCCGTTATAAAGACTAAAGACTAGACTATTTTCACCGCTCTCGCAAGAGTGGTCATTTTAGCAGAGAGTTCATGCACCAAGGGCGGTCTCCTTTCTGGTGGAATGCTTTCTTTGATAAGCAAACAGCAATTCAGCACTCCAGACTCCAAAGGGAAGCTCCATTTCCTCACCCAGTTGCACTCATGTGTGTAATTGGTCTCTAGTATAACAGTTAATATTGCCCTGAGGCTGCTTCAAAGCACTGTAAGGGAAGAAGCCCATGGCGAGTAGTTCTTTTTTTCACAAATATTTCGCAGTAATCAGCGCGTGTGACTGAGCATAGCAAGGCAGCCCAACCAAGGGAACTGCCGGGGATTCTCCAACAACACAAATAATGGGTTAACACTGAGCATTTTCAAAGCAGCCTTTTTCATGAAAATTGGACAAACATTTGGACAATTAACAATGGGTTTTGTAGGGTTCCAACGCGAGGCGTATAGTCCACACTACGCTCTATATGGGACATGTAAAACAACGAAATATTGGGTATTTTGCCACTTTGATATGTTGCCTTTTTGATATTTTGCTGCTTTTGATGTTAACACTGTGATTTGTGGCACTGTAACTTTCTGCCACTGTGTTATTTTACCACCTTTTTAATCTACTACATTGACATTCTGCCACTTTGATGGTATGGGATTGTTTATTTATATAGCGCCTATACACAGGCAAGTGTTTCAAAGCGCTCAAAGCTAATAGGTTTACCACTCTGATAGACTGCCTCTTCGATGGTCTGCCACTGTGATGGTCTACCCCTTTGATACTTATCAATTGTGATAGTTCTCCACCATAGATTGGGATAATCTGCCACTGCGACAATCTGCATCTGGCATCATTGTATTTACCAATGCAAAGACTTGCCACTGGAACAATATAGCAACTGGGATCATTTTTCATTTCTGCCACCGCAGGCCAACCACTGTGAGACTTAGCCACTGAGAATACATGTCACTGGGACATCTTGCCAATTTGATGCAAGGCCACTAGGACATTTTACCACTTTGATAAATGCCCACCCCCACGATAATTTTCCACTGAGACAATCCTGTCCACTAGAATAGTCTCCCACCTGGATAAACCCCCATGTGACACCACGCCACTCTGATGAATGGCTAGTGGAACACCTGGCCCTGGGTACAACTCCCCATCCAGATAATTTGCCAACAAACTATCTGTATTTCTCAAATAAAAAAGAAGGAAGAGACTCCCAAAACTCAACAAGACACAGGCACCTCACCTACACCGGATCCCACCAACCAACTGCACAAAAGATGCCCAAATGCCTCAATCACATAAACACCACTGGACAAGAATTATGTTTTTAAAGACTGCCCTTTGGCCAGTTTTGGTCAAATTCGACCAATTGCCTATACATATACAGGTATATGTATATGTATATATGTATATGTGGGGGTAGAGTGGATGGGGTGGGGGTGAGGGGATTGCCTATACATATACATGTATATGTATATGTATAATGTATATGTATATGTGGGGGTAGAGTGGATGGGGTGGGGGTGAGGGGATTGCCTATACATATACATGTATATGTATATGTATAATGTATATGTATATGTGGGGGTAGAGTGGATGGGGTGGGGGTGAGGGGATGGGGTTTGCTTGGGGAGCACACATTTAAAAATGAATTGCTCAAATTTATGACCAAATCTGCATGAACGAAGTGCACACTTTAAAAAAGAAGCCTATGAAACCACGTAGGACCCAGACACCACATAGCAACCACCTCTCTGTTTGCCGCCACACATGACCACCTGTGGTGAACAATGTGGATACAGCGTCTCTCCTCTTCTTTTTACCGTCTTCATGGCACCACTCTTAAGAATCCTCTGTGATGAATCAGCGATGATTCCCCCAGAAAACCTGTCCTGGGACCCTTCTCATGTGGCCAGAGAAAGGCAGACGCTTTCTGATCCCGACTTTGGGAGTGGGGTTCTGCGGGAGGATTATATGAGGGGGGAAGCAGGTTGGGAGAATGGGAATCCCCCTTGTTCAACTTCCCCAGAGACCCCAATCTTCTAATGGCTTACTTTAAAACAGAAGTGAGAAAACTAATTTTGTCATTAGGGACTTCAAGTCCCATAATTACCGAAGTACTGGGACGAAGAAGAGGGCCAAAGAGGGACATAACTGTAGGAGTAGGCAACCAGTTAATGGGAATTACCCACACCTGAGGGAGACTGGGAGGCTTAATAGGCCCCCTCCGGTACAGGCCATTAGTGAGCAGTGGGAGCAGAGTGTGCAGCGTGAGCAGTATAAGCAGCTGAGCAGAAGTTGGAGGAGGAAGAGGACGCCAGGTCCACTGTTGAACCGAGAACAGTAGCCGGTCCTGAGAGGGTCTTTGCCTCCAGAAATCCTAATTGCAGAGGCTGCGCAGCGAGAAGCAAAAGTGGGGAAATCTTTTTTTCCCAAGAGGCTGGCAGGCACCAGGAAGCCTCCGGAGCATTTAGAAGTGGAGCGGGTGGCGGCGGACCAAAAGCAGCAGAGTGCAGGGTTGCGAGGAGCCACTGAAGCAGAATACCTTTGAGCAGCGTGGGAATCGGACGTGAACATCTTACCCGGTGAGCTCACTAGCTGGAAGTGACACCAGAGCACTCCGAAGCTAAAGAAAAGGGTTTTCAGCATAGAAGTTGCTTGCATATGAATGAAAGTAACATTGAAGGCAATTTCGAATACCAAACTATCAGAAGTCACTCGCGTATTAATGAAAGTAATATTGAAGCACATTTTGAATACCAAACTATCAGAAATCAAAGAAACCATTATGTTTCAAAGCGCAAGTGACTGTATCTTTAAGCATGTGAGGGTATTGAGAACCCAGCTACAAGAGAGGGCAATACTTTTAAAACCTAATACAGACAATCATTGCCTAAGCCTAAAGAAAGTGAAAGCAAAGCAATTTAAGACCAATAGATATTGCCAAAGACAGGTGGGGAATAATGAAAATCATAAAGGTTGTAAAGCTTATTGCCCATATCTGAAGAAGCATATAATAGAGGATGGTATAAACCCACATTGCCAAAGCCAATGAAGAAGCAGAATAAATACTTGTCAGTATTTGGTTGAAAACACAGTGGGGAACGAGAGCGGCAAGAAGGCTGCCCTTCTGGAAAGGGTTTTTCAGAAGGAGAGGAGCATAACTTACAAAAGTTGTGGAAAGTATCAATTGGACTAAAGAGCACCAATGTGAATCTTGCCTTCCCTGAAAAGTGCTTAAAGTTTGATGTTGTAAAGTGATAAACACTGCAAAGCTGGTGTAAACTGATCTTAACCACATAGGCACTTGTTGTTTATAAATATCTATTCGGGCAAGGGAATATGCCCAAATAATGGCCTTGAAGTAGTAGGCCTGGCATGGGAGTAAACCAGGTATGATTGAAGTAGTAACTCTGGCATGGAAGTAAACCAGGTACAGGTAGAAGTTGATGAAGTTGATGAAGTGCTGAAGAAAGAACTGTATAAGACTGTTGCAGAAGCGTTATTTACCTTCAGAAATAATCAGTATTTGCAAACAAAGTGTCCTGACAAAGACAGTCTATGTTGTTACTGAGGAATTATTCTATGTCTATGTGAAGAAGACTAGTTTGAATCTAACTATTAGAAGAGGAAGAGAAATAACTTCATGTCATGGTCATCGGGCCAAGGACACAGACCTTACAGGGTCACACACACAGGGGGCCAGGATGGACACAGTCCAGGTGCCTTTGATGCCAAGCTCATAAGGAATAATAAACAAGACATTCATTTGGATCAAAAAATACCTCTATTATGGACATAGCACTTCATTTTGGGT
This sequence comes from Ambystoma mexicanum, assembly GCF_040938575.1. Taxonomy (NCBI): domain Eukaryota; kingdom Metazoa; phylum Chordata; class Amphibia; order Caudata; family Ambystomatidae; genus Ambystoma; species Ambystoma mexicanum. Next base: position 1,130,667,907 of record NC_090932.1, on the reverse strand, counting down.
GCACCGTATATTTAACATTGGAATTTTCCTCTTTAAAGCCGCCCCAAATGCATACTTGGGTGGGGCTACATGCTGTTGGGTTGCCCGACACGTGCTGACTCACTAGGAGTGGCAAGGTGTGGCAGGCAAGCCAAGCCTAGTGGGCATGCCCACGAGCACAGCTATATAAGCTGCTCTGATCCCTGAGGCAGACGCCTCGCGTTATTCTACATTTACACGCAGCGTAACGTTCACTGCTGCCTGGGATTCCACTTACCTTCAGAAGTCCAGTCATCTGCCTCCATACTTACCATCTGGGCGATCCTGCTCTCACGTGTGCGTGTCTTCATGGTCATCTCTGCACATCTTCGTCTTCGTCTTGGCACTGCAGCTCACCTTCATCTTCCGGAGCACAGGCATCGTCATTTGGGCATCGCGGCTCACCTTCAAACATTTCCCGGAGTGCAGGCATCATCATCTGGTACCGCGGCTCATCTTCCATTCTTCAGGGACGCTGGAATCTTCATCCTGATACCGCAGCATGACGTGCTCCACTTGCGACCGCACCACCTGCAAATAAAACAAACAAATAAAACGAAAGGGAAGGTTAGACACTTAACGGACATTAAGTTTAAGGTCGTGCTGCCATCAAACCTTGTGCTTTTCATTTAACCATCACTTACCAGTTGTCTGACATTGCGGTTTCATCTCGGCCGCATTCTGCATCTCCACAGCTGCTGTTGGGCAACAATTCCACCTATCTGGAAGAAAGCAGAAGAGAAAACGTTATTCAGGAATTAACAACGTTGAGAGCAACAATACTAAGACAGAAAACAGAAAGAGGAAAAGACAAGAGACATTAAGAGACACTTACCACCAACTAGGAGGAGCATAGTCATAGCTGGACTGAACTATACCCATCAGGGATCAGTGAAGCAACTGGATGCCACCCACAAGCGCCTCTGCCAGAAGTAGCAGGACGGAGAGCTCATCCTCCATACTTACCAAGTGAGCCTTATGGGCCGGTACATGCCCACAGAAATCTCACCTTGGGTCGAAGGGTTTGGGAGGTACAGCAGTCACCAATCAGCGCACTCATGTTTTCTCATATCCACGCAGGAGCAGTGCCACCAATTGCCACTGCCCGCAGCTTGTCTGTAGGGGGAGAAACCTGAAGGGGGTGATCTAACCACTGGGAGGGCTGCAACCGTGCCCCAACGCCTCCGCAGAGACCAGGTGAGCGTAACAGAATGCAAAGCATCTACAACTCTCTGCCTGGGTGTTATGGAAACTTCAGAGACAGATATGTTGGCCCAACTCCTGGGGGAATTACGGGCTGAAGTACATGCTTCAAGACAGGAGACCAGTGCTTTAAGGAGAGATCTTATTGTAACTCGAGAAAGAACTGATGACTTGGCAAGACAGATGCTACAGGCACAAGCAGGACAGGTTCCCTTGCCTGGTATAGCCCACGCTCCTCCGCCACAGCAATCGCCACCAGTTCAGGTGGTTCTTCCAGGGGCAGTACCTCTAGACCCACCCGAATGCTTCAATGGTGATCCAAACAAGTTTGCCATATTCATGAACCAATGTCGCCTGCATTTTTTATGCAGACCAGGAGCCTTTCCTAATGATCAAGCCAAAGTTGCATTCGTACTCTCATACCTAGGAGGCAACGTGGCAGACTGGTCAATACCGTTAGTAACCCAAGATGATTCTTTGCTTCGGAACTTTGGGGAGTTCCAACATGAAATGGAGAAATTGTTTGCCCGACATACACTAGGACAAGCTCTGGACAATGAGTTATTGTCAATCAGACAGGGGAATCAAGATCTATTAACCTACATTGCAACCTTCAACCGCCTCGTAGCCCAAACCAACTGGCCAGAAGAGAAAAGAACTACACTCTTTTATCGAGTGTTACGTGGGGAACTTAAGGATGTGTTGGCTCAAGTTGTGAACCCACCGCAGGGACTACAAGACCTAACCGTGCAACTCGATCATAGGTTGCAAAATTGGAAAATGGACCGAGCCAGAACAGAAGGAAGGACAGTGTTTGTGCAATCCCGCGAGACCCACACTAAACCACATAAACAATCGGAACCAATGCAAATTGGTGGGTTACGGAGCCCTCTGACCAAGGCAGAAAGAGAGAAAAGAAGACAGCAACAACTCTGCTTATATTGTGGTAAAGCAGGTAATTTCCTCTGCGATTGTCCTGTGAAACGTCCCAAGAAAATGGTTGGGGCAATGGACAAAAACAACGAGGAAGAAGAAGTACAGGACTCGGGAAACTCCAATGCCCGGCAAGCATAGGAGTCCACTTGTTGAGCAAGAAAAAGGAATGCGTACAGCCCTCACACCTAGTCCTTCCGGTACTTTTGGTGAATCACAAGCAGCTGTCAAAGATACATGCCTTGGAGGCATACATTGACAGTGGGGCAGTGGCAAACTACATTGACCAAGATCTGGTGAGCTGAATAGGCCTTCCTCTTCAACAAAAGTAGAAATCGGAAAATGTAACTGCAGTGGATGGATCTCAGTTATCATACAGCCTGGTGACACAGTATACCGAGAAAGTCAAGCTTCTGTTGCAGGACGGGCATCAAGAGGACATTACCTTTGATGTCATCGATGCTCCTCAGTTCGAGAAGATATTGGGAATGCCTTGGCTGGAGACCCATAACCCTAGGATTGACTGGTGAAAACGAGTTCAGACCTTTCCTCAAGACTGTTCTGACACCTGTTACAACAAAGACGTCATCAACCCGAAACGAAAGGTATCGTGCTGGGCCTCACAGGCTCTTTACCACCAGAATACCTAGATTACCAGGATGTCTTCCAAAAAGAACAAGCCAAAGCTTTGCCCCTGCATAGACCCTATGATTGCCAAATTGACCACGTGCCCGGAGCCCAAATTCCCTGCAGCCGGATTTCCACTCTAACTGAGCAAGAAATCCAACATCTTAAAGCCTACCTGAACCAGTATCTGGCAAACGGCTTTATCCGCCCATCCAAGTCCCCTGCTTCCTCTCCCCTCTTCTTTGTGCCTAAGAAGGAGGGGGACTTAAGGACCTGTATTGACTACAGAGCAATCAATCAGATCACAGTAAAGAACCAATACCCCTTACCACTCATACCAGAGCTCCTGGATCAGGTGAAACACGCTCAGATTTATACAGAGTTGGATTTGCGAGGGGCCTACCATCTTGTGAAAGCCAAAAAAGGAGACAAGTGGAAGACAGCTTTTCGCACGAAGTATGGCCCCTTCGAATAACAGGTCATGGCTTTCGGGTTATGTAACACCCCTGCAGCGTTCCAATTCTTTATTGAATGACGTGCTCCGTGAGTTATCGGACGTTTGCGCACTTGTCTACATAGATGACATTCTCATCTATTCAAATTCCAAGGAAGAACATGTCGGTCATGTCCAAGCAGTCTTAGAGAAACTTCAACAACATGTCATGATGCCTACCTCCAAGGAGCCAGACCAGGCCCAGCTACCCCAGAGGCAGACATCATGTCCCCGAGGGAAGTCTCAGCAGCCCCAAGTAGGGGCCCTTTGGACTCAGTCATGGTGCCATAGGCGCCAGGCTCATAAAAGATGACTTTGTGTTTAAAGGTGCTTGGTGTAAATTTACCTGATGCAAACCATGCTGCAACATCTGGGCCATCTAGAGGCCTGAATGGGACTACTTTCTATTTGGGGACTACTTAACCACACGGGTGTGGCCGGAGGAAGAATACATACCTGAGAGGAAGGATACATACCTGGAACTACTTTGAAGGCTGTTTAAGCCACGCCCAAGCAGCAACTCACGCTTCGTGTTATTCTGCATCTAGCAGCTGGACGCTCACCGTGTCTGCTCCTGCATCCTGACTTCTGCCACGCCCGCCAGCATCCTGGAACACCTGCAAAGGGAGAAGAGAAGAGAATAGGAGAAAGAAGACTCCTTACCTGCTAAAGCCGCATTCCGGAGACATTTCGCCGACGATCCTGAAAAGGAAGACATTCATTTTAAAAGCACATTGCATCGATCGCTGCAGCGCCGCATTCCACTCACCTTTACTAGGCGCCTCCATGTTCATCAGCGATCATCTGGATCCGCAACCACATTTCAGCGCCTAGGGAGAAAAAGACAAGAACAAAGGTGAGCTAGGGAAGAGAATAAGAAAACCTTAATTTGCCATCATAAGACTTACCTGTTGGGTCATTCCCACTTCATTTCGGGTCGGTGCCGCATCCTGGCATTTCCGGACCCCAGCCCCTAAGGGGAAAAAGAGACATCAGCGTTAGTGAGCGAATGCTAACACATTACCTGAACGCTCATTAAAGACTTACCTGATATCTACTGGAACTGCACCTTTCACTTCGGGTCGGTGCCATATCTCCGGCATTTCCGAACCCCTGCCCCTATGGGGAAAAAAGACACAAGCATTAGTGCATTAATGCAAGGACACTAAAGGAGCCTCTCATCAAACAACTCACCTGAGTTTCCTTCATCGGTTCCATTGCTCATCTCGGAATCTTTGTTTTGCACCTGAAATAGAGACAACGGACAATTATTATTTCGGGCTCATACTTATAAACAGAATTCTCACAGTACTTTACCGGGAAGGTCAAGCAAACTTGAACTCTCTACAATCCATGATCCAGTGAAGTAACTGGATTACAACGCGCCCCTGCATCAGAAGCAGGATGGAGAGCTCGTCCTTTCAGACCCTAAGGTGAGACTTCACGGGGAATCGCAGAAGGGTTTCGTGGAGGGTGAGAAGGGAGTGGGAGGCTTACACATTATCCCGCAGATTGTTAATACTCCCTTTTCACACACAGAAGGATATTTCTGCGAGTCAGACAAGCCAGATTTGAGGGTCCGGTCCTGTCCATCTTCCGAGTCCTGCGCTTTACCATAGAAGAGGCAACAGCACTCCAAACCAGGCCTGCGCCTCCGTGGGAGTCAGGTGAGCGTAACAGAACGTGAAGCCTACCTACAATTTCCCACCCGGGCGCTATGGAAACTTCCGAGACAGACCAGCTGGCCCAGCTTTTGGGGGAATTACAGGCAGAAGTACACTCCGCCCGCCAGGAGACTAACGCTCTCAAAAGAGAACTGATCCTATCTAAGGAAAGAACTGATGACCTGGCCAAACGGTTGTTGCAGGGTCAGGCAGGACAAACTCCTTTACCTAGTTCCGGGGGTAATCCCACTTCTATGATTTCGAATAACCCGGTACAAATCAATCTACCTGGAAACATGCCTTTGGCCCCGCCTGAACGTTTTGCTGGGGATCCCAAGAAATATGCCGTTTTTATGAACCAATGTCGCTTACACTTCCTATGCAGACCTGGGGCCTTCCCTAATGACCAGACCAAGGTAGCTTTTGTATTATCTTATCTCAGCGGCAGTGCTGCCAATTGGTCAGTTCCTTTGGTAAATCAAGATGACCCAATTCTCCAGGATTTTCAAGGCTTCCAGGCAAGCATGGAAAGATTATTTGCTCCACACTCTCAGGGACAGGCCCTAGACAACGAACTGCTATCCTTACAACAAGGTAACCAGGATCTCTTCTCTTACATCGCCACCTTTAATAGGTTGGTTGTGGAAACTGGGTGGCCAGAGAATAAAAGGATAACATTATTTCATTGAGGTCTGCGCGGAGAACTTAAAGACGTGCTAGCCCAAATAGTAAATCCACCCCAAGTCTGCGCCGAGTACATAGACCTTGTGGTCCAACTTGATCACAGACTTCAGAATAGAAAAGCAGATCCATCCAAGTTATGAAACCAGAGTGTTGATCAAAACTCACGCTAACCCCAGGAGTACCGACGTTTCAGAACCTATGCAAATCGGTGGAGTTAAAGGACCGTTAACGCAGAAGGAACGGGAGAGAAGGCGGCAAAAGCAAATATGTCTCTATTGCGGGGCTTCTGGTCACTTTCTACGAGATTGTCCGGTAAAACCACCTAAGAAGGTGGTTGGAGCCACTGACAACAATTTAACAGAACCTGATTCGGGAAACGACCAAGCCCGACAAGCGTAGAGGTCTGCTTGCCGAGCTTGAAAACATACTCTTTGACCTCGCATTTGATCATGCCAATGGTCCTCGTGGATCCGAAACAGCCTCGGCGGTTGCATGCTATAAAGGCATACATCGACAGTGGAGCTATTGGAAACTATGTAGATCATGAATTGGCCTCCAGGATTAATCTCCCTCTCCGTCCGAAAACTAACAAGGATGTCATTACTACAGTTGATGGAACCGAAATAGCCTCAGGGCCGGTAACTCATTCCACTACAGAAGTGACACTAGTGGGTCAGGATGGACATCGGGAAGCTATTGTGTTTGACGTAATCAAGGCCCCACAGTTTCAAGTAATTCTAGGAATTCCTTGGTTAGAAACACATAATCCTCGAATAGACTGGCGAGCAAAGAGAATAACCTTTCCTGATTGTGAACAAACTTGTTATCCAAGAAATCCAAATATGGGCCTGGCCTCAGTAACTTCCGCCAATATGCAACTACCGGCTGAGTACCAAGAATTCCAAGACGTTTTCCAAAATGAACAGGCCAACACGTTACCTCCCCACTGGTCGTACGATTGTCAAATCGATCTGGTACCCAATGCTCAACCGCCTTGCAGTAGGATTTATGCACTTACTGAACCTGAGAACCTTCATTTGCGTCAGTATTTAGATCAGTACCTTGCCAATGGTTTTATTCACCTGTCAAAGTCTCCTGTTTCCTCAGCTCCGTTCTTCGTGCCAAAAAAAGAAGGCGACCTTAGAACATGTATTGACTACCGCACCCTAAATCAAATAACGATTAAGAATCGTTATCCTCTGCCTCTGATCCCTGAACTTCTCGACCAGGTAAAAGATGCTTGCATGTACACCAAGTTAGATCTCCGGGGAGCTTATCACCTGGTACGTATAAAAGAAGGCGACGAATGGAAGACTGCATTTCGCACCAAATATGGGCTCTTTGAATATCAGGTGATGCCCTTTGGATTGTGCAACGCACCTGCCGCCTTTCAATACTTTATGAATGATGTTCTTCAGGAACTTATCAATGTTTGTGTCATCGTATATATCTACGACATCCTGGTGTACTCCTCTTCGGAATCCGATCACAGAAAACATGTCAGGGCAGTTCTTGAAAAATTGCGCCAGCACAAACTGTTTGCAAAACTTGAAAAATGCGTTTTTCATACCAGAGAAGTCGAGTTTCTCGGATTCATCCTAACACCTAAAAGAGTCCGAATGGACTCGCGAAAGGTGAACGCCATCCTCAAATGGCCATCTCCTAGCTCTGTGAAGGCGGTTCAGAGCATGCTTGGTTTTGCCAATTTTTATCGAAGATTCATCCCGGAATTTTCTCGAGTGGTCCAACGCATCACAGCTCTCTTATGGAAGAATAAATGTTTCGAATGGACTCATGAGGCAGAACAGGCCTTTCAAGACCTAAAGACTAAATTCACCTCCGCACTTGTGTTGAAGCATCCACGCCCAGATCTCCCTTACATAGTTGAAACCGACGCATCCAGCTTAGCCATGGGAGCTGTCCTGTCTCAAAGGGATCCAATAACTAACCAACTACACCCTGTAGCCTTTTGGTCCAGAAAATTCTCGGCTCCTGAAATTAATTACGCAATCACCGACAAGGAGTTACTAGCTATTAAGTCCGCCTTCAAAGCTTGGCGTCATTACCTCCTCGGCGCAAGACACACCATCACGGTGATTACAGATCACAGAAATTTGCAATATTTAAAACGGCCAAAGCCCAATCATCACGTCAACTGCGATGGGCTTTATTCTTTGCGGAATTTGATTTTGTAATCACATATCGCCCTGGTTGCAAGAATGGCAAAGTGGACGGATTGGGATGGAAGAAACAAGTTCGAGCGTAGAACCTGTACCGATTATACCTGAACAGAGAATTTTGGGTTTGACCTCTTTACAAACTATTGAGGACGTTCAAACTCGAGTTAAACAACTATTAGACTCCACAGCCTTACATGAATGGAGCCAAAAGGGGTCACACTTTTCCGTTAATAACGATTTACCGTACTTCCAGGGGCGATTATTTCTGCCTAACAAAGAACTGTAAGAACTCGTTATTGCCCATTATCATGATACATTAATGGAAGGACATCCTGGTATCGCTAAAACTGAGGAAAAGATCAAACGACAATTCTGGGGGCCATCCTGGAGAAAAGACATAAAATCTTTTGTGATGTCTTGCGGAGTTTGCGCCCAAAATAAAGGTCAAAAGAAAAGACCAGCCGGTCTTCTACAACCTTTGGATATTCCACCGGCACCTTGGCACACCTTGTCGATGGACTTTATTACCGACCTGCCTCCTTGCTATGGATACAACACTATCTTGGTGATTGTGGATCTCTTCTCCAAAATGGCCCATTTTATCCCTTTAAAAGGGTTACCCTCAGCCTCCATCTTGGCCAAGGAATTTCTGGAGAACATAGTTCGTATGCATGGTTTTCCATCCATATTAGTCTCAGATCGAGGAAGCCAGTTTATTTCCCATTTTTGGACTAAATGTCAACTGGCGCAAATTGATGTACGACTATCCACCAGTCACCATCCCCAAACCGATGGCCAAACCGAGAGAACTAACCAAACCCTTGAACAATATCTTCGGTGTATGTTGCACCAATCTGAATGCAATTGGAAAGACATTCTTTGGATCTCAGAATATGCATATAACAATTCTGTACATTCTGGAACAGGACAAACCCCTTTTTACACCTTGTATGGTCATCATCCTCGAACCTCAGACCTGGACCCTCCTCAAAACCTGGAAATGCCTGCGGTAGATCATTTGCATTCCACGATAACCTGAGCTTTCAAAGAAGCTACGACTCATCTTCAGCAAGCCACGAGAAAGTACACAGAAAATGCTGATTTACTTCGAAGTGAAGCACCTCCGTACCAAATATGGGACCAGGTGTGGCTAGCAACTAGACATTTACCTCTCAAAGGACCGCGGACTTTCAACCCCAGATACATAGGACCCTATCCCATCAAAGCTATAATCAACCCGGTGGCTTTAAACTCGATCTACCAGCGAACATGCAAATTCATCCCGTTTTTCACGCCTCACTGTTGAAACCGGTGCAACCAGGAACCAGACTGATCAAACCACCAGAACCAATTCAGATTGAGGGGGAATTAGAATTTGAAGTTAAAGACATATTGGATTCCAAGGTGTTAAAGTCAAAACTCTTCTATCTAGTTGATTGGAAGGGGTATGGACCTCAGGAGAGATCTTGGGAACCAAGCGACCATGTACACGCGCCGCGATTAATACAAAAATTCCACCGAAAATTCCCAAACAAGCCAAAACCCCCGGAGAGAACAACCTTGGGAGGGGCCTTGGGAGGGGGTACTGTCATGATGCCTACCTCCAAGGAGCCAGACCAGGCCCAGCTACCCAAGAGGGAGACATCATGTCCCAGAGGGAAGTCTCAGCAGCCCCAAGTAGGGGCCCTTTGGACTCAGTCCTGGCGCCAAAGGCGCCAGGCTCATAAAAGATGACTTTGTGTTTAAAGGTGCTTGGTGTAAACTTACCTGATGCAGACCATGCTGCAACATCCGGGCCATCTAGAGGCCTGAATGGGACTACTTTCTCTTTGGGGACTACTTAACCACACGGGTGTGGCCGGAGGAAGAATACATACCTGAGAGGAAGGATACATACCTGGAACTACTTTGAAGGCTATTTAAGCCACGCCCAAGCAGCAACTTACGCTTCGCGTTGTTCTGCATCTAGCAGCTGGACGCTCACTGTGTCTGCTTCTGCATCCTGACTTCTGCCACGCCCGCCAGCATCCTGGAACACCTGCAAAGGGAGAAGAGAATAGGAGAAAGAAGAGTCCTTACCTGCTAAATCCGCATTCCGGAGACATTTCGCCAACAATCCTGAAAAGGAAGACATTCATTTTAAAAGCACATCGCATTGATCGCTGCAGCGCCGCATTCCACTCACCTTTACTAGGCGCCTCCATGTTCATCAGCGACCATCTGGATCCGCAACCACATTTCAGCGCCTAGGGAGAAAAAGATAAGAACAAAGGTGAGCTAGGGAAGAGAATAAGAAAACCTTAATTTGCCATCATAAGATTTACCTGTTGGGTAATTCCCACTTCATTTCGGGTCGGTGCCGCATCCTGGCATTTCCGGACCCCGGCCCCCAAGGGGAAAAAGAGACATCAGCGTTAGTGAGCGAATGCTAAAACATTACCTGAACGCTCATTAAAGACTTACCTGATATCTACTGGAACTGCACCTTTCACTTCGGGTCGGTGCCATATCTCCGGCATTTCCGAACCCCTGCCCCTATGGGGAAAAAGACACAAGCATTGGTGCATTAATGCAAGGACACTAAAGGAACCTCTCATCAAACAACTCACCTGAGTTTCCTTCGTCGGTTCCATTGCTCATCTCGGAATCTTTGTTTTGCACCTGAAATAGAGACAACGTACAATTATAATTTCGGGCTCATACTTATAAACAGAATTCTCACAGTACTTTACCGGGAAGGTCAAGCAAACTTGAACTCTCTACAATCCATGATCCAGTGAAATAACTGGAAGTAACTGGATTACAACGCGCCCCTGCATCAGAAGCAGGATGGAGAGCTCGTCCTTTCAGACCCTAAGGTGAGACTTCACGGGGAATCGCAGAAGGGTTTTGTGGAGGGTGAGAAGGGAGTGGGAGGCTTACACATTATCCCGCAGATTGTTAATACTCCCTTTTCACACACAGAAGGATATTTCTGCGAGTCAGACAAGCCAGATTTGAGGGTCCAGTCCTGTCCATCTTCCGAGTCCTGCGCTTCACCATAGAAGAGGCAACAGCACTCCAAACCAGGCCTGTGCCTCCGTTGGAGTCAGGTGAGCGTAACACAACACCAGTTGTATGCCAAACTGGAAAAATATTTTTTCCATGTGACCGAAGTCGAGTTTCTCGGTTTCATGCTCACTCCACAGGAAGTACATTTGAACACACGGAAGGGGGACGCAATCCTCCAATGGCCCTCACCAACATCCACCAAAGGAGTATAAAGTGTGCTCGGCTTTGCTAATTTCTATCGCCGATTTATACCTGGGTTATCACAAATTGTTCACCCATTCACTTCCTTGCTGAGGAAGAACAAGAAATTCCATTGATCCACCGAAGCTGAATAAGCCTTTCAGAATCTGAAACTCGCATTTACCACAGCACCAGTTCTTCGACACCCTCGACCAGACCTACTATACGTGGTTGAAACAGACACCTCAAACATAGCCATGGGAGCGGTGTTGTCCCAAAGGGACCCAGAAACAGGACAGTTGCATCCCGTCGCATTCTGGTCCTGCGCATTTTCTGCCCCCGAAATGAACTACGTGATCACGGATAAAGAACTATTGGCGATCAAGGCAGCATTGAAGGCATGGAGACACTATCTTCTTGGGGCAAGACACACAGTCACCGTTATCATGGACCACCATAACTTACAATGCTTGAAGACTGCCTAGGCACAATCCTCGCGCCAACTTCGTTGGGCACTCTTTTTCACAGAATACAACTTTGTCACCTATAGACCTGGAGTACAGAATGGGAAAGCAGACGCACTATCACGTATGAGTGAAGAAAAAGAGGTCTTTACAACTTACGATCCCATGGCCATCATTCCCGTAGAACGAATCCAAACCACGATCACTGCTACCACATGTATAGATGACTTAAAAACCAGTTTGCAATCCCAGATAGAAAAGACAACACGGCAGGAATGGCTTTTGAGGGGAGACCGGTATACCATCGAAAACAATCTACCATATTTTAAAGGACGGTTATATATCCCAGACAAGAAACTACAAACTCAAATCATCACAAATTATCATGATTCACTAGTGGAAGGACATGCCGGACTAGCCAAGACGCAGGCTAAGATAAAACAAAACTACTGGTGGCCCACTTGGAGAAAAGATATTGCCCAATTTGTTGCAACCTGTGGTGTCTGCGCACAACACAAATCTCAGAAGCAAAACCCTGCTGGTTTACTATGTCCCTTAAGGGTACCGCCAGCACCCTGGCATACACTATCAATGGACTTTATCACAGATCTTCCTCCCTGCAATGGTTACAACACCATCTTAGTTGTTGTGGATTTATTTTCTAAAATGGCTGATTTCATCCCACTGAAAGAACTTCCAACTGCATCGACTCTCGCTACTGTGTTCTAGAACAAATTGTCCGGTTACATGGATTTCCATCAATATTGATACCGGATCGTAGGACTCAATTTGTTTCCGCCTTTTGGAGAAGGTGTTGTATAATTGCCAAAATTGACCTCCAGTTGTCCACTAGCCATCTCCCTCAAACCGATGGACAAACCGAATGAACTAATCAGACGTTAAAGCAGTTTTAAGGTGCATGCTCCAGCACTCTGAAGACTCCTAGAAAAACATACCCTGGGTAGCCAAGTATGCATATAACAACTCGGTTCACACGAGTACTGGGCAAATCCCATTCTATACTCTACACGGAAGACAGCCATGAACATCAGTGTTAGATCCACCCGATACTTTGGAAATGCCAGCAATAAAAACCTTGCATAAAACCATCACTCAGGTTCTTGAGGAAGCAACGGGACACTTGACTAAGGCCAAAGAAAGACAAAAATTGTTTGCTGACCGGCACCGAAAAGAAGCTCCCGATTACCAGATTGGAGATAAAGTCTGGTTAGCATCCAGACACATACCATTGAACGGACGACATGCCTTCCGCCCCAGGTATTTGGGTCCCTATACCATCAAAGCAATAATCAACCTTGCCGCCATGAAATTGAAGTTACCATCTCACATGAAGATTCACCCAGTATTTCATATCTCTCTCCTCAAACCAATGAAACCGGATACACGGATTAGTCCTCCACCAGAGCCAGAATTACTAGATGGGGAAACAGTGTATGAAGTTAAGTCCATCTTGGACTCCAAGGTAGTTTGGTCCAAATTGTATTACCTTATAGACTTGAAAGGTAACGGACCTCAAGACCGAACAGGGGAACCCAGCGAACACGTCCATGCTCCATGTTTAATCAAGCAATTCCATCGCAATAATCCCACCAAGCCAGGACCAGAAGGAAGACCACCCTTGAGAGGGGCTTAAAGGGGGAGTGCTGTCATGGTCATCGGGCCAAGGACACAGACCTTACAGGCTCACACACACAGGGGGCCCGGATGGACACAGTCCTAGCGCCTTTGGCGCCAGACTCATAAGGAATAATAAACAAGACATTCATTTGGGTCACAAAATACCTTTATTATGGACATAGCACTTCATTTTGGGTGCACTGTGTCTTTAACATTGGAACTTTCCTCTTTAAAGCAGCCCCACATGCACACTTGGGTGGGGCTACTTGCTGTTGGGTTGCCTGACACGTGCTGACTCGCTAGGAGTGGCAGGTTGTGGCAGGCAAGCCATGCCTAATGGGTGTGCCCACAAGCACAGCTATATAAGCTGCTCTGATCCCTGAGGCAGACGCTTTGCGTTATTCTGCATTTACACATAGCGTAACGCTCACTGCCGCCTGGGATTCCATTTACCTTCAGAAGTCCAGTCATCTGCCTCCATACTTACCACCTAGGGGATCTTGCTCTCACCTGTGCGCATTTTCGTGGTCATCTCTGCACATCTTCTTCTTGGCACTGCGGCTCACCTTCATTTTATGGAGCACAGGCATTGTCATTTGGGCATCGTGGCTCACTTTCAAACATCTCCCGGAGCGCAGGCATCATAACCTGGCACCGCGGCTCATCTTCCATTCTTCAAGGACGCTGGAATCTTCATCTTGATACTGCAGAACGACGCGCTCCAGCCGCGACCGCAGCACCTGCAAATAAAATGAAAGGCAAGGTTAGGCACTTAACGGACATTAAGTGTAAGGTCGCGCTGCCATCAAGCCTTGTGCTTTTCCTTAAACCATCACTTACCAGTTGTCGGACATTGCGGTTTCATTCATTTTCATCTCGGCCATCCCCACAGCTGCTATTGGGGCGCAATTCCACCTATCTGGAAGAAAGCAGAAAAGAAACATTATTCAGGAATTAACAACATTGAGAGCAACAATACCAAGACAGAAAACAGAAAGAGGAAAAGACAAGAGACATTAAGAGACACATGTTAGGGAGAATTCTCTCTTTAGGCTGAATTTCCTAAACTAGTGAGTCCCCCCAGCAGCTTTGCTGGATTTCTGGAGTTTGTTTCACTGCCAAGAGTGAGACTCTTTTCCTCCCACTCTTGGACATGATTTATGGTATTCCTTTGACTGGTAATGTGTTTTATGGGCTATGGGGTCCTTTACTCCATAGGGTCTCATGCTTTTTTCCTATGTGTGTTACACAGCACCCTCCGTGCAGTAACACAGGGGTGTCATAATGACACCCTACCATAGACTACTGTCTCCCAGGGCATGTAAAGTCACCATTGGCTTTACTAGTCCCAAATTATTAACAGAAACCAGTACAAACCATCATATTATGGACGTACTGGTCGGGGCAATTCGATTGCCCCGGGGTCTGTTAGTCGAGGGGGCATGTCTCCGTCCCCCCTGATCGTGTTTTGGCTGGTGGCAGTGGAAACTACTTTTTATATTCGACCGCAAATATTTTCCTATGGGATTTTCCCATTGTTCGAGGCTACCAACTTTAATTATTTAATTCTCATAGCCTCGAACATACCGCCGGTTTATTTAATTAATATTAATTCTCGGGTTGGTATTTTTTGCCAAGACTCGATTCTAAAATGGCGTGCGTGTTCTCTTCTGTGACTCCAACCCAAGTCGAGCCCTTTGTTCCACTTTTTGGCGGGCTTCACCACAGAATCCCCCAAAAGTGGTGCCACTCTGTCTGGGTACCACAGGGGGTGTGGGAGGGGGTTTAGGCACCCTGGACTGAGTTACCGTGGTAAATCAAGTCGCACTCTTGTGTGATTGGCCCAAGTGGTGAGCCGGCCGGCTCACCACTTAGCATATTTGAGTGACAGCTAGGCTGAGTGAATGGGGGTTTTCTGCATAAAAGCAGGGCTTTGGGGACTGGAACTTCAGAAGTCGCCACAGGACCTAAGATTCCGACGAGGGAGAAGCTGAGCCAACCTACCACAACGACACCACCGGTGGAGCCCTGCGGAACCGACTCACCACTTCCCTACGACAGAGAAGATCTCCCGGCTGGAGAGGCTTCTTCCCCTGACTGGTGGGCACAACCAGTTTACCTTTCTTTCTTCGCACCCCAGCCCGGTTTGTGGTCGAACTGCCCGTGCCAAGCACCCCGGCGGCCGGATAGCCACTCACCACTGAACCGCGAATCAATGGACTGCTCCTTGTACCTGAGAAACTCCGTGGCTGGTTTCTTCCCTGGCAGTGCAACAGGCCCCTGTCTTCCTCCACGACAAGATACTCTCTTCCCCCGGACGAAGCACTGACTTGCACCCGCTGCCAGGAACAACTGCCCCCGCTGGAGCGTTCTCACCACTTTAAGGTACAGTGTCCGCCAAGCCTCCCTTTCTAAAGATTGCAACAAGGTAATAATAACTCCTTAACCTTCTGGACTGGGCTGGCCGCCTTGACCCTCTAACTGGTCCCTTTTCTTTGATCCAAATTCTTTTTGAACCATTACAAGACTTTTGTGCACTTCAACCGTGTGACCTTGGACACATTTCGTTTGGATCCTCTTAAAGCGGATCCGGCCTACTAACTCTGAATTCACGGTTTTACTTTGCCTTCCTCTCTTGCTATGTTCTTGTAAAAGTGTTGGGATCTGTTTCAATTTGTTCTCTGCTTTTCTCTCCCTTTTTAAAAACGAACTATTAGAGTGCCATCTACGTTAAGTGCTCAGCGCTGTCTGAAAATAAGTGGGGCTTTACTTAAGTCTTGTCTAATATTCTTTTAAGGGAGTGTATATCTTTTTTAGTGAATTGCTTACTATTAGTGCCTGTGTTTTTTTCTAGATGTGGTTTTAAATAAATAATTATATCTCTTTTACACCAAGCCCTGGTCAGTGTTTACTTGTTCTATTGTGTGCTCTTGACCCATTGTGAATACTCTGTATACTGCCTAACTCTTCTTGAGGGAAGTCTGACTGCTCAGCCACAGCTACCAAGGGAATCTGTGTGGTACAGACTGCTACCAAGTGGGTTTACTGCCAAAACACCTGTAGTCCTAAATCTTTTGCAGTGGTCCCAGAGGGAACTGCACAGGTTTCTGCCTAACACATACCACCAACCAGGAGGAGCGTAGTCGCAGCTGGACTGGACTATATCCATCAGGGATCAGTGAAGCAACTAGATCCCATCCACAAGCGCTCCTGCCAGAAATAGCAGGACGGAGAGCTCATCCTCCATACTTACCAGGTGAGCCTTATGGGCCAGTACGTTCCCACAGAAATCGCACCTTGGGTCGAAGGGTTTGGGAGGTACAGCAGTCACCAATCAGCACACTCACATTTTGTCATATCCACGTAGGAGCATTGCCACCAATTGTCGCCTCCCGCAGCTTGTCCACAGGGGAAGAAACCTTAAGGAGGTGATCTAACCACTGGGAGGGCTGCAACCGTGCCCCAACGCCTCTACAGAGGCCAGGTGAGCGTAACACTATATTTGTTACATAATCCTGCCTGAATCTGGGAAGGGGAATTCACACAGATTACCAGGAGAGACTGTTGTCATTCTGTGAAATATTATATTATTTTGTTGCCTTTTTAACTGCTTTTTAACTGCTATGAAATACCTGATTGAATGACTGTATGTATAAGTGTCAGGGACAGATATCCTTTGTTGGAGTGTTTACTTTAGTTAATTTTGGGCAGGGAAATCTTCATCAGGGTAGGGATAGTGAGGCGTTCATCCAACCTTTTGTGGTAATAAAATGGCATCTTTTGAAAAACGTTCACAAAGTTGTCCGCCTCACATTTCTGACCCCTCATATATGATGTCAGAGTGGGATCATAATCAATTGAAACAAATTGGGGAACCCATATATTTGATAAACTTAGCAAAAGAGCCTCCATTCCCACTATAGCTACTGAGAAATATATAGAAGAGATGTTAAAATCTTGGTGCAAAATAATGGAAAGAAAGCATACCAAATTAAAGCAGGAGAATGATTGCCCAATGCATATTAGAGAAGGCTATGTTTCCAAAAACCAAAAGATGTTAAGAATAGTGGTCAAACTGGATAAGGAACTCAAGCTTTTGGGGAAGCAGACCTTGACCCAGTGGCCAAAGTTACTATAGAAAGTGAAGAAGAGATTATTCCTGATGTAACTTTTGGACAACGTAATGATCCGTTGCTAGCAGAAACCTTTAATCAGGTCACAAGGGAGGAAGAATGGAGGAGAAACAATAGGACATTTTTTTCCCTAAAAAAACGGATTATTGTTTAGGGTTGATGTGGATTCTTCCGGTACTCCCAGGAACCAAATTGTGATACCTAAAAGTCATACAAATATTGTACTGGAAATGGCTCATGCTCATTTAACAGGGGGATATTTAGGAACAGCAAAAACACATGCTCAAATCATAAATAGATTTTATTGGCCAAGAATGTATGCCAATATAAAGAATTCTGTAAACACACACATGTGCTTTGTGTCAGAATACTAGCACTAGAATACCCCCCACTCCTTTTATTTTATTTATTTATTGGACATTTGTATGGTGCCTATACACAAGTGTTTCCAGGTGCCACAATGCACGATGAGGGTTTGGGGGACATGGGAATCACAAAAGTAGAAAAACATACAGAGTGCGCTAGAGAGTCAAACAAGATGGCTGCTCCCCTGTGAGCTCCCGCGCGGCCTCTTATAAATCCTGTCTAATCCGGAGGATTATTGCTCCAATCCTATAATCATTGTCCTTACAAATGGTCTGACAGGAGATACGGCCGAAAAAATAAGGAGTCCAGAGACCAAAGCGACCCAGATCACAACCAGTGCACTTGTGCAACAAAAAATGCCCTGTGGGCCCGTGATTACCCAGCTGTCCTCCCGCGACCCAGCACCGGTTGACCTAACAGCAGCGACAGGGTTCAGCGGGAAGCCAAGACGAAGGCAGATTGGAGCGACGCTCGAACCCGCCCCCGCTCAGGAGCTACAACGGGGGGAGTCAGGTCCGTGCCCGGCAAGATCTACACGCCGCAGGAGTGGACCAGTGCAAACACCAGCAGAGCCAGAGGCGGCGGCCTCAGCGCCGGCCCGAGGACCCCCAGACCGAGAGCCCCGTAGCGATCTGGCACCCGCCGCGGTGAACTGACCCATTAAACTAAGAAGAGCGGTCGGTGCAGCCTGTCGGTCCATTCGACAGCCCAAGAGGGCATAGCGCTCTGGGGCCAGCGGGAGGAACAAGGAGTCCCCGATAAGTGGCAACCCCCTTCATCCAGCAGTTTTGCTGGCCCACCTCACAGGCAGGAGAAGAGCAGAAGCGTAAAGAAGCAAAGACCCAACATCCCAAGGTCCACACGCACAGCTGAAAGCAGCGACGGAGTGATCCCACTCAGCAGGCCTGTGGGAACATCTCCAGTGACAGCGAGAGACACACAACGAGGGAGAAAATATTCCAACCCCCTCCATAGGTACAGCGCACACCGGTAATTAACGCTGCAATGCCTACATTGTAAAAGAATTGGGAAAGCAATCAGCCATATCCCGTGCTTGAACCTCGCTAGAACCACGCACTACAGAGCCACACCAGCCTTCTCAGCAGCAGCTAACATACCGAACATTGCATCGGGAGGATAGCTCAGGGGTAACGTGCTCGCCTTGGAAGCAAGACGACACAGAGCACCACAGGTTTGATCCCCAAGTCCGCTTTTAGAAACCTCTGGGTATTAAGCACGTTATAAATAACCTATCATACCCTGTTACAAGGAGCTCGACCCCGTGGGCATAGTAACACCACACCGTGCACACCCACAGGCACAAGACAGGAGGAAGAGTGCCAGTAAAACACAAGCCTAGAGCAGCGCAGACGCCCGCAGGAGCACCAGAAAAGTAAAGCGCACAACAATAAGCATTAGCCAACACGGGCAAAGTTGAAGCAGTCTCTCCATAAAGTCGTGGGCACTCCTTATTAACAGCCAATATTTGTTGAAAGCACTACCAAGCATTGAACCATAACCTTCGCTCACCACATAATACGCCAAGAGACATAGGCTAACCAGAAAACACCCGCCATTCAAGAACTACCCCCAATCAACACGCAGGGCATCACTCCTTCACAGAAACAAGAGAACAGGGAGTAGGCAAAAGGGAGCAACACGGAAGTAATCAAACAAAGCACCGAAACACTGCCGTGAACCAAACACCAACACTCCCTGCACCATCCTGGAAAATTCGATAGGCAGGTGCGAAACCGAGACAACGAACGTAAAAAATCTCTAGTGAGGTGAGACAAGCATTGCGCGAAGTAAAGATCTCCCGACCTACACCCCGTACCTGTGGCCCACAACGTCACCTGGCCGTGGCAGCAAAGCACACACTGATATCTACCCCCACAAAACACTATGGGAAAAATTGTCAAATCACAGCGAAAGCTGAACTTTGAAGCCGGCACTGCATCTAAAGCATCTAGACAAAAGGGAGGGACAGAATCCCCGACTCATGAGGTGAACCAGGAAGACGACTGCTCCGAACCCATGGATATCAGGGAACTTCTCCTCAAACTGAAAGCCAGGATTGGGAATCTCGACAGCAAGATAGATGGCCTCTCCTCCAAGGTGGACCAATTAGAGCACTAACTCGACAACCATACCGAACGCCTGGATGGAGTAGAGCAACGAGTATACAACCTCAATGACCGTGCAATAGCCCTAGCAGCTAGAGTGTCACTACTAGAAACACAGATGAAAACAGCTCATGTACGGAACAAAGATTTAGAAGGGTGCTCTAGGAGAAACAACATTAGGATTGTTGGGGTAAGAGAGCAACAGCTACAGACAAAAATGGAAGACCACGTTGAGACGATGTGCACAAACCTCTTTGGATCACAAGCCCTATCACACCTATTCGTCGTAGAAAGAGCCCACAGAATACCAGCAACAAACTCCATTCCAGGGTCCCCACCTCCCCCGATCATCACAAAATTACTCAATTATAAAGATCGAGACATGATTCTCCAACTTGCGACGGAGAAAGGAGAGCTACAACATGATAGCGACACCGTCCACTTCTACCCCGACTTCTCTCCGGCCGTCCAAACACAAAGGAGATCCTTCACAGGTATCAAGCAAAGGCTCTGCAACAACCAAATACCATGCTCAATGCTTTTTCCTGCCCGGCTGAGAGTGCAACATCAGGGGAAGACCCAATTCTTCCAGACACCTGAGGAGGTAGGCTCGTACCTGGACCAGGCGGGCTGCAGCACACTCAGTAATAACGAAGCACACGCTCAGAGAGAAAGGGCGCAGAGGAACCCGCCGTAGTCAGTCATTACCAATGGAAGAAAGACCAGAAAGTAACGATAATCCTACCGGAACGCAATACCGGGGTAATCTACCCTAAGGCCACGCGATTTGGGAAGATCCCAGTGCCCCTTGCACAGCAAAAATTAAATTCCAGCAGTTGAATGTTAACGGGAGGGTTAACGAAAGACGAGCTTCTGTGTCGGGAGGGAACACGATGATCAAGTTAGAGATCACCAAGTTAGGGGAAGTTTGTTTTGTTACACATGCACCGGCCACGAGCGTGACCGCCTACGGCCGACCGCACCCCAAATCATCCCACAGCTACCCTCATCACAGGGTCCTGGCCACTACTCAACATACCCGAGAATCGGACAACCCAGCACCCACAGACAAGATGACTCCACAAACCCAGCTAACCAAATGAGAAAAAAAACAGACAGATTCAATTTAGCTACGTGGAACATCAAAGGTGGCAATCAACCTACTAAAGTGAGGAAGATAATGCAATATCTGCGACGCCACAAAATTGATGTAGCTTTAATCCCGGAAACACACCTGCGCCCTGCTGCTGAAAACCTCTGGGCCAGAGAATGGGGCTGCCATAGGCATTTCGCTTCTTACTCCTCATTTGCCAGAGGCATGGCCATCCTAATCAACAAAACGACCAATTTCTGGCTAATATCGACCCAAAAAGACACGCAGGGGAGATCGTTACTAGTACATGGAACAATTATGGCGAAGAAATAATTCTAGTAAACTCCTAAGGCCCAAATGTTGATGGCCCCCAACAACTTCGGCTGGGTGATGACGCATCTGGACACAGGCAGGCGACCCACAGTTATATGGGGTGGCGACTTTAATATACCATTTGATCCCAGCAAAGACAAGTCACACAACAAAGCGCTGCCCTACTCCAAAGCTAGCTTGCAAATGAAGAAAATATGCAAAGCATACAATCTCACTAACATATGGAGATGCAAGCACTGGGACACGCGAGAATACACCTTCTTTTCCTGGGTCCACAAAACTAGTTCAAGACTAGATTACCTCCTTGTCTCCGCAAATAATCGCCTACAGCGGGGAGACTGCCAAATCCTCCCCAGATCCCTCTCAGACCACTCAGCAGTGATTCTGGAACGCACCACTCCCCAAACGGTTAATGACAGACCTCACTGGAAATTCAAACCAAGGACTCTTCAAGATCAAGTCTTTGCTGATGCACTACAAAAGGAAATAATATCCTTCATTGAGATCGATCAAGGGTCGGTGCCCTCGGCAGGGACACTCTGGGAAACCTTAAAGTGCTTCATCAGAGGGGTTTGCCTAGCAAAAGAAAACAGGATCCTTAGACTAATACACAGAGAACTGAACTCAAGAGAGTCACGCCTCAAAGAACTCGAGCACTCACTTCATCATAAAACACATCAGTATGGTGAAGGACAACAACCTGGAGCACTACTAGCCAGGCTCATAGCTGCAGACAGAAACCTTTCAATGGTCAATTCGATCATCGACTGCACCGGTAACCCCGTATATTCTGCCAAAGACATCCTCGCTCATACTACCAGACACTGTACAACTCATACTACACTGCAGACCCCACATAACTAACGCAATATCTCGACACAATAGAGCTGTACTGGTTAGACGCTGAACTCAGAGAACCGCTCAATATACCCATCACTACAGAAGAGATCCTCGAAGCGATCAAGGAACTGCCAAATACGAAAGCACCAGGACCAGATGGACTGGCGAATTCTAGAAACAAAACAAGGGGGGTCTGGGAATCTCTCTACCAACACGAACACAGCCCAATGACCTGTTCTTGGGTGAGTAACCCCTAGGAGGGACTCTACCAAGTCTTTAGCTCACTGTCCCTTTCACAGAGAAGAAATGTCCTTGCATATCAGTCTTTGTCCTTCCCAGGGGCAGTCCAGCACCGAAATATTAGGCAATTCTCCTCTGAACAAGAGTATCAACAGCAACCCCATACACGTGTTTCAGCCTTGTTGGGCATCATTAGTGAGGTGAAGCTGCAGCTCTCTAAGAACAGTGAACAAGGGGTCCACGTCTGGATTGCCCTTTTAACTTAGGCTGAAACCCAAAGTTAATTTATGCAAAGCAAGGGGGGTCTGGGAATCTCTCGACCAGCACGAACACAGCCCAATGACCTGTTCTTGGGTGAGTAACCCCTGGGAGAGACTCCACCAAGTCTTTAGCTCACTGTCACTTTCAGAGAGAAGACATTTCCCTGCATATCAGTCTTTGTCCTTCCAGGGGCAGTCCAGCACCGAACTACTAGGCAATTCTCCTCTGAATAAGAGTACCAACAGCAACCCCATACACGTGTTTCAGCCTTGTTGGGCATCATCAGTGAGGTGAAGCTGCGCCTCTCTAAGAACAGTGAGCAAGGGGTCCACGTCTGGATTGCCCTTTTAACTAAGGGTGAAACCCAAAGTTAATTTATGCAAAACAAGGGGGGTCTGGGAATCTCTCTACCAGCACGAACACAGCCCAATGACCTGTTCTTTGGTGAGTAACCCCTGGGAGAGACTCTACCAAGTCTTTAGCTCACTGTCCCTTTCACAGAGAAGAAATTCTATAAACACTTTGCGAATCTCCTAGCTCCACTCCTACAACAAGTGTATGATGAAGCCCTGGTCAATGAGCACTTACCACCCACAGTCTACATGGCCAACATAATTCTCCTCCATAAACATGGCAAACCCAAAGATGACTGCGCATCCTATAGGCCGATTTCAATGATAAACTTGGATAACACAATTCTGGCAAAAGTACTAACTAAACGGCTACTCCCTCTGATGCCTGCCTTGGTGCTGGCCGACCAGGCAGGCTTCATCCCAGGTAGAAACACGTTGTTTGGCATAAGGAGAATGTTTGGTGTGATAGAAGCCCTTAACCCAGAACACCAGGCAGTAGCAGTACTATTGGATGCTGAAAAAGCCTTTGATTCGGTTCAATGGCCCTTTCTATATGTAATCCTGGAACGCATGGGCCTAGGCAGGTGTTTCATACAATTAATCTCCATCCTGCACAAAAAACCAACATCTAACATTATACTGGGAACCAATCACTCAACCTATATATGCTTGCAGAGGGCAACGGGACAGGGGTGCCCACTGTCCGCACTACTGTTCGCCTTAGTGATGGAACCACTGGCCTCTGACCTCAGACTACACCACCTCCATAGAGGCCTATCCCTGGGCCTACATAACATGATCATATCACTGTATGCCGATGATGTGGCACTGTGTCTTTGAGATGCAAATGAGAACTTAAACCCAGTGATGCGGGCAGTACTGAGGTTCGGCCATTTCTCAGGGCTGAAGGTCGACAACTCCAAATCAATAATCTTCCCCCTAACTGCCTCGACCAAGGAATTTGTTGACGATTACAGCTTCCAGTGGCAACACACACAAGTCCAGTATCTGGGCATCTACATGTCCAGATCCAGCGGAGACATTATGCGTGACAACTACGAAAGAGTAGTAGACGCCATTCAAAACAAAATCAATAGATGGAAATCGCTCCCGCTTACACTCTGGGGTAGAGTATCAATAGTGATAATGATCATCCTACCAAAACTGCTGTACCTCTTCTCAAACATCCCCCCAGTGCTGATAAAAAAATTCCTACAACGTATCAAGAGTATGATTCTAGACCTAATCTGGGCCGGTAAAGTGGCGAGAGTTGCTCACAACACATTGACCCTCCCGGTGAGACAAGGGGGCCTGGCCCTCCCAGATATGGAGCGATACTACTTGGCTGCACAGGCTCAATTTCGCAGCCACTGGTATGGTACACACTTTATAAGACTGCATGTCCAAGTCGAAAGAGCTCTGGCGACCCTGCACCTCTTACGAGCCATTATCTTCAGCAATTTCCCAGCACCTCGAACACCACTGAACATTGTTTTCACAACGTACTCCATCTGGGAAAAGATAGCAAATAAAGAGTGAAATTCAAATCAGATACTCTCCTCTCCTTCCAGTTAATGACATTCCAGGAATCCCCATCACCGGGGAAAGAGTTTTCCAACAAGGGACAGAAAAACTACAGATACACACCATGAATGACTTATTCCCAGAAGGAACATTTCTTTCCCCTCAGCAAGATGAAACTATGGGAGGGAATAATGCGCTAGACGTCTTCATCTACTTCAGGCTGTGGCACACATTACAGACCTACTTCCAAACCTTTCCTCAACAGCCCCTAGTTTGGCCTCTGCTGGACAATATCACACAGGCGCAGGGAAACGGCCACTTAATAACAACCATTTGCAAGTCAATATAGCTGGAATCTAAGCCACCCAACCCAGGCGCTAAAAGGAGATGGGAAAGAACATTAAATGCCACGATTGCAGAAGGGGACTGGAACTATATACTAAACCTCACCAAAAAAGTAGCAATCAACACGAGATACAAGCAAATACATTTCAACTACCTTCATCAAGTATACCACACCCCAGTGAAATTCCACGCACAACGAGAAATAATATCTGTGGCATGCGGTCGATGTGGATTTCCGGAGGCTGACTTCCTACACTTGGCATGGACCTGCCCCACAGTGGCCACATTCTGGGAAGCAGTGCTGGAGAAGACGTCAGCAATAATTGGCACAGAACTACTCCCCAACCCCAAACTAATGATGCTGGGTCTGACTAGGGATCTCCCGAGTGAAGTCCGGAAACTGGCAGATCTCCTACTAGTCCTAGCACGAAGAAGAGTAGCATGCAACTGGGGAAGGTGGCCACCTCCGAGCCTACAGCGCTGGTGGGTGAATGACATCACATACTGTCAGGATGTAGAGACCAGCTTTTTCAAGACACTGCCATTACATGCATGACCCCCAGACATCTGGGGGCCATACATAGCCTATCTGATATCATCGACAGATGACCTAGACTCACAAACTTTGTCCCCATCACACAGACAAAGGTCCTCACCACTGTGCCGTGCCACCGTTCCAGATAAAACGTAAAAGTGACTTTTCAGTTGGGACTCAATGCTTAACCACGCAAAAGGCAAAGCACAGGGCGGTGTTGGGGGTAACAGTGGTGGGAGGGGGTTGCTCGGGACAGCCAGTGCATGGCTTGTTTGCTAATTGTTGAAATAAATACCAATAAAGAAAGTTTTTTAAAAAAATGTAGAACTACATAAACCGTTATATTGGCCTTGTGACAATCCTACTGCGCAAGTGCATGACAAGGTGGTACGTGCAAGAGGGAGGGGGTAGGGGGAAAAGTGTAGGAGTGGGGTGCCTCCAAGGGTGGGGGCAGGCAAGTGGTAGGCGGGACAAGACAGCAAGTGCTAGGGGAAGAGGGAGGATGAGTGCGGTGGACAGGGAGGACCAAGTTGGGCTAGTCCAGGAAAGTGAGCCCGAGGGCAGTTGCTGGCAAAAGATGCTGGGGGACTGGTAGGGGATGGTCTCGCCCCTGTAAGGGAACAGGCCCCAGTTGCAGCATCAGAGGGAGAGTTTGCACGGGTGGGGGAGAGTGAAAGGGGAGGAGAAAAGGAAAGTCTTGCAACCTTTGCCTATTATTGATGTTCCCATTTCTAGAATTATGATGGATATAGTGGGTCCTTTAGAAACATCAAAGTTATGCAATAAATATATTTTAGTCTATACTACCCTGAAGCCTTTTCCCTTCACAACAATACTTCTCAGCAGATCTTGAAACAGTTACTTCTATTTTTCTCCCGAACTGGATTCCCAAAATAAATTCTGACTGATCAAGGGTCTACTTTTATGAGCAAACTCCTGGCCGAGGCAAAAGACATTCTTCAGATAAAAACTCTGCAACCTCCGTTTATCCTCCTCAAACCATTGGATTAGTTGAAAGATGTAACCAAACTTTGAAACACATCTTAAAGATATGGGTAGAAGCAGATGGGAAAAATTGGGATCATCTGCAGGAGTTTCCCCCTTTGAGCTATTGTATGGAAGAGAACCCAGAGATGTGTTAGGCATGTTTTGTGAAACCTAGGAAGAAAGGGAGAGGGCTACTATCCCATTATCCCAGACAGCACAAAGACTAAAAGAACATATTACTGCAGTTAGAAATATAGTACAAACTAATATGGCCCGAGCTGAAGAACATCAGAAAGATTGTTATAATAAGAAGGTGGTAATGAGATCTTTTTCGGTAGGCCAAAAGGTATTGGTTCTACTTCCATCATCTGAAAATCAGATGCTTTCTAGATGGCATGGACCATATAAAATCTTAGAACAAATGGGACTGTATAACTATAAAGTTTCTCAGCCTGACCAAAAATGTAAACTCATATATACCACATCAACCGTCTTAAAGAATGGAAGGAAGACCCATTGAAAGATATGTCAGTCGTGTTAATAAGCTTATTATCTGAAGAAAGTGATGCTAGTCAGTTAATCTCTAGTGAATTATCTCAGAATCACCAAACAAGATTTATTAGATCAAGCCATCAAACACAAACATCTGATCATCCTTGGAGATTTCAACATCTGGTTCGATGAAGAAACCACAACCACACAAAAACCTTTAACCGCCCAACTAGCAGAAATGAATCTACAACAACTAGTCAAAGGAGCAACACACTCGGCATAGCATACACTTGAGGCAATCTTCACCAATAAAGAACTCATCATAACAGCACCCCCAATTCAAATACTCTGGAGCGACCACCTCATCATTCTGTTCGTAATCACAGTGGCCGTTCCAATAAACAAGAAACAAGACAAACCACCTGATCACCATGAAAAGAAACTGGAGAACCATCAAAAACTCCAACCTAACTGAACTCTTGAAACTCAGCAAACCAAAGCAACAATTATGGAAGAAGCTGACCTGGACAAAAAAGTAGCCTTACTCCACACATGGATCATAACAACCCTAGACAACATTGCCAAAGAGAAACCTTTAACCCCCTCACATAAAAAAAAACAATGGCAAAATGGTTCACCCCACTTCTCAGCGCCATGAAAAGAAGAAAACGAAAACTAGAATCAGAATGGAGGATCAACAAGAACAGGGCACATAAACTGAAATATCTGCAACAGATCCGCTCACACAAAAAGGAAATACAAAAAGCAAAGAGAAAACACTACGTAACCGAGTCTTCAAAGCCCCAAACAACCAAAAAGAACTCTTCAAATCATAAATGAAATAAAAAACCCAATGGGATGCAACAACACGCCGACCCCATCGACGAAACTATGCAATGACCTAGCAGACTTCTTCAAAAATAAAACCATTACCATCCAACAAACCATACAACGTAGACCATATGATCATTCTACAGTCCCCACCTATCCTCACAAGGAACATCCAAACAAATTACGAAGCTTCCACGAAATATCAGTGGAGACTTTCGTCAAGCTGGTAAATCAAAGCAATAATTCAGGCTCGCCCGAGGACCTCTGCACCCCAGACATATACAAAACAATTCTCAAACAAGGCAGCCCCATGGAATACCACACATATGTCCTCAACCTTTCAATCGCAACAGGTAAAGTACCACAGGCCTTCAAAACGGCGTTCATCAGGCCGCTACTCAAAGACACTAGGATCTCGGCAATCTGGTTTCCATCCTCAACATGGTACGGAAACAGCTCTTATAGATCTCAAGGCCCAAATAGACGAACACCGAGACAAGGGTCAATCAGCCCTTCTCCTCCTACTAGACCTCTCGGCTGCATTCAACTTGGTCGACGATAAAGTCCTATGCAGCCACCTAGACTTTGCAGCACACTTCTCTAAGGAAGCCATAATTTGGATTGAGTCATTCCTGAGCAATAGGACTATGAGAGTCTTCTCACCTACGGCATCAGCAGACCCCATTCCTATAACTTGTGGTGTTCCCCAAGGATCCTGTGTGTCACCGATCCTCTATAATGTATTCACCAAGCCCCTCTTTGACGAAATGGACCATTTGGGTATCACCTACACGAATTGCGTGGACAATACCCAAATCCTCCTACCTCTTTCCGGAGACTACTCCTTGGACCTGGCCTTGGTGAATAGAATTTATAGTATCGTTCAGGCATGGATGGCCACTCACGGACTATGCCTGAACGACGACAAAACAGAGCTCATTATCCTGGGCACCACGGCCCATTTGTCCAAATTAAGACCCGACTATGCCCACTTCACCATTGATGGCAATGACATCAAAGTAGCTAAGGAGGTGAACACCCTAGGTTTTTACCTTGATGCCACCCTTAACTTTACTAAACAAGTCAATTCTCTGGCAGCTGCTACTGCATACACGTGCAAATTAATTAGAGCTAGTAAACAATTTCTCTCCACAAACAGCTGCCTAATTCCTCCTAGAGCCCTTATACTCTCTAAATTGGACTATTGTAAAGCCCTGTATATCGGCGTGAACAAACATGTCATACAAAAAATACAGATACTCCAGAACAATGCTCTGAGAGCAGCGCTAAAGATAAATAGAATGGAACACATCTCCTACACTAGGAGAAAATACAAATGGCTCTCCACCTTTGACAAAATTCGACTCAAAACTGCCACCCTTACCTTCAAATGCCTAAATAATAAAGCACCATCATATCTAACCGATAGGATTACCAGAAAAACATCCCACAGACCGACCAGATCCACTAACTCCAACTGCCTACTAGTACCTTGCTTTAAATGATCCACTATCGAGGGACCTAGTTTCCCAGTTAAGGCTGCGCAGTTATGGAACTCCCTGCCCCCTTGCCTGAGAGAACACCAAACCTTTGCAAAATTTAGGCAGAACTTTACTGTTTGGTTGAAAGAAAAAGACAAGTAAATTGTTTGTGCTATAGCTATTCCACAACTGCCTATAACTTGCAGATGCCAGCCGCTGCATTTTGCTAAACTGTGTATTTGACTGCTAACGCTCTCTCCTTATTGTACACTTTTTTCTCTATATTTGTAGTTTATTGTGTCTCGTCCCTTCTAGCGATTCACTCTGTATATTAATGCCTATCATCATGTACCTAATCCTATATGTAATTACATTGCCATATTTGATCCTTTATTGTATTTCATGTATTTATGTAACTATCTGATCCTTATTCTATTTCATGCATATATGTTACGAAGCTGAGCATTTTCTTATGTTGTGCGCCCTGATGCCCTTGAGTCTGGCGCGCACTATAAATAAATAAACAAACACTGCAGGAAACATAGAGGACTTATCCAACTACAGAACCATCTCCAACATCCTGCACATAGCCAAACTGCTAGAAACATACGTTTATAAAACAACCCAAGAATTCATAGAACAGCACTGCCTACTCGAACAGGCACAAGTAGGCTTCAGACCAATGAGAGGAATGGAATCAGCTCCTCCTCAATATGGGATCACCTACAAACAATCGCAGACTTGGACAACAGTACGGCCTTGTTACTCCTAGACCTATTCGCAGCATCGACACAGTCAACCACAAAATACTCATAACAGGATTAGAAGGACTGGGAATAACAGACACCGCCCTACTATGGATCAAATCCTTCCTAACAGACAGAACGGAAACCGTATGGATGAAACCTTTCATCCAACCCAAGAGATTCCACATGCGGAGTACCACAAGGATCATCTTTCTCCCCGCTTTTATTCAACATCTACCTATATCTATTAATAAAATCATCAAAAAATGCGGCCTCACCTGCTACAACAATGCCGACGACACACAAATAATCTTCAAAATACAAGACACCAGAGAAGAAAACACAGCACTACAGAACTGCCTTCGTGACATATTCAACTGGATGAATTTGAACCACCTCAAAATTAACCCAGGCAAAACAGAGATAATGATTGTCACAAAAAACGGAGGAGACAGCAACTACATCCCTTGGCCAAGAGAAATTGGTACGACCCCAGTGCCATCGTTGATTGTAAAGAACCTGGGGGTCCTAATGGACAACAATCTCACTTTAGAGCCACAAGTAAATGCTCTACTCAAGAAATGCTTCTTTCTCCTACGAGCAGCAAAAAGGATCCAACCGTTCTTGTCATTCGCCAACAAAACACTTACCATCATCACTCTGGTCTTGTCCAGACTAGATTATGCCAACGGCCTATACCTAGGTATGCCTGAACGACTTTAAAAAAACTACAATGCATTCAAAATGCAGCAGCAAGACTCCTTCTCAAACTACCCCGAAGAGAACACATCACACCCGCGCTAAAAATACTGCACTGGCTACCAATAAAACAATGAATACATTTCAAATCAATGTGCATCACGCACAGGGCAATACACAACCAAGGCGCAGAATTTCTGAGAGATACATTACGCCTACACCAGCTGACAACAACGCTCAGATCAAGCGACGATATCCGCCTGGAACCGAAACCCTAGAATAGAAGAAAACTCAGGATCCTCCTTCTCTCACCAAGCACCGAAAACCTGGAATGACCTTCCAAAGAATATACGGAATACAAGAAACCACCTAGTATTCAGGAAACTGCTCAACTCCTGGCTCTTCTCTGCATAACTAGAAGACCAGCGACATGAATGCCTACACCACTAAAACAAGGATGAACTAAGTTATCGACCTCGGCCCACTCCAAGCGACAGAACACAAACTAAATCCAAGGAATGCACTCCACGAATACATAAGACATAATAAGAGATAGCACCAAGATGAGGACACTAAAGACTGAACACATAAACAGAGCTAGACGGTAGCACTCGGACGACTCACCCATAGCATCCCGACCTGTACCACACCCGAAGTTCAAGCTGACTAAGTCACAGATAGTTAGGAAAGAGGACACCACAACTCCTGCTCCAACACCCGAGGAGGAGCATAGACAAATCACCCTCACTATAAACACACAGTCCACTAGGAAACAGGGAGTGCGCTGCGCTAAGACCCTCCACAGCCATCCGGTCAAGAAAGGATAGCAGCAACTAATCCCACCGGTTAGTGATATAGTTTAAACCGAACGAGATTGCCACAACCAGGATTCCCACAATCCTGGCCCCCCTTCAGGTCTCTGCGTGCCTAACTATCCCGAAGTTTCACGCGGCCACCACTCACCCGGTGGGCCGCAGGCGCTTCGCCAAACCACACCAACAACAAACTAACCACGCTTGGACAGCGCCAACGGAGCACGTGATTGCGCCCCGGTCCGGTGCCAACACCGAGAGCAGCACACGGTGGGGCCGGAGGCGGCACACCGCCTCTCTCTCCCTCCTCCCCCGACTGGCCAACCCCCAACCACCAGCCTTCTTGCTTGCGGACCCACCGAAGCGCCTCGGGACCGGCTCCGGGTGCCTTTAGCATTTAACATTTAACATGTAATTCAGAATGTTAGCATGCTGGCATGCTTATATGGAATTGTGAAGATTACTAGGTGCAGCACGTGGTTGGAGTGGGGGATGTTGGCGTGTCCCGCACTTGGGTGGAGTTCTGGGCGTTGACCTGGGACGCTTCGTGGTGGAAGTATGGGGGTTGGAGGGTGCCGCACGTGGGAGGAATTGTGAATGTTAGCATGTTACAATATCATATAACTCACTAACAAAAAAAGAAAAAACTCAACATCTTAGCATACTTATCACACTCAAAAAACTCACACAGCCATCTCTCGCACAACAACCTGCACGCACTTCACAACACTGCAACAACACATAAGCCATATCAACAGCACACGAGGACTAACATCGATCCGATACTCGCACCAAAGCTCAGCACCCAGTGTATACCGAGTTGAAGCTGCCAACAGAACACTACTCCTCTCATTATCCTACTCCCTCTTCACCTTACTAACCCACCCCACCTTCTCGTTTACAGATCCGCCAGAGCGCCTTGGGACCAAATCCGTTGGTGACGGTGCGCGGTTCAAATACCTTTAACATTTAAGATCTTCAACAGCGATTCCCTGATGTGTTTAAAACTGAACCAGGAAGAGTAAAAGGAGTATATTATTACATAAATACACCACCTTGAAAAGTAGTTCACCATAAACCCTATCAAATCCCCAAGAGCAGAAAGCATCCAGGAAGAAATGGAGGCTATGTTAAAAGCAGACATTATTGATCCATCACAAAGTCCACGGTCTTACCCTATTGTATTAGTTGCAAAACCAGATAATTCTTGGAGGTTCTGCATTGACTTTAGGAATGTTAATGAAGTGTCACCGTTTGACTGCTATCTCATTCCCAGGATAGATGATTTGATTGATAGATTGGGGGACACTATATATTTCAACCGTTGACCTAACTAAAGGTTATTGGCAAGTACCAGCTAATTCAAGCCGACAAGCACAAACCAGCCTTTTCCACCTTTTCCATCCCCTTGGGTTGTTCCAATTTAAAATGCTGCCCTTTGGGTTGCATGGGGCCCATGCTACTTTTCAGAGACCAATGGGCACATTTTTAAGACCCCCTTTCATCCTTCTCTGTGCCTTATATTGGTGACATAATTATCTATAATAAATCCTGACCTGAACATATGTCACATTTATACCAAGTCACCTGGGCATTAAGAAAAGCTGGACTCCAAACAAATGTAATTTGGCTAGATCTGGCATAGAATACTTGGGGTTCCTTGTAGGCAATGGGTTAATTCAACCACAGACTGAAAAGGTCAAAGCTGTTATGGAAACACCATCTCCAAAGACTAAAAATGAACTACAGGTCTTTTTAGGCCTTGTTGGTTACTATCGTACATTCATTTCAAA
Source organism: Ambystoma mexicanum (assembly GCF_040938575.1). Taxonomy (NCBI): domain Eukaryota; kingdom Metazoa; phylum Chordata; class Amphibia; order Caudata; family Ambystomatidae; genus Ambystoma; species Ambystoma mexicanum. Next base: position 1,130,634,782 of record NC_090932.1, on the reverse strand, counting down.
TTTCTCTTCCATTTCTGCCCCTCTTAGAGATAAACTTAAGAAAGTAGAAACACAAAAACATTGGTGACGCCCGGAAAATAAAACTTGTTTTGATCAGTTAAAACACATTGCGTGAAGTGAACCTGTTTTGAAGGTGGCATACTTCAATAGACCATGTACCTTGCAGACCAACGCCTCACATATTGGCCCTGGGGCAGTACTATCCCAAAGGCTAGCTGAAATTATTTTCCTTTTAAATCTCTCTATTTTGTCAGTTTGCACAACCATTGCTCTGCAGTACATTATTAACAGTTTAGAAAGTCACTCAATAAAGTTGAATGTCTGTTTGTTTCACCAATAAGTATTGACAGGAGACAAGAGATGTATGTCTGTAGTTGTATGTAAAAGAGATTTGGGGAAACAAAAAACAGGAAGCCTTCATTATTTAAAGGCCAGCTTGCCATAACCAGGAAAGGTCAAATGTAAAATGTAAGCAAATCCAGTGGTGTGAGTGGAGGCCCCATAGGTCTTTCAAGGCCGCCTTACTCCTGGTAACACCATGTAGCTGAAAACAAGAGACGGATCCTCTAATGCCGTTATATCACCAAACTGTGGAACTCCCAATCTAATCAGATCTCTTCAAGACCACCTCTCTGTCAGAAAAGTGCCATCAATCTGGCTATTTACGAGAACAGCCAAGGACAAAGTCTGCACAACCTGGAGAAGAAATCAAATCAAAAAGATCTGAAGAAGTGGTTCCTTGTCTTGACAGTGCAGTACTTTACTGTGCAGGCATTTACCATGCCGCCCTTCCCTCGCTTTACCCCCTCCATACTTCAATGTCCTGTGAAAGGGGGACGTGAACTCTCTCTGGCCCGCCTCTGCTCCTCCAGTATATTGCATGGAAGGATGGGTCCCCCTTTCGACCCTCCAAATACACACGCCCTCCAACCCACGACCTGGCCACGTACTTCTTTTGGGACTTCCTTGACCTACCTCTTGACCTGCATACCACTCCCAAAGCCGCTGTTGGTGCTCCTGCACGACATGCGGCCCGCCCCGCCGCACAGATGCACACAGACCAACACGCGCACGCGCACTATAGACTTGTGTGCATTTGTAGCACATTAAAGACATGTCACAGAAAAGGCAATAGTAAGGTGAACAAATCAACCAGGTGGGCCCAATGATAAAACCAGCTGCAATAAACATAATAGATAAAAGGCAGAATGGGAAAGGTTTTGCCATTTGACAGAGCTGCACCTGTAAATGCAAAGTCCTGAGACAAACACATTTACTTTTATAATGCAAAGCACTCATTCACCAAACCCACTTCCCTACAGCCAGCCCACACTCTCAAATTACTAGGCAGTAGTATCGCACCCAGCCTGCCCTCATCCTTGTGTGCTGTTTCTCACTGAAATAGGTGAACCCTATAATGTTAAACAAGCATTGCCATTTCCAACAGATTTGGTTTGTGTGTAGGCATGGGAAAGACATTTGCCAGGCACTGCCAAAGTTGCATTAACTGGATAAATGGTAGCATCTGCAAAATTCTGCAAGTGCCTCGGCATATAATAGCAATGCCTGGCAAATGCCTAAACTTATACTGAGGCCCAAACTGTTGGCTTTGCCAATGCTTGTTTTTAACCGTACTTCTGGGAAGAACACACATAGTGCTTCAAAATCGAGTGTCTGAAGGCAGACCTGGTTAAGAAATGTTCATTAAACCAGTAGTGCATTTACAGCTCCAATTAAGTCATTCATTCTCAGAAGGTTGCTTTAAAAAAAAAACACTTGCAGGTACTTGGGTCCCTCCTCACATGCCATTACTCCATAGCTGTACTCTAACGGAATAATTCTGGGTTACAGGTGGCTCTTTCGCACCAGGTAATGGTCAAAACTAATGATGAAAGATGTTTGTGTCTAGGTTTGTTACTCTGTATTGCTTATTTGTGCTAGGTTGGGTCATGAGGCAAGGAACCTTGTAACTCACCAAACTCAGTACACTTTTTAATACTAACAACTGGGAACCTTGCCAAAGTATCCAACTGCATTGTCCAGTCCTAAGTATAGCGCTATCTATGGGAAGCTAAAATGTAACCTGTTACCTACGCTGGAAAGTATGGTATCAGTAGAAAAAAACCAATTAGAAAATAAAGTAGAAATGACAGTGTTTTTTTGGTCGAATCTTTGCACGGTTTTGGTACATTTTTATTCGACAATAGGTGGGGGCTGGGGGTAAGAGTATAAGTTAAGGTAGGGGGGTGGGAGGGAGCGGGGCTTCCCCCACTTTATTTTTAAAAAAGTGCAAAAATCCCAAAGTAATTTTAGTGTTTCAACAAAAAGAAACTCACTCATTTCTACTTTGTTCTTTTATTCTGTTATTTCACAGACATTCGGAAAGTGTGGACCCTAGAAGTCGAAGACCGGAAGATCGACAAACTTGTTGTCTCTGTGGGAGCGAAATAGAAATTGTATGAGACAAACATCTTATTATTCATTGTCCAGTTTTGTTTTTAAAGTGTAAACACATGTTTGGGCGATTTGTCCATAACCCTGATTTCCTTTCCACAGAATTAGTTTGGGGTAGTGTCATTCGGATCAGCAGATATCATTAACTATTGGGTTTCTTCTGGGTGAATCTTTGTAAATATGGATTTTATGAGGCTATCCGAAGATTCATGATTTTTACCATCTTAAAGTTTTGCTCTGTCATGCATTGGTTAGTAATCTTATTTATTGCTAAGAATTGTGTTAATTAATTTGTGAAAGGTTTAAGTGAGGCCATACCACAATAAAGAATAATACCAATAGCAACACTAACAATCTCATACTTCATGCCATGTCTCAACAAAACTACTGTCATGCTGCATGCTTCCCCATCATGCCTGCTATGATGTACTGAACCAACTTGGGGTATGAACGCAAGCTCTGATCCAAGTTCACCCTAGTTTCTAGGCAATACTTGTGAAGAACTTCCAGGACACGAGTTGGAGTTTGAATGCCCCCCTGAGTTCTAGCACTCAGCCTAGTGTTCATCTAGCCTATTCCTGATAAAGTTTCCATTTTCAAATGCTTTGCAAGCTCTAATAAGCATTATAGTGCCTTCACCTGTTCCATTAGTGTGGACAAGGACCCATATATAGGTGATGTAGTTGTGCAGGTTATGAACATGTAAAGGATCCTTACTTGCAACTATATTTTAGAAATGGCTTAGTTTTGTATGTGACATGGCTGACCGTGGATCTTTGTACTCTAAAATTGGCCACCTGCCAAGAAGTGACTGCACGTTGTCATTGAACCAAGTTTATTTCACAAGGGCCACTGGGGAGAGGCTAGACAGCTCCTTGCAGAGTGAACTAACCTGAGTCTCATTGAACCACAAAACAGATACAGTAGATATATATATTACACAGCCACGGTAGTGACTGTGTAGTTATGGTTAAGTTGCTGTTTCCATAGGAAGAGCACTTTTTGGGCGGCCTATAACTCCGCTAACCCTGGACGAATCAGCACCAAAGTTATAGGGGGGTCCCAAAACGTCTTTTTTTCTCATAGACTGAATGGGGGGAAAAGTTTGCGCACGCCTACAGGCCAAACCGCTGGACAGATTTTCACCAAATTTGCGGCAGGGGCAGCGGCTTGGTCCTGAAAGCGTGCTTTTGTAAATTTGGTGAAAATCCATCCAGTAGTTTTCTTTAAATCGATCGAAAAGTAGGTCTAAAAAAATTAGTGATATCTATGTCCGCTCCGCGGTCACACTTCCCTGTTTGCTCCGCGGACAAGAAATCGATTGGCTAATCCATAGTGTCATGTCCGCGGACATGTGACGCTTTCACTGATTGGCTGTGGAACAGCGTGAAGTGCGTCACATTTCTTCGCTGCCTCCGCCATCTTTCGTTCATGTTTTGGTGTACACGGACATCGCCGGTAACACATACAAAACAAGACACCTATGGACTTGTTATACTTATGAAATACTGTTTCTGAAGGTGAGCTTTAATTAGCTTGGGATGGAATGTGGCAGCGCAAACTCAAAAAGTGGTGTTTTCTGGCCACCAAATTCATACGGTAAAGTGGAAGTTGGTGCTCAATGTACAACGCCCAATGCCTGCGTCTGTGTTACAATGTTTTCAGATTAAATTGAAGTCGGACTGTCATCCTACATTTTGAAGTCTGAGCCCGCCACCTGGAGTGTTTGTTGGAAACAGTGGTTCTGGAGGCGTGTGGGAGTAGCGGTTCTCATGATTGGATTGTCATATGTTGTTGCAAAGTGAGAATGTATTTGCCTTCTGAGTGAAGGTCAGTTGATTTGCTTTTTTGGTTGCGAGCTCAGTAGGTCCACGCATCCAAGTCAATCCATAAGGGGCTATTGTTTTTTGACCTTGAGCGAAAGGGAAACTTCAAAAGCTATGCAAGGAATGAGAGCTTGGAAAAACATTGCATTTGATAAGGTTATGTTTTAAAATCGTTTGTAAGAAACATGAAATATCAGTTCACAAAAATTCTTTGATGCAACCACATTGCTGTCTGACTTTGCGAAAAGCAATGGAGGCTGTCAAGATCACGTAAGTTTACTTTTGACGACTCTACACCGACCCGCGTTTTAATTTTATTTGACCAAACACTAATTGTGTCAATGTAACTGAAGTATTATCTTTTTGCGCAGTTATATTTTTCCTTCAATAACAAAGAGTGCACATTGCTAGCATTTGCAGGCTATGAGTAGAGTCTCACTTGTTGACCGTTATTTGTTCTTCTTTCAAATGTTATGCTTGCCCACATAGCTTTGTGTATCAGTTTGCACGTTCTTTTGGTCTTGTGTAACATCAAGACATGTAATTCTTTCTTGCTTGTCCATTCATGTTGGCTTCATAACTGAATTACCCTCTCACTGTGTAGTTGCCATTTCTTTAACCCTTACGGCGACTGCTGTTTCGCGGCCTTTGTAGGCTTGCACTATATGTACCCATGGTCAACGCCAATAATTCCTTAAAATGTCATGCTTGGCCACTTCCATTTGTGTACTACTTTCCACAATCTTTGTGTCTGTTTTGAAATGTTTTCCTAAAGGTTCGGTATTGACACAGATTTTCTCTCATGTTTTACGCCTAGCTACATATTGCCGTGCTGTGTGTGCCATGGTTTCCAGATGCCATGTGACGGCTTCTTTCAACAACAGATGCAACTGCTCGTGACCGGCTGCCTGTCCATTATAATGTTATGAGATGACAGGCCTGGCCCCCTCTTCCCTACGCTGAACTAGCTGTTAGGTGTGACATAACATCATTTATGTTGGTGTAAGGCAACGGTCATGGCGCCGTATTGCAAATACCTGTGCAAACAAAGCGGGTGCTTTAACAGAAACGCATACTTTGTGAATGTGAAAAGAACAGCGTGTGTCTCACTATGAACATTGTCAATGTTGCCCTTAGAACCATTGTTACAATGTAATTTGAAATGGGATTAGTCTGTTGGTCTCTGACAGTTGTTTGTTACATAAAAGTACTTTACAAATTCTTAAATGTTAACATTTTCTTTCAAAATCCCGTTTATCATTTCGAAATGTAAGGTACCACATTATACGTCTCTGTATGTTTATGTACAGGTTCTGCGTCTCAGCACGTACTTTTGCTTTTAGCTTGCTGCCATGGAAAATGAAGACGGGCCATGTATGCAACAACCACCTTTCCTTTCGATGGTGGCAATCTTGAAAAAGGATTTTGTTTTGTAATCCGGCCAAAATCCTATTTTTCCGTAGCACACATTACTTCTTTGCACATCTATACTATTACTGATAAATCTTATAGCGTTATATCCTTTTCTGAGAAATATAAAGTACATGGAGTGAATGCAATTTTTTTTAATACATTTACACTGTGAAAGGTGGTTCTTAACGCAACATTTACTTTGTTAACGGATGGGTTTGTTTTTTGGTAGGACAGCTAATAAGGCCTTTTGTGAATGCAAATGAGGAAAGACGCATCAAACAGTGATATGGGGGGCTGTGGGTCGCCGGTGCAATAATATTGTGCGTTTGTTATTTCTAAGGTTGGGGCGGTGTTTGTCATGCTCCTTCATTACAGTACTGCTGCTGTTTCTTGGGGAGCAGGGATGGCCTTAGCTGATGTCATTTTCAGATAACTAAAACTTTTGCTAAAGGTAATGTGTACTACATTGTTAATGGCTGACTACCAATACTTGTTGGCACTTTGGCACTGTGTAAGGCAAATGTTGCAGGTGGACGTGCCTACATCAATATAAAATCTGTTTCCACATTGTCCACAAGGCAAACATCTTACTGTTAAGTGTTTACGGATTCTGGGACACATTACCATGCTGTACACAAGCATATTGTCAAGTGGTATTCTCTGCAAGGTATTTAAATAAGTCAGAAGTTGCTTTACATTATAGTTACGTGGCACTACTATAAACCGATCATCTTTAGCAAAATAACGTTGCAAAAGGGACGGTATGGTTAAGTTGTTCTACTGAAACCCTGTCCAATTGAGTAAACAAAACTTAGTTAAAGGGACGTTATGGTTACATTGCCCTACTAAAAACCCGTAAAATTCACTAAAAAACAAACTTTGTTAAGGGGATGTTATGGTTAAGTTGCCGTACTAAAAACCCATAAAATTCACTAAAAAAAACTTTGTTAAGGGGACGTTATGGTTAAGTTGCGCTACTAAAAACCCGTGAAATTCACTAAAAAACACTTTACAAACGTGACATTATGGTTCGAAGTAAAACCCAAAAACCCCTGAAATTCGCCAGTTATGGTAGGCTAAATAACCATAACTGCACGCACCACTGTGCACTGCTAACACTAACACCCAGGACATCAAAGATGACATCACAAATGTCATTGATGACATCACTGATGACATCACATGTGCATTTACTTTTCAGACAAGGGGTTGTGAATGTTATTTTAGCAAAAAAGTATCAAGAATTATCGGGACATGTGTAATGAACTACATACTTCATCACGCAATGTAGTGTGCAAACCGATTAGCCAATCAGGACACAGTCCACGGAGCGAACAGGGAAGTGTGTCCGCGGACCGGACATAGATATCATAGGAGCATGAAGTGCGTCAGATTTTTGGAAACGCCCGCCATCTTGGATTCGCGGACATTGCGGTAAAAACATATGAAAAAACACAGCATTCCACTTGTCAAACTTATCAAATAATCTCTGGGGAGGTGAGGGATGATGAGGATGGGATGGGATATGGCTGAAAGAAGCAAAAAAAAACGGGTGTTTTTTGCTGCGAAAATCCGTGAACAGTCCTGATGTTCGCAAACAGTTCTGTGAAAGTTCGCGAACACCTTAGCATTACAAGGTTGGTGAAATGCAGTTCTTGGCTGGCTTATAACTTTGGCGCCACTTAATGGAACTGCGTGAAAATGTGCATATATATTCCTGGGTTGATTCTGAGTGAGTATGCAAAGTTTGGTGGGATTCTGTCATGAGGGGGCAAAATTAGTGAGGGGTCACAAAATAATGTAATGGCTTATAAATAAGGTGCCATTTGACGAATCCTCACTTAATTTGGGAAACTGATAATACATTTAGATATAAATGTTTTTCCGAAGTTTGTTAGGATTTTGTGAAGAGGGGGCAAAATTAGAGGGCGGGGTCCCAAAATAAGGTAAAGGCTTATAAATGAGGTGCCATTTGCCGAATCTACACTTCATGTGGCAAACTGATATTAGATCAAGATATACATGTTTTTGCGAAGTTTGGTGGGATTCTGTCAAGAGGGAGCAAAATTAGAGTGGTGGTCCCAAAATATGGTAAGGCTTATGAATGTGGTGCCATTTGACAAATCTACACAAAGGTTTGAAAAAAGATTAGATTTAGATGTTTTCGTAAAGTCTGAATGGATTTTGTCAAGTGGGGGCTAGCTTATATGACGATTATATGTGCAGACATTTGACACTTTTGAAAAAATAAAACGTGGGTGGATTTCCAGCATACTTGAGTAAGGAGCATTGGCAAGGACCTACAAGCATTGTTTTGCAAATGTGCCAGTATTTTATTATTTGACAAGTGTCATAATATAGCTACAAAAAATAGCAGTATACCTTTAGTGACTGAAGGGTAGCCTGTGGCCATGGGCAGTGGCCAGATTGTCTGGGTCATGGAATAAGGTCATGGTCCGGACAATCTGGCCACTGGCCATGACCACAAGGAACAAAACATAGGATTAAAGTGGCCATGTCCACCTGGGACTGGCTTTGTGTTAAAGTTATTCGAAATTAGGATGTATTTGAAAGGGAAGAAAAATGTGCTCATGGTATTATGGTCATAGGGTTCTCTTTTTGCCTACTGCAGGCTGCTATGGAAAGGGGAGAGGGGCCCTGTATGGAACCCTCACCTTCCCTTTCCATGGTGGCCATCCTGGAAAAGGATTTTCCTTCCTACACCGGGACGCCGCAGGCGTATCGGTGTTGCAAGAAAAATCCTATTTTTTAGCACCCCGGGTTTTCGCTTTGGGAACCTAGGGTGCTGATGGCCTTCATCCCCCATTTCAGGGGCTGGAATGGGGGGATAATGGTCCAGAGACCTCGTTATCCAACCTCGCTTCGCTTGGGCTGATAACTTGTACTGCCTGGCCGGTATCCACCGTTCCAGTCCCTGGAACAGAGGATGAACGCCACAATATTCCCATTAGCATAACACAATATGCAAATGGAAATGTTGGAAAATCTTATTTAGTCGATTGTACTTTACTGAGAAATATAAAGTAGATGGAGTCTATACATTTTTTTTTTAGTTCTATTTTTTAACTCTGAAAGGTGGTTCCTAAAGGAATATGTCGTTTGTTGTTTTTGGATGTATTTTTTTTGGCAGGAGAGCTGAGAACGAAAGGTGGGGAGAGAAATGAGGGAAGAGCAACCACACACTAATATGGAGGGGTAGGTGGACAAGGGAAAATGTTGCGCGTGTGTTATTTCTAAGTTAGGGGGCACTGTTCCTCATGTTCCTTGATTACAGCTGTGGTGGTGGCTCTTGGGGAGGAGGGATGGCATTAGCTGATGCCATTTTAAGATAAATAGCAGTTTTGCTAAAAGTATGTACTGTGTACTAGATTGTTAATGGATAATGAGTAGGAATAGGTGTTGGAGCTGTGCAAGGGAAATTCTGAAGTTGGAAGTTTCTAGATCAGTAGAAAATGCAGTTCCGAACTGTCTGCCAAGCAGAGATCTTATTGTGAAGTGCGGACAGGTTCTCAGACACGTCATCATGCCGCGCACCAGCGTATGGTCATGTGGCACTGTCCGGAAGGTCTGCTATGAAGTCAGATGTTCGTAAACGTCTACGGATGTAAAACTAGTTGAAATAGTTGCAAGAAGTGTATAGAAGTGTTCAAAATTATTCCAGATGGTGGGAAATGGCTGAGTTTTAAGGTGAAACTTTGGAAATTGGACACAAATATTGCTATAATGGGTAAGTATGATTTTAGTAAGTTGTAGGAAAATAGCATGCACTGGTAAAAACCTATGAAATTCAATGAAAAAACATTGTTAAAGGGACGTTATGGTTAAGTTGCACTAATAGAAACCTATGAAATTCAATGAACAAACTTTGTTAAAGGGGCGTTATGGTTAAGTTGGACTAATAAAAACCTATGAAATTCAAAGAAAAAACTTTGTTAAACGGACGTTATGGTTCCAAGTAAAACCGAAAACCCCCTGAAATTCGCCAGTTATGGTAAGCTAAGCAACCATATCTCGCGCCACCACCGTGCACTGCTAAGACTAAGACCCAGGACATCAAAGATGACATCACAAATGTCATTGATGACATAATGACAGGCTGAATACAGTTGTTGCTGTAGGCACACCTTCTGCTGAGCTATTTTACACAGTGTTTGGAATTCCCTGGATCTCCACAGCAGTTATATTAATCTACTTAATTATATTACTTGGATAGGAGTGGTGTATTGGAACCTGTAACTTTCAGATTACTCATACGGGTCATCAGCAAATCAATAAGCCCCTAAAGAAAATAGCAAATTGCCAACAGCGACATTGTAAACTATTGTTCCAGCTCAATGGTTTTCAACTGCAAAATACAGGAAGACCAGAGACATCTCATTGCACATTAAAAATATTGGACGTTTTGCGCTTGAGCTCACACCTCCCTAGCAGACCACCAGCACATGAAGGGTTGAGACATTGTTTGCACTTTCACACCCCTGCTCTGTCTGCAGTCAATCAAATAAATTCACAGCAGTATTTGTTTAATGATCTTTTAAAGGATTAACATAAAATGCCTGGATGTTTCCAGGCACAGGCAAAGCAGTACTTCATGTATTTTGTAGAAGAAACTATTCGGCTTTGAGTGAAAAGTAATTGAGCATTTGGCCGAAGCCAAATATCGCATCTTCAGCCAGAATTCAGCCGAATACTTACTCAAAGCGAATTTCCGTACGCACCTAGTTAACACACTCCCACATTTCCATCATGTTTCCTTACAAAGTCATCACCCAAAATACAAATGATTTCACCCTATACAAGGAAATCTAGTCCCCACAATCTCATTGGCTGCCTTCACTGGGCGTACAATACAGTTTTAGTACCGATTCCACTTGGTCACAGACCTGCAACGCTAAATCTGACATGCATGGTTTATGGCACTTCACTTTATGAGGCTATACAGAGCTAACAGAAGGCTCCTTTGATTGGGCACTAACTCTTAATTTCCCCAAATACTCTGGCACCCTGGTTATATATTCTTGGTGTCCTCTCGCGCCCTTCCATTATGTAACCACCATTTAAATTCATCAGCTTCCTATCTATTTCCCATGTGTGCATGTTTATATTTATGTATGTGTGTATGAAATTCAGCCCTTCCTTGTCACTTTGTGTTAAAAAAATTAGTCTTTGTTCTTTTGTGATTAGGGCTTGTTTCTTTTTGTTGATATCAGTGCCTGTCATGATGTAAAGAACATTAGCAGCAGTAAGCTTAGAGTCACCCCTAAAAAAAGCGAAACTCTCACTCAAAGTTGGGGCTTAAACCCCATTATAGGACACCATCCTTGTGGACACTGCAGCGGAAAGTTAAAAACCGGATTATTGAACATCGACTTTTAATGACCTCGGGGACACTTTCTCACTGTGTCCCTTAACATACGGCCTCGCAGGGCGATTTTAAATCTTTGCAAACTGTATTTTTGCAGGGCGTTTATCCCTTATCAAGGGTTCTTCACCTACAGAAGCCCAAAATAAGCCTAAATTAAGCCAGCTTCTGCTATAACTCCACAGAGGGGACAAGGTAATGTATATCATTTGCCTCCTCATGAGATTTTTCTCTTAATCGAGATAATAGCATATCCTCTCATAATGGGTTTCCCATTCAAGAACCCTTTCCCACTTTGAATAAGTTTGTGCTTTAAATCTCATAGTGCTACATTGCACAATGTGCTACCATGTTATGTTCACAGAATACTCAGTATGTTGCTACATGCATGCACATCTAAATATATCATACTAGACACAAATTAACACTATAAACCTTAATTAACTATTTCAGATACATGCTAAAGTGCCAACTTGTAACAACATCACATCCAAACTTGTCCCATCATAACACTGATATGGTGCGTGCAATGAGTACCTCTCATTCTTATTGAGTTGTAATCAATCTACACAACATTTGCATATGTTGCAGTAAGTTTGTTGTGTAGCTTAATTTTCTTTGAATCAAGCTTCTCTTTCTTTTTACAACTTTTCTTAGGTCCTATGTGAAACCAATACAAAAGCAGCACACACAAGGGACACTGGAATACAGCCTGAAGGTTGCTTTGAATCTCGTGGGTGATGTAGCCTCAAGTCTAGATAGAGGACCAGTCACAGGTGGACCTCTCGGGGAGGCTACATGGAGTTAGCATTTAATCAGATGATATGGTAGAGGGAGCAGGCTCAGCCACACTTGGATTGTGTTGGGAATTATATAACAGACTGGCACGGGGAACACCCATACTGGGGGATAATTTCACTTCCCTCTGTTCCCTACTCTCTATTTCTTTCCTACTTCAATTTTTTTCCAAGGTACCATGAGTCAGAAATGGGGATCTAGCGGGCTAAAGAAATTTCCTCCTTAGTCATTGGTCCTGTGAAATGTCAACTGCCCTGGCTAGGTGCCAATTTCCTTCCAGAGGATCATGCAAAGGATAAGCCCAGTCTCCCTCTCTCTCAGATGGCTCTATAGGACAGGCACTTCTATGTTTTCCATAGGTGGATGTAAAACATAGATTGGGGCCCCCTCTCTCTTCTAGCAGAGATGGAGCCGAGGGTAATCCTGAAGTCGGAGACTCCTACCATCGCTCCCCCATCCTGCTCTCATCTAAGTAATGAATATTACTATGAGCCTCCTCTAGGATGGGCCACCACACCCAGCTTCTATAATTGTCTGGTCAACATAACACCTCTTCCTATCTCGTATAGCTACCAGGCTCTCTAGACTGTTACAAGTGGAAGGACATCCCACATCTGTTACAGACTAGAAAATAAAAAGATCATATTTTGCCTTGCCTGCAGTCCTGACCCTCCTGAGTGAATCACAGATTCATAAACCAGATTATAAGTAGCAAAAATATATAAAGTCCACTTAGTGACTTTCTTATTACTATAACCTGAGATATATGTTATAGATCTTAGAGCCAATCGAATAGAAACGTTTTCCATGCTCGCACTAAGTCAACCAACCCCTCATCTTTCTCAGTCAGCAACTGAAGTACCACAAGACCCTGCAAATTGAAAAGCTGTGCTATACCAAGCCCCAATAATATGTCTATCATGCAGCCGCATGGCCCTTGTATCGCACGTCTGTTCGCCAATACAGAATGCAACTGGGTTGGAGGCTGCACCCATAGTGCAAGCTTTTATGCTGACTCAGACAAACTGCAATTTTAGAACCACAAACACCTTTACAACAAAGCCAGATTTGATGTTTTTAGAGCCCACATTCTGGTGGTGTCCAAGGCAGCCACAAATAAATGCCTTATTGTGGCTCTAGACCAGTCTCTATCTCATTCCTGTTTGGCACAGACCCTCTGTGTACTGTAAGGTAAAAATGTGCTTTATTATACTGCTTGTACCCGAGGCATAGCAGCATGTTGTGTCTAAGTTTCTGTGTAAGGAATCAAATGTTGTTTCTTGTTAATGTATGGACTGTGGCAAGGAAGACTGATAAGGAGGTAATGTCTGGATTATTTACTGGTAATCTTCATTACTCCTATTTCCCAATGAACATCAGGGTGGGCTCTTCTAAATTGTGATGTAGCTTAGTTTCAAGCAACACTGGAAAATGTGTGAGAGGCCTTCATCCTTCTGAGGTTGATAGAGATTGTGTAAACTGGGTCAGAGCTGGAAATTGACAAGATTTACAGGGGGAACTCCCCCCCCCCCTTCGCGAGCGGGCGGGACTAGCAGGTGATGGGGTAGTGGATTAGCGGTGGTGTGGGTGGGAATGGGGATAGGGCTAGGTGTCGAATAATGTGGGTACCTTGCATATGAGATGCTGGCTGCTTAGCATGAAAATAAAGTGCGTTTTGGGACATCAGAATGACCAACAATATGTCAGATATGCCTAGGGATATCAACCTTTGACGACTTCAGGCTTCTCCATTATTAAGGAGCAGCAAGCTCATGTGCGTTATCATGCACACCTCTAAATAGGTGTGCCAGAACTACATGTTTTTGTCACAGAGTGGCACGTTCCACACAGAAATTAATTCAACTAAGCAAGGAGCAGCCGGCTCATGTGCATTATCATGTGCATTTCCCAACAAGTGCGCCACAACATTTACATTTTTTGGTAAATGAGTGACACATTTCCCAAAGGAATTAACTCAGCATAGCAAAGTTACAATTCTGATTGCATTTCAGTTTCGGAGCCCTGAGGAAGAGCATTTTGGCTTGAAACATGTGTTGGCTCGAGCATGATTTTTACTTGTAACTCAGTTGTGACTTAAGAGCAACAAAAGTTTTGTTTCTTTGGAACACAAAAACAAAAAAAGAACTGTACAAAACATAATGTGTTGATATATTATTATTATTATTATCTTTGTACATTAAACTCAGCATTTGTATTTTCGGTTGGGGAGTGTGCTTTAAGGAACCCCGGAACTCCTTTTTGTTGTTTTGTTTGTCGATTTGGAACATCAGGGAAGCATCCCATGATCTAGGTGCCGCTGTAACACCCAGGCTCTTAATACATAGTAGCTAGCACATATATTGGGTTGTTTCCCATTACTTGCCTTAAATGTCTTTGATGGTAATTCAAATGCGCATTCATTCTGAGCATGCAGTAAAATGTGTGCAAAGCATGGCGCATATGTACAGCTTTGTACTGTTTAATTGTTTGAGTCTGAGCTGTCCTTGTGAGCAAAGGACGACTTTTTGATGTAGTTTGTAAAGTCGTTGCATATCGCCGCTCGCTGCACACATTGAGACTCCAAACACATAGCGTTCAGGAGATTTGCAGCAGTCAAGGACAGAGCTTGTTCAACACGGGAGGGTTTAGGCCTCGGGTCTGTTCAGAACAGCGTTCCAACAAAACAGTTTTTGCCGGAGCACAGCTCTATCTTGTTGCAGCCCAATTCTTTCCCTGAAGTGAGAAATAACATCACTTATTATTACCAGGCTTAGAAGTAGGAGGAATGTGGCATGAAGACCCACATAAGGGCGTGATATTATGAAGTATTTTGATGCAGAAGACTAAAACTTGGAGCAATGAATATTAATGGTAAATAATCTCTCATACACTACTTATCTCTACAAGAAGTATCCAGGGTTGATCTAGGGACTTCTCCCATAACCGCTGACCCCAGAACTGCCATCTTTGTAAGGTCTTTCCACCTCCAAAAGGGGCTGCAACTGGGCTTGGAGCAACGCCTAATTAATCTCAACACGACAAGAGGCACTCTTTCCATTTGCCTGAGGCTGCCTGCAAAGGTCTGGGGCCCTACAACAAGCATCCAGGATCAATCTAGGGACTGCCTCTGTGACCTGTGACCCAGATACCACCATCTTTGAAAGGCCTTATCGCCTCCAAAAGGGGCTTCTACTAGGCTGGGACTAACAAGCAGCTCACCCCAATACTACCAGAAACACTTTCTCCATCTGCCTGAGGCTGCCTTCAGAGGTCAGGGGGGTCTACAAGAGGCATCCAAGATTGATCCAGGAACTGCTCGTGTGACCTCTGACGAAGTTACTGCCAGGTTACTTTGGGTTTATAAGCACTGTCCTTTGGGCATCCATTCGCCTGGGTGTCCAGAGCAAAGGGAGGACAGAGCTAAGGGAAGACAAAGCAATGGGTTGCTGCTAAATCCTTCTCTGTTTCATACTGTGTTCCCTGTCAGCCCCTGTTTGCCACAGGTGGCACAAATATTCCTTGCATGCAGCACACAAAAAACATCCAAATCAAACTCCAACACAACACGCCATTTAAACAACTAATTGCATACACCTGAATTCTCCTCAACTGCAATTCTACACCTGTTCATACACATGAAATTAATGAACACATTAGCACACACTCCCCATATATACTCTGCCTTAGAGAAACATGGTAAAAACCCCACCACACACCTATCACTGACAAGCTTGTCCCGCACTATCTCATCCACCGCAGAGACCGCCTACACAAATAAGGTGCTGGCATTGCCATCATATATAAAGATACACACACACACCCTTAAACATCCTTTGAATCACACTCTCTTACTTGCACCCCTCCATCACACCCACACCCCACCTTTCTCCACCTCATTTATCGCCCTCCTACACACAATCCCAACTTCCACACCGACTGGACTGACTTCACTACTAACAACCATACCTCCCCCTGCTATCTCTACCTTTGGGCCTTCAACCCTGGTAGTTCCCTTCGATAGACAAGTCCCATACTAAAGACTATCCTACCTCCACTCGCCCCTTATGACCTCACACAACTCATCACCTCTCCCACACACATTGCTGGCAACACCCTGGACATTTTCATCGCAAGCAACAATCATGTCTCCATGGATAATCGAATCTGGGTATTGTGGTCTGACCACTTTGCTATCCCTTTCACGCTCACACTACCACTGAAAGTCCCACCACCTGCTACACATTCCTGTTGTCCCCAGCCAGATAAACCAAACACATCGCAGACATAGCCTTAGCACCACTCGCACGATGCACATCCCTCCATCCTACTCCACCAATACAGCACCATCATCACACTGGCACTCGACAAAACTACATCCCTCAAATTTCAAAACCCCCACAACCACCACCACAAACTATGTTCAACAGTTCCCTCCTCTCTATGAAGCAGAAAGCAGACACCTGGCAAAAGAGCCCATGCCCCTGATCCATGACACCCTTCCGACACTGCTGCAACAAATATAAAGCAGCCATATCCAATGCCAAAGTCACTCATTACTTCCAAGGCCTCATTTCTGCCTCCAATCGTGCCCAGAAACTATTAAACATTGTCAAATACCTCTCTAAACCACCTTCTGCACACCCCTCATTGCATATGCAACTCTGATGAACTACTTCGATTCCAAAATGCACAACATCCGGACTGCCCTCCCCTCAGCTCTCCCACTCCCAAGTATTCCATCACATACGATACCTTCCACCCCATCAACACCGACACCTTCATCACCCTCACTGCCAAAACAAAACCTGCAAACTTCATGGATGATGCCTGTCAACGTCAAGCAGCATCCAATTGCATCAGAAGCCTGGCTCCCCACTGGCTAAACATTATCAGCTCCTGTCTCTCACATGGTACTATTCCCAATGCACTCAAAATGGGACAAATCTCACACTGCCTCAAAAAAAACATCCATCAGCGCCACGCTCCCTGAAAACTACCGCCCCATTACTATCCAACCATACCTCACCAGAATCATGGAATGCTTTGTAACTACCCAACTGCAACAACATATCACCACAAACAATGTATTCAACCCCTTCCAATCTGACTTTTGTCTTGGCCACAGCATTGAGGCCGCTACTCTTTCCTTCCTCAATGACCCCAAAAGCATCATAAAGGAGACACAGCACTACTCATACGGCTCACCCTCTCTGCAGCCTTCAACACCATTGACCACACCAGTCTACTAGACATCCTACCCCACAGGATGAATCTCTCTAGGCCCCATACTAGACCGATTCTCCTCCTTTCTCAGCAACAGGGCACACTTTGTCTCCATGCCCCCTTATCCATCAGACCCTACCCCTGTCAAGTAAGGGGTCCTGCAAGGTTCCACCCTATCGCCACTCCTCTTCATCCTATATGTTGAATACCTTAAATAGACCCTTAGCAAACAACGCGCATTGGCACCAATATGCAGATTGCACACAAATATACTTGCAAATGTCATCCCATTCACAACTCCACACCCTCAAAGCCTGTCTCTCCACCATCACCAACTGGATGGCCACCCACTTCCTCAAGCTCAACCCTTCCACAACAGAATACCTTTTCTTCTGCCCCCCAAGGCACAAACCCGACCTCAACCCCTGGATCCAAGAACTTGCCACAGAAAACCCACACATATCCCTCTCCACACCTGTTAAATCCTCTGGATTCACCATCAACTCCCACCTTTTCTTCACACACCACATAGCCACTGTCACCAAAACATGCAATCTACAAATACACCTCCTACGCAAAATCAGACATATCCTTCCTCCTGACGCCTTCTGCACGTAGTCCAAGCACTGGTTCTCTCTAATCCGGACTATGAAAATGCTCTCCTTACAGGACACTCCAACAACACCCTTGCCACCCTGCAAGCCATACAAAATGCAGCAGCCAGACTCATCCACCACCTACCCAAACATTCAAATATCACCCCCTCTCTTGCAGAGCTCCGCTGGTTTCCCCATAACCCAGAGAATTCCCTTTAAAGGACTGTGCATTGTATTCAAAACCGTCCACCTTAAAACTCCATTTTACCTTCATGACAAACGCAAACCAATCACCCACACAAACACCAGACAAGCCAGCCAAAACCTTCTACACATTCCACTCTGCAAACTCACATGCACACAAAAACAAGCATTTTCCCACTAGGCACCCAGGGTGTGGAACACCATACCTCTCCACATACGTATTGCATCCTCCATCACTTTCAGCCTCAAAACCCACCTGTTTCCAGACACATTGCGCTGCCCTCCTCCACTGCTATCACTTGTCGATCCTAATCTTCCTATTTTTTCCTGAAATCATTTTGTATCTTTTCTTTCAACTCCCACCTTTTGAATAATTGAACCATGTAAGTGGAGACCCTCTGGATAGGGCCAGCACTAAACAAAAAATATCAAATCAATAAATCTCTTTTTGGTTCATCTGTTTCTTCCCTCCCAGTTTATCTTTCTGCTCATCATCTTCTCTCACTATCACTTTTTTCACAGGTTTCTACATATTTTCCAGCTCCTTTTCCCAAGTCACCTTTCAATCGGCGTGACTTACGCAATTTCAACACTCCACTCTTTGTCACCTCTTGTGCATCCTTTCAACACCCTCTTCCTTCTTTTTCAGTCTTGTCAGCTGACGAAGCTGCTTCAAGGCTTTTCTCTTCCTTGTCTTCTTCTATAGCTATGCTCTACCCTAACTCACCCTTTTATCCTACCCATAAACCTTCCCAACCATGGTTTTCTCATCTCTGTTCTCTGCGTCGCTTTCTCCATCACCTTGAAAAACATTGGCTTAAGTCCAAGTCTACAGCTGTTTACGCTTCATATTTCTTCTACCACACTCTCTATGATGGCTGCTTACTTTCTGCTAAACGTTTGTATTTTTCAGATCTTCTACAGGCACAATCCGCCCATCCCAGGCGTCTTTTTCAAATTTCCTCTCGTCTTCTCTCTCCTCCCTCTCCTGACTACTCAGTTAGCTCTACTCTTTCAGCATCTGATCTGGCTCAATTCTTTTCCTCTGAGGTGGCTTCTCAGGTGGCTTCTCTTCGCTCTGATATTTAAGCCTCTGCCTCTCCAATGCCACCTATCTTTCCCACTTCAATTCTCTCTGATTCCATTTCCTGTTTAATGTTGACACTTCTCTTCTACTGGCTAAAGCTCATCCCACTGCTTCCCCTACTGATGCCATTCCCTCATCACTTATTCTTAAAGTGTATCCATCTCTTGTTTCATATCTTACCTCTTTCTTTAATATCTGTCTTTTGACATCGACATTTCCTTCATCTTTTATGCACTCTTCTGTTATTCTAATCCTAAAGAAACATGCCGCTCTCCCTTTGCTTGTATCAAATGTTCATCCGATTTCTCTATTGCCCTATCCCTCTAAACTACTTGAACGACTAGTGTACTCCCATGTCTCTACTTTTGTGTCTAATTCTTCTATTCTTACCCGGTTTCAGTCTGTTCTTCTCTCAGTCGTGAATTCCCTACTCACAGAACGCTATTGTAAACATTCATCTCTTCTCATCTTGTTGTACCTTTCGGCTGCTTTCGATACTGGTGATCACTCCCTTGTATGTATTGGCTTCCCTTTCATCCTTTGGTTTTTCTGGTTCTGTCCTTTCCTGGTTCCAGTCATACCTGTCAAAAAGAACATCTTCTGTTTCATGGGCAGGTCAAACTTCTGACACCTTCTTGCTTGCTCATGGTGTCCCACAAGGGCCTGTTCTGGGTCCTTTTCTATTTTCCCTTTACACTTCCCCTCTCACTGAGGTTACTTCTCCATTTGGTCTATCACATCACTTCTACGCTGATGATACTCAGCTTTTCCTTTTTTTCCCTCTTTTTCTTCTGCTATTCCCCACAGACTACCTGCTCGTCTATCAGCTATTACATCTTGGATGTTTACTCACTACCTTACACTTAATGCGGGTAAAACAGAGGTTCTCTTTTTTCCTGCACTCTTCCTCCTCCTATTTCACCCTCCTTTGTTTCGTTTCCACCCCCACCTTCCTATTTCCCTCACTGCTCACAATCTGGGGCTTCACCTTGACTCTACCCTATCTTTTGACCACTATATCTCGCTGCCCTGCACACCTGTCGCTGCCATCTACAGAATATTTGAAAAGCGTGACCCTGTCTATCGTTTGAAGCTTCCAATTGTTGATATCGTCATTGATTTTCTCTCTGCTTTTCTACTGCTCTACTGCCCTTTCTGGTCTTTCACTAACTCGTCTTGCTCCCCTGAAATCCTTTTTCAATGCCTATATTGGTCTTCTCTGTCTTCTTTCCTTTCGTAACTCTACTTCCTCTTCCCTTGCCACTCTTGGATGGCTATCTTTCCATTCTCATCTTAAATTTAACTTTCTATGTCTTGTTTTCAAGTCTCTTTGTGGTCTTGCACCAAACTATCTCTCTTTCTTGGTCTATTGCTACACTCCTCCTCGATCTCTTCGTTCTTCGTCCCAATTTCGCCTCGTAGCTCTGCATCCTCCCTGTGCTCAGTCTCAATTTTGGTCTTTTGCTCTCTTAGCTCCTCTTCACTGGAAAGCTCTTCCTTACTCTTTTCGCTCTATCTCTGTTTACTCCCTATTCTATAAGTTGTTGAAGTCCCATCTTCTTCACTGTGGTTAATTTGATTGCGTTTATTGACTTTTGTTATTCATTTTTTATTGTACCACTTTTCGATTCTCTGTACAGAGCCTTGCCTTAAGGCACTACATATAATAAAAATAAAAAACAAAATTAAATCCCCCTCTCTCCGCCCGAGTCACTGTTTCCTCTGCTCCCATAGCCCTCTATTTCTGTTCTCTTCTCTACCTCAATTACTCGTTCATATCCATCCCTGTGTCTCTCTAGCCCTACATTTGTTTAGCAACACTCCATGTATGGCCCTAATCATCATATCCCACAATTGTAATGTCCTCTCTGCCTGTGCCCCATTTGGCTGCCACTCTCTCTCTCTCTTTCCTCGGTTGTTCCTCCATTCAATTCCAACTCCACAATTCCCTCTGGTCCTCTGTTGCCGCCACCCCACCCACTTCTCCACACTTCTACCCTATCCTTTTTTGCCTCTGCTCTTTTTATATCCTCACCATCCTCACCTCACCGCACCCAACGCCCTCTTCTCTCCCCTCTGCTCCGCCAGGCTCCATCCACCACTCCCCCCCCTTCCCCTACGCATAATTCTAGCCCTGGACCCTCTGCCACCCCCCGTTCTAGTCCTCTCTTCCTCCACTTTACATGATCATGTATGTACGTTTCTGCATAGCGCCTTACACCGCCCAATCGTCTGTCTTTCTCGTCTCCCCCTCTCTACATAGCCCCCAACAGCGCCTCGCCGTCCATCTTTCTCATCTCCCCCTCTCTACATAGCCCCCAACAGCGCCTCGCCGTCCATCTGTCTCATCTCCCCCTCTCTACATAGCGCCTAACATCGCCTATCTTTCTCATCTCCCCCCTCTCCCCATAGCGCCCAACAGCGCCTCGTCGTCCATTTTTCTCTGCTTCCCCTCTCCGGATAGCGCCTTACACCGCCTTGTCGTACGTCTTGTCTTTCAAATCTTTCCTCTCCCCGTGGCCACTAACACCGCCTCGTCGTCCATTTTTCTCTGCTTCCCATCTCCGGATAGCGCCTTACACCGCCTCGTCGTCCATCTTTCTCTTCGTCCCCTCTCCACATAGCGCCTCACACCGCCTCGTCGTCCATCTTTCTCTTCTTCCCCTCTGCGCAATGCATATGATCTAACACCGCATTGTCATCCGTCATTCTCATCTCCCCCTCTCCCCATAGCGCCTAACACCGCCTCGTCGTCCATCTTTCTCTTCTTCCCCTCTCCGCATAGCGCCTAACCGCGCCTCGTCGTCCGCCTTTATCATCTTCCCCTCTCCCCATTCTTCCCGCCTCCACACACCTGCTATTTCTCCCCAGCGCGGCCGCCACTCACTAATACGATGTACTTCTCTTCCTCGCCCCGCCCCTTTTGTATACCGTCTCCTGACCATTGCCCCACCTCTGCCCGTCTCCGCGTTCCCCCACCCCCCTTCTTCCCGCCCCCCATGACACGGACCGGCTTCTGGAACTCCCCGCAGCCCCTCTGTTGTCAATTCTCTGAAGCCCTCGGGTTGGCGGCGGGTGGGGCTCGAGTAAAAGAGAACATGTTACTTTCCCATTTCCCTGAAACACAAAATGTGCTCAGGGGGCCGCCCGCCCGCCCCTTTAAGTAGTCGTTGCCATGGAGCTGTGTGGCTGGATGCAGGGAGGACGGGGGGAGTCCCACAGGAGATCTGTGATCAGTCAAGTGCTTAGAACTCATTAGGGATAAATCAAACTTTGAGCAGCGCGAAACAAAACAAACCCCCTCCCGCCCCCTTCAACCTCAGATTCCACATCTCTCCTTCCTCGTCTTCAGCCGCCATCACCGGCACTTCCGACGCAGGATTATTCAGGGACAATCTCGAAGGCCTATGCGCGGTATAGCGCTTCTGGCCGGGGTATAACAGAAGAGCTATACAGATGTGGAGTCAGAGTCCGTGCTCGTCCATCCATTTGGTCTCTTCTGCAATAAAACAGAACAAGGCCAGATGTGTTATTAATACACACAGCTGTTCTGTTTTTTTATGCCGTGCTTGCTGTGTGCTGTTTCGGGTACTTCTATTATCAATCTCAGTACTAACCTTATGGCCCTTACAAAAAGGGAGGAGTTCTTACCACCGGTATTTTATACTTTAAATGGCACGATGACCAGGCCTAGAATATGTGGCGAAAGTGCTGGCTAGTGGGAGGAAAACAACATCGTTTCCCCAGCGATGTTCTTTCCTGTCTTTCCTGTCGATAGATGGTGGCATGGTTTGAACGTGCTTGTTTTATTCAATCCATTTTAGGGTGCATTTTTATTTTATTTTTAACGAGGCTAAACATAGAATCAGTGGGTTAAAATCGAAATCTTCAAAAAGCAGAGTAATATTATCAAAATTGGTTATAAAATACTAGAGTGAATAACCTTAATTGAAAATATATATGACACCATGTAATGAGGCTAAAAAAATAAGATAGAATGTTGGGATATCACCTTACTGTACTGCAAGTTATATGGCTTCCTTTAAAATATTTGTTTTAAAACGCTACTTTAAAAAAAATGAAATTACAATTAGAAAAGTAGGTACGTTTGGAATAATGGAGGTAATGAGATGTATAACCAGTTTTAAAATAGTAGATATTAATGAAAAATAACCAAAGAAACGAAACAAGGGAACAATAAATACATGTTTCTGAACTACAGAGAATTCTATTAAAAGGAAGGAAACCGAAAATGTTGCACTAAGATCGCACCCCACACCGACAAATAGCTCCCCAAACTAGCAGGACTCAGGGACGACCTTATGGCCTTTCAACCTTTTCAGTTGAAAGGAAGCTCAAGCCTCAGGGCCACCCCCCCCCCCCCACCCCCCAAGCAACTGCCCGCATGTTGCCAGACAGTCTTTTAATACATAAAGAGGTCTGGGAAATGTCTCCTCTGTGAAGGGGACAGTGAGCTAAAGACTTGGTTGAGACTCTCCCGGGGGCCATCCTCCCAAGAACAGGTCAATGGGCTGTGTTCGTGCTGGTAGAGGGAATCCCAGAACCCCCTTGTTTTGCATATTAAGTAGCTTTGAGTTTCACCCTAAATTACCAGGGGAATCCAGACGTGGACCCCTTGGTCACTGTTCTTAGAGAAGCACAGCTCCACCTCACTGATGAGGCCCGACTAGGCCGAAACACATGTCTGGGGTTGCTGTTGGTACTGTTGTTCAGCTGAGAATTGCATAGCATTTTGGTGCTGGACTGCCCCTGGGCAGGACAAAGACAGATATGCAGGGATATTTCTCCACTGTGAAAGGGACAGTGAGGTAAAGACTTGGTTGAGACTCTCTCGGGAGCCATCCTCCCAAGAACAGGTCAATGGGCCGTGTTCGTGCCGGTAGAGGGACTCCCAGAACCCCCCTTGTTTTGCAGTCTTTTAATACAGCAAGATATTCCTTTCTATATTTTTTCATGATGGGGCTTTGTATGTGTGCTTGTGTCACTTCCATGTACAGAAGTGTTTTCACCATGTTGGCTTTTAACACTGGTTCCTCCACATCAGTCATCTGCTGACAAAAAAGGATTCATAGCTTTTCAGTGGGCTTTAAGTGTTTCAGCTCCCTGATGGCTAGCCATCTCATGATAATCAGTGGCTATTAACCCAGACTTTATTTCTTTGTCCCATTATCATGTATGCAGTTTACGGGTGCCTCAGACTGTTTACCACTCTAAGCAAGGGGGTCCCCAGCCATTATGTTGAAATGGGCACCCACAGAACTTCAGCTATAAGGGTCCCCAGCCATTATGTTGAAATGGGCACCCACACAACTTCAGCTATGACTGGCAGGGCTACACCAAATGACCAAGATTTCCCCCCCAACAAAGGAAATTGTCCCCGTCTGAGCAGTGCTTGGAATGGGACCAGAAATCGAGGTGGAGCATAACGAGCTGCAAACGTTATTTGGGAGTGGGTCATTGGAAGCGTTCTGTGCGACCTAAGATTTACAGGCAGCAAAAAGGTAACTTAAAAAGGTGTTTGGCCTATGTAACTAAGGCCTAGCAGATGCAGGCTAGTTTTCGTACATGGAACAAAATAGAGAACATCTATTTTAAAAGGTATGTCAAATACAACATTACTCAGCATTTAAAAAACAGGCTAAAATAAAAATATTAAAATACAAAAAAAACATAAATCAAAATAGTTCAATGCAGGTTTCAATCGCTTAGTTCTTTAGAAGAAAATCTATGATGATTAGGTACTAATATGTCAATAACCCCCAATCCATCAGGCCGGATCGAGTGGTAAGCACCTGGGGTTCAACATATAGGCCAGGGAGCAATAAGGCCCTTAAGGATGGGCCTGACAGTGGCATGTCCAGACTCTTTTGACTTGGGTGGCCCAAATGGAACACTGACTTATGCAGGCGTGGCATGAAGTACAAGTGCACAAACACATGCACACACAAAGTCATGCCAGATAATGATCATAGTTTAGGATAATGGGGTGGTCAACCAGATTGCAGGGGTAGCATGTACCACGCCCGGCCACTCCTTGGACATGCCTATGGCCCCGGCACCATTACCAACCGATCCAGCAGGTGTTATTGCCATTAGCAACCCGGGATTCGAGATAACAATGTATTTTGAATTAATGAACAACAACCGAACAAATGTTTTCACTACAACTCCCATAATCCTTAGAGACTGCATTAGCAATTTAATTGGATTTACCTGAAAAGAAAGGTAACACAGCCTCCCTTACAGTGTTGGGACATGAAAGCGCTAGGAGGAGGACAACAGCAGTACAAATGCAGCAGAAGGGATCTAACCCTGTGAACATTGTGAATTGGACACTTTTGGGTTTTAACCCAGTTATTTTTTCTTTCTTCAGGTACTATATTGGCCAGGAATTGGAGTGCGCACCTCACCCCCCTTCTGTTTTTTCATGTAATTTGTGGAGATGCTTACTCCAGAGGCTGCAGCACCGGGGATATTTTGCCCCACAGTGAAGAACCATAGTTATGGTTTTCCCCCCTCCCCCTGCTAAGGGCAAGATGTGTGCTCCTGGAGGTGAGTGTTTCCTTGGTCACCTGAATTGAACAAATGTTTTCACTACAACTCCCATAATCCTTAGAGACTGCATTAGCAATTTAATTGGATTCACCTGAAAAGAAAGGCAACACAGCCTCCCTTAAGAGTGTTGGGACACGAAAGCGCTAGGAGGAGGACAACAGCAGTACAAATGCAGCAGAAGGGATCCAACCCTGTGAACATTGTGAATTGGACACTTTTGGGTTTTAACCCAGTTATTTTTTTCTTTCTTCAGGTAGTATATTGGTCAGGAATTGGAGTGCGCGCCTCACCCCCCTTCTGTTTTTTCATCTGGAAAATTAGCCTACCATCTCTCATCAGTTAGGCTCTAAGCCAATGCCTCTTCTTTGTAGTTGACCTTGTTGACTAGTTCTCTTCCTCAGAACTTTAAAGGGGGTGAAGGTACATTGCTATCTTCGTCTGGAGCCTTATGAATAGGCCTTGTTTTCTGGTCTTGCACCACATGTGAAGAGACCATGATTTGTATATTGTGTCCTCTTATTTAGTGCTATTTGATTCAATTATACTAGGTCCCATTACTCTCCTTTTCCTGTGCAGACTTGGTTGCTCCGTCTTGCATATGCTCTCTGAATCTTTAATCGTCCAATATTTGCCACTCGCAACATTTATTCCTTTACTTAATCTAAGAGAACTATGTTTTACGTACATAGCTTATTCTCTTCGACTCCTTTTGTGCCTTGCAGTTGATTCTTGCTGCGGCATCCTTGATCCTGAGCCAAACAAATGTTCTTTGTTCTTACATGAATCTGTATTTCAGTGCCTGTCAGCTCTGCAGCCTTGGTCTCCCTCCTTGGGGCTTTTAGCTTACTATTATACGAAAACCAACATCCATTTTCTCAACATGGCTGCTTTACCGGTGTTAGATTTTGTACTGCAGCAAGCTCCTATGTATCTCATCTACCTTGTGTTTTTGTGTATATACATCTACTGAATCCTTTCTCATTTATCTTCTCAGTATATATGATTTCTTCGTATCCACATGTTCATTTACTTTGTTACTTCAGTCACATCTTCATTCTTTAAGTATTCGTATATAGTTTCAGTACGTCCTTGTCTCTTTTCTTTATGATGTCCCTTTACACCTGTCAGACTTTACTTATAGTTCTTCTATGTCCAGGGGTGTCTGCAGACTTCTTTTTACCACATCAGTTTGAGGGTACATTCAGTACATTTTCTTACAACGATTCAGCGAGTCATCATGTATTCTCATCATGACATCGCTTTGCGCCCATCACATTTTCTTTACAGCTCTTCTATGTTCAGTGGTGTCTGCAGATTTCCTTCTACCATTTCAGTTCTAGGATACATTCGATAAGATTGAGCGCATAACGTCTTGCATATCTTCGATGCATTATTGGGAGTATTCCAGGTGTCATGCACAGTGCTTTCTTGCTGATCTTCCAATACGACAACTTTTCTTCACACTGTGGTTTCTTCAGAATCCATATCTTTGTCACCCTCCTCAGGTCACCTCCATTCTTTATGTGTTCGTCCACACTCCAGTTCATATGGCAACACTCCTCAGTTGTTTGACAGACTACCCAACGTCCTACATAGTTCTTATGATCCTTGGCATAATAAAACATCATTCTTGGGGGTGCCCAGGGACTTCCTTTCAAGTGCTCACGGGTGGTGTTTTCCTCTGTGTGTGCTCATCAGTCACAGCATTTACATCAATCATTATCTTCATCCCAATAGCTTTTATTGCTGTCTTCTTGCACTGTCCTATGATTATTCCTATAAGACAGAATCCTAGCAATACCAACACTAGGATTGATCCCAGTAGTTTTTGCCATCCAGGTTGGAACCCATGAGAACAGGGACGAAAACAAAACTTCATCTTCAGTCTCATCTGTTTCTCCCAACATTTTCGTATGCAGGCTTGACAGCATAGTTATTGCTTCTGTCAACGTTCTATTTTCTCCATCATTAGCACGTATAAATGTACAGCGAGAAGGCCCAATCTTGGCTCACACACCTCTTTCCATTGCTGTAATCAAGTCAGGACATACCTGTTTTGGAGGGTCATGAGTCTGATGGCCCTCAATTCAGCTCTAATCGCATTAAATCCTTTTATTGTTGGGTTGATTGTCTCTAGCAGTTCCCATTTGGTGATTTGTAACCACTTGGCATTCGCTGCAGTTTGAATTCCTGGCATGAATAAAGCTGTAAATATCACTGTTGTTCTACTGAACAATTTATGCTCATCTGGAATGTCATGCTATGTTTCTATTGATTTAGCTAAAAATGTGTTCTCTCTCTTGTGCCAGGTGAGGTTGAGCAACCTCTTCTTCCTTTGCTGTGCATCCATTTTCAGAAATCTGTCTATGTGGAGATCACTTTAGGGAATCACCAATGCAGGAACATGTATGATCACTATAGAACATATTCCTCCCCAATTATTAGGTAGCTACATATAATCATTTGGATCTACAGGCCCAATAGAGGTTCATTAGCATGTCAGTTCCTCCATTCATTCATGGTACATCAATACTTTGCTTGCATCCTTTATTTACTCCAACTGTGGTCTGTCACCTGTTTCTGAAACATAGTGTTGCATTCTTCATTGGTAATATGGACACAGGTCCTGAATCATTTTCAACCCATGTTAATAATACTTGGCCCATTCCTTTTGAATCTGTAGGTCCTTTAAGACGAGGTAACACTCGACAGGGTGGATGGGGATGGAGAAATATCTCAAGCATCAATAATAAAACCGACACAGGAAGTTGGCAAAGACTTTTTTACAATTATCCAAAACAGGGAGTACAACAGACATGTCTGGCAGTAAGATCTCAGAATATTTCATAAAAAACTCACTTAGATACTAAAACCTCGTCATCATTGATGTCACACTATGTGGCAAACCAATAAAACGTATGTGGGACTGTGATTGGGTAACGGGAAATATCTAGGTATACTTTCTATGGGGGTTGGTGTTGCGATTGGGTTTCTACTGTCAGATGGACAACACTGCCCACCCCTAGTGCAAGTCATTGTGAGCGCCATCAAATACACGTCTCATTCGATCTCTAAACTATAGGGCTTTTTGTTAGGTGGCCCTTCATAATTGGTTGGCATGCTTGTACCCTTCTGGAATATTCCACTCATTAGCAGCATGCAAGCTGGTACCCCAGGTGCCAGTGGATCGGACTTGACCATGCCTCCCCACCCAATTAGCCCATCATCCATCATCACTCAAGCTCTCTGTCACGAGAATAGTCCTTTGAACTTGGCCTCGCAATTATCACTGCTCCTGGGAATAAAAGGGAGTGTGAGCATGGCGTTATCTTCTGGTCTCGGTGTAGCTTGCCCAAAGTCTATTTTCATCTGACCATGTGACTGGAGACCACTGAACTGAATGGTCTCCAGCCAGTCCTCTGACTGGAGATCTCCAAACAGCCCTTTAAGATGAGTAACAGTACCCTCGAGATAGATGGGGTTGCAGATTCGTAATTTATGCATAAAATAATTATGACAACTCAATAGTTTGGCAAAGGGAGCCCGTTTCATGACAAGCACTTAAAACGGGGAGTACAACGAACATCAGCAACCACTCGATCTTCTCTCTCTCTTTCAACTCCAACTTAATTTCAGAAAAAAACACAGTATTTATAGCAAAAACCTGTCATCACTGACACGCAATCTTAAAAACCTAACATGCAACGTGATTGGTTATTGGAAGGTAACTTTATCATAGGTACTATATCTGTATGTGGTAACAGGGAGAGCGGATTGGACAATCAATGTCAGGTGGGGCAACTAAGCCCTTCCTTCAAAATAGCCACTATGAACGTCACTAAAAGTATGACGTCCCATTGGCTCTACTCTCTATAGGACCCTAGATTACACGGTGCACTATGATTGGGTTGGCATCAACCCCATTCATACTTTTCCACTTATGTCTAGCAGCACGCAGAACAACCAGCCAGGTGCAGAGAGTTAGTCTGCACCCCAGCTTCCTTCCCATTTTGTCACAATCAATCATCACCTGAGTGGTCATGTGTCAATTACTGCTTTGTAGTTTGACCTCGAGTTTGCTTCTTGGTCTGAGAATTTTTAGGGAGTGTGGGCATGGCAGAGATCCATGCGTAGGTGTGAAAGTCTTACTCCTGCAGCCTGCCTTGTCAGGTGGCTAGGAACCGTGAAGTCGGCCTCTTCTTCATGTATTTTTGTGTATTTGATTTAATTATGTGGCTTAGCTTGACCTTTATGAACAGGAAACTCTGTTCTTGTCTCCTTAATTGTATTCACTGTCAGCCTTTTCCAACCAGATACGACCTTGGCTTCTTGGCATGGTTACCTTCAGCTGAGTTTCACTCCATCTTAATTCTCAATTTGTTTGCTGCAACACTCTCCTCTGGAGACCTTTAGTAACCTTTGTTCAATTCTGCTCTTGTGCGTAGTGGAATTATACTCATGTATAAAGTGCTTTTGAGGTTTATATATATGTATATGTTGGCGCTTACCGCAATCTATGTTACTACTAAGCATAAGCAAGCTTCACGATTTCTTAGCTTCTTGTGCTTTCTTGCATCTGTACACGCTTAAACTAACTGAATATCTTCATCGTGCATATGGCATACGTTTCTGCATCTTGACATCAACTTCTTCACCTTAGGCTCAAGATGTCACTTATCCATGGTATTTCGTCTCTTTGTCAGTATTTCAGTATTCTCAGGTCATTATATCTTCTATATGTGCATCAGTCCAATTCCTTATGACGTCACCATTCGTCTTCCTTTATTATCTTCTTGGCTTCTTCAGGTATTCCATTCTGACAACCATCATTCTGTCTTGACTATAGATATGGTTTTCTTAATGGGTACCTTACTGTCCATGTTTTCTTAGATTTCGGTACTTCAATAGGTGCTGTTACTCTGATAGGCACTGGACAGAGCCCAACCACTGCTCTTTGCTGGTTTATTTGTTCATCATACGTCACATACATTGGCGTGAAAGTACTGGGTACTACAAAGGGGGTGGCTGGAGTATGGATGACACTTGGCACTTCCTCTTCACTCTGCCCTCTGGGCGATTCATCGACCACTCTCACTTCCTTCTTTGTGTCCACTTTAATTTCATCCTCTGGATCTAGACATCTAGGTCTGAAGAAATGCTGCCTTGGGGTCCATATCTTTATGACTCCCTTCAAACCTCCTGCTGTTCTCACATGCTCATCTTTGTTCCATGTCATTAGTTGACATGCTCCACTTGGGTTGCAGTAGATCCATCTTCCCACATATTTTCTATGTTTTCTAGGATACAGGAACTTTGTTCCTTCTGGTGCATAAATGCTGGCCTTCACATAATCTCTCATTTCTTCGTCAGTCAGGTCCTTGGGCTTCCATCCTGACTCAACATCAATCATGATTTTCATCCCTATGGCCTTCTTTTCAGTTTTATGGCACTGAGAGATTATTAGCTTGATTACACAGAATCCAAGCAATATCATCACCAACAAGGCTCCTAGGAACTTGAATGCATCTGCCATCCATTGTGGAACCCATGAAAACAGTGTTCCAAACCAACTGTCATCATCAACTTCGTCAACTTCATCTATCATCTGATTGTGTAGTTGTGTCAGCATACCTATAGCTTCTGTTAAGTTTCAATTTTCATCATTGTGTGAGGGTATGAATGTGCAACATGATTCTCCGATTTGTGCACAAACATCTCCACCCATGGCTATGATCATGTCTCAGGCATATCTGTTCTGGAGCGTCATTAGTCGAATTGCTCTTAACTCTTCTTTGATTGCATTAAATCCCTTTATGGTCGTGTTGATGGTCTGCAGTAACTCCCATCTGGTTATCTGCAACCATTTAGTATTTGCTCCAACCTGAATTCTTGTCATCAGCATTGTCGCGGACACTGATGAGGTTAAGCTGAACAACCCATGTTTATACGGGATTGCATCAAAGGCTTCTATCGATTTGGCAGAATAGTAGTTTTCTCTCTTCATTCGGCTTATCAGTTCCACAGATCTCTTCTTCCTCAGGTGAGCATCTTCTTTTGGGAAACTGTCAATATTCAGATCACGTCTTGGAATCACCAATGCTGGAACATGGACATTCACCAATGTCTATATACCTCCCCAATTCTTCGACAATCTGATATATGCTTTGGATCCACACGCCCAATAATGATCCATGATCACTGCAGTTCCATGCATCATTCCTGTAGCATCGAAGATTCATCCACAGTTCTGATTCTCTCCCATTTTTCTTGTACCATTGTTTCTAAAGCACAGTTTGGCACTATCCAAGGGCACTATCTGCAAGGGTCCTCCTCTGTGTTCGACCCATGTCGTCTTGCAAGCCTCTGCCATAATGGTTTGCAAATCATTTGTGCATTTTCAATTGTTTCTTTATAGTAGCCAATGATCATCCATGCTCTGCAGATCACCACTCCTTTCTCTGGAGAAAGCACTGTTCCCCAAATTTTCATTTGACCTCTGTCCTTATATGTTTGAGCTTCTTCTGTAGATTTTCCTTTGACGTTCATCTTTTTGTTTGTTTCTCATATCTGATCACAATGTTCTTTGTTTTGCCATTATTTCTCATCTTTATGACTTGGACATAATCATCTTCATCTGGATAAGTTGCTTCAGTGGTCCATTTGAGCGAAGCATCACTTCCCATGAACTGGCCTCTGGTCGTGCACATTGTTATATGTGATAGGCAGTGTGCTGTTTTGACATCTATCTCAACAGCTACAAAGGTTTTTGACTTCCCCATGCTGTACGGTAGGAGTGCACAAACAAAGCATTCTTCATCTGAAGTTCGCCTTCCAACCTCCTTCATATGTTGGTACGATATGTTGTTTCCCAAGTGTGCTCTGCGGTCCAGGTAACCGTTCAATTTGTTATTGCCTTCTTGTGTGCTTCGTCTGGCTCTTATTCTTTTGATATGAGCTTTCATAAGCATGTCACGCAGTACGTCTGTATATCCCCTTCTTGCTGGCGGATTCTCAGGCATCTCCATCAATGATCCGGGCATTTCCACTTGTATTATTTGAGTAGGAGAAAGTGCAATATGCTTCATCCTTTCAACACACCAACTGGGCATGAAAATGTCTCTCAAGATTTCTGTCTGTGTCTTTCTTCCAGGCACTGTCCTGATATTATTTCTCATTGGATCAGGTGTGCTTGCCGGTGTTGTCTCTATTTGCTTATTCGCTAAAACCTTTTGTCCCTTTAAAAGTTCAGCTTTATCCATTTTTCTCTCACCTTCTTTTGGCGTAGAACTTCTCATCGTTGTTTTTCCAAACTTTCCCCATGCTCTAGAATGTGACTCTTATGCCATTGACACTAGACCAGGTGTGTATGTGCTCTTTATCTGTGTAGGTGTACCTTTCATTAATCCCTTATCTGATTTACTTTGCTGACCCTGTCCAATTCATTTGTTAACACACGTGCTGTGTGTGTGTGTCATTGTTTATCACATCCATCTCAAGCTCAGTCACTCTATCACTCTTTCTAGGAACTGGAATTACTATGTAAGGTCTGGTCACCTTTGTAGGTTTCATGCGTACATCATTAGGGGGTCCCAGGAATCTGAAAACTTTGTGCAACTATAAAAAATGCAGTTCTAACCATTAATGACAACAGTATGATAATTAATTAACACAATGCATGTGTAAATTATACACTTGTAGGTAATCTTGCAGCAATTGTTCCTGGGCCAACATGAATGTCTCTCCTCATGGGGGAGAATTACGCTTCTGTTCTGGCTTCCCATCTCGATCCTCTAATGAAGCAAAACTAATCCTTTTAATGCATGCTAAACAGTGTCACTATACCTAGACTCTGCTGTCTCTGCTTGTAGGTAACAAGTGCTGGACCAATTATCCCCTTGGTCTCAATGACAGACTGTCTCTTGTCTCTGGAAACAGTTCTTTTTCCACTAACAAAAGTTTCAAATGAGGCAATAAATCAAGTAAGTCTTAATTTGCATATTCCATATAGACCAACTCACAGTCTATGCCTCTAATCTGCTTTACTCCAGACAACATGTTTTCTTGTCAGCATAAACAAAAGTGAAGTCCTTGGCAACACCTTCATGATCTGTCCCTCGAAGGAAAATTTCTACACTCTTCTGTGATTTCTAGGATGACTGGAAAGTTCGACCTGCATCACAATACTGTTCTGACTTGAGTGTCGTGTAGACCGATGAGACCTCCGTCCCCAAGTGACGCACAGGGGAACAATATAGAAACCCGCTGTGCGACCCTTGAGGCCACAGGTGAGAGATGTCTTCCCAGATCCACGGAGCCTCTGGAACACCGATGCTGCTGTCAAGAAGGAATGAGGTTAAGCACCAGGCAATCACAATACAGGCAGGTAAACAAAAGAATCTAAAGTGTCTTACCTATCTGGTGTAAGGGAGACCCAGGAAACCTAGGAGGGAGGTTCGAGGCTCAACAAGATACAGCGGTCCCTGGAGTGGTAGAACCGCAGGTAAGCGTGGATCCCGGTGGGCCACCTGTAAGAGAGGACTTGACTTGGGCGTAGAAGTACAGCAAGGTATACAGGGATGATCCAAAGACAAGTCGTTGTGCAGTCCAAATATCCGGCAACAGGTAAACAGTTCCAGGCAAAGGTACAAAGGGTGTCCAAGAGAGTCCAAGATAGAGTTCCGTGGTCGAGGTAGCAAGGAGCAGGTATAAACGCCAAACAGGGTCCGAAGCCAGCTGAGAAGCAATGATCGTCCTGCCTCTCAGATCTTTATTCTGTGTGCCCCTGGGTCATGTGACGTCTCTGGGCCATGTGACGTCCACCAAGATCACGTGAGGAACGCCACACTGTATCACGTGACCGACGTGATGACGTAACGCCGTCCCTTCTGCGATACATCCTCCAAGGCAGTTGCCAATGCAGGAAAGGTTGTAAACGAGCCCGTACACCAAAGAAGGTACGGTGCTTTCGGTTCTGTGGGTTCACCGAATCCCTTGAGCCTCGAAGCTGGGGTGGAGATGTTTGGGGAATGTGAGCAATGTTCTGATGTGGGGAGGCCTGACGTACTGAGGATCGCCTAACATAGCCCCTCCCCAACGGCCCACGACCCCGTGGGCAGGATGGATGGTCTAAATGGAAACGGGCCACCAAGCGAGGGGCGTTCAGGTCAGAGGCGGAAACCCATGAACGTTCCTCCGGGCCG
Organism: Ambystoma mexicanum; assembly: GCF_040938575.1. Classification (NCBI taxonomy): domain Eukaryota; kingdom Metazoa; phylum Chordata; class Amphibia; order Caudata; family Ambystomatidae; genus Ambystoma; species Ambystoma mexicanum. Next base: position 1,130,600,022 of record NC_090932.1, on the reverse strand, counting down.
TAACCCTTCCAATCCACCAGATACTGGATCCCTCCCCTAAACCACCTGGAGCCCAAAACGGCCGATACCTCGAAAACATCAGGAGAGGACAAGGACACCGGCGCAACAGGGGTACGAAGACGGACAGAGTCGGGACAAGGCTTGAGGAGGGAGACATGAAACACAGGATGGATGCGCCAAGAGCTGGGAAGCACTAGACGGAAAGCCACCGGATTAACAACCTTAGAGATCACATAAGGACCGACAAAGCGAGGCAGCAACTTCCGACAACCCACTAGGCGAAGATGACGGGAAGACAACCAGACCCTGGAACCCACCACCAGAGGGGGAGCAGCCCGACGTTTACCATCCACACGGGCCTTCATAACAGCCTTTGCTTCAGTGAGATGAACCACTGTACTAGCGTGCAAGGCAGAAAGATCCCTAAGACATGTCGTGGCCGCAGGGTTCGCGGAATCCGAAGCATCAGGGACCGGCAAGACTTTGGGATGTTGGCCATAGAGGGCGTAAAAAGGAGAATAACCAGTGGCTGAATGAGCCGCATTATTATATGCGAACTCCGCAAGCCGTAAAGCGGCCAACCAAGAGGTCTGATGTTGCAATATAAGGCAACGAAGGTATTGTTCCATAGATTGATTCGTCCTTTCGGTCTGTCCATCGGTCTCAGGATGATAGGCCGAAGAATACCTGGTATCAATGCCCAATAGCTTCGTCAGGGATCTCCAAAACCGAGAGGTGAACTGTGACCCTCGATCAGATATAATGACCGAAGGAAGGCCGAATAGCATGAACACATGTTCGAAAAACAATTCCGCCAATATAGGAGCCGAAGGGATACCTTTGCAGGGAACAAAACGGGCCATTTTAGTGAACGTGTCCACCACCACCCAGATGGAGTCGAAGCCCTTCGATTTGGGGAGATCAGTAACGAAATCCATCGTCAACGTATGCCAGGGCCTGGGTGGTACCGGAAGCGGAAGCAACAACCCAATTGGTCGACCCCTTTGATGTTTAGCCTGAGCACATACTGCGCATGATCTAACATAACATTCTACATCGCGCTTCATAGAAGGCCACCAACACCAACGCTTGAGAAGATCTAAAGTGCGCTCTTGTCCGGGGTGAGCGTTAAAGGGAGCGTCATGAGACCACTCAAGGGCCAGATTGCGTGTGTCAGGTGTGGGAAGGAACAGGCGTTCATGTACGAACAGTAATCCATCGGAAAACACTGGGTCCCATTCTCGCAACTGGTCAGAATGATCGCTAGTCCAGGATCGAACCGAGTCTATCAGTGACAATGAGGGAGTACAGAGACAAATCACATGACTCTTTTCGAGAACAGTGTCGGGGAATGTAGGCAATTGGACCCCCCCCGGGGAACGTGACAATGCATCCGCCTTCCCATGCGCCGTTCCAGGACGGTGCATAATCCGGAAGTCAAAAGAGGAAAAGAAAAGATGCCATCGGACCTGTCTGCTATTAATGCATTTCAGAGAGGCCACATCCTGCAGATTCCGATGATCGGAGTATACTGTGATAGGATATTTAGCCCCCAGAAGATGATGACGCCAAACACGGAAAGCGTCCATGACAGCCAAGAGTTCTTTTTCCGTAACGGTATAATGAGACTCAGTACTGGAAAACTTACGGGAGTGGTATGCCACTGGATGTAATTTGCCTGTATTAGGACATGATTGTGACAGTACCGCCCCGAGGGCAAAGGAAGAGGCATCTGCCTCGACTATGAACGGAAGATCAGGATTGGGATGTTGGAGTACCGGTGCGGTAGTAAAGGCGGTTTTCAAAGTCTCAAATGCCTCCTGCTGTTCTCTCTGCCACTGATATGGTACCCGAGGACTAGTCAGGGTCGTGAGTGGGGCTACAATCGTAGAAAAGGAAGAAATGAAACGCCTATAAAAGTTGGCGAATCCTAAAAAGGCCTGCAAGGACTTGAGTGTTTGAGGTACTGGCCAATCTAAGACAGCTTTGACCTTAGACTCATTCATAGATAACGCCCCAGGGGTGATGTGGAAACCCAAAAACTCAACAGAGGTCTTATGGAACTGACATTTCTCAGGTTTGGCAAATAAGGAATGATTGCTTAAACGGGTTAATACTTCTCGGACGTGTTTTACATGGTCATCAAGATCTCGAGAGAAGATCAGGATGTCGTCCAAATACACAACCATGTACACATCCAGAATATCCCTGAAAATGTCATTCATGAATCGTTGGAACGTGGCCGGGGCGTTACATAAGCCAAAGGGCATGACAAGATATTCGTACAAGCCGTAACGAGTACAGAAAGCAGTTTTCCACTCGTCTCCCTCGCGAACGCGTACCAAATTGTATGCGCCGCGTAGATCAAGTTTGGTAAAGATGGAAGCATGTGTTAAATGATCTAAGAGTGGAGTGATTAACGGGATGGGATATCTATCCTTCTTGGTGATCGCGTTAAGACGCCGATAATCCACACAAGGACGTAAATCCCCCTCCTTCTTGGGTACAAAGAAGATAGGACTTGCCGCTGGTGAAGTGGAGGGGCGGATGTGTCCTAAACGCAGGGCGTTCTGTACATATTCTTTTAACACCAGTTCCTCCGAAGGAGACAAAGAGTAGATCCTGCCCGAAGGAACAGTGGAATCAGGAAGCAATTCGATTGGGCAGTCATAAGTTCTATGTGGAGGAAGTACCTCAGACGAGCCTCGATCGAAAACTGATTCGAAAGCCCGATATTCTGGCGGAATCCCAGACACCAACCCCCCAACAGTATGGGACTGTATGACTTCTGGATCGTCAACTGTCAGTGTGAGTTGTGCTAAGGCTCCCAAGACCCGAGAGGGTGTGTCAGGGGCTTGATGGATCGGGAGACAATAATTCTGACAAATATCGGACTCAAAGAGTACAGTGCCTGCTTGCCAATTGATCAGTGGATTATGTTCACGTAACCAGGGAATCCCTAGTATGATACCGAATTGAGGTGCGGTGATCAAATCAAAACATAAGGTTTCTGTGTGTATGTCTTGTATGTTCAACAAGAGGGGTGCAGTTTGATGTCTAACAGGACCAGAAACCAATGCGGAACCATCTACGGCTTGAACATGTTCCGGTCGTGTTTTTACCATTAAGGGTAGATTGAGGGAATGGGCCAAATCAATATCTATGTAATTACCAGTGGCACCAGAATCAATAATGATATTGACTGCATGTAGAAGGCCAGTAGAGGGACATAGAGTAGCCTTTACGGAGATGGGTTGAACACGAGCAAAGGCAAGAGGGGTTCCCGGAGAAGATGATGGAACACTCGACCTGGTCTCCGGTTCTAAGGTCGAGCCATCCGAAAAACCTGACTCTTCTTGGGACGTCGAGGACACTCTTTCACGAAATGTCCAGTGGTGCCACAGTAAAAGCATGCATTATCTACCCTTCTACGTTCCCTCTCAGATGTTGTAATAGGACTGCGTACCCCTCCCACTTGCATAGGTTCTTCAGTACTGGAAGCGGGAGCATTAACAAGAGTAGGAGAGGAGGAGGCCCCCAATTCAGCTCTACGCTCCGATCGACGTGCATCTACCTGCAGGACGAGATCAACTAATTCCTGATACTGAGTAGGCATAGAAGGGATCACTGCTAAAGCGTCTTTTATGGTGTTACTCAACCCCCTATAAAAGACCACCGCCCGCTTGTTTTCTGGCCATGATGTTTCCGCAACTAGCTGATTGAACCGGGTGATGTAATCTATCAGAGTTCTTTTGCCCTGAGTCAATTCTAACAACTCCAAATCCCTAGACTGTGCCTTGTGTCGAGTATCGAATACTCGGGACATTTCTAGGACCAACAAATCAAAGTCGTAAAGAACCGGGCTATTGTTTTCCAACAGGGGATTAGCCCAAGCGGCAGCTGTTCCGGCTAAATGGGAAAGGGCGAAGGCGGCCTTAGCATTGGACGTGGGAAAAGCCAAAGGCCTGCATAAGAAATGCAACTTGCACTGGTAAACAAAGGTTCTGAATTTCTTGGGATCACCCTGGTAACGTTCAGGAGCAGCCAGGGGGGAAGGAGTCGGGAGGATTATTGGAGTCGGGACTGTAGAAGTAGCCAAGGGAGGGGGTGTAATGGAGGAGCTACCATCTCCAAACTCAGGGTCTGCAGGAAGGGAATGCTGAACGCTCTGTATGGTATCCAACCTTTGATGGATCACTGTGTTTGCGGCGGCCAAATCTGCCCTTAATATTGTAATTGCCTGAACTAAAGCAGTTATGGGTTCGTCCGTGGATCCCTGCATCGTCTAACACGACTATACGGCTTCTCAGTCTGTTCTGACTTGAGTGTCGTGTAGACCGATGAGACCTCCGTCCCCAAGTGACGCACAGGGGAACAATATAGAAACCCGCTGTGCGACCCTTGAGGCCACAGGTGAGAGATGTCTTCCCAGATCCACGGAGCCTCTGGAACACCGATGCTGCTGTCAAGAAGGAATGAGGTTAAGCACCAGGCAATCACAATACAGGCAGGTAAACAAAAGAATCTAAAGTGTCTTACCTATCTGGTGTAAGGGAGACCCAGGAAACCTAGGAGGGAGGTTCGAGGCTCAACAAGATACAGCGGTCCCTGGAGTGGTAGAACCGCAGGTAAGCATGGATCCCGGTGGGCCACCTGTAAGAGAGGACTTGACTTGGGCGTAGAAGTACAGCAAGGTATACAGGGATGATCCAAAGACAAGTCGTTGTGCAGTCCAAATATCCGGCAACAGGTAAACAGTTCCAGGCAAAGGTACAAAGGGTGTCCAAGAGAGTCCAAGATAGAGTTCCGTGGTCGAGGTAGCAAGGAGCAGGTATAAACGCCAAACAGGGTCCGAAGCCAGCTGAGAAGCAATGATCGTCCTGCCTCTCAGATCTTTATACTGTGTGCCCCTGGGTCCCGTGACGTCTCTGGGCCATGTGACGTCCACCAAGATCACGTGAGGAACGCCACACTGTATCACGTGACCGACGTGATGACGTAACGCCGTCCCTTCTGCGATACATCCTCCAAGGCAGTTGCCAATGCAGGAAAGGTTGTAAACGAGCCCGTACACCAAAGAAGGTACAGTGCTTTCGGTTCTGTGGGTTCACCGAATCCCTTGAGCCTCGAAGCTGGGGTGGAGATGTTTGGGGAATGTGAGCAATGTTCTGATGTGGGGAGGCCTGACGTACTGAGGATCGCCTAACAAATACTATGCAGGATCATACTCAAATGTGTAGTGTTTGCTGGATCTCTGATGAAAGTGAGGACGTCGATATTGGCATGTCTCCTCACAAGTTCTGGAAAGTCTTCATTTAAGCGAAAAAATACAGCGTTAGCTAGTCTGTTATTCTCTTGTGATGGGGACATTTGTCTTGTCTTCGCTGTACTCCGGAAGTAAAAGAAACTGTTCTGCAATCACTGTGAGCAGCCTCTTTATTGTCTTTTCATTTTCAGGATCTTGAAGAAACTATGTTATGTTTGTGACTCTTCCCACCAGCGACGGGTAGGACCTCAATACTAACTCGAAATAAATCAGAATGTCTTTGGTGAGGTCACTATTGCATGACACCATAAGTGAGTACAAACAAGGATTCTGTGGCGAAAGACTAAGGATGCTGTATTCTCTTCCAGTTTATATATCCTTGGTCAAAATTTGGCATAGCTTTTCTTATCAAGGCTTTAGTGTGCCTTAGTCCAAAGTTCAAAGTCAACAAGCTATTTTGTGGCTTATAAGTGCAATTCTCTTCCTTCACCCTGCAACTAGGATGCACAGAGCGTTCGTGTTTTGTGTCCTTCTTCCGTTTATTATGCTTAAAGGAAATTTCCAGAACTAAGCCACAACTTTGCACTAAAGTTTCTTGCCCTTTTCTTGACTGGTCATGCATCCTTCTTTCTCGTCATGGATCTTGTCTGCACGTGCTGTGGTCCTTCCCCATTGTCTGTAGTCTTTTCGTGGTGGGGTGCAGGCAGAGGGATTTCTCCGATGTATGGCTTGACGGCACCCAGGAAGATCCAAGCTCTTCTTCCTTGTAACTTGACTGCAGAGGGTGTGACATCCTCTACGATGAATAGGCTGTGGAACCTTGGCTCGTCCCACTTTTTTCTTGTGTGATTTCTTACTAAAACAGTGTCCCCAGGGAATAATTGAGGTACACAGTGCGTGTGCCTGAAGTGGCGCCAGAACCTCTCCGGAGAGCATGATTTATTCATTTTGTAACTTCTCCCTCTCCCAGGGGCGGTGACCCCAGATTACTCCTTTCCTGTTATCAGTTAACACGCAAAGTAAAGAGGTCATGGGCAGCTGCGCAGGCAGGCCCATAAATTGTATGTATACTTTCCCCAAGCAAAGAGGCCTGGTGTGCTCGAGGCCTACCGGGGAAACTCCCGGTGTCCCGGTGAGCCAGTCCAGGCCTGATTGTCTCTGTGATGCTTCTGGTGTAGAAATCATCTTCTAGATTTACTCTAGACGTGGCTGGTGCTGAATTGTACTCAGGAAAGAATTCTTATAAATCTTCCCAGTCTACTACTGCATCAGGTTTTTTAACCTCTCTTTCCAGACATTCGAGATCCTCTGCTCTCTGTCTTCGCTTGCGTTCTATGTCATCATCAGATTCTCTACGCTTCCTCACTTCCTTTCTGACCCCATCTTCCTCTTGTTTCCTTGCATCTCTTTGTTCATGTGCCCTTTGTATTTCCTTATCTCTTCGCCTTTTTATTCTCTTCTCCCATATTTATGTTCTTCTTCTTCTATTCTCCTTTGTTCTATTCTTTCCTGATCATCAGCTGTTCTCTGCTTACTATCGCGTTTTCTTAGTTCTTCTGCCTTTTCCTGTTTTCTGACCGGCTCGTCATGATATAACTGCTGTTGTTTCTGTCTATCTTTTTTCCTAACCCCTTCGTCTCTTAATCGTTTTTCCTTTTCCTTCACTTTTCCTTCTAATTTGTCCTGTTCTCCCGTTTGTCTCCTATCCTCAATGCCTTTACCATCGAGTTTCAATAAAATCTGACCTCCTTCCATTTGTTCTGTGTGAATGCTATCTCATCATTCCTATCCTCATCTCCTTTCCATCTCTTTACCGCTCTTCCCATACCTAGAGATGTACTTGCTTGTGCTTGATCACCTTTTTCTTTTTTCGCGTCTCTCCTTGTACTTTGGGACTTTTGAGGTAATATCTCCTTCTCTGTCCTTTTCTGGGATTTTGCCACTGCTTTTTACGTAGGCGACTCATATAACGGGTTGCTATATCCTGTGGCTGCTTTAAGTTCCTTCAACGGGTACAATCCTTCGTCTTTACTAGCTTTGCTTTTTGTTTCAGCCAGGGCGGGTGGCGCAGAAGTCTCTTCACCCACCTCTGTGCATATATTCAGTATCCAATCTAACGGTGGCTCCTCCTCTTTTTCTTCTTGGTACATTTTCCAAAGTTCTAAATTAGCCAGGCGTTTGTCTAACTTTTTTCCCATATATGTGGCATGTAAGTATGTTGTCATGTGCTGCACGACCGTTTTAGATAGTGATCCTCCTTGGGGCCATGTCATGAACATTTTGTTTGCGGGCCCTTTAACCCATTCTGCACTGTACTGTTTAAGCTTAGGTGCATGCTTCAGCAACTGTTTGCACAAGTGTATCAATGGGGTAATGTCTTCCATGATTAACCTGCTTATCCTCCCTTTATATAACACTTTATTATACTTTACGTTTCACAAACAAAATCAACAGTATGAGCCAGCACCAATCGTCGCAAGCTCCAATCCCGCTTTTCCAACAATAATTTTATTTTTTATTTTGATCACAACAACCATCAATCGATGCCATGCAACATTTTTTCCTTACAATCGTGCAATTTTCATGCTATTTCCCAAAAATGTTTACCTTATGATGTCATAGATTAACTAAAACACATAAAACAGACAGACAGACTCTTGCCAGCCACACAAATGTCATGTCATCTGCTTCCTCAGATGAATCCTGCCCCTATATGTATTCTGACATGGAATGTAAGCCCATCTCTTTCAGATCATCTTTAATAGATCTGGTCTCCTACCTCATCCTATCAATCAAGACTTTAGATGAAGGCTTCTGCTAGCGCACTTTAAAACCTAGGCACTGGGCGTATACTCTTATCGCTGCCACACTCACGATATCTCTTTATATTGCTCGGCCACACTCAAGTCAATGTTTTCCCCTTATATATACATTTACATTATACTCTTACACTGACGTCATTTTTGTCCCACCTCCCTCCATTACCTTCCTTTTACTTGTTTTTAAGGCATGCAAACTTTTTCCAAAACATTCAGTCTTTTTCACTTACCGTTTGCGTGTTTTTCCTCTCCGGACGCTCAGGATCACTGCCTTCGTTACCACCTTTCTGTGCCGCTCGTTCAATCAGCTGCTCGTAGAAGTGTGAAGGGGTTTTTGGGGGAAAGCAAAGGTCCCTTCACACCGAACCAGCAGGGCTTTCAATTAAACCAACCAATATCTACGGGGAGCTTCTTGTTCTATCAGTCGGATGGCAAAGGACTTGTGGTATTGCAGAGGACCCGAAGTTACTTTTGTCGACGGTCAATGGGTATCTTATCTAATCGAACCATCAATCTCTGCTACCAAGTGAACTGTATAGTCTCCAGCCAGCCCTCTGACTGGGGATCTCCAAACAGCTCTTTAAGATGAGTAACAGTACCCTCGAGATAGATGGGGATGCAGATTCGTACTCATGCATCAAATAATTATGACAACTCAATAGTTTGGCAAAGGGATTCCATTTAATGACAAGCAAGTAAAACGAAGAGTACAACGAACATCAGCAACCGCTCGTTCTTCTCTCTCTCTTTAAACTCCAACTTAATTTCAGAAAAAACGGTATCCAGTCATAATTTCGAATACAATATATTCGAAAGTAAAAATGTCGAAAATATTTAGTCGAAAAACAAAAATGTCGAAAAACAAAAATGTCGACTTTTTTTCGACTTTTTTCGATTTTATGTGTTAATAATAAATATTTTATTAAACTTTTTTAAAAAAATAATTAAAGGTATTTCCATGGGGGGTGGGGGTGATGGGGAGGATGGGGGGGGGTTGGGGATAGGGGTTTGGGATGGTTTTTTAAATAATTAATTAATTATTTAATATTATATTAAAGATTTTTTTTAAATAATTAAAGGTATATCTATGGGGGGTGGGGGGGATGGGGAGGAGGGGGGGGGTTGGGGTAGGGGTTTGGGATGGGGGGGTTGGGGTGAGACCCCCCCCCATAATAAATGTTACTATCTGGGTAAAAAAAAAAAAAAAGAGTGTTTTGGGTTTTCAATTTTTTTTTCGACATTTTTTTTTCGAAATTATGACTTTTCCTATTATATGTATGTTTTTTCGACTTTTTTACATTCGACATTTTTTTTCGACATTTTTGCTATTCGACATTATGTTTTCGACTTTTTGACTATAAACCAGAAAAAACACAGTATTTATAGCAAAAACTCGTCATCACTGATGCGCAATCCTAAAAACCTAACATGCAACGTGATTGGTTATAGGAAGGTAACTTTATCATAGGTACTATTTCTGTATGTGGTAACAGGGAGAGGGGATTGGACAATCAATGTCAGGTGGGGCAACCTAGCCCTTCCTTCAAAATGGCCACTATGAATGTCACTAAAAGTACAACGTTCCATTGGCTCTACTCTCATAGGACCCTAGATTATACGGTCCACTATGATTGGGTTGGCATCAACCCCATTCATAATACTTTTCCACTTATGTCTAGCAGCATGCAGAACAACCTGCCAGGTGCAGAGAGTTAGTCTGCACCCCAGCATCCTTCCCATTTTGTTACAATCAATCATCACCTCAGTGGTCATGTGTCAATTGCTGCTTTGTAGTTTGACCTCGAGTCTGCTTCTTGGTCTGAGAATTTTTAGGGCGTATGGGCATGGAAGAGATCCATATGTAGGTGTGAAAGTCTTACTCTTCCAGCTTGCATTGTCACGTGGCTAGGACACTGTGAACTCTGCCTCTTCTTCATGTATTTTCGTGTATTTGATTTAATTCTGCAAGTCTTCTACCAAATGTGGCTTATCTTGACCTTTGTGAACAGGATACTCTGTTCTTGTCTCCTTAACTGTATCCACTGTCAGCGTTTTCCAACCAGATATGACCTTGGCTTCTTGGCATGGTTACCTTCAGCTGAGTTTCGCTCTGTCTCAGTTCTCGATTTGTTTGCTGTGACACTCTCCTCTGGAGACCTTTAGTAACCTTTGTTCAATTCTGTTCATGTGCTTAGTGGAATTATACTCATATATAAAGTGCTTTTGAGGTATATATATATGTATATGTTGGTGCTTGCCGCAATCTATTTTACTACTAAGCATAAGTAAGCTTCACAATTTCTTTGCTTCTTGCGGTTTCTTGCATCTGTACACACTTAAACTAACTGAATATCTTCATTGTGCATATGGCATACGTTTCTGCATCTTGACATCAACTTCTTTACCTTAGGCTCAAGATGTCACTTATCCATGGTATTTCGTCTCTTTATTCTGAGGTCATTATATCTCCTCTATGTGCGTCAGTCCGATTTCTTATAACGTCACCATTCGTCTTCCTTTATTATCTTCTTGGCTTCTTCAGGTATTCCATTCTCACAACCGTCATTCTGTCTTGACTGTAGATATGGTTTTCTCAATGGGTACCTTACTGTCCATGTTTTCTTAGGTGTTTGTACTTCAATAGGTGCTGTTACTCTGATAGGCACTGGGCAGAGCCCAACCGCTGCTCTTTGCTGGTTTATTTGTTCATCATACGTCACATACTTTGGTGTGAAAGTACCGGGTACTACGAAGGGGGTGGCTGGAGTGTGTATGACACTTGGCACTTCCTCTTCACCAAGTTTTGATCTCCTTCGTAGTATTTAATACCATTTAATGAATAGACCTTGGCACTCATTGTCCTTCCGTCGCACCTTAATAGGAGCTCAGCTCTCGTTCATTGTATCTTTCCATGATAGATAACCAGTTTCTTGGCTGCCACAACCCTTGATACTGGGCCAGGCAAACCTTCTCGATTCTCCTTCCATCTCCAGCCAGGCTTATTATGCTGCGCCACACTTCAAGTCCTTCCATTCACAGGGTTTTCAGTTTGCTAAAGTACAATGTGGAACTTCCAGATTCCTATGCATATATATATACCTTGGCGGCACCGCCTTCACTATTCACTACGTATAGCTAGCCTTATGATTACTTTATCTACTTGCGTTAATGCATCTGTACAATTATAAAATGGTTTTCATTTTGTTCTGCTCTTTTACACATGCAATCCTCATTCCGCAAATGAAAGTTTACTCAATTGTTAACTTAGTCATCAGATTCTATATGGTCTATCCACCTCTTGTCATCTCTTCTGAGTTGTGACACTTTCTTCATGTGATGTCACCAGTCTCTTCTTTCATCCGTCTTCACGTGCTCTTCAGGGGTCCTTCCAAAGAGGCTGTCAGTTCTTCGTCGATACATAAAGAATGGTTTCCTTAATGGATACTTTGCTTCAAAGGCTGCTCAAGTTATGGCATCATTACAGGTGTCACCTTTGTCACTATTTCTGGTTCCCAACAAATAAGCAAGTTAAGGGCTGGACTTCCGGGGGAGGCTTTTGGCTCCTCCTCTACACTCACCCCTCTGGTTGATTGATCGAACACTCTCTTAACAGGCTCCACATCTAGACATCCTCTCTTGAAGAAGTGCTTCTTTGGAGTCCATATCTTCATCACAACTTTCAAAGATCCTGCTGATTTTACATGTTTGTCAACACTTCAGGTCATGTGGCTGCACTGTCCACTCGGGCTGCAGTAGATCCATCTTCCCACATACTTCTTGTGGTCTCTTGGAAACAGGAACTTCGTTCCCTCTGCTGCATGAATGCTGGCCTTTATATAGTCTCTGATCTCTTCATAGGTCAGCTCCTTGGGTTCAAATCCAGATTCAACATAAATTATTATCTTCATTCCTACTGCTTTCTTTGCTGTCTTCTTGCACTGTGTGATTATTATCTTGATTGTTAAGACGGATTTCTGAACTCTGACCTGGTGGGCAGAAGTTCAGAAGGCCAGCATAGTTTCTTGGAACAGGGTAACCTTCTGGACAAGCCAGACCAATTAAGGTAGCATTGGTAGCAGTCAAGACTAGGTCTCAGGAGGGGTGAGGGTGACTGAAAGAACTCAATGAGCACACAGAGTAAAGGACACTTACAAATCACTGCCAGTCAGGTGTAGATATATTAAAAATACAAATACATTTATTTCAAGGCCTTTGAGTTTCAACACACAAATCAAATCACAGTAATACTTCTAAGCCAACACAATCCTATCAATATATATATATACAAGACCAATGGGGTCCAAAGGGCTGATGTATGAAATGGGTCCACAACCTAAAAAGGGAAGGAAGCAGGTAGGCCCTTCTGCATCAAACACAATCCTAACTGAAAGGCAGCCCAATCCCTAAGAAGAGTGGAGCCTATTGCTCAAATGTACTTGCAATGCTGGCGCACGCGGTAATGCAGATGGGCAAAATGGGGTCTCTTCAAGGATCTGTAGCAGCTCAGGAAGGTGGGTGAGGTGATGCAGAATAAGTTACCACTATTCGTAGAGGGTCTCCCCAACAGGGCAGAGCAGATTCTAGAGTTCGGGAATAGTTTGCTGGTTCGCATTAGCAGTGGAAAGGAGAGGGGTACTCAGGGGCCACTTGTGTGTAAAAATGGATGGATGTGCTGGGGCCACTGGTAAGGGTTGCAATTACTCACCGACCGCCAGCGCACTCTGGACCAAACTTTGGCAGACGAGTCCACTTCGGTTGCAGGTTCAAATGCGGAAATCTCGCGGCTCTGCAGATTTCAGCAACGAAGATACATTGTTGATTCCCAAAGGGGACAGTGGACATTTCTCTGCTCCTGGTGGATATATCGGGCCAGTTCTGCTGTAGCAGGCTTCAGGGCACAGATGATCATAGCTGCAATCAAATTGTTAAGTTCATCACCACTGCTGGGCGACACAGTAACCGTGTATACTCCGGTTCAGGCGCACTCACTTTACTCCAGACCTGGGAATGCCAAGTGTATGAAATTCAGTGTGAGAGTGCCATGAACAAAGAGCGTGCGATGTACTAAGTTTCAAGGGCCTCCTCAAAACAGCTGCGGTATCAGGGCAAAGGTCCTGCACAAGCTGGACAGCCCACTGGTTGGCCCAGGGACACTTCCGAAAAGGCTAACTTGCAGGTTTTGATGAAGGTGCCGAGAATTGTTGATCCCACTATTCTAATGGGTCGAAGCATCTTCACAGACCTTCTAGGACAACTAGATGTAGAGGGGTCCCACAGGACGGCAACGGGCTCAGGGTGCCAAACCTTCCAGCGGGTCACTAGCGGTTCCTCGACTTGGCTTCTTAGTTGCAGGATACTTGGATCCTATCCTTCGTTCAGTGAGCATACCATACGTGGACCAATCATGGACCACAGTGGTCGCAGGCATTCACAGCACACCAGACTCTCTGGCACCCAGGATGTGTATTGGAGCTAGACAGTCCAGCCCACATCCTGGGGGCGCACACTCAAGGCATGCAGAAGCCCACAAAATCTTGGCACTTTGCAGGAAATGCATGCCCAAATAAGGACTGACCCGGATCGGCTCGACCTGGGGAAGGTGTAAGATGACCAAATGACAGGAAAAAGAACCTTGTGGCATGGCCATTTTGGAGCCAGGCCACCTAACCGTGCCAAACGCGGTAACCACGGTTTACCTGGCAGGAAAGGGTTAAAAATACACAAAAAAGATAAGCTTCCACCAGCCCTGTCCAAGGCACATCTTCACTTTTCCTAAAAAAATCCTTTGAGAGTAACTAGGGCCTTTATAAATGGCAGGAAGACCCAAGTGCATTGTACTGTAAGGTACTTTGTGCACTTGCAGCATGATGCAGAAAAGTTGCAACATAGACAAGGACTAAGGGAAGCAAAGTCTCTCAGTACTGACTGTCTTTAAGGGGATGTCAGTTTCCCCATCACAAAGTGAGCGAAAAGCCCAGAGGAGTGCAGCAGAAGGCTGTGCTCCTCTGGTAAAATCAGACTATGGTGTTTAAACAAAGCAAAAAGTTGGGGGTACACAACTGGAGGGAAAATTACACATGGAATGGAAATCTTTCCTAACACTTGCCCCTCCTAGACCAAGGGCAAGGGGAATTAATCCACCCCTGGATGAGTCTCATGTTCAGGTCGGTTAAACATTCTGGACAACCCATCAGCATTGCTATGTTGGACACCTGGCCTATGCTCAATAGTGAAGTCAAAGCCTTGAAGGCTTATGGACCACTTGAGCAACTTTGGATTCTCTCCCTTCATGTTCATTAGCCACTATAAGGGCTTATGGTGAGTTTGCACAGTGAAATGGGTCCCATAGAGGTAGGGCCTCAACTTCCTTAGGGCCCACACAACAGAGAAACATTCTTACTCTACTGTGGACCATCTGAGCTCTCTGTCCTTAAGATGGCGCCTAATGAAGCCAATAGGGTGTTCCTTACCCTTCTCATCTACTTGTGATAGTACAGCTCCTATCCCAGTGTCAGAGGCATCTGTCTGCACAATAAAAGGTCTTTGGTAATCAGGGTCCCTGAGAACAGGGGCCTGGCACAATGAGTCTTTTAAGCCACTGAAGGCCTTCCCACACTCTTCACACCAAGTTATCTTCTTGGGTTTCTTAGGAATTGTGAGAGAAGTCAGAGGGGCAGCTATGGTGCCATAGTATGCCATGAAGTTTCTGTAGTACCCAGTGAGTCCTAGAAAGACTCTAACTTGGGTTTGAGTATTGGGGGTCGGCCAGTCTTGTACTGCTTGTACCTTACTGGGTAGAGGCTGTCTCTTCTCTCCACCTACTTCATGTCTAAGGTAGACCACTGAACCTCGTGCAATCTAGCACTTACTGGCCTTTATGGTCAAGTGGGCCTTGTGAAGAGCCTGAAACACAGTCTTAAGGTGTTTCACGTGATCCTCCCAGGTGACACTGGAAACTGCTATATCATCCAGATATGCTAGACAGAATTCATCCAACCCATTAAGGACATGATTCACAAGCCTCTGGAAAGTGGCAGGGTCATCCCTCAATCCAAAAGGTATTACCCTGAACTGGCAAAGACCCTCTGGTGTTGAGAAAGCTGTCTTTTCCTTAGCATGTACTGCAAGGGCTATTTGCCAATAGCCTGCAGTGAGGTCAAATATGCTGAGGTATTTGGAGGAACCCAAAGTATCCACCAGCTCATCTGTTCTAGGCAAGGGGCGTGACTATGTCTTGGTGACAGCATTCAGAGCCCTGTAATCCACACATAACCTCAACTCAGGGGTGCCTGCTTTTGGAACTAAAACCACAGGACTGGACCAAGAACTACTAGAGGGTTCAATCACCCCAAGATCCAACATTTTGTTGACCTCTGTCTTAATGTAAGACCTTACTTTGTCTGACATACTGTATCCCTTACGTCTAGTAGGTACACTATCTCCTGTGTCAATGTTATGTTTGCCCCAAGCTGTCAAACCAGGAGGTTGTGAGAACAAGGGGGAAAATTGCCTCAGCAAACCTTTCACCTCAGCTTGTTGATCCGCAATCAGGTGAGAGGACACTTGGACACCCTCAATGGAGCTGTCCGAAGGACTGCCTTGGAACAGGTCAGCGAGAGGTTCTGACTCCTCCTCAACATCTGAAGCCAGCAGCAGTGCAGCGATTTCAACTCTTGGGATGAAAGCCTTCAGCCTATTTAGATGGAACACTTTTGGAGGTTGTCCTGCCCTTCCAAGGTCCACTAAATAGTTGACCTCACCCAGTGACTCCACCACTGTGTAAGGGCCTGACCATTTGTCCTGTAAAGATAAGCTCTCCGTCCTGCTACTTCTGGCAGAGGCGCATCGAATGGGATTTAGTTCCTTCACTGATCCCTGATAAGGATTAGTCCAGTCCAGCTGCGACTATGCTTCTCCTTATGATTGCTAAGTCTTTCATGAGCTCTTATGATGCTCTACGTTCTGTTTAATGTCTTTATATGTTGCTCCTATTTATGCCCGCAATAATGTCTCTCTTCTGTTTTCCTCCGTTAGATGGAAATGCGGCCTCAATGCAGCTGTGAGACGCGAGACACGGCCGGATGGAAGATGGATGCTACCGCAATGTTCAACAGCAGGTAAGTGATGGTTTAAGGAAAGCGCAAAATATGACGAAGTGCAACCTTAAAGGGACTGTTTTTTCGATGTCTAACCTTGTCTTCTGTTTTTCCTTGCAGGCGCTGCAGTCCACGATGGAGCGTGTCGTGCTGCGGTGCCAAGATGAAGATTACGGCATTCCGGAAAGTATAAAGATGAATACTTGGTTCGGTGAAGAGATGTACAGGTAAGAACAGCTTCCCCCAGTTAGTAAGTATGCTGGCAGGAAGCAGGATGTCCAGGAAGCAGGAACTTCAAAGGTAAGTCTGACCTCAGGCGACAGTGAGCGTTACGCTGCTTGCAAGTGCAGAATAACGTGAATCGTCTGTCTTGAGGATCGGGGCAGCTTATATAGCTGAGATCGTGGGCACGCCTATAAGGGATGGCCTACCAGCCACACCATGCCACTCCTAGAGAGTGTGCATATGTGAAGGCAATCCATTAGCAGCCACACCCAAGAATACACTTGGGGCTGCTTAATGGATGGAATGTTCAAGGTTAATGCATCCTGCTTAATGGATGGAATGTTCAAGGTCAATGCATCTGAAGTGCTATGTGCATAATAAAAGCTTTTTGGTGTTAAATGGATGTTCTTGTTTACTTTTGTTCATGAGCCTGGCGCCAAAGGTGCCAGGTCTCCTGTGAATGCGACCCCTGCATGCCTGTGCTTCTGACTTCGTGACCATGACAGCAGACCCCCTCAAGGCCCCTCTCAAGGGTGGTTCTTCTCCCGGTCCTGGTTTGGTGGGATTATTGCGATGGAACGGTCTGATTAAACGTGGAGCATGGACATGTTCACTGGGTTTCCAAGTTCGTTCTTGAGGTCCGTAACCTTTCCAGTCAATTAGGTAATACAATTTTGATCGAACCACCTTGGAGTCCAGGATGGATTTGACTTCATATTCTAGTTCTCCATCTATTACTTTGGGCTCTGGCGGAGAACCAAGCAGTGTATTGGATTTCATGGGTTTGAGGAGAGAGACATGAAATACAGGGTGAATTTTCATGTGAGATGGTAACTCCAATTTCATGGTGACAGGATTGATTATGGACTTTATAGGGGCCCAGGTATCTTGGGTGGAAAGCTCTTGGCCCCTTCAGGGGAATAAATTTAGATGCTAACCACACCTTTTCTCCAATCTGGTATGCAGGAACTTCGTTCCGATGTCGATCAGCAAACAGTTTTTGTCTTTCCTAGACTTGGTCAGATGCTCTGTCGCCTCCTTAAGAACCTGAGTGATGGTTTTATGCAAGTTTTTATGGCTGGCATTTCCAGGGTATCGGGTGGATCAAAAACTGATGTCCTTGGATGTCTTGCGTGCACAGTGTAGAATTTGAGTTTGCCCTTTGCTTGTGTGAACTGAGTTTTTGTATGCATACTCAGCTATCCAGAATATATTTTTCCAAGAATCCTCGGACTGTTGCAACATACACCTGAGATATTGCTCTAAAGTTTGGTTGGTTCGTTCAGTTTGCCCATCAGTTTTAGGGTGATGGCTTGTGGACAACCGGAGATTGATTTTGGCAACCGTACAACACTTTCTCCAAAAGGCAGAAACAAATTGAGTTCCGCGATCAGATACTAATATTGATGGAAATCCATGCCTTTGATCTAGGAACACAGAAGCGAGAGTTGACACAGGTGGGAGTCCCTTCAGGGGGATGAAATGGGCCGTTTAGGACAATAAATCCATATGGTGTTGTATCCATTGCAGGGTGGAAGATCCGTGATGAAGTCCATCGACAGGGTATGCCAAGGTGCTGGCGGTACTGTTAGGGGATGTAGTAAGCCAGCGGGGTTCTGTTTCTGAGACTTGTGTTGTGCACAGACACAGCAGGTTTCAATAAATTAGGCAATGTCTTTTCGCCAGGTTGGCCACCAGTAGTTTTGTTTTACCTTAGCATGAGTTTTGGCTATTCCTGGGTGTCCTTCCAGTAATGAATCGTTGTAATTTCTGATGATTTGCTTTTGCAGTTCTTGGTCTTGGACATATAATCGTCCTTGGAAATACGGTATATTGTCTTCGATGGTGTACTGGTCACCTTTTAAAAGCCATTCCTATTGTGTTGATTGATCCATCGGGGATTGCAAACTGGTTCTTTGGTCATCCACACATGTGGTGGCAGTTATTCTGGTTTGAATCCTTTCTTCAGGAATTATGGCCACGCGATCGGATGCTGTGAAAGCCTCTTTTTCTTCACTCATGTAAGATAGAGTGTCTGCTTTCCCATTGCATACTCCAGGTCTATAAGTGATAATAAAATCGTATTCTGCAAAAAAGAGAGCCCAACAAAGTTGACGCAAGGATTGTGCTTTGGCGGTTTTCAAGTATTGCAAGTTACGGTGGTCCGTGATGACAGTGACCGTATGTCTCACCCCAAGAAGGTAATGTCTCCAGGCCATGAATGCTGCTTTAATCGCCAGTAATTCATTATCTGTGATTGCGTAGTTCAACTCGGTGGGCTGAAAATTTGCGGGACCAGAATGCGACGGGGTGTAGTTGTCCTGTTTCAGGGTCTTGTTGTGACAATACTGCTCCCATGGCTATTTTTGAAGCATCTGTCTCAACTATGTAAGGTAGGTCTGGTTGTGGGTGTCGAAGGACTGGTGCTGTAGTGAATGCTAGTTTCAACTTCTTCAAGGCTTCTTCAGCTTCTGTTGACCAATGGAACTTTTGATTTTTCTTTAACAAGAAGGTAATTGGATATACAAATTGTGAAAACCCAGGTATAAACCAATGGTAAAAGTTGGCGAATCCGAGCACGCTTTGCACTCCTTCTGTGGATGTTGGTGAGGGCCATTGGAGGATTGCATCCACCTTTCGTGTGTCCATATGTACGCCTTGTGGTGTGAGCATAAAACCGAGAAACGTGACCTCAATTACATGGAAAAAAACATTTTTCCAACTTGGCATACAATTGGTGATGGCAAAGCTTCTCTAAGACTGCCCGGACATGGCCTACATGTTCTTCTATGGAATTTGAGTAGATAAGAATGTTGTCAATGTAAACAAGAGCGCAAACGTCCAGTAGTTCACGGAGTACATCATTCATAAAGAATTGGAACGTCGCGGGGGCATTGCATAGCCCAAAGGGCATGACCTGGTATTCAAAGAGGCCGTACCTCATGCGGAAGGCCGTTTTCCACTCGTCTCCCTCTTTTACTCTTACAAGATGGTATGTTCCTCTTAAATCCAGTTTTGTGTAGATTTGAGCATGTTTCACTTGGTCCAGGAGCTCTTGTATAAGTGGTAAAGGAAATTTTGTACTGTGATCTGATTGATGGCTCTATAGTCGATGAAAGTTCTTAAGTCCCATTCCTTTTTAGGCATGAAGAATAAGAGTGAGGAGGCAGGTGACTTGGACGGGTGAATGAAACCGTTCGCCTGGTACTGATCGGGGTAAGTTCTAAGATGCTGATTTTCCTGATCTGTCAGCACGTAAATTCAGCTGCAAGGGATCTGGGCTCCGGGTACTAGATCTATTTGACAATTGTAGGATCTGTGCAGGGGCAGAACGTTGGCTTGCTCTTTTTTGAAGACATCCTGGTAATCTTGGTATTCAAGTGGTAAGGAGCTGATGAGGCCCAACACGATTCCTTTCTTCGGTTTCAGATTGGTGTCATCTTTTTTGTAACATTTGTCGGCACAATCATGAGGAAATGTCAGAACTCATTTTCTCCAGTCGATCCTAGGATTGTGGGTCTCCAGCCAGGGCATTCCCAATATCATCTGGAACTGAGGAGCACCAATGAGATCGAAAGTAATGTCCCTGTGATGCCCATCCTGACACAGAAGCTTGACTTTCTCAGTGTATTGTGTCACAGGGCCGGATAATAGCTGAGAACCATCCACACCAGTGACGTTTTCTGATTTCTGCTTCTGTCGGAGAGGAAGGCCTATTCAGAGACCCAAATCTTGGTCAATGTAGTTACCCACAGCTCCACAATAAATATATGCCTCCAAGGCATGTATTTCTGATGATTGCTTGTGATTCGCCAAAAGCACTGGAAGGACTAGATGTGAGGTCTGTACGGATTCCTTTTTCCTGCTCGACAAGCAGACCCCTACACTTGCATTGGCGTTTCCCGAGTTCTGTTCTTCTTCTTCATCAGTTTTGTCTGTTGCCCCAACCGTTTTCTTGGGTGGGTTTACTGGGCAGTCACGGAGGAAGTGACCTGCTTGTCCACAATATAAGCAAAGCTGTTGTCTTCTTTTTTCCCCTTTCTGCTTTGGTAAGGGGACTTTGTAATCCACCAATTTGCATTGGCTCAGACTGTTCATGTGGTTTAGTCTGATTCTCACGAGGTCATATATAAACTGACCGTCCCTCTGATCTAGCTCGATCCATTTTCCGATTCTGCAACCTATGATCGAGTTGCACCGTCAGGTCTATGTAGTCCACACACCTCTCAGGGGGATTCACCACTTGCACCAACACATCCTTAAGTTCTCCACGTAACCCTCGGTAAAAGAGTGTAGTCCTCTTCTCTTCTGGCCAGTTGGTCTGGGCTGTGAGACGATTGAAGGTTGCAATATAGGTTAATAGATCTTGACTCCCTTGTCTGAGTGACAACAACTTGTTGTCCAGAGCTTGTCCTTGAGTATGACGGGCAAACAATTTTTCCATCTTATGTTGAAAATTCCCAAAGTTCCGGAGTAAAGGGTCATCTTGATTTACCAAAGGTATAGACCAGTCCGCCACACTACCTCCTAAATACGAGAATACAAACGCCACTTTGGCTTGGTCATTAGGAAAGGCTCATGGCCTGCACAAGAAATGAAGGCGACATTGGTTCATCAATACAGCAAACTTGTTTGGGTCGCTGATGAAGCGTTCGGGAGGGGCTACAGGTACTGCTCCTGGAAGAACCACCTGAACCAGTGTTGATTGTTGTGGTGTGGAAGAATGAGAAGAATGGGTCACTCCAAGGGAAGCATGTACTTCAGCCCATAATTCCCCTAGTAAGAGGGCTAACTGATCTGTTTCTGAAGTTTCCATAATGCCCAGGCAGAGAGTATTTGGGGCATGGTTGTAGCCCTCCCTGAACTTGAATCACCCCCTTCAAGCCTCTCCCTCAGTAGAAAAGCTGTGAGCGGTGGTACGTGGTGATACTGCTCCTGCGTGGAGATAACAGTGTGTGAGTGCGCCAATCTGTGATTGGTGTACCTCTCGAACCCTCCACCCCAAAGTATGGTTTCTGTGAGCATACGCCATCCCATAAAGCTCACCTGTGAATTATGGAAGATAAGCTCTCCAACCTGCTACTTCTGGCAGGGGCGCGTCGAATGGGATCTAGTTCCTTCACTGATCCCTGATAAGGATTAGTCCAGTCCAGCTGCGACTGTGTTTCTCCTTATGATTGGTAAGTCTTTCTTGAGCTCTTGTGATGCTGTTCGTTCTGTTTAATGTCTTTATATGTTGCTCCTATTTATGCCCGCAATAATGTCTCTCTTCTGTTTTCTTCCCTTAGATGGAAATGTGGCCTCAATGCAGCTGTGAGATGCGAGACGCGGCCGGATGGAAGATGGATGCTACCGCAATGTTCGACAGCAGGTAAGTGATGGTTTAAGGAAAGCGCAAAGTATGGCGAAGCGCAACCTTAAAGTGACTGTTTTTTCAATGTCTAACCTTGTATTCTGTTTTTCCTTACAGGCTCTGCTGTCGACGATGGAGCGTGTTGTGCTGCGGTGCCAAGATGAAGATTTCGGCGTTCCGGAAAGTGTAAAGATGAATACTTGGTTCGCCGAAGAGATGTACAGGTAAGAACAGCTTCCCCCAGTTGGTAAGTATGCTGGCAGGAAGCAGGATGGCCAGGAAGCAGGATATTCAAGGGTAAATCTGACCTCAGGCAACAGGGAGCATTGCGCTGCTTGCAAGTACAGAATAATGCGAAGCGTCTGTCTTGAGGATCAGGTCAGTTTATGTAGCTGAGATCGTGGGCACGCCCATTAGGGCCGACCTACCAGCCACACCCTGCCACTCTTAGAGAGTGAGCACATGCAAAGGCAATCCATTAGAAGCCACACCCAATAATACACTTGGGACTGCTTAATGGATGGAATGTTCAAGGTTAAGGCATCCTGCTTAGTGGATGGAATGTTCAAGGTTATTGCATCTGAAGTGCTATGTCCATAACAAAAGCTTTTTGGTGTTAAATGGATGTTCTTGTTAACTTTTGTTCATGAGCCTGGCGCCAAAGGCGCCAGGACAGTGTCCACCTAGGTCTCCTGTGCATGCGACCCCTGCATGCCTGTGCCCCTGACTTTATGACCATGACACAAGGTGACCAGCAAGGGGCACTTCATGCGCCAGCTGCAGGAGGAAGGGTCTTACAGCAAAGGGAACCACCAACCTCCTACGGTCTCCTTCTGTAGACTCTGTAGGTTCACTGTAGAGGAGCCCAACTTCCCAGTAAATACTATGCTTCCCAGGAGGCTCACCTCCAAGCTGGGAGCATGCCTGTCTCCTTAGGCCTTCCTGAGATGGGCACTCACGTTGACCCTTACTGAATTCAATCCTGCCAGGACCATCTTCCACTAACAAGTCTTGTATTTCAGGATGGTCACTTCAGATAACACCTCTACCTCGTCAAGGCCATGTGCTTGGCCAACTACCTACACCTCAGTGGTAGGTGAGTTAGGGGGAATGTTTTCTTTCCCTCTTCTGTCTTTCTTAAATCCTTTAACCTTTGGTTTCCCCTTTGGCTTGGGCAAGGAAGTGTACTTGCCCAGTGCAGCCCTTGTTTGTGACCTTGTGCAGGGTCTCTCTGCTGTGTCTCCCACAAGCACTAAAGCTCTGAGATCATTCCCCAGCAAGACCTTTCCTGGGACATCGCTCTGAATGCTCACTGGAGTCCTGACCAATGTACCATTTATAGTAAGATTTACAGGCATAACTGGGTACTTGAGAGGTGGGCCATCAGTCAACTTAGTGGGTAACAGAGGATCTCTGTCAACTTCCTGTTAGTCTACCAAGGTAGAATCCACTACAGTTCTGCTGCACCCACTGTCATGAACCGCTGCCTGCGCCCATTCTGGACTTCGTGGTCCCTGACCCATAGAGGACTGAATTCCGTGATCCTTCCAACATGGCCGTTTGGTGCGGAACGCAGCTTGCCAGTCTTTACGTGCTACGTTCAGCATTCTACAAAGCAGACACACCCCCGCGGCTCTGCGCGTCTCAACGCTACAGCTCGCAGCAGTCTGACGTGTGTTGCCGAAATTCGCCCGGAACTTCCTTCCTAGTCCTGTTTCCCCGATTCCTTGAATCTACTTCCTCCCTTTCCTTTCCTCGAACTTACCTTACGATTCTTCCGGGATCCTCGCCTGCGCTCGAGTCATTGCGTTCCATGCCTCCAAGCTCGGACTAAGAAGGTTGCAAGCAAGGAAAGACAGGTGAGAAGGGGAGAGACTGGTGACACCCACTATCCCTAAGGGCAGGAGTATCTACTCCATTAATCAGAACACTGTCCTTAAAGTAGTGCTTGGTATTGTCAGGAATCCTAGCAGAAGCCTCTAAGACTTTAGGCTCCCAGGAACCATGGGACACTAAAACGACCTCAGAATCTATCCCACTGGGAAATGAGTCTGAGGAGAAGGATGCCCCTGTAATCCCTTCTTCCTCATAGGAGGAGAAGTCCAGATTAGCAGAGTGGACCCCCAAGGTTTTTACCTTACATCTGGGGTCCCCCTTCATGTGATCACTTGCTCCACAAGCCACACAAGATCCACTGGGGCTTGGCACATAGGGAGGCTTACTGTAACCAGAGTTCTGTTCTGGAGGATAACCTCCACTACCCTGTGTGTACTCTTGTGGCTTTTTTGGGAAGAAGTTTTATCAGATCCCCCACCCTCCTTATCTTTAAACTTTTCTCCCCTCTTCCTTCTTACCAGGATGAGTCTTGTCCTTATGGGACACTCTATGTGACACCCACAAATCTGCTGCTATGGCTAGTTTTTTAGGATCTAACTCCTTTGACTCTGCCAAATGCTGCTTAAGCTCAGGAGAACAAGCTACAAAAATATGTTCAAGCATGACAAGACATAGCATACCCTCAAAGGTGGAGACCTTCTGGCCTTCAACGCAGCCAGTCAAGTTCTTTAAAGAATCAGTCACATGTGACACCCAAGTACTTCCTTCTTTCTTTTTTTACTCTCTAAACCTCTTCAAGTATTGGGCAGCAGTCTTCCCAAACTATAAGATGAGAGTTTGCTTCAACATTGCAAAATCTACTCTTTCAGCTTTTGACATTTCCATAATAGCACTGCAGCCAGAATGGGGTAGTCTGCTGAGCAACCATGCAATCTTATCAGCATTTACAACCTCTTGAACTTCACATGCATACTCAAATGCATTCAACCAGTCTGTAATTTCATTCTTCTCATCATACACACTGAACAGATCTTTAAGAAATCTTGGATGAGAGCAGGACCCAGACCCATGTCCAGATCCCTTGTATCCATTGGAAACTTGAAGCTTAGCCAGTTCCAACTGGTGATCCCTGTCCTTAGGTTTTTCTGCCTGTTCTACCTTCAGCTTAGCCATGTGAAATTCAAGCTCCTTCTGCCTAAACAGCAGCTCCTGCTTCTTGAATTCCAGCATAGCCTCAGCATCAGAGCTTGCAGAGGAAACATTGGACATTACATCATCCAGGTCCTCATGGGCACCATAGATGAGGGCAGTGACAGAACCGACAGTGTTGCCAGTGGGAACAGCCCCACCTCCTTCTGCACTCTCATCTGAGGCTATGGCACTGAGTGGCAACTCTTGCCATTGCATGATTTTCTGATTAATTTCTAATTTTGTACCTTGAACAGGTAAACCTCTCTCTGTACACATCTTTATCAATGTTTCCATTATATTAGATAGGTCTAGATAGGTCTATGGCATTTTACAGTTATCACTACAAAGTCACTATGTGTCCTGGCTAGGGGTAATTTGAAATGCCCTCACTACTGTGCAACACTGGATACCTTCAGTCCTATCTCACGCTCTACACCAATTTGTTAAGAGGGATTACTGAACTCTGACCTGGCGGGCAGAGGTTCAGAAGGTCAGCCTAGTTTCTTGGAACAGGGTAACCTTCTGGACAAGCCAGACCAATTAAGGTAGCATTGGCTAGGTCTCAGGAGGGGGGAGGGTGACTGAAAGACCTCAATGAGCACACAGAGTAAAGGACACTTACAAATCACTCCCAGTCAGGTGTAGATATATTAAAAATACAATTTTGTTTGGTGGGTTGGTACCCTATTGTGCAGTGGCGCTGGATCCGGTGTTCACATGTTTCAATTTAGAATACTCTAGTTTCATTCATCAATGACATTTGACACCATTCTTTGTTTTAAAAAAAAACATTTTGGGCCTCATCACGAGTCTGGCAGTAACCCTTAAATGCGGCGGTAGGGCTATTACCCCCGCATTTAAGGGTCTGCCAGATCATGGGCTTGGCGGATTTCCCCCCAGCTCTGAGCTTGGGTCAAAACCGCTGCGATTTTGCCAATTTTCAGCGCTATTACCACTTGCGCTATTACATTTTATCAGGTAGTATTTGTCACGGGACAACAAACAAACATGTTCTGGCCTTGAGAAAAACCTATGGTTGAAATACGTGTCGACACAGAAAGTAGAAGGAATCTGCTTAAAAACCTGTCTGATAATATGTACACTAAGATGCATGTCACAACATGACAAATAGTAACTGACAAAACATGAATGTTATCTTCTGGCAAAACAAACACAAAGTGTTTTAAAAAAAACCAAAGAATGGTGTCAAATGTTGTTGATGATGAAACTAGAGTATTCTAAATTGAAACAGGTGAACACCGTATCCAGCACCCCTATACAATAGGGTTCCAACATCGCAAACAAAACCGACTTTTCCAAAACAGGGACTACAGGAACTCTTTCCCTTGGAACCCCACATACAGGCAGCAGGAAGGATAACAAGCCAAAGAATATCCACCAGTTTGTGGATAAATTAAAGTGCAAATGTTAGTGCAGAGATCCACAGTTCCGTTAAGCTCCAACCACCCAACTATATTAAAAATACAAATACATTTATTTCAAAGCCTTTGAGTTTCAACACACAAACAAAATCACAGTAATACTTTCAAGCCAACATAATCCTATCAATACACATATATACAAGACCAATGGGGTCCAAAGGGTTAATGCACGAAATAGGTCCACAACCTAAAAAGGGAAGGAAGCAGGTAATGAAAATAGTTTTTAGGCCCTTCTGCATCAAACAGAATCCTAACTCAAAGGCAGTCCAATCCCTAAGAAGAGTGGAGCCTATTGCTCGAAATGTTCTTGCAATGCTGGCGGACGCGGTAATGGAGATGGGAAAAACGGGGTCTCTTCAACTGTCTGTAGCAGCTCAGGAAGGTGGGTGAGGTGATGCAGAATAAGTTCCCACTATTCGTGGAGGTTCTGCCCAACAGGGCAGAGCAGGTTCCAGAGTTTAGGAATAGTTTGCACTAGCGGTGGAAAGGAGAGGGGCCCTCAGGGGCCACTCGTGTGTAAAAATTGATGTATGTGCTAGGGGCTACTTGTAAGGGTTGAACTCACTCACCGTCCCCCGGCGCACTCCAGCCCAAACTTCGGCAGCTGAGTCCACTTCGGTTATAGGTTCAAATGCAGCAATCTCGCGCCTCTGCGGCTTTCAGCGACGAAGATACAGCGTTGATTCCCAAATCTAACAGTGGCAATTTCTCCAGACCTGGTGGATGGACCAGGCCAGTTCCACTACAG
This sequence comes from Ambystoma mexicanum, assembly GCF_040938575.1. Classification (NCBI taxonomy): domain Eukaryota; kingdom Metazoa; phylum Chordata; class Amphibia; order Caudata; family Ambystomatidae; genus Ambystoma; species Ambystoma mexicanum. The sequence goes on along the minus strand of NC_090932.1, from coordinate 1,130,573,046 downwards.
CAGGCTTCAGGGCACAGAGGACCACAGCTGCAATAAACTTGCAAAGTTCGTCACCACGGCTGGGCGACACGATAACTGCGTATACTACGGTTCAGGTGCACTCACCTTTCTCCAGACCTTGGAATGCCAAGTGTACGAAATTCGGTGTGAGAGTGTCGTGATCATAGAGCTTAAGATGTACCAAGTTTTGAGAGCCTCTCAGAACGGCGGCGGTATCAGGGCAAAGATCCTGCGCAAGCTGGTCAGCCCACTGGTTGGCGCAGGGACATTTCCAAAAATACTTACTTGCAGGTTTTGATGAAGGTGCCGAGAATAGTTGGTCCCACTATTCTAATGGGTCGAAGCCTCTTTGCAGGCCTTCTAGGTAGGATGATCAGATGCAGAGGGGTCCCATGGGACTCCAGCGGGCTCAGGGTGCCAAACCTTCCAGTGGGTAACCAGCGGTTTCTTGACTCAGCTTCTTAGTTTCAGGATACTTGGATCCTATCCTTCATTCAGTGAGAACTCCAGAGATCGACATGGTATGGGTGTGTGGAGCCTTCTCTTATCCAAAATCTCCTTCGTGCCAAAACGAAAAGGACCCAATGGGAGATCTGCTCACATACAGGCATACCATACATGGACCAATCATGGACCCTGGTGGTCCCAGGCATTCAAAGCACACCAGACACTCTGGCACCCAGGATGTGCATTGGAACTAGAGCGTCCAGCCCACATCCTGGGGGTGCACACCCAAGGCATGCAGAAGCCCGTGAAATCTTGGCACTTCACGGTAAAATGCATGCCCAAATAAGGACTGACCCGGGTCAGCTTGACTCGACCTGGGGAAGGTGAAGGGGCAAGATGGCCAAAGGACAGGACAAAGAACCTCATGGCATGGCCATTTTGGAGCCAGGCCATCTAACCATGCCAAACGCGGTAACCACGGTTTACCTGGAAGGAAAGGGTTACAAATACACGAAAAGATAAGCTGCCTCCAGCCCTGTCCAAGGCACATCTGCACTTCTCTTAAATAAATCCTTCGAGAGTAACTAGGGCCTTTAGAAATGGCAGGAAGACCCAAGTGCACTGTACTGTAAGGTACTTTGCGCACTTGCAACATGTTGCAAGTCAGCCGGTAAAGTGGCACAGCGAGTAGCCCGCTCACTTTGACATCCATGCAGCTTGGTAACGCAGGTTCGAATCCCGGCAAGGCCAAACTCAGGCTTTCATCCTTCCGAGGTCGATAAATGAGCACCACACACCGTGGGTAATAATAAGCAGCGCTCAGATGCCTGAGGGTTCGTAGTGCTATATAAATGCAGAATTATTATTATTTATTATTATGTTGCAGAAAAGTTGCAACACAGAGAAGGACTAAGGGAAACAAAGTCTCCCAGTACTGACTGTCTTTAAGGGCATGTCAGTTTCCCCATAGCAAAGTGAGCGAAAAGCCCAGAGGAGTGCAGCAGAAGGCTGTGCTCCTCTGGTACAGTCAGACTATGGTGTTTAAACAAAGCAAAATGTTGGGGGGGGACACAACTGGAGGGAAAATTACACATGGAATGGAAATCTTTCATAACATTGATCACACAGAATCCAAACATTATCATCAGCAATAATGCTCCAGGGAACTTGAGGATATTCGACATCTACTGTGGTACCCACGAGAAGATTAATGCAACCAGCTGTCCTCTACAATATCTTCTACTTCATCTTCCATCTTCGTATGCAAGGTTGTCAACAACGTTATGGCCTCTGTCAGGGTCCCATTCTCTTCATCGTAAGCAGGTATGAATGTGCAACATGATTCTCCGCTTTTGGCGCAAACACCTCCATCCTTAGCTGTAATCATGTCCAGGACATAACTATTCTGGAGTGAAATCAGTCTTATGGCTCTCAGCCCTTCCTTGACAGTGTTGAATCCCTTTATGGTAGTGTTGAATGTCTGCAAAAGCTCCCATCTGGTTATCTGTAACCATTTGGCATTCATCATCACCTGGATCCTTGGCATGAAGATTGTTGTGAATATTGCTGAAGTCTGACTGAACAATCAGTGTTCATATGTAATGGCATCAAAAGCTTCTATTGATTTAGCTGAGAAATAGCTCTCTCTCTTTGTTTGAGCAAGAAATTCAAGTTATCTTCTCTTCCTCAGATGAGTATCAGCCTTTGGAAACTCCCCAATGTTCAAGTCACTTTTCGGAATCAGTAGTGCTGCAATGTGAACAATCACCATGGAACACAGTCCTCCCCTGTCCCTGGGTAGCTTCATATAAGATCTGGATCCACATGCCCAGTAGTGGTCCATTATCAATACTGTCCCATTCCTTCATTCCTGGTACATCAAAGATTTGTCCACATTGTTTTATTTCAACAACTTTTCTTGTGCCACTGTTTCTGAAGCATAGCTCTCCGCTTGCCATAGGCACTATCTGTACTGGGTCTCCTCTATCTTCAACCCATGTCAGCAGCTTGGCACGATTCGGCCAGAGAGGTTTACATCCCTTCTCCACATGATCAATAACTGGATTGTGGTGTTCTATGACTGCCACTGCTCTGCATACGACTTTGCCTTCTTCCCAGCCATTTGGTAAAAGTACTGTTCCCCAAATTTGCATCTGGCCTCTCTCCTTGCATCTTTGTATTTTTTCATCCGTACTTCCTTGGCAATTGAGGTTCCTGTTTATCTCCCATCTGATTCCTGCTCCTTTATTCCAGGCTTTTTGTATCTTATCACATGATCTCTGGTACGTGGCCTTGATCTTGTTTTCAAATCTTGAACATAGTCATCTTCTTCTGGTGCTGACCATTCTGTCACCCATACCAAGGATGCTGTTTGGCCCTGGAATTGACCTCTTGTATGGCAGAGTGCAAAGTGCGTCAGGCAATGAGCTGTCTGGATGTCTATTTCTATAGCTATGAATATCTTAGAATTCCCCAATGCATAGGGTAGGAGCGAACAAACATAGCAACTCTCCTCAGAGGTTCTTTTTCCCTCTTCTTTCATGTGCTGATACCACATGTTGTTCCCCAAGTGTGCTGTACTGTCTAGATAATTATTTAACTCATAATCATCTTCTCTTGCACTTCTCTTGGGTCTCTTTCTTGTATAGTGTGTGTGTACATAATGAGCATAAATCATATAAAATAATTGACCTTCCTGTAGGGGGAATCATAGGAACACTTGTCAAAAGAATCGGTGACCTTGCACGTGTCATTGGTGTAGGGATAATCACATATGGTCTTGGCTTTTGTGTAACATCTAACTCTGCATAGGTCACTGATGTGGGAAGAATAATGGGAACCGTTGCTTTCTTTGGACCAGCAAGGTAGGCAGCATGCATTAGTAAAAACAGGAAAACAATAATAGATGCTATGCAAACATATATTAGGCACCAATAGTCCCCACCAATCGTGATTTCTCATATGTACCTGAGCTTGCTCGTTTCCCGCCAGTGTATCACTTTCAGGATTCCACATTATGCCTGTTTACTATTTTTTAAGGAAGGAAAAAACCTTTTTAATCAGGCAGATTCATAAATTTCTCCGGTAATTGCAAAATTCGCTCAAAGATCGCTGAGAGCAATCTCCTTATAACTGGTCCTTTTTTAGGATTGTGCAAGAAAACGCAAATGTCAGTACTTCTCCCCACAAGTGCAGGATATGCCAGAAGAATACAAATAAAGACAGTAAACAAGAGCCGGTGAGTGTAGACATCAAGGACCATTTGGGTGTCCAAAGAGAAATTCAGTAAGGAATGAGTCGGGAAACTGCTCCCTCTTCCAATTTTTAACCAAATGTTGTCATTCACACATAATCGTGATTCATCTACAATTTTCTAGCGTTCATTTTCAAAAGGTTCCTGTGGCTCAAGAACAATTGCTTTTGCACTCCTGCTATAATATCTATAAATAGTGTCCCATGGGAGCCACAGTACAAATGCACACTTGCATGTATTCAGCCAGCAGTTTTAACGTCCTTCTTCCTCGTCATTGACCAAGTCTGCACGTGCTGAACAACTTTGTGTTGACTTGCTTCCAAATCGGGTGGGGGTGTTCCGGTCCGACCAGCATACGTTTTGACGTCACTGAGGTGAATCCATGCGCGTCTTTCTTGGACTTTAACTGCTGAGGGAGTGTTACGCTCACCTGACTCCCACGGAGGCGCTGGCCTGGTTCGCTCTTCTAAGGTGATGCGCAGGGTTCGGAAGACGGACTGGACCGGGCCCCCAAATCTGGCTTGTCTGGCTCGCAGAAGTATCCTTCTGTAGGCGAAAATAGGGGATTAACTGTCTGCGGGGTAATGCAATCGGCCTCCCACTTTCCCCTCTCACCCTCCTCAAAACCCTTCTGTGAGTCCTCATAGCGTCTCACCTTAGGGTCTGGAAGGACGAGCTCTCCATCCTGCTTCTGATGCAGTGGCGCGTTGGTATCCAGTTACTTCACTGGATTTTCGGATTGGTGAGAACCAAACTTGCTTGGCTTCCAGGTAAGTTTTTTGATAAGAGGTTCCCCTTGTGTCCATGCATTAATGTACTAATGCTAGTGTCTTTTTCCCCATAGGGGCCGGGGTACGGAATGCCGGGGAACAGGCACCAACCCGAGATGAGAGGTGAAATCCTTATAGAAATCAGGTAAGTCTTTAATGAGCGTTTTTTGGTAATGTCTTTTCATTCGCTCATTAACGCTGATGTCTCTTTTTCCCCTTAGGGGCCGGGGTCCGGAAATGCCAGGATGCGGCGCGGACCCGAAATGAAGAGGGAATGAATCAACAGGTAAGTCTTAACATGGAGATTTAGCTTTCCTTATTCCCTTCTCTCTCTCACCTTTTGTTCTGGTCTTTTTCTCCCTAGGCGCTGGGGCGTGACTGCGAATCCGGATGATCGGTGCTGAACATGGAGGCGCCCTGTAAAGGTGAGTGGAATGGGGCGCTGCAGCGATCGACGCGATGAACTTTTAAATAAAAGTTTTCCTTTTCAGGATTGTCGGCAAGATGTCTCCGGGATGTGGATTTAGCAGGTAAGGACTTTTCCTTCTTCTGTTCTCTTCTTCTCTTCCTTTGCAGGTGATCCAGGATGCTGGCAGGCGTGGCAGAAGTCAGGATGCAGGAGCAGACACGGTGAGCGTCCAGCTGCTAGATGCAGAACAACGCGAAGCACGTGTGGCTGTTCGGGTGGGGTTTAAATAGCCTTGGAAGTAGTTTCAGGTATGTATCCTTCCTCCAATCAGGTATGTATCCTTCCCTGACCACGCCCAGATGGTAAATTAGTCCCACAGGTAAAGTAGTTCCTTTCAGGCCTCAAGGAGGCCGGGATCCTGCAGCATGGTCTGCATCAGGTAAGTGCACCCAAGCACTCCCATAATGAGCCTGGCGCCTATGGCGCCAGGACTGATGTCTTTTATGAGCCTGGTGCCATAGGCGCCAGGACACTGTGCAAAGGGCCCCTATATGGGGTTGCTGGGTCCTTCCTTGGGGACTGGATGTCCGCTTTCGGGGACGCAGGGCTTGAACCGGCACTCCCCCCCCAAGGCCCCTCCCAAGGTTGTTCCCTCCGGGGGTTTTGGTTTGTCTGGGAAGAGTCAGTGGAATTTCCTGACTAATCGAGGTGCATGCACATGGTCGCTGGGTTCCCACGACCTCTCCTGAGGTCCGTACCCCTTCCAATCAATTAGGTAGAACAGTTTTGACCTAAACATTTTTGAGTCTAAAATGTTCTTCACTTCGAATTCGGGCTCCCCATCTATTAGAATAGGTTCTGGGGGTTTGAGTAGTCGGGTTCCAGGTACCACTGGTTTCAGAAGTGACACATGAAAAACAGGGTGAATTCACATACTAGCTGGTAAATCAAGTTTAACAGCCACTGGGTTAATTATTGCCGTAATAGAATAAGGTCCCAGATATTTTGGGTTAAAAGTTCGAGGCTCTTTGAGTGGTAAATGTCTGGTAGCTAACCACACTTGATCCCCAATCTGATACGGAGGTGCTTCACTCCGATGTAGATCAGCATTCTCCTTGTATTTTCTCTTAGCTTGTTGTAAATGCGTAGTTGCCTCTTTGTAGGCTTGGGTAATTATAGAATGCAGATGTTCTACTGCAGGCATTCCGAGGTTCTGAGGTGAGTCAAGGTTTGAGGTTCGAGGATGATGCCCAAACAAAATATAAAAAGGACTGTGGCCAGTTCCAGAGTGTACCGAATTATTATATGCGTATTCGGCTATCCAAAGAATGTCTTTCCAGTTGCTTTCAGATTGCTGTAACATACACCGTAAGTACTGCTCAAGGGTCTGATTTGTCCTCTCGGTCTGACCATCGGTCTGAGGGGGGTGACTGGTCGATAATCTTACGTCGATCTGCGCCATTTGACAACATTTGCGCCAGAAGTGGGAAATGAATTGGCTCTCCCGGTCAGAGATTAGTATAGATGGGAATCCATGTAGCCGAACAATATTTTCGAGGAATTCTTTGGCTAGGACAGAAGCTGAAGGTAAACCTTTCAAAGGAATAAAGTGGGCCATTTTGGAAAACAAATCCACAATTACCAGAATAGTATTGTACCCCGAACAAGAAGGCAGGTCCGTAATAAAATCCATTGATAGGGTGTGCCAGGGTGCTGGCGGTATGTCTAGAGGTTGAAGGAGACCGGCTGGTCTTTTCTTTTGACTTTTATTTTGGGCACAAACACCACAGGACATCACAAAAGAAAAGATTTAACATCTTTTCGCCAAGAGGGCCACCAAAATTGTCGTTTCACCTTTTCCTCTGTCTTGGCAATACCGGGGTGTCCCTCTATTAATGTATCATGATAACCGGAAATAACTAGTTCGTGTAATTCCTTATGTGGCAGGAATAAGCGTCCTTGGAAATAAGGTAAACCATTATCTATGGTAAAGTCTGATCCCTTTTGTATCCATTCCTGTAAGGTTGTAGGGTCCAGGAGTTGTTTCACTCTGGCTTGAATGTCTTCAAGCGTCTGTAACAAAGTCATGCCTAGAATCCTCTGTTCGGGAAATATTGGTACTGGTTCTGGGTTTGTATCAGATTCTCCCATTCCAATTCGGGATAAGGCGTCTGCTTTGCCATTCTTGCAGCCAGGTCGATAGGTAATCACGAATTCAAATTCAGCGAAAAACAAAGCCCATCGCAGCTGCCGTGATGACTGAGCCTTGGCGGTTTTCAAATACTGTAAATTCCGGTGATCAGTGATCACTGTGATGGTATGTCGAGCGCCAAGCAGATAATGTCGCCAGCTTTAAAAGCGGACTTAATGGCTAACAGTTCTTTGTCCGTGATTGCATAATTAACCTCGGGTGCCGAGAATTTTCTGGACCAAAATGCTACGGGATGCAGTTGGTTGGTTTCGGGATCTCTTTGGGACAGGACAGCTCCCATGGCTAGGCTGGATGCGTCAGTCTCGACGACATAAGGGAGATCTGGACGCGGGTGTTTCAATATAGGTGCGGAGGTAAACTTAGCTTTTAAATCCTGAAAGGCCTGCTCGGCTTCTTCAGACCATTCAAAACGTTTATTTTTCCTCAAGAGTGCAGTAATGGGTTGTACCACGCGTGAAAATTCCGGGATAAACCTGCGATAGAAATTGGCAAAGCCGAGCATGCTTTGTACCCCTTTTACAGAGCTAGGTGATGGCCATTTGAGGATGGCATCCACTTTTCTTGAGTCCATTCGGACTCCTTTGGGTGTCAGGATGAAACCTAGAAACTCGACTTCTGTGGTATGGAAAACACATTTCTCCAATTTAGCAAATAGTTTGTGTTGGCGCAGTTTTTCAAGTACTGCCCTGACGTGTTTTCTGTGATCAGATTCCGAAGAGGAGTACACCAGAATGTCATTGATATATACGACAACACAAACATCGATGAGTTCCCGAAGGACATCATTCATGAAGTATTGGAAGGCAGCCGGCACGTTACACAATCCGAAAGGCATCACCTGGTACTCGAATAATCCATATTTAGTACGGAAGGCAGTTTTCCATTTGTCGCCTTCTTTAACTCGTACCAGATGATAAGCCCCCCGGAGATCTGACTTGGTGTATATGCAAGCGTCCTTCACCTGGTCAAGGAGTTCAGGGATCAGAGGCAGAGGATAACGGTTTTTAACCGTTATCTGGTTCAATGCGCGGTAATCGATACAAGTTCTAAGGTCGCCTTCTTTTTTGGGCACGAAGAACAAAGCCGAGGAGGCCGGGGACTTTGATGGGCTAATAAAACCATTATCTAGATATTGATCCAAATATTGTCTGAAATGCAGATTCTCAGGTTCGCTAAGGGCATAAATCCTGCTACAAGGGGGTTGTGCACCGGGCACCAGATCGATTTGGCAATCGTACGATCTGTGAGGAGGTAATGTGTTGGCCTGTTCCTTTTGGAAGACGTCCTGAAAGTCTTGGTATTCCGGAGGTAGTTGCATGGAGGCAGAGGTTACAGATGCTAGATTAATCTTCAGGTTTTCTGGGTAGCAGGTTTGTGTACAATCCGGGAAGGTTATTCTCTTAGCTCGCCAATCAATTCGAGGATTATGTGTCTCTAACCAAGGGATTCCAAGAATAACCTGAAACTGTGGAGCCTTGATTACATCAAACACAACACCCTCCCGATGGCCGTCGGGACCAATAAGAGTCACCTCAGTAGTGGAATGTGTTACCGGTCCAGAGGCAATTTCAGTTCCATCGACTGTGGTGATGACATCTTTGCTGGTTTTAGGACAGAGAGGGAGGTTAATCCTAGAGACCAATTCACGATCCACATAGTTTCCAATAGCCACACTATCGATGTATGCCTTTATTGCATGCAACCGCTTAGGTCTTCTGGATCTACGAGAACCATTGGCACAATGAAATGCGAGGTCTGAGAGTTAGTTTTCAAGCTCGGCAAGTGGACCCCTACACTTGTCGGGCGGAGTCGTTTCCCGAAACAGAGTCTTCATGGTTTTTATCAGCGGCTCCTACCGCCTTTCGGGGCGGTTTTGCCGGGCAATCTCGTAGAAAGTGTCCAGAATTCCCACAATAAAGACATAATTTTAACTGCCGCCTCCTTTCACGTTCCTTTTGAGTTAAGGGTCCTTTAACCCCTCCAATTTGCATAGGCTCAGAGACATCCACTCCCTTCGGATTAGCATGGGTCTTGACCAACACCCGGGTCTCAAACCTGGACCGATCTGCTTTTCTGTTTTGAAGTCTGTGATCCAATTGGACCACTAAGTCTATATACTCTGTGCATTCTTGGGGCGGATTTACAACTTGGGCCAAGACATCTTTAAGTTCTCCGCGTAGGCCTCGATAAAACAACATGACTCTTTTATCCTCTGGCCATCCCGTTTCCACAATTAGTCTATTAAAGGTTGCAATATAGGATAGGAGGTCCTGATTGCCCTGTCGCAGGGATAGAAGTTCGTCATCCAGAGTCTGCCCCTGAGAGTGTCGAGCAAATAACCTTTCCATGCTTGCTTGAAACCTTTGAAAATCACGGAGAATCGGGTCATCTTGAGTAACCAGTGGAACTGAACAATCGGCAGCGCAGCCGCTGAGATATGACAATACAAAGGCTACATTGGTCTGATCATTAGGGAAGGCCCCAGGTCTGCATAGGAAGTGCAAACGACACTGATTTATGAATACGGCGAATCGTTTGGGGTCCTCAGCAAAGCGTTCGGGTGGGGCCAGCGGCATGTTTCCAGGTAGATTAATCTGCACAGGGTTACTGGAAACCACAGGAGCGGGGTTCCCTCCGGAACCGGGTAGAGGAGTTTGCCCAGCTTGACCTTGCAAAAGCTGTCTGGCCCGGTCATCAGTTCTTTCCTTTGATATTATTAATTCCCTCCTGAGGGCATTAGTCTCTTGACGAGCGGCATGTACTTCGGGCCGTAATTCCCCCAGTAATTGGGCCAACTGATCAGTCTCAGAACTTTCCATAGCGCCTGGGTGGGAATTTGTAGAAAGGCTTTGCGTTCTGTTACGCTCACCTGTCTCCCATGGAGGCGCTGGCCTGGTTCGCGCTGCTGTGACCTCTTCTAAGGTGATGCACAGGGTTCGGAAGACGGACTGGACCGGGCCCCCAAATCTGGCTTGTCTGGCTCGCAGAAGTATCCTTCTGTAGGCGGAAATAGGGGATTAACTGTCTGCGGGGTAATGCAATCGGCCTCCCACTTTCCCCTCTCACCCTCCTCGAAACCCTTCTGTGATTCCTCGTAGCGTCTCACCTTAGGGTCTGGAAGGACGAGCTCTCCATCCTGCTTCTGATGCAGGGCGCATTGGTATCCAGTTACTTCACTGGATTTTCGGATTGGTGAGAACCAAACTTGCTTGGCTTCCAGGTAAGTTTTTTGATAAGAGGTTCCCCTTGTGTCCATGCATGAATGTACTAATTCTAGTGTCTTTTTCCCCATAGGGGCCGGGGTACGGAATGCCAGGGAACAGGCACCGACCCGAGATGAGAGGTGAAATCCTTATAGAAATCAGGTAAGTCTTTAATGAGCGTTTTTTGGTAATGTCTTTTCATTCGCTCATTAACGCTGATGTCTCTTTATCCCCTTAGGGGCCGGGGTCCGGAAATGCCAGGATGCGGAGCGGACCCGAAATGAAGAGGGAATGAATCAACAGGTAAGTCTTAACATGGAGATTTAGCTTTCCTTATTCCCTTCTCTCTCTCACCTTTTGTTCTGGTCTTTTTCTCCCTAGGTGCTGGGGCGTGACTGCGAATCCGGATGATCGCTGCTGAACATGGAGGTGCCCTGTAAAGGTGAGTGCAATGGGGCGCTGCAGCGATCGACGCGATGAGCTTTTAAATAAAAGTTTTCCTTTTCAGGATTGTCGGCGAGATGTCTCCGGGATGTGGATTTAGCAGGTAAGGACTTTTCCTTCTTCTGTTCTCTTCTTCTCTTCCTTTGCAGGTGATCCAGGATGCTGGCAGGCGTGGCAGAAGTCAGGATGCAGGAGCAGACACGGTGAGCGTCCAGCTGCTAGATGCAGAACAACGCGAAGCACGTGTGGCTGTTCGGGTGGGGTTTAAATAGCCTTGGAAGAAGTTCCAGGTATGTATCCTTCCTCCAATCAGGTATGTATCCTTCCCCGACCACGCCCGGATGGTAAATTAGTCCCACAGGTAAAGTAGTTCCTTTCAGGCCTTAAGGAGGCCGGGATCCTGCAGCATGGTCTGCATCAGGTAAGTGCACTCAAGCACTCCCATAATGAGCCTGGCGCCTATGGCGCCAGGACTGATGTCTTTTATGAGCCTGGCGCCATAGGCGCCAGGACACTGTCCAAAGGGCCCCTATATGGGGTTGCTGGGTCCTTCCTTGGGGACTGGATGTCCGCTTTCGGGGACGCAGGGCTTGAACCGGCTCCCCGGGAGCGGGCATCATGACAGCACTCCCCCCCCCAAGGTTGTTCCCTGTGGGGATTTTGGTTTGTCTGGGAAGAGTCGGTGGAATTTCCTGACTAATCGAGGTGCATGCACATGGTCGCTGGGTTCCCACGACCTCTCCTGAGGTCCGTACCCCTTCCAATCAATTAGGTAGAACAGTTTTGACCTAAACATTTTTGAGTCTAAAATGTTCTTCACTTCGAATTCGGGCTCCCCATCTATTAGAATAGGTTCTGGAGGTTTGAGTAGTCGGGTTCCGGGTACCACTGGTTTCAGAAGTGACACATGAAAAACAGGGTGAATTTGCATACTAGCTGGTAAATCAAGTTTAACAGCCACTGGGTAAATTATTGCCGTAATAGAATAAGGTCCCAGATATTTTGGGTTAAAAGTTCGAGGCCCTTTGAGTGGTAAATGTCTGGTAGCTAACCACACTTGATCCCCAATCTGATACGGAGGTGCTTCACTCCGATGTAGATCAGCATTCTCCTTGTATTTTCTCTTAGCTTGTTGTAAATGCGTAGTTGCCTCTTTGTAGGCTTGGGTAATTATAGAATGCAGATGTTCTACTGCAGGCATTCCGAGGTTCTGAGGTGAGTCAAGGTTTGAGGTTCGAGGATGATGCCCAAACAAAATATAAAAAGGACTGTGGCCAGTTCCAGAGTGTACCGAATTATTATATGCGTATTCGGCTATCCAAAGAATGTCTTTCCAGTTGCTTTCAGATTGCTGTAACATACACCGTAAGTACTGCTCAAGGGTCTGATTTGTCCTCTCGGTCTGACCATCGGTCTGAGGGTGGTGACTGGTCGATAATCTTACGTCGATCTGCGCCATTTGACAACATTTGCACCAGAAGTGGGAAATGAATTGGCTTCCCCGGTCAGAGATTAGTATAGATGGGAATCCATGTAGCTGAACAATATTGTCGAGGAATTCTTTGGCTAGGACAGAAGCTGAAGGTAAACCTTTCAAAGGAATAAAGTGGGCCATTTTGGAAAACAAATCCACAATTACCAGAATAGTATTGTACCCCGAACAAGGAAGCAGGTCCGTAATAAAATCCATTGATAGGGTGTGCCAGGGTGCTGGCGGTATGTCTAGAGGTTGAAGGAGACCGGCTGGTCTTTTCTTTTGACTTTTATTTTGGGCGCAAACACCACAGGACATCACAAAAGATTTAACATCTTTTCGCCAAGAGGGCCACCAAAATTGTTGTTTCACCTTTTCCTCTGTCTTGGCATTACCGGGGTGTCCCTCTATTAATGTATCATGATAACCGGAAATAACTAGTTCGTGTAATTCCTTATGTGGCAGGAATAAGCGTCCTTGGAAATAAGGTAAACCATTATCTATGGTAAAGTCTGATCCCTTTTGTATCCATTCCTGTAAGGTTGTAGGGTCCAGGAGTTGTTTCACTCTGGCTTGAATGTCTTCAAGCGTCTGTAACGAAGTCATGCCTAGAATCCTCTGTTCGGGAATTTTTGGTACTGGTTCCGAGTTTGTATCAGATTCTCCCATTCCAATTCGGGATAAGGCTTCTGCTTTGCCATTCTTGCAGCCAGGTCGATAGGTAATCACGAAATCAAATTCAGCGAAAAACAAAGCCCATCGGAACTGCCGTGATGACTGAGCCTTGGCGGTTTTCAAATACTGTAAATTCCGGTGATCAGTGATCACTGTGATGGTATGTCGAGCGCCAAGCAGATAATGCCGCCAGGCTTTAAAAGCGGACTTAATGGCTAACAGTTCTTTGTCCGTGATTGCATAATTAACCTCGGGTGCTGAGAATTTTCTGGACCAAAATGCTACGGGATGCAGTTGGTTGGTTTCGGGATCTCTTTGGGACATGACAGCTCCCATGGCTAGGCTGGATGCGTCAGTCTCGACGACATAAGGGAGATCTGGACGCCAGTGTTTCAATATAGGTGCGGAGGTAAACTTAGCTTTTAAATCCTGAAAGGCCTGCTCGGCTTTTTCAGACCATTCAAAACGTTTATTTTTCCTCAAGAGTGCAGTAATGGGTTGTACCACGCGTGAAAATTCCGGGATAAACCTGCGATAGAAATTGGCAAAGCCGAGCATGCTTTGAACCCCTTTTACAGAGCTAGGTGATGGCCATTTGAGGATGGCATCCACTTTTCTTGAGTCCATTCGGACTCCTTTGGGTGTCAGGATGAAACCTAGAAACTCGACTTCTGTGGTATGGAAAACACATTTCTCCAATTTAGCAAATAGTTTGTGTTGGTGCAGTTTTTCTAGTACTGCCCTGACGTGTTTTCTGTGATCAGATTCCGAAGAGGAGTACACCAGAATGTCATTGATATATACGACAACACAAACATCGATGAGTTCCCGAAGGACATCATTCATGAAGTATTGGAAGGCAGCCGGCGCGTTACACAATCCGAAAGGCATCACCTGGTACTCGAATAATCCGTATTTAGTACGGAAGACAGTTTTCCATTCGTCGCCTTCTTTAACTCGTACCAGATGATAAGCCCCCCGGAGATCTAACTTGGTGTATATGCAAGCATCCTTCACCTGGTCAAGGAGTTCAGGGATCAGAGGCAGAGTTCTGGTTATCTGGTTCAATGCGCAGTAATCGATACAAGTTCTAAGGTCGCCTTCTTTTTTGGAGACGAAGAACAAAGCCGAGGATGCCGGGGACTTTGACGGGCGAATAAAACCATTAGCTAGGTATTGATCCAAATATTGTCTCAAATGCAGATTCTCAGGTTCGGTAAGGGCATAAATCCTGCTACAAGGGGGTTGTGCACCGGGCACCAGATCGATTTGGCAATCGTACGATCTGTGAGGAGGTAACGTGTTGGCCTGTTCCTTTTGGAAGACGTCCTGATAGTCTTGGTATTCCGGAGGTAGTTGCATGGAGGCAGAGGTTACAGATGCTAGATTAATCTTCAGGTTTTCTGGGTAGCAGGTTTGTGTACAATCCGGGAAGGTTATTCTCTTAGCTCGCCAATCAATTCGAGGATTATGTGTCTCTAACCAAGGGATTCCAAGAATAACCTGAAACTGTGGAGCCTTGATTACATCAAACACAACACCCTCCCGATGGCCGTCGGGACCAATAAGAGTCACCTCAGTAGTGGAATGTGTTGCCGGTCGAGAGGCAATTTCAGTTCCATCGACTGTGGTGATGACATCTTTGCTGGTTTTAGGACGGAGGGGGAGGTTAATCCTAGAGACCAATTCACGATCCACATAGTTTCCAATAGCCCCACTATCGATGTATGCCTTTATTGCATGCAACCGCTTAGGCTCTTCTGGATCTACGAGAACCATTGGCACAATGAAATGCGAGGTCTGAGAGTTAGTTTTCAAGCTCGGCAAGCGGACCCCTACACTTGTCGGGCGGAGTCGTTTCCTGAAACAGAGTCTTCATGGTTTTTATCAGCGGCTCCTACCGCCTTTCGGGGCGGTTTTGCCGGGCAATCTCGTAGAAAGTGTCCAGAATTCCCACAATAAAGACATAATTTTAACTGCCGCCTCCTTTCACGTTCCTTTTGAGTTAAGGGTCCTTTAACCCCTCCAATTTGCATAGGCTCAGAGACATCAACTCCCATGGGATTAGCATGGGTCTTGACCAACACCCGGGTCTCAAGCCTGGACCGATCTGCTTTTCTGTTTTGAAGTCTGTGATCCAATTGGACCACTAAGTCTATATACTCTGTGCATTCTTGGGGCGGATTTACAACTTGGGCCAAGACATCTTTAAGTTCTCCGCGTAGGCCTCGATAAAACAACGTGGCTCTTTTATCCTCTGGCCATCCCGTTTCCACAATTAGTCTATTAAAGGTTGCAACATAGGATAGGAGGTCCTGATTGCCCTGTCGCAGGGATAGAAGTTTGTCATCCTAGTTCCTAGGAACTTCCAAGGGGTTGTGGTGTCTGTGAAAGTAGGGCCACAGAGTATCCTGGCCACAGGAGGAAGGGGGATTATGGTTCGGTAATGGGAGGAGAAGGAAAATACGAGTTAGCTACACCAGAGAGAGTGTTATGAGTCAGGAGCAGGGTTAGAATAAGGTGGGAAAGGTCTTGGGAAATATTGCTCCTTGTATCTGGTGTCTTATATGTTTATCGTATGGAGACTTACACTTACACCAATGAACCTAGGATATGAGTATTCCTTTGTAGGTCCCAATCATTTCTCGATCACACCTTTGCACTCAGACACACGTTAGTACCCCCATTGGTTTTTAGGGTGAGACCAAGCGTGATTTGCATATTGTCTTTCCGCTTTTGTTATGGCAGCTGAAGAACAATGTTCTGCAGGGTTTCCTAGAACAGTGCTAGAGGTTAAGGTTTATTCGAAGACGGTCCTGGCCATAGGGCCACTCATATTGTTTTCAGCTTGATTTTACTTGCCCGTCGATAATGTTTTTATAACGCTGTTAGGGAGAATTCTCTGTTAAGGCTTATTTCCCAAACCTAGTGAGCCCCCCAGCAGCTTTGCTGGATTTTTGGGGTTTATTTTTTCTCCTGCTAAGAGTGAGACTCTTATTCTCCCACTCTTGGGCATGATTTGAGAATGTCCTTTGACTATGTAATGTGTTTTATGGGCTATGGGGTCTTTTACTCCATAGGGCTTCATGTGTTTTTGGTATGTGTGTTACACAGTACCCTCAGTGCAGTAACACAGGGGTGTCATAGTGACCCCCAAACATAGACTCCATACCCTGCGACTGACTAATGTCTCCCAGGGCATGTAAAGTCACCATTGGCTTTACTAGTCTTAAATTGTGAACAGAACCAGTACAAACCATCATATTGTGGAAGTACTGGTAGGGGTAATTTGATTGCCCCTGGGTCTGTTTCCAAGGGGGCACTGTCCAGTCCCCCCTTGTCAAGTCAAGTTTCTGGCTGGTGGCAGTGGATACCACGCGAAATATTCCACCGGAATATTTCCTATGGGATTTTCCCATTCATTTTAAATGCACCACTTTTTGGTGCAATGTTAAAGATACCGCCGGGTTATTTATTTAATATTTATTCCCCGGTTGGGTCTTTTTGCCAGGACTCGGTTTTAAAATGGCGTTTGTGTTCGCCTCTGAAACTCTAACCCAAGTCGAGCCCTTTGTTCCACTTTTTGGCGGGCTTCTCCACAGAAGCCCTCCAAATGGTGCCACTATGTCTGGGGTCAATAGGATGTGTGGGAGGGGGATTAGGCACCCTGGACTGAGTTGCCTTGGCAACTCAAGTCACACTCTTGTGTGATTGGCCCAGTGGTGAGCCGCCCGGCTCACCACTTAACATGTTTGAGTGACAGCTAGGCTGATGAATGGGGGTTTTGCTGCATAAAAGCAGGGCTTTGCGGACTGGAACTTCAGAAGTCGCCACAGGATCTAAAGAATCCGAAGAGGGGAGAAGCGGAGCCACCTACAATGACGACACCACCAGTGGAGCCCTGCTGCACGAAACTGACCACTTTCCGGACGACAGAGGAGATCTTCTTCCAGGAGAGTCTTTTTCCCTTTGAGCTGGTGGAACCAATCAGTTCACCTTTTTCGCCCCTGGATCGTCTCGTGGTCGAATCGCCCGTGCCAAGCACCCCGGCGGCCTGATAGCCACGCTTCACCACTACCGCGAATAAAAGGGTAGTACCTTTTAACCGGGAAACTCCGCGGCTGGTTTCTTCCCTGGCAGTGCATCGACCTCCAGCTTTCCTCCACGTCGAGATCATCTCTTCCCCTGGACGAAGCCCTGACTTGCACCCGCTGCTAGGAACAACTGCCCCCGCTGGAGCTTTCTCACCATTTCAGGTACTGTGTCCCGCCTTTTCTCCCTTGCAACAGACTGTCCAAGGTGTCCTGTAAATCCTTGACTCTCTATCAAGGGGTGACCTCGGCCAGCTAACATTACCTTTATGACTTGATCCAACCTCTTTTGACTTTTCTGCAAAGACTTTGAGTGCATTTCCACTGTGTGATCTTGGGCACATTCCGCCTTGCTCTCTCCAAGAGTGGGCTTGGCCTATGAACTTTTTGCTCTACAGTAGACCCAGCCTTTCTTGACTTGCTGTGGTTTCTTAAAAGTGTTGGTATTGTGTGTTTTTCCTATTCTGCCTTTTCTCTCCCTTTTTAACCAAATTATTGGAGTGCCATCTACGGTTACGCGCTCACCTCTATTTTGCTAACTAAATGGTGTCTTAACCTAGAGTTGTCGAATAATTAACTAGGGAGGTGTATATACTTATAGTGACTGTGTTTGAACTTGCTTGACATATTAGTGCCAGTGTCTTTTTACAAGTGTGTTTTTAAATAAATAATTATATACTTTTATACCAAAGCTCTGGTCAGTGTTTGCTTGTGCTACTGTATTTTTAGCCCTATTGTGTATACTCTACATACTGCCTAACTCTTCTTGAGAGAAGTCTGACTGCTCAGCCACAGCTACCAGGTAAATCTGGGTGGTGCAGACTGCTACCAATTGGGTTTACTGCTTACTCCTGTAGTCTTAAACTTTTTACAGTGGTCCCTAAGGGAACTGCACAGGTTTCTGCCTAACACTGGTGTACAGTGGTGGGATTTGTATTGAGTATACATTTTTGTGTGCTTTTAGATACCTTAGTGCAACTAACCACAAAGCTTAGCACTAAAAAGTTTATTTTCTAACCTGTCAACTATGGAAAGTTATAGTCAAGAGTCCCTTGCTACAAAACTGCTGATTGTTTAAGAGTTCTCTGTAAGCATAAGAATCTCCTGACTAAAGGCAAGAAAATTGAGCTAATATAAACATTGTTAGCAAACCAAAGTCTGGTTGATGGTTCAGAGGAATCCACTCTCCCAGAAAATGTAGATAACTGTGATGACATTGATATTGATCAAAGTATTGATAATCCTGAGGCAGAGTCAGAAGAGGAGGGTGAGGCTGTTGTAATTGTCCCCCCTCGGCCTCTGTCTGCTCTACCTGCTGTGCCTACTGGACCTTTGCCAGGTCTCACATTTAGTCCTCAATGTATTGAACTAGAGAAAATGAAGCTTGAATTAGAATTAAAAAAATTAACTGCCCAATCTGAACTAAGACACAGAGAACTGCAGCTCAAACATGAGCAATCCGAACTAAGGCGCAGAGAGATAGAGCTTAACCATGAACTAGAAATGAAAAAACTGTCTGTGGAAAGTGCTTCTCTCTCCGGATCCTCTAGGAGTACCAGTCCCAAAAGACCCCGGATGCCTAAAGAGATTGTGGGTATGTATGAGCCTAAGTTGGATGTGTTGGATTGGTTGGCTATGTTTGAGTATAATCATGGGCTCCTGGACATCTCAGGGAATTAGTTACTTCCCTGGTTGTTCTCTAGGCTTCCCCCTGTTGCATCTGATGTGGTAATGGAATTGAGGGAGGTGAATAAGAAGGATTATGAATGTGTGAAACTAGCTTTGATAGCTAGATTTGGGAAGACCCCTTCCCAGTACCTTAAGAGGTTTAGGACCCTCAAAAAGCATGATGGTACCCCTTGGGCTACCTGGGTGAGTGAAAGTTTGAAGAACTTAGAGGGATGGATTAAAGGCATGGTCTAGTAAAAATGTTTATTGTCCCTACGGGTCGGCCATGTTTTTTTAAGCCTAAGTGGCTCGATTTTAGAAAACTTTCCTATGGACCTTACCCGAGTTTTCGTCCATTAAACGCACGCGAAAACAAGCACCAGGGCGCCGCCATTTTCTGATAATCCTATCACTTGCCGCATCGCCCTGGCTGACCTGCTTTTGCGGCACTAAATCAATTCCCCCACCCCTGAGCCTGACATTATCCAAACATTCATATTCCCCACCTCTCTCCGTGGCGTTACTGTGCTGCGTAGGCAAACGTGCCCAGTCGTCTTCTACGCGACTCCACACAGAACCCGGAAACCAACACAGACCCTCTCACAACACAGCGCGCCACAATTCGGAATATGAAACTGTACTTTAAAATCAAACAGCAACACGGTACATTTGGTAAAGTACATTTATTTTACATTAAATGTTTAGAGAATATTCAGCAATTGCCATATGAACTCCGAAAGCCATTTATTTTCTTTTATCTGTATCCGCCATGGTACACAGGGTGTTGCTTTTCGTTAAAAGAAGCACTTTGGAAGCACGGTGAACCGCATGGCTGTTCCATCAACTAGGCACTAGTCCATCGTAAAGGTTGATATGTTGCTTCTAGCCACTAGTACAGCGTAAGGGCATGTGGGCACTTGGCGATCGTCCCATAAAATTGTCAGTGTGCTCCAGTTGTTCACACGAAGCTGCAGGTGTCTACTATAAAAGCCATCTGCTGGTGTCTCAAACCGATGGCAGTAGCAGAAGGGGAGCAAATACCTGTTATGAAAACAAAAAAATTATAATTAGTCTCGCTAGCCGATCTTCATTAATATTACTTATTTTATTTATTACAGCTGATCAGAAACTATTTGCTTGCAAGGATAGTTCAATAGAGTATGTTTGGCTCTAAAATCAATGTGAAAAGTAACGAAATAAATCGAGGCCAACACACAATGATAAACGACAGTTAGTTTACAGGCGTGAGGAATTATATGATATATGATATGGCATTTGTAACGCGCCTATACTCAAGTGTTTCTAGGCGCGGCGAGGCAGGTGGGGAACAAGGGCAGACAGACAACAATCCTACTAGGCCAGGTGTCTTTCTGATCGCGCATGGGGAAGGGGGGAGGGAGGGTAAAAGTGCTGTACATGGTTAGTTGAATACAAATTAAATAATAGGGCCAGCTGGTGGCAAGTGCAAGGTAAATGCCGGGAGAAGGGGCTGAAGGATACAGAGACAGTCCCGTAGTGCAGGTAGGCAGTGCAGGGAAAAGTGGCTGGGCCAAGGACCAAGATCGGTGATACCAGTGGACCTGCATGCCCATGTGCCCACTACGAACACGTTTTCCTTGCTTTTCCTAGCTCTCCATTCATTCATTTATTCATGCATCCATTCATTAAATCTTCATTCCGGTATAAAAGCGTGTAAAGATGTACTTACATTATATTTGAAATTTCCATTGTGTCTCTTCGTAATGCAGTCTGTAAAACGGACCGTGCTCTTGACAACGATTTTTCATATACTGAACTAAAATGAAACTCGGTCTAGTTTCTGAATTTTATGCCTTATCGTCTCTTACGTTATTGCGCACCCCCTTCAAATGTAGTTCTTTCAGCATGGTCCCTGTCTCAAGGTCAAAAAACAATAGACCCTTATACTTCCAGTGCGAGTTGTGGGCCTCATCTGGGCGCGAGCTGAAAATCAAAGCCGCTGCCCTTCGCATTCTTTATTTGCAACATCACGTAGTATAGGCATCTGGGAGAACTTGAAGTTTAGAATCCATCTGTAGTGCGCCTCAATGTGCAAATGCGAACTGGCTTCTCTCCCAAATGCCACGGCCCGCTTGGCTGGCGCGTTCTAAGTGCCCCAATTTTGTCCCCGTTGTCTGCGAGCTTTGCAGCCCAATTTGAGACATTTAATTTTTGGCGGAAGGTCAGGGAAAGTATAAAGTAGCACAGGAGTCGAGTTAAAAGCGAGATTTATTGTTTGTTTGTTTGTTTTATTATTTGCAATACGCAAGCCTCCCCTCCGTTAACAGTGGCAGGATTTACATTTACATGAGATGAGACATGAGAAAAATATATACATACACATATATGAGGTGAATAGAGAGAATTCAAAGATGACACCCAGCTTGTTCGCCACCCATGATGGTGAAGGTAGGTGTTAGCGTTACAGGTACACTGTACAATAACATTTATTTACAAAAAGACAATCGTATTGCAATTATTTAAACCGGGATTTGTACTTCACAACCAGCTGTGCTTCGGGTGGGCATGGCACAGTCGCAATGTTCGGTGGCAATGGATCACTGCTCTGCACAGAAACGTCCACAATTCCATATCTGTGCTTCTCTAACACAGCAACAATAAGGCCTTTCACAAAGTCGAACTGCATTTCATCATAGAATGGTTTGATCACCCATTGCTTACTTCGTTTTGAAAACACCTTAGTGTAGCGAGGCATCCTTACTTTACCCCTAGTCCTAGATTGTTCACGTCCGACATTGCTGTTATGGCACAAGACCGCTAGTAGAGTGCGATGTTTCATGCCCCGAAAGCTAAAATGCAAGCGCTTTGGCCTGTACTTTAGGCACATATTGTGGAACACCTCCAAATCTCCTGTGTGACAGAATTCTGTCAGTCCTCTCAAATCTCTTGATAGAGTTTTGTCGAAAACAATCTTCTCAATGGCTTTGTGTGTCGGTGAAGATGGAATCAACCACTTCTTCTTTCGTGCCTCCTCTGGGGACAAAGGGCCATGTTCACATTGGTGGAAATGTTGATTTGCTGTCCAGCGGTGAACGTTGGTACAGTGGTGCATCAGTGACCGCCATTTTTCAAGTAGTATTTCCACTGACCCTTCACAAGTTTTTGAGCTCCGCTAAAGATGGTTGGTGATAGAATGGGACCACTGCAAAATACTTTCAAAACCTTTTTTTTTTCCCTGCAGCTGAGATTTTCTTATTGATTGATTTAGCAAGATGCCATACGTCAAATTGATGTTTAATATGTGGGAACTGCTCTCTCATTGTCTTGGCAATTGAAACGTGTCTGTCCGTGGCTATGAGGTCGATGTGCATTCCCCTTGATTGTAGATATTCCACTGATTTTATAAATCCTAGTTTCTCCATGGCCACTAACGATGTACATTGTGTTACCTGCACGACCACCGAACTCACAATTTTCTTACTATCCATGTCCTGAAAGTGGTAGGTGCAGTACTTGGCAGAAAATCCAGGGCTGTCGCACTGTCCATCGCCGGCTAGCCTGAATCGTTTGCCTTCGAATGTACTTGCTAGAGACAATTGTTCAATTTTCCAAGCATCACTAATGGCCGGAAACAGATAATCACGTTGGTATATGTAGTACAGCGCTTTAGAAATGAAATGGAGTCCCAGAAACTGAAAGAAAGCCTCTAACTTTCTAAAACTGGAGCCACTAAAAAGTGATGCAGCTGCACACAGTAGATTGCCTGCTGGCAGTTTCCCCAGCATCGGTTGTGCAGACCAAGAGAACCTATGATTTAATCTACAGGCAGCATTTATTTTGACGTTACTGCCTTTTATTTGACGAGTCACATTAATCAATGGCTTCCCACATACTTTCCCTCTAATGGAATGCACACATTTCAGCATACTGATAATTTCCATCAAACAACTGTAGAATACAATGTATTTGCTCTCTTTCATTAGACTGTCATCCTGTGTCAACGTTGTTTTGGCCTGTGACGTTGTGGAGATTTCAATACATTGGAAAGTAATATTGCTGATATCAAGTTCTGATGCGTCTATGGATGCTGCGGCTGGTTCATTCTCTGTCATTTCGACATCTATTACTTCAACATTAATGGGAGAACACAACAATGTCGACAGGTTTTTTGGTGGCAAATTTTTTGGTGGGTGTAGATTGTGTGAATTGATCTGCAACTACTTCAGAGCTATTTTCAATACATTCAATAACATCTTCTTGTGGTGGTGCGGTCGCACTGTAGCTATGGTCCAATGCAACTTTGCTGTAGTCTCCAAACACAGTTAATTCATGTTCTGGCCATTGGACATGAGCATCTCGAGCCTGAACACGCCTTGCGTCAATTAATAGTTCCTCCATAGTGTACATGGTCTGGCAAGCAACATCTCTCATTCGCTTCACTGTCTGTGTATGTATAGTTCTGACACCCACGGGTAACTGGAGGAGAGATTGGAAAAGGGATGTTCAGTTTAAACACAAGATAAAGTGTAGTCCAATTGACTGGAAAAAAACATAAAATAGTCCCCAGCACAAACATTTTTTTAAAGTTATGAACTGTTTGTAACTAACCTTTTTTTGTTTTTTTTTCTTTGCAACTTTTTTGACTCGACCTTCAACATCTGCACGCTGTAGCTCCGATTCGTTTCCGCATGTCCTCCCTTCCTCTTGCGCTGCAACGACTATATTTTCTGTATCCACATAGACAGCACAGAATGAGGCTCCATCGTCTCCCTGAAACATAGTACTTTCATTACTATGTATCAAAATATTGTTAGCATAGAACACACGTGAGGACGAACACACGGGTACATCTCAGTAGCCAAACACAATTTAAACATTGTGTGCAACAATCAAACGACAAGTATTCGACCATTGATGATCTATTTCGATGGAGCTGTCAGTATCCATACCTCTGGCTCTGCATGGACTGCCATGAATGGTTGTATTGGAGAGGAGGCATCCGCATCTCCCTGAAACACAGTACTTGGATTAGTATGCTTTTCAATATTGGAAACATAACACACACTTGGGGTTGAACGCACAGGTACATATAAAGAGATAACCACAAATGATGCATTGTCCAAAAGAATCAAGGAAAATCTAAATATGATCACATTTCATCGACTTATTTCTCCGATTTATTTACATCTGCATCATCTAAATTGGATGTTGTGATTGTAGTGGAAGCTTTGTCGTCTCCCTGAAACACAGCACTTGCGTTAATAGGGAAGAAAGTATAGCAAATGGAATCACGTTATATAATCACGCATGATGGAGCTGTCAGTATCCATACCTCGTGCTGCTGAAGAATATCTATGGATGTTGCAAATGTAGTGCGCACTTCCGAAAGCTGTTGCGCCGATTCGTATACGCATGGTCCCGCTTCCACTTCCCCTGGAATTACTTGAATGTCAGGCTCTGCATCAAGTGCAGGGCTTGACTCTCTATCAACTGCCTGAAACATAGTACTTGCATTAGTGAGCATTACAATAGTGAAAACATAACACACACCTGGGGTCAACAGCACAGGTACATATCAACGGCTAACCACGAATGAAACATTGTGTAGAACAATCAAACGACAAGAATTCCTGCTCTGATGATGACGCTCGATAGAGCTGTCAGTATCCATACCTCCTGCTGGTGAAGAACATCTAGAAATGTTGTAGATGTGGCGGACGCTTCAGCATCTCCCTGAAAGACAGTACTTGCATTAGTATGAATAACACTAATTATAACTGAAAACAAACATCAGTTGACGGTAACTAAGGTGTATATCAATTGGAAAGCACTAACCAAACATTCAGTAAAATAATTACACAATAAAATAAAACTATTACTTGACATGCATAAAACAAGTCTGTAGCGAATTAGCCTAGTAAGATTACCTGATACGCGCTAGGAGTGGTTGATAACTGCGACCACGTCAAGGATGTAGAATGTTCTTGCTTCCGATTCAAGGGATAGTCAAGAAGTTGTAAAGGTAAATTAATGATTGATAATGAAATGCCAATATTAAAAATAGCCATGTAAGGCGACAGAATACTTGAAAAATGCTCAATACAGCACAGTTCCCTGTTCCCATATATATACATTGCTTTTGTGGGTTATGAAATCGAAAAAGAATATATTGATAAATGTCATTATTCAAAAAACTATACACCCGTATCAATATCAAAATTATTACAAGGGATAGAACACCTACAATATCAATTAATCCGTTCGGCTACCTACACACTACCGCAAGGCCTAAAGCTAAATCCGGACACTTGACTCACCGGTGGCGGAAGGTGGACGAATAGAGTGGGAATAGCGTTTTCGAGCAATTTCCGTGTCGTTCGCCGTTTATTCTTCTTTGTTACCCAAGATGTTGTGTACATGTCCAAGGAAAAGTGCCGGCTGCAGATGCAGTATCGATCACCCCTCTTGTCCTGTAAGACTTGTTGGACTCTACTTTCCAGCTCATCCAGTGGATATCCGCAATGTCTGACCCATTCTCTTATTCGATCAACAGTTTTCGGGAATACATGCATTGTAGTGCCTTCAGATTTCGCATGGGTCTTCGAAGGGCAACCGCTAATCAAACAGGCAGGCATTGTTGATAAATCTGAAAAGTAAATATCGACATTATTAAACAATCTTCAAGAATAAAGATTTGATACAAAAGTAAATGAATCATACAATGATCAATGCAAGGTTTGTTTTGGTCGCAGAAACTATACCAGTTCGTTATGTGCGGCTTAGTATTTGCATAAGTTGCAGAAATGTATAAATAATGTGACTAAAATCTGAACATGTGACTCGTCCCTTGGATGTTCTGTCTTGCACGAGAAGGAAACATGCTTACATTATAGACTGGACCCCCGAAGGATGCAATTCGATGACAATAGACACAGATGAAAATAAATAGATCTATTGATAGCATAGCAATGGAAACTCAAGTCAATAGCAATGAGACCAATGAACATAGCACTATTGTGTACTCTACTCGCAAATAGATAGAAATTTAAAAATCTGCGAAATATGACTAGGATACATGGCCTCACCTTGACCAACAAACAGTTGTATTCAGCAAGCAGAGCAGTATGTTGCAGGAGAATAATTGGGTGGCCACAGGTAGCACACTGATGGGTTTGCTCTAAGCGGTCACAGAAGTTCACGGATAGCACGACGACGAGCCGATTAGCGTAGATCTCAGTGGTTGCCAGGTAACACGTTCAGGAGTTGACTTGCAAAGCACAAAGATGTTCTCATGAGACATATCAAGTGGTTTAAAAAGTATTAGAAACAGGGGTGTTTTTGTGAATGAATGACGTATGTATGTCGTGGTCTTAGGGGGGCGGCCTGCTTGAAGGGGAGGCCTGGCTGGAGACACGGGGTCTGAGGAGGCCATGTGAGCGATGGCCCCTGGGCGTGGGATACCTTTTGAAGTGTACATGCTGTTTGGCACCTTGGCCGTTTGCGCCCGTCACAGCCCCCCATGCCAGCGCTCATCCCCGGGTGCGAACCGCCATTGATAGAGGGGGGTGGGATGGATGGGCCTGGGGCGTGCAGATAAGGCACAGGAAGACTGCTGAATGGAGACACACTTATGTGGATTGCAGGGGGGGCGGCCTGCTTCAAGGGGAGGCCTGGCTGGAGACACAGGGTCTGAGGAGGCCATGTGACCGATGGCCCCTTGGCGTGGGATACCTTTTGAAGTGTACATGCAGTTTGGCACCTTGGCCTTTCGCGCCCCTGACAGCCCCCATGCCAGCGCTCATCCACTGGCGCGAACCGCCTTTGATAGTATATCGTTGCTTATCAATAACAAATGCCACATACCGGAGATTCTTGTGAGCACAGACCCACACTTCAACCGGTGTATTATAGTGGTCAAGACTCTTAGGCCTGTATAATCCAATGATAATTGTTAATATAGATTTTTGTGTGACTTTTATAGAGACATAACCTACTGAAAGACTTTGAACAAGTGTTATTTAGTGCATGCATTATCGAGAATATGTTATGTTAGCTTAGATAGATAGTGATCACCCTGCTTCACAGCGACCAGACCTTCACCCATTCGGAGCACAGATGTCTGACGTCCATCCTTGAATGGAGACACACTTGATTCATTTAAAAAATCGAAACAACCGTTGTTAAAATATATGTGGTGTTTTATTTTGTATCTTATTTTCATGACACAAAAATACAAGACTTTAAAGATTATACAGGTCAGGTTGCAGCACAGCGGAAGAAAATCCCCTGAACTGACCGCTGTCACTCGGGAACGTTTCTCTAATGGCACGAACGGCACAGGCGGGTATCATTCTTCGAACGCGGTGTCCAAGCCTCCCGTGGAGCCACCATGTAAAGGAACGATAGGCCACCAGCCTGTACCACCTGTGAAAAGGAATGAAACAAACTGTTTTTAAATGACCAAGATAAGTTTAATAAACGTTTGTTGTCAATGACAATTCTTGTAACTAATGGCATTCTACACGGACAAATGCTATCTAGACAATGCACACTATTGAACGACTTACATGCGTTACAATGATATGTAGATGTAATTTTGGATATAGTAGAAGAACATGAAATAGGAGTGGCATGACAAGCAGAGTATACTTACTCGTTACTCGGATTACGAGGACGAACAGTTTCGCGAAGTTCGTGCATAAGCACCATCATTATCCTCAGCACGGCCCGTGTGAGGCAGGCTGCCCTGAAGTCTGGCAGCTCGGTGATGCATTGCGGTCGTGGCTCGCCTTCCGAAATGTAGGCCAGGCATCCTGAGTTTTCTCGGCAGCAGCAGTTCTCCTCCTCGGTCGGCATTAGCTCGCACCGATTGCATGTGCACCAGGTGGAGACGCCGTCCATGCGACTAGGCCCAGGCTCTTCATCTGTTGATTCGTCCTGCCAACTGCCGTCCGAATCCCCATCGTTTTCGCGTGCTTCCCTTTCCAGTAGTTCCTCTTCGGTATACTCGGGCTTGTACATGTAGGGCATTATTGTAGCCATTGTGTGGTAAGCAAAGTAAAATAATTCACCGAGATGGTACAGGTGTTCACACGGGCTACAAGCGGCAAAGGTAGCTAACCAGAGCACAGAAACTAGTCACAGAATACTCTAAGTAACACAGAGAGAGGAATGGAATCGAAAATCTGATTCTGTGTGTTGTGAAACGGTCTGTTTATACTTATTGAGGAAAGAGGCGTCCTGCCATTTCCATGGCGACACGTCATTAGCTGAAGCGCAGCGAATGTTGACACAAGACGTGCTTTGGCGTTGGGAAATGGGCGGTACGAATCTGCTGATGACAGGCTCAGGGGCGGGGGATATGATTTAGTGCCACAAAAGCAGGTCAGCCAGGGCGATGGGGGAAATGATAGGATTATCACAAATGGCAGCTCCCTGGTGCTTGTTTTCGCGTGCATTTAATGGACGAAAACTCGGGTAAGGTCCATAGGAAAGTTTTCTAAAATCGAGCCACTTAGGCTTAAAAAAACATGGCCGACCCATAGGGACAATAAAAATTTTTACTAGACCATGCCTTTAAGGGTTACATGGTGAACACTTATGAGGGAATGAAGAATCTTGTGATGTTGGAGTAAATTTATGATGCCTGCTCTCCTGAGCTCAGACAGCACTTGGCTGATTCAAAGAAATAAGATTCCAGAAAACTAGCTAATGCTGCTGACTTGTGGGTTGCCAACAGGGCTACTCACAAGGACTCTGGGGCAACTCAGAAAAAGGATGAGGGGAAACAACCTAAAAAGGACTCCAAAGAGAATTCTAATAATTCCAATCCCAAAGAGGGCCCCAAACAAAACAATAAGGGTAAGCCACAAGGGAAACCAAATCAGGCTAGTGTACCTTCTGGTGCCACGCCAGAAGGAGGTCAGAACAAGCCACCATTCCAAAAAGCATTTGGTAAATGCTATGTTTGTAGCTCAACTGACCATGTAAAAGGGGATCCCAGATGTAAGGGTAAACCTTCAGGGGTCCAGCTTGTCTCCTTAGCCTTCGCTCCAGAGGAGGAAGTACAGATGGCCAGTGGAAACTTTCTACTACTGGCTGATGATCCCATTGGAGTCTCAGCCAGTGTTTCTTTAGTGTCTCTGGGGTTGTGGGAACAACAGAATTTAGATGTGTATAATTCTATCCCAGATAATACTAAAGAGTATTATAAAGGACAGTGTCCAGGTGAATGGTCAGGAGACTCCTGCCATTAGGGACACTGGGGCCAGCATAACTGTGGTGGATGAATCATTTTTCAAGGCAGAGGATGTTGCTAAGGCACCCAAATGCCTCACCAAGTTCGCTGGAGGGCCTGTGCAGATGCTTCCCCAATTACCAGTTCTCATCCAGTGCAATGATATGACTGTGAAGATACCTGTCAGTGTACAATGCGAGGTACCAGGAAGGGATCTGTTGGGAAATGACCTGAAAACTCTTGGAGTAGTGTCACAGACCTCCCAGTAAAAGGTTACAGGAGCTAACCAGACCTGCAAGAGAGAAAACCATGAGAGGTATTCTCTGGAGATGATGAAGAAAGATATCACTCCTTCTCCAGTGGAACAACTTACTGCAGTCTCTAAATCAACAGAAGCAAAGGGGCAACCCAAGACTTCTAAGCAAAAGCCAGCAGCAAACACTCCAGTGCTTCCAACAAGGACTTCCCCTAGGTTGTCCAAAGTTACACCTGTAACTCCACCTCCAGCTGAGGCTGAGAGGGCGGTACAACCCTGTGTGGTTGAACTAGACTCTGAAGAAGAGCTAGTAGAAGGCCAAGAACTTATTGGAGATCTGGATCCTGTTGACCATCCTGAGCTGCAGTCTTTACTCGCAGAAGGTGGACCCAACAGGGCAGACTTCAGTAAGGGACAAAGAGAATGTCCAACTTTGGAAGGTCTTCGCCACCAGGCAGCTTCTCAGGCTGATGGGCAAGAGCCTGGGAAGTATAGGTTGCACTGGGAAGATGGCCTCTTCTACAGTGAACCGACTGACTCTGCACCTGGAGGCTACAAGTGGCTTGTAGTACCTCAAGAAAACAGACAACAGTTCTTGCGACTAGCCCATGAAATTCCTTTGGCTGGTCACTTGAGTTTCAAGAAGACCAAGGAAAGGCTCCCACTCTACTTTTATTGGCCAAAGATGGGGGCTGAGGTAGATAAGTTTTGCAAGAGCTGCCACACCTGCCAAACTTCTGGTAAGGTTGGTTCCAAGAATGTGACACCTTTAGTGCCACTCCCAGTGGTGGGAGTCCCATTTGAGAGGGTAGGGATTGATATTGTTGGTCCCCTTGATCCTCCAACCTCCTCAGGCAGCAGGTTTATCCTTGTTGTAGTAGACCATGCTACTAGATACCCTGAGGCAATTCCTATGAGGACTGTTACAGCTCAGGCTGTGGCTAAGGCCCTCCTTGGTATTTTTTACCAGGGTTGGGTTTCCTAAGGAAGTCATCTCTGACAGGGGGTCACATTTTATGTCCCACTACATGAAAGCCATGTGGAAAACCTGTGGAGTTACTTACAAGTTCTCAACCGCATACCACCCTCAGACAAATGGATTGGTAGAAAGGTTCAACAGAACCATGAAGAGCATGATAGGTGCTTTAAAAGAACCCCTTAAAAGAAAGTGGGACCTTCTACTGCCGTGCCTTCTCTTTGCTTATAGAGAAGTCCCTCAGGAGGGAGTAGGTTATTCTCCCTTTGAACTTCTTTATGGCCATCCAGTCAGAGGTCCATTGGCCCTGATTAAGGAGGGGTTGGAGAGTGCTCCTTCCCCCAAGCCAGTCAGAGTGACTGAGTATGTGATAGGTCTCCGGAGGAGAATGTCACACATGATGGCAGAAGCTAGTGATAACCTGAAAGCTGGACAAGCCTTGGTCAAGCAATGGCATGATCAAAAAGCTAACATGGTGGAGTTCACTCAAGAACAGCTAGTTCTAGTTATGATCCCAACAAGGCAGAGGGCCTTGCAAGATAAATGGATGGGACCCTTCACGGTTGTGGGTAAACTTGGAGAGGTGAACTATCTGGTGGACTTGGGCAATCCCAGAGTCTTCCACACCAACAGACTAAAGGCATATGTCTCCAGGCCTGAAGTAGGAGCCTTGCTTCTAGCTTCAACAGAAGAGGAAGAAGAGAGTGAAGCTCTCCCTGATCTCCTCAGAGGCTTACCCTTGGGTGAAAAGATTGAAGGAGTAAATCTCTCTTCAACTATGACACCTGAGCAACACCTGAGCAACACCTGAGCAACAAGAGGAGTGCAAATCTATGTTAAATCAGTTTGCCTCGCTGTTCTCACTTTCACCAGGCTTGACCCCTTGGGGCCAGCATGATATACTCACTGGTGACTGTCTGCCAGTCAAAGGCAGAGGATACAGAATGCCAGAAAATGTAAGATCCCACGTAAAAGGGGAGTTCAGCAAGATGCTTGACCTCGGGGTAATAGAGCCCTCTACTAGTCCATGGCCTAGCCCAGTTGTGTTAGGATCCAAAGAATTGAGATTCTGTGTGGATTATAGAGCTCTTAATGCAGTCACCAAGACTGATGCCCACCCTTTGCCTAGAACAGATGAGTTGGTGGATAGACTTGGTGCAGCCAAGTTCCTCAGCACATTTGATCTAACGTCAGGCTATTGGCAAATAGCCCTGACAGACCATGCCAAGGAGAAGACTGCATTTTATACCCAAGTTGGCTTATACCAATTTAAGGTTATGCCTTTTGGACTGAAAAATGCACCTGCTACATTCCAAAGGATGGTAAATCAGGTTCTAGCTGGGATGGAGGACTTCTGCATGGCATACGTGGATGACATTGCAGTGTTCAGGCACTCCTGGGAAGAGCATGTTAACCACCTAGGACATGTTTTGCAGGCTCTTGGGAAGGCCAACCTGACCATAAAGTCAAGCAAATGCCAGATTGGACAGAGTAAGGTGGTGGTCTACCTTGGGCATGAGGTAGGAGGTGGAGAAATAAGGTCTTTGCTCAGTAAGATTGAAGCTGTGCAAAATTGGACACCACCTACTACTCAAACCCAGGTGAGAGCCTTCCTAGGCCTCACTGAGTATTACAGGAATTTCATTGAGAACTATGGGACCATAGCTTCTCCACTGAATGTGATCTCCTCTCCAAAATTCCCTAAGAAGGTCAGATGGAATGAGGAGTGCAATCAGGCCTTTGAAAACCCGAAGAAAGCTCTTTGCCAAGCACCAGTACTCAGAGCTCCTGACTACCACCACACTTTCATTGTACAGACAGATGCTTCCAATGTAGGTATAGGTGCAGTCCTTAGCCAAGTGGATGGGAAAGGTAGGGAGTACCCCATTTGCTTCATCAGTAGAAAGCTGAAGGATCCTGAGACAAGGTGGGCAACAATTGAAAGAGAATGTTTTGCCATTGTGTGGGCTCTAAAGAAGTTTAGGCCATACTTGTATGGTTCTACTTTTGTCATTCAGACTGACCACCAACCCTTGAGATGGTTGATGCAAATGAAGGGAGAAAAGCCAAAACTATTGAGATGGTCAATCTGCCTTCAAGGGTTTGATTTCACCATTGAACACAAGTCAGGGTGTCACCACCAAAATGCTGATGGGCTCTCTAGGATGTATGTCATCGACTAGAGGTATGAGATTAATCCAGGAGTGGATTAAATCCTCCTGTCCCTTAGTCTGGGTGGTGGCGAGTGTTAGGGAGAATTCTCTGTTAAGGCAAATTTCTTTTTTTTTAAATGTATTTATTTTTATTCGGTTTTTTACAAACCTTTAAAAAGAGAGAGAAGAAAATAACAAACAATAAAAGAAGAATACACCTCTTTACGTCCAGTTCGTCATCAAAGCCACCTCTTTCATCAACAAGGTACACCTAATTTCACCACATCAATTAGTGAACAGTCTTTACATCCAGACTCTTCTTTAGTACACAGAGAAAAGTGACCAAAGCACATAACACGGATCTGTTTGAACCATCAAACAGAGCTCTCCACCAGTCCTCTCAAGATGGAAACTGAAATTTCTTTGTTACTGGGCCAAAAATGGTGTTTCTTTGTTGCTCTAGCCCAGAGCACATCATTGTCAAATGTTTGAGAGTTTCATTGGTGGTTCCACAGAATCGGCACGATAGATCCGAGTCGTCAAGCTGGGACCAGAAGCTTAAGCGCTCCTTAGTAGGCAGTGCATTGAGCCTGAACTGCATGTACAAGATTCTTGACTGTTAGTCTGGGAAGGGAGTTAAGTATTCCGGGAGCAGGCCATATGCTCTCGCCTCTTCAGGAGCTTCTTTCATTGTTCGTGAGTCAGATCTTAGTTTGCATGTATTGATCCAATCAGTTCTCCACATCTTCAGTTTCGCCGAGTCTGGATTTTCAATCAATGTTTGTACCGTGATATCGTATTTGTCTAGTACCTCACGACACAACGCATTCATTGATACAAAATTGATTGTGTTTTTTCAGACTCTGGATTGTGGAGTATGGCAATTTGAGGTAATGGATTCATTTGTATTGTTTTCCTGAATAGACTTAGAAGATTCCAAGCGACTCTTGCTTGGATTGAGATGTAACCAAGTTCATATTTTACACAGGCTGTTGCAATCCCCTTTGGGAGGTGTAGAACTTTTGACCAAAAAATGTTTTCAAGCGAGTTCCAAACCTCGTGCCCACAGCTGAAAATGTTTTCTCCACCGTATATCAAGGCCGGCACCACTTTTTGCTGGAAAAAACTACCGTGGGTTTTAGAGAGAATTTACCAAATTTTCTATTGATCAGAGATGCCTGGCATGCCAACTGCCGGCATTTACTCTT
The DNA here is from genome assembly GCF_040938575.1 of Ambystoma mexicanum. NCBI lineage: Eukaryota > Metazoa > Chordata > Amphibia > Caudata > Ambystomatidae > Ambystoma > Ambystoma mexicanum. Next base: position 1,130,539,591 of record NC_090932.1, on the reverse strand, counting down.
CGCTGACTCTACCCAAGGTGCGTCATTTCTACTGACACTGATTCTCATCCCCAAATATGAGGTGTTCTTCACAATCCTAATTAACTCTTTATCAAAATACCAGTTGAATTTCTTCATCTTTTCTTTGGTACCCTGCAATTTTTCAAATACCATAATTTCACATTTTCCCTTGTTAATATTAAGGCCATTCACTGTTAAGTACTTTTCAACGATGGTAAGTTTGCGTTGTAGGCCTATAGGTGTTAAGTCCAGAACGATGAGGTCATCCGCATAAACAAGATAGTCAATGTGAGTGCCGTGTATTTTTGGTGGAAACGTGGTCAATTCTTTGAAAATATCTTTAATGTCGGATATGAACAAGTTGAAAATGCTGGCTGCTAAGGGGCAACCTTGTTTAACGCCCCTAAACGTTTTAATTGGGGCTGATAGATTGCCCTTGAGGTCTAATCTGACCCTAATAGAAGTGTTTGTATGTAATTCACGAATAGCAGCCAGCAAACTAGTTGGACAATTCCACTCACTCAACTTTCCCCAAAGTAGGTCTCTATTTATGCTGTCAAATGCTTGTGATAAGTCTATTAGGGCCAAGTAGATCTTAGAATTTGACCGATGAGCTTCCATCTTCAATAGATTTAACAACAGGAGATTAACACAACACCCTACCCCCTTGACGAAACCTGTCTGTCTCGGATCTACCCGATTACATTTAGTAGACCACTCCAGGAGTTGCTGTTGTAGGAGGGTGGCATACACTTTCCCTAGCACATGAAGCAGTGCAATGGGTCTGTAGTTATTTCGGTTTCTTCGGTCTCCTTTTTTGAAGATTGGTACAATCACGGCACATTTCCATGATTTTGGGGTGTTACAGCACTTGACAATTCTGTTGAACAAAATAGCACAAAAGTCTGACCATTCTTCTGGGTGGCGTTTAATGGAGAAATTCGTAAGCCCATCAGGGCCCGGTGCTCTAGAGTCATGCACATTCTTAATTACTCTCAAGATGGCTTCTTTATCAAATTCAATCTCCCAGTGCGTTAGCATGGGAGGTTCCCATTCTTTAGTAAACGTGTCTTTATGAAAGAGATCAGACTAGAAGGATATCCACTCCTTCTCTAAGACCAAGTTTGCCTGCAGAGCATGTTGTGGCGCTATATTGTTATTTATTAGTCTCCAATAATCTGCTGAGTTAGTACTCGCCATTTTCGACAGCATAAGCTCAGTGTCATTTTGTAACATGATGGCTTTGTGAGACTTGAGCCAGTTCTTGTAGGCTTGTTTAAGCTTTCGTCTTTGTTCGCGGCATCTAAAGAGGGGATTTTGTGCACCTTTCTCAATTGCCCACGCAGAGATCTTTTTTTGTTGAGAAATGTCTATGTCAAATTTATGTTTAAAGGTGAATTCAGCATTTCTTAAGTTATTCTTCCGTTCCACATATTGGGTCAAAAGGTGATCGTATTCCAAAGTTCCAGAATTCTGAAATTTAGCTGAAATAAGAGATACGTCATCAGTATCAAGATATAAACGAATTCGGCAGGCTCCCGTTCTTACTGAATGGGCCCAACGCTCCTGATTGGGCCGAATGATGGAATTAAATTTCAAGGTCACCATGTCATGGTCACTCTGGATCATTTTTGTGACTTCAAAAGAGTTAGTTCTCGTATGGATGTTTCCAGATACGAATATGTAATCAATTGTGGAGCTTAGGTCACCTCTTCTCCACGTCGGGGAGCAGGATATCTCCCGGTGTTTGGCCATTTAACATCGTTAATCCACGTATGTCCATTTCTAGACACCACTGAGTTGTCAGTTGTTCTTCAAATGTGCTTATTCTCTTCTTGCCATTGATTAGATTTAGGTGGGTGACACAATCGATGTTAAGGTCGCCACAAATGATCAGGTCATTTGAGTTGCCCATTTCCGATAAGTCGTCAATAACAGTTGTTACTTGGTCGACAAAAAGTTTAGCACCAATGGCCCCGTGATTCCAGTAAAGGTTGATGATGTAAAGTTTCGAGTCTTGTGCCTGTGTTGCCCCTGAACAACCGACCGTCACCACCTGGATAAAAGGAGAGGGGTTAACGCAGTTCACAATCCTAAAACCAGAGGCTATCTTTGCTGTCACCATAAGCCCGGCCATTGGTCTCCCCTTGGCCTGTTTAATTGCTGGGTTGTGTGCTGTGTCAAACCCTTCCAGTATTGGTTTTTCATTCAGCCATATTTCCTGCAGACAAATGAGATCCAAATCAGCAGCCCAGGCTGTGTTGAACAGATGCGTGAAGCGCCTGGTATTCCGGGATCACAATCTCCAGTTTGTACGTGGTTCATGGGCCTGGCATTATTTTGACTGTTCAATATTCATTGTTCCGGCAACCCATGACCAGTCATTTTCTTTGACAGCCTTAGGGGCAGTCTCTTCGGTAGCATCCACATTAGAAGTGGCGCGGTCCACTCCTTGAATTGTTATCCTTATGCAGTCATTCCGTAGCATCTCAGACGGATGCTCAGACTCAGGGAAAACAGTCGTGATGAGATCACAGGGGATGTCGCTAACAGAGTTCCATGCGCCAAAGACGTGTCCAACTGTTTCACTTCACTGATAGCTGCCTTACAAGACACTTTTTCCGTTGCTTTGGCTGCACACCGAATCGGTGCCAAAGAAATGTCGAACCCCAATGACATTAACACAGGACATGCTTCAAGCAGCGTGTCAACTATGAGTTTAGACTGCAGATGTAATATTACGGCATCATTTTTAGTTTCATTGAAGAATTCAATAATTTTCAAGTCGCCAGATTCAATGGCTCTAAGGCTCAGTACAAGATGACACAGCCACAGGACATTGTGACGATTCAAAATTAGATCATCCGAAGATTCTATCCGTTCCAAGAGCACTTGCTGGACCATTTGTTCATTCCGTGTGTGGTTTCCCTTCTTTAGGACATTGGAATTTGCGGGAGCATTTTTGATGTTGTCCCTTGCGGTTGGTCTCAGTTGAACAATAGGGCCAGCGCTGAACCCCAACTGCATATCAAGGTTAGAGTCCTTTTTCTGGTCTTTTTGAATTTGAAGTGCATCAGACCAGACTGATCTCGGCTTACAACTGTCAGATTGTATTTGTGTATCTGTTGCTTTCGACTGACAGACCAGTTTATTTGACAACGCCGTTATCCTACAACGTTTTTCATCAAGTGTCATAAACGACCTCTTCGGTGTGTCAGGATCGTCCGGCAAAACTGCTATTTGCTGAATCACTTCACATAGTCTTACAACTCTGTTGTGTTGTGGAGGTAGAGTTCTGCCACGCCCGTTTTCTCTGCAAGATGATTTGAGCATTATCTTCCAATTGTGTGGGCGCTGGCACTTGGGGCAGTTGCAGTGAACTTATGATAGTATTGGGATTTGAACACCATCAATGTTGTTAATCATTTCGCCGTTATTAACTCTGTAGGGCAGTGGATCAGTTACCTCCATCACCCCCTTCTCCTTCACCACATCATCCTCGTAAATTGACATATTCATCAGGTCTTCAGATGCGTCACAAGAGTTTGTTTTGGGCTCAATGGTTTGATCCAGCTCAATTACTACTTCGTTAGTTTGGGCTTTAGCTTCACCACTTTTCTCTTTCATAATTGTTCTATTGACTGTCACATTTACAGTTTTGATGTTTCTTAGGAACTTCCGTGAGTCCTTTGCTCGCTTTGTTTTTTTCAAGGGTTGGTTTTTCGATTTTTTGACACCAGTGCCTCTGCAGTTGTTTGAAGTCCAGCCAACTTTTGGGTTGGTCTTAGAGGTCTTAAATATGTCGAAGACTGCTGGGGAATTTGCATTCGCATCTTTATTTGCCAATACAAGATCCGCGCCTATCGAGGCATGCTGGTGAATCAAATTGGAGGAAGACGCCATTTGTGGATCTAAGAGAGCCAAATTCCCTGAAGATTGACTCACCATGAGGATATCGTGGAAATGTGTAGAGTTCCTCTTTTCTTTTTCAGACATGGAGACAACACCAGCCAATTTTTGGGCTCTCACTTCACAGTCAAGGTTAGGGGAGGCCTGATTCAGGAGTGGTGGAGTGACTCCAGCTGAAGTTGATTTTGTTTTGTCTAATGTAGCCTCGTTACCTCGACCGACATCTATACTTACACTCTCTTGTGGTCTTTCTGTTGTGTTTAGTAATTTAGTCGATGCTTGAGCTACCAAAGGCAATTCACTTGGGACGGGAAGAAAGCGTCTCGAGTTACGAATGGGCGACATATCAATGCAAGTGTGGTTGTCAGCCCCTCTTTCACACTTATTGCCCCGTTTGGAGCTCATTTCTGTCTTTTGTTGAAACAGGTTGAGCGCTTGTTTCACCACTTCAGCCAGTAGTTTATTGTCTAAATTAGCATTTTTGGTAAAGTCCATAAGTGACGCCATCGCCAACTCAGCCTTAATATTTGTTCCCATCACTGAGTCCTTGTATGACATGTGTGTATTTTCAATAGTCAAGTGCTTGGTGTTCATGACGGAAACTAAGGATGTGAGCTCTTTTATGTTCTCATTTAGGTGTTCATACATTTTCAGAAAGGGGGCAGTAGACAGAGTCATAGATGATATTATAGTGGCCTGAAGGTCTTTCATGTTTAGGTCCTGTCCCACACTAGCGTCATCCACTACTTCTTGTCGTACTTGGCGCTTTCTACAAAATGGAAGACGTCTGATTTTCGGAAACGGACCCTCCATTGAGGACGAATCTGGAGAAGAGAAATCAGACGAAGAGTCAGTTCGCTCATGGTTGGGAGCGAGCTCTTCCCCAACCAAGCGCGACTCATTCAATGAACAGTTTTGCAAAGATTTCAGTGGAATGGTACCCATTTTAGGTTTCTTCATCTGCGAACATTGAAGGCTTGGCGAGATACTCGAGTCAACTCTCCTTCTTTTAGACAGACTATTTGTATGAGGAGTCTGCACTTTGCTATTTCTGACTGTAACCGATGGATTTGAAATAGCAAGGTGCTCCACCAAACCCTCCAATCAATCTGATATTAATTTTGGTGTTAATTTATTACATCTGTCTTTGTTTATCCGAGTAAGGTCTGTTAATAATTTGTTAACATCCAGGGAGTTTCTGCGATTATCGTCTCGTTTGGAATCACCTTGCTTTGACTCACTCGTGAGAGCTATAGAGGAAGGGGATTGATTTGAAAACACATCTGGAGTTGGCTCTCTACCTCATTCCACATCAGCCTGAAGCGTGAGGAATACATTATCTTTATCATTGCCAACATATGCCAATTCACAGGAATTCAGAGGAGATTACACCAATTTTCGTAAGCGCTGTAGAATCTCGGCCGTCGGGAACCACTGCTTTGTTCATCATTTTCTCCCATACAGATATTGTCAATGTCACTTTTGCCGATTTTGCACAGGGTGACCAACATCAATGTAATTTATCGCAGAAGCCGTGCCATTTTCATGCCTCAGTTCACTCGGTACCACTGAAACAAGTAGAGGGCTGGAGCCGGGGCCGGGAGTCACGGCCATAGCAGATTTCACAGAGCGGGCAAATGGCTCCTTGTTATTCAAGGCCGCACTTGCATCAGCGCAGAGTTCAGATGGTAACATTTGAACGGGCGAGATGTATAAATCCGCATAAGCGGGTGTTACAGGCACTACTTCTTCTCCCAATACACTCAAAGTGTGTGATACATAGATCGGGGTAGTCTCAGTGGACACAGTAGACTCATTCAGCTCGATGGGAACATAGTCACTTACTTGGCTTGCTTGATTGCGGCTCTCGGTTTCTCGGCTTTCGATCTCCAAGCGACTCGGAGACGCCGACACAGATACGAGCCCGGAAGCAGTCCGCAGGGAAGGCTCTGCTGGCAACGAGGAGCGTTCTGACTCCGGACTCGGCGAGTCATTTCCCTGCTTCCATTGAGCCTGCGTTTTCCTCGCCGCAGTGTTTGTTTTCACTTTCGCTTTCACAGCGACGCGCATGGCTCGAACAACTCGAGCAGCAGCAGGGGCGGCGCGCAGGGAAGGCGAGCTGAGGAGAGACAGGGAGTCCAGGATTCCACGGACTTCCTCAGACTCCTCAGACTCTGCCAGACTCTGCGCCCGCTCCGCGGGGAGATGCAGTTTTTAAAGCAGGACACTCCCACAGGTTTAGCCACAGAAGAGTTACTGGCAAACAGCAAGGAAAGCATACTCCACTCCTTTCCACTCCTCAGACTCTGCGAGGCTCAATATAAAAAAAACATTTGAACAAAAAAGAACTTTGGTGGTTCTTTAGATGCCAATGTTTACGTCAAGCAAATACACATGGAGGAAGTAGGCGTTTCAGCCGGTTTTCTCCCACGGCCTTGTGGATTGGCAAATTTCCCAAACCTAGTGAGTCCCCCAGCAGCTTTGCTGGATTTTTGGGGTTTATTTTTTTCTCCTGCTAAGAGTGAGACTCTTTTTCTCCCACTCTTAGGCATGATTTGAGAATGTCGTTTGACTATGTAATGTGTTTTATGGGCTATGGGGTCTTTTACTCCATAGGGCTTCATGTGTGTTTGGTATGTGTGTTACACAGCGCCCTCAGTGCAGTAACACAGGGGTGTCATAGTGACCCCCAAACATAGACTCCATACCCTGGGACTGACTACTGTCTCCCAGGGCTTGTAAAGTCACCATTGGCTTTACTAGTCTTAAATTGTGAACAGAACCAGTACAAACCATCATATTGTGGAAGTACTGGTAGGGGTAATTCGATTGCCTCTGGGTCTGTTCTCCAAGGGGGCACTGTCCAGTCCCCCCTTGTCGAGTTTCTGGCTGATGGCAGTGGATACCATGCAAAATATTCCACCGGAATGAATATTTCCCATGGGATTTTCCCATTATTTTAAAGGCACCACTTTTTGGTGCAATGTTAAAGATACTGCTGGGTTATTTATTTAATATTTATTCCCCGGTTGGGTCTTTTTGCCAGGACTCGGTTTTAAAATGGCGTTTGTGACCGCCTCTGAACTTCTAACCCAAGTTGAGCCCTTTGTTCCACTTTTTGGCAGGCTTCTCCACAGAAGCCCTCTAAATGGTGCCACTCTGTCTGGGGTCAACAAGATGTGTGGGAGGGGGATTAGGCACCCTGGACTGAGTTGCCTTGGCAACTCAAGTCACACTCTTGTGTGATTGGCCCAGTGGTGAGCCGCCCGGCTCACCACTTAACATGTTTGAGTGACAGCTAGGCTGGTGAATGGGGGTTTTGCTGCATAAAAGCAGGGCTTTGGGGACTGGAACTTCAGAAGTCGCCACAGGACCTAAAGAATCTGAAGAGGGGAGAAGCTGAGCCATCTACAACGAGGACACCACCGGTGGAGCCCTGCTCTACGAAACTCACCACTTTCCCGACGACAGAGGAGATCTTCTTCCAGGAGAGTCTTCTTCCCTTTGAGCTGGTGGGACCAACAGTTTGCCTTTTTCACCTCCCTGGATCGTCTTGTGGTCGAATCGCCCGTGCCAAGCACCCCGGCGGCCGGATAGCCACGCTTCACCACTACCGCGAATAAAAGGGTAGTACCTTTTAACCGGGAAACTCTGCGGCTGGTTTCTTCCCTGGTAGTGCAACGACCTCCAGCTTTCCTCCACGTCGAGATCATCTCTTCCCCTGGATGAAGCCCTGACTTGCACCCGCTGCCAGGAACAACTGCCCCCGCTGGAGCTTTCTCACCATTTCAGGTACTGTGTCCCGCCTGGTCTCCCTTGCAACAGACTGTCCAAGGTGTCCCGTAAATCCTTGACTCTCTATCCTAGGGTGACCTCGGACCTCTTAACATTACCTTTCTGACTTGATCCAACCTCTTTTGACTTTTCTGCAAAGACTTTGAGTGCATTTCCACTGTGTGATCTTGGGCACATTCCACCTTGCTCTCTCCAAGAGTGGGCCTGGCCTATGAACTTATTGCTCTACAGTAGATCCTACCTTTCTTGACTTGCTGTGGTTTCTTAAAAGTGTTGGTATTGCGTGTTTTTCCTCTTCTGCCTTTTCTCTACCTTTTTAACCAAATTATTGGAGTGCCACCTACGGTTACGCGCTCACCTCTGTTTTGCTAACTAAGTGGTGTCTTAACCTAGACTTGTCGAATAATTAACTAGGGAGGTGTATGTACTTATAGTGACTGTGTTTGAACTTGCTTGACATATTAGTGCCAGTGTATTTTTACAAGTATGTTTTTAAATAAATAATTATATATTTTTATACCAAAGCTCTGGTCAGTGTTTGCTTGTGCTACTGTATTTTTAGCCCTAATGTGTATACTCTACATACTGCCTAACTCTTCTTGAGAGAAGTCTGACTGCTCAGCCACCGCTACCAGGTAAATCTGGGTGGTGCAGACTGCTACCAATTGGGTTTACTGCTTACTTCTGTAGTCTTAAACATTTTGCAGTGGTCCCTAAGGGAACTGCACAGGTTTCTGCCTAACAAACGCCCTGCCCCCAGCTAACTGCCTTCCCAATGTTGGGGTGGTCAGGAAAGATCACTACGAGCAAGCAGTGTTTATGTTGCACACAACATATTGATGACTGGGGGCAGCAAACTGAGCGTAATGTTGCAACTTCATATGTATCCAGTGTAGTTGATTATGGATGGGACATTTTACTGTAGTGCTACTTTTTGTTTAGAACTGATACATATTACCTCACCCGCGCGCAGAAAGATAAAATGTTAAAAGCCCCAAATGAAACAAAAACACTATTCACATATGGGGTGTTCTGAAGTACGTGCAAACTGAGAGATGGGGAAGGCTTTTAATGTGCATGCAAGGAAGAGGGCTAGTCATAGAGAACCCACTGTGAAGAACATATGACAGTTATTAAACATGCAGGCACACAGATACAAACACACAGGGAATATGTGAATCTAAAAGTAGTGGGATTTTTACATTTTTGAGAAACTGATTCTGCGGATTTCATTGGCCAGAGAATGGGTAAATAAGTAACTTCAACCTTCACGGTCAGCTCAGCTGAAGGAGCCAGCCACGGGGTTTATGGTCTGATAAGTATTGCAGATGGCAGATGTAGTCTCCTGAATGCATGGGAACTTGACAGAGGTGTTTCGGTATTTGTTTTTGGCCAGCAGTAAAACATGGGCTCGGTCAATGCCCAAGGCTAAAGCAATTGAAACCCATGTGCTTTGTGCAATGAAATTGCAGTTATTTAGATGTGAATGTTCTAATGGAACCAGTGACCTGGGCAATGAGATAATTATCGTTAATTCAAAGAGAACTTCTTTATATTGCTTGTAATATTTATGCAAACCTGGTGCATTCCAAAGTTAAGGTTAAACAGGCTTAGGCCAATTATTACTAGTAATGAATTATGTTTGCATACACATGTCTAACTTAATGATGATGTCATGACCTACAACGGACAAATCCTGTGTTCTAAAGATGAGCTGAAATGGTAGTTAAGATAACAGCTGCCAATGAGAATGTAGGAATCAGAGAAAGATGGGATTTCTTTGGAGAGATTTTTATCCAATCACATGTTGGGGGTGGATTGTAATACAGTGTCAGGAAAGGAAGAAGGCGATGGATATGGCAGGGGAAATGTGCACAAAATACACAGTAAGCAACCTTGAATCTAACAACGTGCATTCAATACCCAAGACTCGTGTATACCACTATATGAAAAGGAATGTAGGGTAAGCACTTAGAACCTCCTTATGACTGAAAGGAAAGTCGGCAAACTCCTTACCCACTATGCTATTACAGATACTGACAGCGCTAAGCCCACGTAGAGGGCAAGCAGGGACAGAATCTGTAAGCTGACACTCTAGACGGTACTGAATAAAGAATTTGGAAACAGTACTCACAAGGACCGGAATGACCACATGAATGCCAGTACTCACGAAGACCGGAAAGACCACTTGGATGTCCGTATTCACGAGGACCGGAAAGACCACTCAAAAGTCAGTACTAACCCACAACCCTGTAAATCAAACAAGAACCCAGAAGGCAGTAAAGGCAAAGAGTGAGGATAACTAAATACCTAAACCCAAGTCAAGAGGCAAGAAGGAATAGTACAGTGTGGAAAACAAAAGATAATCACACAGGAGCTAGTTACAACAGCTTCCCACACCTAATAATAAAATAGGAAATAAATGTAAAAGTGTAAAGGAAAACATGGCATGGATCCCAATAGAAGGCAAGGCTCAGGAGCAGTGAAAACGATATCAAAAGGGAAACCTTCCCACCCATCCAAGGTGAAAAGGCAGGAAACTAAACCTGTAAAGGAAAGATTAATGCAACAAGTCTTTCAGTAGCAAAGGACAATTTCTAGGAAACAGTGAACACAGGCAATTGGGCTACAGCAAAAGGAAAGCTCAGAGAAAGGCTGCCTGCAGACAGAGAAAGGGAGAAAGGGATTTCCAAAAGGCAGAAATCAATTAGGCATACAAATACGAATTCCAGGACAAGGAACAAGAAACACTAACTAGAAACTGGGCACAAAAACTAGGAACCAGGAACAAGGGACCAGTCACGACAGGAACGCTGCAACAATGACCAGCGCTGGACTGAAGCAAACTGAGGCTTTTAAAGCTGCTTAACGAGCACACCCCTCAGGCGTGTCGCCTGCTGCACCTGCAGCCACAGGTGTTGACTATCCTTCACCCAGCCTTGTCCTGCAAGGGAGGAGGTGAGGCAGTGAGCCAGGCATTCTGGGAAGCATAGTCATTTGATTAGAGTAGCAGTAGCATGCTGGCTGCCAAAAACCTGGAATGGATCCGGAAGGGAAGTAATTTGGGAAATAAGGTTTTAGTGCTCCCAATTCATCAGGACACTGTAGCATAAGGTTCGGAGGAAATGTCCAGTAGGGAAGAAACCCCAAAACATGCCCCCAAGTGGCGGGAACGGGAGCGAAGGGAGCGAGCCGTGACATACAGTAACTGGGAGTGTTTTAACTGTTGCAAAATTGTATATAAGTTGTCAACTGATGTGGTGTGTTGAGAATTGGGTTAGTTTGGTCCTACCGCACCATCGAACTGCTCTCTGGATAATTGTATAATAAACTTGCTTTACGTACAATACATGCACTCGTTCCTCAGGTGATGGGATGAGATGGGATCTCCTTCTCCCCTCAGAGATGTGAGGAGAGAAGGAGAGTGTGGAGTTGAAGATGACTGTGAGAGAAAGTAGACTCTATTATGAGAAAGGATGCCACGTGACGAGAGAGACAACAGCCCAACAAGCAATACTGGAACTCAACAAGCAAGACTGTTTTTGAACAATTAGGACTACCATCCAGCGAGTTAGATTGGTATCATAAGAGATTGGCAAACAAAACACGCACAACTGTGATTAAACAACAACTGAACAAAAAAGATTGTAATTCAACAAGTGATGCTTGCCGCCAAATCTCAATGACTGCAACCCAACCAGAAGGACTGTGACACAATGAGCAACACTGTGATCCAATGAGTAAGACATTCCCCAAACGAGATTTACTGTAATACAACAAGAAACATTATGACTTGTGACAAAGTCCCCTGCCTATTTCTGGGGACAACCAGATGGGAGACTAAGGGGCCTGGAGACCACACTCGGCCAGTTTATAATGGCCCCAAGGGTGCTAAGGGGAAGATCTCCTCCCCTCCCCTAATATATCCCCTCACTGAGCCGCTACCACTGGGCAGAAGACAGTCAAAATGCTTGGCAAAAGAGTTTCTGGACCTTTAAGGGCCTTGCAAGAAGACCCAGGACCGCACACAGCGTAATGCACTCTCCCAAACCAGTCTCACCAAGATGCAGGCCCCGACATGTAAATGAGATATTTTCTTCATCACCATTTCTTTAATGTAGTTACTGTGACAATATATCGCTTATCTTGGTTAAGCTTTGGTACATCTTTTTTCATTTCTTTCACTGATCAGTTGATTGTTGGTACAGTATTTGGTAAATGCTGCATCCGGACACTAAAAGCCAGTGCTGAGAGTGCTTTCAATGGTCTTCTTTTAGTTAAAAACATTGTTTATTTGGCAGTGGAACACCTACTGTAGAAATGTTACCATTACAGTTTCAGTCGAATAGTAAGATAAAGTTTAAATCTCTTTGTTAATTAAATACATCCGATGGAGAACAGTATGCAGCAAATGTTGTGGTCATTAATCCAAAGGATACAAACTAATGCCTCAGATTATTATTTTTTAAACTTGCATTAAATCATATAAATGTGTGTAGTGTTGAAAACCCAATGATATTTTTGGATACATTTTTTTTTTTATAACGTACCTAATACTTACCTGAGCGAGCTTTCTAAACACGGATCCGAGATTCGAACCTCTGCTGCTCTGCGTGATCTTGCTTCCAAGACCTGCACATTGCCCCCGTGCTAGTCTAACCGCCATTCAGGGAAGAATTTTATAGGCAACCCAAGTAACTTGAGCGCTGACCAGCAAGAAGCGTACATGTCTTGAAATATTTCAGAATGTTTGTGTGAATGTCTAACTTAATGATGATGTCATGACCTACCAAGGATAAATCCTAAAAGGAGGTGTGTTCTAAAGATGAGCTGAAATGGTAGTTAAGATAACAGCTGCCAATGAGAATGTAGGAATCAGAAGCAGATGGGATTTCTTTGAAGAGATTTTTATCCAATCACATGTTGGGGGTGGATTGTAATACAGTATCTAGAAGTGTTTTAACTGTTGCAAAATTGTATATAAGTTGTCAACTGATGTGGTGTGCTGAGACTTGGGTTAGTTTGGTTCTACAGCACCATTGAACTGCTCTCTGGATAATTGTATAATAAACTTGCTTTACATACAATACATGCACTCGTTCCTCAGGTAATGGGCCTGATTGGGTTAAGGTGATTAAGGGGTCCGCCCCCACACCCTTTACTCCCCAACCTAACCCATTCTGGTTAAACCACGCTTCTGCTATAGATGGGATGCGACATACTATCTTCATAACCAGTATTGACAACACGGAAGCAGCTATTTCAGACACAGCTTACCTAGTGCACACACAACCCTGCTTTATTCCTTGCAATTTACTTTCTTATGCATACTTAGTATAACTAACCACTCAGAAGTGACACAAGGTGACACCCAGTCCTCTATGAAACTCGGAAGACTGGAGACCAACAGTGAATACTCCATCAAATACTTTATGATTGCTCTAACATTCAATGCTAGGAAAAATAAACAAAGCAGTGATCAAATGAGGAACACTGGGCCTCATTACGAGGTTTGTGGCAACTCCTTCCTGTGGTAACGGTGGGTTGCTGCCAACCCTGTAACACCCTTACCAATGCCCGATATCCCGTTGCCACCGGAATATCACCAGCAGTGGCAGTAAGGGTTAATCCCCATTTCCATTGAGTCCCACAGGACTCCATGGAATTGGGGACACAGAAGCACCACCACTGTTGCAAATGGTGCCGGTGCTTCCGCAACAACCATGCTGGTAGGGGACTGAACATCAGGCAGGTCAGGCCTTCCAGGGAATCTGTGGCCCCTAAAAGCATTGTTTTAGTATGGCGCTCCGGAAAGGGTGCTGGTACGTTGCTACCAGCACCCTTATTTCCGGACCGCCATACTTGTAATGTGGCCCACTGTCTCATCAAGCAGAGCTGTGAAACAAGAATATCTCCAACATAAGACACAAAAGAATAACCTAATAGTCCAACCAGTGACCCAACAAACAAGCAAAAGATCAAACAATCCCACCAGCCACCCCAAGAACAATACTACTCTCAAGTGAGCAAAAGTGACAATAAGCAACAGATAGTGAGGCCCATAAACATAAATGTGACCCAAAAACCAAGACTGTGATCTAGCGAGCATGGTACTACCAAACACACATGTCTGAAAACCAACAAGAAAAACTGCAACCAAACAAAAATACTATGCCCCAACAAACAAGAAGTTGATGAAACAAGCAAGACTGCCACCCTTCAAGAAGGACTGCTTCCCAGCAAACAATTCTACCTACCAATGACCAAGACTGCAAACCAATGTGCAAGGCTGAAAACCAGGGAGAATGTTTCAGAAAGCAAGACTAAGCCTAAAATATCAAAACTGCCCCTTGAATTAAAAGATAAACCCAATGCCCAACAAATTCAAACCAGGACTTATCTAAAAACGCAGACTGTGGCCCAGCAAGAAAGACTAAGACCCAACGAGCAAAGCTGGAGCCATGAGAGCATTAATGGGGCCCAGCAAGCAAACATTCTACCCAATCAGAAAGACTGAACATAGAGGAGTAAGGCAGCACACAATAGGAGGTGTTGTGCCATGCTGCTAACCTGCACATTACAGCTTTAGGGATGCTGAGGTTAGGAAGCACAGGGTCGAATAGCACATTAATATGGGCAGATAAAAGAGGAAGACAATGGGAGGAAATGTGCATGTGAAGGAAGGAACCAGTAAGCAAGCAGGCAAACTAAGAACAGACAGAGCTTGATAGGATACAGGCAGTGACATTAACCAGGGAGCAGGAAGGCAGTCTGTAAGGCAAGCAAAGGTCATCAGTATGCTGGCAAATAACAAAACACAATCTTTGAGCATGTGACGTAACTACAGATTGCTGGGGAATGTATTTCTTGCACTTGAGAGAATGCTAAGTGGCCAGGCTGTGCACTCATCACTCCATCACAGATGTGCCAGGCACCTGGTAGCATAAAGGAATTGCTTCATAATTCATTGAGGAAGCAGATCCCTGACAACACCCTCAAGCAAGGCTTCCTTCCAATGAGCATGAATTCAAAATAACAGTGAAAGCTACCCCTTTGGTATGTTATTGTAAAATGACCGTACAACTCTCTGTAGCCCACTGGGCAAGGTTTGCATATTTGTTAAATACAAAACAAAAATACATACTACACCAAATAAGCTAAAAGAAAAACAAGATTTACAGCCAGCAAACAAAGCAGCAACCAAACATGTCTTGCAAACATCAAGTAAGCAACATGGTGACCCAAAGAAAAAGACTGCTACTCAACGAGCAGGATTGCTATCAAACAAGAAATACAGCAATCCAACGAGCAAGACCATAACCCAACAGGCAAGCAAGCAGCTCAACATACAGAATGGTGGCTCAATGAACAAAACAGAAGCCCAAGAAATATATTTCCCCATCATCCATAACTGTGATATAATGAGCAGGATGCTACCCAACAAATATGACAGCAACCGACATGTGAAACTGCAAATAAAAAACGAAACATTGCAATCTAACCACGAAGACTATAACCCAAAGAGACAAAATGTGAACCAGGGATCAAAACTTCTAAACAACAAAAAAAACACTGTGATGGCCGATTAATGAATAGACAAATCAAGACCAACTGGAAGTTCTGTACAGGGTTTATACATATCACACAAAAGGATTGTGGTTGACTAAAACACCACAGTTAAGAGTGGTGTATAGGAGGTTGATTTCTTGGGATAATTTCCTGCTACCAGCCTCCCAGGGGCGTGGAGCCTACCACGTGCAAAGGACAGACACACATAACGACTAGCCGGGAGTATGTTGTTTTTAATCACCCATCTTACAGGCGGACAAAATGAAGATCTCAACTTCTCAATTTTGTGTCTAGAAACACTTGTGCACAGGCGCGTTATAAATGACATATCATATCATATCATATCATACATACATCATGGTTTTATAAAATGGCAACAGATTATGCAATCATTTTATGCTAATATGAACCTTATATTTCAATAGGCTTTGATTGGCCATTTTATTTAAAGGTTGATTTTCATTGGGCATATACACTTCCTTAAACACATGACGTCCTTAAACACATGACTTCCTGAAACACATGACTTTCTATGCTAATTAACATAACTTGCTTTTTTCCAAATTTTTAGAATCATCGGAAATATGTTGCAACCTTAAAACTTCTTAGCACACTGTGTTCAAGACATTTATAAATTGTCTAGTTTTCTATTGGCTAATTTCCCTACATCTTTTTCTGACTTTATGCCAGTTTTGTTTCATGAGTCACACCATTGGAAGTCACATATTCTTCTATTGAATGATGACAAATTGTCTGCCCCTGTGTTCAGCTTCTCTCAGTCAACCATGGCTGGGGCTCAACCATTTATCTGGGGTTATCACAACTCTGTGTTTCTGTGATTCTAAACACTTGTTAATTCCTATCAGATTTAAGGCCTTTATTCATTTGCAAGGCAAGCTGTGGAGTCAATTTTAAGATAATGGACGTCTTCTGCAGTCACATTTCTTTTGTCAGGGAACAATTCTTCTGCATGTATTTGAGCACTACCAGTTTTCTGATGTCTAATGTCTATTGAGTATGAGTAACATCCTCCATATCTAAACACAGTGTGGCCTAATGTCTGTGGTATTCTATAATAACTACATGTTTTCCCTGTCTATTATGCAACTATATTATGTCATAGGTGAAATTACATCACTTCTGTCATCATTGGTCCACGCCACGTTTATCCTCACTGTTTCTGTTTAGGGTATGTATAATACAGTTGTCCGAGGGCACAATTCTTCTCATATTTGCACTATTGGACGAGGGGTGGGACACAGCCCCTAAATCGCAGAGTCACCTGTCCGTCACCAGAGAGCACGAGAGAGGCTGCTCCTCTACAGTGGAAACAGTGGAACCTGAAACCTAACAAAGGTTCTTAGCTTTCTTTTGAACTGTGGTTTTAAATGTTTCTGTATCACTTTGGTTTAAATCTGCCATACAGAGGTTCAAAACAGTCACTCAGAGGGCCTCATCACGAGTTGGGCTATATCCCGGCTGTAATACAGCCCGACTCTAATAGCCCTGGCACCGATCGGTCCGGCGGTATTACAGTCGGATCACGGGTTGGGTGTTAACGGTAAATCCCCATTCCACATTGGGTCCATTGGATTCAATGGGGCATTTGCAGCGCTAATTATGCGGGCTAATACAGCCGGCGGTAATACAGCTGAAAACAGGGGATTTTCACCTGCAGAGCAAGGCTGGAGGTAAAACAACCCATTTAGTGCCCAACTCGTGATAGGGCCATGCCTTAAATGCGGCTGTAATACCGTTACCACCGCATTTAAGGGCTACAGCCTAACTCATGATGAGGCTCCATCATGAGTTGGGCGCTAACACCGGTGGTATTACCTCCGGTGCTATTAGCCCTACCGCCAAACCCCCAGCGCTATTTTCACCGGATCACGGGTTTGGAAGAATGGTAAATCCCCATTTCCCATTGGGCCCATTCGGGAACTTCCCATTCCCAATTGGGTCCAATGGGGAATGTTCGGCGCTATTACCACCGGCACTATTACCGCCGGCATTAATAGCACCAAAAATCGGCAAAATCGTGGCAGATTTGCCCCCAGCTCAGAGCTGGAGGTAAATCCGGCATGCCTGCGATTTGGCGGTCCCTTAAATGTGGCGGTAATAGCGTTACCACCGCATTTAAGGGTTACCGCCAAACTCATGATGAGGCCCTTCTCCCATCAGTCTCTCCCTTTCCCTACATGTGCCCTATCCTCTCTCTTCAATGGCGTAGCGGGGGCCAATGCAGCTCCTGCGGTGCTGGGGGCCCTGCAGCACCTGTCCTGGGGGAGCCCCCTCAGACTTCAAAAAGAAATCACTTTTTTTGAAGTCACTCTGACTTCAGAAGGAATTATTTCAGTTACAGAAGAAAATTCTTTTTTGAAGTCACTCTGATTTCAGAAAGAAATGGCAGTTACGGTTATCATAGTGACTTCAAAAAGAAATTAAAATTCTGACCCCACCTGCCCCCCTTCGCAGGATATGTAGGCCTCTGCCTCCTCTGCAAGGCACATGACAGGAACCAGAGCTAGTTCCTGCTGTATGCAGCACAAAGCCGGAGGCCTGCCTGCAGAGGAGTTTTTTGGAATGACAGATTCGGGAAAAAGGAAAGCACATTTATTTTTTGTAAATGTGTGTACATGTGTGAAGGCAAGGGTGTGTGCGTTTGTATGTATATTATTTAATGTGTGTGAATAGTGAGTGCTTGATATGTGGGTGGCTGGGGACACGCGGGTGTGAGTGCATGGTGAATGGGTGCATGTGTAAGTGGCAAATTAATGGTGTGGGAATCCTGATATGAGGAAGATGGATGTGGAGCTAATGCTGGGCCGAGGAGCTAATTCTTGAGGATAGGAGAAAGGAGAGAGAGGGGGTCTGTGGGGAGGGTAGTGTATGCACTAAAACACAATGGGCATCTGTGATGAAACAGGCATGATATATGTTTAGTAGCTAGACTGGCATTTTCGTGCAGCCAGTCTCGTCATTTCTTATTGTGCAATGCCACTTTTCACTGGGTTTTCACGATAAAGTAAGCATAATAACTGTTATTACCTGTCTAGACTTGCATTTGAGTGCAGTCAATCTAGCCATTTCTTACTGTGGCATGGCATATTTATTTGAGCCTCTTTAATGAAGGAAGCATCATAAGTGTTATTATGCGACTAGACTAGCATTTTGGTGCAGCAAGTCTAGCCATTTATTACTGTGTCTTGCCATTTTTTACCAGGCATCCCTTAAAACAATCATGATAAGTGTAATTACCTGGCAAGACTAGCATTTGGGTGCAGCCAGTCTAGCCTTTGCTTACTGTGGCATTGTATATTTTTCTGGGCATTTATGATAAAGTATGCATGATAATTGTTGTAACGTGGTTAGAGTGGCCTTTTGGTGCAGCTAGTCTAGGTATGTTTTACTGTGGCATGACATTTTTTACAGGGCATCGTCAGGGCTACAGCAAACATGATAAGTGTTATTACATGTCTAGGCTGACCTATATTGTGTAGCCAGTTTGGACATCTTTTCTTGCTCTGACATTTCATTTTTAATAGCAAAGCATTCAAGTAATTAAAGCATTAATGCTCCTGTGCGCTGTTGGTGACTTGCATCTATTGGATTGGAGTTACCCTACAAAAACAATTGCAAATCCATATCTGTTTACTCACTTTTTCACAGAAAGTGTACTGCGCCATTTTAACCGATTATTCAAACATCTACCATGGGGTGGGGGGACTCCTCTGAATCCCTTGTGGATGGTTTGGGCTCCCTCGTTATGTTCGGTCTCTGGTATATTTGTGAGAAATGTTTATGCCCCATCAATTAAAAAATGAATCAGCCGCCACTGGGCGAGTGACTGGTGGGTGAATGGGTATAAATGTGTGTGTGCAAGGTCATGCCCGGGAAGGAGGCATTGGAACATGGACATTTACTTATATATTTTACTGACCTTTTTGGTACAGCCAACTTGATGAATGTTATTACATGGAGGGGTGGTTTGGGTGGTGTGTATAGCGCAAAGGGGGGGCAAACAGGAAATGTTCTGTGGGTGGCATTTTATAGCCACATAAAGGGGAAGGCCATTAAGATGTGTGTTCTTACATGGTGGGTGGAGACCTTTGTGTAGACAAAGAAATGTTTCCTTACTGTAGAATTGCATGTTTTACTGGCTCTGAGGGCAAAGTCAACTTGAAGAGTATTCCTAAATGGTGGTGCAGGAGTTGGGCAAGCATATGTGCAGCCAGCAATTACATGTTTTCTTCCTGTGGAAGGAGATTTTTACTGGCATTAAGGGCAAAGCCAACAAGAGAAGGTTTGTATATAGGGATTTTGGCATATACTGGCATCGGTGGTAGTCTTCAAAGTTCCCCTCATAATATTCTGCATAAGCCTGAGACCATAAAGAAGTGACCAGCACAGGTTGGGGCACCTGACCTTCGAACCCTTAAGGGGGCCTCCTAGCATACCTGTACACCTTATTAACAACGACGGCAACCCCAGGGTATCCCCATGTATTGGTCTGGGGCCGACACCGTAGAGCGGACGGCTGTCCTTGACGTATTCATCCCGCATCTCCCCATCATCCAGCCTCTCTGATGTGACCACATTCACACATCCCACCTATTACTGTATTGCAAAAAGGCTGAGCAGCGAATCATCAAGCAAGACAGCAATTCACCAAGCACTCATGAACACAAATATGCAACACTACATCACACATATAAACACCTAATAAAGTGAAATCAAGTATGCAAACTTTCGGCTTGGTACTGCCCAACAGTATCACAATAGAGATAGTGCATACGAAAACCTAAAATTGTATGCTACAAGCAAAGAGCAGGAGTAGTGTGTTATAATTTTAGGGAAACCGGTCTCTCAAGAGCCATAAGCGTGCTTCTCTTTTTCCACGTGAAAGTACCTCATTATCAGGCTTCAACACTGAAGCAGCCATGGTCACAGTGGGGTAAGATTTACCAACGTTCCCTACTTATTCCTGGGATCCTAAGTAGTGTTGGTTGGTACTGCCTATCTTTGGGAACGGTCTTCAGACACGAACATCAAGATTGTGCCCCTCTGCGTTGTAATTGTTGTGTGTATTGTTTCAAAGGTAAATATGGAAAAATATAGCAAAAGCTTTATATTCATAAATGGCTGTTACACATAAGCGTATGTTAAAAAAGGTAATAGTATTCAAACCTGTTATTAATGTAGGGTGCAATCAGGCACCCACAAAATGCAATAACACACTATCACTGCTCCTTGCCTGCAGCATTATAACTTATGTTTGTTTATTGGCCATTTATTGCAAAAAGTTAGTTTCACACAAGCATAACTGCAAATTTTGGACCCCACAAACAAGACCCCATTCGAACAAGCAAACCTAAGATCCAAGAGGCCCGATGTCAACCCAACAAGCTATGCAAAGAGTTATGTTGTGTAGAGGAGCAACCGAATGCCTCTGCAGGAAGTCCCGCCCCCCCCACTACCTGTATGTTGGAAGCCTGAAACTGCACCATGCTTGACACCAGTAGTTGTGAACATACCGCGACGTGTTCGAAAAAAAGGTATCCATTAAGAAATCCATACCAGATGTATGCCCGAAGAGGTGACAATCTCTTGGCAGAGGTCCCTGAAGCAATATGAAAACAGGAGAAAGAGAAACTGGTGACGTCACAAGAAGTGAGAGTGAAGCACTAAGAAGATAAGAAGATGTATGGACCTTATAGAAGCTGATGACGAAATAAGGAATCGAGTGAACGTTCCTCTGCAAAAAAGAAGATTGCACATGTATGTAATACACTGCAGAGAATGCAAGCCGCGCAGTGGATGTACAGATGCAGCAATGCAAGTAGACTAAGTAATCATAAAAGCTAGCTATACGTAGTGAATAGACTGCAGGCAAAGTCATCATTATATATGTAGAAACTGGACATCGGTGTCACAATTTTGGTAAACCCATACTCACGGAGAAAGAAGGATTGAAAACTGTGTTGCAGCAAAAAATAGATGGGAGCATGGAAGAAGCGAGAAGGGCTCTGCCTGGCAAGGTGTCAAGACTGAAGGCAGCCAAGAACTAGTTATCTATCCTCAAAGAACAGTGAACGTGAGAAGCTGATTTATTCCTCATCAAGGTGCAAGGAAGGAACACCATGAGTGCCAAGTTTATCAATTCAAGACAATTAAATGCAATAAAATTAGCAGAATTGTGGTCTCATGTCACGTGAGCCAAGGATGGAAATAGGAGTTCGGCATGCAGACCAGAACTGTGATAAGCGTGTACCCATACTCCCTTATATTCCCAGAGAACAGAATATGCTACAAGGCCAAGTTCAAAGACAGTCTGCATGGCACATGAGAGATGTGGGGCTAATTGCGTGGGAAGGTGTAGGTAAGTTTACCCCCCGGTACCTGGGTTTCAGTTTATGTGCTGCTAGTGAACCGAATGTTCTAGACATGGTACGAGGGTGCAAACTAATTGTAGAGGGCCATACAACGAAGGGCCCTATAGTTTAAGAACCAATAGTATTCTGTGTACTTAATAAGTGTTGAGGATGACTTGCACTAGAGGCAGGCTTAAGTTGTCCACCTGACAGTAGATGTCCTATGACAATCCCAGTCCCTATAGATTATTTGGTGTAAGAGTTACTCTGCATCCCATCCTTTGCATGACATGTTACTGATTAAGGACCTTATGTTCACGTGCTAGCAATGTCGGATGGTTCAGACCCATCGACCTGTTAACTCCAGAGCTTCGGACGATCAGACATCCTCTGCCAATTAGCCGGAAGATCACAGGATTTCCTGTGGAGAGCGGGCGAATAGATATCTTGCAAGAAAATTGAGACGGTGGGCAGGGTCCCACGTTGACGACATCCCTACCTGGTTTCGAAAGGCGCTTTGCGGACGGAAGGCGAAAGTGGTCGTTTGGAGGAGGAGACATACCAAAGGCTTTGAGTCAAACAACCGAATGGTGAGTAGATTGAGGGGAATGGCAAATTAAGAGGACGGGATTGTGGTAATTTGAAAGTAACAGGAAATATTGTGTGAAGAAATAGAGGTTGCGCCTAATGAGTCCTGGCTCAAGATATTTCCAGAAGAAGTAATCTCACATTCCAGTCGGAGTGCTTAGGAATTGTATGAACAGCTTCATAGAAGGAGACGATTTAAACTATGTACAGAGTAATTGATTAGAGGCAAAGAGAAAAAATATTTTTAGTATATGTGTAAAGTTGACTAGTTTGTCTTGTTTGTCTGTTGTCTGTTGAAGTTGAAATATTGAGGAGGCAGTAGAAGCTGTGAAGTTATTGTTGAGAAGAATTGAGAAGCTATACGTAGATACTGTAGCAGAAGAATTGGTACCAAGTCAGAGACAGACAGAGATACTTGAGCCATGATTGTTGGTACATGCTCATATTTGCATGCCCCTGCACTCAGAACTTCTCTACATGCCTTCCGGAAAAACCTCAAAACTGCTCTCTTCAACTAACTGCTTATACCTTCCAACCTCTGCAGCTTCCCTATCCTCATGCTTCCTTATCTGCTCTATACTATTTGTACATATTATGATTGTCTGTTGTTTTTTTTATGGAACTAAGCTATGATCACCTACTGTAACAAGTGCCACAATGCCTTTCGGCTGCTGTGCCCTCTACAAATGTGAATAAATAAATAAATAAATAAACAAATATTTGTTGTTTTATAAAAAGTATTGAAAAGTGGTGAAAACCGTTTTTGTGAAAACTGGTAAGTATTGACAGTCAATTGAGACTTGTCACAATGGGAGATATTACTCCTCTGATGCATTTATGCAAGACATTGCCAAAGCACATGCTCAAGCTCAAACAGTATAGTGCGAAATGGGTGAAAGGCACAGCAGATAAGATGTTCATGCCGTGGCCACAAGGGGGATCACTGTCAAAAGCGCTATTGCAACACATGACCACATACTTGCACGCTGAGTACAAGGGGAAGAAATTAGAGAAAAGGCTAGCTATTTTAGATATTTGGAAGATGTACCTGGAAGGGAAGATCCAACACGCGAAAAGTGGATGATTAGCCAGCGTAAGGGAGGAAGGTGTTGAGCGTTTGGCTCCCCTTACCTCGCCTGAAGTGAAAGGCATTGATATGAAAGACGTAGGGTTGTATCCAAAAAGGAACTGAAGGCGGCGGCAGGGTATAGTATTCCGATATACGAACCACCCGCTTATAGCAGTGACGATAGTCCAGAGGAGAGTAAGAGAAAAGAGGAGATCTTTACAATCATGCAAGATAAAGTAGAGAAAAGTGAGCGATCAAATGTATCAACAGAAATAGAATGAGAGATCAAGAGATGGAAAGGAGAGAAAGATGAAGCTGACGAGATAACGCTTGTGCAGAGTGAATGGGTGGGAGGACAGATATTACTCAAGTTAGATGGGAAAAGCATTGAGGAAGTGAGGCAAAGAGAAGATAAATATGAACAGGACAGAAAAGACAGTGGAAATGAAAAAAGATTGAAAGAGGATCAACACAAAAGAAAGAGTAGAGAGTGGCGAGAACAGATGCATCAGGAGGAGCAAGAAAAGAAGAAAGAAAGGGCAGAAGAGCAAAGAAAATATGATAACAGACAGAAAGTGATGGACGATAAGGTTAGAAGAGAAAGGAAGAGAGAAGAGGAAGAGGCGCAGAAATTAAGGGACAAAAGAATGCAGAGAAGATGGGAAGAGGATGAAAGGAGAGCAGGAGTGAGGAGAGAAGAGCTAAGACAAGAGGAGGAGAGAATCAGAAGGGAGGCAAGAAAATGAAGGGAATTAGATGAGGAATTAGAACAAAAAAGGAGACAGTAGGATTCTGAATCTAGTCTTGCTTGAAGAGAGCCAGTAGGGCTGAGTCCAGCAATACGATGGGACAGAATAGAAGAGTTTCTTGCGATGATGGAAACAATGCCAGTGGCATCTAGAGTAGCAGTAGAAGAAGAAAACTTCAACATAGGAAGCATCAGAGATAGGATTGATAAGGCCTATAAGGAATTAAAGGGAAATCGCAGCTATGAAAGTTGAGGGAAAGGGGATGCGTCCCCAGTATTTAAACCACGAAACAAAGAAGAAAATCGGTTTCATCTTGAGCATAGAGCCTTGTTCTTAAGTAGACTGAACCTAGCCCAGGGTGAAGGGGAGCGTAGTTATACTACTTGGGGACAAGATATGTCAGACGAAGAAAGGGAATCTCTCATATAGGGCGGGGCGGAGTGCATGCCCCCACAAAGGTAGCTTGCAGACAGACAAGGAAGTAAGAGGGTCGGCTCTGGAACAACCGAAGGACAGGACGCCAGATCCCATACCATTTCCAGAATGCCCCAGAGGACAATCGTATAGCGAGAAGGGAAAATCACTGCCATATGTGGGCAGGTTAAGATCGTTACCAGCGAGGAGACAGTCAGGAATGATCGTCCCTGCCATGGATAGACAGACGATGGGGACGATTGCAAGTTAGGGTTTAGGCAATTTCCCTTACTGGAAAAAGGGGGAGCAGAACCACAGTATATTCCATGGCTGCAGATGGACAAGGATAATTTAAGGTGCAAGCTCTTGAGTTTGACATTCGGCGCTGGGAAATGAATATATGAGTTAGAAAAGATGACAGGAGGAAACATGTTGGACATAGCAGACATTAAGGGTCTCCTGACAGCAATTTTTGGAGATATAGAGCTGATGACAGATGGAGGAGAGCAGGATATGCAAGTGTGACAGGACAAAATACAGCACATGATGGAGCGCTGTTTAATAATTGTAGAGCAGACGTGTGGAGGGCTCTCAGGGTACAGTATCCTGACACATCAGATGGGGGGCAATTATGACACGTAAGATGAAAGAAGATGAAGACCCTATTGCTTACATTCAGGATATTCAAGAGCGGTGGCAACTTGAAACGAAAGAGCCGTGGGAAAAAGCAGTGGCATTTTTTTACCAGATTTTATATCAAGGGTTGCCCGAGCCAGTTCAGAGTTAAATGAAGAAACTGGTGGGAATGGAAGCCAAACCGTAGGCTGATATACAGTTGACAATAGTGCATCACTGTCGGCTATTGCAGGAGAAAAATAAGAAGAAAGATGAGGCTAGGAAAGCTGAGGAAGCCAAATTAGTTCAGAAGAAATTGTCAAAATACACCATAGAAGGGGCGGATTTGACAAGCGGAGAAAGATCGGCAATGCAGCAAATAGTGGATGCATCGCTGGTGAATAATCAACACCCGATAGGCCAAGGAGGGAAAGGGTTCATGCCAAGAGGCAGAGGTATGCGATATAGAGGAAGAGGTGGATTTCAAAATAATCAAGGTGGGTTTCATAATGCACAGAATGAGAATCAGAATGTGCAAGGAGGATTCAATCAAGGGGGACTAATCAGACAGTCTCCTCCCATCTGTTGGACTTAAGTGGGAGCCAAGGGAATGTACAGAATGCACAATTCCCAAGAGTGGGGGACAGTTTATCCTCCATAATATAGCACACAACCATGGGAAGGGTTTACACAATATCAGACAGTCTATCAGAAGCAAGGGCTCGCGAATGCAACAGACACCAACACCAGAGCAAGTGCAAATGAATCCACCATAAGGGCAATCGCAACACGCCCCCATGCAGACACAGCAGTATAAAAACACAGGACAACTATTGACACCTAGAATAGGAGGTGCCACTGTAGTGGGAGGGAATCATTTCATAGGTACAGGGGCAGGGAAGCCGACGTATGATTTTCCCGGGGGGAGGAGGGGGTGCCCAAATATAGGAAGTGACATCACCAGCGGTTACATGACTGCATTTGCACGTAGTCGCCAACTTGATGCTAGGGGCATAGGGGGCGCTGAACAGGGGAAACATTGGCTAGCATGTACTGCATATACTAAAGTCAAGTAAGAAGGAGGTTTAAACCTTCCAGTTGCATTCGAGTAGGCCAACACTGCCCCTACTCTACCCCTCTATAATCATCCAGGTTGTAGTAGCCCTCAAAAGGCAGAGCAACAGAACTAGGATGGGAGAACAAAATGCCATCCCATCCTGTGAGTGTGTCAAACCTCAGAGCAAAGACTGTGCGTGTGCCTCCTAACTTGGAGCACAATCTCACTAATTTGGTGCATGGGAATCCCATGTGTATGTGTGGGCTGCAGACCCCGGATCACATGCTCACTTCTTCAGTGTAAAACTCTGGCCAAGGCTCTTTGGGCAAGCATTCAGGATGGGTCTCACACCTTTAAACAGAGTGATATATTGAGTTGGCGCTTCACTCCTTGGAGCATAGTATACCCGTTGCTGGTAATCTCACAACTGAACGTACAGTTTCACTCTTGGTCATCTCAGTGACCCCATGTATATTAATGCAGACAGTCTCCCATCTGGGAAGACAATTATATTTCTGTTAAAACACTCTGAATTCTCACTCCAGTTTTCTCGATCTATAGATCCATACCATATTCATTCATTGTGTGTGCAGGAGTGATAACTTGTGTCTGAGAGAGCTAATTCTTTCATTCAGGAGAGATAATGGGGTAACAACTCCCTGTATGTGGGATCAGGCTCATTTTGCCCCATGGCCCCTCACTCCAGAATGAGTGAGTAGGTTTTAAGACCCTGCTGATTATGCTATCCTGCAGGCTCGAGCCTTCTATCCCTTGCCCCATCATGGCTTTCAACATTCTGAGCGGCAGTTTATGTACAGCAGGCAGCTCGGGACCTGCCTGCTGCCAATTGAATGTAGCCAGATCTACTATTTAGACACTGGGAAAGTGCCATGAACTCATATTGGTGGTGAAGAAGCACTCAACAAACGGAACACAGTGGTATAGTGTTGCAGTCCTGCTGAGAAATGACCATTTGGTCTGTTTAAATGTAAAGCGAGTGGCTGAGAAGTACACGCACTGTGCCATTAAAAATAAAGCAGCTGTGGTGGGTGGAAGTGCTGCTTCGGTGGGGTAGTGTTGGTCATTTCCTATTGAAGTATAGCAGTCCTATTGAGAAGTACAATTAAAAGTGAAGCTGTCCAGTAGGCTGGATCAGTGCTGCCCCATAAAAGGTGTAGAAGCTTATGTGAGAAGTGGCAGTTCGGTCCCAACAGTGAGAAGTGTAGTATTTTCACATTAACTATGTTTAAGCACTTTGGGTTATTGAATAGTGCTGCTACATTCTGAGTAATTCCATCCCTTTAAATATATTAGCTCTTGTATAACCACGACAGTGTTGAGTTATTCTGATGATGATGAAGATGATATCAGACTTGCTCAATAGTTCTGGTTCTCTATCATTAAATGTACTTCAGATCTTCAGAGTCTCTGGAGGATAGCTCAGGGGCAACGTGCTCGCCTTGGAAGCAAGACGGCATGGAGCAACACAGGTTTGATCCCTCGGTCCGCACAACACAGGTTCAATCTCTCGGTTCGCGCTTAGAAACCTCTGGGTATTACGTGCATTATAAATAACCAATTAAAATCAAAATAAATAAATCTGCTGAGAAGTGCTGCAGCCTTGTCAATAGGATTGTAGCAGCTCAACCGAGAAGTGCTGATGTTGTCCCATCAAAAGTATAGCAGCCCCACTAAGATGAACTAGCATTGCCTCAACAAAAGCATAGCAGCCCCACTAAGATGAACTAGCATTTCCCCAACTAAAGCATAGTATTACAATTAAAGAAGCGCTGTTGCCAAGAGGGGTGCACAGATGTACAAATACATCCAACCCAAAAAGATATTTAGAAATTGAGGGACAGACTTGCTTTGCATCTGTGCCTCCATTTCTAAAAATCGTTTTGGGTTGGGTGTACCTCAACATCTGTGCACCCCTCTTACTAAGAGGGGTGCACAGATGTACAAATTCACCCAACCCAAAACGATTTTTAGAAATTGAGGGACAGACTTGCTTTGCATCTGTGCCTCCATTTCTAAAAATCGTGTACAAATACACCCAACCCAAAAAGATTTAGGGACAGACTTGCTTTGCATCTCTTTCTCCATTTCTAAAAATCGTTTTGGGTTCAGAGTACCTCTGCGTCCGCACAGATGTACAAATACTCCCAACCCAAAACAATTTTTAGAAATTGAGGGACAGACTTGCTTTGCATCTCTGTCTCCATTTCTAAAAATCGTTTTGGGTTGGGTGTACCTCTGCATTCGTGCACCCCTCTTAACAAGAGGGGTGCACAGATGTACAAATACATCCAACCCAAAACGATTTTTAGAAATTGAGGGACAGTCTTGCTTTGCATCGGTGCCTCCATTCCTAAAAATCGCTTTGGGTGGGTGTACCTCTACATCTGTGCACGCGGGTGCACAGATGTAGAAATATACCCAAACCAAAACGATTTTTAGAAATTGAGGGACAGATGCAAAACAAAAGCCTCTTGCTTTGCATCCGTCCCTCAATTTTTAAACATTTTCACCCGCTTTCACCCGGGCCGCCAGAGAGAGACACAGTATGGATGGAACAAAGGGACATCTATACTGCGTCTCTGCTCTCCGGCCCGAGGGGGGCTCAGCCCGACTTCATTCAGCTGGGGGGTGACCAGGCCCCGGAGCCCCCGCGTACTCGGCGTCCCTGTACAGGGCTATGCATATACCCACAATAGGAGAGCTCACAGGGTGACTTGATGTGTTCAGTACTATCTGTGAAACCAGACCCCCAAGAGGAACCAAGTGTCGATGTGACAATAGGAGGCAAATATTTTTCTTTTTTAGAAGACACTGGGGCTACTCGTTCATGTATACCAGAGGGATAATATCCAATGTCGGGAATTGCCATGGATGCTCAAGGGTTCTCTGGAGCTACAAGTCGAGTTCCTTTAACTGATGAATTAGCAGTCTCTATAGGAGAGTGTGATATGTCTGTTCCATTGTTGTATTCACGACAGACACCAGTTAACATTTTGTGAAGAGATTTAATGACAAAACTTAACATGATGATTTCATTTACTGATGAAGAAATAGTGTGTTCCACCCCTGGAATACACTATTTAAATTTGGGTGAGTTTATACTGGCGTTCACAGGGCAAGTGGCTCTGCAAGGCATTCCAGATGAGCCAGAGGTTTACCTTTATGGGGTGAGCATTCCATTGACATGGTTACCTTGCTTAGTGGGAAAGACGGTGAGAATACCTGACGAATTCGTGTTCATACCAAAGATACTTATGGACGAAGAGAGAGGTCAGACTATCTGTATAGATGTCGAGAGGCCAATGAGGGTAGATTCAAGACCATTT
Source organism: Ambystoma mexicanum (assembly GCF_040938575.1). Classification (NCBI taxonomy): domain Eukaryota; kingdom Metazoa; phylum Chordata; class Amphibia; order Caudata; family Ambystomatidae; genus Ambystoma; species Ambystoma mexicanum. Next base: position 1,130,510,108 of record NC_090932.1, on the reverse strand, counting down.
CAGCATTGATGAAACAAGGCATTCTGGTACCATCAGAATGGTTGTGCAACACTGTGGTGTGCCCTGTGAAAAAATCAAAGGGAGGGTCATGGAGATTCATACAGGACATGAGACCAATTACCAGATTGTAGACTCTGAGTTTCCTTTAGTTCCTAATCTGGTGACAATACTATGCAGTATCCCGGTGGAAGCTCGATATTTCACAGTAATTGATTTGAAAAATGTGTTTTTCTCAATCCTGTTGCACAAGGACTCACAAGACCTGACTTCATTTACATTTGGCCAGACTTGTCTGAAACATACTAGGCTGCCCCAAGGGTACTGCGAGTCTCCATTTATCTTTAACAGGGTCCTCCAGATGGACCTAGGCAATGTTGATTTGAAAAGCCCTGTGATACAGTACGTAGATGACATTTTAATTTATAGCACTACAGAAGATGAGTACAGACAAGACTCAATTCAGTTGATGACTATCCTAGCAGACAAGGGATACAAGGTAGACAAGGAAAAATGGCAGAATTGCCAAGGAGAGGTGTTATACATAGGACAGTTGATTTCACATGAGGGAAAGAAGGTGACACCTGAAAGGGCTGAGGCTATCATGAAAACTGCAAAACCGCACACAGTAAAACAGATGCAACAGTTTTTGGGACTATGTAATTATGTTAGAGCCTGGGTGTTTGATTACAGTTCATACACAAGACCCCTTTTGCAGGCTTTAAAAAGGCAGTAGACAAAGTTACAATAGAATGGACTGAGGAGATGGAGGAAGGATTTGAGGAGTTGAGAAAAGAAGTGTGTACAGCTCCTGTTTTGGAGATTCCTAATTATGCTGAGGAATTGTATTTATTCTCACACATGAATGGGACGGTCATGACTGCAGTGCTTACACAGAGGACCACACTGGAGTATAAACCTTTAGCATATTACAGTGGGATTTTAGACCCAGATATGAAAGGCCACTTTCCTTGTGAACAGTCATTGGCAGCTGCTACATTCACAATTGACAAGTCTACAAGTAATGTGATGGGCTGCTCTATTACTCTCTTTGTGGAGCATGCTCTAATTGCCATTTTAGAGAAACCTAAGGGCACATTGACATCTCAGAGAGTTTCTGCCTATGAAGTAATGATTTCAAACCAAACAATTAAAATTGTTAGGTGTAAAATAGTGAATCCTGCCACATTTATAGCTGAACCAGTGACAGAGGGTGACCTTGTATACACTTTTCTTTTAGACCTTGTATTAAAGAAAATGCATTGGCAGGAGGGGACATTCTCTTTATTGATGGTTCTTTGGAAATTGATCAAACTAGACTGTTTTTATGTGATTTGTGCTGAGAGCATGATCGAACAACCGTTGATGTCCATTGTAACTCCCTGTTTTAGACAAGTGATATTAAAACAGTCGAATAAGACTTTGACAACTTCCTGAGTCAATCTGATTATTTGGTGTAAGAGTTACTCTGCATCCCATCCTTTGCATGACATGTTACTGATTAAGGACCTTATGTTCAGTTGCCTACCAACTCACAAGACTACTTAGCATAAATGACAAATACTGTGACCCAATAGTCAACAATTGCCCAGTGAGCAAGACCGGATCCAAGCAAGGAAGGCAACAACTCAAAAATTGAGACCATTGCACAGAAACAAAACCTACACCTTAACAAGCAAAACTGCAACCCTTCTAGTAAAGCAGTGAAAAAACTGCCAAGCATGAGAAACAGAAATCATGAACAACACCGAGGGGGCAACACTGGGAATCTACAAGTAATGTTGTCCCTAACACGTACGGATGTGACTCTCAAGTTAAGTCTACACCCCAAAGATCAATAATGCCATCCAACAAGCAAGACTGTGAAACAACAAGCATGATGGTGACCAATGTTCCCTCTAAGCTGTGCGCATGTGCTCTTGCCCAGCTTCCTTCTGGGTGCCGCTCAGAAGATTTTTAGCAGCGCACACAGACAATTCTCACCTATTCAAAAAGATTTAATAAGGCACAAGCCACAGCAATTACCTGAAATTGTCTCTCTCTTAAAGTAAGCAATTAATCTTGATATTCTACTAATTTGCATTACACTACTACGCAAGGGACACCTAAAATCCCTAACAGTAAAATATACACACATGAGGTTAAAAACTAATATACTAACCACAATAGGCCTGAACGCATTAACCAAATAATGTTCCCTGCCCACCCATGACTCCTAAACCTGACTCTACCACACTTTTACCTTATGACTAACTTATTCCCCATAAAACATTAAGATACTACTAGACAATGGTGACTCTTCCTCTCTTGGCTCTGCGAAAGGTTAGCAGACGTGTTCCACCATCCACTTGTTTTATGTTTGTTGTAACATGAATAATGTTCACGTGCCAGAATTTCAGTTACTGATTGTGCCTTACCAAAAGCGTCACCCACACTATATAATCAAACTACCAGCTCAAATATTGGATACTGACTTTAAGTAAGTAGGCTACTTGGATTTGTACCCTTATCCCATATTGCCTCTTCTTTGTACATATGTCACGCAAGTGCTTTGAAGCGGTCCCCTTGCAAGTTAACGCATTATAAAACTCAAATATTAATTTGCCCTCAAAATATTTTGAGAAGGCAAATGTGATGCTCACTGTCTCCTACTTTAGCATTAATAACATTACCCTATAAGTGGAGAGCAACATTGCAATACCATTTACTCAGCCAACAAGGGATAATGGGTATAGACTGTGGCTGGGATTTCTCGCCCTTCGTAGAAGGGCACCGGATATTCACACAGGAGAGTGCTTTTCAAACAATCTGCATCGTTTCCAAGTGTTCAGAGTTCCTTTGGGAATAGACCTTCACACGTTGTATGGTAACTCGCTTCTATACAAAAACGGTTTCACTGAGCACTTGTGTAATCCTGCACAATGATATAAGGGTGGGGTATGTTGCAAACAATCTTGTATGCACTGCAAAAGAATTGTGTACATTCAGAGTCATGACATTCTTAAAATGCACATAATATGTTGAGGCTTTAAATATGCCTTACTTGCAAAGTATTGTGGGTCTGCAAATATCCCTGTGAGTGTTTACTGCTACAATCGCTCACTTTTTACAGTGCTCTATCAACTAGTATTGGAGGCAAGAACAGGGGCAGGGCAAAGGTATGGGTGGAAGTATCACTCCTTGTGGGTAATGAACAAAGCAGCACATTTCAAAAACCAAGTCAGACATTTCGGCAGTACACTGAAGAAAATGTGTTGCTTGTTTCCTAATGGATAGGAAATCCTAGTACCCGTCTAGACAACAGCACCTTCTTTTTCTTTCTATGCACAGCTGCTGAGGGCTTTTTAATATAACCATGTGTTTTGTGTGTATAGACTCTAGCATCTCCTTGCATCTTATTTAACTGATCACAAAGAATTACAGAATAGGGGTCCATAGTTACAGAAGGCACTTGATCAGTTGTATCTCGGATGAATTGATGCTATTAACTTAAAAGGCATATATGTGATTTTCGTCAACAGGGCTCCATAATAAACCTCAACAAGGCTCTTGTTTAATTGTATTTAGGCGGTGGTGCGCAAAGGTGGGCAAAACTATACACTTTATTATGTGCCCTGTCATTTCACTTCCTATCAGGGGTGCAAGCATGGCTCTAATCGGATTTTGCTCCCTACTTGGAGTCAAATGGTTTTTCAGGGAGTAAAAAAGTAATTAGCTTTGCCATTAGAGATTCTTTCTGCTTATTAAAAGATGTTCTTTCCCCTTAAAATTCCTCTTGAGATCAGGCATTAATATTATTAGAGTTCCTTCCTATGCCACTGCTCTATTGGTCACTAATTTAAAAAAAATATCAGTGGAGCTTAGTGGGTTGAAGCAATCATATGTTCATTGCTTCTTGTTTTTCCTTTTTTTCAGGAGTAAGAATGGATGGTGCATATGTCTCTCAGCTGTAAGGCTGGTGTTATCACTACCCACGGGAGAATATAATGTGGATAGTAAGTAGAAGCACAGGAATTTTTGATCATATTCTGAGGTGCAGTTATTCTGATGCAATTATCATCCTTACACACATTATTAGAAGCATGTTCTCCTGGACCTTGAATTACTTCATTAAAGTGGCACTTGAACTCCTATCAGCATGTTTTTTGACACATCGACAAATGTTGTATTCTGTCTGAATTTCTTGACAGCCACATCAGTTATGCCAAGAGATATTTGTGTTTTGTAATACACAAGTGATTTTCCAGTGGCATAAAACATACTTTTTTCTCTGCACCGAAGTACGTTTGTAAGGTACTGTGGCAGAGGTGGACATCTTGGACTGGTTGGTGAGTTTTCTCTATAATCACATTTCACATATTTTATTTTAGCCTATGTGTTTGCAAAAAAGTGTTGTAAGATTTGTCAAGAATTGAAGTGGCTGGCAAGAGGAAATTCCTTTCCAAACTGTGACAGTAGCTCACAAAGTGGCTTACTTCATTAGTCAGTTGTGCACATGGAAGATAATGTGCGCACAACAACCAACCAGTTGCGCACATAGCGAAAAATTATTAGAGGGAACATTGATGGTGACCCAGCAAGCAACATTATCCCCAGGTGAGTAGGACTGCAATTCAACTAGACAGTGTGCAGCCCAACAAAGAGGACAGAGGTTCAACAAGAATGTCTGTGAAATAACAAGCGAGCGACCTAGAAAGCAACCATGTGGCACAGCAAGAGGGAATGCCTACCAAAGAGATGACTTATCCTCAGCAAGCAAGATCACCATCCAGCAAGCACGGCTGTGGCCAGAGAAACAAGACAGTAGCGAAAAGAATAGGCCTGCAACCCACTGAGCAAAACTAAAGGTAATGTTGTTCAGGTCGTTTCCGGGCCTAGTACGCTCGACAATCCCTGCCTGCAGCATTTCGAACCTGGAAGCGGGTGAGTGTGCCCAGGATCGTGCCCTGCGCCATCTGGTGAGCATCTTTTTTGTGTTTATTGTGGGATCCGAGCCCCGTTTGCTGCCTCTTCTTTCCCGATACCTCCCGCTCCTACTTCCTTGTTCACCCTCATCCCACCTCCCTGTGCGCCCACAGTGGCTCTGATTGGTCACTTTGACCGTCGTTTCCGGGCTAATACGCTCGACAATCCCTGCCTGCAGCATTTCCAACCTGGAAAGCGGGTAAGTGTGCCCAGGATCGTGCCCTGCGCCATCTGGTGAGCATCTTTTTTGTGTTTATTGTGGGATCTGAGCCCCGTTTTCTGCCTCTTCTTTCCCGATCTCTCACGCTCCTACTTCCTTGTTCACCCGCATCCCACCTACCGGCATGCCCTCCACACCTCCCATTAGCTCTCACAACTGGTCTTAACTGGCCCTCCTAGGGCAGCCCTCTGCCCGGCAGCCCATCGGCTAAGGACCCAAGGCAAAGGACGGCTCCTCTTTGACGGCTCCTGGTCGTATCTGCAGGTATCCGCAGGAGAAGCAAGAAGCCAACAATAAGTGAGTGTGGACAGGGCAATCACCGCTACGCTCAACTAAGGAAGCCTCTGAGTGGAAGGTTGCGCTTAGTAGTGTACCCAATTGCATTTAGAAGTTGTGACCAATAGTCTCTCTGAGAAAAGTTGCATTTAGAAGTGTACCCAATTGCATTTAGAAGTGTACCCAATTGCATTTAGAAGTTTTGACCAATAGTCTCTCTGAAAAAGTTGCATTTAGAAGTGTACCCAATTGGATTTAGAAGTGTACCCAATTGCATTTAGAAGTTGTGACCAATAGTCTCTCTGAGAAAGTTGCATTTAGAAGTGTACCCAATTGCATTTAGAAGAGTGCCCAATAGCCTCTATGAGAAGGCTGCATTTAGAAGTGTACCCAATTGTTTTTAGAAGTTGTGACGAACAGTCTCTCTGAGAAAAGATACATTTAGAAGTGTGCCCAATAGTCTCTCTGAGAAAGTTGTATTTAGAAGTGTACCCAATTGCATTTAGAAGTTGTGACCAATAGTCTCTCTGAGAAAGTTGCATTTAGAAGTGTACCCAATTGCATTTAGAAGTGTACCCAATTTCATTTAGAAGTGTACCCAATTGCATTTAGAAGTTGTGACAAATAGTCTCTCTGAGAAAACTTGCATTTAGAAGTGTGCCCAATAGTCTCTCTGAGAAAAGTTGCATTTAGAAGATGTGCCCAATGGCATCTCTGAGGAAAGTTGCATTTAGAAGTTGTGCCCAAGTGCATTTAGAAGTGTACCCAATTGCATTCAGAAGTTGTGACCAATAGTCTCTCTGAGAAAAGTTGCATTTAGAAGTGTGCCCAATAGTCTCTCTGAGAAAGGTTGCATTTAAAAGTTGTGCCCAATAGCCTCTCTGAGGAAAGTTGCATTTAGAAGTTGTGCCCAATTGCATTTAGAAGTTGTGCCCAATAGCCTCTCTGAGAAAAGTTGCATTTAGAAGTGTACCCAATTGCATTTAGAAGTGTACCCAATTGCATTTAGAAGTTGTGACCAATAGTCTCTCTGAGAAAAGTTGCATTTAGAAGTGTGCCCAATAATCTCTCTGAGAAGGTTGCATTTAGAAGTGTACACAATTGCATTTAGAAGTGTACCCAATTGCATTTAGAAGTGTACCCAATTGCATTTAGAAGTGTGCCCAATAGTCTCTCTGAGAAGGTTGCATTTAGAAGTGTACCCAGTTGCATTTAGAAGTTGTGACCAATAGTCTCTCTGAGAAAAGTTGCATTTAGAAGTGTACCCAATTGCATTTAGAAGTGTACCCAATTGCATTTAGAAGTTGTGACCAATAGTCTCTCTGAGAAAAGTTGCATTTAGAAGTGTGCCCAATAGTCTCTCTGAGAAAAGTTGCATTTAGAAGTTGTGCCCAATAGCCTCTCTGAGGAAAGTTATATTTAGAAGTTGTGCCCAATTGCATTTAGAAGTGTGCCCAATTGCATTTAGAAGTTGTGCCCAATAGTCCCTCTGAGAAAGTTGTATTTAGAAGTGTACCCAATTGCATTCGAAGTCGTGCCCAATAGTCCCTCTGAGAAAAGTTGCATTTAAAAGTTTACCCAATTGCATTTAGAAGTTGTGCTGCTCAATAGCCTCTCTGAGAAAAGTTGCATTTAGAAGTGTGCCCAATTGCATTTAGAAGTGTACCCAATTGCATTTAGAAATTGTGACCAATAGTCTCTCTGAGAAAGTTGCATTTAGAAGTTGTGCCCAATAGCCTCTCTGAGGAAAGTTGCATTTAGAAGTTGTGCCCAATTGCATTTAGAAGTGTGCCCAATTGCATTTAGAAGTTGTGCCCAATAGTCCTTCTGAGAAAGTTGCATTTAAAAGTGTACCCAATTGCATTTAGAAGTTATGCTCAATAGCCTCTCTGAGAAAAGTTGCATTTAGAAGTGTGCCCAATTGCATTTAGAAGTGTGCACAATTGCATTTAGAAGTGTACCCAATTGCATTCAGAAGTTGTGTCCAATAGTGTCTCTGATAAAAGTTGCATTTAGAAGTTGTGCCCAATAGCCTCTCTGAGGAAAGTTGCATTTAGAAGTTGTGCCAAATTGCATTTAGAAGTATGCCCAATTGCATTTAGAAGTGTACCCAATCGCATTTAGAAGTTGTGCTCAATCGCATTTAGAAGTTGTGCCCAATAGCCTCTCCGAGAAAAGTTGCATTTAGAAGTGTGCCCAATTGCATTTAGAAGTGTACCCAATCGCATTATAAGTGTACCCAATCGCATTTAGAAATAGCGCCCAATAGCCTCTCTGAGGAAACTGCATTTAGAAGTGTGCCCAATAGTCTCCCTGAGAAAAGTTGCATTTAGAAGTTCTGACCAATAGCCTCTCTGAGAAAAGCTGCTTTTAGAAGTTGTGCCGAATTGCATTTAGAAGTATGCCCAATTGCATTTAGAAGTGTACCCAATCGCATTTAGAAGTTGTGCCCAATCGCATTTAGAAGTTGTGCCCAATAGCCTCTCTGAGAAAAGCTGCTTTTAGAAGTTGTGCCGAATTGCATTTAGAAGTATGCCCAATTGCATTTAGAAGTGTACCCAATCGCATTTAGAAATTGTGACCAATAGTCTCTCTGAGAAAGTTGCATTTAGAAGTTGTGCCATATAACCTCTCTGAGGAAAGTTGCATTTAGAAGTTGTGCCCAATTGCATTTAGAAGTGTGCCCAATTGCATTTAGAAGTTGTGCCCAATAGTCCCTCTGAGAAAGTTGCATTTAAAAGGTTACCCAATTGCATTTAGAAGTTATGCTCAATAGCCTCTCTGAGAAAAGTTGCATTTAGAAGTGTGCCCAATTGCATTTAGAAGTGTGCACAATTGCATTAGAAGCGTACCCAATTGCATTCAGAAGTTGTGTCCAATAGTCTCGCTGATAAAAGTTGCATTTAGAAGTTGTGCCCAGTAGCCTCTCTGAGGAAAGTTGCATTTAGAAGTTGTGCCCAATTGCATTTAGAAGTATGCCCAATTGCATTTAGAAGTGTACCCAATCACATTTAGAAGTTGTGGCCAATCGCATTTAGAAGTTGTGCCCAATAGCCTCTCCGAGAAAAGTTGCATTTAGAAGTGTGCCCAATTGCATTTAGAAGTGTACCCAATCACACTTAGAAGTGTACCCAATCGCATTTAGAAATTGCACGCAATAGCCTCTCTGAGGAAACTGCATTTAGAAGTGTGGCCAATAGTCTCCCTGAGAAAAGTTGCATTTAGAAGTTGTGACCAATAGCCTCTCTGAGAAAAGCTGCTTTTAGAAGTTGTGCCCAATTGCATTTAGAAGTATGCCCAATTGCATTTAGAAGTGTACCCAATCGCATTTAGAAGTTGTGCCCAATCGCATTTAGAAGTAGTGCCCAATAGCCTCTCTGAGAAAAGTTGCATTTAGAAGTGTACCCAATCGCATTTAGAAGTGTACCCAATCACATTTAGAAGTAGTGCCCAATAGCCTCTCTGAGAAAAGTTGCATTTAGAAGTGTGCCCAATTGCATTTAGAAGTGCACCCAATCGCATTTAGAAGTGTACCCAATCGCATTTAGAAGTTGCGCCCGATATCCTCTCTGAGAAAAGTTGTATTTAGAAGTGTGCCCAATTGCATTTAGAAGCGTACCCAACTGCATTCAGAAGTTATACCCAATAGTCTCTCTGAGTGCGTGAGTGTGTCGAGCAGACAGGACTGTGTAGGGCAAACCTGAACGCCTGAAGTGAATAAAAATTGCATAGTACGGACCTGATTCCATAGAATTGCGTGACGTACATAATATGCTTAGGAATGCAGGGAACATTTGAAAGGGCATATATCATACCACACCCCACGCTTACTCTCTTCTTTACACCACCACTCAACTAGAACACAGAGATACTATGACACCATTCGGTATAACTGTTCTCATATCAACATCTACCGCTCACTCCCCATTACTCTAAGTAAACACTGCTGGTTTCACAACCCCCAGCCAGGCGTTCTCCTCAGGCCTAACGCAGCCACACTCGGTCTGGATAAATCCTGCCAGAGCGAACACATAATCCTGATCTCTCAACCACCACACCTACCGCTAAGAAGCAGCTACCACGTGAATTCCGCACCAGCTGCACACATACCTGGTGTGCACATGCACCTTTGAACTCTCTCTACTCTCTCTACTGACCCAAACTTCGGTTCCCAAGGGCGTTCAACCTACGAGCGCCTTCAGACCATACCAATGGTATATAAGGCACTATATAAATGCAAAATAACATAACATAACAGAACACCACCCTATCTCCACTGAGGCGCCTTATGACCAAAATGGCCCACAGTGAGCAGAAGTGCCTGTCAATGAGGAGAACTGCACAAGTGAACAAGACATCGCCATTGAGAACAGGACTGAGACACAACAAGAACGAATTACCTTACAAGCAAGACTGTGACTCTAACAGCATGGTGGCCTTTGAGTCAATAGTAGTAAATATTGTATTGGGATTTCTCATATAACATACAAAACAATTGAAGTGAATACACAAAAGATCATATATCATTTCACACATACAACCAAAAATGATTTGATATATAAAAAAAACGTCTTTCCATCATGCCCCAAGAGTTATGCAAGTCTATTATAAGCAGTGCCCCATGTCTCCAAAGAGCAGCCTTTGTCAACTCATATAAATCACAATTCAGTTAATCAATCAATCAGACATGTACGTAGATCTAAATCATCACCGGAGGCATTCAAGCCCTAAAATGCCAATGGAAGGACCAAAGAGATTTAAATTAAAAGATACATTTTCAATTATTTTTTTAAAAGATCGAAGTCTACAGTCATCAGCAGTATTCCCTAACAAGGGCACGGCGATAGGGTCATTTCTGGCATTGTTCGCTATAAAACTCTGCTGCAAAATGGCAGTGATTCAGTGATGGATGCACGAGCTAGACAGGAACATATACTAATAAATACTTAAGGCAGAAAAACATACTGAAATGTGAAGGTTGTTTCAAATGATTTTTAAAATGAGCCCTTTCTCTACAATTACGGTGTGACGTGGTAATGCGTAAATTGATGTATGAAGGGCAACAGAACCTTGTGGGATCCACTGTATGTGAGAGTGTCGTTTCTCGGGATTCTGGGAGGGGCGTGCCTGCCCAGGAGAAGGAGGGCTGAGGTGAAGGATGGGGGAGCGGGGGATCAGAAAAATAAGTAACGTCGGCTTTCGCATATGAGAAGTGCAGAAGTCAAGAGAGGAGCAGAAATGAGCAGTGTGCAGCAAATCCGGGGCTGTGATTTGTGCTGGGGGGGCATGGCAGACCCAACCATGTACATCCCTCCATGTCGAACAGGGAGGCAAGGGAAGAGGGAGCCTGAGAGGGGAATAAATAATGGCAAATTAAAGTTCATGAAGCAAAAACGAAAGGCAGATTATACAGATGTGGCAATTTTAAGGTTCATTGGCTGTATACCCCGGGAACAGCTGCAGCCGGAGTCCGCCCACCATTCTGACGCCGCTCTCAGACTGAGTTTTGCATCTGAGAGGCTTATGGGGGGAGAGGGGAGCGCTGGTCAAAGACAGTCCAGAGTGAGCAATGGTGGATCTGGGATGAGCAGAAGAGTAGTGAGTGAGCAAGGGCGTCTGGAGTGGGCAAAGTGGGATTGGTCATCTTGCATGACTGATGGGGTCTTAAATGAACAATGGGCCTCATTACAGGTCGGGCGGTCCAGAATTAACAGTGGCGGTAAACCCGCCGCCACTGTTAATTCTGGACCGCCCGATCCCGAGTCCTGCAGGCGGGAGGTGATGTTCCCGCCAGGTCTGACCTGGCGGGTTGAACACCTCCCGCCTGCAATCGGACGTGGAAACACCGGCACCATCTGGTATTTCCGGGAGTCACGTAGGCGGAATGGTAATATGAGTCCGGCGGTAACTGCGGCGGTTTTACCGCCGCGGTTACCGCCGGACTCGTAATGAGGCCCAATGAGGCCCAATGAGGCCCAATGTCTCACTGAGATATGATCAATCGTATCCTCAGTGAACAATCGGGTCCTAATTGAGCAGCTGAGTTATGAGAAAGGAACAAGGGTCCAAATTGAGCAACAGGAGTACAGAGTGAGCAATGTGAGTATGGAGTGTGAGTTATGTTGATGTAGAATGCCCATAGGGGATCATTGGGCAATGGGGGGTTTGGGTACTTGATTTCTAGAGTGATCAATCAGTGGTCCTGAGTTAGCACTGGAGGTCTTGTGAGAACAATTGGCAATCCTGAGAGTGGGCTAGGAACAGGTCATTTAGAAGAGAGGCACGAATCCTAAGGTGAAATGCTCTGCCAGTGAGCATACTGCAAGGATGACATGATTGCTGTGACGTGGCAAACACCTGGGCAGATCCTGTGCCTTTGCAAGCTTCTGCACAATTGTGCTGTCATTAACTCATCTGGGAATGGGTCAGAAGAAGGTGAAAGCGCCTGGAAACATTGGCGTCCCATTGGTCAGGCTCTTTACCACAGTTTTATGTCGAACCAAAAGAGAGGGTCTTAGTGTAAAGACAGGATGAGCTGATCTGCCCCAGTGTACGTTTCTCTCAGGAGCCGGTTCCATTGGAGGGTCAAGCTGTGCAGCCTTAAACTGCACCTGACTGTGAGTTCCCAGTGTTTCATGAGTGGCGGGATGGGCTGTCACGGTGTCTGAAAATGAGCATATAGCAGTAGGAGTGACAGTCCTAGAGTATACTCATTGTACTGAAAATGCACAGTAGTCTATCAAGGCAAGCCCTAATGATGTCACAACCCTGTCTGTTCACCTCGCCGCTTCTGCACTCTAATTGTACCCAACACTCTTCTAACTTCATTCAATCCCTAGCTCTATCCTCACTGCCCCCCTTAAAATTCTATCTCTAACTTCCAGTCAATGTGATGGTTGTGCACTAAGAGCACATGTCCAAATGCTTGCCATATACCTAACACAGTGCAGCCCATGTTTTGTAACCCAACTGAGGGTAAGAATGCACACTTCTCTCACTGCAGCCTGGGTACGGTACCCATGGAACCAACCACCCCCGCTCCCTAGGCCAGCTGGATAGGGAGGGGTGCTGCACCTGCAAAATAAAATCACTGTTAACAGGAGGTAGGCAACACCTGGAGTCCTTTCCTTGCCTCTTCTTACTCCTTCATGAGACACAGACACCAGGGTTATTTTTTTATGGATCCCGAAGAGGACTCCTCTTTATTTATATAAATACACATAAACGTTGCATTAAACATAACTATTCTTCTAACCACTACTCCCCCTTCTATATTCCCCTGGTGTGAATAGTTTCTAAAGGAATCTGCCCCTTCAGTCAACCCGTCCTTAGAGGGGTCACAGGGAGACCCATTGGGTGGGCCTGGTGAAACAGACCCCTGACCTACACCTGGCACCACCCACTGTAGATGATGGCAAGAAGATGGCCTCTCTGGGTGGTCCCACCACTGGGAGGCCTTGGCCAGGCTGCTGCTTAGCTCACCTACCTCACGCCTGGGCACAAGCAATCACTATATTTTACCTAGCCTCTCCCCCTTCCTATGCCCCGCTACCCAACATTATAAACCTTCTCCTTGTTGAACCCGTTTTCACTATTAACATGCAGTATAAGTAAATAACTATAAACACCTACACTTGCAATCTATACATATTCACTTAAAGATACATATATATATATATATATTACACAGCCACAGTGGTGGCTGTGTAGTTATGGTTAAGTTGCTGTTTCCATAGGAAGAGCACTTTTTGGGAGGCTTATAACTCCGCTCCCCCTGGACGAATCCACAGCAAACTTTGCAAAAAAAAGTATATGGCCCACTGTGAATCTTTGTGCAAAGTTTGGTGATGTTTGGTCTAGGGGGGAAAAGTTATAGGGGGGGTTCCAAAACGTATTTTTTTGCCATAGACTGAATGTGGGAAAAACTTTGCGCATGCCTACAGCCCAAACCGCTGGATGGATTTTCACCACATTTGCGGCAGGAGCAGCGGCTTGGTCCCAAAAGCGTGCTTTTGTAAATTTGGTGCCAATCCGTCCAGTAGTTTTCTTTAAAACGACCAGAAAGTGTGTCTAAAAAAATTAGTGATATCTATGCCTGCTCCACGGACACACTACCCTGTTCGCTCCGCGGACAAGATACTGATTGGCTAATCCATAGCATCATGTCCGTGGACATGTGGCGCCTTTACTGATTGGATGTTGAACGGCGTGAAGTGCGTCAGATTCTTTCGCTAAGCCGGCCATCTTTCATTCGTGTCTTGGTGTACGCGGACATTGCCGCTATCACATATAAAACAACACACCATTGCACTTATTAACCTTAGGAAATACTGTTTCAGATGGTGAGGATTAATGTGGCTGGGATGGGGTGTGGCAGCAGGAAGTCAAAAAGTGGGGTTTATTGTCACCAAAGTCATACGGTAAATTGGAAGTTGCTGCCCCATATAGTGTCCACTAAGTACAAGCATTTGATAAGGTTACGTATTCAAAACGTTTGTAAGACTCATGTAATATCAGTTCTAAAAAGATGCTTTGGTGCATGTACATTGCTGTCTGGGTTTAACGAAGACAATGGAGACAGTAAATATTGTGTGAGTTTATTTTTGACGACTCTACACTGGAGTGAGTTTTAATTTTTTATTACCACAACAATAATTTGGCATTGTAACAGAGGTACTATCTTTCTGTGTAGTTGGCATTTTTTTTTGTTACTTATGGAGAGTGCAGATTCTCGCCATTTGAAGACTATCACTAGGTTAACCCATATTCACTGCTATTATTTCTTTAAAATGTCATGTATGACCACATCGATTTGTGCAGCAGTTTGCACGTTATTTTTGTCTTTTTTGCAATTGTATGATGAAGGTTGGGTATTGATATGCATTTTCTGTTACGTTTTCCGAACTGTGATTGCCATGGATTTCAAATGCCAAGTGATGGTTTCTTTCCATGCCAGATGCACATACTCGTGACCGGCTGCCTAACCGTTACGGTTTTGTGGGACGACAGGCCCGGACACATTTGTCCATAGGCTGGAGTGGCCATTAGGAGTGACATAACATGTTTTATGGTGGTGTAGGCTGAAGTGCATGCCGACGTCTTGGAAATCACTGTGCGACCGAAGCGGTTGCTTTATCGAAAGCAAAAACTTTGCATATGCGAAAAGAATAACGTGTGCATCACTATTAACATTTTCAAAGAGGACCCAAGAAACAAAGTTAATTGATTGAAAATGGGAATAGTCAGATGGTGTCGAACAGTTTATTGTGAAATAAAAGTACTTTACAAAATCTAAAATGTTAATGTTTTCTTTTACAAAGCAATTTATTATTTCAAAATGTAACATGCTACGTTGTACGTCGCTGTGTGTTCATTTTCAGGTTCTGCGTCATGGCACGTAGTTTTGCTTTTTGCAGGCTGCCATGGAAAGCGAAGAGGGGCCATGTATGGAACAGCCGCCTTCCCTTTCTATGGTGGCCATCTTGGAAAAGGATTTTGTTTTGTAATACGGGATGCCACAGGCGTCCCGAATTATAATGCGAAATCCTACTTTTTAGTAGCATACGTTACTGCTTTGCAAATCTAGATTGTTAATTGCAAATCTTATTGTGTCTATGTCCTTTACTGAGAAATATAAAGTAGATGGAGTATATGGGACTTTTAAAAAAAATATATGTTTACAATATGAAAGGTGATTCTTACAGGAAAATTTGCTTTGTTTTCGGATGGCTTTTTTTTTTTTAAAGAACAGCTAGTAAGGAAATTTGCGAACGGAAATGAGGAAAGAGGCATCAAACAGTAATATGGGGGGTAGGTGGAGGGGGGAAAATGTAGTGCGTTTGTTATTTGTAAGGTATGGGCAGTGTTTCTCATGCTCCTTCATTACAGCAGTGGTGCTGTTTTTTGGGGAGGAGGGATGGGCTTAGCTCATGTCATTTTCAGATAACTAGAACTTTTGCTAAAAGTATGTACTGTGTACTACATTGCTAATGGCTGACTACAAATAAGTGTTGGAGCTGTGCAAGGGAAATGTTGAAGGTGGACGTTCCTACATCAATATAAAATGTATTTCCACACTGTCCACGAGGCATACATCTTATTGTTAAGTGTGTACGGATTCTCGGACACGTCACCCTCCTGTACGCCAGCATATGGTTATGTGGTATTCTCTGCAAGGTGTGCAATTAAGTCAGAAGTTACTTTACATTATGGTTACGTGCCACTACTACAAACCTGTGAAATTCAGCAAAAAAAACTTTGTTAAAGGGACATTATGGTTAAGGTGCACTACTAAAAACCTATGAAATTCACAAAAAAAACTTTGTTAACAGGACATTATGGTTCGCAGTAAAATCAAAAAACCCCTAAATTCACCATTTATGGTAAGCTAAGCAACCGTGCACATTTGTGATGTCATCTGTGATGTCCTGGGTGTTAGTCTTAGCAGTGCACTGTCGTGGCGCGAGTTAGGGTTGCTTAGCTTACCATAACTGGTGAATTTCAGGGGTTTTTCGTTTTTACTGCGAACCATAACGTCCCGTTAACAAAGTTTTTTTGTGAATTTCATAGGTTTTTAGTAGTGCAACTTAACCATAAACTCCCTTTAACAAAGTTTTTTTTACTGAATATATATATATATATATATATATATATATATATACACAAACAAACAATAACATAAATAACATATAATACATCATTTAACACAGGGGTGACTGCTGCAGTCTGGGGGGACTTCTCTCTCTCTATGGACCACCCCAACTGATTCTGAGGTGTGCTGCCAGGGAGGAAGTGGCCCGGCCATGTCACTCCATTAGGGGGCTGAGTGGTGACTTCTTCTCCCCCTGGCCGCCCATGCACACGGCCCGGCAGGAGTTTTAATGATTGAGCCCTTCCAGTCTGGCTCCCGGGTGGGCCAACAGCCACCACGGCCCGTGGGAGTCCGGGCTACTCTGGGCCAGTCTGCCCCACACACACAAGGCCCATACAGATATTTTCTTTAGGCCCTGGAGGTCGCCCAAAGTCACTTCCCCAGCAGGAAACTCCCAAACACTGCTGCTTCCCACTTTTCTTTCTCACCGGTTTTCCTCTCCAACGGTTCCTCTTAGCATGCAAATTCTCCCCTGCCCAGCCCACTCCTAGGCAAGGGGGCTATTTCATGGGTTCTTTGTTTCCTATTCTGCCAACATTCTATCCAGCCCCAACGTCCGTGGGCTGGGTGGATCAGCCCAGGTTAGTCTAAGTAAAACACTCACACACACTGTACAAACACTAAATAAAGTATTTCATGTATGCAACCTGGTGCCTGTGTCTTTATTTCCCTTAGGGAACACGTATGCAGCCCATTCTAGCCAGGCACTCTTTGGGCCATGGACTACAAGAAGTTCCTACTCTGCATGGGTAGAGACAAGACATCTTCATCACAGCTCTATCCATCGTTGGAATCAGGGGAGGGGCTCATTGGCCAATGATGGGACAGCTACCCTCTGTATGACTGGACTGCCTCAATCCAATGTGTAGGATAGCTGCTCCTCAGCAAAGCACTGGGCCCCCTTCCTTGGGTATGGGGACCACCTGCTCCTTCACTACAAGTCAAGAAGACTTCATGGGGGACACATAGGCTGCTCCTGGGTAAGAAGGGATACCTTTAAAGAGTCCATTTGATAGAAGGCCGGTGTCACTTATTGTTTACCAATGTCCTTGACTCATAGGAGATGGGGTTGACCGGTTCCTAATTGTAGCCCCATCCCATTCGTTTGGGTTCATCAATCCCAACTCTTCTGTGAATATTCTTTTTTCACACACTCCTGTGGTAGGAGCCCATGTAAGCAGGGTTACGGGTATCACTTTCCAGACTGGATCATATCACATCTGCCTGCAATCCCTACGCTGACTCCAATGCGATGGAGCCTATTGGTCTGGAGGTTCAAGTACATGAGTAAGCAATTCAGTAGAATATGCCAACCTGCAAACTGAGATCAGCACAATGTGGCCTCTTCCTTGAGTCAGAAACACTCCAATTGCAGAGCAATAATGGCAGGATGGCCAAAACCATACAACAAATGCAGACCAACTCTATGACTTCAACAAGACCACCAGAACATGCAGAAGGAACAGAAGACAATCCTATTCCAAACACCATGTGCAAGCGAGGACCCTTACCTTTACACAGCCCTAAGGCAGAGGGACAGCCTAAGCCAATTATGGGCCAACAGTGTTGTCTCACTCTAGAGTTCAGAACTCAACTGGAAATTACCTTATTTCAAACTTGATAGCACTGGGTTCATCCTGTCCACCAACCCTTTACTGACCCTCACCCTTCCTCACTCACTGTGCCATTCCACAGTGTTGGTTGGTAAGCCTAGGGGGGATTTTGGGAGGTGCAAAGACAGTTCTTCTTATGCCACATATTACGGGATGCAGTATTTAGAGAAGGCAGATGGTCAGGCTAAGATTACATCACAGCACATAGATGCAAACTCAATAAGAGAACATGTTGCTTACCTGTATCTCCTGTTCTCCAGCATTGGTATCTTTCATGCAGTCACATGCTGTTTGAATATTCCCCATCATCTGGCTGGGAGTCCTCAGTAACATTAAAGCAGTTTACCTTTCCTTTTTTGAACTGCTTGTCACTTTAGTACTTGATTAGAGTCCTTTGGGTCATACTGCCCCCAGTCAGTGAGACAGGTCCCCTTAGCTCTGCCAACGGTGGCCATCTTCAGATTTTTTTTACCACACATTATCAGGGTAATTCATAGAAATTCGCACAAAAGTGGCGCACGCGGCTGGCGCACAGCGTGCCCGTGCGAATGTCTGCGCCAGCCGCGTGCGCTAAAATCGATTTCCGCGCACAGCGTATTCATGGATTTTCGCATCCAAAAGCAGCCGTGGCGCAGCGTGGCGCAGCGACCCTGCAGCAGCGCCAGTTACGCCCCGAAGAACGCCCTCATGCAAGGAAAAGCCTTCAAAATCCCCAAATAATCGCAAAGGGCTGCGCCAACCCTGGACCAGTTCACAGGGCTGGCGAACAGCAAACGCCAAGCGGGGAACGTGTATTTCAGTGGTTCGCAGGAAGTTCCACATGCGATTGTCCTGGGTACGTGCGCATCAGGGCTGCGTGGGAAGTAACACACGCAAAAGCAGCAGGGTACGTGTATTCCAGGGGTGCGCGGGAAGTATCACACGCAAAAGCAGCAGGGTACGTGTATTTCAGGGGTGCGCGGGAAGTATCACACGCAAAAGCAGCAGGGTACGTGTATTTCAGGGGTGCGCGGGAAGTATCACACACAAAAGCAGCAGGGTACGTGTATCTCAGGGGTGCGCGGGAAGTATCACACGCGATTCCATCAGGGTACGTGTATTCCAGGGATGTGCGGGAAGTATCACACGCAAAAGCAGCAGGGTACGTGTATTTCAGGGGTGCGCAGGAATTATCACACGCAAAAGCAGCAGGGTATGTGTATTTCAGGGGTGCGCTGGAAGTATCACACGCAAAAGCAGCAGGGTACGTGTATCTCAGGGGTGCGCGGGAAGTATCACACGCAATTCCATCAGGGTACGTGTATTCCAAGGGTGCGCGGGAAGCATCACACGCAAAAACAGCAGGGTACGTGTATTTCAGGGGTGCGCGGGAAGTATCACACGCAAAAGCAGCAGGGTACGTGTATTTCAGGGGTGCGCGGGAAGTATCATACGCAAAAGCAGCAGGGTACGTGTATTTCAGGGGTGCACGGGAAGTATCACACGCGATTGTCCTGGGTACGTGTGCATCAGGGGTGCGTGGGAAGTAACACACGCAAAAGCAGCAGGGTACGTGTATTCCAGGGGTGCGCGGGAAGTATCACACGCAAAAGCAGCAGGGTACGTGTATTTCAGGGGTGCGCGGGAAGTATCACACGCAAAAGCAGCAGGGTACGTGTATTTCAGGGGTGCGCGGGAAGTATCACACGCAAAAGCAGCAGGGTAAGTGTATCTCAGGGGTGCGCAGGAAGTATCACACGCGATTCCATCAGGGTACGTGTATTCCAGGGGTGTGCGGGAAGTATCACACGCAAAAGCAGCAGGGTACGTGTATTTCAGGGGTGCGCTGGAAGTATCACACGCAAAAGCAGCAGGGTACGTGTATTTCAGGGGTGCGCGGGAAGTATCACACACAAAAGCAGCAGGGTACGTGTATCTCAGGGGTGCGCGGGAAGTATCACACGCGATTCCATCAGGGTACGTGTATTCCAGGGGTGCGCGGGAAGTATCACACGCAAAAACAGCAGGGTATGTGTATTTCAGAGGTGCACGGGAAGTATCACACGCAAAAGCAGCAGGGTACGTGTATCTCAGGGGTGCGCGGAAGTATCACACGCAATTCCATCAGGGTACGTGTATTCCAGGGGTGCGCGGGAAGCATCACACGCAACGGGAAGTATCACACGCGATTCCATCAGGGTACGTGTATTACAGGGGTGCGCGGGGAGCACCACACGTGAATTGCACGTGTGGGTCCTCCCAGGTGTTCCCTCTACACCCTCCACGGCCCCTGCAGGTGGCCCACACCACAGGGGCCTACCCTGCACATGTCCTGCAGGCACCCCATCCACCATGGCCATGCCCCCCAGCCAATCCACATGTCACCTTGCACTACTGCCCACCAACGCATGTCCCCCTGCACCCCCAGCCACCAGGGGCAGCCTCCACCAGGCCCCCACCCATGTCTCCCATCACCCCCACCCCCAGCAGTGCAGGGGCAGCCTCCACCAGGCCCCCACCCACGTCTCCCATCACCCCCACACCCCAGCAGTGCAGGGGCAGCCTCCACCAGGCCCCCACTCATGTCCAACTCATGTCTCCCTGCTCCCCCACCCCCCAGCCACCAGTGGCAGCCTCCACCAGGCCCCCACCCATGTCTCCCATCACCCCCACCCCCCAGCAGTGCAGGGGCAGCCTCCACCAGGCCCCCACCCATGTCTCCCATCACCCCCACCCCCTGCCACCAGGGGCAGCCTCCACCAGGCCCCCACTCATATCTCCCATCACCCCCACCCACCAGCAGTGCAGGGGCAGCCTCCACAGGCCCCCACTCATGTCTCCCATCACCCCCACCTTCCAGCAGTGCAGGGGCAGCCTCCACCAGGCCCCCACCCATGTCTCCCATCACCCCCACCCCCCAGCAGTGCAGGGGCAGCCTCCACCAGGCCCCCACCCATGTCGCCCATCACCCCCACCCCCCAGCAGTGCAGGGGCAGCCTCCACCAGGCCCCCACTCATGTCCAACTCATGTCTCCCTGCACCCCACCCCCCAGCCACCAGGGGCAGCCTCCACCAGGCCCCCACCCATGTCTCCCATCACCCCCACCCCCCAGCAGTGCAGGGGCAGCCTCCACCAGGCCCCCACCCATGTCTCCCATCACCCCCACCCCCCAGCAGTGCAGGGGCAGCCTCCACCAGGCCCCCACTCGTGTCTCCCTGCACCCCCACCCCCCAGCAGTGCAGGGGCAGCCTCCAACAGGCCCCCACTCATGTCTCCCATCACCCCACCCCCCAGCCACCAGGGGCACCCTCCACCAGGCCCCCACTCATGTCTTCCATCAACCCCACCCCCCAGCAGTGCAGGGGCAGCCTCCACCAGGCCCCCACCCATGTCTCCCATCACCCCCACCCCCCAGCAGTGCAGGGGCAGCCTCCACCAGGCCCCCACTAATGTCTCCCTGCACCCCCACCCCCTAGCAGTGCAGGGGCAGCCTCCACCAGGCCCCCACTCATGTCTCCCATCGCCCCCACTCCCCAGCCACCAGGGGCACCCTCTACCAGGCCCCACTCATGTCTCCCATCACCCCCACCCCCCAGCAGTGCAGGGGCAGCCTCCACCAGGCCCCCACTCATGTCTCCCATCACCCCCACCCCCCAGCAGTGCAGGGGCAGCCTCCACCAGGCCCCCACTCATGTCTCCCATCACCCCCACCCCCCAGCACCAGGGGCAGCCTCCACCAGGCCCCCACTCATGTCTCCCATCACCCCCACCCCCCAGCCACCAGGGGCACCCTCCACCAGGCCCCCACTCATGTCTTCCATCACCCCCACCCCCCAGCAGTGCAGGGGCAGCCTCCACCAGGCCCCCACCCATGTCTCCCATCACCCCCACCCCCCAGCAGTGCAGGGGCAGCCTCCACCAGGCCCCCACCCATGTCTCCCATCACCCCCACCACCCAGCAGTGCAGGGGCAGCCTCCACCCGGCCCCCACTCATGTCTCCCTGCACCCCCACCCCCTAGCAGTGCAGGGGCAGCCTCCACCAGGCCCCCACTCATGTCTCCCATTGCCCCCACCCCCCAGCCACCAGGGGCACCCTCCACCAGGCCCCATTCTTGTCTCCCATCACCCCCACCCCCCAGCAGTGCAGCGGCAGCCTCCACCAGGCCCCCACTCATGTCTCCCATCACCCCCACCCCCCAGCAGTGCAGGGGCAGCCTCCACCAGGCCCCCACTCATGTCTCCCATCACCCCCACCCCCCAGCCACCAGGGGCAGCCTCCACCAGGCCCCCACTCATGTCTCCCATCACCCCCACCCCCCAGCAGTGCAGGGGCAGCCTCCACCAGGCCCCCACTCATGTCCAACTCATGTCTCCCTGCACCCCCACTCCCCAGCCACCAGGGGCAGCCTCCACCAGGCACCCACCCATGTCTCCCATCACCCCCACCCCCTTGCCACCAGGGACAGCCTCCACCAGGCCCCCACTCATGTCTCCCATCACCCCCACCCCCCAGCAGTGCAGGGGCAGCCTCCACCAGGCCCCCACCCATGTCTCCCATCACCCCCAACCCCCAGCAGTGCAGGGGCAGCCTCCACCAGGCCCCCACCCATGTCTCCCATCACCCCCACCACCCAGCAGTGCAGGGGCAGCCTCCACCCGGCCCCCACTCATGTCTCCCTGCACCCCCACCCCCTAGCAGTGCAGGGGCAGCCTCCACCAGGCCCCCACTCATGTCTCCCATCGCCCCCACCCCCCAGCCACCAGGGGCACCCTCCACCAGGCCCCATTCTTGTCTCCCATCACCCCCACCCCCCAGCAGTGCAGCGGCAGCCTCCACCAGGCCCCCACTCATGTCTCCCATCACCCCCACCCCCCAGCAGTGCAGGGGCAGCCTCCACCAGGCCCCCACTCATGTCTCCCATCACCCCCACCCCCCAGCCACCAGGGGCAGCCTCCACCAGGCCCCCACTCATGTCTCCCATCACCCCCACCCCCCAGCAGTGCAGGGGCAGCCTCCACCAGGCCCCCACTCATGTCCAACTCATGTCTCCCTGCACCCCCACTCCCCAGCCACCAGGGGCAGCCTCCACCAGGCACCCACCCATGTCTCCCATCACCCCCACCCCCTTGCCACCAGGGACAGCCTCCACCAGGCCCCCACTCATGTCTCCCATCACCCCCACCCCCCAGCAGTGCAGGGGCAGCCTCCACCAGGCCCCCACCCATGTCTCCCATCACCCCCAACCCCCAGCAGTGCAGGGGCAGCCTCCACCAGGCACCCACTCATGTCTCCCATCACCCCCACCCCCCAGCAGTGCAGGGGCAGCCTCCACCAGGTCCCCACTCATGTCTCCCATCACCCCCACCCCCCAGCCACCAGGGGCAGCCTCCACCATGCCCCCACTCATGTCTCCCATCACCCCCACCCCCCAGCAGTGCATGGGCAGCCTCCACCAGGCCCCCACTCATGTCCAACTCATGTCTCCCTGCACCCCCACCCCCCTGCCACCAGGGGCAGCCTCCACCAGGCCCCCACACATGTCTCCCATCACCCCCACCCCCCAGCAGTGCAGGGGCAGCTTCCACCAGGCCCCGACTCATGTCTCCCATCACCCCCACCCCCCAGACACCAGGGGCAGCCTCCACCAGGCCCCCACTCATGTCTCCCATCACCCCCACCCCCCAGCAGTGCAGGGGCAGCCTCCACCAGGCCCCCACTCATGTCCAACTCATGTCTCCCCTCCACCCCCACCCGCCAGCCACCAGGGGCAGCCTCCACCAGGCCCCCACCCATGTCTCCCATCACCCCCACCCCCCTGCCACCAGGGGCAGCCTCCACCAGGCCCCCACTCATGTCTCCCATCACCCCCACCCCCCGGCAGGGCAGGGGCAGCCTCCACCAGGCCCCCACCCATGTCTCCCCTCACCCCCACCCCCAGCAGTGCAGGGGCAGCCTCCACCAGGCCCCCACTCATGTCTTCCATCACCCCCACCCCCCAGCAGTGCAGGGGCAGCCTCCACCAGGCCCCCACCCATGTCTCCCATCACCCCCACCCCCCAGCAGTGCAGGGGCAGCCTCCACCAGGCCCCCACCCATGTCTCCCATCACCCCCACCCCCCAGCAGTGCAGGGGCAGCCTCCACCAGGCCCCCACTCATGTCTCCCTGCACCCCCATCCCCTAGCAGTGCAGGGGCAGCCTCCACCAGGCCCCCACTCATGTCTCCCATCGCCCCCACCCCCCAGCCACCAGGGGCACCCACCACCAGGCCCCACTCATGTCTCCCATCACCCCCACCCCCCAGCAGTGCAGGGGCAGCCTCCACCAGGCCCCCACTCATGTCTCCCATCACCCCCACCCCCCAGCAGTGCAGGGGCAGCCTCCACCAGGCCCCCACTCATGTCTCCCATCACCCCCACCCCCCAGCCACCAGGGGCAGCCTCCACCAGGCCCCCACTCATGTCTCCCATCACCCCCACCCCCCAGCAGTGCAGGGGCAGCCTCCACCAGGCCCCCACTCATGTCCAACTCATGTCTCCCTGCACCCCCACCCCCCAGCCACCAGGGGCAGCCTCCACCAGGCCCCCACCCATGTCTCCCATCACCCCCACCCCCTTGCCACCAGGGGCAGCCTCCACCAGGCCCCCACTCATGTCTCCCATCACCCCCACCCCCCAGCAGTGCAGGGGCAGCCTCCACCAGGCCCCCACCCATGTCTCCCATCACCCCCACCCCCCAGCAGTGCAGGAGCAGCCTCCACCAGGCACCCACTCATGTCTCCCATCACCCCCACCCCCCAGCAGTGCAGGGGCAGCCTCCACCAGGCCCCCACTCATGTCTCCCATCACCCCCAACCCCCAGCCACCAGGGGCAGCCTCCACCATGCCCCCACTCATGTCTCCCATCACCCCCACCCCCCAGCAGTGCATGGGCAGCCTCCACCAGGCCCCCACTCATGTCCAACTCATGTCTCCCTGCACCCCCACCCCCCTGCCACCAGGGGCAGCCTCCACCAGGCCCCCACACATGTCTCCCATCACCCCCACCCCCCAGCAGTGCAGGGGCAGCCTCCACCAGGCCCCCACTCATGTCTCCCATCACCCCCACCCCCCAGACACCAGGGGCAGCCTCCACCAGGCCCCCACTCATGTCTCCCATCACCCCCACCCCCCAGCAGTGCAGGGGCAGCCTCCACCAGGCCCCCACTCATGTCCAACTCATGTCTCCCCTCCACCCCCACCCCCCAGCCACCAGGGGCAGCCTCCACCAGGCCCCCACCCATGTCTCCCATCACCCCCACCCCCCTGCCACCAGGGGCAGCCTCCACCAGGCCCCCACTCATGTCTCCCATCACCCCCACCCCCGGCAGGGCAGGGGCAGCTTCCACCAGGCCCCCACCCATGTCTCCCATCACCCCCACCCCCAGCAGTGCAGGGGCAGCCTCCACCAGGCCCCCACTCATGTCTTCCATCACCCCCACCCCCCAGCAGTGCAGGGGCAGCCTCCACCAGGCCCCCACCCATGTCTCCCATCACCCCCACCCCCCTGCCACCAGGGGCAGCCTCCACCAGGCCCCCACTCATGTCTCCCATCACCCCCACCCCCGGCAGGGCAGGGGCAGCCTCCACCAGGCCCCCACCCATGTCTCCCATCACCCCCACCCCCAGCAGTGCAGGGGCAGCCTCCACCAGGCCCCCACTCATGTCTTCCATCACCCCCACCCCCCAGCAGTGCAGGGGCAGCCTCCACCAGGCCCCCACCCATGTCTCCCATCACCCCCACCCCCCAGCAGTGCAGGGGCAGCCTCCACCAGGCCCCCACCCATGTCTCCCATCACCCCCACCCCCCAGCAGTGCAGGGGCAGCCTCCACCAGGCCCCCACTCATGTCTCCCTGCACCCCCACCCCCTAGCAGTGCAGGGGCAGCCTCCACCAGGCCCCCACTCATGTCTCCCATCGCCCCCACCCCCCAGCCACCAGGGGCACCCACCACCAGGCCCCACTCATGTCTCCCATCACCCCCACCCCCCAGCAGTGCAGGGGCAGCCTCCACAGGCCCCCACTCATGTCTCCCATCACCCCCACCCCCCAGCAGTGCAGGGGCAGCCTCCACCAGGCCCCCACTCATGTCTCCCATCACCCCCACCCCCCAGCCACCAGGGGCAGCCTCCACCAGGCCCCCACTCATGTCCAACTCATGTCTCCCTGCACCCCCACCCCCAGCCACCAGGGGCAGCCTCCACCAGGCCCCCACCCATGTCTCCCATCACCCCCACCCCCTTGCCACCAGGGGCAGCCTCCACCAGGCCCCCACTCATGTCTCCCATCACCCCCACCCCCCAGCAGTGCAGGGGCAGCCTCCACCAGGCCCCCACCCATGTCTCCCATCACCCCCACCCCCCAGCAGTGCAGGGGCAGCCTCCACCAGGCCCCCACTCATGTCTCCCATCACCCCCACCCCCCAGCAGTGCAGGGGCAGCCTCCACCAGGCCCCCACTCATGTCTCCCATCACCCCCACCCCCCAGCCACCAGGGGCAGCCTCCACCAGGCCCCCACTCATGTCTCCCATCACCCCCACCCCCCAGCAGTGCAGGGGCAGCCTCCACCAGGCCCCCACTCATGTCCAACTCATGTCTCCCTGCACCCCCACCCCCAGCCACCAGGGGCAGCCTCCACCAGGCCCCCACCCATGTCTCCCATCACCCCCACCCCCTTGCCACCAGGGGCAGCCTCCACCAGGCCCCCACTCATGTCTCCCATCACCCCCACCCCCCAGCAGTGCAGGGGCAGCCTCCACCAGGCCCCCACCCATGTCTCCCATCACCCCCACCCCCCAGCAGTGCAGGGGCAGCCTCCACCAGGCCCCCACTCATGTCTCCCATCACCCCCACCCCCCGGCAGTGCAGGGGCAGCCTCCACCAGGCCCCCACTCATGTCTCCCATCACCCCCACCCCCCAGTCACCAGGGGCAGCCTCCACCAGGCCCCCACTCATGTCTCTCATCACCCCACCCCCCAGCAGTGCAGGGGCAGCCTCCACCAGGCCCCCACTCATGTCCAACTCATGTCTCCCTGCACCCCCACACCCCTGCCACCAGGGGCAGCCTTCACCAGGCCCCCACTCATGTCTCCCATCACCCCCACCCCCCAGCATTGTAAGGGCAGCCTCCACCAGGCCCCCACTCATGTCTCCCATCACCCCCACCCCCCAGCCACAAGGGGCAGCCTCCACCAGGCCCCCACTCATGTCTCCCATCACCCCCACCCCCCAGCAGTGCAGGGGCAGCCTCCACCAGGCCCCCACTCATGTCCAACTCATGTCTCCCTCCACCCCCACCCCCCAACCACCAGGGGCAGCCTCCACCAGGCCCCCACCCATGTCTCCCATCACCCCCACCCCCCTGCCACTAGGGGCAGCCTCCACCAGGCCACCACTCATGTCTCCCATCACCCCCACCCCCCGGCAGTGCAGGGGCAGCCTCCACCAGGCCCCCACCCATGTCTCCCATCACCCCCACCCCCCAGCCACCAGGGGCAGCCTCCACCAGGCCCCCACCCATGTCTCCCATCACCCCCACCCCCCTGCCACCAGGGGCAGCCTCCACCAGGCCCCCACTCATGTCTCCCATCACCCCCACCCCCGGCAGGGCAGGGGCAGCCTCCACCAGGCCCCCACCCATGTCTCCCATCACCCCCACCCCCAGCAGTGCAGGGGCAGCCTCCACCAGGCCCCCACTCATGTCTTCCATCACCCCCACCCCCCAGCAGTGCAGGGGCAGCCTCCACCAGGCCCCCACCCATGTCTCCCATCACCCCCACCCCCTGCCACCAGGGGCAGCCTCCACCAGGCCCCCACTCATGTCTCCCATCACCCCCATCCCCGGCAGGGCAGGGGCAGCCTCCACCAGGCCCCCACCCATGTCTCCCATCACCCCCACCCCCAGCAGTGCAGGGGCAGCCTCCACCAGGCCCCCACTCATGTCTTCCATCACCCCCACACCCCAGCAGTGCAGGGGCAGCCTCCACCAGGCCCCCACCCATGTCTCCCATCACCCCCACCCCCCAGCAGTGCAGGGGCAGCCTCCACCAGGCCCCCACCCATGTCTCCCATCACCCCCACCCCCCAGCAGTGCAGGGGCAGCCTCCACCAGGCCCCCACTCATGTCTCCCTGCACCCCCACCCCCTAGCAGTGCAGGGGCAGCCTCCACCAGGCCCCCACTCATGTCTCCCATTGCCCCCACCCCCCAGCCACCAGGGGCACCCACCACCAGGCCCCACTCATGTCTCCCATCACCCCCACCCCCCAGCAGTGCAGGGGCAGCCTCCACATGCCCCCACTCATGTCTCCCATCACCCCCACCCCCCAGCAGTGCAGGGGCAGCCTCCACCAGGCCCCCACTCATGTCTCCCATCACCCCCACCC
Source organism: Ambystoma mexicanum (assembly GCF_040938575.1). NCBI lineage: Eukaryota > Metazoa > Chordata > Amphibia > Caudata > Ambystomatidae > Ambystoma > Ambystoma mexicanum. The sequence goes on along the minus strand of NC_090932.1, from coordinate 1,130,481,983 downwards.
CCCAGCCACCAGGGGCAGCCTCCACCAGGCCCCCACTCATGTCTCCCATCACCCCCACCCCCCAGCAGTGCAGGGGCAGCCTCCACCAGGCCCCCACTCATGTCCAACTCATGTCTCCCTGCACCCCCACCCCCAGCCACCAGGGGCAGCCTCCACCAGGCCCCCACCCATGTCTCCCATCACCCCCACCCCCTTGCCACCAGGGGCAGCCTCCACCAGGCCCCCACTCATGTCTCCCATCACCCCCACCCCCCAGCAGTGCAGGGGCAGCCTCCACCAGGCCCCCACCCATGTCTCCCATCACCCCCACCCCCCAGCAGTGCAGGGGCAGCCTCCACCAGGCCCCCACTCATGTCTCCCATCACCCCCACCCCCCGGCAGTGCAGGGGCAGCCTCCACCAGGCCCCCACTCATGTCTCCCATCACCCCCACCCCCCAGTCACCAGGGGCAGCCTCCACCAGGCCCCCACTCATGTCTCTCATCACCCCACCCCCCAGCAGTGCAGGGGCAGCCTCCACCAGGCCCCCACTCATGTCCAACTCATGTCTCCCTGCACCCCCACACCCCTGCCACCAGGGGCAGCCTTCACCAGGCCCCCACTCATGTCTCCCATCACCCCCACCCCCCAGCATTGTAAGGGCAGCCTCCACCAGGCCCCCACTCATGTCTCCCATCACCCCCACCCCCCAGCCACAAGGGGCAGCCTCCACCAGGCCCCCACTCATGTCTCCCATCACCCCCACCCCCCAGCAGTGCAGGGGCAGCCTCCACCAGGCCCCCACTCATGTCCAACTCATGTCTCCCTCCACCCCCACCCCCCAACCACCAGGGGCAGCCTCCACCAGGCCCCCACCCATGTCTCCCATCACCCCCACCCCCCTGCCACTAGGGGCAGCCTCCACCAGGCCACCACTCATGTCTCCCATCACCCCCACCCCCCGGCAGTGCAGGGGCAGCCTCCACCAGGCCCCCACCCATGTCTCCCATCACCCCCACCCCCCAGCAGTGCAGGGGCAGCCTCCACCAGGCCCCCACTCATGTCTTCCATCACCCCCACCCCCCAGCAGTGCAGGGGCAGCCTCCACCAGGCCCCCACTCATGTCTCCCATCACCCCCACCCCCCAGCAGTGCAGGGGCAGCCTCCACCAGGCCCCCACTCATGTCTCCCATCACCCCCACCCCCCAGCCACCAGGGGCAGCCTCCACCAGGCCCCCACTCATGTCTCCCATCACCCCCACCCCCCAGCAGTGCAGGGGCAGCCTCCACCAGGCCCCCACTCATGTCCAACTCATGTCTCCCTGCACCCCCACCCCCCAGCCACCAGGGGCAGCCTCCACCAGGCCCCCACCCATGTCTCCCATCACCCCCACCCCCCTGCCACCAGGGGCAGCCTCCACCAGGCCCCCACTCATGTCTCCCATCACCCCCACCCCCCAGCAGTGCAGGGGCAGCCTCCACCAGGCCCCCACCCATGTCTCCCATCACCCCACCCCCAGCAGTGCAGGTGCAGCCTCTACCAGGCCCCCACCCATGTCTCCCATCACCCCCACGACCCCAGCAGTGCAGGGGCAGCCTCCACCAGGCCCCCACCGATGTCTCCCATCACCCCCAGCCCCCCTGCCACCAGGGGCAGCCTCCACCAGGCCCCCACTCATGTCTCCCATCCCCCCCCACCCCCCAGCAGTGCAGGGGCAGCCTCCACCAGGCCCCCACCCATGTCTCCCATCACCCCCACCCCCCAGCAGTGCAGGGGCAGCCTCCACCAGGCCCCCACTCATGTCTCCCTGCACCCCCACCCCCCAGCCACCAGGGGCAGCCTCCACCCGGCCCCCACCCATGTCTCCCATCACCCCCACCCCCGAGCAGTGCAGGGGCAGCCTCCACCAGGCCCCCACTCACGTCTCCCAGCCAACATGTCACCACAATGTAGATCCCTGGCCCTTATGGTCAGCCTCCAAATGGCAAACACCCACCCGAGTATTGCATCCACCCACTTAGAAATTGCAAAAACATGACAGAAGCCCAATTTCAAGTTTTGAAAAGAACACATGTCCCTCACATACACCCAATGAGTGTCAGTGAATGTCAAAACCCATATCATGATATGCATGAAACCAATGAGATGATACTACACAGTGAACTTTGAAGAAAAAATATGTATTAAAAGCAACATAAATTGAATCAAAAATAAACAAACAATAATGGGAATTTAACAAAAAAAAAAAAACAGCAGGCCCGTGAAGAAATGCTAAACCACAAATCATAATGCAAAGGAAAGGTGTCCAAAGTCACAAATTAAAATCGAAAACCATTGCTCCATGGTGAAATCATAATAAAAATTGAAAATCCAAAAGTCAACTATGTACAGATAACTATCCAGGGTCCATGATCCCAACCGAAGAAATGAAACCTATCTAATAACACTACCTAAAAAAAATAACTATATACAAAAATGTGGCCCATTGTCCAAAAGGTCCAAAAATAAAGCCAAACCAAAGGAAACCTAACACTAACTATATAACTATTTACAAGGGCAGCGGGCTAGTCCGACGGCTCACTTCGGGATGTTCCGGGCCAGGGGATCATCGAACTGCTTCTCAATGTCCCGGAGGCGCTCCTCCTCCATGGCCCCGAGGGTCCGCAGGGCCGTCCACATGTTCCCCACAAACTCCCTGCGGATTGCGTCGAGGCACTCGGCACGCCTCCGGGCCCTCTGCATGGAGTTCTCCGCCCTGACCATCGTGAGCCGTGCCTCTTTCGCCCGCTGGCGCTCCGCATCTATGGCGTGGCCCAACTGCTGCCACACGGAAGACACTTCCCGTCCTGGGTACTCCTGCCCTCCGGCCGATGCCTGCCCCTCCGATGTGGAAGGCCCCGAGCCATCATGCTCCCACCACGTTGCTGCTGCTGCTGCTGCGCCTCTGCCCGTGTACTGCCACCTGCTGCCTGCACATCCTGCGCTGGCTGGGGTGCAGTTGTTGATGTGGCCACCCCTGCTGGACGTCCGACTCCCGACTGTGGCAGGGATGCCTCCTCCACCAGCCTGGCCGCACCGTCAGAGGCAGCTCCACAGGGCACCCAGGTGACTGATGGGTGGGAAGATGGCACGGAGGACGACTGGCGCATAGGGGGTTCAGTTGTGGAGGGGGTCGTAGCAAGCCCCATCAAACGGAGGAATCCGGCCTGGGTGACCTGTCCCAGTAGGCCGACGCGGTCATCGAGCCATTCGAGATGACGTGCAGTCTCCTCATGAAAAGACTGCAGGTCACCTCGCATGGCCCGTTGACGCAACGCCACACCAGTCAGGACAGGCTCAACCCGGACCCGGATAGCCACGTCCGCAGGCAGAGGAAGGCCAGTTGTCGTGAGCTCATCCCCTGCCTGAAAACGGGTCTGGACGTAGGCATCCCTGCTGGTGCAAGATGATGCAGTGACAGGATCAGGGACAGGATTGCACACAGGCACCTCTGCGGCGACCTGTGCTGCCTCCTGTCCCTGGTCCTGCACTGCACCACTAGCACCAGTGGAATCCCCACCTCCAGGCCCCGTCTCTGTTGCTTGCACGGCCTCCTCCTCCACCAAACCCCCCACCAACCTGAATGACTCCGTGCCATCTTCCCCCGTTGGGCCCTGTGGGGTCCCAGCTGCCCCTTCTGCTGCCAAGAAGTCCAACTCCGACCTCCGCCTCTTGGACCTCCCCCCGGCAGCTGTGGCCTGGGACGCGGCACCGGACTCCTCACTCCCCGACGAGATCACAACCTGGGAGGGGAGCCGGGCCTTGCGTCTCCGGCTGGCGGTGCGATCCCCGCCGCTGTGCTCCACAGCACCTTCTCCGCCCTCTTCATCAGTTGATGCTGCAGACAGGGAGAAATAAAACACAGGCATCAGGGCACTGTACAATGGACACATACACACATGAAAGTTGCACATGAGTGGCATTGGCAAACCTCAGACATGGCATCACAATCGGCAACACACATGTCATTTCAACTTGCACACATGAGCCATACCACAGCCACATTGCAACTGCCAGCACCATCCATACACATACAACAGCATGAGCAGGCAAAGGTGAGCCAGACATCACATGCAACACAGGGAGTGCACTACACATGCACACACACCACCACACATCAGCCAACTGTCGCAGTGTTCCGATGGGCATCCATGTCACATCTGCCAATCAGGCTTCCACATCCCGCTGTCACATGCATCCTTGTTGCATCACTGTTGCACCCTTGTCAAATACACACACATGCACATGTACACAGTGCTGATACATGCAGCTGAAAACAACATACATGCGTGACATCACGAACATGCCCACTTGCATACACATTCATCCAAACATGTGTGCCCACACAACTGCATTTGGCATGCAAGCCTACACACACAAGCACCATCCATGTGTCACACATGACAGCCCTCGCATGTGTTAGCCTCACAGCCCTGTACACCCCCACCCATACTCGGCCCCATACAAACAGATGTGCAACCGGCACACTACTGGCACATCACCACACGCACAGCTTACAATCATGATGCATGTACACTTACCGCTCGACTCCAGACGGGTCTGCCTCTCAAGGGCCTGGACGTGGAGCGCTGGGGATATGCGTTCCAGGCCCCTCATCTGATCTTCCGACAAGTGGCCCCGGTGCCCCTTAGCTTCAGCTGCCTTCAAGAGGCGCCAGGCCTTGTTCAGGGTCCTGGACCTGAAGTCCTCCCAGCGCTTCTTGACATGTTGGAAGTCGCGGACTGCCACCCCCTCTGCGTTGATGGCAGTCACGATGTCCGTCCAGATCCGAGTCCGTCCTTACTTGTCGGCGCGCACACTTCCGTAGAGGGCATCATACTGCCCCAGGACTTGCTCCACCAGGACACCAACTTCCCTGGCACTGAAGCTGGTGCCCCTCTGCCTCTCTGGCTGGGGGTTGTCAGTGGTGCCAGATGTTGCAGTGCCCGACATGACAACCCCAGAGGCAGGAGTGGGTGGGCAACTGGGTCCTGGGGCTGGGCTGTGGAGCGATGGAATCCCAGTCGGGAGTCTTCGGTTCCAGCAGGGGTGGTCACAGCAACAGCACCCCTAGCTGATGTGCAGGCAGCAAATGGCAGGGCACGTGGGCAGCAGGCAGTCAGGCAGCAGCAGATGGCAGATGGGAGCGTGCTCGGGGCTCTGGGGGACAGTAATTCGGCCTTCTGGGCAGGAGCGTGGTCTTCCGTGTGCTTACTCATGGCCAGCTTCATACGGAGTGATTTGGCACGTGAAAATCCTGCACGTCTGCGTGTGAATCGAGGAAAGGCCCTTAGCGCGTATGCACGTCAGCACGCATATGCGATTTCATTGGACCAAAGGCCCTTAGCGCGTAAGCGCGTCTGTGACGTGACGCGCGGGGTGTTTCCCTCATTACACGTGATGACAGAGCACACATGGATTTCCACCAATCGCGTGTGGAACTTCCTGCGCACCCCAGAAATACACGCTCCCAGGCCAATCGCGTGTACGCTCACTTCCCTCCGATTACACGCGATGACACTCGGACGTGCAGTTTTACCATGTGTGCTCGCATATGCGATTTCATTGGCCCAAAGGCCACCATGCGCAGCTGTGACATCAGGCGCATTGCCGTAGAGAATGGCGCGTGTAAAAATGAAGAGATACACGTCCGAGTGTCAAAGCACGTAATTGGTGGAAATGTCCTCATCGCGTATGCGCGTCTGTGACGTGGGTATAAAAGGTACGTGTAGAACGCCATTTCCTTGTACGTGCTTTTCGTGGAGAGCGAGTGGGTGAATTCTGTACTTCTTGTCGGTTCACACGCGATTTACTTCACGGCGTTTCCAGTTCGTACTCCCTGTTACCTTTGACAGCTTTTTCTCGTTTCCTCTTTTTCCTGGGCCTGTTTCCTCAAACAGCGTTCCCTTCTACTGTTGTCCTGTCTCCTCAGACAGCGTACAATTCTTCTTTTGGCGGGGGTGTTGCCAACGCGCACACACGCATATTTTTCACGCTTTTGTTCCTGGCAGACGGTGAGTTGCGCACGTATTTAACATCTGTGCTTGCCCCGTGTGTCGCGTACCCCTTCAGAGGTCATTCTAGGCTGCGTGTGACATGCATACGTTCATTCTTGTGTTTCTGGGTGCCACAGCGTAGTGCAGGTTTATTTTTCCACGCACGTGGTCTAGGAGGGTTTGCGTGCACCTTACTTCGCTTTTTTGGGGTACCTGTGCGTTGCGTGACCCGTCATCTTTCCCCAGGGGTGACATACAGCTTTGCTAGAGCACTAGGGCACGATTACCATCTGGTACCCAACCCCTTTGACCCCCAATTGCCCAGGACAATAGTTCACATCGACTCCCATACGCACAATAACATCAGTGCCATGGCTGGGAGGCGACCAAGCCGTAAGGGTGGCAAAGGTGGCCGAGCCCCAAGTGGTGGCCGTGGTGGATCCAGGAGGGGATGTGGCCGTGACTTGCAGGGTGCCCCTAGTCCCCCATGTGTGGAGGAGCAGTCAGGGACACCCATGCCTGCCCCCCTGGTTGAGGTTACCGTGGCTGACACCATCCATGCTCAGCCCTTGTTGGACCAGCCCACTGTGGAACCAGACCTGGCACAGGGTGACTCCATGGCTGACTTCCAGGTCAGCAGGTCTAGGCCATGTGCGCCAGTGAACGTTGGTGTCATCAGGCCACGTGGATCAGGGGCAGCTAGGTCATCTGCTGCCCCGTGTAGGCAGGCTGGGGAGGCTGCAGGGGCAGCTGCGGCTCCATCCACCCCACCTCTCACACACCCATCCAGGACAGTGTCGGTCCAAGTCCATCATGCTGACATTCCCCCTGACACCATCACACTTGAGCTAATGCCTGCACCAACTCCCATGCTGAGTGTGCAATCCCACGCTCCTGCCCCTAGTGTCCAGAGCGGCGTAGGACACTCAGGATCCCCACCACCTTCCAAGCGGAAGAGGAAGAGTGCTCGTCCAGTAGAGGCTGATGCCCCAGACACGGCTACATAGTCCGGCCCCTCAAGGAAGCCCAGCTTCAATGAGGCCGAACTGAATGCACTTGTAGAGTATGTGTCCGCACATGACCGCGAAATGGTGATTGTTGCAGGATCCAAGACCACACCTGCACAACGTCAGGCACACTGGCAGACCATTGCGGACATCATAAGTGCCCTTGGAATCGTGAGGCGCACAGCTAATGAATGCTACAAGCGCTGGAATGACCTGAAGCGCAGGGCAAAGAATAAGCTGGCCTCAAGTCATGCCGCAACTCTAGTGACTGGAGGTGGGTCTCCAGCAGACGACATAGAACTCACTCCACATGAGCAGGTTGCTGGGACCTACGTCACGGAGGAACAGATCCAAGGCGTGGGAGAACTGGCAGATTACGAGGCATTGTCCGGTGAGTGCACATGCATGTGTGTGTCATCCATGTGCATGGTGTGTGTGGGAGGGCTTCTGTTTGGGTGCCAGGGGAGGGTGTGTGTGCCTGAGTGGTTTGGGTCACCCACGTGCCTCTTCCTATACATTCTTGGCACCAGCATTTGGGTATAGCAGCATCCCTTCAGCCAACATTAGACATCCAGCCCAACACCACACCAGTTGCCCTTGGAGTGTCATCTTGCCACAACACTGTTGCTTATTTACCTCTGTTTATTCAGGCAGATTGTTTGCATACCACCACTTTTACTCGGGATTTCTCAGTCCTATTGTCACATGTCTGACATGGCTATGGTACAGTGGACTGGCTCAGTTTCCTGGACATGATTAGTTTAGACATGTCCCTGTGCTATAGGACCATTTTTGACTGGCAGCTGCAGGTTAAACATTTGAACCATTACAATGAAAATAATCAATTATATGAGCAAACTGGACTGAATGAACAATTGGTGACCTCCTCTCCCTCTTCACTTCATGGCTAGGGTACATGCCATCTGTGTGATGGCATGTGTATTTGACCTGCCAATCACTGGCCAATGTGTGATGCCACTGCTAGGCAGCATGCAGCAAATGTGTTCATCTTCCATCTTGGTGTCATCAATGTGTGCCATCTGCCTCCCCATCACACGCAGTGACGGTGCATGCATGGGAGTGTTTTAGTCATGTGGGACATGTGTCAATCAAGTACTGTTTCTGTAGCCTCTCAGCCCTAATTGTGTGCCATAGTGCTAATGCCTGTTTCCATTTGTTTTCTTTTATGTCTTTGCAGGGGAAGACGCACTTGATACTGCTGGGGTTGTGGAGATGGTGCAGACCCAGGAGGGGTCTGAGGGCCGACCGACCACCAGTGAGGGACGTGGTGTGTTGGTGGGTGAGAACCCACAACTGCTGCAGGTTGTGCTCTCAAGGGGTGTCTCTGGCTGCACCTCCCCCGAGCTGTATTCAGGTGTCGATTCGGATGATGAGACCTACGTGCCGTCGCAGGTGAGTGTTCCTGGGAGGGATTCTGTTCTGTCCGACCCACCTGCACCAGGGTTAGAACCCTCAATGGGGATGTCAGTGTTGGAAGGTACGCCTTTGGTGGTTACGGATGCAGGGTCACACTGCGCGACATCTGATCCTGGTCCTGGGCCAGCAGATCAGAGGGGGAATGCAGTCGTACAGCCTCAGGCAGTGCCGGCACAGCAAGGCGCAGTTCGACTTTCCCCAGACAGGTGTGGTGCCCGCCGACGTGGTGGCCGTACGCCACCTGGCAATACCGCATGGGAGCAATCCATTTACGGTATGGCAACCCAACAGGCAGCATCATCAGAGATGATGGCTCAGGCCATGGATAGGGTGGCCACTTCCATTGTCCCCCCCCGAAAGGCTGATGGAGCGACTACAGCAGGCAACTGACTCCATCTGCCAGTCACACAGGGAGGACATGTTGGCGTCCGACAGGGACAGGCGGGCGGCACTGGCGACTCTGCAGGAAGCCATCTCCATAGAGTCCCAGGGCCACAGGGAAGCCCTGAGGCTGGAACTCCTTCATCTCAGGACGACTCTTGTTGAGCTTGAGGCTTCAACAAACCGAAGGACAGAACAGCAGCTGGAGCGTCTCACCCGTACGCTCTCAGCTGAGATGCAGGCAACTAGGGCGGAGGTCCGGGCATCGCGTGAGTTGTTGCATGGGGACCTCCGCACACTTATCCTCCAGAACGACACCTACCACACCCGCATGCTTGCAGCCATGGAGGAACAGACTAGGGCTTTGCGTGGGCTGCCTCACATAGTGCCACCACCTCCTGATGCAGCTGCAGAGGGTGAGGATAGCGACAGCAGTGATACTCCCACAATAGGGTAGCCGTGTAGGCCATGAGCCCATGGAGGTGTTTTTTTTCCGCAAGATCCACACAGGTGGGTTTTGGTGTGCACCCTGTCCTTGGACCTCCTGGGTGGCCTCCCCCACCCCCCCGGGCCCATTAATGGCCATTTTTGATTTATTTATTTATTTATTTATTTATTATTTTTTGGGGACAGTGTGTTGCCTTGTGTTGCTCCCGTGGGCATACGCTGCATTGTGGCTGGGCACATGCAGGCTTCTCATGGATTTGGTTCAGATGCTTGGGTTTTTGTCAAACACACCCCTCCTGCTTCCCGTTTCCATGGGCTTGCAAAGGGTGTGCCCAAGTGACATTGACGTACATGGTGACTGACATTGGACTCCCATGAGCTGTGTGGGCAGTCTGTAGTCAATACTGTGTATACATTCATAGTGCATATTGTTGTTGTATTGTACACTGCATGGTGTATTGATATGTGCCTCTGCATCCATCTCATCCTCCATATTTGCAGGTCCATTCCTCATGTCTTCACAATGCGGTCCACCTTGGAACTGGAGTCCATGTTGTGAGCAGTGCACCTACACTCTTGCGTGGCGCTAACACTGTATACTTGGAAGTGTTCGGAGGGCTGTCATCATCAGGTGGTGAGGCTAGCTAATTTTTAGGTCTGTAATGTCATGTTTAAGGTAGGTTGGAGGTTGTGTAGGTGATTGGTATTCTTAGCAAGTATTTGGTAATGTGGGTTGTAGGTCCTGCATTACTGTGAGCATTTCATGTGTGGACATGTTTCCATTAGGGACACTGTAGCTGGTGACACTTGGGGCACGTTGTGGGGATTAATTTCTTTCCTCTCACATTGCATGACATGCCATGGTGTGTTGTGTGGCCGTGCCGGGGAGGGGGTGGGTGACATGGCACTGTTTTCATGTAGTATTTTGCGAGTGGGTATTCATTTCTGCAGCATGGAAGTGTCTTTTCATGACACTGCATTGGTGGTGTTTGTGTAGGTAGGGATGCACACATTGTGACACTTCCACATGAACAATCTCAGGCTGCTATTGTTCTGACAGTTGACAGTCCCTTTGTTCGTCTTAATTGTCAGGTCAAGTCATCATTGCTTATCAGATGGTATGTGCCAGGCCTGTGTTCACTCCACTGGGGTGTGATTTCTATGTGAAGTAATTAGCCACCAGCTGCGTACGGGCTGCCTCACCCCGTGCCCTCTCCCCTCCCATGCGCAGCGGCCGTGCATGTGGTTGGGGATGTGGGGGCCCCACCATGTCCACAGCCAGGCCACTGCGTGTTGCAACATTGTGCAGGACACATGCTGCCACTATGATCCTGCACACTACTGGGGGCGCATATAACAGCTGCCGGCCAGAACGGTCAAGGGAGCGAAAGCGTGACTTGAGCACTCCGAATGTGCGCTCCACTATGCTCCGGGTTGCAATATGGGCTGCGTTGTATCTTACCTCTGGAGGCGTAATGGGGTTCCGAATTGGCGTCATCATGTGGGTGCTCAGAGGGTAGGCACTGTCCCCTGGTGAGGAGGTGATGGGTATCATTAGTGGGGTAGTGACATAACTCTGCATCTGACATGCATGCAGGTGCAGTGGCATTCATACTCACCAAGCAGCCATGTATCGCCATGCCGCCTAGCTTCTAGGTCCCGGCTTAGGGTAGACATTCGGTAAATTAAGCTGTCGTGGGTGGACCCTGGATAGTTGGCATATACTGAGGTGATGATTCCCTTAGCATTACATACTACCTGCACGTTGATGGAATGCCAGTGCTTGCGGTTCCTATAGATGTGCTCAGATGCCCTGGGGGGACGTAGCGCCACATGGGTGCAGTCAATGGCACCTAGCACTTTTGGGAATTGTGCCACACCGTAGAAATCGAGGGTGGCAGCCTGCCTTTCTGCAGGTGTCCTGGGCAGGTATATGTGCCTACGGACTGATGGGCGTGCAGTGATGATGTTCAAGACCTGGTGTAGGCAGCGTGACTGCGTGGCCTGTGACACCCCACCCACTATGGCACTTGTCCGCTGAAATAATCCTGTGGCCAAGAAGTGCAGTACATTGAGGACCTTCTCCAGGGGGCTGAGTGCTTGGGAGCACAGGGTGGGTGATGTGAGGTCATCCTCCCACTCACTGACCAGGTCCAGTATTATGTGTGGGGGAAACCTGTACCTCCCATACACCTGGTCATCAGGCATCCCAAAAAGGCTGGTTCTGGGAGTGAAAATTCGGGGCCTCACTATCCTCCTCCTCCTCCTTTGGTAACCCACGACCACTGCTGCTAGGAATGGTATATTCATCATGGCGTATGAGCTTGTTTGTGTTTGCGCGCACTTTTATGCTGCGCGGGTCGATGTACGCCTGCTTCAGGCTGGCGTACGTGTCTCAGGATTGGACCATTTATTGTTCGGCACGTCGTAGGCGAACGTGTGAATCTTCCCGCCCACCCCAGGAATACACGTAGCACGCTCTCCCAGGCCCAGTCGCGGGTAAATATTCCCGCCCACCCCTGGAATACATGTACCCCACTCTCACAGGCCCAGTCGCGTGTGGAAGTTCACGCGCACACCGAAATACACGTACACTGCAAATTCACGTGTGGAACTTCCCGCGCACCCCGAAATACACGTACCCAGGCCAATCGCGTGTGGAAGTTCACGCGCACCCCCGAAGTCCACGTACCCAGGCCAATCGCGTGTGGGACTTCCCGCGCACCCCGTAGTACACGTACCCAGGCCAATCGCGTGTGGAACTTCCCGCGCACCCCGAAGTACACGTACCCAGGCCAATCGCACGGCTGGGGGGTGGGGGTGCAGGGGGACATGTGTGGGAGCCTGGTGGAGGCTGCCCCTGCACTGCTGGGGGGTGGGGGTGATAGGGGACATGAGTGGGGGCCTGGTGGAGGCTGCCCCTGGTGGCTGGGGGGTGGGGGTGCAGGGGGACATGTGTGGGAGCCTGGTGGAGGCTGCCCCTGGTGGCTGGGGGGTGGGGGTGATAGGGGACATGTGTGGGAGCCTGGTGGAGGCTGCCCCTGGTGGCTGGGGGGGGTGGTGGTAGACATGGGTGGGACCCTGGTGGAAGCTGCCCCTGGTGGCTGGGGGGTGGGGGTGATAGGGGACATGAGTGGGGGCCTGGTGGAGGCTGCCCCTGCACTGCTGGAGGGTGGGGGTGATAGGGGACATGTGTGGGGGCCTGGTGTAGGCTGCCCCTAGTGGCTGGGGGGTGGGGGTGCAGGGGGACATGTGTGGGAGCCTGGTGGAGGCTGCCCCTGGTGGCTGGGGGGTGGGGTGATAGGGGACATGAGTGGGGGCCTGGTGGAGGCTGCCCCTGGTGGCTGGGGGGTGGGGGTGGTGGTAGACATGGGTGGGGGCCTGGTGGAGGCTGCCCCTGCACTGCTGGGGGTGCAGGGGGACATGTGTGGGGGCCTGGTGGAGGCTGCCCCTGGTGGCTGGGGGGTTGGGGTGCAGGGAGACATGTGTGGGAGCCTGGTGGAGGCTGCCCCTGGTGGCTGGGGGTGGTGGTAGACATGGGTGGGGGCCTGGTGGAGGCTGCCCCTGCACTGCTGGGGGGTGGGAGTGCAGGGGGACATGTGTGGGAGCCTGGTGGAGGCTGCCCCTGGTGGCTGGGGGGTGGGGGTGGTGGTAGACATGGGTGGGAGCCTGGTGGAGGCTGCCCCTGCTAGCTGGGGGGTGGGGGTGATAGGGGACATGAGTGGGGGCCTGGTGGAGGCTGGCCCTGGTGGCTGGGGGGTGGGGGTGGTGGTAGACATGGGTGGGGGCCTGGTGGAGGCTGCCCCTGGTGGCTGGGGGGTGGGGGTGCAGGGGGACATGTGTGGGAGCCTGGTGGAGGCTGCCCCTGGTGGCTGGGGGGTGGGGGTGATAGGGGACATGTGTGGGGGCCTGGTGTAGGCTGCCCCTGGTGGCTGGGGGGTGGGGGTGCAGGGGGACATGTGTGGGAGCCTGGTGGAGGCTGCCCCTGGTGGCTGGGGGGTGGGGTGATAGGGGACATGAGTGGGGGCCTGGTGGAGGCTGCCCCTGGTGGCTGGGGGGTGGGGTGGTGGTAGACATGAATGGGGGCCTGGTGGAGGCTGCCCCTGCACTGCTGGGGGGTGGGGGTGCAGGGGGACATGTGTGGGAGCCTGGTGGAGGCTGCCCCTGGTGGTTGGGGGGGTGGTGGTAGACATGGGTGGGAGCCTGGTGGAGGCTGCCCCTGGTGGCTGGGGGGTGGGGGTGCAGGGGGACATGTGTGGGAGCCTGGTGGAGGCTGCCCCTGGTGGCTGGGGGGTGGGGGTGGTGGTAGACATGGGTGGGGGCCTGGTGGAGGCTGCCCCTGCACTGCTGGTGGGTGGGGTGGTGGTAGACATGAGTGGCGGCCTGGTGGAGGCTGCCCCTGCACTGCTGGGGGGTGGGGGTGATAGGGGACATGTGTGGGGGCCTGGTGTAGGCTGCCCCTGGGGGGTGGGGGTGCAGGGGGACATGTGTGGGAGCCTGGTGGAGGCTGCCCCTGGTGGCTGGGGTGTGGGGTGATAGGGGACATGAGTGGGGGCCTGGTGGAGGCTGCCCCTGGTGGCTGGGGGGTGGGGGTGGTGGTAGACATGGGTGGGGGCCTGGTGGAGGCTGCCCCTGCACTGCTGGGGGGTGGGGGTGCAGGGGGACATGTGTGGGAGCCTGGTGGAGGCTGCCCCTGGTGGCTGGGGGGTTGGGGTGCAGGGGGACATGTGTGGGAGCCTGGTGGAGGCTGCCCCTGGTGGCTGGGGGGTGGGGGTGGTGGTAGACATGGGTGGGGGCCTGGTGGAGGCTGCCCCTGCACTGCTGGGGGGTGGGGGTGCAGGGGGACATGTGTGGGAGCCTGGTGGAGGCTGCCCCTGGGGGGGTGGTGGTAGACATGGGTGGGAGCCTGGTGGAGGCTGCCCCTGGTGGCTGGGGGTGCAGGGGGACATGTGTAGGAGCCTGGTGGAGGCTGCCCCTGGTGGCTGGGGGGTGGGGGTGGTGGTAGACATGGGTGGGGGCCTGGTGGAGGCTGCCCCTGCACTGCTGGGGGGGTGGGGTGCAGGAGGACATGTGTGGGAGCCTGGTGGAGGCTGCCCATGGTGGCTGGGGGGTGGGGTGGTGGTAGACATGGGTGGGAGCCTGGTGGAGGCTGCCCCTGGTGGCTGGGGGGTGGGGGTGATAGGGGACATGAGTGGGGGCCTGGTGGAGGCTGCCCCTGGTGGCTGGGGGGTGGGGGTGGTGGTGGACATGGGTGGGGGCCTGGTGGAGGCTGCCCCTGGTGGCTGGGGGTGGGGGTGGTGGTAGACATGGGTGGGGGCCTGGTGGAGGCTGCCCCTGCACTGCTGGAGGGTGGGGGTGATAGGGGACATGAGTGGGGGCCTGGTGGAGGCTGCCCCTGGTAGCCGGGGGGTGGGGGTGTAGGGGGACATGTGTGGGAGCCTGGTGGAGGCTGCCCCTGGTGGCTGGGGGGTGGGGGTGGTGGTAGACATGGGTGGGGGCCTGGTGGAGGCTGCCCCTGGTGGCTGGGGGGTGGTGGTGGTGGTAGACATGGGTGGGGGCCTGGTGGAGGCTGCCCCTGCACTGCTGGGGGGTGGGGGTGCAGGGGGACATGTGTGGGAGCCTGGTGGAGGCTGCCCCTGGTGGCTGGGGGGTTGGGGTGCAGGGGGACATGTGTGGGAGTCTGGTGGAGGCTGCCCCTGGTGGCTGGGGGGTGGGGGTGGTGGTAGACATGGGTGGGGGCCTGGTGGAGGCTGCCCCTGCACTGCTGGGGGGTGGGGGTGCAGGGGGACATGTGTGGGAGCCTGGTGGAGGCTGCCCCTGGGGGGGGTGGTGGTAGACATGGGTGGGAGCCTGGTGGAGGCTGCCCCTGGTGGCTGGGGGGTGGGGGTGCAGAGGGACATGTGTGGGAGCCTGGTGGAGGCTGCCCCTGGTGGCTGGGGCGTGGGGGTGGTGGTAGACATGGGTGGGGGCCTGGTGGAGGCTGCCCCTGCACTGCTGGGGGTGGGGGTGCAGGGGGACATGTGTGGGAGCCTGGTGGAGGCTGCCCCTGGTGGCTGGGGGGTGGGGGTGGTGGTAGACATGGGTGGGAGCCTGGTGGAGGCTGCCCCTGGTGGCTGGGGGTGGGGGTGTTAGGGGACATGAGTGGGGGCCTGGTGGAGGCTGCCCCTGGTGGCTGGGGGGTGGGGGTGGTGGTAGACATGGGTGGGGGCCTGGTGGAGGCTGCCCCTGGTGGCTGGGGGTGGGGGTGGTGGTAGACATGGGTGGGGGCCTGGTGGAGGCTGCCCCTGCACTGCTGGAGGTTGGGGGTGATAGGGGACATGAGTGGGGGCCTGGTGGAGGCTGCCCCTGGTGGCTGCGGGGTGGGGGTGCAGGGGGACATGTGTGGGAGCCTGGTGGAGGCTGCCCCTGGTGGCTGGGGGGTGGGGGTGGTGGTAGACATGGGTGGGGGCCTGGTGGAGGCTGCCCCTGCACTGCTGGGGGGTAGGGGTGGTGGTAGACATAAGTGGGGGCCTGGTGGAGGCTGCCCCTGCACTGCTGGGGGGTTAGGGTGGTGGTAGACATGAGTGGGGGCCTGATGGAGGCTGCCCCTGGTGGCTGGGGGGTGGGGGTGCAGGGGGACATGTTTGGGAGCCTGGTGGAGGCTGCCCCTGCACTGCTGGGGGGTGGGGGTGATGGGAGACATGTGTTGGTGATCAGTAGTGCAAGGTGACATGTGGGTTGGCTGGTGGGCATGGCCATGGTGGATGGGTTGCCTGTGGGACATGAGCAGGGGTGCAGGGTAGTACCCTGTGGTGTGGGCTGCCTGCAGGGGCCGTGGAGGGTGTAGAGGGAACACCTGGGAGGACCCACATGGCCAAATCACGTGTAGCATTCCCCGGCACCACCGAAATACACGTACCCTGCAGAAATCTCGTGTGAATCTTCCCGCGCACCTCGGAATAGACGTACCCAGGCCAATCGCGTGTGGAACTTCCTGCGCACCCCGAAGTACACGTACCCAGGCCAATCGCGTGTGGAACTTCCCGCGCACCCCCACCTACCCAGGCCAATCGCGTGTGGAACTTCCCGCACACCCCGTAGTACACGTACCCAGGCTAATCGCGTGTGGAACTTTCCGCGCACCCCGAAGTACACGTACCCAGGCCAATCGCGTGTGGAACTTCCCGCGCACCCAGGAACACGCGCACACGCTAGTTTTCACACAGCGGGTGTCCGTGTTTGTCGGTGCCCCTTTGCACCTCATTTGTCCTAGAGGGCCACTGTATGGCCCATTCATCATGGCTGTATATGGGTGCTTTTTGTTAGCGCACATTTTGGCGCACATTTTTTTCAGTCGCAGGGGCGCTACCGCCTGCTTTCTTGTGGCGTACTTGTTTGGCCCTGTGCGCGTCTTTGACCGTGCGCTGGTTTGCCCTGTTCGATTCCATGAATACGGGTTGTAGGCGAGCGTGTGGGCGTTCCGCGCACTTGCCTCCTGTACTTCCCACGTGACGCCCATATTTTCACACGTTGTTCCCCATTCCGAGTGTTATGCCCCATGTTCCGCCTACTTTTGTGATGTGCGCCGCGCTATGTGCGATTTCCCAGTGGCCGTGGCGCACGCTGTTAGATGACCTGTGCGCCGGCGTGCGCGGCGCACATTTTTAGCGCACATCCAATGTTTTTCTCGCGCACGGACTTCCATGAATCGCTGTGCGCTGGTTTCCCTGCGATTTTCGCACTTGCACTGCGATTTTCGCACTTTTCCTGCGATTCCCACGTTTTGGCACCTCTGCGCGGGAATTTTCGGCACACATTATTTCCATGAATCGACCCCTAAGTGTTGGGGGTCTGCACGAAATCATGATGCAAATATAATCTTGTATTCAGGTACAAATATCCCAGCAAAGCTCCTGATAATAATAGATATTTATTTTTTCACATGAATTTAAAAACCACTTTCGCCAAAGCGCAGATAAATAAGCAAAGTTGCATATTAAATAAGTAAAGATCACAAACACAAACGTCAGCATTTAAGAATGAGAAGCAGAAAGTGCATAGACATTAAGCAAAGCATGGCAGTTAGCCTAATTGGCACCTGAACATAATGGAAGAGGGAGAACATTACAAAGCTAAGGGTCAAGAAAATAAAACGAGCATAAACGTGATCGAGCACATGGGAAGGAGCAACAGCTAAGAGATGTTGGGAAGAGGATCAGCAAGAATGAGGTTATAGGAAGAAACAAGGGCAGACAGGAGGGAGCTGGGTCATGCGCACGTTTAAGAACAATGCGGAAGCCAAGAAGAGAGGAAATGGGAAGCCGGTGAGGAGAAAAATAAACGCGCGAACACCCAGTGGGGTAAAAGATTAGAACACGGGTCTGGAGTCTTGACTACAACTCCCATCAGCCCAAGCCTGCGTAGTCAAATGCGAGTGGAGGCCAGCAGTTTGCAGAGCCCTGGAGTAGACGAGCAGCAGAATGAAAAATGGCTTGTAAGGGGCAAAGGGCAGTAATACAAAGCTCAGTCAATAAAAACAAACAGTAAAACAAGATCATATCCAATTCAGAATAAGCGTCTTGGTAGCCTAAAAAGAAAGGGGAGCCCCGGGGGAACACGTAGCGTTTCCCCCGAAGTGGTTTCTGGTGCTGCACAGGCCAGCGAGCTGGCCTGCGCATAGCGCGTCGCTGGGGGGGGGGGGTATTTAAGGGGCTGGGAAGGTTCGGGAGCAGGCGACCGTTGAAGGCGAGTTTTTGTCAGGGTTGCCTGCCCTCGAGCTTTCCCTGCTTTCGGGGCCTGTTAGGGTAGCGGAGGTGAGCAGTGGGGAGCTAGTGGAGTTGGAGGTAGTGGGGTGGGCAGGTTTAGTGTTAGGCGGCGGATATTTAAAAAAAAGGAATAAGAAAATAGTGGGGGTACCGTAGATAAGGTACCCCCTCCTTACCTTGGTGGTGGGTTTAGGTTAGAGGAGAGAGCCGCGGCCACGGGGCTGTGTCTGTGCGGCGCTAGGGGTGGGCGGTGCTGCATCTGCGTTGAGGGGGAGTGGGCGCCCTGCCGGCGAGCTGGTCAGGCCAGCTGGGAGGGTTGTCTCGGGCCAGCAGGCGCACGAGCTTTGGCGGATGGTGCTCGGCGGGTGTGGCTGCAGCAGGGGAGGTGCCGGTGTAAGGAAGGCGCGTGCCTTAAAGGGGCCGCGTTAGTGGTGGAGGAGTGGGCCGTGCAGCTGCATACCACTTTTCAAGGGTGCGCGAGTGCGGTGCGGGCAGAGCATCGCCAGGGGGCGTTAGGGTTAGGCAGGTGGGGAAGGGAGAGGTTGTGGGGACTGCCTCTGGGTTTGAAGGGGCATAGCTGTCTCTTTAGGCCCAAAGGGCAGGCAGGAGGGAAAGGGGGCATTGTGTGGAGATAGGAATAGAAAGAGTAAAAAAAAGGAATTTTTGCAGATGGGAGGGCTAGGAAATAAAAAAAAAAAAAAAGGGAAGGAAAAGGTAAAATAAGAATAAGTATATGCACAATAAGAGATAGCCCGTAGTTTTATAAACAGTGTAGGGAGATAGCAGTAGGCTGATTGAGGAAGTGGGGTGTAAGATTTGGGCAATCTTGTTGTGTTCTTGGCTGGGGGACGTGGTCCAGGCTTTGTGCAGTAGGCTATGGGGTAGTGGGTTGGGGGAAAGGGGGCTCGAGGGGCGGTGCTAGCAATCTTAGGGTGGCAGGTTGTTGTGCGAGGGTGTGCAGGATGGTGGGTCGTGGGGCAAACAAGAAGGGGCTAATTGACGCCAGGGCATTGGGGGAGACCCTTGCGATTATCAGCAAGGCCTCCAAAGCACAGCTTAAAGGGGCAGCGGCAGAGGTTACGGGAGGGGAGATGGAGAGAGGGAAAGGCCGCAGCTGCGAGCTGCGGTGGAGGGGGCGCTTGCGGCGGTCATCGCATGCAGCTCTGCGGCTGGCAAGGGGGGGCTTGGGAGGTAGGGGGTATGCAGAGCAGGAGGGAGACCCCTAGGAGAGCATCAAAAAGGTCCAGGGAAGAAGGAAATCAATCAAGGGGGGTTTCGGGGGAGGAGATAGCGAGCGAGGAAGGAAGAGAGGGGAATGGGCACAGGGGTGCTGGTTGGGTGGAGGAGGAGGGTAGGGGTGCTGGGGTGCAGAAGGGGATGGTAGTGCGGAGAGGTAGGGGAGGTAAGTATCTACAGAAGAGTGTCAGGGGTAGAAGGAGGGAGAGGTCGCCGGAGAGCAGCGAGGAGAGGGAGAGGTGCGAAACGACCTCCCCGTTTAGGAGGGCATAGGTGGGAGGGCTTGGGGCGGCCCCCATGGTTCTTCAGGAGCAGCCAGGGGAGGGCTTAAAAACGGCCCCTCTACAGGATATTAGGGAGCAGCCTAGAGGGCGCAGCACGGCCCCTAGCGAGGATGATCAACGGGTGGAGGTGAGGACCCATCGCCCAAGAAGAGACGAACAGGCAGGGGTTTCCACAGCCCTGCCAAGAAGAAGGAGAAGGAGCGGTGGGGCGGACACCCTGACTTCAGAAGACGAGGAGCATTTACATGGACAAGGCTCTACTGATGGGATGTGCGATCTCTTGCACATTGTTTGAACGCTTTAGTTCATTCTTGCAGTGGGTTTTTACATATAGTTCGGGTGCTGAAGGGGTTTTGCCCTATCTGGACGATTTTTTGTTCATCAGCGGAGCAGAGGATGAATTAGATTTCAGAAACATGTTGAAGAATTTCCAGGCATTGATGCAGGAGTTGGGGGTGCCTTTGGCTGAGGATAAAAAGGAGGAGCCGGCTGTGGTTTTGACCTTTTTGGGGATTGAATTGGACTCCAGGACCATGACATCACGCTTGCCGCACGACAAGGTGAGTTGTTTAGTGGGTTTGCTGGAGAAGACGGTGGTGGTGCGGAAGATGACATTGCTAGAGATGCAGCGGATGGTAGGGCATTTGAATTTTGCATGGAGGGTGGTGGCCACGGGACGTACTTTTTGTAGGAACATGTCGCGGGCCATGGCAGGAGCTAAGTGCCCACATCATCGGGTGAGGGTTTCAGGGGCGGTGCGGGAAGATTGTAGGATTTGGCTGTGTTTCTTGGAAGGTTTTAACGGGGTGTCCATGTGGCTACAAGGGAATCCTGCAACTTGGGAGGTGCAGATATTTTTCGGATGCAGCAGGTGCAGAGGGTTTCAGAGTTTTCTGGGTAGGTAGAGGGTGCGCAGAGAGGTGGCCGGCGCGGTGGCTGGAGGAGGGAAGAAGTATAGCATTTCTTGAGTTCTTTCCTTTGTTGGTGGCATTGGAATTGTGGGGCAGGGAGTTTTCAAATAGGAAAGTGAATTTCAATGTGGACAACGAGTGCGTGGTCAATTTCATCAACAGGCAGTCAGCGAGGGACCAGAGGGTGGCGAGGCTAATGAGGGAGTTTGTGTTGCGATTAATGGAATGGAATGTGCTGTTCAGGGCAACGCACGTGCAGGGTAAAGAGAATGGTATCGCTGATGCATTATCTCGTTTTCAATGGCAGAGATTCCGTGGATTGGCACCTGGAGCAGACCTGATTGGGCAGTGGATCCCGAAGGAGCTGTGGAAGCTAGGAAGTTGAGAGCTCTGTCGCAAGTGGAGGGCTCCCTGGCCCCGGCGTCTAGGGCGGCTTACAGGAGGGCGTGGGAAGAATTCATAAAATGGGGAGCACATAGCTGGAGGGATAGGGAGGATGCTGAGGAACATAGAAGGGATGATGTGGTCAATTTCCTCTTGTGGTGTATGGATAAGGGTTGGTCGAAGGCAACCATAGCTGGGAAGTTGCCGGGAATAGCCTTCTATGGCAAATGGTTTTGGGGCTTTCAGCCTAATGGCGGGGAGATGGCGAGTAGGATGTTAGAGGGCTGGGTGAGGGAAAAGGGTAGGGAGAAGGATAGCAGAGGGCCGGTATCGGCGACCCTATTGGTTAGCTCATGCTGGGCTTTGGAAGAAGTTTGCTGGTCGGCTCAGGAGGAAGTTATGTTTGAAGTTTGTTTTACATGGTTGTTTTTTGGGGCATTCAGGGTGTCGGAGCTGGTGGGGTAAAGGTGGTAGCAGGTGGGTTGAAGTGGGAAGATGTCCATTTCTCGGATTTGGGGGTGGATATTAGGATTGGGAGGTCAAAGATGAACCAGAAGGGGAGGGGTTGCTGGGTGTTGCTGGGGTGGGGAAGTAAGGAGCTGTGCCAGGTCAGGGCAGGTTTGGCATGTAAGGATCTATCTGGGGGCAGGTCGGGGATGGTTTTCTGACAAGAAGATGGGTCAGGAGTGTCGGCAGTGCAGGTGCTGGGGGTACTGAGGAAGGCATTGGTGGTAGTGGGGGAGAAGCCGGAGGAGTTTGGAACGCATTCATTCTGGATGGGTGCGGCATCTGAGGGTAACCGTTTGGGGTTATCAGAGGATAAGGTTAAGAGTTCGGGCAGATGAAGGTCTGGGAAGTATAAGGGATATATTAGGGAGCTGGGGAAATGGTCTGGTTGAGAAGGGGCAGCGGGCTCGTGGTGGGGGGGTTGATGGGGTGAAGGATGGTGAAATGATAATGTGATTGCTTTTTCAGAGACGGCGAGGAGGTCGGGGCAGATACTGCAAATCCGGATTGTCGGGCATTCTGTTGTGAAGTGGGCGGGTAGAGAGGCAGAGAAGAGGATTTTTGGCCCGCAGTTGGGCTGCAGCTATGAAGTAGGGATTGTGAGGTGGTCGGGTCTTAGGGGACTGCGCTGGGATCAACTGCTGCCCATGCTGGCAGGGATGAAGGAGCGTTTTGGGGTCCCAAATGGGTTGATCATACATGCTGGGGAGAATGACCTGGTAAGGGATACGGGAGTAGCTCTGTTGAAGAAAATGAAGAGAGACCTGGCATGGCTTAGGGACATATGGCCTAAGTTAAGTTTCATATGGACTAAGTTGTTACCGAGGAGAGCATGGAAGGGTGCAGTAAGCGAGGGCGCGGTAGAGCGGACAAGAAAGAAAATAAATAGGGAGATGATAAAGTTTTGTGGTTTGGCAGCAGTGCGAGTTCTGGAGCACAAGGAGATTCTATGGCATGACAGGAGGCTTCATATTATGCATTTCCATCTTTACTCTGAAACCACAGCAGCAAAGAAAAAACTTTACAAACAAAACAAAAAGTTTCAACAACAGAACTAGATAAGAGTTCAATGTCCATGCATGGGGAACTCCCCAAACCATCATGGAGGACAGGTCATGCCCTGCAGGGAACCAATGAGCAGGGACCCTCCTCTATATATATCCATTACTCTAACCCCAACCCCTCTTTCTTTGCTGCTGACATCACAGAGCTAAGTCACCCCTTTCAGTTGTGTCTTACATATTAGTCAGTGTTTGCCATATTAATTGGTGTTGCATATATATATGTGTGCCTTGCGGCTTTCACTTTGGAAAATTGTGTTTCCTTATTTTAAATTTATTTGCTGTGTCATTTGAACAGCCACTTACTTTGTGGTGTCTAACAGAATTAATGGGCCACGAGCGCCCGTGCTTCTTCCTGCAGTATGGTTCCTTTTATGGGTTTGGGGCGCCTGGCAGCGCCGAGCTGTGTGTTTATTTTACTTTCTTTCTGAGATAATGCGGGCAGTTGCGTGGGCCCTTGTGGAAGCTAAAGCTTTAGCTTCAGGCCTGTCCAGCGTGATTTATGTACAGAATGTCAGCTGTGCTGGGTCTTTGAAGCCTGGGCTTCAGACCTCCCGTGCACACCCTTTGTTTATCTTGTTTATTTTCCGCGTGAGGCCCATTTAGAAGCTGTTGCTTACAGGCCTGTCACGCGTGCGTTGGTGTGCCTAGTGCGCCCAGTTATGTTTTCTTTTATTTTGAGAGTATTTGTCAGCGCGGGTCTTTGAAGCCTTTGCTTCGGACCTCGCACGCACAGCCAAGGGGTAGGGCTGAGTAGTGCTTTTTTCTTTTGTAGCTAGTACAGCCACCAGTGGCTCAAATGGTAAGTGCTTGGTCTTGGAATGCTGGAGACCTGAGTTCTAATCCAAGGTCTGGAACATCCTTGGCATGATTTAAAAACAAATTTAAATCTTTTTATGCTGAATCATGAATGTCAAATTTTTGAATTTATCCATAAGGGAATTTTCCTTTCTTATACGCTGCCCTGACCCAGGGGTAGGGTTGAGCAGCGCTTGGATACCTGTGGGTTTGTAGCGCTATATATATAATTGCTGACTTATGAATGCTAAATTGTTCACTTTATACCAAATGAGATAAAAGGGGCTTTTCCCTTTAAAGTAATCCTTATGGGAAAGGTGCAGGCTTCCACATATGGGTCTCCCATTTCAATCCCCATGCGCGCCCTGGCAACAGCTTTGCTTACTGAAGCGCAGATGAGGGGAGCGCCATGCACCACCTTTTCATTTTAGAAATGAAATACAAAATACTACAAGGTGTCTCACTATTTTTGGGTATCTTGCGTCAGAATTTCAGCACATTTATTTTGAGTGCCGCTGCCTGCTCGGCTTCAGGTTTCACCTGAGTTTGGATGCGAGGGTTGTTCCCTGGCATGCTGCTGACTTCCATACCCTGCTCGGGTAAGCAGCTTGTGGTGCGCTTGCTTGGCGTATTCCTTTGACACAGCAATGGTTAAGCTGTGTGTGAAGCATTGCCGCTTCTCTTTGTTCAAACAACTATTTTGTTTGTTTTATTTGTTTTCTCACTTTATCCTTCAAAGAAAAGACAGGGGTTGGTGGAGGAGGTTGTTAAATGACCTAGAGCGGGCTTGGGCCTTCCTATCCAGCCATCATTCAGGCACAATCCTGTACTAGAATGATATTTCATGTCCCTTTACGGGGGAAAATAATGTCTGCTTAATTACCCCCCCCCCTCTCTCTCTTTTTCCGTTAGGTAAGTTCAGGACAACTCAGTCCGTTTTCCTTTAGGTTTCTCCTCCCCTGAAGGGGTTAAGTTCGCAGGTTAGGGGGTGTACCCACAGTTCTGGTCTGTTCCTCATATCCTGTTTTCTTAATATATATCTCCCCTAATGCATGGTCCTTGGTTTCTGTGTCAGTTAATTTGGCGGACCCTACTTGCCTTCATGAGGCGTTAAGAACCTTAGCCTTCTTCCCTCATCAGGGGGGCGGTCTTGGGAGACAGTGCCATCTTCTTGTTTTGTGAGCTAACCCTCTCAACATTGATTGCACAGTCCTGGGTATCCTTCTTTGCCCTAGAGGACATGAGGGGTAGGACCCTACGAAGGAAGAGGGTATCTGGGTTTTTTAAGACATGTATAACCCAGTTTGCTCACTGGCTAAAGAGGGATGTAACCTCTATGTCCACTATTTGATGTGCAAGTACTGGGCTACTTGATCGAGATCTGTTTGCCTGCTCGGCAACGACGGCGCCTCTGCTCTTACGGAGCGGCGTAGTTACCCCTCTTGTGAGAAGGGATGGCTCAAGGGCAACGCATTCCTCTGAGAGGTTGAACTATACAATCCAGGTTCGGATTATAATACTAGCACTTGAAAATGTGCGGATCATGAAGGACTGGATTATAAGAGCGATTGCCTGCTCGGCTTCGATGGGAAACCTTCACTGCCACAGGATGACCTAAGCCCTTACCTGTGCGATTTCATCTCAAATTATTATTGAACAGGTGGCTTTATTAAGATCTTGCCCCTCAGGAGAAGGGAGCAGCTCCTTTGGATGTTTTCCTGAGTCTACCTATCCGGTAGAAGGTGCATCAAGAAGTGCGCACAGTTACTCCTCTGCTCGAGGGGCTTGAGCATGGTGTTTTTTGTTCCTTTGGAAGGATTGTGCCGACAGCAGTCCTGCTAGTCATAGGATATCTCCTGTAATGCCTTTGGTGTTCCCTAGGTTTTTCGTAGATGATGTTCATCTCAAACCCCTGGGGGTTGCTGTGGGTTAACAAGGATCCTATTTGTGCTCTTCCTCTGTCAGTTTTTCCCTTGCCCTCATTTTAGAAGGGGCGGTGATAACAACCTCCCTCACGGTTTCTCAATTATGAATGAGACAAATATGCTCTCACTAATTGGGAGTGGACATATAGGATACTTCTAATAATAAGTATTTTACAAGTTTTAACATATATTTGTGGCACTCTTTAAATGGAAGTATTGTTATGCTCATTGTTTCCTGTCTCCTGGCAGATGGTATGGTCGTATTAGACCTCGAGGGTTAGTGTTGGGGGGTTTCCTCCATTATTCCTCCCCTCAGGAGTTTCCGCGTCAGTTCTACTGATGGGTTCACTCTTATCATTGTCCCTCCCTTTCGGTTTGGCCTTTCCCTTCAGCCCCTGGTGTCACCAAGTTAATGAAGAAGGTGATAACTCACCGAGGTTCCAAAGGTTCTGGCGTGTGTGTATATATATATATATATATTTGTTTCTTGGATACAGTTAGAGATGTCCCTTCCGCAATCACAGAGTTTGTTCTTGGTTTTAGGCACGTCATTATAACTCTGCATCTTATCCTTTGGGATGATAGACTGTACTTAAGTAAGGAGTTAGCAGTTTTCTCCCCTGGAAAGGGTGATTTTTTCCCTTAGCTAGTTAACCTAGATGGGCAGAGGGCCAGCTCCTTCCGTGTCATTGTTCCAAGCACCCCGCGAGTATCTATTGCTCTCGCATTTGGATCAGCCTTTGGAACAGTTACCTAACCCTGTTACACACAAGAGCCTTTCTCTAAGATCAATTCCAGTTAGCTTATGTCTGGAGTAACATATTGTCAATCAGAATGTCGGTCCGATAACTCAGCAAGTGCATCACTCGCTTTAACATCTGTGCAAAGCCTGCTGATGCAGGATCCAATGGGCAGAGCCACACTCAGCCTTTCATACTTGCGAGATCGATAAATGAGCTCCACACACCGTGTGTTATAACAAGCAGGGCTCAGATGCCTGATGGTTTGTAGCGCTTTATGAAAGCTACATTATTAGCTCTCTCTTGGCCTCAATCTGGTACGGTTGTAGTTCCGATTGGGTGATCTCTTTTCCTTGTGAGAAGGTGGATGCCTGTCCACTGTCTTCGGACGGTTCCTCCGGGATTGCTCGGTTCCTTTTGGGGCCTTCTCGGGAGGGGATGGTTCCCATCCCTATAGGATTTTACGGTGCATGTTGCCTAGTGTCATCCCTATCCACCTTTCTCTATCTCTGCCCGTCACTTCTCTCTTATGGTTCCTCTGTTATTCATTAGAATATATTTGCATCTTTTCCTGGGGCTTCAGAAGTTCTTTGCGCAGTGCACTATCTGGGTCATCAAGGACTTTTGGAAAGCCTTTAATAAGCCTGTTTTCTTTTAGATGGCGGCTATTCAGTGAATGGGTATGTGATAAGATTTTGCTTCTGTTTCTCCCTTAACGGAAATAGGTTTTTCTGGTAGAACGGTCTACGAAGGCTACTTTACATGCCAATGATTGCATTTTACTGCCATTATCGCAGCGAAACATGGTCGCTAAGGGTGAAAACGGTGGTTGGCAGTACTTGGTGCGCGGGACCTTCAGGTCCATTGGTTTTGGGGTTCCACCTTGACTAGGTGTTTCTTATCGGCTTCGATTATATCATATGGTATTACCACATCTTTGTTTTTTCAAGTAAGGATTGTCTGTGCTACAACTGTTTTCAAAGTTATCCATGTGGAGTTTCTTTCCTGTTAAAGTACATCTCCTGTTTCAGCCCTTTAGATATGGACAGTGGCATGTTCTCCCGGGGGTCAGGATTTATTGCCAGATTGGGTACCCATAGGGTTTCCTCCATTTATTATCCAGGTCTGGGTCATTTTCTAATGTATAAGTTTTTAAGTGTTTTTAAATGCTTAAATTGGACTTAACCCCTAAATACCTCTCAGCTGCTTTCCTGTGGGAACATTATTGCGGGGTCTCTTACCCTTGGGCCATATGGATTAAGTAGACTTGCAGAGAAAGGGAGGTAATTGCTCCTTGGTCCTTCAATGGAAGATGCTATAGTGTTTAAGATGCTCTCCTGAAGGAGGGAATTGTCAAAGCAGCTGTTTGGTCATGGGAATAATATGTGGAATAATAATTTTATTTTATCACTAGTGTATTGCTCAGGTTGGGATTTGGATTGGGATGCAAGGGCTTTGAACTTGCATAATATGAAGCCTCCTGTCATGCCATAGAATGGGAAATCCCCCTCACTAACGTGACAGGGGGTTTAGATTCTATTAAAGACAGGAGGCGAGTATTATCCCACCCACCCTCCCTTTCTATTGGCTGTTCTGCTTCCACCCACCCACCCTGTTATATTTCATATTGTTTCAGATTTGGGTGAGAAGTCCTATCCAGAAGAACTTCGTCATAGATTCAGGCTGTGGGAAGGTTGAGATCTCCAGTTTCGCTGGATCCTTTCTCCGCGCTACGCAGTTCAACCATTTCATTGGACGTCTGGTGCAAGACAGCTGCAGAAAGAGGGGTTGGGGTTAGAGTAATGGATATATATAGAGGAGGGTCCCTGCTCATTGGTTCCCTGCAGGGCATGACCTGTCCTCCATGATGGTTTGGGGAGTTCCCCATGCATGGACATTGAACTCTTATCTAGTTCTGTTGTTGAAACTTTTTGTTTGTAAAGTTTTTTCTTTGCTGCTGTGGTTTCAGAGTAAAGATGGAAATGCATAATACTCGCCTCCTGTCTTTAATAGAATCTAAACCCCCTGTCACGTTAGTGAGGGGGATTTCCCATTGTATATGAACATTTTGAGGTTATCAGGGAAGATGGGGTTCATTTGTTGGTTTATGGAAATAGCTACTAACTTTTGGATTTGACGCTGCTAGTGGAGGACATGGTGAAGAGTTGGAAGTAGTAGGAAGTCCAGTGGTGGGGCAGAAAAGAACACCTCAGGGGAGGGTTTTTTCTGGTGCCGGGGGGCATGGGCTCTTTCGATTAGGGGGAATAGCGCGGGTAAGGATTGGGGTGGTGCTGTTTGTACGAATGAGCTACCCTGAGGGTCCAGCGAGGGGAGCAGGTCTTGAAGATGGAGGGGCATGGCCCCGGGCAGATGATGGCAGAAAGCGGGAACGAAGGCTTCAGAAGATGGTAAGGGGATGGTAGGGACCTGGGGATAGGTAGGGAGGAAGTTGAGGTTATTTATTTATTTGTTGGGGGCATAAAGAATTATTTATTTCTTTAATGTTTTGGCAAATTGTTAAAGCGGTTAATTTTAGTCTGTAAGGCCAGGGGCCAGCTTAGCCTTTATTTGTGAGCTTTGCCCTGTCACATTAAAGCGACCTTTTCCACTTTAAGCGAGTCTGGTTTTTTGTGCAGTAACCCCAAAGGAAAGGGTTTCAAGTTCCAAGTGAAGGATCGTCCAACTCCTACCGTCTGCTGAACCAATCCGGTTTGTAATCCTACCAAGATGGTTTGAACACGGAACTGCAGGCTCGCGCCATCACGCAAGCGCAAAGAACGGGGAACAGTTGCGTTTGCGCATTCTACAAACGCGCAGCGGCATAGTTATTACCGCTGGTCGGCGGAAACACTGCGCACCCATGCTACAATACCACATTGCAGCAGAAAAACCTGAAGCACTCGATCTGAGCAATGGGAAACAAGAACCCCAGGAGAAAACAACTCAAAATGCTTGCACCGGCTAACATCAAAGTGGCTAAAAAACCATTCCATACAAAACCGTGCTGGAACCAGGTGACAGTTATTTTGACCTAAGGCCCATCCCATTTCCTGCAGTACTGCATGCGGGGTGGATGGGGGACTGGGTGGGATAGGAGGGGTGGGTGGCGTGGGGCTGGATAATGGGAGACAGCCGGATTAGCTACGGAAAGATGACAGCATGCTTCGCCAACCTAGACTGTTACCAGCACACATGAACGTGTCAGAGCAACAAACCGTGGCACAACCTAGATGCCATACACACCATCACGGGTCAGGTCCATGCTGGCTTGAAGCCCAATAGTAATATTCACCCTGCCATTCCAAACCACCCTACTTTTGGCTTCAATGAGTCTTTCCAGTGTCCCCCTGTGTTGGAATGACCCAGCCCACCTTATCTCAAATCTTCAAATAGATTCTTGATGCAATTTCAGAGGACAGCATGCGCATCCCAATACACAATCAACTGTGTCAAGGGGAAGCTAGAAGGCATCGGAGGGCTACAGAGTCAGCCAACACACCCACTCAGTCGGACACCCCCATCTCCAGACATCCCCATCTCCAACTCTCTCACTACACCTCTCTCCTGGTCTGAGCATGCTCTCCTGTCCTCTCATCTTGATCTCTTAGGTCCCTCGGCTATACCTCTACCTGCACTGCCAGTCTCCTTCTCTGCCATTCGACCAATGAAGCAAGTGTCAGATGGTGCTTTTGCCGCCACTTTCATTCCCCCTCCCACTCCTACCACAGACTCCCACTCCGATTCTGCCCTTGCTATTCTTTATCTCTATATCACCAACACCCTGGACATCCTTGCCCCTGTTGTGAGGATCCGGATGAAGCCTGCCTCCAAATGCAACACCTGGTATGATGCCAATCTAGCCTCTCTGAAACACAAGTGCAGGGTTGCTCAGCAGAAGTGGTGGGCATCAGGCACATAATCTAACGGACTGGCCTGCCACCTACTCCAAAGGCAATACAGACTCTCCATCTGCTCGAAGCCTGCATCTCTGGGGCCACTAACAACACAGGCAAATTATTTAAAATCTGCAAGGAACTCGCCAATCCTATTGCAATCTCCAGTTCTCCAATGCCATCCCTGAACCTTTGTACTTCATTGGCCTTCCAGTTCTCAACCATAAGTCAGGACATCCTGTCCTCACTCTCCTCTACTCCCCTCCCTCATCCAACCTCCCTCCCCTGCTCTCTGGAATCTCTAGGCCCCCCTCTTCCCTTCCCTCCTACTCTCCTCTTTCTCACCCATTGCACCGGATGAGGTCTCTAGACAAGTTCTCTCTATAAAAGTCTCTTCCAAACAGGTGCTCCCCTGCTCTTCCAGAACCATCAAGGACAACATTACCGCCCTTGCACCAGCCTTGGCTGATATCTATAATCATTTCTTTGCCACTGGATCCTGCGCGCTACCACGCAAGCACTCCCTTGTGCAACCTCTTCTCAAAAGGCCTTCTGCCGACGCCTTCTGCCCTGCTAACTACTCCCCTATGTCCATTACCCCCTTCCTGGGCAAACTCTTGGATAAGCTGGCCATCTCCCAACTGATCAAACACACTGAATTTGGTGTTGTCTCCACGACCACCAGTCTGGCTTCAGAGCAGCCAGCGGCATAGAAACTGCTCTACTGAACACCCGTGAAGACTTGGTCTCAAATCTCAATTCCAACTCTCCATCCATTCTTATCCTTCTGGATTATTCCTCTGCCTTTGACATTGTCAATCATGCCACCCTGACTAATCCACTCTGTGACACCCTTGGCATCACAGGCCTGGCACTTGACAGGTTGACCTCATTCCTCTCTGACCATCCTTCCCAGGTTCAACTGGGCCCTTTTCTCTACCCTATCACATTATCCACCTGCAGCACCCCTCAAGGCTCTATCCTCTCGCTGTGGCTCTTCAACATCTACCCCGACTCTCTGACCCATCTGATCTCCTCTTTCTCTCCTCACTTCCAGTGTTATACAGACGACACGCAGCTCCCCTTCAAACTTCCCTCCACTGCCTCTTCTTCCTCCTACCTCATCCCTAACTGCTATGCAAGCAGTGTGCTACCAATGATGTCTGTCTTATTGCCAGTGGAACTGAGATCCTTCTCATTGGGACACCTGCTCCCTCCTTCCATCCTACCCTTTAGCCGCCATCAATGAGTCCCTCCCCTCACCCTCTAGTGAGGCAAAAAACCTTGGTGTCATCTTTAACTTCTCTCTCTCCTTCTCTCCTCACATCACAGACCTTGCCAAGAAGGCCCTCTATCAGCTGCACTTACTCAGAGGCATTCTCCTTTTCTTCACTTTCCCCCAGAAACTCAATATCTCCAGAGCTCTGGTTCTCTCCAGGGGCTGGACTACTGCAACAGCCTCTTCCTCAATCTTCCTTCATCCTCCCTTTGCGGCCTTCAACTGATCCAGAATAGGACTGTGAGACTTATCCATGGCCGCAAGCCCAGGGACTGCATCTCTCCAGCCCTAAAATCTCTCCACTGGCTCCCGTTTGCTGCTAGGATAGATCTCTGTCTCCTCCGTAGGAGCCTCCCTCTGGAAATGGTCTCCCTGCCCCTCTCAGGCTTGAGCCGGATCTCCTTAAGTTTCCGGAAGCTCCTCAAGACACTCCTTTTCTCTTCTTCACCCACCCGCCCTTCCCCTGCTAACAACCCCACCTGCCACAGTGACAGGCTGCCTGGTTCCCTCTGAGTTCTACAGGGCACCAGCCCCCTCCTTCCAGTCCACCCCCTCCTCGCACTTAGCATGTGGAACTTCAACCCGTGCACCCCATGCATTTCTCTGGCACTTGCCCTCCTGGCTTCACCTTTGTAGCCGCCTGGCCCCTGTTGCCCTTCCCCCCCTCCTCCTCCCTGTCTACTTGCACTCTGTCCTCTTTACCCTGCATTTCCCACCCTAGCACTTCACATTGGTGCAGATTGGCACTTCCCCCAGCGCCTCTCCCTCGCACACTTCTTGTTACTGCACTTGCATGATCTGAATGTCACATGGCCTAGTAGGACCGTTATTGTTATATTTTTCCCTTGTCCCCACCCCCTTTTTTGTCTTGTGGTGCCTTGAAACACCATTTGTTGTATAGAAACCTTACAAATATCCAAGAATTAAAATTAAAATAAATACCACCAATGTTGTGGCTGCATTGGTCATGCTGATGTGGCCCTCACTGCACAGGGGGCCAGGGAGCAGATGTACAGTCGCAGTTGCGTGCTTGACACCATAAACATGTCAAAGGTGTTTATGATGATGACCTGCGCATTACACATGTAACACATGTCTATACCATGGTTTCCCTGATTCAGTATCAGCACATTACTGCGCTTACTAAAATCCTGAATGCCAAAATGGCAAAGGTTTTTTTTCTTCCGGATTTTGCAACATTTATATGTGGGGTGTGGGTTAGTGTAGCCAATTATGCTGATTATGTATGAGGAGTATGTGGAGGGGGGTGGGTGGTGCACTGGGTCTCCCCATGCATATAATTGTGCGGCATTCTTTTTTTTTTCTCAGCGATCACATAGACCCCCCGGATTCCATTCATAAATCCCTACATCCATGGTTCCAAGGACCAGCTTCCAGATGCTGCGCTGTCTGCATCTTTACACACAAGTTCTCTCAAGCAAGGCCCCAACAGATTTGCATAAACTTGAGTAACAGTGCACCACTTTGTGCACAGATGCTATGGTACAACATACATAGCGCGGGATGCTGGTGATGGCAGTACTCTAGGCTGGATGGATGTACGTGATCATTTCGATGACGAAAATTTTCGAAAACGAAAATTACGAATTTGAAATGTTCATAAAGGAAATAATCACGAACATCACCAATGCCGGCCACCCCCCTCCATCCACCCCCCCTAACCTAATACATCCATACTTAACACGGGCGCCCAACTTACCTTTACTCCTTCACTGCAACACTCACCCTGTGATGCGAGGTCTGTTGCCCCATTGAGAGGCAGAGCTTCCGCCGCATGGTCCTTTTCTTTTTTTAAATGTATTTACTTTATTTTTTTAACTCTTTGTCCCCCACTCTCCTTTCAATGGGGGCCAAAGGACACGTTCTGATGTCTCCACAGTGCAAGCAGCGGAAGGCTTGGGGGATCCCGACTCCCGATAAGATTGTGATGCGGTAACGTTGTACTCTCTACTTTTAAAATTGAAACAAAAGGGATTTTTCAGGGAGTAAAAGGGTAGTGGATTTTTTAGGCAAGTGAGAATATATTTAATTTGAAAAACAGGTATTTTTGCTGTAACTGATACTTTATTCCTGCTCAGCAAAGACCACTATTATACTATAGGCCCGCTTCAGATTAGTTGTCATAACAGCAGAACCCCTTGATGAGGAGCATGAGCTCTTTATTTAATTATTTGTTGTGCATTTGTAAGACACTTATACATCAAGTAAATTGTGTTTCAAAGCGGCCACAGGGCAGCACGGTGGGAACATGGGAAAGAAAGGGAAATATAATAACAATGAAGAGAAAGAGAGAGGCAGTCCTACTAGGCCTTGTGAGCATTCAGAAAGTGCAAGTGCAGAGAGAGAGAAGGGATGAGGGGGGGGGCTTTGTCGGAATACATCAATACAGAAGCATCCTGTTTTAAGACAGTGCACAGCATTATGTGGTTCCGCTCAGCCCCCCCATCCTCCCTCCACTTTTGGAACCATAGTGACTGTTAAGCCCCCTTATTTCTTTTAAGACGTTCCTGAACATTGACATTGTGCCAATTGAGTCCCTGAACACCTCAGGTCATCTATCCAGTGTGCTATTCCTCAACAGTTCAGCATTTCCTGTGTTTTCGTACAGGGTGTTTTTTTTTTTTGCAAATACGCCCAACTTAAAAAATAAAATAAAATAGGGAGTTGGAGTAATCCCAACAAAAAAAATAGGAAACAATAGTCACAGATGATGCTGCCAGCAGCTTCCACGCGCACACACAGCACTACAGATAAGTTCAATCCAGTAGCGCCAGCAGAGGACTGTCCCAGGAAGGAGATCTGTGACTGTTAAGTGCAAAGGCGTAATTACAAAAAGATACAGAATTACAGAACTAAAATATATTTTTACTCACCTGAAAAACATCTTTGATGGAAATCACTATTAGACGTTTGGCTCCCTAAAATAATTGTACTCGTAACTTATGAAGTAAGAGGCTCCCGCTTCAAAATGGTACCTGGAGCCTCGCACCCTGGCGTTCATGGAGTATCTGGACTTATAGGGCTTGGTTCCCCCACCTCAAAACGCTGGTGTGCTGTCAGCAGCCCATCAATCAAAGCCGAAAAGGTGGGCCACTCGTCCAGCGTGAGGCTAAGGAAATATAGGAAGCCGACCATTCGTGAGCCTCAGGGGCGGACTGGTCTTTAGGGAACTCTGGAGATTTCCTGGTAGGCCTCTGCACCAATGTTCCCTCTAAGCTGTGCGCATGTGCGCTTGCCCAGTTTCCTTCTGGGTGCCGCTCAGAAGATTTTTAGCAGCGCACACAGACAATTCTCACCTATTCAAAAAGATTTAATAAGGCACAAGCCACAGCAATTACCTGAAATTGTCTCTCTCTTAAAGTAAGCAATTAATCTTGATATTCTACTAATTTGCATTACACTACTACGCAAGGGACACCTAAAATTCCTAACAGTAAAATATACACACATGAGGTTAAAAACTAATATACTAACCACGCTAGGCCTGAGTGCATTAACCAAATAATGTTCTCTGCCCACCCATGACTCCTAAACCTGACTCTACCACACTTTTACCTTATGACTAACTTATTCCCCATAACACATTAAGACACTACTAGACAATGGTGACTCTTCCTCTCTTGGCTCTGAGAAAGGTTAGCAGACGTGTTCCTACATCCACTTGTTTTACGTTTGTTGTAACATGAATAATGTTCACATGCCAGAATTTCAGTTACTGATTGTGCATTACCAAAAGCGTCACCCACACCATATAATGGAACTACCAGCTCAAATATTGGATACTGACTGTAAGTAAGTAGGCTACTTGGATTTGTACCCTTATCCCATATTGCCTCTTCTTTGTACATATGTCATGCAAGTGCTTAGAAGCGGTCCCCTTGCAAGTTAACGCATTATAAAACTCAAATATTAATTTGCCCTCTAAAGATTTTGAGAAGGCAAATGTGATGCTCACTGTCTCCTACTTTAGCATTACTAACATTACCCTATAAGTGGAGAGCAACATTTCAATACCATTTACTCAGCCAACAAGGGATAATGGGTATAGACTGTGGCTGGGATTTCTCGCCCATCGTATGAGGGCACCGGATATTCAGACAGGAGAGTGCTTTTCAAACAATCTGCATCATTTCCAAGTGTTCAGAGTTCCTTTGGGAATAGACCTTCACACGTTGTATGGTAACTCGCTTCTATACAAAAACGGTTTCACTGAGCACTTGTGTAATCCTGCACAATGATATAAGGGTGGGGTATGTTGCAAACAATCTTGTATGCAATGCAAAAGAATTGTGTACATTCAGAGTCATGACATTCTTAAAATGCACATAATATGTTGAGGCATTAAATATGCCTTACTTGCAAAGTATTGTGGGTCTGCAAATATCCCTGTGAGTGTTTACTGCTACAATCGCTCACTTTTTACAGTGCTCCATCAACTAGTATTGGAGGCAAGCACAGGGGCAGGGCAAGGGTATGGGTGGAAGCATCACTCCTTGTGGGTAATGAACAAAGCAGCACATTTCAAAAACCAAGTCAGACATTTCGGCAGTACACTGAAGAAAATGTGTTGCTTGTTTGCTAACTGATAGGAAATCCTAGTACCCGTCTAGACAACAGCACCTTCTTTTTCTTTCTATGCTCAGCTGCTGAGGGCTTTTTAATATAACCATGTGTTCTGTGTGTATAGTCGCTAGCATCTCCTTGCATCTTATTTAACTGATCACAAAGAATTACAGAATAGGGGTCCATAGTTACAGAAGGCACTCGATCAGTTGTATCTCGAATGAATTGATGCTATTAACTTAAAAGGCATATATGTGATTTTCTTCAACAGGGCTCCATAATAAACCTCAATAAGGCTCTTGTTTAATTGTATTTAGGCAGTGGTGCACAAGGGTGGGCAAAACTATACACTTTATGATGTGCCCTGTCATTTCACTTCCTATCAGGGGTGCAAGCATGGCTCTAATCGGATTGTGCTCCCTACTTGGAGTCAAATGATTTTTCAGAGAGTAAAAAAGTAATTAGCTTTGCCTTTAGGGATTCTTTCTGCTTATTAAAAGATGTTGTTTCCCCTTAAAATTCCTCTTGAGATCAGGCATTAATATTATTAGAGTTCCTTCCTATGCCACTGCTCTATTGGTCACTAATTTAAAAAAAATATCAGTGGAGCTTAGTGGGTTGAAGCAATCATATGTTCATTGCTTCTCGTTTTTCCTTTTTTTCAAGAGTAAGAATGGATGGTGCATATGTCTCTCAGCTGTAAGGCTGGTGTTATCACTACCCACGGGAGAATATAATGTGGATAGTAAGTAGAAGCACAGGAATTTTTGATCATATTCTGAGGTGCAGTTATTCTGATGCAATTATCATCCTTACACACATTATTAGAAGCATGTTCTCCTGGACCTTGAATTACTTCATTAAAGTGGCACTTGAACTCCTATCAGCATGTTTTTTGACACATCAGCAAATGTTGTATTCTGTCTGAATTTCTTGACAGCCACACCAGTTATGCCAAGAGATATTTGTGTTTTGTAATACAAATGAGTGATTTTCCAGTGGCATAAAACATACTTTTTTCTCTGCACATAAGTACGTTTGCAAGGTACTGCGGCAGAGGTTGAAGTCTTGGACTGGTTGGTGAGTTTTCTCTATAATCACATTTCACATATTTTATTTTAGCCTACGTGTTTGGAAAAAAGGGTTGTAATATTTGTCAAGAATTGCAGTGGCTGGCAAGAGTAAATTCCTTTCCAAACTGGGACAGTAGCTGACAAAGTGGCTTACTTCATTAGTCAGTTGCGCACATGGAAGATAATGTGCGCACAACAACCAACCAGTTCCGCACATAGCGAAAAATGATTAGAGGAAACATTGCTCTGCACCCTGGGCCTCTTTTGTGTGGTATTTCCACATTTTCCCATTGGAAAATGGTTGGGATTGCTCAAAATGTGTAATATGGGGACACTTTGAAAATGATTTCCAGGGCCTCTTTTGGTTCCCAGTCCACCCCTGCTGAGCCTCCATATTGATTGTGCTCCACCTCTTTTGCATGTCAGTCCCCCCTTAGCTAAGGACGATAAGGCGTTGGATTTACAGGGTAAAAGGGGAACCCCAACAGTGCCCTGCACCTGAAGTAAGCAAGCTCAGATGCTATCTTTGCTGCCTCCATTTCAAAGGGGAGAATCCTGACTTTGCTCAGGACCTTGAAGGAGACAAGAAGGACCAATTTCCAGCCCCACTAAATGGACAAGCACATAGCTGGTGCAGCTGGGAAAGGGGTGTTACTTAGAAGGCATCTCACTTTTTGGCCAAAAGTGATTGCTGTTTTCTGCATGAATCAGTAGATTTCCAGATTCCGAGGTGGCAGGATTGCTCCACTACTTGATGCAAGGACAGCTTTTAGGTTCTACCTGGATGGAGGCTCGACCCCAGGTCACAAGGACTCCAAGGCCTTCTTAACATGGGGAATCATTTCCTGAATATTGGAGTACTGTAGGGTCAGCAGTGTCTCCCTTTCTAAAGGTTTGACCTCCACCTTTGGCCGCTCACGGATGCATGGTACTTTGATAGACATCTGTGGGGCAGCTACTTGGGCAATGCACTATAGCTTCTGTAGCCAATTTTTTTAGATGCCAGTCAAGAGCGGTTGGCAACTTCGGACAAGGTGTCCATAGGAATATTTTTTGTTAAGTACATTCTTTGAGATCGTTCTTCTATTTTATCTGCATTCTCTTGGTATTGTACGATGCTTTCCATTCACCCATAAGTGTTGAGCAAAAGGGGCAGGACGTAGGAGTATGTAATAGTTACTCACCGTACAGGTGCGCTTTCTATGCACATTTAGACCGGCAGTACCCCAGCCTGCATCCTCAATGGGCCATGAAAGGCTGGGGAAGCAAAACACTCCCAGCCTTGCATTGACCATTGGACATGTGAGCTTGGGTACAAAAACTGCCAAAAAGAAAATATGTTTCCCTGTACAGTTTAAAGACGGAGCAAGCGTGCTCCTAGAGCTGCTTGCTGAAACTGAGGGAGCACTTAGTATTTTCACTGGGCTGTCTTGGCTTGTCCATAATGCGTGACTGGCCAGCCCCCTGTGGCCCATTATAGTCGACCCACCCCTGCTTAAATTGTAAATATATAAAAACCAAATGACCTAGTATTTTTCCTGTTCATATTCTTACAATAATTCCCATCACACCCTGGTTTTGTAGTATGGTCCCAACCAGACCCTATATGCCTTGCTGGTCTCCATACATCACATTATGCTCAAGAGAAAGGTTTTTGTTAAAATAAATGTGCTCTGTAATGTGCTTAGCTCCTCCTTGCCTGAGTTTTGGAGCCAGCAGGAAGGCACCCCAAGAAGGCCGGGTGCCACCCGGAGCCAGTGGATGTAGGACATGGGTGGGGGATGTGGGCATATTCCACTGGTTGCTCTGCCTGGGTCCCCAGTACCTAGCAGGCACAGATGGACTGCCTATCGGGAAGTCTGGAGATTTCCCTGTAGGCCTCTGCACCCTGGGCCTCTGTCACAATTCAGAGCAATGGGAATATATGAAGTACTCACCAGGGATGGTGTACGATACCTCAGGTGGCGTACAGTGTACCTCACTTGCTCTAGTTGTGTAGAAGAACATGGACTTCGAAAAGTCTGTGTTTCCTCTTTCAGAGGGAGACCTTCCCAATGATACACCTCGCTAGCTGCTAACAATATGAAAAGCTAGACGACTAAATCATTTAAAAGGGCGAGGAATCCAATACCACAGGGAATCACCAGGCTGGAATCAGACAGAGAGAGACACTGATCAGTGATGATCCTGAGGGAGGGGATATGATAGCCCTGTAGTGATATTTCACTAACCTAGGTGTAGAGGTATCCGGGCCTTCTATAGTTGTTAGTTAACCTCCTTCTTGTCTCTCTCTAGGAAGGTAAGGCAAGTATTAGGGATGAGTGGGTCCACCCCTACCCCCTCCCTTTTCCCCTTAGCGTAGTCCATTGGCCTTGACTGATAGGTTCACTAACCTTAAGGATGGCTTGGAAATCCAGTCACCTGTCCAGGAGAGGTAGCAGCGGGGAATAGGGAAGGAATCAAGGATGGGAAGGTTAGTGAGGGACTTGGACCCAAGCGGCATGAGGGATGCACTAGTGTCGGGTTGGTGCACACTTGAAAGAAGCAGCAGAGCATCCAGAAAACGTCTTGTGCAAAGTCAAACAATAGGAGAGGAAGGAACAATGGTAATGGGAGAGGAGTAATATTGCAAGAGATAGGTAAATGGATCCTCAGAAGTGGACTCAGGAACACAGTTACTTTCTTGTCACTGCTGAATGATCAGCAGCGTGATTCCAGTGCTGTGTGACTGTAAGCGGCAAGGAACGCAGCTGATAGTGGAGCTGGGAAGCGTCCTTGTGCGTAAATCCAGTAATGCAGCCCAGAAGTGGGAACGAGGCAACACAATAGAGATGCAGGCCGAGGTTGGATACGTGCGGGCAAAGACATTAGCAAAATTAGTATACAATCGGAAGTCCCAGGACAGGCCGCAGTCAAAGGAGATCTGGTGGTAACAAGAACATTAGGAGCAGTCAGCAGGGAATCCGTAAGCAGGCAGGGTCGGCAACAGGTAAGCACACAAGGATTATCCAGGCGGCGTAGCACAGAAGTAAACCAAGGAAAAACGAAGCTTCAGTCTGTATTCACTCAAAAGCACCAGACCGCTGAATGTGAACAGTTTAAATGCATTCTGGGATGCGGCTCTAACATGGCAAAGCAGAATTCCATGTTAC
Source organism: Ambystoma mexicanum (assembly GCF_040938575.1). NCBI lineage: Eukaryota > Metazoa > Chordata > Amphibia > Caudata > Ambystomatidae > Ambystoma > Ambystoma mexicanum. Next base: position 1,130,442,126 of record NC_090932.1, on the reverse strand, counting down.
ATGACCATGGAAGGTCTTGGAACGCAGCGTTGCTGCGTGGCATCCCAAAAACACACCACATCTCCATGACAACCTTCCAGACAGTTTCCATCGAATGTAAAATGGCCTGGCAGCTACTCTATGAGCAGGCGAGAAGCGAATTCGCCGTAAAGCACCTGGAGGCCTGGATCTGTTAGGGACTGGGGAGTCTGCAGGCATGACAGTACCATCCCCCAAAGGCACCGACACACCCCTGGAGGCATGGAAACGGCAGAGCAGAAGCGGGGCATGGATGTTGCTAAGAGGTTTGCAGGTCAGATCTTCGGGACCATAACCCTTCCAATCCACCAAGTAAAAAGGAACCCCTGCGTGCATCTGCATATCCAAAATCGCAGCCACCTCAAACTCCTCCAAACCGTGGACAGTGATAGACGCCGGCCGAACAGGCAGGCGGGTGACAGGCAGGCAGGGTCTGATGAGGGAGACATGGAAAAGCAGATGGATCCGCCAACGGGCCGGAAGGCTCAAACGCACAAATACAGGGTTGATGATATCAGAAATAACATAAGGGCCAACATAGCATGGAAGCAGAGACTTTTTGCGAGGAATCTTTAGGTATCTGGTGAACAACCGCACTCTCATTTCCACCTGATATATGGGGGCTGGTGTACTATGGGCATTGGCGAACTGCTTGGCCCGCACCTATGCCTGTTCCAAATGGGACCGTATTTCCTTGTGTACCTTTAATAAGTCCCGGGTATAGGCCAGAGCGGCTGAATTGTCCAAAGACACAGTTGGATCCAATGGTAGAGACCTGGGATGTTGTCCATATAGCACGAAAAAAGGAGAGGTACAAGTGGATGAATGCAAGGAATTATTGTAGGCAAATTCTGCAGAATGCAAACAGACAACCATGTGTTCTGATATTGTAGGCACAAACAACTGAGGTATTGTTTCAAGGTGTAGTTAGTCCATTCAGTCTGGCCATCTGTTTGTGGGTGATAAGAGCTTGAGATCCAGTCCTCGATATGAAATGCGGAACTAAGCACCCTCCAGAAATGTTATGTAAACTGGGAGCCCCTGTCTGTGATAATGATGGAGGGCAAACCAAAGAAACGGACGGCCTGACATATGAACAAGTCTGCAAGAACAGGAGCCGAAGGCAGACCCGTATATGGACAAACAGGGCTACCTTCGTGAAGCAGTCCACAATGACCCAGATGGTGTTGAAGCCTATGACCAGAGGCAACTCCACTATAAAATCCTTAGACACCATGTGCCATGGCTTATGGGGCACAGGAAGAGGCCGCAACAGGCCCACAGGTTTCCCGGGGTTGGTCTTACATTGAGCGCATACAGCACAAGATGAAACATAATCCACCACATTTCGGTACATGGACAGCCACCAGGACCATCTACGGAGGAGTTCCATGGACTTCCTGCCAGGATGTGCTGCAACAGGAAGTCGTGGCCCTGCTGTAAGGCCCTGAGACAGGTTTCTTCAGTAGGTAAGTATAGCTTCCACTGAATATAAGGCAAGCCATTGTTCACGTCGAGATTGAGTTCTTGTATTTCAATTGGCTCCTTGGCCACCCAATACTGTAAAAGCCTTCAAAGCATAGGTTGAGCGGTACAGCCACAGACCACGTGGTCAGAAAGAATTGGAAGCTGGCCTGAATGAACAGGAGCCGTACCGGTGTCAAGACAGGAAAGAGCATCAGCCTTGGTGATCGATCGAGCCGGACAGTAGGTAATATGGAACTCGAATTGTGTGAAGAATGCATGCCACCGGGCTTGTCTTGCTGTCAGGCATTTCATGGTCTTGAACGCCTACAGGTTATGGTGGTCTGAGAACACAGTAACGGGGTGTTTAGCCCCCAAGAGATGATGTTGCCATTCTGTGAAGGCATCTTTAATGGCCAGCAACTCCCTCTATGTGACAATGTAGTTTTGCGCGAAGGGTGACAATTTCCGTGAGAAAACGGCAACCGGATGTATTTCACCTTTGTCGAGGCATTCTTGTGAAAAAATAGCTCTGACTGCGATGCCGGAAGTGTCTGCTTCAACCAGGAATGGCACCTCGGGGTCAGGATGTTGGAGGATTGGTGCGGTTGTGAAGGCCGTTTTAAGGATATCAAAAGCCAACTGCGTAGCTGAGTTCCAACAGAAGGGCACCTTAGAGCTAGTCAAGGCGGTAAGAGGCAAAACCACAGAAGAGGAGGAACAAATGAAACAGCGATAGAAATTGGCGAAACCGAGAATTGATTGGAGAGCTTTGGTGGAAGTAGGGTTCGGCCAGTTCAGGATGGCTTTTACCTTGGAATGGTTCATCCAAACCCTGTGGTTAGTTAGGTCATAACCCAGGAACTCGACCTTGGTGGTTTTAAAAACACACTTCTCAGCCTTCACAAATAGATGATGCTCTCTCAATCAATGCAAAACTGAAGAAACGTGGGTCACATGTTCTTGGTAGGAAGTTGAATAGATCAGAATGTCATCTAAGTAAATGATTATGTATTGGTGAAGGATGTCACTAAAGATGTCACTCATGAAAAACTGAAAAGTGGCCGGAGCGTTACAGAGGCCAAAGAGCATCACTAGATATTCATAGAGCCCTTACCACGTCTTGAAGGCAGTTTTCCGATCGTCACCTTTCTTGATGCAGACTAGATTGTACGCCCCCTGTAGATCAAGTTTGGTGAAAATTGCTGATGAACCCAACTGGTCCAGAGGTACTGATATCAGGGGCAAGGGATAGTGGTTCTTTACCGTTAGGGCATTGAGAGCTCTGTCGTCAATACAGGGTCTCAGGTCCCCCTCTTTCTTGGGAACGAAGAACAACAGCAAGGCTGCAGGTGAGCAAGAGGGGCGTATAAACCCCAACTGTAACGCCTTATCAAAGTAGTCTTTGAAAACTAAGTCCTCCTGACAGGTTAGAGAGTAGACCCAGCCAGTCTGGATTTTAGAACCAGGGAGAAGTTTAATTGGACAATCATATGGTCTGTGACGTGGTAGCTGTTCAGCCTTGCCTTTGTCGAACACATCGGAGTAGGTTAAGTACTCAGGGGGCACAGGTGTTTGTTTGGCAGTAACGGAACCAGATGACTGGGTCAGATCAATGATCGCCAGACAAGGAGAGCTTTGCGTGATCCTGTGGTACTGAAAACAATGGACATTGCAATACAGGGAAGGGAACTGCATTTGCCAGGATACCCAGTCGATCACTGGATTATGCAAGGACAACCAGGCCAGACCGAGGACAGCCTTGAACTGAGGTGTGGCTATGAGATCAAAAACCCCTTCCTCCGTACGTCCATCCTTGGTAGTCATCTGCAAGGGTACTGTTTGTTCTGTAACCATGCCCGAGGTCAAGGCGGTTCCGTCTACTCCCTTCACAGTTTCTGCTACTACAGGAATTCTTGACTCCATTGAGATCCCTGTAATTGTTGGCTGCTCCCGAGTCAATAAACACTCGGGAATGGACAACACCTGTAGTGAGGATCAATGTGATTGGCATTGTGATAGGTGAACAGGAAGAAGAGACACAGGAGTCTGAACGCAAACCCGGCAAAGGGACCCATCTATTGACATGTCCTGGTGTTTCCCGACCTTCGCGCAGGTTTCTTTGAAAAAGTTCTTAGGAAATGCTCTTATGAACCGCAGATGTGTACAAAAGGGAGATGTGTCCTGGCTGTAAGAGTCAGAGCTAGTTACAACTTGTTTCTTGCAACTTAAAGTTATTAGACAATACACTATCCTGTGGTGGCACAGTTTAAGCATACCTAGGGTAGGAGTACATGAAAGAAAATAATAATCCACATGGGCTAAATTATTAGTAGGAAGTGGAACAGTTTTTATTAAGTGACTGTCCTCAACCATTTAAACATGGATGGAACCATCAATATTGGTCACCCTTTAGCCTGGCTATGTTAGACCCCTCCCAAGGTCTTCATTTTAGAGGAACAATAGGTTTTGCTAGTTCCACTTTTTGATTGGTTAAACGTGTTTAATACCTACCAAAACATGGGTAACAATGAGAAGAACAGAATGCATTAGAAATTATATGATGCCTTCGTATTCATGTCTTTCATGTCTTTTTTCTCCTACGGTTATACTACAGCATGTTTATGTATCAATTTGTTTTGGTCTCCGTTCCATGCTGATCACCTTTGTTGTTTGAAATTGTGGTTTGTTAGGTGGAATGTTTACACCTCTGTATATTGAAAGCATAATTCTTTCATAAAATGTTTAAATGGTTGAGGACAGTCACTTAATAAAAACTGTTCCACTTCCTACTAATAATTTAGCCCATGTGGATTATTATTTTCTTTCATGTACTCCTACCCTAGGTATGCTTAAACTGTGCCACCACGGGATAGTGTATTGTCTAATAACTTTAGTTGCAGGAAACAAGTTGTAACTAGCTCTGACTCTTACAGCCAGGACACATCCCCCTTTTGTACACATTTGTCTATGGCCCTTAGTCCTGGCTCTGTGTTGGGCTCTCCCTCCTGTATACACTGATGAACCGCAGTGCATACATAAATTGTTCTTTCTGCGATTCTCTCTCTCAGTGGTAGACAGGGGTCCCCGTACCGCCCTGATCTGCATGGGCTCAGGGTCAGTGGCTGAAGGGGCAGTTGCATTGGTACAAAGAGGAATAGTAGGTTGAGGCTTGGTTTCACCTCTCCTCTCTGTCCTCTGTGTGTCTATCTGCAGGACTAGGTACAACAGTTCTGCAAACCCTGTAAGCACAACCGGAACCATAGCTAAGGTATCTTTTAATTCCTCAGAAAGGTCTTTGTAAAATACTGCAGCCTTTTTGTCCTCGGGCCAATCTGTTTCGGGCGCGAGTTGATTAAACCTAGCCAGGTAAGTCAACAGAGGTAGTCTGCCCTGGCGCAGGTTGAGGAATTCAAGATCTGTCTCCTGTGTTTTATATTGCATGTCAAACACTCTGTTTATAGCTGTGATAAGAGCGTCACAGTCGTAAAGAACATAACTTTTTGTTTCAAGCAATGGGTTGGCCCCAGCAGCTGCCGTCCCACCAAGATATGACAATACAAAATCCGCCTTTGTTGTCGAATCCGGAAAAGACGCAGGACGGCAGAGGAAATGGAGTTTACACTGATTTATGATGGTTCGGTATGCCTTGGGGTCACTGTTGAACCTCTCAGGGGATGACAGGCGAAACTGAATGGACAAGAGCACTGATACAGGATCCTGTCACGGAATCAGGTACCCGGAACCGAAAGCTGTGGCCCCTGTATGAGTGTCACCCTGAGATGGTGTCCGTACTGAGTCTTGTAATACATCAATGGGATGGCGCATAGAATCATGGGCCAAGGTCATATCACTCCTCAAATCCGTGACTAACTGCTTTAATTCAGTCAAGGTATCTATGACCTCCATGTAGGCTTCTGATGCTGTCACAATTGAGAGCAATGGGAATATACTCACCAGGGATGGTGTACGATACCTCAGGATGACGTACAATGTACCTCACTTGCTCTGGTTGTGTAGAAGAACCTGGACTCCGAAAAGTCCAGGTCTCCTCTTTCAGAGGGAGACCTTCCCAAAGATACACCTCGCTAGCTGCTAACAATATGAAAGGCTAGAGGAGTAAATTATTTGAAAGGGTGAGGAATCTGATACCACAGGTAAACACCAGGCTGGAATCAGATGCAGAGAGACACTGATCATTGATGATCCTGAGGGAGAGGATATGATAGCCCTGTAGTGATATTTCACTAACCTGGGTGTAGAGGTATCCGGGGGGCCTTCTATAGTTGGTAGTGAACATCCTTCTTGGTTCTTCCTAGGAAGGTATAGCAAGTATTACGGATGAGTGAGTCCACCCCTACCCCCTCCCTTTTCCCCTTAGCATAGTCTATTGGCCTTGACTGATAGGTTCTCTTACCATAAGGATGGCTTGGAAATCCAGTCACTTGTCCAGGAGAGGTAGCAGCGGGGAATAGGGAAGGAATCGAGGAAGGGGAGGTTATTGAGGGACTAGGACCCGGGCGGCAAGAGGGTCGCACTAGTGTCGGGTTGGTGCACACTTGAAAGTAGCAGCAGAGCATCCCGAAAAAGTCCTGTGGACGGTCAAACAATGGAGAGGAAGGAACAATGGTAATGGGAGAGGAGTAATATTGAAAGAAATAGGTTAATGCGTCTTCAGAAGTGGATTTAGGAACACAGTTGCTTCCTTGTCACTGCTGAATGATCAGCAACGTGATTCCAGTGTGGTGGGACTGTAAGCGGCAAGGAACGCAGCTGATAGTGGAGCTGGGAAGTGTTCCTTGTGTGTGAATCCGGTAATGCAGTCCAGAAGCGGGAACGAGGCAACACAATATCCAGATGCAGGCCGAGTTTGGATACGTGCGGGAAAAGACTAGCAAAATCAGTATACAATCGGAAGTCCCAGGACAGGCCGTTGTCAAAGGAGATCTAGCGGTAATAAGAACAGTGGGAGGAGTCCGCAGGAAATCCAAAAGCAGGCAGGGTTGGCAACAGGTAAGCACACAAGAATCAGCCAGCCGGCGTAACACAGAAGTAAACTAAGGAACAACAAAGCTTCAGTCTGTATCCACAATCAGAAGTACTGGACCGCTGAACGTGAACAGTTTAAATGCATCCTGGGATGCAGCTCTGACGTGGCAACACAGCGTTCCATGTCGCATGACCACCGAAGGTCTTGGAGCGCAGCGTTGCCACGCAGCATCCTGAAAACACACCACGTCGCCATGTCAACCTCCCGGAGAGTTTCCATCGAATGTCAAATGGCCTGGCAGCTGCTCTATAAGCAGGCAAGAAGCAAATTCACTGTAAAGCACCTGGAGGCCTGGAACGGGTAGGGTCTGGGGAATCTGCAGGCATGACAGCCTCTTTTGTGTGGTATTTCCAAATGTTGCCATAGGAAAAGGGTTGGACTTGCTGAAAATGAGTAATATGGGGCCATTAGAACATTATTTCCGGGGCCTTTGTTGGTTCCCAGTCCACGCCTGCTAGCAGGGGACAGTCACATGGCCTCATCACGGACCCCAGTTCAAAGGTTCCCCATCCCATGTAAGAGGGAACAGAGCTATCTCTAGCCAGATCCAAATGCACAACTGGAGACTGAAAGCTTTCCCTTCAAAGCAAGACATCTGCTCGTCCCAGATGAAGGTAGCATAGAGCTGGATACCGTTACCAGCTCACCTGGCAATTCAGAAGAATCACATTTAGGGATGTGCAAGACCCTTGGTGAACTCCTAAAACTTCAAGCACAATCTACCAAGCCGGTGACTTCCCAACACTAGGAAACTGACAAGGAAAATAAAGTTGCATCGCTATTGGTCCCGTCTACTAATCTGGCACTAAGGAAACATGGTATCCATATTCCCACTAACCTAGTATCGTAAATGAATCAGAGGTGTTGTAAAATGTGCTGACAATGCATTGAGCCCTGAATTAACTGGCAAAAACACCATAGCCAGCAAAGCAATGCAGATAGCCATGTGTAGGGTCAAAGAGGCCTGTGTAAATTCCATGGTAGTGTACAGGCCATGTATAGGCTTTTCCCCCACCCCCTGGGAACAGATCAGTTCAAGGTGCACCCAATGAACTCAACCATTCTCAGCCTTGACTCAATTATCCCTTGCAGGTGCAGGGGGCGAACGGATCAGAGTATAAATAAAGCCTGCACCAATTGCTGAGTGTTGGTAGTTTCAGCAGGTCGGCGGCTAGTGGCTGGCGGGTGGTGGAGTTTGTCACATGTTACAAGGACTGCGGAGGAATCGAGGCTTTTGGAGGTGAGAAGGGACAGGGAAAAGGAGTCGGTGGGGTTGGTGGAAAGATGAGGCAGTACAATATTGGATGAGGTGGTAATATCAGGCACAGGTGGTGAATACTTGAGGAGGTAGTTGCAGTAAGAGAAGGCGGAAAGAGAAAGAACTCATAACATTCCAAGGAGGTGGTAAAGAAATGTAGGAGGTGGTTGTGGTGTGAGAGGCCAGAGGAAGGATGCTGAACCCAAAGAGAAGGTTCTGAAGGCTGGAGGAGGTGGGGAGGAAGTCAATTCGACCAATAAGGTTCCGGTGGGCCACTTCAGCAGTAGACAGAACCAAATAGTGGGAGGAGGAATGAGACTGGGGCAGGAAGGTTACCATCAGTTCGGAGAGGTGATGGCTAAGGTGGTCATGAAGCATGACTCTGATGTTGGAGAAGGGGTGTGAGGTCTAGAAAGTGGTGCTGGAGAATCTTGGCTCAAAGAGGCGCAACCTCAAGCCAAAGAGGAGAGGAAAAAAGGAGAAGATTTGATGTTACACAGGCATGGATATGAGACCAGGACAGACTGTGTCTAGTTAGTCTACCAGAACTGCCCCACCCAGGGACAGGAGGACTTTGCATACCAGGGGGAGAGACTTTGCTTTGTGGGCCCCAAGGCTTTTCCGTTTACAGATTTGGATTTTGTGCTCAACCTTTGGAATTGTATGAACAAAAACCTTAAATTGCATCTGCTGAGATGAACTGTTTGTGTATCCTACAAGACCTCCAAACACTGCAATAAAAGGCGCCAGTGACGGCTCAGATTGTAGCTGCACTGGCTCAGCAGCTACACAGGTCCCTTGAATTAGCACAATATATTTCCGCTTGATGGACAACTCATCACACGTTCCATGGGTTCTAAAGCCCAGGGTTGGCCGTATTGCGGTGTTTTATGGGCCAGATATCCACTTGAATACACATGCATGTATAAGGTTTCAAATTGCACAAAAGTACCATGGGAGTAATCGGATCTAAGAGTGTGCATATATAGGATATTACTTCTCATTGTTTTGAATAAGTGATAAGGTAAACTTCATCTCTGGGCTAGTGCTTATTCAGTGTAGGGCAGGAGGTTTGCAACCTGTGGCTCTCCAGATTCTTTGAACTACAACTCCACGATCCTTCACTGCTGGCTAGGGCTGACAGAAATTGTAGTCAAAAACATCTGAGGAGCCAAAGGTTACAAACCATCGGGAATATCCAGGGGGCGGGTCCAGTGTTGTGTATAGTCTGCTAGCCTGTGCACAGTAGGACGCCATCTGATTGGTGTTGGGGAGGTAATGAACAGGTGCCATTGTGGTTTGATGGATTGCATCCTAGATTGTTTGCAATAGGTGTTGGTGAGGGACACAGTGGCATGCATGGACAGGGGGCAGAATATTTCCAGGCCACATTTACCAGGTACCTTCCTACCCGCCCTTTGCGTTCAGCATCTGCCGGTTTGTCACTTGTGCCGACTTTTTGTCGTTTTCGCATTGGGGGGCGGGCTTTCTCCGTTGTCAGCGCGCAAATTTGGAATGACTTACCATTGACAGTAAAAAACTTGTCTAATCACTTGGCGTTCAGGAAGACGCTAAAAACATCTCTGTTCAAGTCTACTATTGCTTTCGGATGATGGCTTCTACCTCCCTCTCTAGCGCCAAGATTCCTCCGGCTGATAGTGCGCTGCACACGTTTCATTAACGTAACATAACATGCATATGACCTTTTGTGGCCATTTGGTAAGCGATGGAATCGTGCGCGGTACAATTATTAACACATAAGTGTAACAGCATAAGCATAATTATTGGGTCATAATACCCTAATAATCCTCTAGTTGTGATATCGCAATTGGACATTTATATTGAAATAGTCCATTTGGGACATCACAATTGGCTGGCTCTATTTGAATCCCCTCGCTGTGACGGCGGTGATCAGTTTGGAGACGAAGCAAAGATCACAGGAGAAGCCGGCAACTCCCAGATTTCCCACCCCACTCCCCTGAAATGGGGCACGGGTTAACCTGCGCGCTGCTCCACTTTTCCGAAAACACAGGACTGCCCTTGCCAATGCTGCATCGTTTATCTCTCTTCAAGGTACTTATTGACTGGCGCCTCAAAAGGATAACGCACATTCCCATTCTGGTGCTACATAAAATGATGTCCCCCCTATAGTGTATTTTTATTTTTTCGATAAACTTAGTGTACAATACCTAAGTGTGCACACCTGCCACAGAAGTCCACATTGGTGTATACTATCCTTATACTGTACATTTGGGGGTAGCGGTTTATAGTGATAATATCGAATACAAAAAATGTCGAAAGTCATAATTTTGAAAATATTATGTCCAAAAAAATCGAATTTCTTTTTTACTACGTTTTTAATATTCGGGGGTCCCCCCCAAACACTCCCCCCCCCTTTTTTGTTTTTACCTTTTGTTTTACTCGCGAAACCCCCCAAAAAATATATAAATAAAAAAAGAAAGAATTCGATTTTTTTTTCGACATAATTTTTTCGAAATTATTGTCTTTCGACATTTTTTTTCTCCATATTATGACCGAACACCGTGTTTCATCGAGACTGCAAAGCACAGTTCGTGACCAACTCCGGTGAGTATGGCCTGAGGAAATTCTCAACTTAATAATTCTGCTCTCCTCCTCTCGTCGCCTCCTGTGATAGCTGAACCCCTCCCTATCCCCCCCACCCACCCCCCCCCCTTTATGTTTAGGATGTTTGCAAGGCACTAACGGGTCCTCGGAGCGTCGGTCGAGCCTGTCCTAGGTCCTCACCAGCCAGACCCCATAATGTCACTGAGAGAAAAATGAGCCCCCGCAGCAGGACAGGGAGGGGGGCGCCCCACTAGCTGACAGCAAGATTTATAGCCGCGATCAGAAATACAAGGAAGCGCGGCATCGACTCGTGACCAATCGGCGTCAGCACTGCTACGGACGATGAGGTGCCACGAAATTCATGTTTCTGGCGTGAAATTTATTTCTGGTGGAACGTGACCAGCAGAGAGCTGAAAATAACAGAACCGCCTCTTATGTAAAATAAGTTGTGCAGTGCAAACAGCCCCCGAACCCGCACACACACACACACACGTGCAGTAGCAGTACCTGCTTCCTTAAGACTAGGTGCAGCAACGGCACCAACACAACCTGCCCCTTCCCTCTCAGATCAGTGGTGGACCGTGTGGGGGCGAAGTTTGGATGAGGGGGCGGAGTTCAGAGAGAGCGGAGCTGGCAGTTTAACTCCGCTCAAAGGAAATGTTCAAAATAATAGTTTTAAAATGGTGCTCTTTCATTCATGCTGCTGGTTTCCGATAGCTATAGTGCCATGGGAAACAAAATATACAAATATGAGACATGGGCTTTTATGACAATTTTATGTGGTCTTGTGGGTAAGCGTCAACACTGCTAACATGGGCAATCAGATACTGCTCGCCCCCACCTTTCAAGACACATAACATCCCGTTGTAGCCTCCCCTCCCACCGTGTATAAATAACTGAGGCCAAACCAGTTTTCCTAGTTTGTGGCATAACAAGGCCGCAGTTTATTAATACACATTTCACACTATCACATTATTACAACCCTAGACGATCGGCAGCACCTTTCTGTTTATGTCTTCCTTGGCACCCCCCTTCACCTTTCACTGTTCCTTCATGTATTCCCAAGTCACCTCTTTTACTTATCCATTCCTTTCCAGCATACTTAGGCCACCACTCCCAAAACCTCCCAGAGCCTCGGTCTTGGCAACACACATTGGCTGTCGCCGCTGATGGGCTGCAAGGAGTGCTGTTATGCTTTCCTTTTCCACCAGCCGCAGTTGAAAGCTGACGACCACAAGGGGATGCCCCTCCTCTTTTTTACTGTACAGACCCCTGCCGTGTTAGGCTACCGGCGAGCAGGCTAGGATAGGCACTGCTCGATTGCCTGAGTTACTGCCACAGCAAAAAGGGGTTTCCGCCCATTTCCCGCCCCCCACACTTGCCGAAAACTGCCCTACGATTCTCATCCTCGCTGCTCACGGCGTCCACCAAGCCCCGCTAAAGAGGTACCAACCCATGCCTAACAGGTGAAACCCCTCCCTCTCTTACTATCGCGGCACTCCTAGGGACCTCGGCCAGAATTGGCCTCTCTCCCGTGCCCCTAGAAATCGTTACTGACCACGTCCCTTCTCCTTCACTTGCTCCCACTGCCTGGGGACATGCTGCTCCTGACTCTTACACCGGGCAGCCGGGTGGTCTCCGCCGCATATGCTGCACACGTGCCTAAACTTGCACTCGGCTCCCCACGTGCAGTTCCCTTTTTTGAATTTCCAGCATGAGGTGTCCCTCCCCAATCCGCTGTCCCTAGGCCAGGCACCACCTCTGCCCTGAAAGGGGCGCCTTCCCTTCTCACCATTATGATAACTCCCGTCCACCCAATCCGGGGATTGATTCCTCCCTGGCTGCTGCTCCTCCCCCGGCATGCTCTTGCGCCCATTGCTCGATATCATCTTATGCATGTATCCTGACACATCCTCGTCATCCCAGTTCATGCTGGGAAACATTTGAATCATTCACCTGAAGCCCTCATCGTATCTGAGCCTAGCGTCCCCCCATAATCCCCATGCGCCTCGTGGATGCGCTGCTCGTATGTGATGAGCGCAGCTGCGTCCGCCGGGTACTTTTCCATCATGATGGAAGTATACCTCCTAAAGGCATAAAACAAATTAATAATGCTCCTTTCCTTCCTCACTCTCTTTCTGATATCCGCCCTGTCATCCTCTTTCTTGGCCCCCTTTACTATGATCAGCCCCACCTGCTCTGGCTCGAGCAGAGTGAATATGTCTGTGAAGACCGTGCTCCACATTTTTTCCTTGATTTCCAATGGTACGTGCCACACTAAGCCAGCAGCCCTAGTGGTCAGCTCCGAATTCTCTTTCATCACACCTGATCAACTCTAACATCTCTTCCTCTGAGTCCTTTTGCTTTGACATTTTTAGGTGTGGTTGTACTACCCACTGTGTCTTTGTTCCATGGTTCAAAATATCCCTTAAGGGGCACGGACAGAGGCGTTCCTAGGGGGGCCGAGGGGGCTATAGCCCTGGGTCTTTTGGTTGCAGCCCCGGATGGAAGCTCAGGGGCTACAACCAAAAGGATATAGCTAGCCCCGAATTTCCCCAGTCCCAACATTAGCTTAGCCCCTGATCATTTCCAGACCTAGCAACACCCCTGGGCACAGACACTTCAACCGGACTGCCTTGGCTTAGATGGGATTGGATTTTCCTTGCAGCTCGGAATTCAGCGCACCCGCCTGCTCTTTGCGCTCTCACCCTGAACCTTGTCATCCTGCTAGCACATGCATTATTGCTCTGCTGTTGTGCTCGTTTGTTCTCAGGATAGCCGAGCCTCGACCGAGTCCTTCATGGGCTGCTGCGTTGCCTGCTGTCCCTCCCTGTGTGTTGCCACTGATTGAGGCACCAACCTTACTGCAGTGCTCTGAAGGTGCGCCACCGCTGGGCCAAATCCACACAAAGATGGCTGATGAGTGTGCTCCACTCCAGACGTTCTGCGTTAACTGAGCCACTGTCCCTCCGGGGACAGCGCTGCACTCAATTCTATTCTTCTCTGCATCGGACGGCCTGCTCCACATAATCCCGGGCTCTGTGAGACAGGTATGGTATCAAGAAAGACACAGGTAAGTTTCAAAAACATTTATTTAATAAAGTTCCGGGGGTTGGTGTAATACGTAACTGGCCATACCTCTACAGGGATTGTTCCCTCAACTGATGTTTCTAAGGTCTGTCAATGTCTGAAAGTCCTAAACCAAAATCTGTCTGTGTCTAAACCTATGCTTGCCCTCACTTTTGACAATATGTGATAGGAAGTCTTGAAGAGGAAGTGCTAAGCACGATTCGCACTCCTGCCGCCCACTTTGAAGTACCAGGAACATTCACGCCGAAATATGTATGATGAGCAAATAAACCAGCAGAGAGCCGCAGTGGGGCTCTGTCCAGTTCCTATCGGAATAACAGCAACTATTGAAGTACTGACACCTAAGAAAACCTGGACAGTAAGGTACCCATTGAGAAAACCATATCGACAAGTGAGACAGAATGACGATTGTCAGAATGCAATACCCGAAGAAGCTAGGAAGATACTAAAGGAAGACGAATGATGACGTCATAAGAAACCCGACTGACTCACATATAGAAGATATAACGACCTGAGAATGATGACAAACGAGACGAAACACCATTGACAAGTGACATCCTAAGCCTAAATGAAAAAATTGATGTCAAGATGTCAGAAACGTGTGCCATAAGCACGATGAAGATATTCAGTTAGTTTAAATGTGTACATATGCAAAGTAACCGCAAGAAGCACAGAAATCGTGAGGCTTGCTTATGCTTAGTAGTAAAATAGATTGCGGCAAGCACCACCTGCACATATCTACCTCAAGAAAGCACTTTATATAAGTATACTTCCACTACACACAAGAGCAGAATCAACCAAAGGTTACTAAAGGTCTCAAGAGGAGAGTTTTGCAGCAAACAAATCGAGAATTAAAGACGGAGAGAAACTCAGACTAAGGTAAACCATGCCAAGAAGCAAAGGTCGTATCGTCTGAAATAAGCCAACAGTGGATACAATTAAAGAGAACAAGAACAGAGTATTGTCATGATTCCTACCCCCGGGCATCCGGACCAGGTCCATCTGTCCCGGGAGCAGGCATCCAGATACTTGGGAAAGACCCAGCAGCCCCGTCTAGGGGCTATCTGGGTACAGTCCTGGCGCCATAGGCACAAGGCTCATAGAAGGGGTCAGTCCAGGCGCCATAGGCGCCAGGCTCATTTGCTTTCACTTACCTCATGCAGACCATGCTGCTCAGCATTCAAGCCAATGTGAAGTCTGAAGGGGGACTACTTTATGTCAGGGACTATTTTCTTACTCGGATGTGGTCTTGGGAACTTCTTACCTGGGAATACTTTGAAGGCTATTTAAACCACACCCGAAGATCAGCTCACGCTTCGCGTTATTCTGCATCCTGCAGCGTAACGCTCATCGTGCCTGCAAGCCAGCATCCAGTCTTCTGCCACGCCCGCCTCGAGTCTGGAGCTCCTAGAGAAAAGGGAGAAAGAAGGAAAAAGGTTAGAACAAGAACAATACTTATTTCCTCACCTGATTCTGGATCCATCCCACCTTCTAATAGGAAGAAAGACATTACTTGATGCGCGTCGCATCGCCTGCTGCAGCGCCGCGCTATACTCACCAGCCTTCGCAGCACCTCCACGATCCACCTCTGTTTTGATCATTTCTTTGCCAAACTCCGGCACCTAAGAGGAATAAAGAACAGCAAGGTGAGCCGAGAGAATAATAAGGCAATATTAGTCACCACAATAGACTTACCTGATTTTACTGCCGGAGGCATTCTTCATCTCCACGGGCCGGCACAGTCTCCTTTCATCTTCGCTGAACTCCGGCATCTAAGGGGAACAAAAGGACAGCCAGGTGAGCCGAAAGAACAAACCAGGGGAATCTCCTTCACCATAATAGACTTAACTGATTTTACCGCCGGAGGTATTATTCCTCAAAACACCATAATTCTCACTGAGCACCTGTAATAAGGGAGAAACCAACAGATTACATACAGGTGTCATTTACCGGACAGTGTTGGATACTACAGACTCTTACCTGAACTTTACCAGCCGCACAAGGCCATCTTCTCTAGGGTCAAGCTGCAAGGAATCGGACAAGAGTGAAAGTCAGGCATTTTGAACTCTTACGAACTATATACTTACGGCTCCTCGCCAGGAACCTCAGAGTCAATATTGTTCTGGAACTCTCCAATTCCTTCGGACCAGTGAAGTAACTGGTTATCCACGCGCCCCTGCATTCTACGCGGGATGGAGAGCTCATCCTTTAAAAACCTAAGGTGAGAATATAAAAAGAGACATCGGTGGGGATTAGAGTGGAGAACAGTGGGGGGGGGGTGGTGGTTGTCACTTAAATCCACGGGTGGCTAATTCCCTTTCTCCACTTTCAGGAGAATACTTCTTCGGGTCAAGCAGACAAGATTAGGTGGGCCAGTCCAGTCTGTCATCTCTGCACTACGCATCACGTGGGTGGAAACCGCAGCTGTCCAGTTCCGATTGACGCCCCTGTGGGAGCCAGGTGAGCGTAACAAGTATCCTGTTCAGAAAGGTTAAGATAAGCCACAGATGGCAGACGACTGGCAGAATTAAATCAAATACAAGAAATTGCATGAAGGAAAGGCCGATTTCACAGTGTCGGAATCACGTGACCAGACCAGCAGGAAGGGATGAAACTTTCAGACCTACGCATAGACCTTTGCCATGCCCAGATGCCTTAATTTTCCCAGACCAAGAAGCAGACTCGAGGCCAACCACAAAGAAATAATTGACACATGACCACTGAGCTGATGATTGATTGTAACAATAATTGGAGGGAAGCTGGGTTGCAGACGAACTCCCTGCACCTGGCCGGCTATTTGGCATGCTGCTAAGAGCAAGTGGAAAAGTATGAGTGGGGTTGATGCCAACCGAATCATATTGGACCATGTAATCTAGGGTCCTATAGTTAGTAGAACCAATGAAAAGTCATACTTTTTGTGATGTTTACAGTAGCCATTTTGAAGGAAGGGCTTAGTTGCCCCACCTGACATTGTCTATACAATCCCCTATCCCCGTTACCATATACAGATATAGTACCTATATTAAAGTTACCTTACTAGAACCAATCAAGTTGCATGCTAAGTTTTAAAGAGTAACAAGTCAGTGATGGCGAGTTTTTGGTGTACATATTATGTTTTTTCTGAAATTAATTGGAGTTGAAGCGAAGATCGAGCGATTGCTGATATTCATGACCTCCCCGTTTTTTGTACGTGTCATTAAACAGACTCCCTTTGACAAACTATTGAGTTGTCATTATTGATTTGGTGCAAGAGTACGAATCTGCATCCCCATTCATCTCAAGGGTGCTGCTGCTCATCTTAAAGTGCTGTTTGGAAACCCCCAGTCCGATGGGCCAGCTGGGGTCCATCTATTACGCTTGGTAGCAGAGATTGATGGTTCGATTAGAATCGATTGGATAAGACACCCATTGGCTGTCAACATAAGTAACTCTGGGTCATCGGCGATATCACAAGTCCTTTGCCATCTGGCTGAGTAGAATGAGAGGCTCCCCGTAGATAGTGGTTAGTCTAAGTAAAAACCCTGCAGGTTAGGTCTGAAGGAACCTTTGCTTTCCCCCATAAACTCCTTCCCACTTCTACGAGCAGCTAATCAGACGAACGGCACAGAGAGGCAGTAACGAAGGCGGTGATCCCGAGCATCCGGAGAGGAAAAAAATGCAAAAGGGGAGTGAGACAAAAATAACGACAGAGTAAGAGTATAATGTATATAGAAGGAGAAAAAATTGACTCCAGGGTGGCAGAGCAATAGAGAGATACCGGGAGGATACCCGAGCAATAGAGAGAGATACCGGGAGAATACCTGAGAGAGGAGAATATGCCCAGATACCTAGGTATTAATATAGCTCTAGAAGCAGCCTGCATTTAAAGTCCTGAATGAATAGGATGATATAGGAGACCAGAATCGATTAAAAGGCAATCTGAAAGAAATGGGCTTACATTCCATGTTGGAATAATAATAGGGGCAGAAATGCATCTGAGGGAGCAGATGGCATGAGATTTATGTAGCTGGCCGGAGGCTTGCATCTGTCTTGTTTTTCTTTTTCTGACATCATGAGGTAAGAACATTTTTGGGGGGAATATCATGAAAATTGTGCGATTGAATAGACAAAATGTTGTTTGTCATGGATTGATGGTTGTTTGAAAAAGTAAAAGTACATTTTTTTGTGAAAAAATGGGATTGGAGCTTGCGACGATTGGTACTCGCTCATATTGTTGATTTTTTTTGTGAAACATAAAGCATAACAAAGTGTTATATAAGGAGAGGATAAACAGATTTAAGCATGGAAGACGTTACCCCGTTAGTACACTTGTGCAAACAGTTGCAAAAACATGCACCTATGCTGAAGAAATACAGTGCAGAATGGGTTAAAGGAACCACCCACAAAATGTTTATGCTATGGCCCCAAGGCGGGTCGCTATCTAAAACGGTCCTACAACACATGACAACATATTTGCATGCCACGTATACTGGAAAAAAGTTAGACAAACACCTAGTTAGTTTAGAGCTTTGGAAGATGTACCAAGAGGAAAAGGAGGAGGAGCCACCGTTAGATTGGATACTTCACATATGCACAGAGGGGGGTGAACCGCCTTCTGCACCACCCGCCCCGTCTGAAACAAAAAGTGAAGCCAGTAAAGACGAAGGATTATACCCGTTGAGTGAGCTTAAAGCAGCCACGGGATATAGCAACCCATCATATGAGTCACCTACGCAAAGTAGTGACGAAATCCCGGAGAAAGACAGAGACAGAGATATTACCTCCAAAGTCCCGAGGGACAAGGAGAGACGCGAGAAAGGAAAAGGGGACCAAGCACAAGTACATCTCTAGATACGAGTAGAGAGGGAAAGAGATCGAAAGGAGATGAGGACAGGGCTGATGAGATGGCATTCACACAGAACGAATGGATGGGGGGGGTCAGATTTTATTGAAACTCGATGATAAAGGCATTGAAGATATGAGGCAAAAGGGAGAGACAGACAATTCAAAAATGAAAGAGAAGGGAAAAGAAAAATGATTGAGAGACAAAGGAACTAAGAAAAAAGATAAGCAGAAACAAGAGCAGTTATATTGAGAGGAGCAAGAAAGAAAACGTGATCATAAGCAAAGAACAGCTCAATCAGGACAGGCAGGAACAAAGGAGAATAGAAGACGAACAACAAAAGATATGGGAGAAGAGAATAAAAAGACAAAGGGATGAGGAAATACGAAGGGCAAATGAGTGAAGAGATGCGAGGACACAAGAAGAAGATAGGATCAGAGAGGAAGTGAGGAAGCACAGATAGTTCGATGATGACATAAAACGCAAGCAAAGACAGAGAGCATGGGATCTTGAATATCTGGAAAGGGAGGTTAAAAAACCCAATCCAGTAGTAGACTGGGAAGACATAGAAGAATTCTTTCCTGAGTACGATTCAGTACCAGGCAAGTCTAGGGCAAACATGGAAGATGACTTCGACACCAGAAGTATCAGAGAGACGATCGATAGAATATCTGATAAAATGGGGCTAGAACAGGTACCCCCAAGGGAGAGGAGAGGACAAGCATCTTGAGAGCACTCAGTTGTACGACACTGAGGACGCCTCCCGAAGTAGTAGAAATAGAGAACGGTCCCTAGACAGGTTGACGCTAAACAGAAACGAGGAATATGAGAGGAGTTGCACGAGTTGGGCACAGACAATATCAGACGGAGAAAGAGAGGAATGTGAGGAAAGAGAAGATGAGAGAAGACGTGAAAAACGCTTCTCTAGAGGAAAGGGAATAAGATGGTCGGATTCGAGTGGGTCTGCACCTAAGGCATCAGAGTCAGCCACACAATCAGATTGACATGAAGGAGTGTCTTACAGTCAGAGGGGGGTGTCTCCACCACCATATGTGAGCAGACTAAGGACATTGCCAGGTAGGCGGTGATGCAGGAATATTACCCCTGCAGTGGATAGAAAAATTATGAGAGAGGAAAAGGAGTGCCATGTGTTACAATTCCCGTTACTCAAAAAAGGAGGAACAAGGCCAAAGTATATACCCTGGCCACACATGGACTGAAAAATAAGCTTCCAATGTTAACATTGGGAGCCGGAAAATGGATACATGTGCTGGAAAAGATGACGGGTGGGAACACTTTAGCTATCGGGGATATTAAGGGTCTTTTAATCGCCATACTTGGTGATAGGTCTGACGATGTGTGGACACATGTATGATGGAGCTCTGTTTGACAATTGCAGAGCCGCGGTATGGAAAGCATTACAATTGTTATACAGGGATACTTCAGACACGGGAACCCTAAAGACACGTAAAATGAAGGAGTTAGAGGATCCTTTGCTTTACATTCAGAATTTCCAAGACGCCTGGGTGCTGGAAACTCGCAACTCTTGGGGGAAATCCATACCCGTGTTTTACCATATATTATGCCAAGGGCTGCCAGAGCAAATACAGAGGCAGCACAAGAAATTGGTAGGAATAGAGGCCAAACCGTGGTCTGAAATACAGTTGACCATAGCTCACTATTGCAGGCAGCTGCAATAGAAAAATCGCAAAAAAGAGGCTGCACGAAAAGCTGAAGAGGCAATATTAGTGCAGAAGAAATTGTCAAAATATGCCATTGAAGGGGCAATGATAACTAGCACAGACGGATCGAACATACAACAGGTCAATAATCAAAGGCAGGTAGATCAAGGCAATAACGGGTTTTACCTCAGAGGGAGAGGCTTTCGAGGAAGAGGATGGCATAGTAATCAGGGAGGTTTCCAAGGTAATCAATGAGGTTTTCAAAACATGCAAAATGGCAATCAGGATATGTCAATTGGGCAAATAATCAGACCACAGCAGTATGTTGGACGCGTGGGATGACAGGTCATCTAGCACGCACATGCAGAAGTCAAGGCATGGTGCAAAACAACCAAGGAACAAGAGTAAGGATGGTCAATCCACCTGTGTTTTTACAGCAGGGTGGAAATGGAGATGCACAAAATCACATGGTGCAACAGCAAGCGCCGGGAGCACAGCAAAGCTTGCAACCTCAGACTATGACACATATTCTGCAAGGACATTCTCAACAGTCGCCGATGCAACTGTTACAAACAACAAGTACAGGACAGGTACTGAATTCTGAAATAAGAAATAACGCTGGTGATGGAGGAAGTCCATTCACGCAACATGGGACAAAGTTATGTATGGACTAGGACAGGTCACTGAAAAATCTGATGTGTTCTATTCTATCAGTGACACCAAACCCTCACGAGGAACCAAGGGTAGATGTCCTTATAGGGGATAAAGAGAATTCTTTCTTAGTTGACACAGGTGCAACACGCTCGTGTATACGTGAAGGCAAGTTTTCTTTGTCCTGTGATGCCATAAATATTCAGGGCTTCACAGGAGCAACAAGTCGTGTTCCTTTTACAAAAGAACTTCCAGTTTCCATAGGAGAATGTGACATGAATGTGCCACTGTTGTATTTGAGGCAAACCCCAGTAAATATATTGGGACGAGACCTAATGACAAAGTTAAACATGACAATCTCATTCACGGAGAGGGGCATAGTATGTTCAACCCAGACATGCATTATTTGAACGTATGCAAAATGATTAAAGCATACGCAGGACAAACAGCTATGAGAGCTGTTCCATTGGAACTAGAATTATTCGCATATGGAGTGTGTATATTAATGTCATGGCTACCAGGCCTTACAAACAAACCAATGAGAACCCCAGATGAGTTTCTACTTAGGTCAAGAATACCTATGCATGAGGATAAGGGACAAGTGTTTCCCTTGGCAATACATACAGCCATAGTGCAAGGAAAAATGGCGTTGATCGACGGTTGTGATGACGAAGGCAGACAATGGTGCACAGTAATCACCATTGAGGAAGGATACAGACTGACTGACATCACTGATGACAATCTGTTTTAAGTGCAAACAGGTGTAGATGAAATGAGCAAAAGAGAAGCGCCCCAGAGAATGATGCCGGCAAAAAAACATCCTGAATATTTTGATGACGACACGGCAAAGGTGCCTGTCTCAGTGTGGACTACAGGCCCTTATGACGTAGGCTTGTTGAAAGGAGTCAGAGAAGTAAATATTAAATTGAAACCAGGAGCAATTTTACCAAAAGCACGACAGTATCCCATGTCTAGGGAAGCAGATGAAGGGATTTTCAAAACAATATCTGCTATGATGAAGCAGGGTATTTTAGTTACATCAGAGTCGTCATGCAACACCGCAGTTTACCCTATGAAAAAATCAAAGGGAGGGTCTTGGCGTTTAATCCAAGAGCTGCGCCCGATAAATGATATTGTAGAGGCCGAGTTCCCTCTAGTCCCTAACCCGTCCACAATCCTATGTAATATACCCGTTGAGGAGAAATATTTCACAGTGTTTGACTTGAAAAATGCATTTTTCTCAATCCCATTAGACTCGCAAGATCTGACATCATTCACGTTCAGACAGATGCGTCTGAAAAGTACAAGGTTACCTCAGGGGTACTGCAAGTCTCCTTCAATTTTCAACAGTGTCCTGCAGATGGACCTAAGCAATATTGCATTAGAAGAGTGTTGTCTTGCAATATGTGGGTGACATCTTAATTTGCAGCACGACAGAGGAAACGTGCCGACACGATTCTATTCAGCTATTGACTGTATTGGCTGAGAATGGTTATAAAGTTGACAAAGAGAAGTTACATTATTGTCAACAAGAAGTGCTGTACAAAAGCCAGCTGATCTCGCATGAGGGGAAAAGGTTTACTCCTGAAAGGGCTGAGGCCATATTAAACACAGCCAACCCACACACAATAAAACAAATGCAGAGTTTTCTAGGATTATACAATCATGTCAGGGCATGGGTCTTTGACTACAGCTCTTATACCAAGCCCTTGTTACAAGCACTAAAGTAAGCACAGATGACGAAAGAAAAAATTGAGTTGACCGAAACCATGGAAGAAGGGTTTGTTGAACTGAAAAATGCCATTTGCACGGCACCGGTTTTAGGGATTCCCAATTATGCAGAAGAATTCTACCTGTTTTCACACACGAATGGCAGTGTCATGACGGCAGTACGCACCCAGAGAACCACGTTGGGGAACAAGCCCCTGGCATACTACAGTGGTAATTTGGACCCAGTGATGAGAGGTCACTTTCCGTGTGAACTAAGTTTAGCTACCGTAGCGTTCACCATAGAGAAAGCTACAACCATTGTGATGGGATGCTCAATGACGTTGTTCGTCGAGCACGCATTATTTGCTATCTTAGAGAAACCAAAAGGCACATTGACATCTCAGAGAGCTTCTGCTTTTGAAGTCACCATATCAAATCCATCGATTAAAATAATTCAGTGTAAAATAGTGAACCCCGCAATGTTTATAGCAGAGCCAGTCACTTAAGGAGAGCCAATACATGACTGCGCGAATGATAAAGAATTTTATGATGAGATTCCCAGAGTGAAAGAAAATGCATTGGCAGAAGGAGAAATCGTCTTTGTTGACGGTTCTTCGAGAATCGATCAAAATGATGGGCACAAATATACAGGCACCGCTGTGATGAAGCACACGGCAAATGGAGAATTTCGAGTACTCATTAGTGCATGATTACCATCTCATTATTCAGCACAAGCTGCACAATTATTGGCGCTGATACTCACACTCAAGAATCACGCACACCAGGAAGTGACTGTGTACAGTGACTTCGGCTATGTGGCATCAAAAGTGCACGCAGGCCTAACGCACTGGAAAAGGAGAGGCTACCTCCGAGCGGATGGCACTCCAGTGCAGCATGCAGCCTTATTGGATAGACTGACTAAGGCACTACAACTCCCAGTGGGCATAGCGGTCGTGAAATGCGCCGCCCACATGAAAGGAACAGATTTTATCTCACAAGGAAATCAAGCAGCAGACACAGAAGCCAATCGTGTGGCGACGAAAGATGAAATAATAATGAATGTGGAAATAACTGATGTGCATGAGAGAATGATTGTTGCACGGAGTGAACCTCTTGCATGTCGATAATGGGATAGTGGGAAGGCTCACTAACATCTCTGAATTTCTTCAGGGCCCTGAAAAAGAAAAGACAATAAGGAGGCTGCTCATTGTGATTGCCGAGCAGTTCCTTTTGCTTCCATGGTACAGTGAGGACAAGACAAATGTCCCAAGCAGAAGAAGCAGCGAATATGCTTGTCAGCGTGCTATTCTTTCGCTTAATTGAAGACTGTCAAGATCTCGTTGGGAGACACACTGTCGTCTTAACATTTCGTCGAGATCCAGCAAACACAGAACATTTGAGTATAATCCTGAACGGAATCATAATTCAGGTTGCACTTCAAGCTCATCGAAATCATAGAAGATTGTAAACTTTCCGCCGAGGGACAGATTGAGAAAGTGTTGCCAGAGGACTTCACTCCTGCCTATGCTGACAACGAAACATGTCTTCTGGAGTGAAACAGATAAGAGGCATTGGGCCTCATTACAACCCAGGCGGTAAATTCCCTACTTTACCACCATGGTGTAAACTCTGTTTACACCATGGTGGATGGCGGATTTACCGCCCCATTCCAAGGTGAGTGGGGCGGTAAATCCCCATTCCCAATTTACCCTTCCCCATTCCCATTTTTGCCCCATAGGGCATAATGGGAGTGGGGAAGGCGCTAATTACGGCACAGTAAATTACGGCGCCGTTAAACCCTTAACGCCTGGGTTGTAATGAGGCCCATTGACTGGGAACTTGTTTATTTTGAACACGCAAATTAAGAGACTTGCTGAACTTATCATCTTATTTGACATTTTTGCATATGGAAAAGAGAACTGTTTCCAGAGACAAGAGACAATGGGCCTCACTACGACCCTGCCGGTCTGGAAAGAACCGTGGTGGTAAATCCACCACCACCGTTCTTTCCGGACCTGCTGATTAAGAGTTCTGCAGGTGGGAGGTGTCACTCCTGTCAGGTCTGACCTGGCGGGTTTAACACCACCCGCCTGCAGGCGGGCATGGAAACACTAGCACCATTACAGCATGGTTCCAGTGTTTCCACTTCCCCATTCCCATGGAGTCCAATGGGACTCCATGGGAATGGGGATTAACAGAATTCTGCCTCCGGAATTACCGGGTCACCGGGGTTGTAATGCCCCGGTGATTCCGGCAATCACAGAGGCGGAATGGCAATACGCGTCCGGCGGTAACCTGCCGGAATTTCCGGCACGGTTACCGCCGGACTCGTAATGAGGCCCATTCTTTTAGTCAGGCAAAGAGAACAATCGTTCCAGTATCTGCAACCTACAAGCAGAACCAACAGAACCCAGATATAACACTACCTAGAATGTATTAAAGAGTTAGTTTTTTCCTTAGTTGATCGAGATGGGCAACCTAAATAGTAATTTTGTCCTCCCTCAGGAGGAGAGACCCTCGTATTGGCCCAGAAATAAGTGTTGTAAATTAACCTTCAGAGGAATCATCCACCTATGCATAGTGTACGTTGTTGTTTTATTGTCACTGACGATTCAAACAGCATTTTTTATTGGTGCACAAAGCGTTCCGATTCCAGTGCACCCACCTAATGATGTACGCATGAAACCCAGACCTTACATAGTCATTCCAGTCCCTAAAAGGTCTGATAGAGTAATGAGTGAACTTGAGATGGATGTGATGAGCAATAATACACACACACTTGTGGTAACAAACAAATTGAACTGCCCGAGACAGTGTCGGCAGAGCAAGCAGGATAGTGTGTTAGTGAAAAACACACACACGCAATGTTTGAACAACCAACAATGAGAAGTTCCACACCAAGTGAAGCCAAAGGACAAATGGAGAAAGCTGAACATTTAAAGAGACAAAGGGAGTTGGAGAATAAACCAACAGAGACAGCATTGACAAGCACACCTGATTCAGCGATCGAAGGGTCAAGCGTGAGTCCTCCAAAGCAGCCACATGCTGGAACAGTAGCAGAGTCAATATGGACATTCATAACCAGAGCAAAAAAGATACAAGAGGACAAGGAAATAATTACCAGACTTTTCCTACTCAAATGGTACAGATGAAAATGCCTAGACCATGGATGGAGATACCTGAGAATCCTCCAGCAAAAAGAAGCTATATGGATGCAGTTAAGGATGTGATTATAGCAAACTACAGAAAAACCTTAAAATCAGAAGAAACACACAAGAAAACAACAAGGAACTAAACGACTACCTAGACAGCACAGCACACTTGGGAAATAACATATGGTACCAACACATGAAAGAAAGTTGGAAGACGAACTTCCGAGGAGGAATGCTTTGTTTGTGCACTCTTACCATACAGCATGAGAAAGTCGAAAATCTTCGTAGCTGCTGAAATAGATGTAAAGACAGCACACTGTCTGTCACATATAGCAATGTGCAAGACCATAGGCCAGTTCATGGGAAGTGATGCTTCTCTCATATGGACAACTGATCCAAATGAAGATGATTATGTCCAGGACATAAAGAGAAGAAACAATGGAAAAACAAAGAGCATTGTGATCAGATATGAGAAGCCTGGAGTTAAAGGAGCAGAGATCAGAAGAGAGACAAACCAAAGACTGAACGTTCAAGGGAAAACTCCAGAAGAAGCTCGGAGTTGGAAGAACAGAGGTCAAATGCAAATTTGGGGAACAGTGCTTTCACCAGACGGATGGGAGAAAGGAGTAGTGAGTAGTGATCTGTAGAGCATGGATGGTCATTGGAGCCTGCAAAGAAGCAATTGAAAATGTGCAGAGGATATGCAAGCCATTATGGCCGAGACTTGCAACACTTCTAACATTGATCGAAGACAGAGGAGGACCCTTACAGATAGTGCCATTAGAGAATTCCAAATTGTGCTTCAGAAACATATATATATATATCAGACTGCCAAAGAATTGGGGCGGTATATGTACATTAGTAAATGCCCATGTCCCAGCATTGGTGATTCCAAAGAGTGATCAGAATATTGACAGTTTCCCGAAAGCAGATGCTCACCCGAGGAAGAAGAGATCTGTGGAACTGCTGAGCCGAATGAAGAGAGAGAATGACTTTTCTGCTAAATCAGAAAAAGCCTTTAATGCGATCCCCTATGAACACAGGTTGCTCATCCTCACCACATCAGTGTTCACGACAATTCTGATGCCAAGATTCCAGGTTGGAGCAAATACTAAATGGTTGCAGATAACCAGATGGGAGTTACTGCAGACCATCAACACGACCATAAAAGGATTTAATGCAATCAAGGAAGAATTAAGGGCGATCCGACAGATGACTCTCCAGAACAGATATGTCTTTGACATGATCACAGCTATGGATGGAGGTGTTTGTGCAAAAATTGGAGAATTATGCTGCACCTTCATACCTTTGCACGATGATGAAAATGGAACCTTAACAGAAGCCATAGGTATGCTGACAAATCTACAGAATCAGATGATAGATGAAATTAATAAAGTTGATGACGACAGCTGGGGTGGATCACTATTTTCATGTGTTCCACAATGGATGGCAGATGCATTCAAATCCCTAGGAGCCCTGCTAGGGATGATATTGCTTGGATGCTGTGTTATCAAGATAATAATATCTCAGTGCCAGAAAACTGCAAAAAAAGGCCATAGGGATGAAGATCATGATTGATGTTGAGTCAGGATGGAAGCCAAAGGACCTGACTCATTAAGAAATAAGAGACTTCGTGAAAGCCAGCATTTATGCACCAGAAGGAACAAAGTTTCAGTATCCAAGGAAACACAAAAATGATGTGGGAAGATGGATCTACTGTAATCCAAGTGGAGAATATCAATTAATGACATGGAGCAAAGATTAGTACGTGAGAACAGCAGGAAGCTTGAAGGGAGTCATAAAAATATGGACCCCAAAGGGATATTTCTTCAGATCTCTATGTTTGGATCCAGAGGATGAAATAAAAGTGGATACAAAAGATGAAGTGAGAGTGGTCGATGAATCGCCCAGAGGGGGGAGAGAAGAGGAAGTGCTAAGCACGATTCGCACTCCTGCCGCCCACTTTGAAGTACCAGGAACATTAACACCAAAATTTGTGACATATGATGAGCAAATAAACCAGCAGAGAGCCACAGTGGGGCGCTGTCCAGTACCTATCAGAATAACAGCACCTATTGAAGTACTGACACCTAAGAAAACCTGGACAGTAAGGTATCCATTGAGAAAATCATATTGACAATTGAGAAAGAATGACAATTGTCAGAATGCAATACTCAAAAAAGCTAGGACGATACTGAAGTAAAACGAATGATGACATCATAAGAACCCAGACTGACTCACATATAGAAGATATAACGACCTGAGAATGATGACAAACGAGACAAAACACCATGGACAAGTGACATCCTAAACCTAAAGAGAAACAATTGATCTCAAGATGTCAGAAACGTGTGCCATAAGCACGATGAAGATATTCAGTCAGTTTAAATGTGTTCATATGCAAAGTAACCGCAAGAAGCACAGAAATCATGAGGCTTGCTTATGCTTAGTAGTAAGATAGATTGTGGCAAGCCCCACCTGTACATATCTACCTCAAGAAAGCACTTTATATAAGTATAATTCCACTATGCACAAGAGCAGAATCAACCAACGGTTACTAAAGGTCTCAAGAGGAGAGTTTCGCAGCAAACAAATCGAGAATTAAAGACGGAGAGAAACTCAGACGAAGGTTACCATGCCAAGAACCCAAGGTCGTATCGTCTTAAATAGGCCAACAGTGGATACAATTAAAGAGAAGAAAAACAGAGTATCCTATTCAGAAAGGTCAATATATGCCACAGATGGCAGACGACTTGCAGAATTAAATCAAATACACGAAATTGCATGAAGGAAAGGCTGATTTCACGGTGTCAGAATCACGTGACCAGACCAGCAGGAAGGGATGAAACTTTCACACCTACGCATGAACCTATGCCATGCCCAGTCACCTTAACTGTTCCAGACCAAGAAGCAGACTTGAGGCCAACCACAAAGAAATAATTGACACATGACCACTGAGGTGATGATTGATTGTAATAATAATTGGAGGGAAGCTGGGGTGCAGATAAACTCCCTGCACCTGGCCGGCTATTCTGCACGCTGCTAAGAGCAAGTGGAAAAATATGAGTGGGGTTGATGCCAACCCAATCATAGTGGACCATGTAATCTAGGGTCCTATAGTTAGTAGAACCAATGAGACGTTGTACTTTTCGTGACGTTTAGAGTAGCCATTTTGAAGGAAGGGCTTAGTTTCCCCACCTGACATTGTCTATCCAATCCCCTCTCCCCGTTACCATATACAGATATAGTACCTATATTAAAGTTGCCTTCCTAGAACCAATCAAGTTGCATGCTAAGTTTTAAAGAGTTACATATAAGCGATGACGAGTTTTTGGTATAAATATGATGTTTTTTCTGAAATTAATTGGAGTTGAAGCGAGAAGGAAGATAGAGCGATTGCTGATATTCATGAACTCCCCGTTTTTTGTACTTGTCATTAAAAGGACTCCCTTTGCCAAACTATTGAGTTGTCATTATTGATTTGGTGCAAGGGTACGAATCTGCATCCCCATCCATCTCAAGGGTGCTGCTGCTCATCTTAAAGTGCTGTTTGGAAACCCCTAGTCCTATGGGCCAGTTGGGGTCCATCTAGTACAGTCTTCTTATAGAAAAATAGTGGTTCAAGAAAAGGGAAATGTAAACCACAGCTGGTTTCAGGTAGACTTATCAATAGGTGTAGTTCTGCCAGTGCAAAGTAGTTGAACTTAAAAGGGCTGCCCTCAGAACCTTCCACATAGGGTTCTTGCAGCAAGTCAATAAAATTCACAATGTCTCTGCGTCTCTTGAGGTTTCCTTCCCCAAGCTCAGATTCCTCTGGTACCAAACAAAAATACACAGTTCTTGTCAGGCCTCTCAGGATTCCCTTCCCCAAGTCTAGGCTTCTCTTTACACAGTTCAACAATGTCTCTTGCACAGTTCTTGTTAGGCCTCTCAGGGTTCCCTTCCCAAGCATTGGTCTCTCTTCACAAAGTTCAACACTGTCTTTAGTGGGGATCTTAGGTTTCCCTTCCCTAAGCCTAGGCCCCTCTTGTTGGCCTCTTAGGGTTCCCTTCCACAAGTGTCGGTGCCTTTTGTCTTCATACAAACAAAGTTCTCCTTGTCAGAATGTACCTTTCACTGTGCAGTTCTTACATGGGGGTAGTATCAGAGACTTTTGAAAGAGCTGGGCTTTTCTGCTCCTCCCAGGCGCGACCACTCAGATCTTGAACCCATTTCCTTATTCTCTGTACCTTTCATCTGGCACATTTTCCCTTCTGTTCCTTTTTCACTCTGTTCTTTTCCAGTGCATTGTGCCTCCTGCATGCCTCCTTTTCTATGGTGCACACTTGCACCCTCTTTTCATCTTGCTGTGCCTCTTGCACACTCTTGTCTTTATCGTGCAGCTGGCACACTGTTCCTATGGTTGTGCACCCTTGAACCTTCCTTCCTCTTTGTCATGCCTCTTCCATGTTCCCTTTTCAACCTTTGGGTCACTCGTACCCTCTTTTCCTGCTATCGGTCACTTGCGGCCTCTCTTTGCTTTCTCTCGCTTTTGCTTTCACTTTTCCGGTCCGTGGGGTCACTCGCACCCTCTTTCCTATTTCAGGTCGCTTGCGCCCTTTCTTTGCTTTCTCTCAGTCACTTTCAGTCGGCCGGGTTGCTCTGACCTTCTTTCCTGTTTTGTGTTGCTTCCACCCTCCCTTTTCCTTATAAAGTTAACTTTCCTTTTATCTCTCTTTACTTTAGTGCCGGTAGCCCATCTTTCTTCATGCTTTCTCTCTTGCTTTCCCCTCTCTTTACATTCTCTCTTTGCTTTCTTTACCTTTGTGCCACTTGTACATCTTTTCTGTTTCCACTCCCGCTCCAGCCACCCGCACGATCTTGAGTTTCTCTCTTCACTTTCACAAAACTCACTGGGTAGCGCAGCACTGGCGAGAAGTCTCCTCGGAATACACTAGGTCGAGGTCAGGATCTCACCACCTGCCCCTCAGACACCCTTGGGAATGGCACACATCCCAAGGGAAGGAGCATATCTCTGAACTCGCCCAGCAGGTCGCAGTCTGCCTCACACCGGCTCTCTGGAGACACGGCTCCTTAGCCACGCTGCAGCCCCTCAAATACCGGGCCAGCATCTTGGCACGCTGCTTCGCTCCGGTCTCTCCAGGCTTCTCTTCCTGCAGTTTGGCACACCTTGGCTCCTCTAGTCCAGTCAGCATCCCTAGCTTGCAGAACCACACCTTTTATACTGGTGGAAAATAGTCAAGTGGAGTCAGGTGTGAATAGTCAGAATAAAGTGCCTGACCCTGACTGGCTCTAGTAATCCTCATTGTTCTTGGTTGTATCTTCTTCTTCTCAGTATTTGTTGAAAATGGGAAGGGGGAGATGAAATGCGACTGTAGATTAGATTTATTTAGTGAAACATTAGTAGGTGACTGACAGGGGATATTGGAATATCCTCTGGCCTTGGACATACTGGCTTACAAGCATGGGACTTGATAGTATTTCCTGTGGTCTAGAGTAGTGGAGTGTGAATGGATACTTCCCTTAAGACCACGGCTTTGTCTTATTGGATCTTTTTTCTTACCTATTTTCCTATAATAAAATTCTTTCTTGTCCTCTCTTGGATCGGGATTAATGAGGCCTGGATCAGGGATGATGAAACCAACATATCCCATAAAAGCTTCCGGGACTTCTTCTTCCTCACTCATCACCCCGTTGGGATACCGCATCTCGCCTTGGACGTTCTCCCAGCAGTTCCCAAGGACTCCCTGTCCAGGTGATCATCCCTTGCTTGTCCGCCCCCAGGTTTGGGATCCAAGAGCGATGGCCCTCCCCTGACCACCTGAGCAACAGATCCCCGGGGACTACTTGTGAGAACGCCCTCAGGTTTCTCACAGCTTCGACTGGGTAGTGAATATGCGACTTCTCTGTCCAAAAAACCTTTGTGAGGGGTTGTTCCCAAGCTGCCTGCTGTGCCTCTCTGTCCATTGCCACCAACAATGACACAGACACTACTGTTGGGCTCTGAATGTATGCCGCTGTCGGGCCAAGCACACACAATGTTGACTGAAGAGCGTGCACCGCCATGGGCGTGCTGCGTTAGTCGAGCCCCTGTCCCTCCTGGGACAGCAGCGCACTCCCTTCTGCTCCTTTGCTCCTTTTCCGACCTAGTCGTCCTGCTTCAAAAATCCATTTCTGACCAACAAACCTCTGTGAGGGGGTTTGCCAACCTGCTTCTGCCCCAAATCTGCCTCTGTGAGGAAGACACAATTACAAAACACGAATGTGACTGCCTGCCCTAGTGATATAGCCTGCTTAAATTCCACAATTTCTGACTGAGGTAAACCTCTCAGGCACCTGGTGTTCCTTTGGTCATGACCCCCCACCCATCCTATCAGCACCCCTGTTGTGTGTTTTCCTGCATTTGCTTTTGTATTACATAAGTGCTAACTGCTTCCTGGGCCGCTAGTTGTGCCTGTCAGTTGTCATTTACTCCCCCACCTGCTTGCCTTCCTGACTAAATTGCAGATACCTGTCATGATCACTGCTTCCAAAAGATCAGGACTTGCCCGACTCCCTTGGAAGCAGACCCATAATCCCGGTTCCGAGTGCCAGCCAGTCCCAATTGGGACCTTTTGGACCCTGTCCTGGCGCCAGTGGCACCAGGCTCATAAAGATGCCCAGTCCCAGCGCTGGAAGCGCCGGGCTCATAATGCTTGGGTGGACTTACCTGCAGCAGACCATGCTGCTTACTTACCTGCCAGTTGAACCCCTGATCCTCTTCTGTTTGGGACTACTTTTCCTGTTGGGTGGGGCAGGAGCCACTCCCTAGGTTCAGAACACTGGAACTCTTCTGGAAAGCAGGAACTCTTTTCTTACCTAGGCGTGGCTGTGGAAGGAGACACCTAAGCACTACAGGAGGCTATTTAAACCACACCCGATGGATGAATCTTGCTTTGCGTTATTCTGCATTCTCTGCAGCAGAACGCTCATCGTGTCTTCAGCTTCTGATCCTGGGCCTAAGGGAACAAAGGCTTACCATCCTGGAATCCAGTCTTCAGCAGCACCTGTAAAGACAAAGAAAGAACAGGTTAGCACTACGGTCTTCAGTGGCAGCGCATCTCTTACCTGGTCCATCGGCTGTCACCAACGCCTCGCGCTGCATTCCGGCATCTGAAAGACAAAGGCTTACCTATTCTTCGCATGCTCCGGAGGTCTTCACACTGCATTCCGGCATCTGAAAGACAAAAGCTTACCAGCTCTTCGCACGCTCCGGAGGCCTTCGGCGCTGCATCCCGCATCTGAAAGACAAAAGAAGGTGCGTTTAAAGACATTGGGCAACTTTATTACTCACGTGCCATTACTCCTTCCCACGCTGAATCCAGTGGGTATTCCAGCACCCTTCAGCTTCTCTAAAGCTCTGAACTTGTACCTGCAAGATAAAAGGGACAGTTAGTGCGCATCGTGAAGCAGGCTACAAGCGCTTACTTACGTGCTTCCAGGCGCTTCTATTCCTCACGCGGGTTCGATCCTCAACTCTCATCAGCCCCCCCTCCGCCATCGCCGGAACCCCGCAAAACAAGAGATAGCATTACAAAAGACTTTTAAGACATTTGAAGTGCCCAGAACTTACCGTTCGTGCAGTTAACGACGGACAGCAGTCCTCTGAGGTCAAGAGGCCTGCACCCTTATCCAGTGAAGAAACTGGTTACGGCACCCTGCCCCGAGGCAGATGGAGAGCTCGGCGTTCACTTACCTAAGGTGAGGGCGTTAACCTTTGGGGTTCTACAGGAGAAGAGAAAGGGAAGAGGAGAGAGGCACCCAATAACCCCAGTTCATTAATCCCATATTTTCTATCTGCAGACATCTTACTCTTCGAGTCAGACATACAGTGCACAGAGGTCCAGCCCAAAGAGCCAACCGTGTGTTACACATCACCTTTGAAGATACGGCATTCACCCAGTCAAGACCGGCGCCTCTGCGGGAATCAGGTGAGCGTTACAATACCAAGCAACTGCGAGTGAGAGAGGAGGTGGCACACCTGCCTGCATCACTCTCTTAATGCCTTGGTCCGTTGACTACATGGCCTGTGGCCATTCCGGGCCCAAGGGCACTCTCCATTCTCACCTAAACCCTTCTCTTGTTGTATTAGTGAAATGCCCCTTGTCCTTCAATTGCTTTAAACTCCCCATCCCCACCGATTCAGCACACATTCTGGGTACTGCTAAAGAAAGCTCACACTGTGGTGGAAGTCCAGTGTGAGAGCTTTGCTGGACGAAGCTCACACAGAAGGTACTCCAGTAGGAATCTCTCTCCTAGGCCACCACCAAAGAAAGGTCACAGTGAAGGTACTCCAATAGGAATCTCTTGTCTAGGCCACTGCTGGAGGAAGCTCACACTGAAGGCACATCAGTAGGAAGGAATCTCTCACCTAGGTCATCACTGGAGAAAGCTCACACTGAAGGTACTCCAGTAGGAATCTGTCACATAGGCCACTGCTGGAGGAAGCTCACACTGAAAGTAGTCCTATAGGATGGAATCTCCAATCTAGGACCCCACTGGAGGAAGCTCACACTGAAGGTACTCCAATAGGAAACTCTTGCCTAGGCCAACACTGGAGGAAGCTCACACTAAGGGTACTCCAGTAGGAAGGAATCTCTCACTTAGGTCACCACTGGGGAAAGCTCA
Organism: Ambystoma mexicanum; assembly: GCF_040938575.1. Classification (NCBI taxonomy): domain Eukaryota; kingdom Metazoa; phylum Chordata; class Amphibia; order Caudata; family Ambystomatidae; genus Ambystoma; species Ambystoma mexicanum. Next base: position 1,130,407,976 of record NC_090932.1, on the reverse strand, counting down.
CATGGAAGGTACTCCAGTAGGAAGGAATCTCTTGCATAGACCACTGATGGAGGAAGCTCACACAGAAGGTAAACCAAAAGAAATCTCCCGCCTAAGCCACCAGTGGAGAAAACACGCACTGAAGGTACTCCAATAGACATTTCTCACCTAGGCCACCACTGGAGGAAGCTCAAACTGAAGGTACTCCAATAGGAAACTCTTGCCTAGGCCACCACTGGAGGAAGCTCACACTGAGGGTACTCCAGTAGGAAGGAATCTCTCACCTAGGTCACCACTGGGGAAAGCTCACATGGAAGGTACTCCAGTAGGAAGGAATCTCTTGCATAGACCACTGATGGAGGAAGCTCACACAGAAGGTAAACCAAAAGAAATCTCCCGCCTAAGCCACCAGTGGAGAAAACACGCACTGAAGGTACTCCAATAGACATTTCTCACCTAGGCCACCACTGGAGGAAGCTCACACTGAAGGTACTTCAATAGGAATCTCTTGCCTAGACCACTTCTGGAGGAAGCTCCCCCTGAAGGGACACTGGTAGGAAGGAATCTCTCACATAGGTCACCACTGGAGGAAGCTGACATTGAAAGTACTCCAGTGGGAATCTCTTGCCTAGACCACTGCAGGAGGAAGCTGAAACTGAGGTACTCCAATAGGAATCTCTCCTCTAGGTCGGTGCTGGAGGTAGCTTACACTGAAGGTACTCCAATTGGAATCTCTCACCTAGGCCACCACTGGAGGTACTCCAATTGGAATCTCTCACATAGGCCACTGCTGGAAGAAGCTCACACTGAAGGCACTCTAGTTGGAAGGAAGGTCTCACTTAGGCCAGCACTGGAGGAAGTTCAAACTGAAGCTGCTTCAGTAGGAATCTCTCATCTAGACCACGGCTGGAGGAAGTGCACACTGAAGGTACTCCACTGTGAGAGAAATCTCCCACCTAGGCTACCACTGGAGGAAGCTCACGCTGAAGGTACTCCAGTAGAAATCTCTCACCTAGGGCACAAATGGAAGAAGTTCACACAGAAGGTACTCTGATATGAATTTCTCACCTAGGACAAAACTGGAAGAAGATTGCACTGAAGGTACTCCAGTAGGTGTTAATTTCTCACATAGCCCACTGCAGGAGGAAGCTCACACTGAAGGTACTCCAGTGGGAAGGAATCTCTTCCCTAGGCCACCACTGGAGGAAGCATACACTGAAGGTACTCCAACAGAAAGGAATCTCTCACCTAGACTATGACTTGTGGAAGCTCAAACTGAAGATACTCCAGTAGGAATATCTCACCTATGCCACTGCTGAAGGAAGCTCACACTGAAGGTACTCCAATAGGCATCTCTCACCTAGGCCACTGTTGAGGAAGCCCACACTGAAGGTAACTCTAGTAGGAATCTGTCACCTCGGCTACTGCTGGCGGATGCTCACACTGAATGTATTCCTGCAGGAAGGAATCTCTCACCTAGGCCCCCACTTGATGAAACTCACACTGCAAGTACTGCTGTAGGAAGGAATCTCTCACCTAGGCCCCCACCTGATAAAACTCACACTGCTGTAGGAAGGAATCTCTCACTTAGGCCACTGCTGGATGATGACTGACTGCATTATTCTGCACCACCTGTAGCCGATTAATCTCGATCTTTTCATTACCCTGAAGGAGACTGGCACAGTAATCAAGGCGAGATCCGATGATTGCACGGGCCAGTGTTGCGCTGTCTACCCTATCAAGAAATGGTCTTGCATGTACCAATAGTTAGACATAATCGGAGGCTTGTGACAAGAGAGTAAAGATGTTGAAGAGCATTGGGGACACACAAGAACCTTGGGGAACCCCACAATCCAGGACATATCCCTCTACCATGGAGTCTACAAAAAAGACTCTGCCCATCCGATTGGAGAGAAAGGAAAGGACCCAACTAGCCGCCTCACTAGAGAAGTAGGCAGTGTCTTGTAGCCTATTGGCTAGGATGATATGATCAACAAGGTCAAAAGCCAAGGTGAGATCTAATAGCATCAAAGGAGATGCTTTACCTTTGTCCACATGCTGAAGAATTAACATTTTCAAATCAAGGAGAGAGGTTTATGTACTGTGATTGCTTCTGAACCCCGATTGGTTTGGGCCAAGTATGTCATGTACATCTAGGAATGTTTGAATTTGTTGATGCACCACTTTATCAAGAATTTTCAAACGAAAAGGTGAATAAGCAATTGGGCGACAGATTTTGGGATCCAATGAAGTTTTTTTTAAGCAAATGCGAAATCCAGGCCTGTTTAAGAGAGCATGGGACAGTATTTGCCCTAAACAAAAGATTGACAAATTTGGTGATAAGAGACGTCAACATCTCCGCACATGATTTGACAATGGTGGCTGGACAGATGTCACCCTTGCAAATTGTGGGTTTAATTTTCACCAATAGTTCAAGCATGTTGGGTTCTGATATTTCACAGAACCTGAAGAGAGGCCGAGATGGGAGTGATTGTTCTGATCTGGCTCTGGCAGATGGATCCTGGGTGACACAAGGCATGGCACAGTGTCCTTCCTTGATATTAGCAATCTTTTGCCTCAGGGAGTTCTGAATATCAGTAAACCAGTGTCTTTTACCACTGGCAAAATGACAGGACATGGATCTTCAAGCTCGCTGAGAATTTTGAACAACTCTTTGGAGCTTGATGCTGCGTCCTTAATTTGTTTATAGAATGATTTCTTTGCATCCTGTATTTGGCTGCTTCGGAAGATCTATCTTTATCCACCAGTGATGATGACGTTCTCCAGCTCTTAAGTGCACATTTTTTCTTGCACTTTAGAGTTTGAATTTCTGGGGTATACCACGGTTTTGAGGGCTGGGAATTAACCAGTGTTTGTTTTAATGGAGCTGGAGTGTTAACTGCCATTGTAATAGCATCATCATAGACTGGTACCAGCTCGGTGGATGACTCAAATTGATCAAGGACCTTAAGAATAGGTTCAAAGAATGGACACAACGAAGCAGGGGTAAGCTTCTGCAGAATATGGCACGTGGCCTTTTTTGGGGGCGTCTCTACTTTTCTGCCCGTGCACAGGAAGATCTATTTGAAAACGTACAGATAGAGGATCTGACCATGGGCATGGTATGATCTCGTCCTTTTCTGCTTACATCCCATGAGTAACTTCTCAATCCAGAATCCTGCCTGCATCATGTGTGGGCTTCAGAATGTTCTGAGTAAAGCCCAAACATTGTGTCGAGGTGTGGAGGGTTCTAGCATGTGGGTCAGATAGATCGCCAAAACATAAAATTAAGTCTCCTAGCAGAATAGTCTTAGTACCTGGTTTCAAATCTAAAGAAAACCGCTAACACAACTGTGAGTAAACCTCTGGCATGATATTGGGAGGACGGTATATTAAGAATATGTTGCAGGTGTCACTGGAATCAATGGGCCACTTTATATATAGGAATTCACAATCAGAGATATTGTCAACATTCAGCTGTCGAATATTGAGGGAGGAATGAAAAATAAGATAAAGGTCCTGTCAGTCAATCAGCTCTAAGGACTCAGGGGGTATTGCCATCATCAGCGCTGGACCTGCCACTGAATGAAGCCAGTAGGAAGGAATATCTGGCCTTGGCCATCGCTTGAGGAAGCTTGAACTGATGGAGTAAGCTTAGACTAAGCGCCCTGCTGTAGGAAACTGGCAGAAGGCCCTCTGCAGTGATGTCTATTAAAATTGCACTGCTGGAGGAAACCAGAAGCTCACCTTTTGGGATATTAGAGCTTACCTTTATATCTGCTTTATGCAATTGCATTATATAACTACTGCTGTGATCTAGAAGTGCACCCAATAGCCTGTGAAAGTTGCATTTAGAAGTGTTCCCAATTGCCTCTCTGTGAAATATCATAATAGTCTAATACCTGCCGGATTGAATTAACTAATCTCCCTAATAACCCCTCTGGGCAAAGCTGCGTTAGATTCATGCCTAATACCCTCCCTCCCCGTATAAATTTGCATTGAGAGAAGTGCGCCTACCTGTGCAAAGTTGAGTTGTTTTCATTCATATTGAACTGAGAGAAGTGCGCCTATTAGCATATCCTAATCGAATTTACTAGTGCCCAGAATAGTCTCTGTGTGCCTAGTTCAATCTAGAAGTGCGCACGACATCATTGAAGCTAAGAAGCATGCCTTAATATCCTAATTAATCCTATTAGTATATTTAATAGTATGTATACTAAATATCCAAACAAACGCCTCATGAGAACTCTGCTGAAAGCCTGTTTAAATCTCCTTCCCACTCAAGAAGTCCTGGCAATTCGGGCCGCATCCAAGGAAAAATCCTGTAGACTTTGTAGAGACCCGCAGCCACGGAATCTATCAAACACCTTTTGATGGTTTGTCCGTCCATTCACCATGAAAGAGAGGCCTTCCTCAGCCCTGTGAACAAATCATCATGCGTCGTCGACAACAACATGTGGTGGAATCGTCTCATCACGGGAGCTCAAACGAGATGGCTAATAGCGGCTACCAAACTAATACCCATTGCTTTGGAGAAAACTTTGCAAAATCCATAAAAGAGAACTTTCGACAAACACTTGTTCGGGAAATCTACATCTGCACAGAAAATGACACTTCTTCCCTTTAAACGACAACAAAGGAAGCTGTTTTGTAAAAATCTAAATTGATTAAATACAAAAAAATAAAAAAAAGAAATAAATAAAATTGTATATCTATTTCACTAGGATCTAGAACTGTCCCTAATAATCTAATATCCCCTCTATACAAAATTGATTCTAGATTTAAACCTAATATCATGCCTGTATACAGTTGATCCTAGAAGTGTACCTAATAATGTAAGCTACAAAACCATTATATTAAAAAAAGACAGACACAAGGGGGCACGGATGGGGTGGTGTTCAAACACTTAGGATACATACCTAATAGCCTAATATCATCTCTGTGCAATTTGAACTTGGAAGAGTGCCTGAACTTAGAACTACAATTAGAAAGCCCTCCTAAATCCACCCAAAGCCTGTACCAAGCATGAGTGCACCACAAACCAACAGTTTGTCGTAAACGACTGCCGTGGACCTCCCCCATGCCACGATCTGCCTTCCCTCCCATCCCCCCCTCCCAAATCACCCCACTCTCCTTCACACTCCCTACCATTCCCCTCTCCAAACACCAAGCCAGAGGCGCACGATGGCGAGCCAACCACCCTAAGATCACTCCTCCTCTGAGCCCCACCACCGACCAGCCAATGTCAACCTTGCCTCCTCCCCTCATACCTAGCACACCCCGCCCTGCAAGCGTCCGTCCGCCATCTTGCCCTCAAACCCCGGCCTCGGCCTCCTTCCTCCCCGACCGCACCCTTTCCCCTCCCTAAAAACTGCACGTCTAGCCCTAGCAAGAACCAAAGCCACATCCCTCTCCCTCTCTGACCCCCTACCCTCTATCACACTCCAATTGCAACAAAGAAACCAAAGAGGAAACGTACCTGGTCCCCCTTAATATCTCAGCACTCTTCGCCTCCCCTGTCTCGACCCACCACCTCATTCCCCCACTCACCTCCTTCCCCCGTGGCTTCACCGCTCCTGAAAGCCCTCTCCCTCGATTTCTCACCAACTACACCTTCAAACCCCCCATACTAAACCCGATCATCCAAACACACGCAGCTACCCAATCCCGCCCAAAGCCCGCCAATATGTCTGCTCGCCCGCTATTCCCATCAAACATCACCAACCCTCCCCCTCTCCCTCTCCAGCCTCCACTCTCTCCGCCACCACCCCCTTCCGCTCCAAGACCAACCTCGCCTACCGATGTGAACTGCATCCTATTCAATGCCCGATCCGTGGTAAAAAACAGACACTGCATCTTTGACCTCCTCGCCTCTGACAAACCAGACCTGGTTTTCATCACCGAAACTTGGTTCTCTGATGACTTCGCCCCAATCGCTAACGAAGCCTTCCCCCCTGAATACTCCCTCATCCCACTGAACCGTCCCTCCAGAGGAGGTGGAGTAGCATTCGTCTTCAAGTCTCTCTTCCACGCCTCAATCACTGACAACCAACATTCCATTCCTTCCTGCGAATCTCTCCTCGTTAAACTATCACTCTCCCCGTCGCTCTCACACAGCTTCCTAATAATCTACAGGCCACCTGGCTACGATAGACAATTCGCAAACAACCTCTGTGACTCAATTGCCACTCTTCAACTAAACCATCCCAACCTCACCCTTCTTGGAGACTTCAACATATGGCTCGACATCCACACCAACCCTATGACACACTCTCTGGTTGACAGTTTGGACGCAATTAACCCCCAACCCCACAAACAGCCCAACTCACTATAAAGGACACACTCTTGATGCCAACTTTAGCTCCAACGACCTGATTGATTTAAAGCCCGCCACCCCGATCCTCTGGTCCGATCATTTCATTCTCTCGTTCGCCATTCACTCACCCGACCCCCTTCCCGTACTCGAATCTGAACCTCCGAATCTACGCAAATGCTGGAAAAAACTAATAATCGTCCCTGATCTAGCCAACGCACTCCTCCAGTCTCCACCTCCTACCTCCCAACTCAACAATCTGCTAACCCCTGACGCCTTTGACTCATGGCTCAACGCCTCTCTGATGCGGCTCACACCCTCTTGCAAACCATCAAACCGCCGTGGCCTCTTCCCCAGATGGTTCACTCCCGAGTTGAAGATCACTAAACGACTATATAAATACCTAGAACGCAAATGGCAGAAGGACAAAACCCAGGAGAGCAGGGCCACCTTGGCCAGACACCTCTATCAGTATAAGGCCAAAATCTGGAAAGCAAAAAAAGCCTACTACAACGCCCGAATCCTAAACTGCAGAAACCCAAGCAAAGAACTCCACAAAATCATCTCTGAATTCACCAATCCGGCTTGCAACACGACCGTCCCGACTCCCTCACAATCACTGTGCGACTCACTCTCCCTCCACTTTTACACCATGGGCCTTGAAAGAACAAACACTCTAGCCACCAAACTGGCTCTCTTACATCCACCAACCAATTCTCCCCCCAATAATAATAATAATAATAATAATAATAATAATTATTATTATTATTATTATACCGGCCGGCTCACCGGCTGCGACCACTACGCAACCAACGTTCGAATCCTTTAGTCCAATATCACCAGAGCAATTTCTCAAACTTCTATCTGCCCGCAAACCTTCTGGCTCGCCACTGGACCCATGCCCAGCCACAACCCTCAAAGAAAGTTTCTCTTCCATCTGCGCAGGAGAACACGCAAGATCGATCATAAATGCCTCACTCTCCTCTGGTATATTTCCCAACGAATTCAAAACGGTTCACGTCAAACCTCTAATTAAAAAACCTTCGCTGGACCCTCTTGTGCCCAGAAACTACTGCCCCATCTCAAACACCAGATTCCTTGCCAAACTCATTGACCGAACCGCCTACTCCCAACTAAACGCCTTTGTCGAAGACAACAATCTCATAGACCCCGCTCAATCAGGTTTCAGAGCCCGTCACGGAACTGAAACCACCCTAATGTCAATTTGGGATTACCTTAAAATGACGCCAGACTCCACGGGATGCGCGGCACTAATCCTTCTTGACCTCTCCGCCGCCTTTGACACAATCAATCACTCAATCCTTCTAGACCGCTTCCACTCCCTAGGAATTCGTGGAACCGCTCTTAAATGGATAGCTTCATTCCTCAAAGATAGGTACCAAATAACGATACTCTCCAGCTATACCTCCCAAGCCCGACCAGTCGACACGGGAGTCCGACAAGGAGCATGCCTATCTGCCCTCCTGTTCAATCTCTACTTGATCACTTTCCCACCAATAATTCGTTCGCACAACATCCTGTGCTACAACTACGCCGACGACACTCAATTAATTCTAAAACTCCTGAACTCAAAACCCAACTCCCGACCAGACCTGGCCTCCTGCCTCCTTGACATAGAACTATGGATGACCCAAAGCCACCTCCTGTTAAACCCCTCTAAAACGGAAATCATGGTATGTGGCAACTCCGACCTCCTTCCGCACCCACTACCCTGGCCATCCGCCATGGGCAACTCACCGACCCCATCCAACTCAGTGAAAAATCTTGGATGCACCCTTGACACCGACCTAACACTTTCACGCCAAGTCAACAACGTCTCAAAATCCTGCCACTACCACCTTAGAACCCTGAGGCGCATCTTTCCATATCTCTCCTTTCCCAACAGACTCTCTGCGGTCCAATCAATCGTTATATCAAGACTGGACTACGCAAACCCCCTATACCTCGGAGTCCACGCGTACCAACTGAATAAACTCCAAAGGGGACAAAACCCTTCAGCCAAATTGCTACTTGCACTCGGCCCAAGAGACCACATCTCCCCAGCCCTTAAGACGTTGCACTGGCTTCCAGTAGCACGAAGAGTGACTTTCAAAACCATGTGCATCTCCCATCGAGCTCTGCACAAAACTGGACCTCAATATCTTCAAGACAAGCTAAAACCCTACCACCCCCCACGCACCCTAAAATCAAGCCCAGCCAGCCTCCTAGTCAAACCGTAGACAAATTCAAGCAGGTTAGGCAGATCATCATTCTCAGCCTTGGCTCCCACGCTATGGAACTCACTCCCACCCCACATCCGCCTAACTGAGGATTTAACGTCCTTCTGCAAATTGCTGAAAACCTGGCTCTTCCCCTAAAACCAACGCGTACCAAACAGACCAACAGCAACTCAATTACTCCAATCCATCAAACCCCCTGATACGAGAAACCGACAGCTAATAACCCCTAATATAAACTTCAAGGACAAACAGAATTAAACGAATAAAGTAGATCAAAGCAGTGAAATGGCTAATAAGAGTAAATCATACGGAAACAGTAAAGAGGTCTAAACTACAGAAATGGACAGAAAGCATGCGGAATGAACGACGTGAATGGCGTGGATGACCTAGTTAGAATCGATAAACCAAGTGGAACAAATGAATGCGCCGAGTTGAAGAATGCATGAGTGTAAAAACAAATACCTATCTAGATCGAATGGGTATGGTAATCGAGTGAATATGTAGATTGGATGAGTGTATGGAATGGATGAACATGTCAAGTGGATGAATGTGTAGAGCGGCTGGAAGTGTAGAACAGACAAGCGTGTAGGGCGGATGCAAGCGCAAATACAGAGAAGCATGTAGAACGCAAGAGTACGTAAAACAGAGGAATGTCCAGAACGGATGAGCGTAAACCGGATAATTGTGTTGAAGAGATGAGTATGTGGAGCGGATGAGTATGTAGAGCACATGAATGTGGATATCGGGTGAATACCGAAGTGCGGAGCGTGTATAGATCGCTGGAACAGATGTACAGACCTGTCGAATGTGCAGAGCGGATGAGTGGATAGAGCGGATGAGTGGATAGAGCGGATGAGTGGATAGAGCGGATGAGTGGATAGAGCAGACGAGTGGATAGAGCGGATGAGTAGATAGAGCGGATAGAGCGGATGAGTTGATAGAGCGGATGAGTCGATAGTGCGGATGAGTCGATAGAGCGGATAGAGCAGATGAGTGGATGGAACGGATGAGTGAATAGAGCGGATGAGTGGATAGAGCGGATGAGTGGATAGAGCGGATGAGTGGATAGAGCAGATGAGTCGATACTGCGGATGAGTCGATAGTGCGGATGAGTGGATAGTAGGGATGAGTGGATGAATGGATAGAGGGGATGACTAGATGAGTAGATAGAGCGGATTGAACGGAGGAACGGATGAGTGGATGAATGGGTGAGTGGATGAAAGGATAGAACAGATCAGTGGGTGAGTGAATGATTGGATAGAGCGGATGTGTGGATAGAGGGGATGAGTTGATAGAGCGGATGAGTGGATGAAGTGTACAGAGAGAATGAGTAGATAGAGCAGCTGAGTGGATAAAGTGTTCAGAAAGGATGAGTGGAGAGAACGGACGACTGGATAGAGCAGATGAGTGGTTAGGGCGGATGAGTGTATAGAGCGGATGAATGGTCAGAGCGGATGAATGGTCAGAGCGGACGAGTGGCTAGAGCGGATGAGTGGATAGAGCGGATGAGTGGATAGAGCGGATGAGTGGATAGAGCGTATGAGTGGATGCTACGGATGAGTAGATAGAGCGGATGTGTGGATGGTACGGATGAGAGGATGAATGGATAAAGTGGATGAGTGGATGATACGGATGAGTAGATAGAGCGGATGGGTGGATGGTACGGACAAGAGGACGAATGGATAGAGCGGATGAGTGGATGTGTAGATAGAGCGGATAGAACAGATGAATGGATGAGTGGATGAATGGGTGAGTGGATGAAAGGATAGAGTGGATGAGCGGATGAGCGGATGAGCGGATGGGTGGATAGAATGGATGAGTGGATAGAACGGATGAGCGGATAGAGCGGATGAGTAGATAAAGTGTACAAAGAGAATGAATAGATGGAGCGTATGAGTGGATAAAGTGTACAGAAAGGATGAGTTGATAAGAGCGGTTGAGTAGATAGAGTGGATGAGTAGGTAGAGGGGATGAGTAGATAGAGCGGATGAGTAGATAGAGCGGACAACTAGATAGAGTGGATACAACGGATGTGTGCATAGAGCAGATGAGTAGATGAGTGGATAGAACGGATGAGTGGATAGAGCGAAGGAGTAGATAAGTGTATTGATGAGTGGATGATCAGACGAGTGGATAGAGTGGACGAGTGGATAGAGAGGATGAGTCGACTGAGCGGACGAGTAGATAGAGCGGATGAGTAGATAGAGCGGATGAGCAGACAGAGCGGACAACTGGATAGATTGGATAGAAGGGATGTGTGCATAGAGTAGATGAATGGATGAGTAGATGAGTGGATAGAGCAGATGTGTGGACGAGTGGGTAGAGCGGACGAGTGGATAGAGTGGACGAGTGGATAGAGCGGATGAGTAGTTAGAGCGGATGAGTAGGTAGAGCGGATGAGTAGGTAGAGCGGATGAGTAGATAGAGCTGATGAGTAGATAGAGCGGATGAGTAGATAGAGCGGATGACTGATGGAATGGATAGAACAGATGTATGCATAGAGCGGATGAGTAGATGAGAGGATAGAGCGGACGAGATGATGAGTGAATAAAGCGGATGAGTGGATAGAGTGGAGGGTGGATAAGTGTATGGATGAGTGGATGAGCGGACGAGTGGATAGAGCGGACGAGTGGATAGAGTGGATATAGAGGTTGAGTAGATTGAGCGGACCAGTAGATAGAGCAGATGAGTGGATAGAACGGATGTATGGATAGAGCGGTTAAGTGGATAGAGCGGATGAGTAGATGGAGCAGATGAGTGCTTAGAGCGAATGAGTTGATGAGTGGATAGAGCAGATGAGTGCATATGGCGGAGGAGTGGATAAGTGTATAGAACGGATGAAAGTATAGAACAATAGAACAGAGGAATGACCATAAGAATATATAGAACTTGATATTGCTGCTGATTGCGTGAAAAACACGATTGCTTAAAGACGATGAGTGCGGGGAGCACATGAGTGCGTAGAGGGGATGAGTTCATAGAGGGGGCGAGTGCTTAGAGGGGGCGAGTGCGTAGAGGGGGCGAGACGGTAGAAGGGGTGTGTGTGTAGAAGGGTGTGTGGGTAGAGGGGATGTGTGGATTGACGGGGGTGAGTGCCTAGAGAGAGTGAATGCGTAGACATCTAAAAGAGCATATATCCCATCATATCTCACCACGATGCTTACTCTCTCCTTTACATCACCACTCAACTAGAACACAGAGATACTATGACACCATTTGGTATAACTGTTCTCATACCAACATCTGCCGCTCACTCCACATCATTCTAAGTAAACACTGCTGGTTAAACCCCCCCCCAGTCAGGCGTTCTCCTCAGGCCTAACACAGCCACATCCGATCTGGATATATCCTGCCAGAGCGAACATATACTCCTGATCTCTCGACCACCACACCTACCGCTAAGAAGCAGCTATTACACGGATCTCGCATGAGCTGCACACATACCCGGTGCTCACACACACCTTTGACTCTCTCTACCCGCTCTACTGATCTGAACTTCGGTTCCCAAGGGCGTTCAACCTACCAGCGCCTTCAGACCATACCAATGGTATATAAGGCGCTATAGAAGTGCAAAATAACAATAACAAATAACAATAACAATAACAATGCTAAATCCGACAAGAATTCAATGAGCCGCGTGATGGCTGGGCATTTAAATTCATATTGTCTGTCTTATCGCCTTTCCATTAAAAACATTCTGTGGCACTTGAGAATGCGTCAAAATGGCTAAACTATTTAGAGGAGTGAGATCTCTATCTGGCTTATGGAAGTAGTTAGTGAGATCTTCATTCAGCTCCCAACATGGAAAAGTGGATTCCCTAGCTCCATTATTGACTACCTTGTTCTCTCAAGAGACATGTTTGAGCATTGTAAGGTTATGGAAATTAAGGAGACTAGTTACAGCGACCATAACATGCTGACTGTCAAACCATTTTAGTGGCGGAGAGAGCAGAGGTTATTGGCCAAGACATATTAATGACAAATTAGGGAGGTAATGGAATCTCGAAGTTTTAACAGGGGAGGGTGGCTTCAAGGGTTACTAAAAAAAACTAGCAAACATTATAGATACCATGAAAACATCAATGGGCTAAACTTTGCTCCCCAACAAAGTTATTAGATTTTAAATGGGAACAAGATCACCCAGTGCATACTGGTGCTAAAGGACTACCAAAATACAGGCACAGATTGTATTAAGATATCTGGGAGCGCAAAAAGGAACTGAGAAAGAACATCAGAGCCTTGAATTGCTGACATTTCACACCTGCAGACTATCAAAAAGAGAAAAGGAAACTTGACACAGAATATAAGAACTGGCCCAGGGGACATCGCTTCCTCCAAACTCAAAGAGAGGGAGAAGTGATGTTGGGAGAATTGGCCTCAAAAAGCTTGCAACATTTCTGGACACTGGATAATCTGAATCTGAGCCACAGAGCTCATTCCAGAGTAATTTAGTAACTGGATGACCTTGGAAGGATCACTTTGTAAGGAACCTAATGGGGAATTCTGGTCATGGAACAAAAAGAACCATGGTGGCTATATTTGAATAGCGATGATGTAGCCTCACTGATTACCAAGTCCTCTTCTTCGAAAGCGGTAAGACCAAATGGTCTTACCAACTCTATTTTAAAATCAGATACTGCTCTGTGGTCGAAAATATTGCTCGACCTGTTAAACAATGTGATCCCAAATAGGCAATTCCCTGCTTCATGCAAGACTGCTATAATTATACCTATTTATAAGAAGGGCAACTGGGCAGATCCAATCAACTATCGCCTGATCACCATTCTAGATGCAGATAGCAAGGTGTTTGTCAGCAGCAGTCTTGCGAGAGTTATAAATATGGGCAAGCAGTACAGGAATCCTGAATAAGGTATAAATAGGATTCCAATAAGGCATGTCAACATCTTTAAATGGCCTCATCATTAATGTCATGCGAGGGGACACTTGGATAAGGGGTAACCCTCCCCTATATGCAGTCTTGGTAGATCTATCGAAGGCATTTGATACTATCAACCGAGAACACCTTTGGCAGAACCTCAAACAATGGGGACTGCCATTAAGTTGATCATCAATCATCGTACACCTCCACGAAAATACACAAGTACAAATTAGGTTGGATGGTCAGGGTCATCTCACCAATCCAATTAGTATGGAAAGAGGTGTGAGGCAGGGTTGCATTCTTTCCCCCTGCCTCTTCAACCTATGTTGGGCAGATCTCGATGAGGCATTGCGTCCCTGTGTCTTTGTTAGTCCCAAGTTTGGAAACCAAACAGTCACGTGGATTGCCCACACATATGATATTGTGTTATTCAAAATTCTCCGGTAGTCCTCCACTGATTTGTAAACGCACTGGGGGCATATTCCTTGGAGAATGAGTTATTGATTAATCCCTCTAAATCTTATATCATTCGCTTCACTAGGTCTGCAAAATGTAATGTTGGCCTCAAGCCCAGGAACCGCATCTCTCCAGCTCTAAAATCTTTTCAATCGGCTCCCGGTTGCTGCAGGAATCAAATTCAAATCCCTCTGCATCATCCACAAGGCTCTCTGGGTCCTGCTTCCCCTCACCCCCAATACCCATCAGCCTACTCCCCTCCCACAACTTGCTGTTTGGCTCCCACTGGCCTGTGTTATCTCACAGGCCTGCACTTATTGTTTTTATCAGTTGATCACTCTAACCAAGTGATCTCTGCTTGCAACCTATTCCCTAACACTTCCCTTCGTGGCACTCCTAGCCCTTACACCGCCTCCCTCATCCCCTCTCTCTCTCTGCACTTGCACGATCTGAATGTTCACAAGGCCTAGTAGGACCGCCTCTCTCTTTCTTCATTGTTACTATAATTGCCTTTCATTCCCATGTTCCCTCCTCGTTGCTCTGTGGGCGCTTTCAAACACAATTTACTTGATGTATAAGCGCCTTACAAATGCACAATAGATAACATAAAATAAAATAGCACTAAATAAAAGGCGAGATGGACAAAATCGCGGTCTCTTCATGCGTGGTGTAAGACCAGAAAGCAAGATCTATTAATGAGTTTCAGGCGAAGATAACGATGTACCCTAACTCCATTAAAGTTCCAGAGAGGAGAACATCCAGCAAGCAAGGTCAAGTACAAAGGAGAAATCTTGGGTGAAGGCTTGGCTGATGAGAGATCATAGGCTAGTTGGGAAAATGGGCTGTAGTCTGACATTGTTATATGCACCTGGGTTTCATTACCTTACGTGCTGCTAACAAGTCAAATGTCCAAGGTTGGGGGAGAATGCCAACCAATCAGAGGGCCTATGTTATGGGGGAACATACATTGTTGCAGGGGACAATCTGCTGCTGTTATGCTGCTATAATCTGTACAATATGTAGTTAGAGGGATGTTCAAGGCATGCCTACCAGACAAGGGGAAGCCAATAATGTTATTAACAATAATCTATAAGTAGATATGTTCCCCTAACCAATCCCTCCACCTAATAGGTTTTATTATTTGCCACGTAGGATGACATCATAGCTGAAGCACATTGAGGTATAAAGGCTTTGTGTGCCTAAAATGTAACTGAGAGTGTGTAGACTGCAACTTGTTGTTCGCCAGGTTTCCCTTCTGTACTGAACTGATAATAAAGTAGTATTTTGACATATTCTTTTAGTCTGTCCGGTTATGTGGGTCCAAGATTAGATTGTTTGTTATGGTAATTCCATTCTGCGCATAGAAACTCCTAAACAGTGCAAATGCACATGTTGGTAGCGCTGCAGATGTTTCAGATCCAGATCCTCGGATTCTTGACATCGGCCACCATCAGCCGGAACATCACGGAGAGCGTTGCTCCAAAACATGTTACCCAAGACGGTTGACAGGTGCCCCTTTGAAGAAATGTCTGCTCGGTTCCCACAGGCGCCCCATGGACTGAAGGTGAAGGGGTCGATTGGGGAAGAGCTGAATAACAGATATAACTAGAAACATCGAAAGTGGCAAATAAAAGCAGAGAGGCTGTATTGCATACATATATATTTATTTAAAGCTTTTAAGCAATTAATTGTAGGTGACATCTGTCATAGAATATTACTGTATACTGAATGCATCGTATGTAGCATAAGCATAATGACACTGATCCGGCATTAAGCACTTTATTCAAAGCTTCCAACCAATTAATTGCTGGTAACATTTGCAACAGAATATTGTTGTGTATTCAATGCACAGTATGTAACATAAGTATAATGACACAGATATGGCTTGGACCTATTTCTAAAAAAGCAGTGCTGCTAGAGAGAAAAAATAAGCTTTGTATTTTGAACAATTCATCAAAAATCGCAGCATTCTGCAAACCGTGTATAGCTATGTGCATGGTTGGTGACGTCTTTTGGACCAAATGTATGGTAAAAACCATTTCTATTGATGTCCATATTTTTAAACCCAAACCAAGATTGCGGTATGAGCATTACAACTTGACAAACAATAGCAGAAGTCACCTTGTTTGTTTTTATAATATGGTTATTATGTGTGCACTGTGTTTTCAAATTCAGGTGGTTGTAATGGGTAAATTACTGTGAGCAAGCCACACGTACGTGGCAAAACTCATCAGCCTGCCATCCCCTGCTGGCCACAGAATTTTCTATGGGGAGGTGAAATATGCATGGATAGTCTAGCAGCAATTCTTAACAAGTTTTGGAACAATAAAGTTTAATATTTTTGAAAAGAATTGATGCTGTGATTCCTTGGATCTACACCGAGTCAAAACACGGGTGTGCTGCTCACAGCAACAGCGGTTTTCTTCATTGTTGAACTGAATTATATATATAGAGGGGGAAACGTAACAGGATTGATTAGCAAAAAGGAGATACCTCAATACCTGTTCTCAATGAGGGAAAAGGGACTGCACCAAACTTAAGGGATTCCTGCAGCTACAGCCAAAGAATGGTGTGCGACACTCTCCAAAATGGAATAAAATAGAGATGAGATACATCTATCAGGAGAATAAGACAAAACAATCATATAAAAGGTGTGCACACGTGTTTTGATTTTTTTGGGAAAAAATATCAGTGTCAAAAATATATTGACACATGTTATATTAAAGATGATAAAATAGAGGCAAAGCTTAAACACTATAAGAGTGATAGCAATAGAATTGGTCAAATTATTAGACCCTCGAAAAGCAAGTGATTGACGTCAATCAAACATAGGAGGGTAGTATTCAAGAAAATAATAGGATAACACTATCAATAATAATAACTGTATAGTACGAATTGATAAAAACCAGAAACAAAGAGATAAAATGGATGTTATTGTATAAATTTGGCAATTGTTTGGAGAAATTGTTTTTTTGATATATGGCCGGTGATTGAAGGTGCTGGCCAAAGTGATTGTTGAATTATGATTGATTAATGAAATAAATAATTAACGAAAAATCTGGTACGTATTGATAGTCAAAAACGACTTGTCATTATGGAGGACACTCCCCTTTTACATCTATGGGCATTACCAAGATACACACCTAAAATAAGAAAGTACCACACTGAGTTGGTGAAGGGCACAACTAATAAAACACTCATGCTGTGGCCTCAAGAAGGTTCATTATCAAAAGCAGTACTGTGACACATGGCAACATACCTGCATGCTACATATTGTTAGGCAGAAACCTGTGCAGTTCCCTCTGGGACCACTGCAAAAGATTTAGGACTACAGGTGTTTGGCAGTAAACCCACTTGGTAGCAGTCTGTACCACACAGATTCACTTGGTAGCTGTGGCTGAGCAGTCAGACTTCCCTCAAGAAGAGTTAGGCAGTATACAGAGTATTCACAATAGGTCAAGAGCACACAATAGAACAAGTAAACACTGACCAGGGCTTGGTGTAAAAGAGATATAATTATTTATTTAAAACCACATCTAGAAAAACACACAGGCACTAATACTAAGCAATTCAAAAACACGGTCACTAAAAGATATACACTCCCTTAAAAGAATATTAGACAAGTCTTAAGTAAAGCCCCACTTATTTTCAGACAGCGGTGAGTGCTTAACGTAGATGGCACTCTAATAGTTCGTTTTAAAAAAAGGGAGAGAAAAGCAGAGAACAAATTGAAACAGATCCCAACACTTTTACAAGAACATAGCAAGAGAGGAAGGCAAAGTAAAACCGTGAATTCAGAGTCAGTAGGCCGGATCCGCTTTAAGAGGATCCAAACGAAATGTGTCCAAGGTCACACGGTTGCAGTGCACAAAAGTCTTGTAATGGTTCAAAAAGAAGTTGGATCAAAGAAAAGGGACCAGTTAGAGGGTCAAGGCGGCCAGCCCAGTCCAGAAGGTTAAGGAGTTATTATTACCTTGCTGCAATCTTTAGAAAGGGAGGCCTGGCGGACACGGTACCTTAAAGTGGTGAGCATGCTCCAGCGGGGGCAGTTGTTCCTGGCAGCGGGTGCAAGTCGGTGCTTCGTCCGGGGGAAGAGAGGATCTCGTCGTGGAGGAAGACAGGGGCCCGTTGCACAGCCAGGGAAGAAACCACCCGCAGAGTTTCTCAGGTACAAGGAGCAGTCCGTTGATTTGCGGTTCAGTGGTGAGTGGCTATCCGGCCGCCGGGGTGCTTGGCACGGGCAGTTCGACCACAAACAGGGCTGGGGTGCGAAGAAAGAAAGGTAAACTGGTTGTGCCCACCAGTCAGGGGAAGAAGCCTCTCCAGTCGGGAGATCTTCTCTGTCGTTGGGAAGTGGCGAGTCGGTTCCGCAGGGCTCCACCGGTGGTGTCGTCGTGGTAGGTCGGCTCAGCTTCTCCCTCGTCGGATTCTCAGGTCCTGTGGCGACTTCTGAAGTTCCAGTCCCCAAAGCCCTGCTTTTATGCAGAAAATCCCCATTCACTCAGCCTAGCTGTCACTCAAACATGCTAAGTGGTGAGCCGGCCAATCACACAAGAGTGCGACTTGAGTTACCAAGGTAACTCAGTCCAGGGTGCCTAAACCCCCTCCCACACCCTCTGTGGTACCCAGACAGAGTGGCACCACTTTTGGAGGCTTCTGTGGAGAAGCCCGCCAAAAAGTGGAACAAAGGGCTCGACTTGGGTTGGAGTCACACAAGAGAACACAAACACCATTTTAGAATCGAGTCTTGGCAGAAAAATACCAACCGGAGAATTAATATTAATTAAATAAACCGGCGGTATGTTCGAGGCTATGAGAATTAAATAATTAAAGTTGGTAGCCTCGAACAATGGGAAAATCCCATAGGAAAATATTCGCGGTCGAATATAAAAAGTAGTTTCCACTGCCACCAGCCAAAACTCGATCAGGGGGGGCGGAGACGTGCCCCCTCGACTAACAGACCCCGGGGCAATCGAATTGCCCCGACCAGTACGTCCACAATATGATGGTTTGTACTGGTTTCTGTTAATAATTTGGGACTAGTAAAGCCAATGGTGACTTTACATGCCCTGGGAGACAGTAGTCAGTCCCAGGGTATGGAGTCTATGGTGGGGTGTCACTATGACACCCCTGTGTTACTGCACGGAGGGTGCTGTGTAACACACATAGGAAAAACGCATGAGACCCTATGGAGTAAAGGACTCCATAGCCCACATAACACATTAACAGTCAAAGGAATACCATAAATCATGTCCAAGAGTGGGAGAAAAAGAGTCTCACTCTTGGCAGGAGAAAAAAAAACAAACTCCAGAAATCCAGCAAAGCTGCTGGGGGACTCACTAGGTTAGGAAATTCAGCTTAAAGAGAGAATTCTCCCTAACAATATACAGGGAAGAAGCTGCAGAAAAGGTTTGCTGTTTTAGGAGTAACACATTGATGGACAAGCATAGAACGCTGCCCCTAAGTAGACTAGATCTTAAAGAGGAGGAAAGGGATAACAGCCATACCAGTTGGGGTATAATGATGTGAGATGAAGAGAGAGAGGAAAACTAAAAAAGCGCAAAGAGAAGGCGCATGCTGTTTCTCGATAGACTCGAACATAGAGAGAGGGGTAAAATGGTCAGACTTAGAAGACCTGAAAGAAAAAACTCCAGAACCGACACCACATTCTTAGCGACCACCAGCATGATCGCATAGTTCAGGGGATAAGTCTCTGCCATACATAAACAGGTAAAGGTCACTATCAGGAAGAAGACACACTGATGAGACTAGCCCCAAATGTAAGACGCAAATTGTAAGGGGACATGATTTTGGGCCAGGATTTACACAATTCCTGTTGCTAGAGAAAAGGAGGAGGACGACCACAATATATTCCATGGCCACAAATGGATAAGGAAAATCTGAAATGTAAATTACCTAGTTTGATTGCAGGCGTGGGAAAATGGATTTATGAGTTAGAGAGAATGACAGCGGGAATTAAGTTAGCTGTGGGTGATGTAAAAGGCCTACTGGCAGCTTTTCTAGAGGAGAGAGCTGACGACATTTGGAGACGAGCAGGATATGCAAGAGTAACAGCACAAAACACAACACATGATGGAGTGCCATTTAATAACTGCAGGAAAGATATATGGAGGGCACTTAGAGTACAATATCCAGACACATCAGACATGGGTGCAATTATGACTAGGAAAATGTGAGAGGGCGTCTCGAGACGAGAGAACCATGGGATAAAACAGTGGCATTATTTTATCACATTTTATGTTAGGGACTGCCTGAGCCAGTGCAACAGCAGACGAGGAAGCAGGAAGGAATGGAGGAAGATATCAGGCTGGAGCCAGGCCACAATCACCTACATGGCCCTTAAGGGCCTCTCCATCCCTCCAAAGACCCACTTGGAGTCAGACTTGGCGCTTGTGGCAACAGACTCACTCACTCCGATAGGATAACATTGGGGATTGGACTTGTAGTGCATTGATGGGGACAAGATGGATGCCCCCACATATTTCGGTTCCCAGAACTGCATGTGCAGTCTAGTCTTTTGGGTGTGGTTCAGCCCAGAGGCACCTGGGATACCCAGAGACTATTTAAGCCACACCCAGGCTGAGAAACATGCTTTGCGTTTTCTGCACCTGCAGCGTGACACTCACTGTGTTCGGATCGGTCTCCATTAGGCCTGCATCTTTCTTCTGCGCTCAGCTCCTGCAAGAACAAGAACACTGTTAGGAACAGCCTTACCTTGCGGCGCTTCTGCCCATCAGTCATCGCTCCTTCTGTTCTGCGGGCATCTTCGGCGGTGTCATTCCCATCCCGGCACGCCGCTTCCTAAGGAAAAGGGAAAAGAATAGAAAAAAGGCATTAGTAAGCATTCTGCAAATCTTCGCTTATTTTTAAATACTGTACGAGCTTCAAACGCTTACCTGAATCCCAGCCGCTCTGGGGGAACTCTGTCTCCGGAACTTCTCATCCATCTGCAAGAGGGAAAAGACAGTCCAGGTTAGCGTGGAAACATCTATAGGTGCTGCATACCGCGCTTACCCACCGCATTTGTTCTTCATAACCGGCATCCATGCTGAAAACGTTGCGGCACCTAAAAGACACAGAAAAAGAACTCAGTTCAATGCAAATACGAAAGGGGTGCATTGCGCATCATGCTCTCACTCACCTTCAGTGCTATTTATCTCAGCAGCACGCCGCCATCCCCGGACGCCGGCCATCATCTAAGGAAGGAAAGGAACGAAGTTAGAGAACTGTTCAAAAGACTCAGTATACTTACCTGTCTGACTCTTGCCAGTGAAGTAACTAGGCAGCAACGAGCCTGCATCAATCAATGCGCCCCTGCACTGAAGGCAGAACGGAGAGCACACTTTCCAAGAAAACAAGGTGAGCTGTGGATCAAAGGGAAGGGTTAGACCCCGGGGAAGAAAAGGTTCAAGCACACAGAGACAATAGGGAGTTAAACTCTACCAATCCTGTGTTTGTTTCAGGCCCAGTCTCCAGTCGAATAGCCTCCAGGGAAGGGTTCGAGGTCGTAAGAGGTCAGAACAGGCTGAGTGACGTCCCCGTGGATACCAGGTGAACGTTACAGAACGCAAAGCCTCACATCAAAATCCACCTGGGGGTCATGGAAATGTCAGAAACCAACCAGTTAGCCCACATGTTGGGGCAGCTACGTTCCGAAGTACATGCAGCCAGGCCGGAGACCAACACCCTGAGGAGAGAGCTGATAGTAGCCAAAGAACGCACTGATGATTTAAGCCGGCAACTTCTCCAGTCACAAGCAGGGCATGCACCATTGTCGGGAAGCGTGCCCTTGATGCCAGCACCATCAGACAATCCTGTTCAGATAACCCTTCCTGGGGCAGTTCCCTTGTACCCGCCCGAACGATTTACGGGGGTCCCAAGAGGTTTGCAATGTTCATGAACCAGTGGCGCCTGCACTTCCTTTGTAGGCCAGGGGCCTTTCCGAATGAACAATCACTGGTCGCTTTTGTGCTATCCTACCTGAGTGGTAGCGCTGCGGACTGGTCTGTACCCTTTGTGGCCCAAGACGATCCTTTGCTGCATGACTTTAGGGGCTTTCAGCAGGAGATGGAAAAGCGGTTCGCCCGTCGTACTCATGGGCAGGCATTAGACAACGAACTTCTGTCCCTACGCCAACGGAATCAAGACCTATTAACATACATAGCCATGTTCAATAGACTCGTAGTTGAAGCAGAATGGCCAGTAGAGATGAGAAGCACGTTATTTCATCGGGGATTGCGGGGGGAGCTCAAGGATGTTCTCGCACAAGTAGTGAACCCCCCGAAAGACTGCTCAGAATTCATTGACCTTGTTGTTCAACTGGATCATAGGTTGCAGGACCGAAGAGCAGATCGAACCAGACCGCACCCTCGCCCTATGTATGTGCGTTCAAAGGACAATACTGCCCGAACAACGGAAGGTTCAGGAGAACCAATGTAAATCAGGCGGGTCAGATCCCCCTTGACTAAAGCGGAAATGGATAAAAGGAGACAGCAGCAGTTATGTCTGTACTGCGGAAGGTCAGGTGATTTCCTTAAAGAGTGCCCTGTGAGGCCACCGAGGAGGACAGTAGGGGCCACGGACAAGGAAGATACCATCAAGGAATCGGAAAACACCCAGCCCGGCAAGTGTACGGGTCCACTTGTCGAACGAAGAAAGTGAACTACAGACCTCCCATTTTGCACTATCTGTGGTCTTGATCAATCACCAACAACCATCTCGGATGCACGCAGTAAGAGCGTACATAGACAGTGGAGCCGTTGGGAATTACATCGACCAGGATCTTGCGGCAAAGATGGGGCTTCCGTTACGCCCTAAATCAACCACCGGCACTGTTACCACAGTCGACGGCACGGAAATAGCTTCTCGTCCAGTATCCCAATGCACTGCAGCTTTAACCCTTCTGTGCCAGAATGGAGACCAAGAATCTATTGTTTTCGACCTCATTAAGGCACCACAGTTCCTGTTGATTTTGGGAATGCCATGGTTGGTAGCTCACAATCCTCGAATCGATTGGCGAGCAAAAGAATTGGCCTTTCCCGAGACTTGCGCCCACACATGTTATCGCCAAGAGAAACAACCAATAGACACCAGAACCTCCACGCTTGCGACTGTGGCAATCGGCACCCTACCAAGTGAATACCTGGACTTTCAAGATGTCTTTCAGAAAGAACAGGCTAATACCCTGCCTGCGCATAGACCATATGATTGCCAAATCGACCTGATACCCGGCGCACAAATCTCTTGTGGGTGAATTTACGCACTCACGGTACCAGAAAACCAGCACTTGAAGGCCTATCTAGACCAATACCTGGCCAACGGGTTCATCCATCCCTTGAACTCTCCAGCAGCCAGTCCTCTATTCTTTGTACCGAAAAAGGAGGGGGACTTGAGAACGTGCATCGACTATCGTGCACTGAACCAGATTACCGTAAAAAATCGCTACCCCCTGCCACTGATCCCTGAATTGCTTGACCAAGTCAAAGATGCCCAAATCTACACAAAACTAGACCTGAGGGGGGCATATCACCTTGTTCGCGTAAAACAGGGGGACGAATGGAAAACCGCTTTTCGCACCAAATACGGCTTGTACGAATATCAAGTAATGCCATTTGGCCTTTGCAACGCGCCTGCTGCATTTCAATACTTCATGAACGATGTCCTACGGGAATTGATTGATGTCTGTGCTCTAGTGTACATCAACGATATCCTAGTATATTCCGCATCAAAGCAGGACCACGTTAAACACGTCGATCCGTATTGGAGAAATTCGATCAACACCAGCTCTACGCCAAGCTTGAAAAGTGCTCATTCCACGTCTCCGAGGTGGAATTCCTGGGCTTTATTCTCAGCCCGAATGGAATCCAAATGGATGTACACAAGGCAGATGCTATCCTGAACTGGCCATCCCCAAATTCATTCAAGGGGGTACAAAGTATGCTGGGTTTTGCAAACTTCTACCGCCGGTTCATCCCAGGATTTTCGCAAATCGTGCATCCCATCACGTCATTACTAAGGAAAAGCAACAAAAAGTTCCAGTGGACAACAGAAGCCGAGGAGGCTTTCCAAGAAATCAAAGCAAGATTCACATCTGCCCCAATCTTACACCACCCTCGCCCTGATCTCCCATACCTGGTGGAAACGGACACCTCAAGCATGGCAATGGGAGGCGTCCTCTCACAAATGGACCCCGAATCGGGCCAATTACACCCTGTTACCTTCTGGTCGCGTAAATTCACACGCCTTGAACTCAATTACGCTATCACAGACAAAGAACTCCTGGCCATTAAGTCAGCCTTTAAGGCATGGCGGCACTACCTCTTGGGCGCCAGACACACAATCACTGTAAATACTGACCACTGAAACCTCCAGTACCTAAAAACGGCAAAGGCCCAATCCTCACAACAACTACGTTGGGCTCTTTTTTTGTTGCGGAATATGACTACGTGATTACATTTCGACCAGAGGTGAAAAACGGGAAGGCCGATGCCCTTTCCCGTATGGGGGTGGAAGAGCAAGGGTATCTGACCCCTAACCCAATAGCAATCATCCCGAGTGACAAGCTCCTAGGAATCACGGCCACCATAACTTAGAAAGAATTACATGAAGAAATCCAAAACCTGATGAGTTCGGAACAATTACAAGCGTGGAGTGCACAAGGAGAACATTACATGGTAAAAGATCAGTTGCCCTACTTCAGGAATTGTTTATTCTTACCAAACCAAGAACTACGAGAACAAGTCATGTCCGGTTATCATGATTCCTTGATCGAGGGCCACCCCGGAATCGCTAAAACTGTAGCCAAGGTAAAACAAAATTATTGGTGGCCCACATGGCGTAAAGACATTATCCAATTCATCCTATCTTGTGGAGTGTGTTAGATATTGGCAACGTTCAAATGTATTGGGACGTATTACAGATCAAGTTATGTCTAAACTTGGGAGTGCTGACTCGCGTTTAGACAGAGGATCGGTAGCTACTGGTCCTTTAAGGTCTTGGCTGCCGGGATCTTGGAGGTTGGCATGGAAACGATGGCACCCTGCCTGTACTTCCTGGTTTCGCCTAGCACGTTGAGGAGCGCCATTTACATCAGGTGACCTTATTTAAGCTCCGCCTTTACTCCGAGTCGGCGCTTCTGAATCTTGTATTCTTAGGCTCTTGTTGTTTCCTCGTTCTTGGAACTTTGTCTGTCTACGGATCTTCTGGCTTCTTCGACCACGGCCCTCCATTGATATTGTTTTGCCTATTTCCCTGTGCCTCTGCTGACCGCCTTGTTTCTTTGACCATTGACCGTTTTATGGATCTGCCCTGCCTTGCCTCTTGTACTGCTGCTGCCCGCACCGCTTCACGACCTCGGAAAGTTTTTTTTGGATTTGCCTTTCTTCGTTCCGCCAAAGGTGCAGCGGAGCCCGCACGGAACTGTAGGATCTACTGCTTCCCAATCCTTTCCTTCAACCCCACTGACCTTCAACGCCTGGAACTCAGCTCCACTCACGGCATTTAGACTTTGGAAGTGTACTTCACCTTGGATTGTTCTTGGGACCTTGAACTATTCGGTACACGGACTAGAGACTGCCTTGGTGTACCTTTTAGGCGTCCGCGTGCCGTCGGGTTAGGTCTTGGAACTTTTTATTTCTTGGATTTGTTCTTACCTTTGCATCTGGCTTCCACGATCTACTGGCTGTTCTACCCATTCCTAGAAACTACTTACCTGGTTCTTCAGTCCAAGGTGTTTACAAGATACAGGTTAGTCTTATTTTATTTGGTTCTATTCTAAGTACTGCTACAAATTGCATGGTGGTTACTGGTGCTCTTCTTGCAGTTACCTGGGGTCATCGCCTGTGCTCCTGAGACATCCTGTTGTAGTATCCTGCCCTCTGTTGTTCCGGGTTCTTCGTTGGTCTTCCATCTTTTGGCCAATCAACTGTTCTGGTTGTTTTCTTATTCAATCAGTTTGGTAGATTGGCAAGAAGAACTCCTCAGCTACACTACGAGGGCAAGAGCAAGTCTGACAGAGTGTGTGCTCAAAACAAGTCATCCAAGCAGAAACCGGCTGGGCTATTACAACCATTGGAAATCCCACCAGCACCCTGGCACACTTTGTCCCTCGATTTTATTACTGACTTACCACCCAGTCAAGGGTTTAATACTATTCTTGTGGTCGTGGACCTATTTTCAAAAATGGCACATTTAATTCCTCATAAGGGGCTCCCAAAAGCTTCCACTCTGGCAAAGGTATTTCTTGAAGGCATCGTACGGCTCCATGGGTTTCCTTCAGTTTTGGTCTCAGACCGAGGTACTCAATTCGTATCTAAATTCTGGAGAAAATGCTGCTCTATGGCCCAGATCGACATCCGGCTATCCACCAGTCACCATCCCCAAACGGATGGTCAAACTGAGAGGACAAATCAGACGCTCGAGCAGTATCTGCGTTGCATGTTACACCAAGCTGAAGGAAGCTGGTTTAACCTATTATGGATAGCTGAATATGCTTATAATAATTCCCTACACACCAGCACTAGGCAGACACCCTTTTATACCATGTACCATGTAGAGCAGACACCCACGTACTTCTGAGTTGGACGTTCCTACAACCCTGGAAATACCAGCAGTCAAAAACTTGCACACAACCATTTCTCAAACCTTTAAAAGGGCAGCTGAACACCTACTTCAAGCTAAGAATCGCCAAAAGAAGTTTGCTGATCAACACCGAGCAAAGGCCCCCAACTACCAAGTGGGAGACAAAGTCTGGCTGGCGTCTAAACACATGCTCATTAAAGGAGCCTGAACTTTCCGTCCAAGATACCTGGGTCCATTCACTGTCACCTCTGTGATAAATCCTGTGGCGTAGCAACGCCACCGCAGCCAGTAGTGGTCGCCGGGGAGCCAGAATTCGAAGTCAAGGACATCCTAGATTCAAAGTATGTCAGATCCAAATTATACTACTTAATAGACTGGAAGGGGTATGGTCCACAAGACAGGACATGGGAGCCTTGTGAGTACATCCATGCACCTCGCTTGCTTAGACGATATCATCAAAACCATCCAACCAAACCAGGACCAGACAGAAGAGCCACCTTGAGAGGGGCCTTAGGGGGGGGGGGAGTGCTGTCATGATTCCTGCCCCTCATGTCCCCAGCCCTCCAAGATGTCAGGCTGGAGCCAGGCCACGATCACCTACATGGCCCTCAAGGGCCTCTCCATCCCTCCAAAGACCCACTTGGAGTCAGACTTGGCGCTTGTGGCACCAGACTCACTCACTCCCATAGGATAACATTGGGGATTGGACTTGTAGTACATTGATGGGGACAAGATGAATGCCCCCACATATTTAGGATCCCAGAACTGCATGTGCGGTCTAGTTTTTTGGGTGTGGTTCAGCCCAGAGGCACCTGGGATACCCAGAGACTATTTAAGCCACACCCAGGCTGAGAAACATGCTTTGCGCTTTCTGCACCTGCAGCGTGACACTCACCGTGTTCAGATCGGTCTCCAGTAGGCCTGCATCTTTCTTCTGCGCTCAGCTCCTGCAGGAACAAAAACACCGTTTTGAACAGCCTTACCTTGCGGCGCTTCTGCCCATCAGTCATCGCTCCTTCTGTTCTGCGGGCATCTTCGGCTGTGTCATTCCCATCCCGGCACACCGCTTCCTAAGGAAAAGGGAAAAGAACAGAAAAAAGGCATTAATAAGCTTTCTGCAAATCTTCGCTTATTTTTAAATACTGTACGAGCTTCAAACGCTTACCTGAATCCCAGCCGTTCTCGGGGAACTCTGTCTCCGGAACTTCTCATACATCTGCAAGAGGGAATAGACACTCCAGGTTAGCGTGGAAACATCTAGCGGTGCCGCATACCACGCTTACTCACCGCATTTGTTCTTCATAACCAGCATCCACACTCAAAACGTTGCGGCACCTAAAAGACACAGAAAAATAACTCAGTTCAATGCAAATACAAAAGGGGTGCATCGCGCATCGCGCTCTCACTCACCTTGAGTGCTACTCATCTCAGCAGCACGCCGCCATCCCCGGGTGCCAGCCATCATCTAAGGAAGGAAAGGAATGAAGTTAGAGAACTGTTCAAAAGACTCATTATACTTATCTATCGGACTCTTGCCAGTGAAGTAACTAGGCAGCAACGAGCCTGCATCAATCAACGCGCCCCTGCGCTGAAGGCAGGACGGAGAGCACACTATCCAAGAAAACAAGGTGAGCTGTGGATCAAAGGGAAGGGTTGGACCCCGGGGAAGAAGGGGTTCAAGCACACAGAGACAATAGGGAGTTAAACTCTACCAATCCTGTGTTTTAGGCCCAGTCTCCAGTCGAATAGCCTCCAGGGAAGGGTTTGAGGTCGTAAGAGCTCAGAACAGGCTGAGTGACGTTCCCGTGGATACCAGGTGAGCGTTACACCTGAATATTGACCGTTTCCCAAAAGCAGATGCTCACCTGAGGAAGATGAGATCTGTGGAACTGATAACTTAGATGAAGAGAGAGAATTACTTCTCTGCTAAATCAGAAGAAGCTTTTCATGCAATCCCATATGAACACAGTGTGTTCAGCCTCACCTCATCAGTGTTCACAACGATTTTTATGCCAAGAATCCAAGTTGGAGTAAATACTAAATGGTTGCAGATAACTAGATGGGAGTTACTGCAGACGATCAACACAACCATAAAAGGATTCAATGCGATCAAGGAAGAGCTAAGAGCCATCTGACTGATGACTCTTCAGAACAGATATGTCCTTGACATGATCACAGCCATGGATGGAGGATTTTGTGCAAAAATCAGAGAATCATGTTGCACATTTATACCATCTCACGATGAGGAGAATGGAACCTTAACAGAGGCCACAGGTATGCTGACAAACCTGCAGAACCAGATGATCTATGAAACTGATGAAGTTGATGATGACAGCTGGTTTGGATCGCTGTTTTCAAGGGTTCCACAGTGGATGGCCGATGCATTCAAGTTCCTGGAAGCCCTGCTAGTGATGATATTGCTAGGATTTTGTGTTATCAGAATAATAATCTCGCAATGCCAGAAGACTGCGAAAAAAGCCATAGGGATGAAGATCATGATTGATGACAAGCCAGGATGGGAGCCCAAGGACCTGACTGATGAAGAAATAAGAGACTTTGTGAAGACCAGCATTCACCCACCAGAAGGAACAAAGTTTCTCTATCCCAGAAAGCACAGAAATTAAATGGGAAGATGGGTTTATTGCAGCCCAAATGGACA
The DNA here is from genome assembly GCF_040938575.1 of Ambystoma mexicanum. Classification (NCBI taxonomy): domain Eukaryota; kingdom Metazoa; phylum Chordata; class Amphibia; order Caudata; family Ambystomatidae; genus Ambystoma; species Ambystoma mexicanum. The sequence goes on along the minus strand of NC_090932.1, from coordinate 1,130,378,850 downwards.
ATGTCAATTGATGACTTGGAATAAAGACGAACATGTAAGAACAGCAGGAAGCTTGAAGGGAGTAATACAAATATGGACTCCAAAGAGATACTTCTTCAAACCATCATGTATAGACCCAGAAGATGAAGAAGGAATGAACCCAGTTGATGGAGTGAAGATAAATATAGAAGAATCGAGTAAATTGAATCCAAAGATGGAGGTGAAAGTGGTCGATGAATCGTCCAGAGGGGGGAGTGTAGAGGAGGTCCCAAATAAAACCTGCACTCCAGTCACCCATTTTGAAGTATCAGGAACGTTCACACCAAAATATGTGACGTACGATGAGCAGATAAATCAGCAGAGAGCCGTAGTAGGGCTCTGCCCAGTACCTATCAGAAGAGCAACACCTATTGAAGTACCGATACCAAGAAAATCATTGACAGTGAGGTATCCATTAAGGAAGCCTTACCAGCAAATGAGACGAAATGAAGATTGCCTAAGTACAGTCCCGGAAGAAACCAAAAAGGTCTTAACGGAAGATGAATGGTGATGTCACGAGGACCCGGACTCACGTACAAGTAGAAGAAATGACAACCCGAGAATGACACCCAGAGACGTAACGCCATGAATAAGGATGTTGTGAACCTAAAAGGGGAGAGCGATGTTGAAGTACAAAGAAGCTTAAACTGTAAACGGGATGAAGATATTCAACCAGCTAACACTTGTACATATGCTTGGAACCGCAAGAAAGCTAAGAAAACGATGCAGCTTGCAATGCTAAGTAGAAGAATAGTGCGGCAAGCGCCATTATGCATAATCTACCTCAAAACAAAGCACAGTATTATAAGTGTAATTCCACTTTGCAAATGAAGCAGAATCAACCCAGGTTACTAAAGGCTGAATGAGCAGAAATTCATATTCTAGTAAAACGAGAAGAGACGGCTGAATCGAAACTCGGCAGATGCAAATCGTGCCAGGAAAAGCCAAGGTCATAGCAATAGCAGGAACAAACTGTAGCTACAGATAATTGAAACTTAAGAACAGAATATCCTGTCTCTGAAATTGAGAGAAACTAGACAAATTCACGGTGCAGGAAGCACGTGACCATCCGTGCGAGGAGAAGCACAAGTTCACACCTACGCTTGGCATCCGCCCAGGAAGAGATATTGGAACTTTCCCAGACAGAAGATGCAGAAGAGATGATTGATTGTAACCTTAATTGGAGGAAGGCCGGGTAACTGAAGGGCACCCTGCACCTGGCTGACCATTCTGCGTGCTGCTAAGCAAAGTGGAAATGTATTCATGAGGTTGGTGCCGACCCAATCACAATGGACCAAATAATCTAGGGTCCTATAGTTAGTAGAACAAAAGGGACGTCATACTTTCAGTGACGTCTACAGTAGTCATCTTTGAAGGTAGGGTTTAGACACCCACCTGACAGTGTTTACCCAATCCCCTCACTCCGTTACCATATACAGATATAGTACCTATATTAAAGTTACCTTTTCCTAACCAATAGAATTGCATATCAACTTTTGAGTGTTATACGTCAATTATGATGAGTTTTCAGTATAAATGCTATGACTTTTATGAAGCTCATTGGAGTTGAAGCGAGAAGGATGATCGCATCACTGTTGATTTTCATGACTCCCTGTTTTTTGTACTTGTCATTAAACGGACTCCCTTTGCCAAACCATTGAGTTGTCCGTATTGATTGGTGTTGGAGTAATAAATCTGCACCGCCATCCAGCTCAAGGGTGCAGCTCAAGGGTGCAGCAAACCTCAGCTCTATGGGCCGGCTGGGGGTCTACGGAGTACACCTCCACCTGCTTTTGGCAGGATAATAAATGGAATAGGGTAGCAATCGTGCTGCAGTCGTAACCCAAGACCATATTGGCTGAAGAGGGTGTTTGTATATCAGAGATTTCTCATATATATGGTTGAATAGTGTCGTGAATGGAGGTGGTCACAATTATGCATGGAAAACATGAGCGTGCATGTGTTTGCGTGGATCAAAAAGAATAATTCCATGACCAATGTCGTACACCAGATCAAACACAGCACATCGGTTGGTCTCAGTGGGTGCAATACAATGCTGTGCCAAACCCCATGGACAGTTAAATAATAATGCAAGTAGTTTTCCAGCAACTGGGTGTCAATAAGCTTAAGTGTACAAAATGGCTTTGTTAATGTGCAATGAGATAATCTGCACTTTTAAGAGCAGCATAATCGGCTCCATGGACATGACAGGATTAAGACATTGCTTATTGGTAAGCATCCTGTCTTCGCTCATGGATAGGGCTACCTGACTCCTTGCCTTGGATGGTGAAATCACCCACATGCAGAGCTATGTGGCTGGCCAGAAGGACTCGGACCAAAGAACATGTTTGTATGTTCTTTTTTTAATTAAATTAAAAGAAAACGCCCCCCCCCAACCCCCTTGACTCTACTACTAAAAGGGAGTTCCTTTTCTGCCAAAACTAAACTAAGGTGCTGGTCTATAGTCAAAATCAAAATTAGTCCTTGGACCAAATCTATCCACTAAATTGGTCCTACCACCTAAGAAAACATAAAAGAAAATAGGTGGCATGACCTGCACTCTTGGTTCTCCCCCAAAGGTGTCTCTGATTGACCTAGGAATCCCTCCTAGCTCTGGATCCAATTGTTAGACATACGTAACAGTTCTTCACAAAGAGAAAAGTTCTTGTCAGTCTATCAAACGTTCCTCAAAGTTTCATAAAGTTCAAACAAACAGTCTCAAGTTCCGGGAAAAACAAAATGTCAAAAATTCTTTAGGTTGAGGGTTTTCCCCTGATCCCCTTACACCAACTTGGTCAATCTCTCCACACTTTGACCAACTGTCAGGTGCCTCTGTGCTCCAGTGATATCTGTTTTTCACTCTGTCTATTGTGGCTCTTTTGAGCTCCCCTGGCCAATATCTTGCTTAGTTCTTTAGGATACTGGTGATCCCCTCTCTCCTTGTAGCTCTCTTAGTTTTCAGGAGTTCCTGTGACCCTTCTGGAGGTTTGTGTTCACATTTCTCCGGCTCCCATAACTTCTTATCTTATCTCATTCTCTCTTGTCACTCTGCTTACTTTGCCTTTGTGGCTCTGTTGGATAGTCCTGACCCAATATCTCAGGTATTTCTTTAGGGTTCCTATGACCCCTTTCTCCTTCTGGCTCTCTTAGGTTTATCGGGTCCCCGTGACCCTTCTCGAGGCTTGTGCAGCTCGAGTTTCTCAGGCTCCCGTAATGGTTCTCCTTGTCTTGTGCTCTCTCTTCTCTCGGGTCACTCTGATGGGTCTACGGCAGTCCTTCCTTCTTACACGCGTGTTCTCTCTCCTCTTCTCCATCTGACCTAGGCAACTCCCTTAACCGCTGTGTCGCAGTGCTTTTTTCATGATGGCAGAGTTCTCCATGGCTTGCCGATGTTCCACGCTGGCTGCTAACGGCCTTCGCGTTCCGCTTATCTCGACTCTCTCTATCTTGTTGGTACTCGGTTTGAGAGCAGAGGACCCAGTCCTGCCTTCATCTCTGGATTACGAGGCTGTTTGCAGGCTCCGGTTCCAATACGTCCTGTGGGTGGTCACGCCTCCAGTTCCTGACTGCTTCACACGGCTGAGGCCTGCACTTTTAGTTTTATGGAGTCTCCCTCAATGTTCGCGTCCTTGCATGCTGCAGCTGGCTCGGCCCTTTGCCGACATTTTCATGTCTGAGTCTCGCCTCAACATTGAGTTTCTCCACTCCATTAAAGGGTTGTTGGCCCTTTATTCTTGATCTTGTAATGAGAAGGGGTGTGTTGTTCATTATAAGTTGTCCAGCAGAAGGAATGTTCTACATTATCTTTAATCAAGCAGATAGATGACCTGTACCTTTTTCTCACTCCAATATATGCAGAGAGTACATTGGGTATAGGGAGTTCCCCATGGGAAGGGGAGTCCTTGTTTGCTAAAGAGGATTCACCCACAGTGATGTCCCGCTTTCCCAAATCACTAGGCAGGGTTTTGCTGAGTGGGTGCACCTCCCTAGCCTAAAAGGTGATGGCTCCCCCTCGGGGAGAAGGGACGTATTTCTCAGATTTGTCACAGCTAGTATATCTATTTATGGATGAACTTTGCTGACGTTTTCAATACTTCTGTTCGAGTATGATGTGCAGACATAATGAAACGTTATTCCGTTGTGCTACTTTGATAAACGTACCTTTAAGTTAGGGCCAGCTCAATAGATTTAATGGTTGGATGCAAGTTCACTAGTTCCTTTCCACAAAAGGATTATGGTTTTATAGTAATGACTTGACATTGTGGCTTGTGGAAAGGTCCATTGGGAGAATGTGAAACTGAAAACCCTAAAGCAGTGCCTGGAAGTCTGTGCTTCAATTATGGTGGGCCTCCTGCTTTGCTTCTTAGGTGACAATCAGCACCTGTAGAATGAAATGCTTGGCACACTGCAAGGTCTGAAAATACACACATCCACAAGCTAATGTAATCTAATATAGATGGCTAACTTCATATGAGCCAAGAAATGTTTCATGTTGAATCTACCTGGGCAAATGTAAAAGAAAAAAACACAGAATGTTAAAAGAGGGCTTTCTCTGGAAATAACAAATGAATTGTATAAACCGGCACTCAATGTTTCCTTAATGCGAACAGAAAATTCTGATCCACAACGTCCTATAGAAGCGATGGTTGTTCTATGCCTTCAAAACAGGAGTCTCTAACGTGCGTCTCTCCAGGTGTTTTGGAATACAACTTCTGTGACCCCCTCACCATTGGCTATGCTGGCTTTGGCTAATGGGATTTGTAGTCCAAAAAACCCTGAGAGCCAAATGTTGTAGATCCCTACTTTAAAGGAAAATTTCTGGGAGAGCCTCACATAAGTTCCTATTTTTCCATACTTCATGTCAAATGTGCTCCCTCAACACCTGAGCAATGCTTAGCAAAAAACAACCTACGGCAATGTTATGTTTTCCAATCTTGGTGAAGAGCGACTATCAGTGGACCTGACGTTGTGGCAGCTTGGTCATCATATGTTGAAACAAAATGAGATGTTCAAAAAGATGGCCTTAAAGACCGAGTGAGTGGTCAATATCGCTTGATAATGGCCCGCCACCAAGTTATAGCCCAAGGAGAAGCCGAGGGACATAGGTTTGGGGAGGGTGAATATCCCAAGCGATAATGATCCCTAAGGAGATCTATAAGGCTATTAGTGGTACTAGCGTATCATGTATTGGAGATTTTGTTGTGAAATAAAATAAGTTGGTGTAATCATGAGAAAGTAAATTGACAACTTCAGAAAATTACATGTGGCTTTATTTTGTAGTATTTAATAACAATTGCAAACTTGGTTGAACTAGATAGGGTTAAACATGATCATGCACTAGGAGACGTGTACAAATAAACTGTTTCGAAGGGATTGTGTACTCCGATGTATTCCTTATCTTGATAGATCACTTCGAGCTTGCTGGCCTGGGAAAAACGTTTCAGTAGCGGGCGCTGCACGTCGACGTCCCTTGAGTTGGTGTCCCTCGACAGCCTCCATATCGGTGCCGACGTCATCATGCATATAAATAGACTCGCACAGCATCCGTTGCTCAGTTCCGTTTTTCCGCGCTTCGTGGGCCTCGGAATCGTGTTGCTCAGTTTCTTTCTTCAAGTAGATTCTACTTATTCCTCAAAGAAAACTTACTCTATTCGATGGCTTCCTCATCTGAACCGCCGACCCCTCGGTCCGGCTTCACAAAGTGTTGTGATTGTGGAAAGAAAATGTCATTGACGAATCCTCACAGGATCTGTTTGTGGTGCCTGGGATCGGAGCACCGTTGTTCAGAATGCGAGGACTGCATGTCTATTATGGCGAAAGCCTTGAAGAAGCGTAAGGGGAAGCTCGAAAGAGGTAAGACTCTTAAAACCTCTACTCCTTCGAAAGTTTCCTCGGCAGAGTCGAGACATTCATCTCCTCGCCGTCACAGGAAACATTCTTGTTCGAGGTCTCGAAGCGGTTCCCATCAGGCTTCGAGATACAAACACTCGAACAAGAAGCATCATAGATCACCCTCTTCTTCGTCTTCTTCTGTTTCCCCGGAAAGGGTCCCCTGCCCCACGAAACACAGCTCTCCAGCTAAGTGGGAGGAATTCCGTAAAAAGATGCTTAGCGTCTTCGAGAAAGCGGCCTCGACCCTCTCGGAGACGGCTAAAGGTGATACCCTGGGTGAAAGACCCGAAAAATCGAAACGCTGCGAGTCGTTGCACCCGGCTAAAGAAACTGCCCGAGAGCATTATGGACCCTCGAGCAAAAGCAGTAAGACCGCGCCATCGACGGCATCATTGAAAGTCCATTCGACTCATAATTCTGCGTCATCGACGCCATTATCGAAGGGCCCATCGACAGACAGATCGGTCGAATCGACGACGATGTCGACGCCGATAAAGGACAAACCTACTGCTGTCACTACTTCGCAGTCAGTAGTCATACCGAGGGCTTCGACCATGACCTCGAGAATGTCGTCGATAACCTTGATGACTCCGAGTAGGATTCCGATCCTATCGAGTTCTTTGAGGTCTCTTCATACCTTTTCGACGCCTTTTTCGGTTCCTTTGAAGCCTTTGACTTCCGTGTCGACAACTTTGCCGTTTTCTCAACCGGTTACTACAAGCTTGGCCCCTTCTGCTCTAGCAATGGGTTTTAAGCCATTCCCAAGGTCAGATTATTTCAGAGCCTTGTCCTCTATTTATGAAGAAGGGGAGGATCTGATCATGAAAGACCTTTTGGGTTGCAGAGGACTACAACACCTTTACCAGAGGAATTTATCTCTGAAAAAAATAGGTTGAAGGACCTTCAAGAATCCTTGCATGATGCAAGTGGGTTAGATACTTCCCCAGAAGTAGAATTTGCTAAGCCAGACCCAGGGGAACATGCTGAGGCCCCTTACAGAGTTTTAATGGCCAGAATAATAGAATTCATGGGTTGGTCTACACCTTCACCTTCATTTCAACAAGATAATCTTACAGACATTTTAATTAAAGGCCACAGGAAGATCCTGTGCTTCCATTTCATACTGCATTGCAGAGGACAATAGCAGCCAACTGGGAAACACCTGAGGTTATCCCGGCAGTTAACAAAAAACTATCTGCCAAATATAGGGTATCTGCTTCTGACCCTGAATATTTGTCCAAACATCCAACTCCAGAGAGTCTGGTTGTTCAAGCAGCAACTTCATCAAACAGTAGATCTGCATACCATACTGTTCCACAAGACCACAAGACAGGGATGATAAGAGATTTAACGCTATGTCAAAAAAGGTCTTCTCTGCGTGTAGCATGGCGTTTAAATCCATTAATGCTACTTGTACGCTCGCAAGATTCAGCCATGCACTTTGGGAGTGTGCTTCATCAGCGGCTGACTGCCTCCCGGAAGGAGAAGAAAGGGAAGCTTTTCTGAACATCATTAAAGATGGTAAAGACGCAATGTGCGAATTCCTTCAAACTGGCATTGATTCTGCTGACAGTATCAGCAAGGCCATGGCGGCAAGTACTACAATCCGCAGATTTGCACGGTTGCGAAAGTCTGGTTTTGCTCCAGATGTACAGGCCAGACTTTTGAATATGCCCTTTGACAGCTCTTCTTTATTTGGTAAGAAGGCTGATGACAGCCTAGAGAAGTTACAAACATCCAAGGCAGCAGCAAAATCCCTTGGAGCGGCAATCCATCAAACTCCCTATCGCCCCTCAGGAACCTCTTGGAGAGGTAGGTCCTTTCGTTTTTATTCCGCATTCGGAAAAGGCAGAGGACAGCCGGCTCAAAGTGGCCAAAAACGATTCACCCAAGGTGGATGGGTTAAAAGTACAAAAGCCGTAGCAGCAGCAGGTGCCTCTACCCTCAGCATCTGCGTCAGCTGCCTCTAAACCACTCTGAGGACTCTCCTCACAAGACACCAGTAGGGAGCAGGTTAACTGAACATCTGACGGAATGGCAGGCTATTACGTCAGATGCTTGGGCATTGGAGACAGTTGCCCAAGGTTACTGCCTGCCTTTTCTACGCACTCCTCAGAGTCATCCACCGGGGAACAACTCTTTGAAGTTTCCAGATCTGCTCCTTTTGCAGGAGATTCTAGAACTGCTGGAGAAAGGTGCCATAGAACCGGTACCTGTAGCGGAGAGGAACAAGGGTTGGTACTCCCCCCTACTTCCTAATACCGAAGAAGGACGGAGGACTGAGACCTATCTTGGACTTACGAGAATTGAACAAGTTCCTCAGGAAGGACAAGTTCAAGATAGTAACTCTCTCTCAGATCCTTCAGGCCCTCCAGCTTCAGGACTGGCTGGTATCTCTGCACCTTCAGGATGCTTATTTCCATGTGCCAATCCATCTCAAACACAGGAAATACCTGAGGTTAGGAATTGGCAACTCTCATTATCAATTTTGAGTTCTGCCATTTGGGCTGACCTCCGCCCAGAGGGTCTTCACCAAGCTAATGTCGGTAGTGGCTGCAAGTCTAAGGAGGGAAGGGATTCACGTCTACCCCTACCTAGACGATTTGTTGGTCAGAGCAGTATCTTCGGAACAAGCTCAGATTCAACTAGATTATGTCTGCCACTTCCTTCACAAACTGGGCTTCTCCATCAATTTAAAGAAGTCACAGATGATACCATCACAGAGAATCCAGTTCATCGGAGCGGTCTTGGACACTTCCCTTGGGAAAGCCTCGCCACCAGAGGTGAGGGCTCAAGATATTCTGCAGATGGTCACCAAGTTTCAAAATGCCCAACGTCTCCCAGCCTTTGACTTTTTGAGGTTGCTAGGCCTCATGGCATCCTGCATCTTCCTTGTGCCAGAGGCTCACCTGAGAATGAGATCGCGCAAGTGGGCACTAAGAACTTAGTGGTCGCAATTCTCAGGAAAAATGACAGATCTCCTTCAGGTTCTGGACAAAGTGGCTCGAGACCTTCCGTGGAACATTTTGAAAGGAGAACTGTTTTGACAACCATGGCCGGCGATAACAGTAGTCACGGATGCCTCACTCACGGGGTGGGGAGCCCATGCCAACGACTTGACCATCAGTGGTCGTTGGTATTCATCGGAGTCCAGACTACATATCAACCTGTTGGAGCTGAGAGCTATCAGACTAGCGCTGAAGGCTTTTCTGCCATCTGTACAAGGGAAACATGTCCTAATAATGACGGTCAATACAATGGCCATGCACTACCTCAACAAAAGAGGAGGCGTAGGATCACTGCCACTGTGCAGAGTGGCGATGCAGCTCTGGTTTTGGGCAATTCAAGAAGGAATCTCTCTATCGGCAGTTCACTTAGCCGGAGAGAAGAACTTGACAGCGGACGCTCTGAGCAGGCAGAGTAAAGTGTCTCACGAGTGGGAGATAGCTCAGGAAGACCTTCAAGAGATCTTCACCCTTTGGGGAACCCCTCAAGTGGATCTGTTCACCACCAGTATCAACAGGAAGTGCGATCAGTTTTGTTCAAGAGAATTTCCCCCAAGAGGAGCTCTAGGGGACGTGTTCGTGGTAGGCTGGGAGTTTCCACTTGTGTACGCATTTCCTCCAGTCCCTGTCATTCCTCAGATGATCAGGAGGTTGAGAAGATTCTGGAAGACTATGATCCTAATTGCCTAAGACTGGGCCAGGAGAACGTGGTACCCGGACCTTCTGGACATGTCCATCTGCCCTTTCCCACACAGGGAGGATCTTCTCTCGCAGAAGGAAGGTCAGGTTCTCCATCCAGACATCAGAACCCTCAACCTTCACGCTTGGTTTCTGAAAGGTTGAGATACAAGGATTGGGACCTCCCAGATGACATCATGGAGGTGTTGCTTTCAGCCAGAAGGCCAGCAACAAAGACTTTATACCACTGCCGTTGGAACAAATTTTGCAGCTGGTGTACAGAAAAGAATATTGACCCCTTTTCATGTGGTACACTAATGGGGTTATCTTTTCTACTCTATTTGGCGAATTCAGCTCTTCAAGTTGGTACGATCAAGGGCTACTTCGCAGCGCTATCGATCTTCAAGCGCACTGCGGAGGAGCCATCATATTTCAAATTACCACTAGTAATACAATTTCTGAAGGGGTTAACTAATGTCTATCCCCCGAGACCGTTCCAAGTTCCCTTATGGGATTTAAATTTAGTCTTACATTTCCTGATGGGTACTCCTTCTGAACCACTCCACTCTTGTTTGTTAAGATTTCTCACCCTTAAAACTGTCTTATTAGTGGCTTTGACATCTGCCAGGAGGGTGAGCGAATTACAAGCCCTATCTTGTAAACCCCCTCATACAATTTTTCACAAAGACAAAGTTGTCCTACAAGTGAAGCCTAATGTCCTCCCAAAGGTAGTTTCTGAATTCCACATCACTCAGAAGATAACCTTACCTTCATTCTATCCTCCTCCCCATCCTGGGAAAGAGGAAGAGAGGCTACATAGGCTGGATCCAAGGCAAGCCTTGAGTTTTTATATCAGCAGACTTGCTAGGATTAGGCAAGCAGACCAACTGTTCATAGGTTACACAGGGCACAAATTAGGATTGCCAATCACAAAACAGACCATTTCGAGATGGATTATTTTAGCCATTCTAGAATGTTACAAATTGGCAGGGAAAGAGCCCCCTCAAAATCTTAGGGCTCATTCAACCAGGGGTATCGCAGCCTCTTCGGCCCTCCAAAGAGGGGTACCGATTCGGGACATATGTGCAGCTGCCACATGGTCGTCCACACATACCTTTACAAAATTCTACAATCTGGATTCCTCCTCTAGCCAAGAGACTAGATTTGGCAAAGCTGTGCTACACTCTGTTCATTCTTAAAGGGGAATATGGCAATTTTACTCCCACCTCTGTTTATACACCACTGCTATGGGAGTCTATCAAGATAAGGAATACTCGGAGGACACAATCCCTTAGAAGAACAAGTTACTTCTTACCTTGTAACGGTCTTTCCATGGGATGTTCCTCCGACATATTCGTTGTCGCCCCTCCCATCCATCCCCTCAGTAAAATTTCCCTTGTGGTTGCAGCTTACGTTCCTTCAAGGTCAATAACCAATTCATGCACAGCTACTCTTAAGCTTCAAAACGGAACTGAGCAATGGACGCTGCGCGAGTCTATTTATCCGCATGATGACGTTGGCGCCAATATGGAGGCTGTCGAGGGACACCAACTCGAGGGACGTCGACGAGCAACGCCCTCTACTGAAAAAGTTTTGCGAGGCCAGCAAGCTGGAAGTGATCTATCCCATCGAAAGAACGTTACAAGGTAAGAAGTAACTTGTTCTTCTCTATAAGAAAGTGAAAGCATGTTCCCATGTTTTAACTTTCTCATTGCTATGCTAAAGAGGATGTTGCAGTAAACAAAACAGGTTCTTCTAGAGCGGAATTGTCTTGTTTAAAGACATTTTGCTTAGAAATTGCATTATTATTTCGATGTTTGCTATTGGCGTCAGGCTGTTCAGAATGCATCCAATACCAGTAGTTATTGACTGCAGGCCGAACATTCTGATAGGCTCAGAGGAGAATAAATAATAATCTCAATGTGCTAATTAGTTTTAAGTTCTGTTAAACCAGAGGTTTGTAGCTCAAAAGAAAGAAACAGAATTGAGCTCAATCACACAAGAAACATAAATGTTTACAATCTTAAAATGTGTACATTCTTAAAAATGTGAAGCGAAAGTTCCTTGGTCACTGCAAACCCAGTAAACAATCTGTATTCTTGACTAAGAGAGGACCTGCATGACATAACAGGCGCTTTGATATAATTTAAACAGAACAAATGATTGAGTTGAAAATGTGACCAGTGCAAGTGAAATTCGCACTAGTGCAAAAATTAGCATGTTTTAAAACCCTATTCTTTAATGCATTTTTGCACTAGGTCAATGTTTGCCCTAGTCCTAGTCATATGTCCTGGTGCAAAAGTGTACTGAAAGAATGTTTTTGAAATAGGGTAATTTTTGGCTAAGTGCTGCACTTGCGCCGATCCAAAGTTCCTGTAAAATGGTCTAAAGTCTGTGAAAGAGGAGGAAAGCCATGCTTATGCTTCCACAAAAGGTTTTTAGGGTGACTATGTATGCAGCTGGGGTGACCTCGTAAGAGGCACGGGTGAAACTAGTCTAGGTGGACAGCATCGGTGTCACGATCTGGATGTTGCCATGTATGCATGATGAAATAACTATTTAGATATTTTCTTGTACTGAGTGTAGATTGCATCCTTTTATACAGAAAATTGAATATTTTTTAAAAAAGATGATTACTTTTCCTGTAGCCGCTCTGCTAGCTCTAAAATACCATGTTGGGGAAAGCAGGATGTGTGGCAGGAAACGCCAAAAAGAATGTTAAAAAAAAATAGCTGGAAGATATTCAGGCAGGAATTTTGCAAGACCCCAGGGCAGGAAATGTTGAGGACCACTGACGAGGAACAAGCATCGCAATGAGTAGCAGCAACTTTATCTCTGCACATAGTTAGCATCAATCAATGCTTGGAGCAGTGGGTGTGAAATATTGCACCATGATGGAACAAGCACCGTGTGAATTTTCCCTATGGACATCCTGCAATCCAAACCATTCAAGGTGCCAGGAGTTCTGATGTGTAATTGAGTTCAAGCCTGACTTCTGTGTTTGCATAGACCCATCAAGTTCCATCAAAACTGGGTAGCACCCCAATGCCACCATGCTGGGTCCGAGGTGTCCTTCTGGAACTTACTCACCTGAATATCACTCTGACAATGACACCTCAGAGTGGAAAACTGGCATTGAAAACTCTGGACACAATGCTGGCCCAAACATCCCCAGACACCTTGCTAGTTTTGACTCTCGGACATAGCCGTGTGACTCTTTCACCCCGGAGCCTCGTGTTCATAAAACTGAGGCAAACATGATGAATCTATTGGGGAACGTGAACAAAGGATTGGGGTTCCCAAGAGCTGCAACTGACAGGGAAAGTCCTTCCAATGAACCAAATACTGCAAACGACCCTAAGAATGTGAGCATCAAACCTCTATGCTAAGCGTTCTATACCGCAATACCCAGAGTTCCTCAAGACTGGCTTCTCTTTCCAAAGTCTTGACAAAGAAAGAAATTAACCGCAACTGTGCCTGGTTTGTCTGCAGCGCAATAATAGGACTCCTCCCTGGGTGTGCTGCCTGCTAGGAATATTTATAAACTGCCTCCCCCCTTACCCGCGAAATTTCCCTGTTTGTGCAGTGCTTGTTGAACCTCTTGCAGCTTAAACTCTTGCCTTATTCCACTCTGCATTGACCTTTCAGTGCTTGTGTCCAGCTCCTGTGCTGCATTGCTTCATTTTCCTCCAGCATTTACTTGGCACCTTATTGTCCTGTTCTCAGTGCTTACATAGTCACCTCACCGTTGCTTGGGCTGTGTCTCTGCAGTCTGCATTTCCTCTTACTCAAGACTCTAGTATCCAGCTTTGCCGTGTACTTTTCCTCCTCTGTTGTTTTTCTGTTTTCTCCTTCTAGACCTTTGTTCTAGTTCTATGCCCCTGGTTATTTGTTCTACAATAATCCCGGGTCTGTGTCTTTGCTACAATTGGCTTGTTTCCTGTTCTCTGCAACAGTCTTCTCTCTGCCATAACCATTCTGCCTTCCTCTGTTGCGTGCGTGTCTTCCTTTGGCAAGTGTTCTATTTTGTCTTCACTTATGTATCTGTGCATGTTGGTCTACACAGTTTGAGTCCTATACTGTAGGAGGCAATAATTGCCCCTTCCACTGACCTGTCTTACTTATAGTTACTTTCATGCAACCGTGTGTTCTTGCCTGTTTCCACAAAGAGCATACATTTTACGTTTTTGTCTCGACCCTTATAGGTTAGGCTCGTAAACGCGTACCCCTTGTTTGTCCCTTAGGTTTCAGACACATAATTATATGATAGGTTATTTATAACGCACTTAATACCCAGAGGTTTCTAAGCGCGGACCGGGATCGAACCTGTGGTGCTCTGTGTCGTCTTGCTTCCAAGGCGAGCACGTTGCCCCTGAGCTATTCTCCCTATCCCCTCTTGTTGTCCTTGTTTCATGGGCTTGCAGGGTAAATATTTGTTATAACAACCTTCACACAGGCATCATGCTTACATTTATTTCCATGGGTAGAGTCAAGTGTAACCCTGTGTGCTACTAGAAGATTTCCAGAGTGTTTGCTTAGTGCATGGTTTCATATCTTAATTATTCAGCAACTCAGCATGCTCTTTTCTCCTGTCTCTTTGCTCTTATTTACCTTGCCTGCACATGTGCTTCACTGAACATTCACTATCATACTCGATACACTTTTCATGTTCCACAAGATCACGATCAAAAGGATTGTGATCCACGAAACACGAAAACCAGATGAATCATCCAGGTCACCAGCAACTGATGCCGAATAGAAACGGGGTTTGAATTGTGATCAATAGCAAAGCTCTGTTAAAACCTCAGAGTCAACTTCACTACATAGAACCAGAAAAAAACAGAGGCCATCCAACAACGTTACTCAGTGTACTTCAGAGAAGAGTTCATGTATCAATATTCTTTTTCACTGTTTTCAATGATTCATCCACCAAGGCATGAGTTTGTTGAAATGAACATAAAAGGGTAGCGGAGCTGCACACTCGACTGAATAATTTTAAGTAAATCAACAGTGAGAAGTTCCAATTAGCTTATGTGGAATGACTAATTCAACACAGATATTGCTCTAAAATCTATTTCACCCTTTCTGTATGCCCATTACTTTGAGGATGATGATAAAAGGATATGGCTCACTTAACACCCAGTTTTATAAAATGGCTGTTCAAGTCCTTCAAATATACATGGAGTCTATCAGAAATTCTCCTATCTACTCTAGGCAAAAGGAACTGATAAAGTAAGCATTGTATGCATATATTTACAATACTACATAATCTAGAAAAATGCAGCGTAATTCATTTTTTTAAAGTATGTGGATTGAGCCTCCGGCCAGACAGTGCTTGCTAATGCATGTGCATTAAAGGACCTGTAATCATGGTTGTGAAGCTGAGTAAAAGATGGGAAAAGGGTATCCTATGGGGAAATCTGTAATGTAAATACCAGAGTGTAGTCTGGGGCCCGTGGTCCTGTAGTGGCTCCTGCACAGAGAACAAAGATTACATTTTGAGAAATGTAGTTCTGTGAAGGCTTGTGCACTCTGTGCGGCAGAATGCATTCTGACAAACGTAGTACTGTAGGATCTCTGTCCTGTGTGAAACAGTGTATTATGGGGCATTTAGTTTAGATGGTGCCTTTGTACTGATGGAGACGGGGTGGGTGCATTCTGTGAAATACAATTTAGTGGATATCTGAACTAAGTAGATGGAGGGCTTTGATTTTATTGATTCTATTTATTCATTGTGAGGCATCCACTGCGACATAGCTCACCTTGTGGCAGCCAGGGCACGTAGTGGGGCCTCTGTACGGCAGAGTGAAAATGGATTCTGGTATATGTTGTAGCCCTTGGCATGATATTCTCTAGAGTTAGACCAAGTGAATTCTGAGTTATGTTGCTTATTGTGATTATATCTGCGCTGAATGAGATAGAGTGCTTTATGAAGCATGTAGTTATGCAAAGGCCATCATACTAAGTAAGGTCTAGTGTGGTTTGTTAAAGGTATACATTAACTCAGAGTTAGACAGAATGTTGTATAACGCCGACACATGTCCTGGCGAGGCAAATGCTTTTTTAGAACATGTAATGCTATTGGAGGTACTCTGTACTGATAGTGAAGTCTGTGAAATGTAGTAATCCTTGTGGTTCTTCTTGCGTATTCTTGGACAAGTCGTCCTTTGAGAGAGGATTTGTTTTTCAGGTCATCTAAGGCACGTAACTATATGTGGGACTCTTCTTGCAAAGATGGGTAGAATGCATCCTGGAATATGTAGTCCAGCTCTGGGGAAGCGAAAGTAAGCTGTTTACTGAAGCTGTGTTCACTCAGTGAGATGTAGTGTTGCTGGGGTATAAGCACTTGATCGGATAAAGAGCTTTCTAGGATGTGTATTTTGCTACAGACCTATGTATGGGCGAAATGCATTCTGGGACATGTAGTACTTACACACTATGCACTAAGACTTCATTGACTTGTGTCATTTTCGAATTTTGCTGCTGTTGTAGGAGGCTTCCTCCTAGGGAGAACATTTGGTTTTACGGCTGCCTGAGATTTTCATGCAGGCGTAAAACCAAATGATTCCAATGGAGTACGCCTTTCCTTAGTACCTGCTAAAAAGCTGGTGGATTCCAATGGAATCCATTATAAAACACGGTTTGCAAAGCGCATTTGCAGGCAGTGCTTTATTTCTAGCAAAGCCGAGAGCAAAAGTGAAGTGTAAAGGCGATTTTGCCTTCATTTACTCTTTACTTTCGCAGTCCCCTTTGGAATGTTTAAAATTGCAATGGGGACAGCAAAAGGTAAGCATAAGGGCATTGCGGCCCCAGGCATGTACATAAATCTTTTTTAGAAAATAACCCGCTTGGTGTTTTGGGCGTCTATCTTCCGCGAGGAAGAGTGCATTCTGGTTCATGCAATCCTTTAAGGCCTGCATCTGTACTTTGAAATGGAGAGTGCATTCACATTCTGCAGGGGAGACATCTATGCCAAGAGAGACAATGCACATTCTTAGGCATTTAGTCCTGTGTATGGTGAGGGAATCTGAACTATGTGAAATTATATGAAATGTCATTTATAACGCGCCTGTACATAAGGGTTTCTAGGCACACAAGACAAGGGAGGGAAACAGAGGGAGGACATGACAAGCGATCTTACTAGGCCTTGTGTCATTCAGATCGTGGAAGTGGGACAACGCAAGGTGCAGCGGGAAGGGAAAGTGCCAGAGAGAATGAGGGGGAAGTGCAATCAAGGTAGCATTGCTCTGAGTAAGTGCAGCTCTGGATGCGTACAAGGAGGTGGGGGACTGTAGAGGTTACAGTTACAGCCCCTAAGTGCGTGCACGGTAGGCACGGAGGCAGTGCAGGGGAGACTGATCATGGAGGAGCCTGGTACCCATTGAGACTCTGAAGATACAAAGCAACCAGTCGGCGCAGCAGACAGGTAGGTCAGCAGGGGAGGGAGAGAGAGAAGGCAGAGGAGGAAAGGAAGTCTTGAGCTGCTTTCGGAACTTCAGGTGGTCCGGCTCAAGTTTGTGAGGGGCAGAAAGGCCATTCCAGAAGGAGGCACCTGCAGAGGAGAGAGATCTACCCCCACTCTCTGCCTGGAGAAGCATTTAAGCCTTAGAGAGTTTGAGGTAGCTGAGCGAAGGGCTCGAGAAGGAAGGTATTTTGGAAGGGAGCATTGGATGTAGTGCAGGGCCTGGCCCCAGAAAGCCTTGTGGGCAATGTAAAGGGTCTTGAACTTCATCCTTGCAGCCACCGAGAGCCAGTGAAGAGATTTCAGGGCTGGACAGATACAGTCCCTGGGCTTGAGGCCATGAATAAGTCTCACAGTCCTGTTCTGAATTAGTTGCAGAGGGCGGAGAGTAGAGGAAGGCAGTTTGAGAAAGAGGCTGTTGCAATAGTCCAGCTAAGAGAGAATCAGTGCTCAGGAGACAGTGAGCTCTGGGGGGAAGGTGAGAAAAGCAAGAATATCTCTGAGGAGGTGCAGCTGGTAGTGGGCATTCTTGGCAAGGTCTGTGATGTGAGCAGAGGAGGAGAGAGTGGAGTCGATGATGACACCAAGGATTTTTGCCTCTCAGGACGGCGAAGGAAGAGGGCCCAACAAGGGCGACTAGAGTGAGAGAGGGAAGGCGGGAGCAGGGGTCCCAATGAGAAGGATCGCCGTCTTAATGGCATTAAGGCAGAGATCGTTGGAGGCGCACCGATCCTAAATCGTGGATTGACAGTCCGGAGTGAGCGAGAGAGGAGGCTGAGGGGAGACTGAAAGAGAGCTGAGTGTCATCGGCATAACACTAAAAGTTGGAGGAGAAGGTAGAGACCAGGTGGGCCAATGGAGCCAAGAAGACATTGAAGAGCCAGGGTGAGAGGATAGAGCCCTTGGGAACACCACATGTGCAGAGAGAAGTGGTGGAGAGAAAGGACCCAAGTTGGATCTGGGAGGGTTGGTCCAGGAGGAAGGAGGTCAACCACTCCAGGGCCTGATCTGTGATGCCCAGGTTCTCACAGAATCGATTGATCAGGATGGCGTGATTGACTGTTGTAGCCCACTGGCACTACAAAGGAATTGCAACCCTTCACTTGACCATGTCAAAAGCAGAGGAAGGGTCAAGGAGGATGAGGACAAAAGGAAGGCTGTAATCAAGATTAGAGAGTAGACCTTCACAGGTGTTAAGTTTCCATGCCACTGCCTGCTCTGAAGCCAGACTGATAGTCATGGAGACAACCAACAGATTCAGTGTGGAGAATAAGCTGGGAGATGGGCAGCTTTTCCAGGAGATTGCCCAGGAAAGGAGTGATAGAGATTGGGCGATAGTTTGCGGAACAGGTAGGATCTGCCTGCAGAAGGCTTTTGAAGGAGGGAGTGCACAAGGGAGTGCTTGAGGGGAGAGGGGAAAGATACATTGCCCTTGGCTTGAGGCAGAGGTGTAAAGTAGAGGTGGTGCTTCCAGTTATGTGAATGCACAACGAACAGGGTAGACAATTAAGAGTCTAAGTGGGAAACAATTGCATTCCTGCCGTTATATCCCATAGCTTTTTAACACATCCAAAATGGAATGCGAGCACAAGCATAAGCAGACAATTTTTTTCCTGTAAATCAATGCATCTAGACAACTTAAGCTGTCCCTCAAAAGGAAACACACCCTGACCCTGTCAGGGAGAGCCCTCCCTAGGTAAACAGTGGTGCGCCACCTATCTAAAAGGGATAGCGGGTGTAACGCTCACCTGACTCCCACGGAGGCGCTGGTCTAGTCTGGGTGGCTGTGACCTCTTCGAGCGTGATGCGCAGAACTCGGAACACCGACTGAACAGGTCCCTCAAATCTTGCTTGTCTGGCTCGTAGGAATATCCTTCTGCAGATGAGAAAGGGGATTAACAGTCTGCAGAATAGTGTGTTTGCTACCCCTTTTCCCCCTTCGTTCTTCTCTAACTTCCTCCGAAATCCCTGGTTGAAGCTCACCTTATGGTTTGAAAGGATGAACTCTCCATCCTGCTTCTGGTGCAGGGCCGCGTGTTTGTCCAGTTACTTCACTGGTTTTCAGAATGGCGCTGGCAAAATCCACTTGACTTTTCCGAGCGGAACACCGTAAGTATGAAGATTACAAACGTTCAAGTGTTGAGCCTCCTTTTCTGTTGCCTTCCTAACCTGTGATCTGTCCTTTATTTCAGGTGCAGAATGAAGGCGATGCGTTGAGGGATTGAATTGCCGATGGTAAACTCAGGTGAGTTAGCGATGGGGGCGATCCCTCTTAATGTCTTTATATTCCTCCAGTAATGTCTTTTGTCCTTTCCCCATAGGGGCGGGGTGCGGTACCTGCCAACGAAGCGGCGCCGACCCGAAATGAGGAATGATCCACCAACAGAAGACTGGTAAGTGTTATGGCGGAAAATTAGGCTTTCCTCATATGTTCCTTTTGCTCACCTTTTGTCTACTCTTCTCTCCCCTAGGCGCAGAGATGTGGCGACCGGTGCAGACAGTCGCGGTGGAGCCAGAAGAACTCCCGAGGATAGGTGAGTGAAGCTCGGCGCTGCAGCGAGCAACGCAGTGCTTTTAAATGAAAGTCTTTTCTCAGGAACGCTGGCGTGAAGGTTCCGGATGCAGGTAAGAAGTTTGATAAAATTCTTGGTTTTCACCTTTCTCTTCTCTTCTTTCCTTACAGGTTTTCCAGGATCGAGGCAGGCTGGAGACCAGATGCAGGAGCAGACACGGTGAGCGTTCAGTTGCTTGGATGCAGAACAACGCGAAGCGTGAGCTACTGTCTGGGCGTGGCTTAAATAGCCCCCAAAGTAGTTCCAGGTAAGTATCCTTCCCTGGCCACGCCCGAGTGGAAAAATAGTCCCAATGAAAAAATAGTCCCTTTCAGGTCTCAGGGAGGCCTGAATCTTGCAGCATGGTCTGCATCAGGTAAGTGCACAAAACACCTTCCTTTGGCGCCAGGACTGATGTCCAACATGAGCCTAGCGCCAACGGCGCCAGGACAGAGTCCAAAGAGCCCCTACAAGGGGCCGCTGGGCTTTTACCCGGGGGCATGATGCCTGCTCCCGGGGGTGCTGGGCCTGGCCTGGTGCTCCGGGGGTAGGCATCATGACAGCACTCCCCCCCAAGGCCCCTCCCAAGGTCGTTCCCTCTGGAGGTTTCGGTTTGTTTGGGAACTTCCGATGGAACCTTTTTACCAGCCGAGGTGCATGTACGTGGTCGCAGGGTTCCCAAGATCTTTCCTGAGGCCCGTACCCTTTCCAATCAATTAGATAGAAAAGTTTTGAATTTGAGATCTTAGAATCCAAAATGTTCTTCACCTCGAATTCAGGCTCCCCATCTATCTGGATTGGTTCTGGTGGCTTTATTAATCTGGTTCCTGGTTGCACTGGTTTCAAAAGTGACACATGAAAAACGGGGTGAATCCGTATGTTAGCTGGTAGATCGAGCTTGACTGCCACTGGGTTAATTATAGCTTTGATCGAGTAAGGGCCCAAATACCTTGGATTAAAAGTTCGGGGTCCCTTGAGCAATAAGTGTTTGGTAGCCAACCATACTTGATCCCCTATTTGGTATTGAGGCGCCTCACTCCGATGCAGATCCACATTCTTTTTGTATTTCCCTTTTGCTTGTTGCAAATGTGCAGTTGCATCCTTGAAATCTTGAGTTATCGTGGAATGCAAATGGTCCACTACGGGGATTTCAAGGCTCAGAGGTGAGTCCAAATCTGAAGTACGAGGGTGATGTCCATATAGAGTATAAAAGGGGCTTTGTCCAGTTTCAGAGTGTACCGAGTTATTGTATGCATATTCGGCCACCCATAAAATATCCTTCCAATTACCCTCCGATTTGTGCAACATACATCGTAGGTATTGTTCAAGGGTCTGGTTCGTTCTCTCCGTCTGACCATCGGTCTGTGGGTGGTGGCTGGTTGAGAGTCTTACGTCGATTTGTGCCAGTTGACAACACTTTCTCCAAAAGTGAGAAATAAACTGACTTCCCCGGTCGGAGACTAGTATGGACGGGAATCCATGCAAACGGATGATATTTTCGAGGAACTCCTTGGCTAGGACAGAAGCTGAAGGTAATCCTTTCAATGGAATAAAATGGGCCATCTTGGAAAATAAATCCACCACAACCAGAATAGTATTGTATCCATTACAAGGGGGCAGGTCCGTGATAAAATCTAGTGACCAAGGTGCTGGTGGAATGTCTAAAGGCTGAAGAAGACCGGCGGGTTTTGTCTTTTGGCCTTTGTTTTGGGCGCAAACTCCACAGGACATCACGAAAGATTTAATATCCTTTCGCCAGGAAGGCCACCAGAATTGTCGTTTAATTTTTTCCTCAGTTTTGGCAATGCCAGGATGTCCTTCCATCAGGGTATCATGATGACGGGGAAATAACCAGTTCTTACAATTCCTTTTCTGGCAGAAATAAGCGGCCTTGGAAGTAAGGTAGGCCATCGTTGACCGAAAAGTAAGACCCCCTTTGGATCCAATCCTGCAAGGCTGTAGAGTCCAGGAGTTGTTTTACCCGTGCTTGAATGTCTTCAAGGGTTTGTAAAGAGGTTATCCCCAAAATTCTTTGTTCGGGAATTATCGGCACAGGTTCTGAGTGTGTGTCTATTTCTCCCATTCCTATTCGAGATAGCGCGTCCGCTTTGCCATTCTTACAGCAGGGCGGTAAGTGATTACAAAATCGAACTCAGCAAAGAACAAAGCCCATCGGAGCTGACGTGACGATTGAGCCTTGGCAGTTTTTAAACATTGTAAGTTTCGGTGATCAGTGATCACGGTGATGGTATGCCTGGCGCCAAGAAGATAATGCCGCCAAGCCTTAAAGGCGGACTTAATGGCTAATAATTCCTTGTTGGTGATTGCATAATTTACCTCAGGCGGCGAGAACATTCTGGACCAAAATGCTACGGGGTGCAGTTGGTTGGTTTCAGGGTCTCTCTGAGACAGGACAGCTCCCATGGCTAAGCTGGACGCGTCGGTTTCGACTATATATGGGAGATCGGGACGCGGGTGCTTCAAAATAGGTGCGGACGTGAATTTAGCTTTCAATTCCTGAAAGGCCTGTTCGGCTTCCTCGGTCCATTCGAAGCGTTTATTTTTCCGCAAGAGTGCAGTGATGGGTTGCACCACACGTGAAAATTCCGGGATAAATCTGCGATAAAAATTGGCAAAACCAAGCATGCTTTGGACACCTTTCACCGAACTAGGTGATGGCCATTTGAGGATGGCATCCACTTTTCGTGAGTCCATTCGGACCCCTTTAGGTGTCAGAATGAATCCAAGAAACTCAACCTCGGTGGTATGGAAAACGCACTTTTCCAGCTTTGCAAACAGTTTGTGTTGGCGCAATTTCTCAAGGACGGCCCTGGCATGCTTTCTGTGATCAGATTCCGAAGAGGAGTACACAAGAATGTCATCGATATATACGACAACACAAACATTGATGAGTTCCCGAAGGACATCGTTCATGAAGAATTGGAAGGCAGCAGGCGCGTTGCACAACCCGAAAGGCATCACCTGGTATTCGATTAATCCATATTTTGTACGGAAGGCCGTTTTCCATTCGTCGCCTTCTTTTACTCGCACCAGATGATAAGCCCCCCGGAGATCTAACTTGGTGTATACGCAAGCGTCCTTCACCTGGTCAAGGAGTTCAGGGATCAGAGGCAGAGGGTAACGGTTTTTAACAGTTATCTGGTCCAATGTGCGGTAGTCGATACAAGTTCTAAGGTCGCCTTCTTTTTTGGGCACGAAGAACAAAGCCGAGGATGCCGGAGACTTTGACGGGCGAATGAAACCATTGGCTAGGTATTGATCTAAATATTGTCTCAAATGCAGATTCTCAGGTTCAGTAAGGGCATAAATCCTGCTACAAGGGAGTTGTGCACTGGGCACCAGATCGATTTGGCAATCGTGCGATCTGTGGGGAGGTAACGTGTTGGCCTGTTCCTTTTGGAAGACGTCCTGAAAGTCTTGGTATTCCGGAGGTAGTTGCATGGAGACAGAGGTTACAGATGCTAGACTAATCTTCAGATTTTCTGGGTAGCAGGTTTGTGCACAATCCGGGAAGGTTATTCTCTTCGCTCACCAATCAATTCTAGGATTATGTGTCTCTAACCAAGGGATTCCGAGAATAACCTGAAACTGTGGAGCCTTGATTACATCAAACACAACTGCCTCCCGATGGTCGTCCGGACCTATAAGTGTCACCTCAGCAGTGGAATGTGTTACCGGTCCAGAGGCAATTTCGGTTCCATCGACTGTGGTGATGACATCTTTGCTGGTTTTAGAACGCAGAGGGAGGTTAATCCTAGAGACCAATTCACGATCCAAATAATTTCCTATAGCCCCACTATCGATGTATGCCTTTATTGTATGCAACCGCTTAGGCTGTCCCGGATCTACGAGGACCATTGGCACAATGAAATGCGAGGTCTGAGAGTTAGTTTTCAAGCTCGGCAAGCGGACCCCTACACTTGTCGGGCGTGGTCGTTTCCCGAAACAGAGTCTTCATGGTTTTTATCAGCGGCTCCTTCCACCTTCTTGGGCGGTTTTGCCGGGCAATCTCGTAGAAAGTGTCCAGAGGACCCACAATAAAGACATAATTGCATCTGCCGTCTTCTTTCACGTTCTTTTTAAGTTAAAGGTCCTTTAACCCCTCCGATTTGCATAGGCTCAGAGACATCAGCACCCTTGGGGTTAGCGTGGGTCTTGACCACCTACCGGGTCTCAAACTTGGACCGATCTGCTTTTCTGTTTTGAAGTCTGTGATCCAATTGGACCACTAAGTCTATATATTCTGTGCATTCTTGGGGCGGATTTACAACTTGGGCCAGGACATCTTTAAGTTCTCCGCGTAGACCTCGATAAAATAACGTGATTCTTTTATCCTCTGGCCACCCAGTTTCCACAATTAGTCTATTAAAGGTGGCAATGTAGGATAGGAGGTCCTGATTGCCCTTTCGCAGGGATAGGAGTTCGTCATCCAGAGCCTGCCCCTGAGAGTGTCGAGCAAATAACCTTTCCATGCTTGCTTGAAATCCTTGAAAATCACGGAGAATCGGGTCATCTTGAGTAACCAGTGGAACTGACCAATCGGCAGCACAGCCGCTGAGATATGACAATACAAAGGCTACCTTGGTCTGGTCATTAGGGAAGGCCCCAGGTCTGCATAGGAAGTGCAAACAACACTGATTCATGAATACGGCGAATCATTTGGGGTCCCCAGCAAAGCATTCGGGTGGGGCCAGCGGCATGTTTCCAGGTAGATTAATCTGCACAGGGTTACTGGGAACCACAGGAGCGGGGTTCCCCCCGGAACCGGGTAGAGGAGTGTGTCCCGCTTGACCTTGCAAAAACTGTCTAGCCAGGTCATCAGTTCTTTCCTTTGATACTATCACTTCCCTCCTGAGAGCATTAGTCTCTTGACGAGCGGCGTGTACTTCGGCCCGTAATTCCCCCAGTAGTTGGGCCAACTGATCAGTCTCAGAAGTTTCCATAGCGCCTGGGTGGGAATTTGTAGGAAGGCTTTGCGTTCTGTAACGCTCACCTGACTCCCACGGAGGCGCTGGTCTAGACTGGGTGGCTGTGACCTCTTCAAGCGTGATGCGCAGAACTCGGAACACCGACTGAACAGGACCCTCAAATCTTGCTTCTCTGGCCCGTAGGAATATCCTTCTGCAGATGAGAAAGGGGATTAACACTCTGCAGAAAAGTGGGCTTGCTCCCCCCTTCCCACCTTCGTACTTCTCTAACTTCCTCCGAAATCCCCGGTTGAAGCTCACCTTATGGTTTGAAAGGATGAACTCTCCATCCTGCTTCTGGTGCAGGGGCACGTGTTTGTCCAGTTACTTCACTGGTTTTCAGAATGGCACTGGCAAAATCCACTTGACTTTTCCGAGCGGAACACTGTAAGTATGAAGATTACAAAAGTTCAAGTGTTGAGCCTCCTTTTCTGTTGCCTTCCTAACCTGTGATCTGTCCTTTATTTCAGGTGCAGAATGAAGGCGATGCGTTGAGGGATTGAATTGCCGATGGTAAACTCAGGTGAGTTAGCGATGGGGGCGATCCCTCTTAATGTCTTTATATTCTTCCAGTAATGTCTTTTGTCATTTCCCCATAGGGGCCGGGGTGCGGTACCTGCCAACTAAGCGGCGCCGACCCGAAATGAGGAATAATCCTCCAACAGAAGACCGGTAAGTGTTATGGCGGAAAATTAGGCTTTCCTCATATGTTCCTTCTGCTCACCTTTTTTTTTTTTTTTTTTTTTTTTTTTTTATTTGATATGGTTAAAAATTTCAACCTTTCAAATTTAAAATATCACACCTTTACCATATTTTTAGCAATAGCTTATATAGAACAAACCTATATTACAGAATTGCCTATTATACTTTGTGTCTATCAATTTAAAAATAAATATGTGGCCTCTAAAAACATAAAAAGACATAATGATTTCATTACATTCAGTTACAATTACATAATGGGATTTCACAGCGTTCCTTCAAAAGCTAAGGGGTCCTTTTTTTTTAAAAGTTAACTGTAAAACACACAGCTTTAAAGTTACTAAACAAGATAGGGACACTTCGACATCAATTGACATCGTCCTTAGCAGTATATGGTAACACTGTTTGGACGAATTGAGTTAAGGCAATGTGTATGACTGTTCTGTTGCTCGTGATCAAGGCTATCCATATTTCATAATGTGAGCGCAGACAAAAAAATTGCAATACCTTTTTGAAATATTGTTCTCTCAATCCAGACAAGGCCAAACATTCAACAATTATATGGTTTAACGTCTCAGTTTGATTCACATTAGTACAAAACCGACAAAAGGCTTCGCTTTTGGGAATAAGTCCCCGTCTAGCTAGTATTTGGTTGGTTAAACACAGATTCAGTCGTATTCTTAACATGGTGGCACGAACCACCATAGACGGGCATTTAACCAAATAGTCACTCATCTGTCTGATTTTTTTGTGGGGAAAAACATTGGAATCAAAGTCGACATATCCGGAGCAAACCTGTTGGGTTATAATCCAATCATGACGATATAAACTTGCTTTGGCTTTACTCGGGTTAGATAGCAGCGTCTGTATAGATATATCTGCATCCACAAGCGCATTTAGCACAAACAATCTCCAACTCTTAGAAAATATATCCGATGAGGAACACAAATGATGGCCAACAATTCCTAGGATGTTATCTGATTGCAATCCCAATAAAAGTTTACGGTAAAAATTGCAAAATTTCCACACCACCTGTACATGCATTGAGATCAAGCCCAATTCGTATCTTATTAACCATATTGGGGTACAAGATGGCAAGCGAAGAACTATTTTCCAAAACTTTCCTTCAAAGTAATCCCAGTATCCTCTTTCCCTGGGCGGGAACGTTTCAGCCCCATAGGACAGAATTGGGACGACTTTCTGCATGTAGAAAGTTTTGACATGACTTGTGGTAAATTGCCCATACTTAGATAGGATAATTTTGCCCTGTGATGTCAAGGCCATACTTTTGGCTTTAATAGTGTCCTCACGGATTGAGTTTGTTCTTGACCCTGAAAATGGAAGGCCCAAATATTTATAATGCAGTACTTTCTTCAAAGACAAAGTGGATACCTTCCATTGATAATTCATCGTTTTTGGATTGGCTTTCCTAAGACAAGACACAATTTGCGTTTTATTTGTGTTGATTATTAAATTGTTCTTAGTTGTATAATCCGCTAATTGGTTCAACAGCTCTTGTAACCCATTTGGGGTAAGAGATACCAATACTAAATCATCCGCATACAAGAGCCACATAATCTTTTGTGTGCCTAATTTCGGTGCATCTGCCCTGCAGTCCTGCAGGCTTATACCCAGGTCTAGTAAGAACAAATTAAATAGAGTTGATGCCAAAATGCAACCCTGTTTTAGACCTCTGAACGTTCTAATCGCAGATGATAGTAACCCGTTAAGTGACAATTTAATTTGTATGCTCGTGTTTGTGTGAAGTTTTTTAATCACAGTAAGCAGAGAAGAGGGACATCCATATTTGTGCAATTTCTGAAACAGTAGGCTACGGTCTATTGAGTCAAAAGCGTTTCGAAAGTCAACAAAAGCCATATACAGCGGCTGCCCAAGCTTGTGATATTTTGACTTTAACAAGTTTAATGTGGTTAGATTTAAGCCTGTTCCCATTCCTGCAACAAAGCCCGATTGAAATGGATCTCTTTTGCCCTGTTGGATGGCCCAGGTATTTAATTCTTGTAGAATTATTCGACTGTACAACTTTCCAGGGGCGTCCAACAGAGCAATCGGTCTATAGTTGTCTGGTATTTGCCGATCACCGCTCTTGAATATGGGCACTATTATGGATCTTTTCCATGAATCAGGAATGAGTTGTGTCACATTAATTTGTTCAAAGATTTGGTATAGAATATCAGCCCAGACCTCGGGCTGTTGTTTGAATAAATAATTGGACAACCCATCAGGGCCCGGGGCTCTTGACTTACTGATTTTATTTATGAAATATAATATGTCTGGTTTCTCGATGTTTATATGAAAGGGATCATTATTTTCCTCAAGCCCCATGGGCCTTGTTTCAATTGGGCTTGCATATAACTTCGAATAATGTTTTACCCATTCAGCTTCAGGCACGGTGTGAACTTGGAGAGCTATTTGTGATGGCACGAGTGCTGTGTTTAATAATTTCCAAACATGGGCCGTGTTATGTCCATGCAAAGCTTTGAGCATATGTTCCCCATCAATTTGTAACAATTGAATTCTATGCCAGCGACACCAATTCCTATAAGTCGTTTTAGCCTTTTTTAGAGCAAAAGGTTGCTTATCTATTGACAATTTCATAGCTGCACGTTTCTCAGTGCGAAACAACGTTTTCCTTGTTCTGGCCGCTTCATTAAATATGTGACGATTTTGCACAGCTCGATGATTATTTGTGCTACAAGGAGCAAAATATTGCATGAGCTCACAGTAAGCAACACTACTGATTTGGTTATGATTTTTTGAAGGCAAATAGGCTAATTGTAACATTTGATCAAATTGGTGCACCTTTGCCTCTGTCCATTTTATTCGATTCAAGCTATTGTTCACGACTATGGGCCCGTTCACAGGATATATGGATGGCGCCTCTACATTACTTGCTTCAAACCATTCAAGAATTAACATACAGTGATCACTGTCAGGATGCGGGCAAATGACAAATGTTTGTATTTTGGACCACAATTTGTCGTCTACATAAATATAGTCAATTGTAGCCGTATGTTGTCCTTGTCGCCACGTGTATTGTATACAACTGTGGTCAAACTGACTCCCATTTAGCATATTTAAACTTCTTGAGGCCATGAGTTGCCCCCATAAAGTTGTACAAGTGTTTTCTACGTTAAGGGCTTGTGGTCCACAATGTAAGTTCAGATCCCCCGCTACAATGGTGTGGCTGATTTCAGGGACCTGAGCAATGTAATCCAGAGCCGTTGAGATTTCAGAAAGGAATTTTTCTTCTTCATAGCTCTTATGATTCCAGTATATGTTAACTACCGCATAAAGAATCGACTGAATCGATAAGACTGTTAGTTGCACATATGGATTTAACGCCAAAGCATGCACAATATTGACTTTCGCGTTGAGTTTTGTGGCCGTTAAAAGGCCAGCCATCGGTCGTCCCTTGGATTTTTTCAATGCTGCTGTAAAGTGTATCTCATGGTTGTCCCAAGAAGGTTCATTAGACATCCATGTTTCTTGCAGCAAAACAAGGTCAAAATTGTTCAAAGTATTAGCTTTGTTATTTATTAAGTGCCTAAAACCGCGCGTATTCCACGATACCATGGAAAATACGCTTGTTGTCTTTATCTTGCTAGGTAGTTAACTATTAGAATCACAAGAGCAACAGCATTTGGATTTTGTGTCTGGTTCATAGTGTCTGGGATTGCTAAACCCTTTGGCAGGAGTTTTAGGGGATACCTCCAATTTTGTATTAATACTTGCAGGCCCCGATATTAATATGAATCCCATAGACGCTAGTTGTTCTTTGGCTTCCCAAATTAAATTTCTTACGATTCTTGATCGCAACCATAGGCAGACCATGCTCAATGAGTCCTTATTGAAGAATTCTACTTGTTCAATGTCAGAGGATTCAACTTCTTCCAGGGCTGTGATGTCTGAGAATAATTCTAGGATGCTCTGCCGATTCAGCAAAAATTGTTGGTAGGGGGGAGGACGGCAGCTCAACACAAGAGCAAAGGTTTGTTTATCTGGTCTTATTGGGCTGCTAATTTGGTTCTTTTTCTTATTTTTGATAGTCTCCTTCGCAACAGATCGTATGACTGTGTGCGAGGGGGCATAGAGAGTTTGCAGCACTTTTGTTAAATCCGCTTGATGTATAGCAAATTCATGTGTTTCGGTTTCAGTTATTATGTTTTTGTCATCCACAAACCTCACTTTTGTCTTTGGAGCAAGACACGATTTTAGGGGCAGCTGTGCTGGCAGGCTGCTCGCCCTTATGCTCTCATCTAGACTCTCGGGAGCTTTTCTATCTACCATTCTAGGTGCAAATTCAGGCACGGTGGGGCATAATGACGGAGCCTGAAGGTTTGGCAGAGGCATAAAACTATCCATATATGCATCAACAGCTTTTCTAATCTCGAGTCTTCTCAATATAAGCTCAGAATGTTGCTTATCTGGGCTAGAATTAATATTGTTTATCAGCCCTGGTCGCGCTTTTGTGCTGTTAGGCTCTAACATCTTCTGCTCTGCTGAGGCACTCTGGGATTTTTTAGGGGCCTGGACAATTTTTGGTGTAAAGACAGCCGCCGAATTTCTCTCACCTTCATGTTCTTTCACTGCCGCAACCAACTCATCTAGCGGTTCGTAGGCCGTTTGCGAGGTGGCGACTTTTCGTTTTTTGCCAGCTTTCACATTGCGTTGTTGGTCCAATAACGCATATTTTTTAGTAACCGCATTAGAGGTTATTAGTGCGTTTTTCGCGGGTAAGTTGATGTTTTGGATAAATCGCTTCGAGGCCGCTGTCGCCATTACTTTAGATAAGGGCATATTTTTGGTTTTTTTTTTCTCGCCTAGGGATTGTACTTTTGAACGAGATATATTTCCTTTTTTATCGAAGATGGTATACAGTTTGGAATCAGATCGAGTGTTTCCATCTACTGGTTCATGTATGACCTGTGCCGTATCTTCACCACTATGTTTGTTAATTGAAGTGTTCTCTGTTATTATAGTCGGAAAAAAAGGTAAAGGCTGCGGAGTGAAAGAGTTCTCGACCACCTGAGTTAAGCTCCTCAAAGGTATTTTATCTTTAGGATCAGAAACCAGCTTAGGGATGTCGTTATGTGTAACTCTATCTGCTGACTCAAACATTGGAGAGAGCTTCTGGTCCACCATCACAGGAAAACTTTCTTGCGGTGGCCGTTTATGACAGCAAGTGGAGGAAGTCTGGTTAGCCTGCCAATTCAACACTGCAGATAGTTGCACATTTTGTGAGTCCATTTTGGCGCTGAGTGAGTTAAATAATTGCATCAACGTCTGCAAAGTTAAATTCATAGCTTCTAAAGTCAGTTCAATGAATTTAGGTGATTGTTGTGGTTTTTGTGACATTGGGACTTTTTCAAGGCCTAAACTTCTACGAGGGGTAGGGGCTAGAAATGAGGATGATTGATTCGGTTGTGATGGTTCAATACTCGACAACATCTGAGGAGAGTAAGATAAATTTTCAAAATTTTCCTGTATAGTAAAATTGGATTCCGCTACCGATAGGTCTATAATGGCTACATCATCCAAATTTATATCTGAGATTGTGTCAAGCACAATCTCACCAGTGTCAACCACACGCTCTAAGCATGGGGGCACTGGAAGTGACACAACATCTGCTTCTGGGGACACTTTCGCGGTGGGTGACGCATTCATGCAATCAGCATCAACACTCTTAGTGTTCTCGATAGTCGAATTTCGTTCCTTAACAATCTTGAAATTTCCCCATTGTTTCCCACGAGAGTCTGGGAAAAAGCGTCTAATGTCACCCCCACCTTCAATTGGTTTTACAACCTTAGCTCGCAAATTGGAGATTGGTGACTGTTGTGAGGAAAACGTTCTTGTTTTAGGCAAAGGATGCATCGGGGTGGAGACACGCGCCAAGTTTTGAGTTGGTTTTTTGGGACAAGCAGTTTGGCATTCTATCTGCGGCATGCCCGTACGCAAGGTATACAAATTGCGACTCATGTCGCCCAAACCAATAAAAACTGAGTCTTGTTGTATTGTTATGCGCCGCCTAGTATGCAATGTGAGTAAGCGCCTTTTTAGTTGTAAAAGTACCTTTACGCTTAAAGACACACCTTTAGAGAGGTACCCGTTCCGCACCGCGCGCGCGCACCCGAGGAAGCGGCAAAGCGGGACTTCTACGGGACTTCCTCGGGTGCGTTCCAGTTAATATAGGCCCGCCTCCACACAAATCAGCAAAGCCTAGATCAAACAGAAACAAAGGTTATAGCTACATATAACCCAGTATGAATGCTAATGCTAATATAGTTCTGCATAAAGTTTGCACTCTTCACCTCCTGGTAGTATGAGTCCGTACAGTAAAGTAAACAAAAACACGCCGTGAAGTAAGAGAAGGAGTCCAGCAGCAATAAAAACAGCGTCTCCAGGCAAAGGCAAAGCGGGACTTCTACGGGACTTCCTCGGGTGCGCGCGCGCGGTGCGCGCGCGTTCCAGTTAATATAGGCCCGCCTCCACACAAATCAGCAAAGCCTCCTGGTAGTATGAGTCCGTACAGTAAAGTAAACAAAAACACGCCGTGAAGTAAGAGAAGGAGTCCAGCAGCAATAAAAACAGCCTCACCTTTTGTCTCCTCTTCTCTCCCCTAGGCGCAGAGATGTGGCGACCGGTGCAGACAGTCGCGGTGGAGCCAGAAGAACTCCCGAGGATAGGTGAGTGAAGCGCGGCGCTGCAGCGAGCAACGCAGTGCTTTTAAATGAAAGTCTTTTCTCAGGAACGCTGGCGTGAAGGTTCCGGATGCAGGAAAGAAGTTTGATAAAATTCTTGGTTTTCACCTTTCTCTTCTTTCCTTACAGGTTTTCCAGGATCGAGGTGGGCGTGGCTGCAGACCAGATGCAGGAGCAGACACAGTGAGCGTTCAGCTGCTTGGATGCAGAACAACGCGAAGCGTGAGCTACTGTCTGGGCGTGGCTTAAATAGCCCCCAAAGTAGTTCCAGGTAAGTATCCTTCCCTGGCCACGCCCGAGTGGAAAAATAGTCCCAATGAAAAAATAGTCCCTTTCAGGTCTCAGGGAGGCCTGAATCTTGCAGCATGGTCTGCATCAGGTAAGTGCACAAAACACCTTCCTTTATGAGCCTGGCGCCTGTGGCGCCAGGACTGATGTGCAACATGAGCCTGGCGCCAACGGTGCCAGGACAGAGTCCAAAGAGCCCCCATAAGGGGCCGCTGGGCTTTTACCCGGGGGCATGATGCCTGCTCCCGGGGGTGCTGGGCCTGGCCTGGTTCTCCGGGGGTAGGCATCATGACAGCGGGAGAAAACTGTCCCTAATATCCAATGACACACTGAATGAGTTCTGCAAAGTTTAAAAATCCAAAGGGGGTGATGTGATACGAGTGTACTTAGATAATCCTGTCTGCTATGTGTTCTCAAGATGCGTATTACCTAGAGGAGTTTTGCATAGCTTTATTAACCATATAGGTAGCAGGCTCAAGGAGCATCTATAGGTCACTCCTCGATGTTAAAAAACATGACATCCCATTAGCGGGAACAAAACTAAAATTATGCTCACAGGGCCATGTTTACTGAAACGGGTGTTAGCAAAGTATGACAACGGTATCCTAGCACAACTTCAAGGATATCACCAAAATCTGAATGGGTCGACCGGTTTCGATTACTAATGATATTGCTGTCATCTTCTTCATCTTTTTTGCTGTAGCACAGCTCAGCCAGTAATCTGCACCGGGGCTGTGCTACAACAAAAAATTGAGAGCTGACACAGATATGAGGCAAGCATATGCCTTTATAACTAACAAAGACAGGCATGAAGCAAATTGATATGCCGCATTTGTTCACTTGCTACCCTCAGAATACCTATGCTTGAACTTTGAGGGGATGGAGATGTACGCCAAATCCGGAGTTGTGGATTCCCTATGGAAATATGCTGATATGTGAATAACCAGGTCCTGAAGAAGATGACAGCAATATCATCAGTCATCGAAACCATTCGACCCATTCAGATTTTGGTGATATCCTTGAAGTTGTGTTAGGATACACTTGTCATACTTTGCTTACACCCGTTTCAGTAGACACGGCCCTGTGAGCATAATTTTAGTTTTGTTCCCGCTAATGGGATGTCTTGTTTTTTAACATCCATGAGTAACCTATCGATGCTTTTTTAGACTGTTACCTAGATGGTTAATAAAGCTATGCGAAACTCCTCTAGGCAGCACACATCTTGGGAACACATATCAGACAGGATTAACTAAGTACACTCGTCTGAGATCACCCCCTTTGTATTTTTAAACTTTGCAGAACTCATTCAGTGTGTCATTGGATATTAGGCACAGTTTTCTCCTGCTATCCCTTTTAGATAGGTGGCGCACCACCGTTCAGTGATGTGAAGCCATTTTGAGACCTCTGTAAGGGGAGAGGCAAACTGCTGTATTAACCTGTAATCAGATGCAAGTGATTTTTAGACGAGACAAGGTGCTTTGGGACTTGCACTCCTGTGGGGACAGTATAATGAGTGCAGCTGAGGTCATTCTGGGACCTCTATATTGAATGATGATATTGAGTGCTTTATGAGATATGTTGCCCCATATTTGCACATTTGTTTTATAGGGTTTGAAGTCTTGGGGAGGTGCTTTCTGTTCAGGGAGGCAGACAACATTCTGGCACATACAGTCCTGTTGGGACACCTTATGGGACCTTCAGCACCACCTATAAGTAATGCTTGATTTGTAAGAAAATAAGTGCCAGGCCTCAAATATTTTCTTGCACGCTTGCGACACTGTAGGTGGGCAATTCCGCATCATTGCTCCTCACAGTATAGACATATTTGGGGTTACACTATGTGGGTTGCATTTGAAGGCCCCAAACAGAAGTCCCTTTCACCTGAACATCAGCATTTAAACACTGCAACCAGAAACGGCCCTGCTTTGCTTTCCCGGTCACATACATGGCAAGAAGGTAAACACTGCAACCAAAAATGGCCTAGTTTTTGCTTTTATTTTCACATGAGTGGCAAGAATTTCAACACTGCAACAAAAAAGGCCTGACTTTTGCTTTTATTTCAAAATGTGTGGCAAGAATGTAAACACTGCAACAAAAACAGCTTGTCTTGTTCTTTTTTGTCATGGAAAAGTAAAGAACCATGGGGAAAGGGGTCTACCTGTCATTATCAATGGACCAGCAGCAATGTAATTCACCCAAGAAGGAGGAATCAAAGAATCCTGTGACATGGAAAACAGGATTTTTAAACATTAAAAGCAAACATAGCCTACACAGGTGTTTGCAAATAAAAACAGCTTTAAACAACCACAACAGAAAAAGATACCACTACTCAGAGAAAAATGTCAGGGAAGCAAAACCTGATGTGTGGGGGTGACCAAAGCAAATGTATATTATGTCTCAACCACAAAACTCCTGTAAACATGTGAAGAGACATCTACTTCAGGAAAAGCCTGTTCTGGCTGAGTTCTAAACTTCACAATGAAATGCTCTGCTTCAAGTTGGATGTCGCACCTCCAAGCTAACAACTCTGAAATAAAATGTGATGCTGTTGGAGGCGTCAAACTTCCCTATTCTGCAGACTGGCGGGCAGGAGAGCAGAGAGTTCAAAATAAGGCAATCCCTGGCTAAGGCATGACAAAAAAGTGTGAGCCCTTGTTGAACCCACTTCAAAAGAGCCCACACCACTTCAAAGAGACGTATAAAAAAAACTCTGGTCACAGGTGACCTCAGGAAGACAGATGGCTGTGGGGGATGAAGCGGCCCTCCCACATGTTGAACAGACACTCCCAATTGATATTAAAAGACTGTGTTTGTTATAGGCATTTTGCGCAGCCATCAGATTGACTATTGATCTCCATTTTATGCCATTGTTCAAGTAATTTCCAGGTGGTTTTGGGGATATAAATTGTATTTACATGGGACTCTGGGAACTGTAATGGCCAATTAGATTAAGTTTCTGGCTGATCAGGACATCTATACACAAATATTTATTGTTCTCAACATCCACATTTAAACACCATCATTCATTCACAATCTCACTATACATGTCAATATTCCACACTTGTGGTACTAAGACCACTTAGAACCAATATATTAACATACATTTCAACACCTCTTGGTGATTACAGTAAGTGTTAATACAAAATCAAATAGCATATTGCTTATTTGCTGTAACTCAACATATGTTTCGGTCGTCACAATAGGCCCCTAATTCAAGCCGGTAAATATAAGCGACCTTCTTCAGGAGATGGATGGTTCTGTTGCAACCACTCCAAAATGTCAAAAGGTGGAGGATGTCATCAAACCTCAATCTACAAACAATATACATAACATCAGAATTCCGATCTCTTATTTGTTTAGACACAGATATATCTTGTGTGTATATCTCAGTTTATGTGTATACAGATTGGCACTCCTCTCCACGTGAAATAATGGAGACGCGTGTCAACGATGGACCAAATCCTGCAGTGGTGCTAGATAACTCTGCGCCTATACTGCAACGTAAGAGGAAGACAAAGCATCTTAGTAAGCCTGCCCTATAAACAATACACCATTATATATATGGTATGGACACACTATCTTACCTGATCAAAAATTCAGGTATGGGGGTGTCTTGCGTCTTCAGTCAATAAATCCAAAGAGGAAAAATCCCTGTTCTCGCCTGAAGTGCAACACAGAGACTCAATACTGAAATATTTTCATCTTGACAACACTGGGGGTAATCAAAACCTCCTATCAATTTGCCTCACCTCATGTGGCGAGTCCAGATATGTTCTTATTCTGGTACCCCAGTTTTTTCTCACTGCGCGGTGGTTCCTGTTCAATGTTCCTGAAGGGATACATGGAACGAAACGTCATGCTCATATATCTAACTAACTCAGAACATTGTCAAGGTTTTGTTAAGGTTTTGTTAATGCTGCTGTCTCACTCCCCTGCCCCTCCCTACATAAAGTTTTGTGGAGGAAACAGATGAAAATTCCCTTCATGAATCTTTGTTCAATCTTGCTGAAGGTCTATAACGACCCCACTATCATATTAGGCTTTTCTGACCCTAAAAATAATAATAATAATAATGGGTCGGTGTGCACAGTGACTGCCAAACAGTTTATAATGCTGATGGAAGACATACAACTGCAGCCTTAGCTGGGCTGCTGCCTTAGCTGGGCTCCATGGCTGTTCAAACACCTCTATATGCGTGAAAAAGGGAAAAGCAGACACATCCCGCATCTATTTGCATGTGCTGTGCATGCTGATTGTCAGCAGAAATGGAATTGAAAGGGTTGAGTGGAGGGGAGGGGAGTGCCAATCTGTATACACATAAACTGAGATATACAAACAAGATATATCTGTGTCTAAACAAATAAGAGATCGGAATTATGTTATGTACATTGTTTGTTTGTAGATTGAGGTTTGATGACATCCTCCACCTTTTGACATTTTGGAGTGGTTGCAACAGAACCATCCGTCTCCTGAAGAAGGTTGCTTATATTTACCGGCTTGAATTAGGGGCCTATTGTGACGAGCGAAACATATGTTGAGTTACAGCAAATACGCAATATGCTATTTGTTTTTGTATTAACACTTACTGTAATCACCAAGAGGTGTTGAAATGTATGTTAATATATTGGTTCTAAGTTGTCTTAGTACCACAAGTGTGGAATATTGACATGTATAGTGAGATTGTGAATGAATGATGGAATGAATGGTGGTGTTTAAATGTGGATGTTGAGAACAATAAATATTTGTGTAAATTGCTTATAAATAAAAATATATTTTTTTTTTACAAGACTTGGTATTGTTTAAATGTGTACAGATCTTCTGATCTCATTTTGCCCAGGTTCATTTTTGTTGTTCCATTATATTTAGCCTGTAGAACCTGTGGCAGTAAGGCAATCCCTATTTCGAAACTCTGATCAGGACATGTGACAAATGTAAAAGTGGGTAAAAAGATGGAAAATGAAATTGGAAATATTCTTGATGACTACTGTTGTACATTTTATGAAAACGACAAAAATGTGACACATGGCCATGCTACATCGTACAGAGGTGGCGTTTGGCTTATCTAATTCACCATGATCAAATAAAACACAATATATGTTTCATATGGCAGTGGATAGTACAATTATGAAGTTATGATACATAACTAGTTTTTGCCAAAAAGTTGAAATGAGAACAAAGGGTGGTAATGAAGGGGAAAAGAGAGATGGTACTCCAAAATCTCTAAGCCAATCGTGACTGGGCGCAGAGAGAAAGAGAAAAACTGTCCAATCCTGGCGGCAGGGATTATTAAAGGGTACTTCCACTAGATTGTAAAATTAATGATGTCATTTCTGCTATATAAGGGGGACTGTTCTAGGACTCAATACACACAACAACCGGGGAAGACAGAAAAAGGAGGACGGAGAGAAGGCTGCTGAACCTTACCATCTTTGCAGTGACCAGACCCTTGCCCTATCTTTCCAGAGTGTCCTGAGATTCAGCTGGCATTGCTGAAACTTAAACCAAGGCTTGCTATGTAAGTAGCAATAACCCCAGGCCTAAATTGCATAAGCCCTTCATTTTTGCAGTAGTGCATCAAATATTTCCCATTTGAAAACCCAAATTGCCTGTGTAGTTCAGTAATCTCCCCATAGAAGAATCTCTTGTTTGCCTGTGTATGTTAGCATATCTCCTTTGCTAAACCCATCATTTGACTATGTAAATCCTTATTATTTTTGTAAGTGAATCAATTAATTCCCCCATTGAATTTCACGGATCGATATTGTTGAAATTCGAAACCAACCATCCTTGTCTAGTGTTTTTATTTAATCGTTATAGTCATTAAAGTGTTGCCTCAAAAGAATTATTCCCATTGTGACCTGAAAACCGAATCTGTCTAAATTATGCCCTGCTAAGCGAATTTTCATTTGCCAGCGTCATTCCTATTTGCATCTGTCAGTTTAAACCACAACTGGTTTCATTAGTGTGAGAAATCCCTTTGCCTAGAAGTCTACCTGTTAAGTGCCTTTGCCATTGTCACTGAAAACCGATTTTCCTATTGTAAGCTAAAACCCTTCCGTGAGCTGCTTGTCATTGTAAGCCTCTGTGTAAACAAATTTCCATTTGCCACTGTATTTTCCCTTGGCATTTGCTTTCTCCCAAAACCGATTTTCTTACTGCATTTGTATTTTGCACTGTGCTCATTTGTATTCTCTAACTGTGCCTATCTTCTAGGTGTAAGCAAGACAGATTTTCTTCTATTCTGTTCCTTAGCAGTTGTGAGAAATAATCAAAACCCCATTCTTCACTTTTGCTCCAAAAATGGGTTTTCCCTTTCTTTGCTGACTTGCCATCTTGCGGTGGTGGGATCACCCCAAATCCGATTTTCCCCCTATAGTCCTTCTCCTTGCCACTGCCTTCCATTCAAAGGAATAAAGTTTAATTGAGGGTTGGGGGTGAGTGTTGCAGGGGGGAGTGCTTAACTGTTTGTGCTATCACTTTGTGGTAAATTGTTCTTTTTCTGTTCTGCCATTAAAAAAGGAAGTAACTGTGACAGTATATATTAACATGGTTGTTTTGTAGAGATGATTGCATTTTGTGTTGCCACAATGTTAGTGGCTGTGAACTGGATTGATTTTGCTTTTTCATTAAATAATACATTAATAAATATCTTATCAATGCACACCACTCTGGTTCCTAGTCCATTGTGACACAGGGTATTTGTGAAGGTTGGGTGCGAGACGGGTTGGAGGCTTACTCAAAAAGAATCCGTAGTATATTAAAAATAAAAAGCGTTTTCATTGTGCGCCACATCCATTGTAGGGGAAGGAGTTCCTTAGCTGGTGTGTGCAGTGTAATAAACCGTGACAACTACGGCTCACACCTGCTCATTGGGGTTGATGGGTGCTCTGACTATCATTACTTCATAATCAAACTGAGCCTCAGACAATACATGCTGGGGATCAGAAATAAGAGCCAGGGTTGAGCCCTTGCAAACACCCCCACAATTTAAGCACTGCCTATAAGCCAAAACGAGTGCATTAGAGTACAGCTAAGGAGAAATGGCATATGACGAGGGACACAGCGCTTGTAGGTGTTGTTTGTTCATTTACCCACTCATTGACTTCCCATGGCCATGGTAATCCCTATGATGTGATATGATATGGCATATAACGCGCCTGTCCACAAGTGTTTCTAGGCGCAATGCCCATTCCCACCCACTTCTCCCTGCCCCTCCCCGCCTAAAAACATCCTCCTGGGATCTCTTTGAGCTGATTCTAATCAAGCCTTACCATCCACATTTGTGCTGGAAGTGCCGGCCAGTGTTTGTTCCAAACAGTACTCTCAGAGTTCATGAGTTAATTGGAGCTGTAAACATGCTACTGGTGTAATAAAAAAAGTCTTTACCAGGTTTGCCTTGAGCCACTCGAGTAATAAGCACTATGCATATCCTTCAATTAAGTCCTGTTAAAAACAAGCATTGGCAAAGCCAACCATTTTGGTGTGTGCACAGGTATTCTCATTAAGCATTTGCCAGGCACTGCTATTAAATGCCCAGCTACTCACAATAATTTGCTGCTGCTACCATCGATGGGCAGTTATTACCACTACCACTGCCTGGCCAAGGCCTTTCTATTGCCTACACAAAAGCCAAACTGGTTGCCTTACCAATGCTTGTTTTGCTCACGCCTAGAAACACTTGTGTACAGGTGTGTTATAAATGCCACATCATATCATATCATATGCAATCAATATATAGCATCAGCACTAAATGTCTCAGAGGGCATTCTGTGACGTAGTCCTTTCGGGGTTTCTGCTTGTACTGAGTTACAGTGAAGTCTGGGGAATGTGGTTTTGATGCGATTGAGTGAAGGCTTGTGTATGTGAGGCTGTTCTAGCATGTGATGCTCTAACTAGCATAATGTACTAAAAGGTGGATCTACCCTAAGGTGGTCAAAATGTGCTTGGTACAGATTGACTATTGTATCAATAGTTTGGTAATATATAAAATAAATCCTGGATATATGCTATCACAGGTACAGTAAGGCTCTTCTCCCGACCCTTAGGTAATGCAGATTATTAAGTCCATACCCTGTTGATTGTGCTTATCCTATTTAGCTCTCTGTAATTGTTTTGTACATGATACAAAAGAATGGATTTCTTTGCCAAGCATCAGTGAGCAGATTCCTAGTTAGTACATGCATTTTAATTGGTCAAAATTATTTTTCACTGTCAGTTTATAGCGACAGCCAACACGTTTTTCGACCCCTTGTCAAGGCTTACGACTGTTACATACACCACAGTGATAATAATAAATATTACACACCATAATTGCATCATTAGGTTTGTAGAGGGATAGACAGCATACCAATAGGAGAAGAATAAATAATATTGGTTATGTGTCAACATATTGTAAAGAAACTAAAGAAATATGAGCACATCAATGCAAAATACATGTATCTGCATATCCATAGTGGCCAATGCTCAATCATTTGAAAAGTACATGTGATGACAGCATGCTCTTATCACATGTTTCCCATTATTTGGACCTCAGTCACCATACACCATGTGTGAATCCTATATTCCTTTTACATTATTGACAAGAGAAGCTTGTATCTGCACTATCCATTGTTGTGAGCTGTCAATTTCAGCTGATTGCGGAACTAGCATTACTGTAACACCGAATCATATGTTTAGAACTGTTCCTCATTTACCTCAGTGTAACAAGTACAGTATATTATCCCCTAGGTTTATGGTGAAATGTCCTGTTAACCAAATATATAAAGCAACTTTAGCACGACTCATCCAATGTAAAATTCTCAAATTCTTGCGATTGCTCTGGTGGCTAATCCTGATTTTCTCAGCTTGCTCTAAAATTCATGATAGTGTAAGGTTACAATAGTGATAGTTATTGTAATGTACATGTATCTCTTGAGCATCACTAGATAAATATATTATTTAGTGGTGACTAAGCCATCCATACTAAATAAATTATTGTTGGTGAGAACTCGCCCCTATATATCTTTGAGTCAAGGTCACTAAAGTTCAGTGTATAAGTTGCCTTAGGTCCAATTGGGGATGTGTGTCCTTTCTGAAATGTAAAGGATCATCTTTTAGCTAGGTGTGGTCCGTGTCCCAAATAGCAAACAACAGCTTATACAAGATAATATATTTAACATGGAATAGAGTTGTCCCTTATAAATGTAACTTACCTGCTAGAGATCGATTCCTTGTCTCCTAAATGCAGTGTCCTTTATGGAATCACCCATGGTCTCCGCGGCTTTCTGCGTGCAGGGGCGCCCGCCATTTTGTGTGTCGATAAATGGCGGCGTGATGATGTCACACATTCGAAAAACGTGACATCATCACGTCCCGCCGACATGCCATGTTTGCATAGGTCGCGCTGTATATCAAATTACACTAGATTGCTATGGCTCCTAAATTGGTTAAAAATGAGATGAGTTACTAATGTGTAGTTTGTCTACTACTATGGCTAATGTGTATTGTCATGCACTGTTATGAATCAGATAGGGACCCATAAGTTATAATTAGGTATATTGTCAGCCACTAATATGAATCAACTAAGGATCCATGAGTTATAATTAGGTAAAATAATGCCAACTCATTTGCAACTGGATGGTTTCTTACTCACAATGCCCATATCGGTTTTTAGCCTATAGTCAGGGCCTGTGTATTGTGAGAAACCTGAAGGTGTCTCCCTGACTAGTCCCCAGTGATCTGTCATCCAGGTGGCCAGGACACGGCCATCGCTATTGGATCCAGTTCCTGGGGGTGGACCAGTGAGAGAGGTCCATCT
The DNA here is from genome assembly GCF_040938575.1 of Ambystoma mexicanum. Taxonomy (NCBI): domain Eukaryota; kingdom Metazoa; phylum Chordata; class Amphibia; order Caudata; family Ambystomatidae; genus Ambystoma; species Ambystoma mexicanum. The sequence continues at coordinate 1,130,336,750 of NC_090932.1, read as the reverse complement.
CCACCTAGATGGAGGTCCTCGAGGAGTGGAAGTGGGACACAGACGGGTGAGACGAGGTATATCCCTTCTTGTGCCTTTTCCCCATCCTACCCCATAGGATAGGCGAACATTCTACCGCCCCCTTTTCCGACACAAGCACTTTCATACATCACGAAAGACGATGGACAAACACCAAAGCCATTTACCTGACATGTCCCAACGCCAGGGTCAGGCAAATTCAGGCAACTGACCAGAATCAAGCACACCTGATAGCCCTTTCCCTTCCCCACAGGGATAACAGGTGGCGCACGAGAGCACAATATGAGCAAGGCAGACCGCAAACAAGAAAGCTAACTCAGCACAGCCGTTCAAGAGGAGGAGAAAGACAGAGTGAACTGAGAGGGTTACCAGGAGAGAAGCAACATTGCCCTGTCCGAGGCAACCCCGTAAAACCTTCACAGAAGGAATCATAAAACTGTGAACAATAGCCAGCGTGTGTTGCAGCAGATGTCAATGGTACAAGAGGCCATCCTCTGTTGATAACCAAGCCAAGGGTAGGCGCTTGCCACTGTGGTACCGGCCTTGACTCCAGAGACAAGAAAACGCCAAGCAATTAATCACAGCTGGTGAGTCGAGGGGAGAGCCGATAAGAAACCGAACTGTGTTTGAACCAAAAGTAGCAAAACGAATATTTGAAGAAAGTACAAAGAACTGTTTGTTTTGATATGAGGGGAAAAACTGATACTGAAGAGTCAGACACTACGTGGGTGTTCACCTGAGAAACTCTGGGAAAATACCCTATGGTTGAAACTACTGTTACCAGAAGGCCTTGGGAACGGCACAAGAATAGGGTCAAAGTGGTCATACAGGGGTCTAGTAAAATCCTCCATACAGTCAAAGTCTTTGACCGACAAATGTAGGTAAAGCTAAGGGAGGTGAAACCCGCATCGTAAGAACTGTTCAAAGAACTGTGTGAATTGCAAAAGTTGGCAAGAGTGAACCTGATGGAGGGATGCCGATGAACAGGGGGCAAAGTCTGAAGTCCCAATGTACAGTGTGTTGACAAGAGTGAAACCGGCAGAGGGCTGTCCATAGTGAACTGTTCAAAAAGACATTAAGAATCATGAATGTCACAGAGGAGTTTGTGTTGAAAGACATAGCGAACCCGACGGAGAGGGGGCTAACAATCGAGAAGGCTCTGAGCCCGGAAGAGAGGGAGCCAGGGGTGAAAAGACATCAGCCAACTTGCAAGCAGAAAGGAACTTTTGTTTATTATTTTGGAACACATCAGATCCTCGGAGGAAGAACATTTTTGTATAAAAGAGACTTAACCACCGAAGGCCCTGATAGTTGAGAGCGGAACTGTTAGCTTGTGCTAGGAAAGCTCGAGCGTGTGCTGTGCTCCGGAGTCCCGCCTTGTCCCGTGCTCAAAACGTGGGGAAGGGAGACCTGACTACTGCATCCTGACTTATTATTTGTAAAAACATCTTTCTTTCCTGTGAACCCTATCCCACAATCTTTGTTTGTATTCAATGTAAGGATTGGCAATAGGTTTTTCTTAGTAACGGCCCTTTTATTTGACAAGACGCCACTAGGACAGCCTTATTATTATTTGATGGTCGCAGCTTGCTCCCATCTTAGATTTAGGTTTAGATTAGGCATTTTTTCCAACCTGCATATACAGTTTAATAAACACTCTTGAACTGCGATCACTTGTGCCTGTCTTTACTGTTGCCACAATGAGTTCCTTACAGTATAATGGCATGCACTTATTAAGGTCAACTGAGAAACTATAATAAATAATTTGACAATATTAGGCGCTCTGTTGCAAGACCATATTACTATTGGGGTCCAAATGCACAGCTCTACTTGTACAGTTAATATCTAGGCAGTATTTTTCTCAAAATATCACAATGTTATTCTTAAATTTAAAGTCAATTGCCACTTAGTTTGGCTAGCTTTATAACTATTACTTTCTACAGGAACACAGTCATCTCATGTTCCTGGTTAAGGCCAACGGTTGTACATCTCAATCTACATAACTTCCTGGATTCCATTTGTGTTAAGAGCAATTTCTGGTCACATCCTCGTATACCACATCTCCTTTTTTGCAGTCCAATTAATCTGATACCCATTTTTTCTCCCTCCTGATGTGATTCCTGTCAGTGACTAGCCAGTGGTAGTCTCTTATCTTGATTACCCAGACTGGATAAATGTTCTCTGATTTGGATATGCAATTCACGTATGGTGCTACCTGTGTACAATCTTTTACAGATACAGATGATTGCGTACACCTCACATCTAGTTCGACAATTGATAAAATCATGAATTTTGATTGTCAAACCATCATGACACTTAAAGGTATCACATTCTGAATGCACACATCTTCACATGCTGCAAGTGCTACATTTATGGAATCATTGCTTCAGTGGTCTCAGCCAATCACATCCTGTACTGATATCCAATTGCGGTCTTCAAAACGAAGGACTCACTATATTTTTGATAATAGGAGCTCTCGAGTGTATAAACTTAGGTTTGTACCTATGTAGTTCATTAAATCTGGGTCCATTTTCAATATATGCCAATGTTTGTGAACAATTTTGTATCATTCATCTGAGTTACTTGAATATTGGGTAATAAAATTCACATTTTGAAGTTACTTGAATATTGGGTAATAAAATGCACATTTTCATTTGGGGTGTTGATATCCTTCCTGTTAGAATTCAACATTGGTTTCCTATCGATTCCTTTTATTTTATCTTGTGCTTTTTTGACACATTCTTGTGAATAGACTCTATCCCAAATCTATTATTTAAAAGAAACACATTCTTGTTTATAGCTAGAGCTACCATTAATACGGGCTCTATAGAATTCCCCAACAGGTATATTTTCACAGTACATTTCTTGTGGCAGTTGATAGCGTGTAGCATAGAGTTCACTTCCGTGGGCTTCCTGTATGTTCTGGTCTGGATTTTATCCCCTTCAACATATATGTGTGGATCTAGAAATAATACTGCAGATTTGTTGATGTTAATAGTGAGTTTTGGGTCAAATTTATTAGCATTCGGATAGGCAACAAAGGCCTCAAATAGGTCTTCAGTACATTCCAAATGATAAGAATATAATCTATGTATCTTTTCCATAAAATGATACTTGAGGCAAAATCAGGGTACTGAGTGCATGAGTTTACTCATATTGTCCCATAAAAAAATTGGCACGTGATGGGGCATATTTGGCTCCCATAGCCACTCCTTTGGTCTGCGAATAGAATTCACCATTGAAAATAAATATATTTGGCCTCATTACGAGTCACCCGGTATGTAAATAACGGTGGCGTTAAACCCGCCGCCACCATTGTTTCCATACCGGGCGATGTCGAGTCCTACAGGCGGAGGTGTCATTCCCACCAGGTCTGACCTGGCAGGTTTAACACCGCCCGCCTGCAGGCGGACGTGGAAACACCGGCACCATCACAAGATGGAGCCGGTGTTTACATGGTCCCCATTCCCATTGAGTCCTATGGGACGCAATAGAAATGGGGATTTACCAAATTCCGCCTATGGAATTCCCGGGTCACCGGGGTTGTAATGCCCTGGTAATTCCGGGAATCACGGAGGCGGAATGGTAATACGAGTCCGGCGGTAACCGAGCCGGAAAAAACGGCAGGTTACCGCCAGACTTGTAATGAGGCCCAATGTGTTTAAGAGTGAAGTTCAGAAATTCTTTGACCATCTGTATGGGCCTCATTACGAGTTTGGACGCAGCCTTGCCCTTAATAAGGGCATGGCTGCCTCCAAACTCGGGTCCGAGTTCCCTGAATGGGGAAATACCGGGCCATTCCAACCTTGGAGGGTCCGGTATTTCCCCATTCAGGGAACCCGGACCATCCCCATTCCCATTTGAGCCCCCAAAGGGCTCAATGGGAATGGGGAGCATGCTAACAAAGGGCCTGTTAATGACGGGCCTGTTGTTAGCATGCCGCTCACTGGACCCGCTAAGGACATCTGGTAAAACCAGGCGTCCAGAGCGGATCCTGCGAGCGGACCTCGCAATAGGGCAGTAAGGGGTTAACGCTCCGGCACCCTTACCGGGGCTGTTAACCCCTTACCACCCACCTCGTAATGAGGCACTATGTGTTGTCTGTGAGATGCCAAGAAACCTGCAAATGTGTAGTCAGTCGCCCAAATTGCTAGTTTGTGATCAATGGATGTATAAAGTGATTTGACATCAAGTGTGGCCATTAAGTTGTAACTACACCATTCCAACCCTTCAAGAATCTGTAAGACTTGGGTAGAATCTCTAATATAGGATGCTAACATAAACACATGTTGGCATTATCTATATATACCGATCGGCCTTCTGTAGCCCAACCAATACTGCTTACAATGGGTCTGACCTCTGGGAGGGTATCAAATGGCTTATGAACCTTAGGTAAAAAATAGATGGTAGGTAATCTTGGCTCTGTGATACAAAGATAAAGTCTCTCATCATCCGTTAACATACCTACTTTATGCCACTCATTGATCATTGTTAATATTTATTTTACTACTGTTTAGTGGGATTGCCCATGAGTCTATCATAACACCCAGGTGTGGATACATGTAAAATTCCCATGTTGATATAATCCTCCCTATTAAGGAGGACCAGATTGCACCCTTTGTCTACCTCTTTCATCAGAATACTCGAGTCCTCTGCTAAGGTCTTAAGAGATGTGTTTTCTGCTTGGGTTAAATTGTTGCTCTTTGATTTGACATGCTTCCTATCCATATAGCAATGGATTTCACCTCTGCTAAATTCTTAAGAGACATGTTTCCTGATTGGGTAACATTTTCTTTCTTTGATTTGGCATGCTTCCTATCCATGTAGCAATGGATTTCAACTGTTACGGCTTTGTGAAAAGTCTCAATAACACTTTCCGAAGTGGATTGTGGATGTAACTTCGATCTCGATTTCAATTCTTCAATTTCAGAGTTCCTCGGATTTATCTCTAATTGATGACAAATATCTTCCTGAATTGTTTGACTGCCTGTTTCCAATGAAAGCAGTAGATGGGTGTTTTCTATATCTGATATGATAAGATGGCTCTTTGGCATATACTTGGCATGTGGTTTATATATTTCAACTTGAAGTTGAAAGAATTTCTTAAGCTTTTATTTTCTGACAAACTTGTATAGGTCAACCTGAAAATCAATGAGATTGGATGCCACAGTTGGTGCAAATGATAATCCTTTATTAATTACAACAATCTCAGAGTTGCTAAGTATCTTGTCGGATAGATTGATAACATTCTGTTCTGTGCTGGTATATTTCCTTTCCTGAGACTGGACGTGGTGAGTCCTTTGGTCTGATCTTGTCTGCCTCCTGCCCCTATGTCTGCCTCCTCTTCTTCCTCTAAGGACATTCTTCGTGTTGATGTGCCTGAGGTTACATGGTCCTGAAACCATATGTGTTTGGTGCCTGTTCTTTGGTTCCCTCTCTTGTAATGCTTGATTTCCTCCAAAAAAACCTTTGTCAGACTGGTAGACCCCCCTGTGATATTTGACACATTGCCAGTTGTAGCAGCCAGACTAGCCTCCTCTTCAGATTCTACATCTGAGCTACCCGAAGTTGCCGTGGGCGTGCTGGCCCTGGATGATGTTTTATAATTATGATTGTACCGTGATTAATGTATAGACCCTATCATCCCTATAATCCCTGTCATCCCGAAACTATTTGCAAAGTGTACGCAACTTAATTTCATCTTTATAATGCTTCAGAATTGAGTACATTTTAGTATAAACACACAAAATGGCGGGTTCCCCTGTATGCGGAAAGCTGCCAAGACTGCGGGTAAGTCCATACAGGACACCGCATTAAGGAGACAAGGGATTTATCGCCAGTAAGCAAGTTACATTTATAAGGGACAACTCTATTCCATTTTAAATATATTATCTTGTATAAGCTGATATTTACTATTTGGGGCACGGACCACACCTAGCTAAAAGATGATCCTTTACATTTCAGAAAGGACACACATCCCTAATTGGACCTAAGGCAACTTATACACTGAACCTTAGTGACCTTGACTAAAAAATATATAGGGTTGAGTCCTCACCATCAAAAATGTCTTTACTATGGATGGCTTAGTCACTACTAAATAATATAATTATCTAGTGATGTACAAGAGATACATGTACATTATAATAACTATCACTATTGCAACCTCACAATATCATGATTTTTAGAGCAAGCTAATAGAATCAGAATTATCCACCAGGGCAATCACAAGAATATAAGATTTTTGCATTTGGCGAGTCGTGCGAAAGTTGCATTATATATTTGGTTAACGGAACATTTCACCACAAACCTAGGGGATAATATACTGTACTTGGTACACTGAGGTGAATGAGGAACAGTTTTAAACCTATTGTGGGGTGTTACAGTAATGATAGTTCCGCAATCAGCTTTTGTACTTTTTAAATGATTGAGCATTGGCCACTATGGATATGCAGATACATGTATTTTGCATTGATGTGCTCATATTTCTTTTGTTTCTTTACAATATGTTGACACATAACCAATATTATTTCTTCTGCTCCTATTGGTATGCTGTCTATCCCTCTACAAACCTAATGATGCAATTATGGTGTGTAATATTTATTATTATCACTGTGGTGTATGTAACAGATACAATTTGCGCCAGTCGTAAGCCTTGACAAGGACAAGGGGTCGAAAAACTTGCTGGCTGTGGCTATGAACTGGCAGTTAAAAATAATTTTGACCAATTAAAATGCATGTACTAAGAATCTGCTCACTGATGCTTGGCAAAGAAGTCCATTCTTGTGTAGCATGTACAAAACAATTACAGAGAGCTAAATAGGATAAGCACAATTAGCATGGTACAGACTTAATAATCTAACTGGCATAGGGTTGCCCATGAGTGTGACCCTAAGCATCTGGTGTTTGTACATGGCGAACTGTGTGTTTGCCCATTGGCATAGCGTTTGCCCATGGCATATGAGAGACGTACCTGCAGTTTTCCTCTCTCATATAATGCTAATTAATACCTGAGCATTTTGGGATACCCTGACTGGGGCACATGATTGTGATATTTTGAAGAGAATGTGCATACGTTATGTGCTGTATAATATATGCAGAGCTTTGGTGCTTCAGCTAAATAAATACATGTTATTAAATGTGTTTTACTTGTTTATTGTTCATTTATAACGCACCTGCTGCAATGAAAGGAAGCGAAGTGGGGTGTGGGTGAAGGAGGCATGACGTGGAAACCAAACAATGAAAACAAATGATAATGTTGGGATACCCCAACATTCGGTACCGGATGCCTTGGTCTTGTATGAATCCAAATGTTCCTGCTGCAACCCCGTTCACCGTGAGTTACCTCTGGAAGGGATCCGAAAAGGCCCAGAACCCCTGTGGTATCTGTGGTGCCCTTCCTCCCTGAATGAAAGGATTGCCGCAGTTGCTCCTTGGTCTGGGATTTCTCTCCACGTTTACTGAGTTTCTGTGCTTTTGTCCGAATGGTGATAGTTAATGGCTTACTGTTTGACCACTGACTTAATTGCCACGTGATTGTGTCCTTGTGCCTACATTTGGGGTTTGCAGCAGGTGGAGGGCTGAGCTGAGTGTAGCGTCTCTCTGTTGTTGATGCAGCAGCAGCAGACTCTCCCGGGCCTCGTATGTTAGCCCAGCCTATGCACTGGAACCGCTCTGCAGTGATAGCCTGGGGGGGGGGGGGGATAGAGCGGGCGCTGTACTGGCAGAGACAGCACACGCTGTCCTCACAGGCGCGCAGCAGGCACAAGGAAAGCTTAGGCAGCAGTGCCCCATTACCTTCACAAATACAAAGAGTACCGCACAGGTGGCATTGCAAGTTCACTTGCACGAATGCAAGGGGTACAGCACAGGCTGCATTCCAATATTCCTGCCACAAACACAACAGACACAGCCATAGCTCTCAACCATTTATGGCGCAAAGGCGGGTGAAAACACCCGATTTTATTTTTGGCGGGTGAGAGGCCCATTGAAACGAATGGGCGTGCAGGAGGCTTGGCGGGTGAGTCAGCTGTTTACAAGGCGGTGACACCCGCCAAAAGCGTGTGAGTTGAGAGCTATGCACAGCACAGGGAGCAGCGAAAGATTTCCTGCACGAATGCAAAGGCAGCATTGAAAGATTCCCTGCACGAATGCAAGGGGTTCAGCAAAACCAGCAGTGCCAGATTCCTGCCACAAATACAAGGGGTACCGCACATTCAGCATGGCAAGATTCGCTGCACGGCTGCAAGGCGTATGCAGGGGATACAGCACAGGCGGCATTTCAAAATTCCCGCCACAAATAAAAGAGGTACCGTACTGCACAAGCAGCAATGCAAGATTCCATGCATGACTGCAAGGCGTATGCAGGGGATACAGTACAGGTGGCATTTCAAGATTCCCGCCACAAATACAAGGGGTACCGTACCGCACAAGCAGCAATGCAAGATTCCATGCATGACTGCAATGCGTATGCAGGGGATACAGTACAGGTGGCATTTCAAGATTCCCGCCACAAATACAAGGGGTAAAACACAGGCAGCAGTACAAGAATCCACCACAAATACAAGATGTACAGCACAGGTCGGAATGCAAGATTCCCTGCACGAAGGCAAGAATGCAAACGGTATGCAAGGGTGCAGCACAGGCTGCATTTTAAGATTCCTGCCAGAAATACAGGGTTACAGCACAGACAGCAGTACAAGTTCCTTGCACGAATGTAAAGTGTACATCACAGGCAGCATATCAAGATTCCCGTCACAGATACAAGGGGTGTAGCACAGGCAGCATTACAATATTCCCACCACAAATACATATGTGTAATGTGTCACCCCTCCTGGGAGCTTGGTATCTCCCAGGGGCTAGTGGCAGTAACCACGTGACAGTGTTAAATAAAAAGAATGAGCGGCCGCCTGCTCATTTAGTCTTATGAAGTAACAGACTCCTGCCTGCTGTGCCATCCTTTGCAGCGCGCAGCACTGCGTAGCAGGCAGATGGCCTACCATTTCAAGCCATGGCACAAGACGGCACCCCTGCTGGGCAATGCCATTCCTCCTGATGAGCTGCAGTAGCAGAGTCCCTGCTAGGCAACTCTGCTAGAAGAGGCTGGTGCCCCTGCTGAGCAACACCGGCTGTGTCCCGTGTCGGTCCGGGTGCCCCCAGGCCATGCGGGTGTCCGTGTGGCCACGGACTGACAGGGTGTCCCCTGTCCTAACTGTTGGCTGGGTGCCCCCACCATTGTCTTTAATCCGGTCATCCGGATACCATAGGGTGCCCCCTATGGTCCGCTGCGTGATCGCAGCATGCCCTGCAATCCGGGAGATCCCTGCAACCAAATGTCCTGCTCCGGTGCACGGGCAGCAGGACATAACAATATGGTACAGCACATGCAGCAGTGCAAGATTCCCGCCAAAAATACAACGGTTACAGCACAGGTAGCATTGCAAGATCAAAGCTGACTGGTGGGAGGAAGGGCTTGGCTTTCCAAAGGAGGGAGAGCTGATATCAAGTGGTCTGAGTTGTCTTAGGTATGTGTCTCTTCAAGGAGAGGCGTTTGTCAATGTGGAACCCGAGAGACTAGGAGATGAGCTTGGGTGTGAAGCCCTCAGAGTTCATGGTTGATAGGTCTGTACGTCTGGGTGTTTGGTGCTGTTGGTGAGTAGGAATTCGATCTTGGAGGGGTTGAGCTTCAACTATGCACTGGATATCCAAGACTGGATCAGCGAGAGGCAGTTTTTGAGCCTATCGATGACCTTGATGGAGTCGATCTTGAGGTATAGTTATGTGTCGTCAGCGTATTGGTGGATGTGTATGTCGTGTGCCACTAGCAGGACTCCCAGTGGCTCCAAGTATAGATTGAAGATCACTGGGGAAAAGATGGAACCATACAGGACTCCACAGGTGACAGGTAGCATTGGCGATGTAGAGGAGTCTATCTGAACAAATTGCTGGCAGTTGGCAAGGTAGAACATGAACCAGTGTAGGGCAAGATCCCTGATCCCCACTCACTGATGTATGGTGTCCGTAAGCGACTGGTGGTCTACTGTGTCGAAAGCGGCCGAGTAGAATCAGGAAGCAGAGGTGGCTTCCGTCAAGGATGTTAAGAGCATCGTCGACCACCTGTTTGGTTGTGTCTCCGTGCTGCATCTGGGTCTGCACCCATATTGCTAGCATTGGAGGAGATTGTTGGTTTTGCTGTGTTGCTGCAGTTGCGCGGTTAATGGTTTCTCGATGATCTTACATAGAAAAGGAAAATGGGGGATGAGGCGATAGTTACCTGGGTTGTCGGTATCCAGAGTGGGTTTCTTTAGTAAAGGGAGGATTTGTCCTGTCTTTAGGGTTGATGGGAAGGTGCTTTTAGTTAGGTAGCTGTTGATGATCTCCAGGTAGGGAAGGAGAGCTTCTCCAGGGAGGGTCTTGAGGGTGGATGCTGGGAGGATGTCGTCTCTATACAATGTGGCTTTGAGGGCCACCAGTGTTTCCACCAGGTCCTCTGTCGAGAGTGTCTTGAATGTTGTTCAGGGTGTGGAGATTTCACGAGGAGGGGTGTGAGGTGGGTCTGTGGATGCTGAATTGGTGTCTATGTGCTGCAAATCTTGCTGATTTTGTCAATGAACATGGTTTTGATGGCAGTGGATTTATCGATGGAGTGTGGTATGGCAGGGTCGGGTAGCGGTTTGACAGTGCTTGACCATTTTGAAGAGGGCTCTGCATTTGTTGTCGGATTCAAATATGGTATTCTGATAGTAGGAGGCATTGTCTTGTAGGGTTATATATATATATTTTTTTTTGTTGTAAGAAGTCTCAACCTTTTCAACAGAACATTTGTTTGCATAGTATACACATTTCACCATTTCTAACATGATTTCTACACAGGCTTGAGTAGCATAATTTTACAGTCCTGTTGTCGCACATTAAAAGGTTTGATTTATCGCTTCTTCACTGAATTTGATCGATTAGGGTAATATGTACTGTCAAATTTAACTTGAAGATATGCTTTGTATTTTATAGAATGAGTTTAACATTTAAGATAGATGTAATTTATGAAATAATTTGTTTATCATTCTTATGTTAAAAGAAAAAACTAAGATTTGTTTAAGCTAAATAGAATATTGTGATTTAAAATGGAACATCAAGTAAATTGCAGGGGAATTTCATGTATAGTATAATGTATCACAAATTGCTGTAGTTTATCTATGACAGTCTCTTATGCATAGCCTGGTGTCACCAGGATTATATACATATACTCATAACATTATATGTTGGAGAGATCAAGAGAAGTCAAGTAATTCACTGTTACTATGTTCAGGAAATTATAGTCGCATTAAAAGTGACAGTCCACATTTCGTCGTTTGACAGTATTCTATAATGATGAAGATATGTGTAATAAGCTTGTTTTCTTTGATCTGCTAACGCAGGGCAAACTGTGATGACGTGGCAGAGAGTTTCTTGACAGTTGGTTACCTTGCAAAATCTACAGTCTGTATCGGATGTAGGGATAGATTTATATAATGCTAGTTTAACTTTCATTGGCCATAAGTTTAATCGCAAACACAGGATTGACATGCATACTTTGTGTCTGGAAATTGGGACAGATAAGGTGGTAGTTCATGCAAAGATTTTAAGAGGAACGCTACTTGACGAAAGGTGGCATAGTTGTCGCATAAATCCCATGTCGAGGAACCAATCTTTTAGCCATCTTTTTTTTAGCCTTTTCAGGGAATTCAAGTAGCAGTTCACTCGAAATGTCTGCTTCAAGCAATAGATTAATACAGTCTGCTTTCTAGAGGTATAAAGGACCCTTGAGTACAGAGTCCAGGGAGACTTTTTGAGTAATGAGAAATTTTTTATAAACGGCTATGCATTGCCATGAAACAAAGGTGCAGCTAATGGAGACCAAGTTCATATCTAACAATGGGAATCGGTATGCTAAGGGGTAAGGATAGAATTTGCTTCCAATATCAGCCTTCTAAGGCATCACAATTCGGGGTGTTACCAGGAAATTTTGTATGAGCCCCTTAAGTTATGATCAATGTTACTTTTTGTACAAAGAATATAACTGATGGTTTAAAACTAAATCTACCATATATGAGTTGGATCGCTTTGGCTTGAGTTGTTAGAAGTTGCATTCTGGTTTTAGGCTCTTCTTTTTAGGGTCTATCGGAAACATGATTGTTCATCCCTAGATATTTATATTGCGATGATTGAGTAAGAGTGGTTTCTGATAGAACCCAATTGAATGTATACCTTGATTTGGGCAAACAATGGTGGAAGACTAAAGTGTTAGATTTATTTGTATTGATTATAAGATGATGATTATTAGCATATTCGTCCAAAGCCTTCGGTTTCCTTTGTAACCCTATTGGTGTTCAATCTGAAATGACTAGGTGGTCCGCGCACAATAACCAACCAAATTCGCAGAGACCCAGTTTAGGTGAAAATGAACGAACAGAGTTAAAAGCTTTATCAATATCATTAATATAAAAGTTAAGAAGTATAGAAGCAAAAAGGCATCCTTGTTTTAAGCCCATTGAAGTAGGAATGGCCTTGGATAGGAGACTATCACACGTAAGTTTAATTTTAATTGTGGTGTTGGAGTAAAATTGTCTGATAAGATAAAATAAGCAGGATGGACAATTTGAATTAAAAAGTTTGGACCATAAAATTTCTCGTGAAGCCGAATCAAAGGCCTGTTTAAAATCTAATAATGCTAGGGGGGGCACTGTTGTGCGCAACGAAAATGGCCGCCTAAGTGGAGAGCTCCGGCTCGTATGAAATCCTTTTCATAAAATATCCTGCCAGAACCAACGCAGATACCTGCAAACCACAAAATACTGCGGCGGAATGCTTATGGTACAACCCCTGAAGAAGCGGGACGCCTATGTTGCTGGATAATAAAGAAATCCATATCGAAACCTGCGACGGCTGAGGGGCTGCAGCGTGGATGCCCGAGGGCTTTGCGCGTTTGCTACGCCAGCCCGAGGAGTTGGGGACAGCGTGTGGGCCCAGTGGGGGAGGGGCGGCATGTCCGCAGCAAAGCGCTGTGGAACGGCAGCAACATGCTTTGCTGCTGCCCTCTCCCTTGAAGAAGCACCTACAACGGCCGGCCCCTCTTAAGAGGGAGAGGCTCTGGGAGCCGCGGTGGATGCCTACACAGGCCGAATCCTGAGGCTGCATCGGAGAGGGCTGCCCCGAGACGCGGGATGGCGGCTGCGCTCCGCGCCTGCTAGAGGCGGGACTGCACATACGGCGCACATCCTGGAATCCAGCCTCACCAGCCCGGGCGGCCCGCGCGTAATTGGACCCGAAGACCAGGCACTGCCCAGCGGCAGGATTGGAACAGAGACAACACCAGAGAAGTAAGTGCAACACTGCGGGGGTGCGCCCAACAAAGACATCCTGGTGCAAGCCTGATCTGCGACCGCGGAGGTGAGCGGCTGGGTGGCTGGTGACCAAGGGGTAACATGAATCCTACGCCCCAGTGAAAGTGGGGATGAAATACAAATACACTGCCAGCACAGCCCAGATATAGTCACATGGGCTGGATGCCGCTGTCTGCCTACGCTGCGCCACCACTGTGGTGAAGAGGAACTGGGGGCACCTTCCAGTATGGTGGCTCAACGACACACATTGCGGCCACAACCAATGTGCCTCTAGGGGTCGCAGGAATCCCTTTGCAGTGGCCCAGGATAGGGTGCTGTTCACTGAGGGGCCACATCTGACCTGTAGCACATCCTGAGCTGGGGCAGGGGCGGCAATATCACCCCCTACACACTTACCAAACTCTGTTACTGGATACCAATGTACTAGTCTCCTATACGTGGGAGAACACAGTCCACCCTAAAGTGGTAACTGTGACACATGGGCCGCACTGAGAAAAAGGGCACAGGAGTGGAAAAAAACGGCCCAATGGACTCCTTCGCCAGCTCCCAGCCACATGCTTTGGCTGGAGGGACGCCACAGGCATCCGACAACCAGGAGACGGATCCTTTAGACCGCTTGGCCACAATAGTACAGAACGGATTCCTGGCTGTCAACGTCAAGCTGGATGACATAGTGGCGACAATTGGATCCTTGAAAGCGCGAGTGGAAAAGGAGAGTACGCGCATTACGGAAGCAGAGAATAGAATAAGCACGAACGAAGACACGATAACACAACATGGCCACGATATAGCCCAACTCAAAACAAAACTGCGCAAAACACAAAGCAAGTGCGAGGATTTGGAATCTAGATCACAGAGAAATAACATTCGGATTGTCGGGGTCTCGGAAACGTTTGGCAAAGGCTCCATAGAAAGACAGGTAGAAAATTTGCTGAAGACGGTCCTCGGGACGGAATCCCTCTCAGACCACTTTCTTGTCGAAAGAGCTCATCGCACCCTCGCACCCCCTCCAAAGCCAGGCACTCCACCCGCACTATTATAGCACAGCTCCTAAATTATAGGGACAGGGACACAATACTCTGACTATCTAGAGAGAAAGGATTGCTGCAATACGAGGAAAATAAAATACACATATATCCGGACTTCTCTGCAAACATACAAACACAGAGAAGGTCCTATGAGATGGTCAAGAAACAGCTGAGATTACGCAACATGCCATACACCCTAATTTTCCCAGCAAAAATGTGAATCCAACACGGTGGAAGAGCCCACTTCTTTGAGAACCCTTCAGAAGCAATGGCATATGTGGAGGCCTCCATCCCGCTTCCATCCGGTGACCGGGGAGAGATCAAAATGCAAGACCAAGACCAGGTGAAGAGAGAAGGGACCCAGCAGACTGATGAAGAAACACCATCCCCGCACAGCGACAATGTTTGAGGAGCACTAACACTGTTGGTCTGGACTGAACTTCATTGTTTATCGAGCCGTGAAGCCTCCAACGAGGGCAGCTAGATAGCTACAGCAGCTGTCCCTCTGGAAAGGTCCACCAGCTTTAACCCAGCTTACCCACTGGGCGAGTTATGAGTGTTATTGGGCAGCATCGTCAAGTTCGGGGAGATGATGCGGGTGGGGGGTTAGGGCACAAGAAAATGTTTAGCTATGTTGAGCTATGGGTTGAGAGGGGGAGGGGGGGGAAAGGGAAAGTGTGCAAGTTAGTCTCGGGGTTGGTGAAGAGAGGTAACTCTGGTTCTGGGTTTAGTTTAAAGGTTATGTGGTCTCACGGTTGCGTTTGCTGTTTCCGCCATACGAATACGGGAATCAGTTGACGCAATGGCTGGTAAAGACACACACAAGAGCAGTGCCACAGATGGATTGAGAATACCACTTTTGTCTTGGAATGTAAGAGGACTAAACAACCCGATGAAGGCCAGGAAGGTTGGGAATTACATTACTAGACATTGCCCTCAGATTGTGATACTACAAGAAACTCATGCAATGGGTGCCTAAAACATGAATATACTGCCCAAATGGGGGAAGATACGATACTATACAAACTATTCGTCTCAGTCCAGGGGAGTTTTCATTCTCATACACCCCTCACTGGGGTTCCAGGCAGCGGGACACAATATAGACTCGCTGGGAAGGTATGTTCTGGTATGGGGGGAAATAGCGGGTAAACAAATAACATTGGTTAACACGTATGGCCCCAACATTGACGACCTGGACTTTTACTTAAATATATATGAAACCCTCAATAAACTCGACATATCGTCCATAATATGTGGGGGGGAGGGGATTTCAACATGGCCCTGGACCCCTTGTCAGACAGATCCAGCACGAAAATGAGGACACCAACCAGAATGGCACTAACATTGGTTCAACTACTCACACAAATGGCATTGATAGATGCATGGCGCACATTACACCTAGATGCCAGGCGATACACCTATTACTTATCCGTCCATGACAGTGAATCACGTATAGATTACTTTATTGTGTCACAGGGCCTATCAGAGACACTGCAGAGCTGTGAAATCCTGCCCCGCACATTATCTGATCATTCCCATGTAGTACTGGAGCTCAGGCTAAGAAACATTCCAAGGCCTGCTAGGAGATGGAGAATGCCGGGTGGGATACTTGGTGACCCAAACGTGGTGGAGTCCCTGCGTTTGGAAATAACAGAGTTTTTACTAATAATATTGGGACGGTGGCACGGGTCTCCACGGTATGGGAAACCTTCAAGGTCTGGGCTAGGGGAGCACTAATCTCGAAATCCACTGGCCTCCTGAGGGGAGTAAGAAGAGAGCTTGAGGGGGTAGAAAATGCTTTAAACAGCCTTGAGGAAACTTATAGCCGCACAAATGATAAGGCCACCCTGGCCGAGATTCACAAACTTATTAAAGACTTTGACGACCTAGCCGCCAGAGAAATACGATACATGGCAGCTCCTGCCAGAGCACGTAGATATGGTGAAGGCAACAAGGCGGGTAGAACATTGGCTAACCTGATTAAACATGAGAGGCAATCACATACGATCACCAGTATATAGTCAGCAACAGGCGAGGTAGTGACCAGCGAAGAGGGAATAAATGGGGAATTTGCCAAATTTTATCAATCACTATATTCAAACAGAGATAGGAAAACTACCACTGAGATAAAGGCATACTTGGCGACACTGGAACTCCCAAAACTTCCGCTTGAAAACAAAATGGCTCTAGATCAGCTGATCACTGCGGAAGAAGTTAATGAGGTGATCAAGGAGCTAGCGTCAGGTAAAGCACCGGGCTCCGACGGGCTAGGGGCTGAATTCTACAAGGATTTCCGTACAGAACTAGTTCCCATAATGTTGGAGACATGGGAGGAAGCCCTAGAGGGGAACATACTACCCCCGACAATGAGAGAAGCCATAATAAATGTGCTACCCAAGCCCCGACGCCCACCTCACGACATGTCACCATACAGGCCCTTATCGCTTTTTAATGTTGATGCAAAGATATTGGCGAAGTTGTTAGCAAACCGAATGCTACCCTTGTCTCCACATTGGTTCACCCTGATCAGAATGGCTTTATTCCCCTAAGATCTACTGCGTTGAACCTCCGTAGACTATTTGGTATAATGACACAGATAGATCCAGGCAGAAGTGCAGTAGCTGTGGCCCTCGACGCCGAGAAGGCATTCGACTCCGTCTCATGGGTCTCCTCACCGTGTTGGAAACATTTGGGGTGGGACCCGCCTTCATTAGATTTGTGCGGCTACTCTACACCGCCCCCGGTGCCAGATTGTGCACTAACAGAACCATCTCCAAGTTGTTCCAATTTGGTAGGGGCACACAGTAGGGATGTCCCTTCTCGCCCATTTTGTTTGCCTTGACCATAGAGCCCATGGCAGCGGCTGTCAGACTAAGACATGGAGACAAGGGAATAAACATGAAAGGCTCCATCCAGCTATTCTCACTATATGCCGATGATACGCTCCTATATGTCCGCGAACCAGAGAAAAATATAGCGCCCATAATGACCGATATACATGAGTTTGCGGAATACTCGGGATACACCATAAATACAGCCAAATCGGAAATATTCCTGCACACCCCCTTTACTAAATGCCCAGCAGTCACCTGCGGACACAAATGGTCAGAACAGCACATCAGATACCTAGGGGTGTTAGTATCTAGAACCAGACACACTCTTTATACGGACAACCACGAACAGACACTACAAACACTGAGTACTAAGCTACAGATTTGGGGACACCTCCCCACATCCCAATATGGCAGAATAGCACTACTCAAAATGATATCCCTCCCAAAGCTACTATATTTCTTTGTAAATATACCTATATGGCCGGGCAGAGACTTCTTCTCCAAATTGTGGTCAATGGTAGTGACTTTCCTATGGAACGGAAAAACGGCAAGAATAGGGTGGGAGAAAATGACAGAGCCTTATAACACCGGGGGTATAGCGGCCCCGGATTTTGAGCTCTACTATCTTGTCGCCCAGGCGCAGTTTGCAAAGTACTGGTACGAGGAGTCTGATGGAGCGCCACACACCTGGGTAGAAACACACACTATATCCCCGACAGACATTAAGTCAGTTATATTTAACTCAATACACAAAGACACATGCGAGTATGACCCGGTCAGCTGTACGGTCCGGGCCTGGGGCGCAATATTTAAAAGATTGAAGCTGGAGATACCTTATAACCCAGAGGTCCCCTTGTGGAACTTTCCGGGTATCCCCCCGACTTTCGATATGAGTATTCAGGAGGCCTGGGACCCCCATATGGAAATGAAGGTGGGCGATATGTTTATAAATGGTAAATTTGCTACCAAGGATGACTTCACGAGAGCAATGGGTGGTGGGCCACTCAAAACACTACAATACTACAGGGTGAGAGCTGCATTTCAGAAAAGATGGCCGCTGTTCCCTGATGAATCCCCCCAACACCCTTGTACACAACTCATTACCATGAAGGCTCGGCTGGGTATCTCTAAATTATATATGGCAGTACAAACCCACACCCCCACAATAAACCGGGTCAAAGACAAATGGGAGACAGACCTGCAGATGCCCATCCCGGAAGATAAATGGAACAGATACTGTGCACTTACGAAAAAAGTTTCATTAAATGCGGGGCTATGCCTGATCCAATTCAAAATCCTAAATATATTACACTACACACCGGCTAGGAGAGTACACGGGGGAATGCCCCAAATGCGGATCCCAGCGGGTGGGCTCCTTTCACATGTACTGGGAGTGTCCGGTACTGTTGAGATTCTGGGGAGAGGTGGCCGAGATGTTAGCAGAAATCACGCAGATACCACCACAGCTAACTCCCCAAAAATACTTATTCGGAGACATTGGTAAGTGCTCAGAGAAAACCAGAAGATTATTTAATGTCTCATGTGCGGTGGCTAAGAAATGTATCCTACAAGCCTGGAAAACTCCTACACCACCAACCATGACCACTTTCCTCCGTGAACTGACATATATTAATGAATGTGAGGAACAATATGTTTTGACCCTGCCTGGGGCAAGCCGACCAAAAGACATATGGGGCCCCTTCCGCATGTACTTGTGTGAAATGCTCTCAGATGATGAAGCGTCTATGTAACACCGTATGTAAGTGATTTACCCGATTGTTGACACAAATATACTGAGGGAATGAAGTTGATGTAACTGTTGAGACCACTGTTGAACAATAAAAAGAGTTTTAAAAAAAAAACAAATCTAATAATGCTAAAAAAAATGTTTTTTATTAGTGATAGCTTGTTTCTTTAGTGCTGATAAAATGGATAAGTTCAACGAAATGCCAATGCCTTTTGTAAAACCCGATTGATGTAAATCTAATAATTTATTCTCATTTAACCATTTCATCAAGTCCCTTAGTCAGAGACGTGTAAAAAATGTTGCAAGCACATCGAGGAGAGCTATCGGTCTGTAGTTTGCAGGGCTAGCTCTATTGCCTATTTTAAAAATTGGAATTATAATTAATTCTTGCCAATTTAACAGCATTTTGCCTGTTTTAATAATCTGAGAGAACATTAGTTGAAGTATATTGGCCTATTCCTCTTCATAGGCTTTTAGGGCCATGTTAGATAAATTGTCAGTGACTGGTGCTCTTGATGAGCTTAGGTTCTTGATGATAAGGATGATAACAAGTTTGTCAAAGGAACGTTTGGATAGATCAGGACAAGGGACAGGGGTAAAGGGAGTTTCTGGTGTCGGGTGATTGAGTAGACATTCGTAATGTTTTACCCATGTTTGTTTGTCAATCGAATTAAGTTGGAAAGAAGCAGTAGCTGATGACGAGACATTATTTAAGAGGTTCCAGATTTGGGTGGCGGATTTCTTCATAATTGCTGCTAAAATATTTACAGCATTTTTTTGTTTCTTCGCAGCTATAATTTGTTTGATTTTATTTTTGTATCTTGATTTGAGTTTCACTTTTAATTGAAGACAAGTTAGCTAGAACGGGACATCCATTTGAGCTCTAGAATTTGATGGTCACTTGATGTGTTTGGGATTATTTTGAAGGAAGATACTCTTTTATTTTCATGGTTACAGATGAATATATAGTCAAGTATTGAAGAGGAACAACCTTTGGACCAAGTAGGGGCAGGAGGAGCATCCTGGAACATTGATCCATGTAGCATTTTGAAGTTACGAATTTTCATGAGATTCAGCCATTTTGTCACCTTAGGTTCTGAAAAAGGTTTCTCGAGACACAGTTAATATTGAGGTCACCCGCAATGATTGTGGTATGGATTGTTGAGTCTCGCAGAATTGTATCTAGCATTGATTCAATATAGGAGAGAAATAGATTGTCATTGATGACAGCTGGGTTCCAGTAAATATTGGCAATTGCAGTACATAGATATAAAGGATGTGTAGCATTTATTGAAGAGATTTTTGTTGATTGAATGCTCGGGAAGGGGGACATAATATGTTTCAGAAGGAGCCCAGATTGGATTTTGATTACTGTCAGTAAACCAGAGGAAGGGCGACCTTTGAGTGATTTACTGACAGTGATGTGTAAAATGAAATGATCTGGCCAGATTGGGCAATTAATAAGTCAGGTTTCTTGAAATAGGATGATGTCATAACTGTTTAGAAAATTGGCTTTGCCTGACACTAAATGTGTAAATCTTTGTGTATTCCCTGATAATAAAAAACATGAATCAAGGGAGTTATTTAAAGAGTTCTAAGGGATGATTGAGCGAGTTGCATTAGAAAGACATGTCCACCTCGATTGGGGTTTAGGTGAAGAAGAGGGCTTACATGAGGATATATTTGGCTTGGTTACACAGGAGCATTTGCATGAGTCTGAATGGCAAACTTGATTCTCTGTTTGTTGGAGAGGAATTCCTTGATCATTATATTCAGTTCGTGCTGGTTCATATTTTTGAATTTGAATGAGCAAGCCATTGGACTTTAATTTGTTTTTATGGCGCCAAATTATATTTTTTATGATGTTGGAGTGGGTACAAAGTTCAATGACATCAAAGTTATCAGGTTCAATGTACTTGACAAAGTCAATGTTGCTAGAGCCAATTTGATTTAGGCCTGAAATGCACTGAAAGATAGCAAGAATGGTTTCCCTGTCTTGATATGGATCTTTAAATTGTCTGTCTAACATAGTGACAATTCGTTTGTCAGAGTCAAGAGCAAAGTCTTCTGCAGTGCATGGATTTGGGCTAGGTGCAGATAACATATTAGCAGGGTTTTGGTTAACATTTGTTGCAACTGTATTTTGCTGTGGCGGGGATCTCCTTTTTCTAGTATTGTTTGTGGTATATAAGGATTCATTGTCATTAAATCAGTCTGCTTTTGTTCGAGAGTCTTGAACTCTGGGCAATCTAAAACAATATTGACCCAGAAGGACTGTTTGAATGCATTCCGAGTAGGTACAATGTGATGCAAACTCTGATGGAAAATATCTGTCACAGGTAGCGAGGTGATTGAATAAGTTGAGAGGTTTAACAATTCAGAATCAATACACTCAGGTACAGGTAAGATTTGTTAATTTAAAGGAGGTGAAACCTGTCCCATACTTGCTTTTGGTGCAATATGAGTGGGAATGAATGCAGATGAACTTTGCAGTTTCATGTGAGCAGTAGTATTTCCAACAGTACTCTTTGGGATAATAAAACAAACCGTTTTACCTTGATTTGCCTTCGAGGGAGACACAGCAGGGAGAGTGGAAGGGTCAGACGCTGATGAAAGCAAGTCCATTCTGATCTCATCATTGTCCAGGTCGATGATCGATGTATTTAGTGTATTTGATGGCTGAGTTAAATTACGCAGAAATGTTCTTGTTTTTTGATTGCGATTGTTTCAAAATGTATTTTGTTGTGGAAGATTTTTGGAGTTCTTGTAAAGTTGCGAAGTCTGTAAAGTATTTACTTTTTAGGATTTCTTTTCTTTCTTTCTTTCTTTCTTTTTGGCTTGATTATTCACTTGAAATACCTCATATAGTGGAAGGTCAAGTGGATCAGAAGCGGGGGAAGGTTCAGAGATCACTTCAAGTGAAGATGGATATCAATATTTCGCTTGAAAGATTTGGAGGTCGAGCTGGAATAATTTCTGGTTGGAGCTCAGAATTGGGGGTAGTTCCACTCTCCGTCCCCGTATTCGATAGGCTTACAGAGGGATCAAGGGGTTCATTAAGTGAAGAGAGAGGGCATGATGCAAGGGCAGAAGGTGTTCTGTCCATATCTTGTAGTTTCCAAGCAATCCATTCTAACTTTCTGGCTAGAGACTCGAGTGATAGACTGTGATGTTGAGTCTTTGTGTCAATAGGTTCATACAGTTTTAGTAATAAGAGAACACTCAAGTTAATTGCATTGAGGGTCATGTCCAGTGTTGCAAAAGATTGTGGCAGAAAGCCAAAGCAGGGTCTGGGCGTCGGTTTGGAAAATGGTGCCACCAAGGAGGATTGATGGAGAGATGCTTGCAGGAGGATCCTTGGAGGAAAACAGTATTGGGGATGTTGAAAGTCAAGATGGTTAGCCAGACAGGATTTGAGAAAGATTTCCAGTCGGTGGGGGCGGAATAATGTTTGGGAGTGTTGGGTAGAATGATTTTGAGGGGGTGAGCAAACAGTGAGCACCTGTATTGAGCAACCTCGCTGAAGAGTATCAGTTTTGAGCGAGGAGAAAGTTTTAACAACATGAGAATACAAGGGCGAAAAGGTTGAAGAGTTTATAGCGTGTACGGTTGCTCAGGCTACATGCAATGTCAGAAGGGGAAGATATTCAGAAGGTGTCTGGAAAGAGGCCGACCCAGGTGAAGTGGGAGGTGGAGTAGAGACTGCTTCCATTGTCGAGTCAGAAAGGGTTGCATATGTCGTTAGGGGCACGCTGTGTAATTCAGGAAGTGCTTGGATGCTAATGCTAGAAGTGGAGCAGCAGGGGGCGGAACTATAGTTGTAGTTAAAGGTGCAGTGCCCCGTTTTGTTTCATCATAGAAATTGTGAATATCCAGGCAGTATAAATGAACTCGCTTATTTAAGGGCTGCCGATAAGCTAGGTCTTTGAGTGACGGTTCAGAGACCTGTCTTAACAAAGGGTCGTTTACTCGGCTCACAGGAGATGGCATACCAGTTGTCAACCGAAAGGACATTGTTACATTTGGCTGAGCAGTGAAATGAAAAGAGAACTAGGAGCTTACTCTAAGTATTTGGATTGATTTAGAATAGTTGATAAGTAAAAGGTGAAGAGAGGATTAGGAGAAAGGGAAGATAGAGATGTGGAAGTAAAGGATGGGCTGCAAGCGGCACAGCAGGCCAGCGGACAGCAGACAGCACTCAGCTGGCACTCCGCTCGTGCACACGCACTGGTGCAGGCGCATTCTGGTATTTGTAAAGCTCACGTGGTTGGGGCGGAGCCTGGAGTTAAAGTAACAGAGTACCACAGTCCAAATTTGAAGTAATCCAGTCTAATGGCAGTTCCGGCATGGGAGATACAGCAGCAAGTCCAACAGGCAGGTAGGCAGACAGACAGAACTCAGCTGGCAATAAGGTTATATAGAGAGACCACCCTTAACCTGGGGAGTTCCTTGCCCCCAAACAAGTAGCCCCACAAGAATGTGGTTGTGTTTTTTTAGCGCTGCCCTATTGACAAGTCCTATAGAGCCACATAAATCTCCCCACTTACTCTAAAAGTGAGCCAAGAACCAGGCTGGGGTATAGAAAGAATATATATTTATTTAAATTATAAGTTCAGTGAATAATAAGTTTAATTACACATGCCACCTTCTTTTTGGCACAAAACAAAGCTTCACATACAATTACTTTCTTTTTCGTGATATACAGGCAAATATTACTTCCCCAAAATTTAGCTCAAAAGAAAACACAGGTTTGATTTTTAAAACAAGACGTACATCACACGTTCAGTGTTGTTTGTTTGTTTTTTTATTTGTAATGTGCACCAGATCCAAGGGTATCAGGGCGCAAAGGACAAGGACATTTTCAGTTTACATAGTTACAGGTGAAGTACAAAGTTACATAGTTACAGTTATCATACAAAATATAGTATAATTTTTACCAGTTTGCATAGATAATGTACAGAAATATGGCGTAGGTTACAGTAGTAGATACATGAGGTCACACTTTTGTAAAACACTTCTCCCTCCAGCCCCAAAAACCCAAGCACCAATTAGATGCAGCAACCTTCTGTTGAAAGGCAAGGTCTAGGGAGTGGGGAACGTGTAGAATTGTCATTCTTGGACCAAAGGCACTAAGTTGCAAGAGGGGTGATGATTGGGAATTTTGTTTTAAAATAAGTATACCTTTTATTTAAAAGCAAGTTTTTGGAAACAGGTTTTAATTTGGAATTTTGTTTTCAGATATGTATACCTTTTATTTCAAAGCAAGTTTTTGGGAATGGGTTGCAGTTAAGAATTTTGTTTACAGATAAATATCTTTTGGATTGAAAGGCATGGTTTGAGAATGCAACAAACACCTTTTTGTTTTAAAGGCAAGATTAAGGGATGGTGACAAGTATCAATGTTGTTGTGCTGGTAAGGATACACCAATTACTTTAGGTGGCTATAACATTATTCCTGCTGAGAGGGTGAAAGTTTCAAATGCTTCCATGCTCTCCCCTGCGTCAATCTACTTGGGAGTTAATTATACAGCCAAATATGCCAAGGGGTCTACACACTTTTACCCCCACCCACTAATAGAAGGGACCCCACCAATGAAAGGGAAGAAGTTAATTAAATAGATCTGCAAGCTGACATTTTGTTGGACAATATACTTACTTTTGGAAATTTCTGGGCTTGGAACTCATGGAGACTGAGCAGGGCTTTGCTTTTGGGGAAAAACAGGATTCTGGCCAGCACTTCATTCAATGGCATATCACAGTAATCCTCCCTCTATGGCTCCAGGTAGGTATCACAGCCTCTGTTTACTGGTCTCACCAACAATGGAAATCTCCAGCGATCTTCAAATATTTCCACCCAGATGATGTTTCAGTAGATCTCCTTTTGTGATTTTTAGCAGCTCTCCCCTTTTTCCATAATGCAAGACCTTTTTATTCTCTAAGCCCCGACCATGGAAAATGAACACTAGACAGTGCTAACTTAGGATCTCACAACCAGGATTGGACATTTGCATTACTCTGGGTCTGTCTTTATCTGGCCTTGTCGTAAATACTTTGGTGTACATCAGCTTCACATAGGTTTCCCTTCCAGATAAGGAGTCAGGCATGCCTTGAGAATCTGCCCAACCACAAGAAATAGAGTCTGTTTTGGGCCTAAATGAGATTTACATGTGACCCATGAAAGCAACGGAGCCTTTTCAATGTTTGCTGGTATCTTGCATGTGAAGCATATTATACATTTGAATACATTGCATCTCGGCAACACAAACTAATTATTCCCCCCCCCCCCCGATATATTTATTTTAGCAAGTGAACGTTTTTTTTGCATGTTTTCATTTAAAACTGCAAAACGCACATGCAAGGCCACTTTAGTTTCAGTATTTTAAACACTGTTTTTCATGTAGATGGGGCCTTTGGTTTTCTCCTATAAATGCAAATTAAAGGCTGCTTTTTTCAGTTCGACCTTTTCCTTTGTAATGAAAGGTAGGCCTTTTGATTTCTGGTCCTTGGCCATTCACATAGCATTTCAATTTTATCACAACTCTTCCTTGTGTTACTTGCAAAAACACACCCAGTCTGCATTACTAGGCCCATTTTCAGTGTGGACGTTTTTGAAGGCTGGCAGCTAATTCTTCCAGTGGGCCTTTCAGTTATATTTGTTTGGGCTGTGACTAAACCTCACAGGCTGTGTTGATTAGTTGTTGGCAGGTTTGCTTGGAGTTCCTTGAGGCGAACCAGGTCGGATGCTGTCCTGGAGCTGCACCAGGTTTTCACTTGTTTCCCAATGACTCTTTTGCTGAGGTTGAGATCCTGCTTGTACCGGGGTGCTGAGGGTTTTGGTTTGCAGGTGTGTTGTTTCAGAGGCACGTGTCGGTTGATGAAGGCTGAGAGGGTGGCGTGGAATTCTTGCAGTAGAGAGTTGCAGTTCGGTTGGGGGTGTTCAGTCCATGTAAGGTGGAGGTTGGTAAGGTCTTCCATGGGGGCATCCAACAGGAAGTTCTTGAAGGATCTGAAAGTTTGTCTGATGTGTTTCTGCTGGGAGTGCTTACTTGGGGTTTTGTGCAGGATGTTGAAAGGCATGGCTAGGTGGTCAGACCAGTCAAGTGGGGCTAGGAGAGCTTTAGTGGAGGGAAGACAGTGCAGTGCTGATTAGGTTGAGGATGTTGCCTTTTTCCTTTGTTGGGTCTTTTGTGTGCTCTGTGAGGCTGAGGGTGTCCAAGAAGTCAGAGGAAAGCTTCCGTCATCAGTTTGGTTGTCTTATTGCCTGGCAGGTTGAAGTCGCCTTTGAAGATGTTGGCATGAGTGAGGGACATGGTGGTGACCAGGTTGGTGAAGTCTCTGATGAAGGCGGTGTTGGGTTTGGGTGGTCTGTAGATGAGATGGAAGGTCACTGTGACCGTCGGGAAGAGCAGGAAGTTGCCGGAGAGAACTTCGAAGGAGCCAATGTTGTTGATGTCAAGTCTGTTGCAGGGCTACAAGGTCTTGGGGATGACTGTGAGGCCTCTGCCTGTCTTATTCTCCCAGTCTCTGTGTTGGATGCTGTAGCGGTCGGGGACAAGGATATGTAGCATGTGGGTGGAGGTGGGTCTCAGCCAGGTCTCCGTGATGAAGATGGCATCGAAGTCGTGTGTAAAGAAGAGGTTGGTGATGTCTGCTGCATGTGTGATAGCTGAGCAGACGTTGGCGAGCATCAACTTTCATGTTGCAGATGGTGAATGGGTGCTGATGGGTTTGGGCTGATGTGGGTGAGGTTGCTGCAGTATCAGATAATATTATCCTCATAAATAATGTCTCCATACATGTAGTCGCTGGGAAACGGCATAGGTGACATTATTTATGGGGAAAATATATGGAGTAAATGGGAGCCGGGGTTGCTTGCGGGGGTGTCCCCCGCTCCCTTTAAAAAAATATGGTGGTTGCAGGGGTGTCGCCCGCAGGTTCCATATGGTAATATTGCTGCAAACAAATGGCACCATTCTTGTATGGCGACATTTTTACGGGGATATTATCTCATGGAACCTTTGCTGCCTTGCAGAGTTCATGCCTTAGAGGAGGGGCAATGTCATTGGCATTGCCTGGTGATGGTGGGGATGAAGGGAGAAGACACATGTCAGCACGTGCTTACCTGTTGCCTGAGCAGGGGTTCGGGCCCTGGGTCCTCCCAGTCCGAACAGGTCCAAACAGGAATGACCCTTTTCTTCGTCTGTCCTTCACTTCGGAGGCACGGGCGAGAGATGCCCTTGATCTAAGGGTTAAGAGCAGAAAGGAAGAGGCAGGGCTAAGAACGTGGGTGGGACTTTGACCATGTGACCTAGACCCACTTGCACCTGCTCACCAACTGCAAAGGAAAAGAGGCTGGAGGGCTGCTTAGGTAGGGGAAAAGGGCAGCAAAACAGGAAGGCACCAACAGTTTACAGTGTTTGACAGGTGGGCGGGGCTTAGGGCACGTGACCTAGATCCACTTGCAGCTGCTCACCAACTGTAAAGGAAAAGAGGCTGAAGGGCTGCTTATGTATGGGAAAAGGGTGGCAAAACAGGAAGGCACCAACAGTTTACAGTGATTGACAGGTGGGCGGGTCTTAGGCCACATGACCTAGATCCACTTGCACCTGCTCACCAACCGCCCAAATCTCTCATGCAGTCCTATGGACTCCAATTAATGGCAACTAACACTGCCAGCCACCGCTTGAAATCCAGTGGTAATTCCACCAGACATAGTGGTTGTAATGTTAATACCGTTTGGTGGTATCTCAGTGGATTTACTGCTGGAATACCACCAGACATGTAATGAGGCCCATGCTTTTGTAGCAGCAAATGACCTGTCCCCTTCTGCATTCAAATTGTGTTTTTCTTTGACTATTTAATTTTAGATTTGAATTCTTTGTCCAACACTGGCCCTACCCAGATAGCTCGGGATCGGCTTGCAAGGTTCAAAAGGTGGGAGACGAAACAGAAGTTATAACATTTTTCAGAATAGGAAGAAAGGTTTGGCTGTCAATGGCACGGGAGTTTGTGCGGCTGGATTAGGTGTGGGGAAAATTTGACTACATGCGTTTTCAAATACAGATCTTGATGTGTGTACCAAACTGTATAGCATTTTTACATTTTTTAGGCTTGCACATCACAGAAAACATAGGTGTACTGCAGTCATGGTTGCTGCAGAAAGTGCATAACTCCTGCCTTGGCATTTGAAGAAACCTCTATGAAAAATTACACGGTTTTGAGCTGTATGTAGGGCCTATGACTTTGCAGCCACAGAGACAATGAACAGATGTAACCTAGGCAGCAGCAGAGCAAGCCTCAGCCAATCCCTCGAACACATTATATCTAGAACACTTACTGCTGCAAATCTGCACAGGCAGTAGCAGGAACATCTTCAGACAATCACGCGCACATGCACAAAAACTGCATCTAGAACACTTACTGCTGCACGACTGCATAAGCACTTGCACAGCAAGCTTAAGCAGTGGATTAAATGGGATGCTAAATCGAGGGGGCTTTAAGAGGGGCATGGCCTAAGTATGTGTGTACTTAGGCCATGCCCCGTAACCAGAGGCCCCCCCTCGCCAATGGGAGTGAGGGGGGTTGGTGAAAGCAGGGGAGCTGGGGTGCACTGACATTATTACCTCTGGGGCGCCCAGGCCAAAGAGGCTGGACGCACCAAAGGTGTGACACCAGTGTGCCCCAGCTCTCACATGCAGCAGTCAGTCCTTTGATGCAAGGTGTCCCAAGCCACAGGCTCTTTGAATGAAAGGGCTGCCTGCTACCTAAGACTCTGTACTCTGTGAGAAACCTGAAGGTGTCTCCCGGTCTAGTCCCCGGGGATCTGTCATTCAGATGGCCTGGACACAGCCATCGCTCTTGGATCCAGTTCCTAGGGGTAGACCAGTGCAGGAGGATCACCTGGATGGGGGTCCTTGGGGAGTGGGACACCAACGGATGAGACACGGTATCCCCATTATTCCAACACGTTTTTCCCGTCCTACCACATAGGATATTCCAAAACACTGCCCCCCCCCTTTTACGACACAAACACTTTCGCAAACACGAAAGACAACGGACTAACACCAGAGCCATTTACCTGTCATATCCTAATACAAGGGTCAGGCAAAGTCAGGCAATTGACCAGAATCACACACACCTGACGGCCCTTTCCCTTCCGCAAAGGGATAAAAGGTGGAGCACAACAGCACCCTACGAGCAAGGCAGACAGCACAACGTAAGAGCTAACTCAGCATGGCAATTCAAGAGGAGGAGAAAGATGGCGCTGACCGAGAGGGTGACAAGGAGAGAGTCGACCTTACCCTTTCCGACCAAGACTCGTGAAACCTCCGCACAGGGAATGATAAGTCTGCAAACAATAGCCAGCGTGTCTTGCACCAGATGTCAACGGTAAACGAGACCCTCCTCTGCTAATTGCCAAGCCAGGGAGAGACGCTTGTCTCTGTGGTACCAACCTTGACACCAGGAAGAAAAAAAGCAACGCAGTTCATCAAAGCCGGTGTGTTGAGGGGAGTATCGATAAGAAACCTTACTATGTTAAACAAAAAATAAGCAACTGGTAAATTGAACTTTGAAAAGCTAAAGAGGAGGAAAACCAGAATCCGAGGAGGCCAGCACTACGTGGGTGCTCAAGCAAGATTACTCTGGGCTACTACCCCGATGGTAGAAAGACTACCTTAACCATAGTCCCTTAAAAGGGTCTTGTAAAATCCTCTGGACCGTCGAAAGACTTTGACCAACAAATGATTGAGAAGCTAAGGAAAAAGAATCCTGCATGGTGAAACGAGTACATGAACAGTGTTGCAAAGGTTGGGAAGAGTGAACTCAATCGAAGGATGTCCACACTGTATTGTTTGAAAAACCATTAAGATTCATGAATGCAAGAAGTATTAGAAGACCAGGGGAAGTGAGATGTGCTCCTTGTCATTTGGGTCTGAGCCCAGGAGTGGGAGATCCAGGGGCGGAAAGGTACCACCCATGGTTCATTGAAAAGGAACTGTTGAATCAATTTGTTGAATACGATTTGTGAAGGGTTTACGCCCCGAAGAGGGGGATCCATGGGTGAAACCATCACCCAAGGTATACCTGAAGCAGAACTTTGTGTTTGTTTGTTTGTTTGTTGGATACATCAGGCCTTGAAGGCAAGAGACTTTTTATTGAAAATAGTCTTGGCCCTCAAAGAACCCGACAGCTGATGAGGAACTGTTGGCCCATGCTGGGAAAGCTCGATTGTGTGCTTTGCTCAGGAAACCCACCTTGTCCTGTGCTGAAAACGCAGGCAAGGGAGAACCCTGGCAATCACATCCTGACTTATTATTTGTGAACACTTCTTTCTTTATTGAAACCCTATCGCACACTCTTTCTGTAATTAGCTGTAAGGAATTGGAAATAGTTTTTTTTAGTATAGGCCTTTTTATTTTGACACAACGCCACAAGGACTGCCTTATTTTTCATTTGATGGTCGACGCTTGCTCCCATCTTACATTTAGGGCACAGTCTCTCCTTTTATTTCTGCGTAAAGAGTCATCACGCATCATCGAGCCTCGTTTAAAAGGCTTTGTGCTGCATGATGACCCTACTCAAAGAAAAGAAACACAGCCAAAGTACCCATCTCTAACACTAGTACTCTAACAATATTTCTAGTATACAGACCTCCAGGACCAATTGGCACCTTTGAGGATGATATCTCGAGCATTCTATCCAACAATATTAAAGAGACCTCACAAGTAATCCTACTGGGGGACTTTAACCCAGGTTTTAATGGCCTAATGGACAAAGATGCCAAGGCAATCAATAATATGCTCTTAGAACAGGGACCCTCTCAAAAAGTATCACACCCAACGCATTGCAAAGGTAGGACCCTCGATTGGATCGCTGACTTAAACTGCAAACTGTCTATCATTGACTCAATGCCACTACCATGGACTGACCACCACTTGATAACCTTTACTATGGCCATAAATAAACAGCCACAACCCTACCGAGCCACAGCCCCTCCACAGTCCACAAGGAATAAAAAAAATATTACCAGTGACAGATTACTGCCTCATATCCTTCCCACACTGAATTCTCTCTCCTCCTCAACTAACCCTGACATCCTAGTTGAAGCATATAACAACACTATGTCCAAAGCTTTAGACTTAATCGCACCTCTCAAGTAACGCAAAAGCAAACCTCTGGCTCACCTGAATGCATGGTTCACCCCACTTTTAAAAGCCCTCAGACAGTAAAAGAGAAAACTGGAAGCCCTATGGCGCCATACTCCTTCTGACGAAAACAAAACCACATTAACGAAGTTTGCTGATAAATACACAAAAAGAAATTATGCGCACAAAGAAAGAACTCTTTAATGACAGGATATCCAAAACTAGATCCAACACAAAGGAGCTATTTACTATCTTACGAGAAATGGAGGCGCCTATCCCACCAGCCGACAATCTAGTCAAAGACAAGATCTGGTGCACTACCATACAGAACGCACTAGCCAACAAAATAGTACTCCTGAAAGATAAGATAGCCAAGAAGAAATCTTCACTACCTAGTCAGGTCGCCCACATGCCTACTTCCAAAGACCCAACCAAAACACTGAACCAATTCAAATTCTCAAAAGTTTCCACTTTGGAAGTAGAGAAGATCCTCTCCTCATTGAAACCTTCAAGATCCCAGGGCGACATTTGCTCAGCTTAATTAATAAAAGATGCAGCTAGAGACCTGGCTCCATTCATTTCCAAACTCATTAACTCAATCTTTTCCACTAACAATATCCCAAGCAACCTGAAAGAGTCCTGGGTATTACACTTACTTAAAAAACAAACACTAAACCCATCCATCCAAACAAACTTTAGGCCTATTACGACCGTTCCCTTCCTTCTGAAGATATTGGACAAAGTTGCGTATCTTCAAATTCATAAATACCTTGAAACCAATCTTCTCTTAGGCGCTCGCCAATCAGGCTTCAATATGGAACTGAAACAGCGCTCATCGACCTAAAGAACCAAATAGAGGAACTAAAAGACAAAGGAAAAACAGCCATGCTACTCCTCCTTGACTTGTCAGCCCCCTTTGACTTGGTGGATCACGAAGTCTTATGTAACCAACTCGCCATGGCGGCCCACTTTTCTAAGGACGC
This sequence comes from Ambystoma mexicanum, assembly GCF_040938575.1. Taxonomy (NCBI): domain Eukaryota; kingdom Metazoa; phylum Chordata; class Amphibia; order Caudata; family Ambystomatidae; genus Ambystoma; species Ambystoma mexicanum. Next base: position 1,130,304,619 of record NC_090932.1, on the reverse strand, counting down.
AATAGCCTGGGTCCAATCGTTCCTTAACAATAGAACTATGCGAGTCTTCTCCACATTTGACTCAGCAGACCAGATTCCCATTACATGTGGCGTACCCCAAGGTTCTTGTGTTTCTCCCACTATGTACAATATTTTCACAAAGCCGTTGTTTGACAAATTGGATAATATGGGTGTCTCCTACACAAACTATGCAGATGATACCCAGATCCTCATACCCCTTTCGGGTAATTACCTCAGTGACACTGCTCTTGAGAACAAGATCTATCTCCTCATTCAGGCATGGATGGCCACCCATGGCCTATGCTTGAATGATGACAAGACTGAACTATTGATCATGGGAACCCCGACCAACCTGAAACAACTCAACAGTGATTATTCTTCGTTTGACATTGAGGGCAGCTCCATCGAGGTGGTTAAAGAGGTCAAAACTCTTGGTTTTTACTTTGACGCCACCTTGACTCTGACTAAACAAGTCAACTCACTGGCATCCACAACTGCATACACATGCAAGCTAATCAGGGCCTGTAGGCCTTACCTATCCGCATTTAGCTGCATTACATTAGCTAATGCCCTCATACTTTCCAGACTAGACTATTGTAACGCACTCTATCTGGGCGCCAATAAGTACATTTAAACAAGATCCAGACATTTCAGAATAATGCTTTAAGAACAGCACTAAATATCCCAAACAAAGATTATATATCCGATCACAGACGACAAAATCACTGGTTAAATATTAAGGACAGAATTTTGCTCATAACAACATCTCTGACATCTAAATGTCTGAATAATGCTGCCCCAAACTCACCAACCGTATCGCTAGGAAAATCTCTAATCGCCCTTCTAGGACCACCAATGCCTTCTGCCTAAATGTACCTCGTTTCAACCTAACTAAATCGGGTGGCAGAAGCTTCCCAGTTCTGGAAGCCCAAACATGGAACTCACTCCCTCTCACACTCCGTACTAATCAAACTTACCCTAGCTTCAGGCGTAACATACAGAAATGGCTGAGAACTAATGGCAATCACTCGGGGTTTAAACCATCAAGAACACTCCTCGACCACATGCCCGCCTCAATACCGATCTCTGAATAAGAATCCACATCTCTATACTTAGCATACGGCCTGCTCCCTTTTCTAAGTGTGACTGATACTTCATTTATAGCAGATTCTTTTCTGACCAAGTGTAACTGATACATCTCTTGCAATTATTGTACATTTGATTCCTATGTATATAGACATGGTATTGTACCTGCACCATGTAATTTTTTTTTATTTAATTTTTTGTATTTCATCATGCGCAACCATGTTTATATATGCCTTATATTGTATTCTAAGCCTAACATTGTCTTGTATTGCTTCCACCCAGTTACCTATGGGTTTGGCTGCGCTTTACAAATAAACAAACAAACAAAAAGAGAGACTGGGCCCTCCAGCCCTCCTCCTGATTCGAGTTCAGAGTCATCTGGCAGCCGTGTAGCCGAAGCCACAGTTACACCGGCTGCCTGCAGATTTCAGTATTTCTGAAAGGCTGACACCTATAGGCAGTCCATATCTCTGTTCAGTGATTCAGCTACACTGCTGCCCGAGCTGTCGGCATGGCTGGGGCTAGTCAGGGTGGGCGCCAGCAGGGCCCCGACTCGGGAGCCCTTTATGGAGACTGCCAGGGCCAAGGCTAGCCCTGGCCCACTTAAAGCCCTGAGCTTAAGGTAATCGCACACACACATTGTATCTAGAACACATACTGCAGCATGTCCGCACAGCAGTAGCAGGGCAAGCTTAGCAGGGCAGGCTTCGGCCAATCACATGCACAACTGCACAGGCAGTATGGTATGTAAAACATATACAGCACAGGCAGTAGCAGATTAAGCTTAACACACAAAACAAAATACAAACGGCATATAGAACAGGTGCAGCATAGGTGGTAAAAGCCAGTCAGCTTCCCACACAGAATCACATTCATACACAGGGTCGGACTGGGGCATAAAATTGTCTCAGGCACCAACCAAAAAGTGGCTCACTATTGCAAATGAGAATGTATTCCTTTTATGATAATGTTTGAACAGCACACAAGGGGGAGTTTTTGGATAAAATGTGATGCAAATTTTTCATTTTAAAGAATATTTATTCAGCAACACCGGTCACAACTATTAGCCGCGTAGTGAAGTAACTCATCAAACTGGCCCACATTGGCCAAAAAAGTGGCCCACTTTGCCCCCAAAAAACTGGCCCACATAAGCATTTTGCGTTCTTGGTTCAGCCATGGGCCTAGTGCCCTATAGGCCAGTCCGAGCCTGTTCATACACTGTATATAGAACATGCGCAGCACAGGAAGTAGCAGAGAAAAGTTTTACACACACACACTCACACCCATATCCAACAGAAGCAGGTCAAGGGTTAGACAGCATAACATGCATATACGTTGAAAGCGCTTTAGATAAGTTAAGAGATTGAGGTGTGGGCCAAACAAAGTGTCTTAGAAGTGTCTGGCACAGCCCAAGCGTTACATGTGGCTGAGGAACCTTTAAAAGGCATCTGGCATATGTAGCTGGAGGAGTGGCCTAAAAGGTGCAATCAATTTGTCATGCTTGGAATTAAAGAGGGTAAAAAATCTATTTGAAAAGGTGTGTTAAATCTATATATATAAAACTCAAAAATTGCTTGTTTGTGGCTTGGTGAAGCGTTGGCGTAAGGCGTATGAGAGGTGTAAGGCGAAGGTGTATGGGAGGCAAAGGCGAGGCGTATGGGAGGCGAATGGACCGGAGAGGTGAAGGTAAGGCAGGTAGCATTCCAGAAGTTTCCAAATTGTTGCTATATATAGAGATGTGACAGGCATTTCTGTTATTCTCTTAAGAATAATGCTAAAGTGTTATTTTACAAGTGACTGTGTGAACGAGCCATCCTTGCTGCTAACAATTATTCTGTCAATGAAATTATTAATCAGATTCAGGATATGCTACCGGGGACAGTTACTGAGTACAACTCAATAACGGTGGTGGTTACCGACGAAGCCATAAACTATCCAATCGAATACCTCAACTCACTCGACCCCCCCTGAGAATGCCACCACATCACCTTTGACTAACAGTTGGGTCACTCATCATGCTGCTTCGCAACCTCGACCCAACTGGGCTGTGTAATGGCACAAGACTGTGCATCGACAAATTGCTACCCAACGTAATTGAAGCAACAGTATTGACCGGGAAGGGAAAAGGAGTCGATGTATACATCCCTGCATTCCATTCATTCCGACAGACATGCCGTTCAGTTTCAAGCGCCTACAGTTCCCGGTCAGGCTGGCCTTCGGTATCACGATCAACAAGGCACAGCGCCAGTCAATCAAGTGCATTGGTACCAACTTGGAATCTCCATGTTTCTCGCACGAGCAATTAGTTATATGTTGCGTGTTCTAGAGCGGGTTCCCCGAATCTGTTGTATATCTTTGCTACAACTGGCAAAACAAAACATTTTCTTTATAAACAAGCCTTACAATGAACATGTACTTTGGTAATATTAAACTTTAGGTCCATATATGTTGCCATTATCGTCATCATGTCACCCATCATGCTTTGAAACACTTGTGTATAGGCGCGTTATAAATGCCATATCATATCATATCATGCTGCTCAGGAACCTCAGTGTTGTTCTCACGTACTGTTATACGTTTCAGAATGAGTTTTTAAGAATGTGTTGTGTAGTCTTCAGAAGAAAACATTTTTAAAATATCAAATAATCGGAAAATATAGTGCATTTTTCTTTTCACCTTTCTTATGGAGCCTTTCCGAAAAGCATAAAGCTACGGTAAGGGATTTCTAACAAATAGTACCTATGAGGAAATGAAATCCCAGGCAACACCACGTATTTCTGCTAGCATAATATAATTAATCAGCAGGGAAAAACCTAAATGTTGAAATATAAAAAATGAAAATCGGTCAATACAGGTTCTAATCCCTCGGTTCTTTTGACAGAAATCCATAATTCACATGTATTCATTGTACTCAATCATTCTAATGAAAAGACTTCAATATAATAATATGAAGCGAAAATAAAACAATGTGTACTCCGTATTCCATTTTCCCGTCAGAATATTTCAAAACAAATAACCTAATTCCACATGTCAGAAAATGACGATGTAATTCCAAATGTGGGGTGGTGACATCTGCTGAACAAGAACAGTATTGACAAACACATTGGCCCTCATTACAAGTTTGCCGATCTGGAAAAAAGTGGCAGTAACAACGGTTACCGGCACCTTTTCCGGACAGGCAAACTACAAGTCTGCCGGTAGGAACCGTGAACTACTGGCAGGCCTCACCTGCCAGTAGTTCTGGCCCGTACCGGCAGATTTTTGACTGAAGAACTGTTACTAACTCCGTGGTTCAGGGTTCCCATTCTCACGGGAATGGGAACTTACCGTCCCTCTGCCACCCGTAATATCCTGGTATTACCGGGAGATCAGGCAGCGGAAACGGCAAGGCGAGTCTACCGAGCACCGGCAGAGTTGTAGTGAGGGCCATCATCTTTCAAATAATTTTATCATGGGAAATCAGGTTGGGGAGCCCTGGCATAAGAGGAATATTTGGACCCTGCAGGGACTCAGCTCGGCTAGCCCCAGCTCACTTAAATTCCTCCACATGGTATAAAATAGTGGGAGTAGCAAGGAAATATACAGCATAGAATCACATGCACACATGATAAAGTATTTCAAGCTTCCCTCACAAACAGAACATCCAACAGCAGACTGCAGTGTAAGTTTAATTCCCTTATAGAACAGGTCAAGCTCAGTGTAGGCTGCAGTGACACCCGCAGAACAAGGAGAGCCCTGGCCCTAGCAGTGAAGGCTTCCTGTAAGGTAAAGCCGGCAGCAGTGCGCCTTATTCTCCTACAATGAACAGCTACAGCACTGACGGCAACAGTGAAGTCGCCCCACGGCACACAGAACAGCCAGGACAGTTTGGGCCACTGTAGTGAAAGCTTCACCCACACACACACAGAAGAGGCACAGTCCATGGGCTCCTTATGCTGTACCAGCACAGCATAATCGGCAACGCGACCGCAGAGCAGGGTTCTTTCACATGCCAGAAGGTAGCTCATTAGACAACATACTAAGCGTCACTGTCAAAGCCAGAGCACACTCTGCAGCACTACACGAATCCTACACGTGACGGGCAGTTGGGAAAGCAAAAGCAGAGTAAGCTTCTTACACGCATATGGAGGTCATGGCCAGCGGTATACGCTTCACTGCTGAAGATACAGCTCGCTCTTCAGCAGTAAACACACTCTCCCCCCCGCCGCACCCCTCCAATTGCAGGCTACAGCAAGCACCATTTGCACTCCAGCCTCCCAGGGCTGGCAGCTCTCCACCTCACACGCACGCGGTAACGTCATTGTCACGCACACTTGACTTCAGAAGCACCAGCCTTCCTTCATGCGCCAAAAGGGAGCCTTAATGGCAGATCTGAATGTGGCTCTGTTTATCCGCACAGCCTCTCTGAGCATAGGCAGTGCCATTTCTATACGAGAGGCTCTGAGGGAAAATGCTGAAAGGCCGCACTCGCCCCACCTGCATACATGTGCTTCTCTATTCAGGTTCCCATTATTTCTAGGTTTCTATCGCATGTATCTAATTTTCATCAATTTCTATTGTTCAATCTACCAATACCCCGTGTGATAAGTCGGCTCTAGCTCTCCCGCCTCTCATTGTCACCTCTCCAAGTCTCCTCCAGATCACCTCGGTTCTCAAATCTCCCATACCTTGTCCCCCTTTCTCATCTCCAGCGACCCTGCATGTTCCAATTTCTATTTCAACTTCACCCCATCCTCATTTCATAACTCTCTAACCTCCACCTCTGCCTTCATCTCATAACTCTCTTCAAGTCCTGCTCTCACCTCCACCTCTGTGCTTAACACATATCTCAACCCGAGTCTCCTTCTCACCTCCACCTCTGTCCTGCCATAACTCTCTCCCAATCTCCTGGACACCTCCGCCTCTATCCGTGTGTCATAACTTTCTCTGAGTCTTCCTTTCACCCTCACCTTATAGCTATCTCCTAGACTACCACTCGCCTCCACCTCTGACCTCATCAGATATCTCTGAGTCTGTCTCCCCTTCACCCCAATCCTCATCTCATCTCTCTCTCCCAGTCCTCCACTCATCTCCACCTCTATCCTCCTCTCATAACTCTCTCCCAGTCTCCCGCTCACTGCCCCTCTCTGACCTCATTTCATATCTCTCTCTGAGTCTCCTGCTCTCATCCTCCTCTATCCTCATAACTCTCTCCCAGTCCTCCACTCACCTCCACCTCTATCCTCCTCTCATAACTCTCTCCCAGTCCTCCACCTCTATCCTCATCTCATCTCTCTCCCAGTCCTCCACTCACCTCCACCTGTCTCATAACTCTCAGAATCTTCCTCTGAACCCCACCTCTATCCTCATCTCATAGCTCTCTCCCTTCTATTCTCATCTCATAACTCAATCCCAGTCCTCCACTCACATCCACCTCTATCCTCATCTCATAGCTCTCTCCCTTCTATCCTCCTCTCATAACTCTCTCCCAGTGTTCCACCTCTATCCTCCTCTCATAACTCTCTCCCAGTGTTCCACCTCTATCCTCCTCTCATAACTCTCTCCCAGTTTTCTGCTCACTTCCACCACTGCCCTCATAACTCTCTTCGAGTCTCCTGCTCACTTCCACCCCTGTCCTCATCTCATAACACTCTCGCTGCCTCAAGCTCACCTCTCCTCCTGCCCTCACCTCAGAACTCTCTCTCAGCCCTCTTCTCACATTCACTGCTTAGGTCCTCTCATAACTATCTCTAAATGTGTCGCTCACCTTCACCTCATCTCAGATCGTTTTCTGAGTCTCCTGCTCACCTCCACCTCTGTGCTCCTCCTAAACGCGGAGTCCCCTTTTCACCTCCGTCACCATCTTTTAAACTCTCTCCTAGTATCCCTCTCGCCTCCACTTCTATTCCCATCTCATAACTCTCTCCCACTCCCCTCCATCTCTATCCTCATCTAATAACTATGAGTCCTCTACTCACCTCCACCTCTGTCTCATAACTCCCAGAATCTTCCTCTTAACACCACCTCTATTCTCATCTCATAGCTCTCTCCCAATCTCACTCTCACTTCTATTATCATCTCATAACTCACTGCCAGTCCCCTGCTCACCTCCACCTCTTATCTTATTTATCTCTCTGAGTCTTCCTCTCCCCCCTACCACTATCCTCATCTTGTAAGATTCTACCGGTCAACTTCACCTCTATCCTCATCTCATCACTCTTCCAGTCCCCCTTTCACCTCCACCTTTCCCCTGATCTCACTCCCCTCACTTCAAAACTCTCTCAGTTTCCCCATCACCTCCACCTCGGTCATCTCAAATTTTTCTCCTTGTCTACTTGTTACGGCCACATCCACGTATTCTATTCTCACTTCAATATCTCCTCTTTTTTCTCACTCCTTCCTTTCATCGTTCTTCCCCTCACTTGACATCTTTTGTACCCTATCCGTTTCTTTCCCCTTGCTATTTCCCTCTTTCTCCTTTCCAGCTTCTTTAAATGGTATCAGGTAATATTATCCCCATATCTCCATAAATAATATCGCCGGGAAAAGGTTGTGGGGACAGGGGCAAAAACAAAAAAAAAATAAGAAAAAAAAAAGTTTGGGGGCTGCGGGGGTGTCCCCCGCATGTTCCATGCAATAATGTCGCCACAAAAAACGGCAATTTTTCGGTGATATTTTTGCATGGCGAGATTTTTGTGGCGACATTATTACATGGAACCCTTTAAATCACCTGCTTTCTGTTTTCAACATTCTATTCCTTTCCTTGCTTTGTGTTTCCATTGAAATGTTCTTCCGGTCATTTAGTGTCTTCTATTCTCTTATTTTAATTGTCTTTCAGTCTTCCTTTCTTTTCTCTCCTTCACACACTTTCTCTCTTATATTTCTCCTTTTCTCTTTCATTCTATGTACATGTTTTTTGTATTCGAGACATTCTGAGTCTGTCTCTCTTTCTCACTCTCTTTTATTTTCTTTTGATTTGTTTTCCTTCCCTTCTTTTCTTTTCTTCTTATTCTTTGTACTTTTTTCACCTATCTGTCTTCTTCTAACCGTATGGCAATGTTGCCCTACTGCACAGCAGACCCTTCTCTCTAGAGGTTATTTATGACACTTTGCTCAGGAATCTGTTACATGGTTATTTATTCTGTGTCCCTCCAAAAGCTTGGACTTCAGCTCTCATGATCTATAGCCAGCAGACATTGGTATTTGGAGGGCTTAAGCCCCCTCTCCGCCCCCACATTGGGGAAGTTGAAGGCAGCATTCTGCCGTGAGCCTCAGCCCAGGGTAGCGATGGGAAAGGGACACATCTCACCCCTGTGAGATAAGAGGGCGCTTCAACAATCCTTAACTGGAAGTAGTAACAAACATTCAGTGGCAGAGGATAGAGGCCTGTCCTGCACCTGCCATTATACCACCCCCATGATGGAGCCAAAGACTTAAATGCTCTGCTCCGCTTTTAGATGGCTCGCACTGCCCAATGATTAGCATCTCTTTGTGAAAGGAAATATTCTCAAAACGGGCTGAGTGTGGAAAATTGATCTGATGGGCCAAAGGAAGGCATAATAAATATTCAGTCTCCTGGTGTCAGAGTAGAGTGAGGGGGCTGGCAGCCCAATTGGTAACTGCGTGCTATGTATGTGTAACTTGCGGGGAACACATCCAGTTTTAGGGCTGGCTCCACCTCAGCCAGAATATTAATTGCTGAAGGATCATAGGAGTTATATTCTAACACATCTGGAGAGCCAGACAATGAGTAACCATGTAAAGTAATTTGAACACATTTAGCGGAACACTGATGCTGAATTATGTGATGATTTAAGCCTTCTGATGGTCGTGTTTGGCTAAAAGTAGGGAGATTTTGGTCCAAGCACTGCGCACTTCTGCCAGTGTTAGTGTGCAGCTGTTTCAAAACAGCTGAGCCATCTCTCTTTCTTCTCTCCTGGCTGTTTCTGGTCCTGTTTGCATCAGCACCAGGTTCACAGTGGCAAAGTCCCCTTCCTTTCATTTTGTATGTTATGGGAGCATGAATGCTACTTTGCCCCCTGAAAAATCTTTAAAGTTTAAGGTTTCCATGTGCAGTGTCGATGTTGCTGGAGATGAAACACCATTATTTTGTATGTCATTAACCGGAACTGCATTGCTGGCGAGTCCTGAGGTGCAATCTGGATAGATTGCTTAGCAGGTTAAATGACTGTCACTGAAATCTCATGTGTTTGGGCCGCCTGTAAAACCTATGTTTTCTTTCCAATTTCTTCTGACTAATGTGCTTCCACATGCACCAGTTGGACCAATTGGTTAAAATAAATGATTGCGTGAGAACCCACCACAAACCCATTTGGCAGGGGCCGGGCTCTCTCGCATACGTTGGTTGCTGGCTCGTATTTAAGGGTAGTCAGGAGACACTGATATCAGGCCCCTTCCTAAAAATCAAACGTTGCCACCAAATCCTGTTGGTGCAGCCCATTTGATTTTTGAGGGTCTAGTGTGATGCACACCCCTAGTAATGGCACATGCGTAGGACCTTCTGCCTCCATGCCCTGCCCTGGATAGGTCTTTGCTACAACGTGATTCCTGTATTTTACTTCCCAAATTGTGCTTCTCAGGAAATCTTGGGAAATGTCAGGGTTTCAACCTATCGTCATCATCCTAAGCACCAGATACATTTGGTGGTGCAGCTGAATCCCCCATCCTATGGGTTCCTGGAGGACGATGGCTACCAATATTTTTACGTCCGGGACTCAACTGGCTAAAAGGAGCAGGGCTTACGATTTATGCTGCCCGCCCAGCAGTCATGATTATGAGATCCTTTGCTTTGTTGTTGCTCAGAGCCTCACTTAAAATGCCTCCGACGCTACCTCCCCCACAGCTCATGGGAATGAAAGCCATCCACACTGGGAGGTGGATGGAGTGCGTTGCAGCATTGTCACTTTAGGCAGACACTATGGCCAGAATACATAAAGCCACATTTTCACATAGGAAACCTTACAAAAGGGCGAGTGAAGAGGGGGGAAGAGGGGAGTGAGAAGATCGCAGAACGAGAAAAAACGAGATCAACCAAACTTAGGCAATAAATATCAATGTGTTCTACTGACAAGATATAACGATAACGGTTACATGTTATTTCATCGTGGGATGTTTTTTCATGTTTTTTTTTACCACAAATTTTTCAACGATAAAACCCATCACAATTTTTTAAAATCATTTTTAGTGAGTCTCCCGCACCCCCAAACCTCCGATTCCCTTATATTTTTTATCTATTCCCAAACACCCACAACCCTATATATATAATTTTCTAACGCCCCCTAAAAAATGTGATGGGTTTTTCCGTAAAGAAATTTGCGGTAAAAAAAACAGCGAAAAAAAACATTCCCTCCCTCCCCAGCAGTGCTGCATTGCTCACTGTAAATAATTAAACCATCTTGCAAGCACTGATCCATGAGTGAAAATGCTCTTGGTCCCCTATTATGCAGCACGTCATTCCCTCTGCATCATTGCATACCATAGCTCAATGCTCACAGCTTACACTTACAATGATAATATGAAGTAATTTCTTCACTATAGCGAAATATTTCATTCTGCAGCTCAAAGTTGTCACACGCAAAGGACATGCACGTACAATAGAAACATTATCACAGAGCTGACCAATAATATTTGTGGGCATTTCCTAATATTACACGATTGCACCTGTGGCAATACTGTTCTGTAAAGATGCAATGGGATACTGAAAGCAGTGATGCCATGGTATTGATAATCTGTTGGCAAAGTGACAGTATACAAAGATATTCAAGAAGAAAAACAAACCTCCAAATTAATGTTAGGTTTTATTCATTATAACGAAGTTTATTTTTTTCATGTTTATTATATAGAGTAAGGCCTTATGCACGCTAAAATGTCATTTTGTTTTTAGGGTTGTAATTGTTAAATCAGAATCACTGATGAATGCTGTTACATTGTGATAAACTCCTGCTCTGGAAGCAGCACATTTTCAGGGCTGCACACACATTTTACTTATATGTTATCAATCTCATGGTCTTACTCACTGCAAAGGAGCAACACGTGTCAGTTAGAATGCCCCACGACCAGCAACGAATGATCACCCCAACAAATAAATATTGTTAAAAAAATATTGTTTCAGGTTTTTCCCCACCACCTCTGCATCTCTGCAATACAATAATATAAATCACATGTTTCTTTTGCCAAACTCAATTTTACACAGTTTTAGCATCCTCTTGTAAATGAAAGACTGAGTTATCATCCCAAAATAAATGGTTCCCACTGGTCATATGCAGGGTATCTACATCGATGCCTGTAGCAGGTGTAACCCACTATACTATCCTAACACTTTGTGTGAGGGATACTAGTGGGGTAATGGTACAGTCTCATGGCTTTCCTTAAACACTGCTGTCATCTTTGGAATAATCTCTGGAGGGCAAAGACCACCCCCCCTCCGCCCCACCTAGAAACCGCTGGTAGCATGTATCTGAAGCAATGCAATGCATGCTCTATTGGGTGAGGGGTTATCTTTGAAGTAGGCACACGTTCCATCACAGCAAACATGTAGTCACTCACTAGCAATCAGAATTAATTTGTAGTACATTCTAGGGAAATGCAAATGTTGTACCCAATGAATGTTTGGCTATGACTCTTGGTGGAGAAAGTCGCCTTCATGGGCAATTGCGGAAAAGCCCATTCAAGCGTCAACTGCAGAAGGTTTACGTTTCTGTGTCCTTTCAATTCTTGCTCTGTAATGATCACATGAAGGCAACACTCTTCTTCCATCGCATTACTGAATCCACAGCCTCTCACAAATGATCCCAAATAGCCAGATTGGCCATGCCCACACATCCTCTGATTTCTGCGCGCTTTGATGAGCAGCAAGTTCGCGGGAATGGATCATTTACTTTATACTGGTGGATAGTCCAGCTAATTTGCCTGACGGGGAGAGAAAGGCTATACATTTGAGTGTCAGCTTTGCTCATGTTTCTTAGGAGAAAGATTAAGTAACGCATGTATTCATTATCAACTATTCATTATCAACTTACTTCAGAAGAAGCATACACTTCGGCATGGCAAGTAGCTGTCAGCAAGTTCAAAATCCTTTTGTCAGTGGGTCTCGGGCTTGAGACGATAGGTGGGCATTTCCTAAAGTTAAGTCAAGACAATGTGGTTTCCATCTTTTGAAAACCATTTTCTAAGTTTAAGATGAAGAACAAAACCTGCAGAGCAGAAGTTGAAAAAAGCATGAAGCTGACCATTGTGGGTATGTGCCCTGGGTTTCCAGCACATATCATTTTCTCCTAGTCTTATCAGCAGCGTAATTATAACTCCCAGGCCAACTATACACTATATAACCGTGAAACAGAGAAAGGGGCATGGAGTGGGCAAAGCAGACACTAGTTTCCAATATTAGGTCATAAATAAGATAACACAGTTTGCTAAATGACTATCTTAGCCCATAGGAACAATGCTTTGTTGGAGGAGGACTAGGAGGAGCTAGCAGCTGCTTCTGCAGCAACACATAATAGTCCCCGTTTTGGGCAATTGATTGCTCATGGTCACTTCTTTGGAAATAGGCAGACTATGGTAAATACTGTACCTGTGACACTTTGGCTACAGCTTTTCTCTCTAGTCGAGATAACCATGGAGGAGCCTGTTAAGCCAAGGTTCGCTCATTCTGAACTAAGTGAACATTCTAATGCCCCTGTAATGTTTGCCTGTGATGGGTTGATGGCAGCGCTGAGTTCTCTGAAATTGAATAAGAGTCCAGGGCCAGAAAGTTCTCCTGCAGAATTGTATTAATCCAACTCAGAAACCTTGGCGCCTTTATTATTTAATGTTTTAACATCATATTTAACAAAGGGAACTTTCCAGATTCCTTTAGGAAAGCGATTATTTTTCCAATTTAAGAAAAAGAAAATAATCTCCCGCATGTAAACTATCGCCCAATATCCTTATTGGATTTCTCCTTGCCGCAGTTCGTTACACTGCTAGAGGCCAGCTTACTTGTTTTTTCAGTTGAGTGTGGAGACAGGCAAGGCTGTGTACTTGCACCATTACTCTTTAATCTTATGATTATTGGGCTCTATGAAGGTATGTTAACAAAGAGGCAGATTTTCCAATACTAGGGGGCATTCAGATGCCAATACTTTCACATGCCGATGACAGTGTGCCCTTGGCCCGAACTCCCATTTCCTTTCAAATACTGTTGAACGAATAGACCAGGTTTGTGCGAGATTTAGCACTAAAGATCAAAGAACAAAAATCAATAAATATATAGGGCCTGATTCACAGAAGCGTTTAATAATGGCGCAATGCCATAGGAAAATGCTCTGTGAATCAGGCCCATAGTTTGTCTCTCAAAAGGATGGCCAGTTTTAGACGCTTTAAGACAGATAAGGATTACATTGGTCAAGTAGAGGAATTAGGCAGTATCTCTTGGATTGTATATATCAAGCTAGGATTGGCCAAAGCTAATAAGTACCAGGAGGTGGTGGATATACATTTTTTCCACCTTGATAAGGCTGCACTTGATAGTATTAAGAGATCTCTGATGACAAATCTCTCATTTTTGAGAGAGGACTTAGATTTGGCCAAAATTTAAACTATCTCCCACAAAATCCTTTGTTGGCAGGAAAGTGTGGTACCCTATCTTAACTGGTTACCATTATTAAAACATCAGTGACTGGTGACTTACACACGACCACGTTTCATTTCAAAACTGTGTGAAGCAGTATCACAATTACAGACTAAAAAAAGGAAGTCATTTTGAAGGTTTGGAAATGTTCTATAATTGTTAACACTTTAACTCAAGAACTCAACTATTCATTTGAACAAGTTCCCAATTATTGCTACTTACAATTTTCCACAACAGGATGGCCTGCTTGAGAATACTAGAGTGTCCACAAGGAATACATAGATTTCCAAAGGTAACCCAGCCCTTTTCAGTCATGTTTGCTAAAAATAAATCACTTAGCAGAGTGCAATGAGAAAAACTCAAACCTCCTTGTGCAGAGATTCCTCCAACTTCTCCGCTCAGTCATAACAGGTGTTATTACCCTATTTAAAGAGTATTTGCTTTGTCAGCCTTGGAAGGATGAAAGGCTAAGTCGGGGCTTCCCTCCCATCAGAGGCCTGTGCGTTACTAGTGAGCTAACCGCTTGGATGGCTTGAAATGAGATAACCCAAGTACCAAACTTTCAATTCAAAGTAAAGGTTGTCACGCTGTGCTTGCTTATGCGCAATTTTATCATGACCAGTGATCACTAAAGCCAGGGTTCTTACCATCTCACTGTTCTGCAATGGCCCAACAATGTTTTCTTTAAAAAAGAAGCTCATCAGCTAACAGACTGCCGTGCATTAGTATTTATTATGACATGGCCTTGTTGCTTTACAACACATCAATTATTTATTTGTGTTATTAATGTGAATTGGTTGAAATACTCAACCTTGCCCATGTGCACAGCAAAACACAGAAAAAAGGCCATGATTTCCAATACACTCACGTTAAGATCAATTACTAAATGAACAATCCAGTACATTAAACAGATATAAAAAAAGAAATGTACATTTCATACATACACCATGATAACAATTACTACTTCATATTCACCACAATTAATTTCTGCTAAAAACTTTACATTTAGCATTGGAGAGTGGGAACAGATGGTAAAACGGTATGAGACGAATGAAGGTTATTGTAAAAAAACTGAGCCATCATAAATGCCATGATCTGGGATTTTACCATGTCTAAAGGCGACAGGGATCAAGAAGTTTGCCAAGACAGGGTATTATTTAAGTGTTATCGTTATTTGAGTTTCCGACACATGATAGGACAAAATAATGAATAGGGAAGAAAACAACTCAAAATCGTGGCTCTTTGCCACCCGAGGCTGACCCCTTTTTGGATTTGGGCTCTCTGTCCCATGAGAGGGCCTGAGTCCCTATTGTAGCAGCTCTGAGGTTCCCGAACTCTTCTCATCGCGGTCTATTGGGGTCTGAATGCTACTTATTATCACTGTCTGTTGTGGGCTTCCGTGGGTACAAACCTTTCTTCTAATCACTTATTTGTGGCAACTGGTGTTCCCAACCCTTCTTGCTGGCTTCCAGGGGTTCATTGCAATGTCCCTTTTGGCTCAAGCATTTTTTTCTCGTTTCCCAATATCCCCGACTAGCAGAGGGGGTGAGTATCTGGGGTGAGCCATGGAGGAGATTCTCCTGATTTCCCTATTTCCCTAGGGGTTAGGTTCCCTGGACTTTTGTATCCCTTGCATACAGGATCTTGCCCTTGTACCCCCCTTCCCGACTTTGATCCTCCAGTATGCCCCGAGTTGGATGCTCAGTCTTCCTCCCACCTCTACTACCTGCCTGGAGCCAATAAAGCAACCCAGCACCTTTATTTGGTTACTTACTGTCACTCTAACCCGTTGCCCGAAGCATCCGCACCTTTCTGCTTCATCACCACACAATGTACTTTGTCCTCCTATTTATCTTCTCAGACCACCTCAGTCTCCTATTCCCACTTCCAAACACCTCTCCATACCTTACTCACCAGCTTCTACAGCACTTTCCATCCCCTGGCCACCACCAAGGCCTGCTCAATGACCTCCTCCTGAGGTCCTTTCATGTCCTCCGGTTCTCTTCCATTGTCCTCCCATGCCAACCCCCTGTTCTCCTCCATGCTCCTGTTCTGATCCACCAACCTCCTTCCGATGTCTCTTCCCTCTCACTGCCTCCTGTTGCACTTCTCCGATCCGTAGTTCAGGGTTCCAATGAAACCCTGAACTACGGATCGCATTGCCCAAATTTTCAGATTGGCCAACCAGCCCACCGCCCTGTAACTTGGGGAGGCTCCTCAGGCGCTCCCTTCCTATGCAGGATCAACCATTTTCTCTGCCTTGATAAAGACTACACTCGAAACGCGCGTTGGCTTTTGTTTCACCTCAACCAGCAGTAATTGCTAGACCTGTGATCATTATGTCTTTTTTACACATTAAACCCTTACTGATGCAAATTGGTCAGGAGTCCCTTTCTACTTTATTTCGAATATCAAACTACTCAAGCAATCTCAGGTCACAACCTTGGTTAACAACCCAACGCCAGCGCCATCACCAAGCAAGGTTTGTCACACCAGTCAGCAAACAACCCACAGGGAACATTGGAGTTTTGGTTCCTTGACAAACCATGTGACAGGACGCAGGTACTATCACACACATCCACTAACTCTTGCCGGTTGCGCAGGGGACCGCTTTCCTCTCAACTCCAACCAACCAGATTTAAATTGACTTTACTAGTCTTTTTTAAATTCCTAGACCCAGCACACCCTATCTTACAATAGAGTGCTGGAGGGGTAACCTAGTACCCCCTGTGTCTAGAAACTCATGTAGCCATCAAATGCTACCCTTTCCTATCGAAATTGCTGGTGGCAATGGTTTTACAATGAACTACCATGATTTTATCGAACACCGGTAGCTAAAAATCGCGGGAGCCATGTTTTTCCCTTTGTTTAAACAGGTCCCGGTCTTCTTTTTTGGCCATTTAATTTTGGAAAGGTCCTTCTAGAGTTTGTCTCTGCGTGCCAAACTAGGTTTGGTCCCTTTGTTTCTATGCCTTTGGCGGGCTTCAGAACTGAAGACCACCTCTGGCATCTGAGTGTCTGGGGTGGTCAGGAAGTGACGGAGGTGCCCAAAACTCCCTGTGCTTAGTCTCCTAGGAGACCCAAATGCACTCTGGCGTGATTGGCTGGCTGACTGTCTGGCAAGGACAGACAGCCTGCTGGGTGAGTGGCAGCTATGCTGGAATGGAAGGGAGAAAACTGTTTAAAAGTTGAGTCTCTTGGCTTGGAAGGCAGAGTCAACCACTGGAACGAAAGAACCAAAGACGAGCTAGAAGAGGATGGCTGCTGCAACTACTGAACCGTTGGTTTGCCCGGTTGAGCCCTGCTGCAGGTCTGAATCACCAAGTTCATCTCAACAGAGAAGCCCTTTCAAGGATGACTTCTTCCTTTGAGTTGGTAGGACCAATAAACTCTTAAGTCACCTGGATAACATTCTCGGAGCTGGTTAGGATTGACCAGGGAGAAGGACACCAGCTTGTGTGCTTGAAAAACTGCAACCGGAATCGAAGATTTGCCAGGTTTGCCAGCTTTGTGATCTGCCCCCATGCAGTGCAGGAGTCCCCCGACGTCCTCCCTCTTGTCCCCACAACTGAGGCTCAGGAACAGCGAGATCTGCAGGAATTGCCAGGAACAGAAGTCTTCAGCTGCATCTTTTTCATCAATCTAAGGTACTGTGAAAACCCAACCGAGAGAACTTACCTCTCACCGCGGAAGTTTGTGGAACTTTGGCAACTTTCAGGCCTAGTCAGCTTGTGACCCGACATACAAACCTTTCTTCCGTGAACTACTTCTAAGAACCGTGGCAAAGACTTTTCCGTTTTAAATACCAGAACCGTTTTTAATTATACAAGACACTAGCCCATTTACTTTGGCCTACCTATTGCATTGAATCACCTCCTCTGGTGAACTCAAACTATTTGCACTGTTTTAAAGTAACTGTAATATTCGTTTTATCAACCTACTTCAATGTTATTTGGCTCCTACTTCAAGGGAGCTCAACTGCTTAGTAATCAGTATTGTATTATTATTTTTGTGTGATATTGGTTGCCTCCTTTAGTGAATGCTTTATAAATGATTGTGTAATAAATTAAGTGTTTTACCAAGAAACCTTGATTATAAGTGTCTATCTGAATACGTGTCATTGTAGACCTTTGTGTAACACCCTTACAAGCTCACATTCCCTCTTGAGATAAGCCTGACTGCTCAGCTCGCTACCAAAAACTGTGTGGTACAGACTTATACCAAAGGTTGGTTTTGCTTACACCAGTAGTCCCAGTTGTGTGTAGTGGTCCCAGAGGGTACGGCATACAAGCTTTGCCTAACAACTTTCTTACGGCTTGAACACCCCCAAATGTTCTCACGACCTAGTTACTGTCTGTCTTTTGCTCTGTCCATCCGCTACCTAAACCTCCCTTCCACTCTCATCCCCTGTTCATCCCCTATCTATATTTCCCCTCTCCCCTCTTTTTGTTACTGGACTTGCATGATCCAAATGTCTCAAGACCTAGTAGGAACAGAATTGTTTTTGTTTTTTCTTCCCTGTACCCCTCCATTGTCTTGATGCGCCTTGAAACACCATTTTGCTATATAGGAACATTACAAATACCCAATAAATAATTAATGAAATAAATTATAGGAATGCTCCTGGGAAACCGTGAACTGGCAAATTCACAGGTATAAGTAAAATCTTTCTGGATATTTCAAGTGGTTTCTTCTCTACCATGCGCTTCTAGCAACAGTAACAGTGTGGGTTTTGAAAGTATCTTGTGTTTAAAAGTGAATGTTAATGAGTCAGTGTGTTTGTTTTCCTTTTCAAGGATATTGGGTCTGGCTACTCAGCCTTTAAAGCTCCACCCCCAAGGAGAGGGTTTGTTTATATTTCTCCTTTAACTGTCACCTGCCAGATAACGGGGGCAGGGAAGGCTGGCTGAGGGATTATTCCTTAAATGAGCCCATACTTTCTTCCAGGTTTCCCATTTATACCTGGCCATTCTGGGCTCCGGGTAGTGAATAGAGGGGGTTTCCACACTGCTTTCTTGGGCATGGTTTGTACATGCCTTGGCTCACAATGACACTGAAAGTCTCAGAAGTCTGACCACGGCTAAGCGATAGACAGGTTTGCTGTTCTTAAGCACTTTGTACAGAAGCCTAGGGTTTTGGTAACCATGACATTCATTAATAAAGAAACCAATGAAGTGAGGGGTTTTGCTCTCTTTTCGGGGAGCAGTTGAAAAATTGGCAAATTCTGATTTCTGTCATAAAACCCCTGCCAAATGTTGTTGGGGACCTAGGGAAATAAGTAGAATGGTTTTCCACCTGTATTTTCTTGGGCATGGCTTCAACATGCCCAACCTCACCATGCAGTGAGTTAATTCCAGACATACCACCTGGTGCAGCAAGCACCTCTTTCCAGTGATCTCTGATTTTGGCACTGCCCCCCATAGAATACAGTTGAGTCGAACAATACATTTGGCCCATTTGTACACATAGCTCTTCCACCTTTTCCTTCTTATGCCTTCCTGAGCATCTTATCTATCCTTCGCCCTCATCCCTGCTATTTACCCGACTTTGCTCCTCCCTACAACTACTGAATGTTCTATCATTCTACTCCTTTGCCTCTCTGACAGGCAAAAGCACTTTGATGCCATTAACTATAGCAGTAGGCGCTATACGAATGCAAGATAGCATAGCATCATCTGCTAGCTTGGAGAGATACAAGGCACCCCTGGTATTCCCCCTTGGAGTTTCCAGAGTTAGGGAGGGGTGTTCGTCACAAAGGTATACTGTGACAACACTACAGGAAAGTTATGCTCTGCATCACAGATAAAAAATAGAAGATACCTTAACAAAAGCTTGCATAGCAACAAATATGCAGTCTAGCAAATAACGCAAATCTGTAAACAATAGTCTTCCTAATTAATATAATCCATTGATTCATTAACTGGAATGCATAATCATAGTTTGCAGCTCAAAGTTGTTACATGCAAGCAAAAGGCACGTTGAAATAAAATGTTGTCCTGAAGCTGACACACTGACATAAAAGATAATATTGTCAGGAGTGTCCTTTGACGATGTCATCTGTGAAAGTTCTCCTTTACCTATGATGGAGTGGCTCAATGAAAAGGACCTCTGCCTTCAAAGAGCAGCTGATTGTAATGGATTGTTGGCCTATTGTATGCTCCATAATCACACATACATTCAGCATACAAGTGGAAAAAACATCAGCAGTATGGAAAGAAACAAAGCAGCTCAGCCAAACTCTTTAAAATCTTCAAGGAGCTGGCCAATCCTGTTGCAGTCCCTACCTCTCCTGTCCCCTCCCAGGCCCTCTGCATGGCCCTGGCTTGTCATTTCATCTCCAAAACTCAGGACAGCCTGTCCTCTCTCTCTTCTTTTCCCCTGCCCTTTCTACTCCCTGCTCTTCCCCTGGCCCTTCTTCGTTCACCTCTCCTCCCTCCTTCTCTGCCTTTCCCTTGTTCTCCTCAGACGAGGTTTTTAGACAAGTACGATCTATGAAAACAGGTTCACCCCTGTTGTTCCAAAACCATCAATGACCACATTGACACCTTGGCCCCTGCTCTGACTGACTTCTGCAACCACTCCTTCACCACTGGTGTCTTCCCTTCCCCCCTGAAGCACTCCCTTGTGCACCCTCTTCTTAAGAAACCCACAGCCGACCCCTCCTGCCCGGCTAACTATCGCCCAATCTCCATCATCTCTTCCTGGGAAAACACCTGGAAAAGTTGGCCATCTCTCAGTTTAATCTTCACACTGAATCTGTTGGTTGTCTCCATGACCATCAGTCTGGCTTCAGAGCTGCCAGAAGCATGTAAACTACTCTCCTGAACATCCGTGAAGACCTGCTCTCCATCCTCTATTCCAACTCCCCCTGTGTCCTCCTCTTACTTGATCTCTCTTCTGCCTTTGACATGGTCAACCATGCCATCCTGCTCAACCGTCCCTGTGATAAGCTGGGTATCACCGATCATGCCCTGGCTTGGCTGACCTCTTTCCTCTCTCATTGATCCTCCAAGGTCCAAATTGGGTCCTTCCACTCCTCTATCTCTACCTGTGGTGTTCCCCAGGGGTCTAACCTCTCTCCCTGGCTGTTCAACCAATACCTGGCACTTCTTGCCCACCGCATTGCTGCTCTCCGCCCCAACTTTCAGTGCTATGCGGATGACACTCAACTCATTTTCAAGCTCCCTTCCGCCACTTCTTCTCCTTCGCTCATCTCCGACTGTCTGTCTGCTATCTAGGAGTGGTGTGCCGCCAATGATCTCTGCCTTAATGCCAGTAAGACCAAAATTCTCTTCATCGGCACACATGCTCCCTCCTTTCCTGTCACTCTCTGGGCAGCCTCTCTGTGCCTTCTTCCTGCTCCCACCTGTGAGACTAAAAACCTCAGGGTCATCATCAACTCCACACTCTCCTCTCCTCACATCTCTGATGTTTCTAAGAAGTCACACTACCAGCTGCACCTCCTCAGTGGTATTCTTCCTTTCCTCTAAGGACTGCAAGACTTGTACGATCCCTGGGCTTGAGGCCAAGGACCTCTCCAGGACTGAAAACTCTGCACTGGCTCCCAGTGGCTGCGAGGATTAAGTTCAAAACCCTCTGCATTGTCCACAAGGCCGTGTGGGGCTTGGGGCCTCAATACCTTCAACTTTCTAATCCTAAATATCTTCCTTCTCAAGCTCTTGGCTCATCCGCCTCCAACTCCCTCAGGGTCAGTCGCTTCTCCAAGCCAAGAGTTGGTCTAGATCTCTTTCTTCGGCCGGGGCCTCCCCCTGGAACAGCCTCCCTGGAACTTCAGGAGAGCCATCTCCGGGTTTGTTAAGCACCTCAAAACCTTCCTCTTTGCTTCTGCTTTCTCTCCTCCTCTCCCCTGCTGAACTCCTGGCTGAAACTGCACTGGCCATCTGGCCACTCTCTGATCTCGGGCCCAGGCCCCCTCTGCTTCCAGTTGCACTCCTGCACTGCCTCCCTGGCATCCCCTGCCCTGGGGACTGTTTTCTGTATCCCTACAGCCCCCCACCAGCACTTGAGACCTGATGTCTTCACTTGCCAGCAGCTGGCAGCACTCTTACTTATTGCTTATTTATTCTACACTCCTTCCCATGCACTGCCCCCTCCCGTTTGCCCCTCGCATTTTTCCCTTTTCCCCCTCCCCTGCACTTGTGCATCTCAATGTCACCTGGCCTAGTAAGATCGTTGTCTCTGTCTTCCCTCTGTTCCCCCCTCCCTTGCCTAGGCGCGCCTTGAAACACTTGTGTATCGGTGCGTTGTAAATGCCATATTATATCAAAGCAACAGTTTGCAACTCTCTCCCCAGCTCACAGTTAGATTAGATTTTTCAAAATGGCTGTCATTGTAACTATAATTATAATAATTGTTCTTTTATAATGCTAGTTTCAATCAGGATCGGGATTCGAACTTGTGTTGCCTGTTGCCTGCGTTTGTCGTGTTGCCCCTGAGCTATGCTCCCTCACTACACATTAGTTGTTTGACACCTGGTCCCCTCTACATACTGCTCAAAGAGGTATGGCATGGACCTAAACCCTTCTCTATCCAGACAAACAATTAAGCATGTTGTGCTACGGGCCATTCTTAAAGTGAATCGCTGTGCATGTGTAAACCACCTTTTGCGTGCACTTTGCCCTAAAGGCAAACTCTGCATTGAAGGGCATGCCTTCGCTGTGCTCATCGCGGATTCCCAGATAGAGGAACCTGTCGCTCCGCACTCAGCAGCAGGCTTGCTGTGTGCTGAGTAAGACTTGGTACATCGTAAGGGAGGCTGATATCTCTCCAGGCCCCTGCATATCATGGGAGAACATCGTGCGAGAACGAGCGTCTGTTGTTCGCTTTGCTTTTCCACTCTTGACTGAGTGCACATTGGATATCGGCATTTCATGTGTAGGGGGCCCTTTAAGGCCTGTGACCTGAAACGCGCCCCCAGCACCAGCACCAGCACCGGCATGGGAAGAGGGCTGGGCAGAGGACCTGTTCGTGTTTGTCATCAGCAGGGCACCAGTCCTCTGCGAGAGTGGGTGTTAAGGGCTGGTGGAGATTAGAGTGTCTGACGAGCATTGCGCACTTGGATATGCAGGGCCGCTGGGCTGTGCCCTGCTCACACGTTTACCTGTGCCATCTCAATCCACGCACCTCCTCTTTGCGAGTGAAGGAATCTGTGTTGTAGATTCTTATGGAGGCAGGGCGCCACCAGCACATTCTTCAGCGCACCCTACATCCGAATGGTTCTGCCAATTGGGCCTTACATTTTCTTTGTATTATTTATGAATGCATTACTTCGAATTTGTAAACATAATGAATTCATGGTCAGAAATATAAAAAAACGGAGTCTTCTTTATTAAAATTAAACACATGTATAACCAATTCTATGCCCACCCCCTGCACGCCTTTTTTTCAACGTTAACTTCAAAATCAACCACTTAATCGAGGCCCCACTAATACAATTAAGAACCTGGCCCCATTCATTAAATGACTCCGTGCTCCTGGATGTCCATGTAAATCGAGCCTCCTTCCTACACCATTGGTGACCTGGTTCCTCCATTAATGTGAGACATACTTCTGCAGGCCCCAGCCGAGGCTTTCACTAGGCCTGGCTAACTGCGAGGCCAGAGGGGCGAGGGCTACCACCGTGTACATGTACAGTGACCTGCCACCCTCCATCCCTGAGGTGAGTCACCTCTTCCCAGCTGGAAAGAGCACAGGCCAGGCATACTGATGGCAGTGCTTAGTCGCTCTCTCATGTTTAGAGTATCATGTTGGGTCAATTCTCTTTGAGGAGGATTTGTGCAAAGGAAGGGCTTCAAGACAATTGGGTTATGTTGCATTACTACGCTTTTTCACTGCCGCAAATCGCCACTGTAGTAGTTTCAAAGCATTGGAGCCTTGTCCTAGGCATTTTGTGTCCCTGCCAGGGGAAGCCAGACCTCGGGCTATTGGTTCTTCAAACTCATTGTGGAGAAATGCTGCCGGACTGCAGTGATTGCCTCTCGCAACAACTTTAGTGCTCCAAAACGTATGTAAAAAGATTGATCACCATTTGCTGCAACGGGAGCACCTAGCCACTTGGACTCCCTGGAAATAAGAACACCCCTTTTAGCATCTCACCTATGGTTGGCCGCTCATTGCACATATTATGCATGAGGAATTATTATATTTTAATGAAACTGACAGTCATTTGTTACCTTTGTGTCAGACACACCAGCCTATTCCAATGCTAGCATTTCGATACCGTCCAATGGCCACGAGGAGGAATGGCCGGATAGCGGATGTTGTTGGGCAATCCTGGATTCTAGAGAGAAGCTAATGGAGGAAGGACCCCACTGTGGTGCATTGGTGGACATTGTGAACCCCTGAAAGTAGTTACCAGTCTAGAATTCATATTTATTATAATTTCTGCATAAACAACAAACGTAACTGGAATTATTAGTTTATCTTTCGCAGAAATGTGTCATGAGTGTACATGCTTCCCTTCCATTATTATAACAAATCCAGCTCGGGACCCAAAGTACAAAGCTGTGAGCAGCATGGAGTATCATGCTATGGCGGCTCAAAACTTTCTACTTAATATCATGCTTGAATGTGGTTCGACCCCGTCTCCCCATCCCCCATGGCACTGCTACATTCCTGCCCTTTTATTCAGGAGAACATTTTGCCCTCCCACCCCCTTTTCCTTATTACCCAGTCTCCTCCCTCCTCTTGATATACATGACCGGGCAGCTGTCCACCGAGCCCCCTTAGCAATGTTATGTTGGCCCAGTGGCATTCGAAATGAGATATTATTTGCCACAACAATCAATCTGACCTGTCACCTTTGGGGTGTGGCTGTTATTTTATTTTTTTGTCCTCTTGATTCACCAATTCTCAGCCTTGAGCGTAGACGCTGTGAGCGACAGAAATCGAACTGGTAGCAATCCTCGTGTGCACCGCAAGAACCCCTTATGGTTTTGCCTAACTAGTTATGAGGAGGCTGTCTGGTAGGTGACAGCTCCAATAGTGTTTGGGGTACAGTCTGCTGCTGTACAGTTCTAATAATAATATAACTTATTAGCATAACAATCCATGCAGGATTCCTCCTGTTTCTGAACACTGTACCAATCAATATTACTATTATCCAATTTAATTGTGCTCAATTTGCTGACGAAAAAAGTCAGGCCTGACGGGATTCGGACAGGTAACTGCAAATTGCAAGCAGGCATTTAGGGCAAGCAATTCATTCATTGGAAATCCATGAGGACCCCAGAACAGTGATATTGCAGAATGTGGCTTTGTTGGTCCCCATTTCCTTTCCAGTGGGACTAGCTTGGGAGAATACCACCTGGTCCTTGGATCCTGCCACCTGCGCGCCAGCTGAGGAAGTGACTGAGCACCAAAAGAAGAAACCTGCCAACACGTACCAGTTGTTCACACTGAACGTCTGCCAAGCAGCTCATTGGGGCTGTACCCTACAGATGAGTGTCCAAGTAATTCATGTTTGGGACCCATGCTAAAAAGTGAGCAGGGACGATCCCAAAGTGCACAGTGAGCATTGGGAGATCCTGAGATTTGCAGCACCACCTATTCCGCTACTGGCCCCAAGCAGCCACTGGCCCCAAGCAGCCTAGAGCACGCTGACGTGGCAATTCTGCTTCATTCCAAAGGCTGTCCCTGAAGGACTGCTAGGAACATAGGTAGACCTGCTGTGCCAGCTCCCAAGACCACCACCGATCTTCTTCTCCAGTAGCAACAATGATTCAGTCTCTTGTCCTTTGACCACTGCACAATAAACACAAGAAAGGGAGGGTGGTTCACGTGAATCAAACCACTGAATCAATTAACCGAATGAAATGCTCATTGAGTAGGCGCTGGATGGGTAGATCGACCAGGTCAAGACAAATACAATTATTGATCAATTAATCTTTAATAGACACGTATTCAATTCTATTACACATAGTACAAAAATCACGATAAAAGCAGCATAAAAATACACAATCAATATTACGCATATCCAATTAAAGTGCATGTAGGTTTAGTAGACGTCCTAAAGTGTAAAATGGACACACTGTGCATAAGATGATTCAAAAACATATTGCATCAGAGGACAGCTCGAATCTCTAATTAATGCCCAATCTATATTCAAAATCAAAATTACAATTCCAAAATTGCATAACCAGAGTAAGGAAAAAAAAGGAAGAAAATAAAATAAAAATATAAAGAAGGAAAATAGGTAAAGGCAAATAAACAAAAAATCATATATATGTATATGACGGGCACCATCCCACACAGGTCAAGACAATCAATGTTTCCTGGTTTTCCCCAAACAACAAATCAATTGTATTATACAAAGACAAACAGAATTGCATCAGTATATACCAAAAAAAATGCAAAACTTGTCTCCAATCTGACCATAGTAGTTGCTGTTCTTGGACACCCAGTGTGGCATTTCTCATCTGAACGGATCTCTGTTCCATCGGTGAGGTCAAGCACTGCCTTCTGTAACTTCACAGAAATGGTGTCGTACTTGGGTATCTCCAAAACCTGGAGCCCTCACCATTTTTGGAGGAGGTCCACCACTGCTGAATATGATACCCAGATCTGTAGGCTTCCTCTAGGCTGTTTGCCACGAATTCCAAAATCTGCTGCCATAAACATGGCCTACCAATAATGTGGTGTCAGAAATAGGAGTCGGACCACTGGACATAGTTGAAACGGTATGCAGTGATACAGTCGAGGCAAAAATGTCGCCTGTACAACAAAACAAAAAAATCTCTGCAAAACTGCTGTGGTTTAACCCATTAAAGGTGTACCCCATTACACCATTTAAGGGGAGCGGGTTTGCGGGAGTGTCACCCACTTCTCTTAAATGGTATAATGCGTACGGGGGTTGCAGGGGTGTCCCCCGCATCCTTTACATGGATGGCGGCAGCAAAACCACTGCCTTTTCGCCGCAATATTTTGTGTCCACAGCCATTTTTGCTCCGATTTTAACACATGGAACCGTTGAAACAGGATTTTTATTAACTTAAATGGAAAAACCTGGCTTACTTGTCCCTATATCTATGATGAGGTTCCCCATTTGTAACTGCTCGTCAGAATATTTTGTCAACATAAAACTTCTGTCTTCAGTCCGAATCCTAATCTAAATAAACTGGCCCTGCCAATATGCACACATTATAATATATTCAGTTAATGCCTGATAGGCTTGGGTTGTAGCTGACCCCCTCCTCTGTTAACAGTTCTTGAAAATAAAAGTTTCTCAGGTTATGGCTGACCCCCCTTCTCAAGTAACAGTTCTCAAGGTTTGTCACAGTTGTCTCCATTTGGACTTCGCCAACAGCCCTTTGCTCAAAATTCGTTTAGTTTAGATGCAGTTCATGAAAACACAATTCACTTCTTAATCTTTCCCAATGAGCTGGTTTTCAGTCTTTCAAAAACTTAGAAATTTCACTCAATAAGAAAAAACGTTACTTCTCTTATCCCCTTTTAAATACTTGGGATATATATTGACAGCCCCCTTTTCAGGGCCACCACGCCTCATCTCAGCATCATAGTCACTTTTCGTTAGCTTTCTCTCATGGACTTCCTGGGCCACCTTATTATCCGTATCTTGGTTTGGCCTTCATTGGGCCCTCTATCCCATTGGCTTACACCCTGCTTGGGTTTCTCCTCATGTGTAATAAGCTTCTCGCCTATACTTTTACCTTGGTTTGCAAGTGTCTGGCAATTGGCGTTCTCATAAGCTTCACCTCTCTCGGATATTAATGACTCTGATACGTCCCCATCTTCGTTGGAGAGCCTACTGTCCACCTCCCTTTCTCAGACCCAAACTGCGTACCCATCACTCCACGGTTCTCTCTTCTGGGAGGATGAGTGGCTCCGGTTGCAGTGTACTCCCTTGCGTCAGGCCGCTTTCTGGTGTTCTCCGGTGACAGCCTTCTCGCTGGCTCGCCGGTACCTCTTTCTCTGGTTCTTTCTGGCAGCAACCATTCCATAGGCTCGCCTGCGCTTTTTCTAATTTCCTCTGGTGGCGACCTTCTCATAGGCTCGCAGTGCTTTCTCTGGTTTCCCCCGACGGCAGTCTTCTTTTGGACTCGCCGGTGCTTTCTCTGGCTCTCACCGGTGGCAACCTCCTCATGGGCTCACTGGTACTTTTTCTGATTTCCTCAGGTGACGGCCTTCTTGTGGTCTCGCCGGTGCTTTCTCTGGGTCTCACCCACAGCAATCTTTGCATGAGTTCACTGATGGCTCTACTCCTGGTTCTGTCAGTGTCGCTCAGGACGCAGGGGGGAAACTTGATCCTGCCTTGACACCGAATATACTTTGCCGTATGTGATTGTGGGTCATTATGCAATGCTTATAAATGGCCAACGATATCTTTAACATACATGTGACTGCCCTCTGCCCAATGATGAGGGCTAAGTGAGCTTGACTACGAGATCCCCCAGTTAGTGCCCTCAAGTCCATCACCAACTATTTCGGGGAGGCTTCCACACCCCCTTGGACACCCTATGAGATGAACCCAAGTCAAGAGAGTTCGTCACAGCGTTTACAGAGAATGGAAACTTTACTGGGAGCTTACTTGTTATGTCTAGCCCACAAGAAATTTCAAAATGGGAGCTTTCTGGGATTGTCCAACTGGGAGCTTACTGGGATTGTCAAACTGGGAGCATAATTGGAATGGGAAAAGGGGACTTTACTATGAATTCCATGACCTATCATGCAATGTTAAATCAAGACACGGAATGACAATGTCATGCTGTAACATATTTTAACATGCCATACCACAACATCCCATAAAATATTATGGCATGCGTGGCAGACTTGATACCAAAGAAAAGAATGCAGGTAACATTATATTATTATAGCTAATGATCAGTTTGTAGGTCAGGATTATGCTTGGCTATCATCAAGTTGTCAACATTAACTCGCACGAAAAGTCTTTTGGGTAGTTTGCATCAGCCACGCCATACACAATTTCTCTTTGATTAAAATCTATTTCAACAGTGGAAATCCTGACATTGCATCAGAGGGAAGCGCAGCCATGTTTTGTCATGTCACTGGCATTAGAACCAGCGCAACCCCAGTCACAGCACCAGCACAAAGACGGCAGCAGAGTGGGCCATTGCTCTAGTGATATAAGTTATGTCTGTATGTGCTTTAATGCATTTCCCAGAGGAAAGTGCAGTCACCGGCCCCTCCCAGATCAGCCTGTTTGCAGGGTAGAGGCTCAAGCTGGGCCTGGCTTTTCAGCCCACCACAGAGAGACTATAAACCAACACCAGCAACAGAAGGCAACCCTCCCTGGAAGCAGGCAGTTGTGGCTGTGTAATGGTGGGTTAAGTGAACATAAGGGAAATTTGCCAAGGTTTGGGGGCCTAAAGGAAAGTGAAATTTGTTTGCAAATTGGCCTTGTTGTGCACTGGCAATAATGTGCAATGTGCGTATACTGGAAATCTTCTGCGATGTACCAACTGGGAATAGTGGAAACTAGAAATGATCTGCTACATAAGCATGAGGTAATTTGATAACTGGGCATAATGTAAAGGGGTAATGATAAACTATGTGTGCATTTGGGCTGGAAACAATAGGCGGTGTCCTAATTAAGTGTAATTTAATACATACATGAAAAGGAGGGAATCATCTTTACTCATCAAAAGTGTTTGACACCTCATAGCTAATCATATAAACTCATTTTACAATTCAGGCAGACTGCTTGAACTGTGCTCTAGCGGAGTCCATTGTTTTTTTAAATTAGATTCCTCTTGAAGTGAGTTTGGTTCCCTGACTAATATGCCAAGTGGGTTAGCCGTGGATCACAGAGATCACATTGCAGTACACTCTTCAAAAATAGTAGAGTTGGAGAAATTCTTATGGGTATGTGGGCAGTGAAATCTGGGGACCGGCTTGCTCTTCAACAGCTGGTCCGGACAGATTTGTGCTGCTTTGGGTCTGGAAGTGATAGGTACTAGGGGGGGCTGGGAAGGAGGCAAAGGGGCAATGCCCCCTCCACCCACCCCCCACCCAGGCTAGCTGGGCTGTTGCTCCCTGGTCCAGAGCTGCAATGAGTAATGAAACATAATTGAGAAGACAAAAACCTTCAGAATACCGCCTGCCTTGAAGTAACCGAGTGCTGCAAGGTCTACGCATCATCTCTGCATATGGGGTGAAGCACTCGTCTCGATTTCAGAAACGTTGCAGATTTGCCTGGGCAGCCCCCACACGTTCCTCCAGAGGGAGAAGGGCCAGACCGCAAGCGCATGTTGAACATATTAATGACTGATTCTATGACTCTGGATGGTAATATTGGCACCACTGCAGCACATACACCACTGGTCTGTTAAAATCCTCAGCAACATATACTTGCCAAGGTATTAAGTGCCCATATCTCAGAGTTCGCCTCCATTTTTATTTTGTAAGAATGCTTCCCCTATGCTCTGGTGGATTTCCTGATCACTGGTGGCTTCATTGCAAAAAATAAATTAATAGTTACCCGAAAAATACCCCTGGGTGCATTTCAGGGTGCTATTGAATTCATGTTTGCAATGAACCCACTAGTGATCAAGAAATCCACCAGAGCATAGGGGAAGCATTCTTACGATGTGATCTTTATGGACATTTCTGTTCGACTTTGTGATACTCGCCTTTAGTCATCGTTTTTAAAGTAAACACATAGAAAGATGTAATATTAAGGTATTGGTTGTTAGTAGACTACAAACCCAGGTTTTTATTATTGTTTTTTAATACTACTGGAGAAAGGTGCCACCTGGCATGTCTGAAAATCTGTCAGATTCTGAGTTTACCACCAATGGAGGTGGTATTTCTGGAATACCTATGGAGATATTTTAGAAATACCACCTCTACCTGTCGTAACATAAACAAGGTTAAAATAAAATCTTTTTCCACCAAACCCCACCTTTAATGTGAAGGTGTAAATGCATTATGTATACTAGTGGTTCATAATGATGCCACTGCACGTTTTTATGCACAATGGGGTCAATTCTGATCCTTTTCTTGCATTACATAGGTAAGATGGTGAGAGGGAGGCATCATCGATGGCCACACCCTCTCCCCATACCATGGCCCTAGTAAAAATGGTAACACCCAATTAGATCGAAAAAAACGGACCGTATGGCTGTTTTGATCTAATTGTGTGTTGCTGTTCTGGTCGAACACAAAAATACCGAACATGAGGAGAGGGGGCTTGTGGGTGTGTCTCCCGGTCCCCATGTTTGGTATTTGAGGGGTGTAATTTTTTATGAACAGTCAAAATCGGGTCCGAGCAGTTACACTGCAGCAGTCCACCCGCAAACAAATCCTTCACGGGCAGACAACCCAGAACCGTAAAAACGTGTTTCACTGTAGTGAAGGGGAGCGCCTTCACATTTTTTGTACAATAAAACAACATTTTAAGGGATCTTGGGCCAATTTGGACATTTTTACCTCCACCTCTTATATGGAGGTAAAAATAGGCAGACTAGCCCTCAGTTCTCTCTGCTTCCAGGAACTGATATACGCATCAAGCTTTCCAAGGAAGTGCAGCACAATAAAGGCCAAGTCCCCTCAGCATTTTTCGCTCTGCATTAAGTGCAGCACACAGACAGAATGGCAAGCAATACCTCAACCACGGTTCTTTGTCATGTCTGGCAGAGGCTAATCAAGGTAGTCTTCCATCTACATGCAAGCCAGGTCAATGGAAGGTAGTGGGCGACAAGAAGGAATTGGTTACTGAGCAATGTTGGCAAGGAAAGGGGATGGAGAAAAAGGGAAACAGAAATCTGAAAGTTAATTGGAAGGAAGGGGGCGAATGGGCAACCAGGATGTGGTGTATAAGGAGGACACCAAGAGGTGACGGGTAATGAAAACAGGATAAGTGAGATAGAGGTAAAAATCTGGAAAAGTAGGTCACCACATTGAGGGACTGTTGGTGAGATGTATGTATGTATGTATGTATGTATGAATGTATGTATGTATGTATGTATGTATGTACTGGATTTATAACGTGCAAGAACATCTTGCCACCGAAGGGCATCAAAGCACAGCATATTGATACCTAGATCTGTGACTGACCTGAATGCCATTGTACCCAATTGTGGGGCTAGCTTAACCCTTTTCTTTTCTCTGATGAAGTGATTCTTATTTGATTTTTTAACATAATTTTCAAATAATGTTTCTCCTTTATTTTGCCAGCTTGCTTTATCATGTGACTTGGTGCTTTGAAAGCCAGGTTTATTGAACAGTGCACCCTTAAACAATAAAATTCAAGAAAATGTTTTGTTGGTTCTAAACTGGGTTGCCCAGCTCTTTAAGATGAGTAGCAATACCCTGGAGATGGATGGGGATGCAGATTTTATTCATACATCAATAATTAAGACGACTCAGGTAGTTTGGCAAAAGGGAGTCCGTTTTAATATCGTGGCCATTTACACCTATTTCAAACAGAACAAGCGGATCTAAATAACGACAGTATCGTATGCCTACAAGAGACATGGCTTACCGAACCTCCAACATGTAAAGGATATCTTGCACATACTAATCCAGCAATCCAGCAGCAACGTGCGCGCCTTGGAAGGAAGACAACACGAAGCAACACAGGTTCGATCCCCGGGTCCACGCTTAGAAACCTCTGGGTGTTTAAGCGCGTTATAAATACGCAACTAAGACAAAAAAACAAAACAATTATGCCTCCAAAAAACAAACAATTCCTGTAACAGCGCCTCGATGCCTGTGGGTTGTGTGAGCGCTTTAAAAATGTAAAATAAATAAAATAAATTTTTAAAAAAAAGATGAGAAAGGCCGTCCATCGGCTGGACCACTAACCTTGATCAAACATGATTTCATGTTTGAAGTTATCGAATATCTCAACATAGGTTACTGGGCGTAAAACACGATACAGAAAAACCGACTGACGATTGTGGAAGACAACAACCAAATTGATCCATTCCCACTTGAACTCCATCTAAGCATCATAAACATATATTGGAACCCGAGAAAACTCGAAGAGGAGGCAGTGATAGACTCCATATTGACTGAAATTGACAAGCATCTCAATGAAATATGAACAAGTGGAATTCATCATATGTGGCGATTTCAACTACCACCTCTATGAGCAAGAAGGGAAACTGATCAGAGACCATCAACTTGAGCACTGAGCGCGCAGATGGATAACAGAGATGAGCGACAGGAAACATGATCGCCTGGACGCCTTCGACAGAGACACGGATAGACCCTCACCTACATGGTCATGAGGAAACAATCAATCAATAATAGACAATATCTACACCTCGAAAGGAATCACTAAAAACATCTCAGAAGCTGTGAATATATATTGCCAGCACAGTGACCACTACATACTGAAGCGCTCTTGGTAAACAAGGGCTGCAATTCGCAGAGAATAAACATTCCCTCAATGAACCTGAACTCCAAAATGAATCGACTTAAAATTTAACAATCCAATCTGGAAAACATGACAGAAATATTTAAGAAATCACATATGGAGGATCACAACAAAATGAATTATGATTGGCTATTTAACCAGTTCAAACTGATGGCTGCGACCAAAAGCCCACTGCATCGAACATCCAAATATGTCTACAATAAGCCCATAGCCGAGAGAAAGAAAGAAATGAAAAAATCTGCGAAGCAGGTCAAACACAATTCCCCTCAATTGAAAAAGACCAAGATCCACGCAGCCAAAAAAAAGTATAAAAATTGGCTCAAAAACGCCAAAATGATGCAAGACCAAGAAAACACAGAAAATATGTTGGACGCTCTAAAAAAGACTAACACCCAGCGTCTTTGGAACCTTCTAAAACCAAGCACGAATATGAAGGATTCAATGATATTAGATGTACAGGAATCTGCTTGTGTAACTCATTTTACAGAGTTATAAAAAGAGAGAATGACGCCCAGGAAAAATTCCACCACACGCAACGAAAAGATTTGGAATGTATCATGGGATCTGGCTGACTTAATTACCACCATTCGGAATCTGAATGCTTCGAGGGCCCCTGGACCCGATGGCCTGTCGAACGCTACACTCAAAAAGAATCCTGAAATTTGGGCAGAATTTTATGCTGAAATGTTCTATCTAGTCAATCGCACTAAGTCAATTCCTGCAACATGGCAACTTGCAACATTAATCCCAATATATAAACAGGGATCAACGAAAGATCTGATGAACTACCATCCTCTGGCATTATTAGATCCCTTGGGAAAAATATTTTTCTAATTGTCTTCTAACAAAGTTAAACTGCTGGTCCAAGCAGACAAATCATCAGGCGGTGCGGCAAACTGGATTCATTCGACATGTAGGCACTGGTGTTAACCTTCTAATAATGAATATGATCAAACATGAAACGAACAAGGCAAAAACGCAAACGTACGTCGCATACGTTGATTTAAGTCTAGCATTTGACAAAATTAATAGAGACCTCCTTTGGGTGAAACTTGAACAATGGGGCTGCCCCAGTCACATACCCAAACCTATAAAGCTACTTTATTCAAATACTAAAATCCAAGTGAGAATGTCTACTGATGGGATTGTAGCTAAGCTAATCAACACATGGCACAGATTAAAGCAGGGATGCCCCCTTGCTGCAGCTCTCTTTAACCTCTTTACATCGGATTTTGAGGCAACTATACGTATGGCCAAGATAAATCCACCTAGACTTAATGCTACAGCCGTACCCTGTTTAATGTACGCCGATGATAAACCCTCCAATTGCAAAGGTGATGTATGCCCAGCCACCATTATCAAAGACTGCGCCGAAGCATTAGCTCCCTTCCTTACAGCCTTTGTAAACGCCTCCTTTGCTACAGGGAAAGTCCCTGCCTCCCTCAAGGAAGCCTGGGTCCGCCCTCTCCTAAAAAAACCTACCCTCGACCCCACCTCCCCCAACAACTATAGACCCATCACCACTGTCCCCTTCCTCCTCAAAATACTGGACAAAGCAGCCTACCTGCAGGTTCAACACTTCATTGAAGAGAACAAACTCCTAGGACTCCGACAATCAGGCTTCCGCCCCAGACACGGGACCGAAACCGCCCTACATGACCTGAAAAACCAAATGGACGATGCCAGAGACATGGGCAAACCAGCACTTCTCCTACTTCTTGACCTATCCGCGGCTTTCGACCTCGTGGATCATGACGTCCTATGCCACCACCTCTCCTCTACGGCCAAATTTTCCCCTGAAGCCACAGCATGGATCACTTCCTTCTTACAAGACAGAACCATGCAAGTATTCTCGGACCTAGCATCCGCCTCACCTACTATCATACTCTGCGGTGTGCCCCAAGGCTCCTGCCTCTCACCCACCCTCTACAACATCTTCACACAACCCCTTTTTCTCATCCTTGACGCCATGGGCATTTCATACACCAACTACGCTGATGACACACAGATCCTCCTCACCCTCACTGGCAACTACGACACTGACTCCATGACCCTCAACAACCTCTACAACACCATCCAAGCCTGGATGGCAGACAATGGACTATGCCTCAACTCAGACAAGACTGAACTCCTCCTGGTAGGTTCACCCGACACGCTGAAAAATCTAGACTCCCAGTTCAGTCATTTCACCATAGACTCCATCAAAATACCTGTCTCAGAATCTGTCAAAACCCTTGGAGTCTACTTAGATTCCAACCTATCCATGGATAAACAAGTCAACGCTATAGCCTATGCAGCTGCATATCATGCCAAACTAATCAACACAGTCAGGCCCTTTCTCTCCAAAGAGAACTGCACTAACATAGCCAGAGCCATCACTGGATCTAGGCTTGACTATTGTAATGTACTCTTCCTAGGTACATCCAACAAAAACCTAGAGAGGTTACAAATCATGCAGAATAGCGCTCTCCGGGCAGCCCAAGGCATTGCCAAAAGAGAACACATCTCGGAAGCCAGAAAACGAGCACACTGGCTCCCAATAAAAGAAAGGATCATCTTCAAAACGCTGACACTGACTCACAAGTGCTTTCACCTTACTGCCCCCGACTACCTCTCCCAAAGGATCCACCCCGTCTCTTCTACGAGGTCAACCAGATCACCATATACTAACATGCTTTCTGTGTCATTAGTAAAAAAAGCCAGAGCTGGCGGTTCCAGCTTCCCATATCTCGCACCCACTCACTGGAACGCCCTACCTCCTATAATCCGAGGTGAGGCCTCCCTTTGCACCTTTCCGCAAATCCATAAAAACCATCTTATTCACATAAGATTCCTCGCACCAGTTGAATACATCTCTTATGTTCCAGTGCATAAACTGTTTTTAATGACCAACTGTACCAACCAAAATAGCAGCTCTATGCCTGTTGAATACATAATGTACTGCTGAATGCCTCTTTGCCTGTAACTAAGCTCTTGCAAGTAACACCGCCTCAATGCCCATGGGTTACTTGCGCGCTATATAAATTTAAATAAATAAATAAATATCATTTTACTTGCGAAAACCCCATTGGGCCTACACATTGCATTCAACAGAATGCAAGAGTACATGGACAGTAATGAACTGGTAATAAACATCAAAAAGACCAAAATGATGACGCTAACAAAGAAAATACAAAGATAACAGCCATCTCATGCATTCTATCTACAAAAACAAAAGCTGAAACTGGTCCAAACATATAAATACCTGGGCATTTGAATCAATCAATCTGCAAATGAACATGCCTGGACACTCCATCTTAAATCCAAAGCCAAAGCATTGGCGCGACAGGGCTTAATCATAGACAAAAGATTTGGCAAATTCTCGCTCAAGCCTGGGATAACTTTCTACAAGCAAAAAGTGACAGCAATACTCGCATACGGAGGGGAAACTATGATAAATATGCACCAGTCAATATGGATGCAGCTTGAGGCTATCTTTTGGCGGAAAGTCCTAGCCCTTCCCCAATCGACACCCATGCCTCGAATAAGATACGAGCTAGGCCTACAATCCCTCCACTTAATATTAGTATGGAAAACCCTAGATCTATTCCGGAAAGTAAACAACGGAGACTGCATATCAGCATTCAATATTCTGAGAGCCTCAAATTTGAAAGTCAATGACACTGTATTGACAAAATGGAAGGAAGCAGCTACGAACATATGCACAGAAAAATACATATCTCCTGATATGCTGACGAACAGGCCTCACAAAGCAAAAAAACTACTAGCGAGACTTGATTGGACCCCGACTCTAGGCAAAAAAAATCAATATAAACTAAATCTCCAGTGCGTCGGCGAATCGACCAACTGCCACATTACCTGAACTTGTTCCCAGACCGCCAAATTCAAGATACTTTCCTAAGATTCAGACTGAACATTCTTCCCACGCAAGCAATCTTAGGGAAACGGAGCCACAACAAAGACTTCAACCAGGACTGTAGATTCTGTAAAACTGCTGGAAAAACAGAATCCATCTATCATGTAATCATGGAATGCGAAGCACTTAACCAGAAGCGCCTCATATTTAGCAGAAAATACTCAAGTACCTCACATGAACTGGAAGCCAAAGAACGTTGGAGCCAAATCCTTATTGGCAATAACAGAAAAATGGTGGCTACTATTGTACATTTCTGGAAGGACATCACTACTGATAGCTTTGCTGGTACAACATGAAGAACCTCATTGTAACAAATAGGCAAATCAAAATATTGATCACTTTTCATAATTGAACTGTATGTGGCAAAATTAAATGTAAGGTTTAAGATATGAACCAAATGCATTTTAAATAAAAAAATAAAAACAAATATCAAAGGTCTTAAACAGGGATTACAACGAAGATCAGCATTCGCTCTATCCTCTGACTGAACTTATTTTAGTAGAAACTGAGGTTATATAATATACAATAGTAAAAATGGTAGCAGGCGCCCCTCTCTCGAAAGAACAAAGCATGATAACCTGTTCAGTGGTTATTAACCACATTGAGAGTTCGCAGCCATTGCTTTTTTCTCATTGTACCTTCACAGATGGGAAATATCCATTTGCATATCAGTCTTTGTCCCGCCTACAAGGGCAGTCCAGCACCGAAATGCTATGGCAATTCCTCTCTGAACAAGAGTACCATCAGCAACCCCATACACGTGTTTCAGCCTTGTTGGGCATCATCAGTGAGGTGAAGCTGAGCCTCTCTAAGCACAGTGAGCAGGGAGTCCACGTCTAGTTGCCCCCAGGAAATGACCTGCGTCACCACCTACGTGGCAAACTACAAAACCTATTAAGAAAAGTGATAGGCTCTAAGTGAATATCTAAGCATAAGTTCCATATCAGTATAGAAATATGAAGGAGAGTGATAGGGTACTTAACATCAGGTGGGGTAACTAAGCCCTCCCCTCAAAATGGCCACTATGAACGTCACTAAATACACAACGTTCCATTGGCTACACAAATTATAGGGCCCTTGATTACACGGTCCTCTACAATTGGTTGGCTTCTAACCCCCGTCAGTACTTTTCCACCTATGTCTAGCAGCATGCAGACTGAACATCCAGGTGTTAGTGGGCTCATCTAAACACTAGCTTCCCACCAATTAATATATCAATCCATTATCACCTCAATGGTCCAGTGTCAATTAGTGCTTTGAATTTTGGCCTTGTGTTTGTACTGTGCTCTGAGAATTTTGAAGGAGTACAGGCACAGCCTGCTCTCGTGCATAGGTGTGACCACCTCAATCGTCCAACTTCCTTCTTCCACGTGACTGGACACCATGAAATTGAGCCTTTTCGTGTATTTAATATTATTTTCTAATAATTACGTCTTTTGTTTGGCTCAAGCCTTCTGAACAGGAGTCTCTGTTCTTTCAAACAATTAGTATCCAATGTCAGCCAATTCCTGTTTGATAAGACCTTGGCTTCTTGGCACATTCAATTCCTCCTGCTCAGATTTCATTTGTATTTTATTTGCTTTTAACTGGGACGCTTAAGTGAGGCCTTCTTGTTAATGTACAGCACTGCTTTATAATGCGTAGTGGAAACATCCATCTGTTACCTGTCCATATGCATCTATAAATATATATTGGTGCTTACCGCAATCTATTTACTATAAAGCTTGAAGCTAGCTTTCAAGATTACTTTGCTGCTTGTGTTTCTGTTGCATCTGTACACGTTTAAACTAGCTTAATATCTTCATCTGTTTCTATGGCATAAGCTTCTTCACCTTGATCCCACGGTGTCACTTATCCTCGATACTTTCTTGATGCCTTAAAGAATATC
The DNA here is from genome assembly GCF_040938575.1 of Ambystoma mexicanum. Lineage (NCBI taxonomy): Eukaryota > Metazoa > Chordata > Amphibia > Caudata > Ambystomatidae > Ambystoma > Ambystoma mexicanum. Next base: position 1,130,265,738 of record NC_090932.1, on the reverse strand, counting down.
TGCATTTTCTGGTCTCTGCATCTCTTTTACGTGTGTCATCTTTCTCTGTGTGATGTCACCATTTATCTTTGCCCTTCATCTGCTCTGCTTCTTCAGGGATCTCATTTAAATGGCCATCATATTGTGTTGCATGCAGGTACGGTTTTCTCAATGGGTACCTTGCCTCCCAGACTCTCTTAGGTACGGGTATTCTTATGGGTACTGCACAGAGTCCATGCTCTGCTTTTTGCTGGTTCAATTGTTCCGCATACATCACATACTTTGGTTCCCAATCTATAGGTAATAAGGGCGGGGCGATAAGAGGGGGTGTACTTGGCTCCTCCTCTACTCTCCCCCATCTGGGTGATTCATCGACCACTCTCTCATCATCCTTCACATCTAGACATCCTTTTCTGAAGAAGAGCTTTTTAGGGACCCATATCTTTATGACTCCTTTCAGACAACGTGCTAATTTCACATGCTCATCCTTGCTCCATGCCATGGGCATGCACTGTCCACTTGGACTGCAATAGATCGATCTTTGTACATATTTCTTATGGTTCTTTGGGTACAGGAACTTTGTTCCCTCGGGTGCATGGATGCTGGCCTTCACAAAGTCTCCGATCTCTTCATCTGTCATATCTCTGGGCTTCCATCCTGGTTCAACATCAATCATAATCTTCATCCCTATGGCTTTCTTTGCTGTCTTTTTGCACTGTGAGATTATTATCTTAATTCCACAAAATCCAAGCAATATCAACACAATCAGGGCTCCAAGAAACTTGAACATTTCTGCCATCCATTGTGGAACCCAAGAGAAGAGTGATCCAAACCAGCTGTCATCATCAATGTCTTCTACTTCGTCTATCATCTAGCCATGGAGTTTCGTCAGCATGTCTATGGCCTCTGTCAAGGTTCCATTCACGCCATCATGAGAAGGTATAAATGTGCAAAATGATTCTCTGATTTTTGCACAAACACCTCCATCCATAGCTGTGATCATGTCCAAGATGTATCTGTTCTGGAGAGTCATAAATTCTATGTCTCTCATCTCTTCTCTGATTGCATTGAATCCCTTTATAGTAGTGTTAATTGTCTGTAGCAATTCCCATCTGGTTATCTGAAGCCACTTGGTATTTGCTCCAACTTGGATTTGTGGCATAAAGATCAATGTGAACACTGAAGAAGACTGGCTGAACAGTCTGTGTTCATATGGGATAGAGTCAAAAGCTTCTATTGATTTGGCTGAAAAGTAGTTCTCTCTCGTCATCCTCTTTATCAGCTCCACAGATCTCTTCTTCCTCAGGTGAGCATCTGCTTTTGGAAAACTGTAGAGATTCAGATCACTCTTTGGAATCACTAATGCTGGAACATGGGCAGTCACCACTGTGCATATTCCTCCGCAGTCTTTAGGTACCCTTATATAGGGCTTGGATCCACAAGCCCAATAATGATCCATGATTGCTGCTGTTCCATGCACCATTACTAATGTATCAAAGATACAATTGCATTTCTGATTCTCTCCACCTTTTCTCGTGCCAATATTTCTGAAGCACAGCTTTGAGCTCTCCAAAGGCACTTTTTACAGGGGTCCTCCTCTGTCTTCGACCCATGTCAATAGTTTAGAAAGTCTTGGCCACAACGGTTTGCACACCTCTTGTGTATTCAAAATAGTTGATTCAGGACGATTAGTTACTATCCAGGCTCTGCAGATCACCACTCCTTTTTCCCATCCATCTGGTGATAGCACTGATCCCCAGATCTGCATTTGACCTCTGTTCTTCCAAATTCGAATATCGTCTGCAGATTTTCCTTCAGTCTTCTGTTTTTTATTACCTTCCCTTCTGATTTCAGCTCCTTTTACTCCAGGTTTCTCATATCTGATCACAAGATTCATCATCTTTGCATTGTTTCTTGTCTTTATATCTTGAATATAGTCGTCTTCATCTGGATCTGTCCATTCAGTTGCCCATTAGAGAAGCATCACTACCCATGAACTGGCCTCTGGTCTTGCAAAGTGCTACGTGTGAAAGACAATGTGCTGTTTGGACATCTATTTCAACAGCTATGAAGATTTTCGACTTCCCCATGTTGTAGGGCAGGAGTGCACATACGAAGCATTCCTCCTTCGAAGTCCTTCTCCCAACTTCCTTCATGAGTTGGTACCATATGTTATTTCCCAAGTGTGCCGTGCTGTCCAGGTAATCATGTAATTCATAATTATCTTTCTCTGTGCTTCTTTTAGGTCTTATTCTTTTCATGTGAGCTTCCATAATCATATCATGAAGTGTATCAACATAGCTTCTTCTGACAGAATGAATCACAGGAACGTCTATCCGCGTTCCCTGTGTAGGAGAACGTTCAGCAAGTCTAATTCTCTCAATAAGTCCTTCAGGTATGAAAATGTCTTGCATGATCTCCATTTGGGACCTTCTTTTATACTCTGCTTTTGGGTCAATTGTCACTGGACCAGGTGTATTTGCATGTATTACTTGTGTAGGCTCACCTTTTATCAACCCTTTGCCTTGCCTGTTTCGCCGAGCCTGTCTCTGGCGTCCAGAAACGGTCTCTAAGACATGTTTTGCATGTGTATTATTGCTAATGATATCCATATCAAGCTCAGGCAATTTGCGATCTTTCTTTGGAACAGGAATGACTATATAGGGTCTAGGCTGCCTAGTAGTTGCCACACATGCATTTTCCCTCTGCTCAGAAACATGCACAGGAGTGTTAGCTCCATTTGCACCAATATAGAACACTGTTCGTACAGTCAATGAAAGCAGTACAATTATGAACACAATGGAAGTGTAGATAAAACAGTGGTACGTTAAACCTACAACATTTACTTGTTGGACAACGTGAGCATCTTGCTTCATGTGGTAATATAAGGTTGCTGCTTAGATTTCCGATCTCGACTACCTAAGGAAGGAAAAACTCAAACTTTAAGACATCAGCATTGTGAACTGCTTCTGGAAGCTGCTATCTTGACTCAGCAATTCGTTCTCAATAAATTGTCTGCTTACTGGACGATAAAAACAACTTTCTCTGTATCTCTGGAATCAGTCTTTCACCAGCCGAAATGTAGATGCTTCTTTAGCGTTAAGAAAATTGATCTCAGTAAGTCTAAACAAGCTCTATCACATAGATTATCTCCCAATCTATGCCTCGAATCTTCCTCAGCCCAGACAACATGTTGAATTTCTTTCAGCAGGAATCAAGAGTTCTTTTTATCCACAACTTTTCGATCTGTCCCTCAAAGGAAAGTTTCTATTCTGACCTATGATTTCGCTCACTTGAATGATTATACCTTCCAAGATCACATTCAGATTTGCAGTGTTTCTAGGATCCCTTAGAAAGGTGTGCACATCATTGTGCCTTCTAATAAGGTGCAGATACTCTTCAATCAGACTTAAGAACACCACACTGACTAGTCTATGAGCTGCTTTGTTCAATAGGGGCATTGGTATTCTCTTCGTGGTACTCAGTTAGCTGCAAGAATTGTTCATTGAGGACTATATGCAATATTCTTATAACTTCTTCATTCTTAGGATTTTGTAAGGAAGCTGGAATGCGAGTGATTCTCCCCACCAACGAAGGGTAAGTGTGCAACACCAACTCAAAATAAGTAAGAATGTGCCATGAAAGGTCATCACTGGGTAACACCATAGGTAAATCCAAACAGGAACTCTGTGTCAAACGAATCTGGGTATTGTGCCCTTTTCCAATTGCTGTGTCCACAATAAAAATCTGGCATAATTCGCTTCGTATCAAGGCTGAAGCATGCCTCAGTCCAATGTTTATAACCTCTTATCACTTTTTTCTTATCAAGGCTTAAGCATGTCTCAGTCCAAGGTCAATAAGCTACTGTGGCTTTAAGAACAAAAGATCTTCTTTTACCCTGAAATGACAGCACAGAGTGTTCGAACTAGTTTTCCTTAACCCTTTTATAAATGGCTTAAAAGGAGTGTCCCGAACCAAGCCACAGTCCAATGAACTCTTTGTCTTTCTACTTGTCAGCTTCTGCATCCTTCTTCCTCATCATAGATCTCATCTGCACGTGCTGTGGTTCTTCCCCGATGCTTGTACTTGCCTCGTCGTGTAGGGGTGCAAGCAGAGGAGTTTTTCCAGCAAAGATTTTAACATCCCCCAAGAAGATCCAGGCACGCCTGCCCTGCACTTTGACGGCAGACGGCGTGATGTCTTCCACAATGAACGGACCGTTACATTGGGGTTCGTCCCACTTTTTCCTTACGTGGTTGTGGATCAAGACCGCATCGCCAGGGAATAGTTGGGGAACACAAAATCCTTGAGATTGGTTTGTTGCAGCATCTCCTTCTGTGTTCTGTACTGCTCTACACCCTCAGCTGTCCTGTGTTTATTGTTTGCTGAAGCTGCATAGGCGATTGCTGTGACTGTCCTTGTGGCAGATTAACTGCTACCTGCTGTGGTTGCAAGCCTTGCTGCACTCTCTGCGCTTGCTCCTGCAATGTTCGATTCTGCGCAAATCCATCTCCATTCTGCTGTGAATATGCAGGTGGATTTGGCACCCCGCCCCTCTTGAAAACTGGCCATTTTGCACCATCACTTGACTTCTACACGTGCGAAAAAAAAGTGCCTGGTCATTCCACACATATAACATATAGGTGGTGGTCTCCCAAGCTGCCCATTTTGCATACTCTGATTACCATTCTGCATATTTTGAAACCCACCTTGGTTATTCTGAAAGCTTCACAGATTATTCTGCCAATTCCCTTGATAACCTTGCCAACCTCATCCTCAAAATTCACTTCCTCATGGAGTATATCCACTATTATTTTGATCAAACTGTCTTTGATTATTCACTTGCGGCATGTTCACCGTCTGCTGTGAATTCGATTCATTTACGCTGGTCAACATCGCCCCTTATAGCGTACTTAGATAATTTTTTCTGCACTTACTTTGCCTCCTCGCCTTTGTGAGCATCATCCTTTTTGCAATTCTTTTCTTGCAAGAGTCTGCAGTAATGCGCAATGGTCAGCTGAATTTCCGACCACGGTTTAGCTTCTATCCCCACTAACTTCTTGAGCTGCTTCTGTACTGGCTCTGGCAGCCATTGGCATAATATATGATAGAATACTGGTATAGATTTTCCCCAAGATTCGCGCGTTATCAAAGCCCAAGATTCCTGAAAATTTTGAATGTAAACCAACAGATCATCTTTTTCGTCATTATAGCTCCCATATCAGACATGTCAGGATACAGTACTCAAAGCGCTTTCCAAACTGCCACCCTACAGTTATTGAATGGCGTTCCATCGTGAGCAGTGTTGACTGTAGTCACACCAGCATATCCTGCCCTTGTTCACACGTCATCAGCTCTCTCACCAAGTATGGCGATTAAAATACCCTTAATGTCCCCTATAGCCAACGTGTTTCCTCCCATCATTTTCTCTAATTCATGTATCCATTTTCCAGCGCCAGAAGTTAAAATCGTGAGTTTACACCTTAAATTATCCTTGTCCATCTGGGACCACAGTATATACTGTGGTCTGGCCCCTCCTTTTTCTAGCAAAGGAAACTGACGCCCCAAACTCATTCTCATCTCTCATCATTTGTCTGTCCACTGCAGGGACAATATTGCCACATCGCCGTCTACCTGGCAATGATCTTAACCTGCTTACATAAGGCGGCGACTCACGCCTCTGACCATGGAGTTGCCCCCTAGGTTTGTCTGACTGTGTCAATGGCTCAGACGCCTTTTTAAATCCAACCATGTTACTTCCTTATCCATAGAAAAGCATCCCTCAGAACCACATGCGTTATCTCTCTCTTCCCCATGGAAGGCTTCCCTTTCTTTGTCTGACATTTCTTGTGCCCAACTCGTGCAACTTCTCTCTTCATCATCTCTATTGAGAGTCAGTCAGTCTAAAGACAGCTCCTTATGTCTCGCACTACATGAGGCTTCCTCCGTGTCATACAACGGAGTACTCTCGAGACGGTCATTTTGTCCCTTCCCCCTTGGTTCTTTCTGAACTCTCATTTCATAGTATACTTTATCAATCACTTCCCCAATGCTCCTTGAGTCAGACTCATCTTCTAGATTTGCTCTAGACGGGCCTGGTAATGACTCGTATTCTGGAAAAAATTCCCCTATATCCTCCCATGCTACTTTTGGATTAGGATTTCTTACTTCCTTTTCCAAGTAATCGAGATTACATGCTCTCTGCCTTCTTTTATGTTCCATATCATCAAATAAATTCTCTTTGCTTTCTAGCTTCCTCTCTCACTCTGTTTTCCTCTTTCATTTTCATATCCCTTCTTTCATTTGCCCTTTGTATCTCCTCATCCCTTCATCTTTGCATTCTTTTTTCTCTTAACTTCTGCTCTTCCTCTTCCATTCTTTTTCTTTCTAGACTCTCTTGCTCATCAGCTGTTCTTTGTTTATTGAAGCGTTTTCTTTGCTCTTCTGCTCTCTTGTATTTTAGTTTGCTCGTCTTGATAAAACTGTTCTCGTCTCTGTCTATCTTTCCTTTTTGCTCATTCGTCTTTCAATTGTTCTTCCCTTTCTTTGGCATTTTTATCTTGCTCATCTTGATCTCCCCTTAGTCTTACACCCTCAATGCCTTTACCATCGAGTTTAAGCAAAATCTGACCTCCCATCCATTTGTTCTGTAAGAGCGATATCTCATCAGGTTTATCTCTTTCTCCCTTCCATCTCTTTACTTCTCTTCCTATATCTAGAGATGTACTTGGTCAATTGCTTCTTTCCTTATCGCATCTCTCCTTGTCTCTCGGGACTTTAGAGATTACATCTTTCTCAGTATTTTTCTCTGGGCCCTTGTCACTACTTTGCGCAGGTGACTCATAAGATGGGTTGCTATACCCCGCCGCTGCTTTAAGTTCCCTTAATGGGTATAACCCATCATCTTTCTTACTCTCATCTTATATTTCAGACAGGGCGGGTGGAGCAGAGGGCTCTTCACCCCCCCCTTTGCATACATCAAGTATCCAATCTAAAGGAGCCTCCTCATCTTTCTCGTGTTGGCACATTATCCAAAGCTTTAGGCTCGCTAGGCACTTGTCTAGCTTCTTCCCAGTATATGCCGCATGCATATATGTCGTCATATGCTGCAGGACTGCCTTCGATAGTGATCCACCTTGTGGCCACCGCATAAACATTTTGTCTGCTGTTCCTTTAACCCATTCTGCACTGTACTGTCTAAGCTTAGGTGCATGTTTTGGCAATTGCTTGCAAAGATGCACGAGGGGAGTAACATCCTCCATTCTTAACCCTTCACATTTAACTTACTAACGCTCATTTGCTTTGATCACAGGTTTAAAAACACGTTTATAAAAACACCATATGAGCGAGCACCAATCATTGCAAGCTCCAATCCCGTCAATCACATTTTTACTTTAATCTTGCTAAAAAACAACCATCAAATACAATTAAAAAACAATTTGATTTCCTTTTCAACTTCACACTTCTCTATTTATCGTCAGTTTTTTCTTTAACTATGACGTATTTATTTTTTCCAATACCACATAAAACAAACAGACAAACTTGACTGGTCACATAAATCTCCTAAGATCTTCTCTCTAAGACTTGTCTTGCCCTCTAAAAAATACTTCATACAAAGTGTAAATTAACCACTTCAAATCTGCCTTTAATCAGATCTGTTTTCTATGTTGTTCCACTATGGGACTCTGGGTTCAAATTTCTTATAACATTCTTTAAAACTTAGGTATAGGGCGTATGCTCTTTATCGTGGCCTCCCACATGATATTCCTTATTATATTGCTCGGCCACACAAGTCAATATCTCATTCCCCATATATATATATATATATATATATATATATATATATATATATATATATATATATTACACTCTTACGCTTACGTTACGGTTATCCCACCTCCCTCGTTTACTCTCCTTTATTTTACTACGCATGCATCAATTTGCCATACTCCTCAGTTTCTACTCACCATTAGCATATTTTCTTCTTCAGACTCTCGGGACCATACACATCCGTTACCGCCTCTTCAAACTTTTTTCTGTTTCACTCTTTGTAAACGTGGGAGGGGATTCTTATGGAAACTAAGGGGACCCGTCACACCCTCCTTGCAAGGATTTTTTCAATTACACTAACCACTATCTACGGGGAGCTTCATGTCCTGTCAGCCGAATGGCAAAGGTTGTGCGATATTACAGATACTCTAAAGTTTGCTTATGTCGACAGTTGATGGATTTTTAAAAAAACCATCCTCTCACTGCTACCAAGTGAACTGGGTTGCCCAGCCCTTTAAGATGAGTACCAATACCCTGGAGATGGATAGGGATGCAGATTATTTTCATACATCAATAATCAAGATACTGGGGTAGTTTGGCAAAAGGGAGTCCATTTTAATATCAAAGGTCTAAAACAGAGAGTACAACGAACATCATCATTTGCTCGATCCGACTCGACTTATTTTAGTAGAAACTGAGGTTATATAATATAAAATCTTCATCAGTGACGTGTTATGATATGATATGATTGACCTGAGTCACTACCTATGTGGCAAACTACAAAACCTATCGATAAAAGTGATAGGCTCTAAGTTAGTATCGAAGCATAAGTTCCATATCAGTATAGAATTGTGAAGGAGAGTGATAAGGTACTTATTTTTTTTAAACTTTTCTTTATTGGCAAGGAACAGTAGCAGGTGCAGAACACATTACATCGGCAATCAGCATTTCCCACTTAGAACATGGAGAACAAGCAATGCATAAGTAGTAATCGGGCACATTAACAGAGGGCGAATTGAGTCTAGCGGGGCTGCTCAAAGTCTGGGTTGCGCTCCCGCCCGTTCCGGCGACGGGGGCGAGGATAGAAGCTCTAAGTCAACTTTATTGTTCAAATAACTACAAAACTCTGTCCACACATTTTTGGGGCAAGCATTTGCAGGTAGGGAATTGATATAGTCCTCCTCACACACTTGCGCCCAGGTGAGAGCCTTTAATCACATCTGTAATGAAGGGGGGGGAGCGTTGCTTCCAGCACTGTAAAATGCATCTTTTAGCCACTATGTCTCCAACATTCAAAAATTTAGCAACTTGCTTCGCCCCAGTTCCCTCCCATAGTCCAAACAACACAGCAAGGGGGTCGGGATTAATCCGGAACCCCACCATTTCTGAGAGGGCCTCAAGCACGGCTTCCCAGAACGGGGCCAGCGCCCCACAGGACCAGAACATGTGGGTGTGATCAGCTTCACTGGACCTGCATCTCTGGCACACGTGGGATTGGTTGTGTGTGAATTTCCCCACCCTGTGAGGGGTGTAATACAGGCAATTAAGAAGCTTATATTGTATGCATCTAAATCTAGAGTTGAGGGAGACCTTACGTGTGTGTATGCACATTTTTGCCCACATGGTATCAGTAATTGCCAACCCCAGTTCATTGCTCCATGCGTCCCGAAGTATGTGGGATGATTCTGCCGATTTTGCCATCAATATTTTGTATAGGGCAGACGGTATGCCCTTACCTCCTGCAGAGTTAGTGATATAGCAGATCTCAGGGGATTCAGGGGGTTCATCTGGGTATGAAGGCCACATGTCATGTATTGCCGCCCTAAATCTGAAGTATTGTAACAACTCCAGTGCTGATTTGGAGTGTCCTGGTCGCCATGTCTGCTGGGTGATGAATTTCCCTTCAGGGAACAAGTCGGAGAATGCCCGATACCCTAGGTCCAGCCAGTGTTGCATGAGAAGTTTGTCCTTTGTGGGGGTAAGGCCTGGGAATGACCATATGGGCAGCCATTTGTAGTACGGGTGGCGTTCGGGGTGGGATTGCAGAATCAGTCTCCATGCCTTGATCGTGGTGGCTACTGGATCAGCCGGGGCGTCAGTTTGGTACGAGTGGTAGAGGATCAGGGACATAACATTCACCTCCTTACTTTCAAGGATCTTGACGTGGGGGGGAGGGTCCAGATATTTATACCAGTGTGTTGCATGTTGGGCTCGTGCGGTGATCCAGTATCGGGTGAGGTCTGGGGCATTGAATCCCCACTTCTCATAGGGCAGAGTCATATGTTGCCCCTTCCTGTGGACAGTGCCAGAGTACCACAGGAACCGGGCGCACTCCGTGTGCAAGTTTGTGAAATAGTGCTACCCAGGCGAGAGCGGAACATTAGCAAATATGTATAGGAGCTTTGGAACTATTATCATTTTGATTAGGGAAAGCTTTCCCGAGAGGGACAGGGGGAGGTTGCGCCACCTCGCCATCTTAGATTCTGCGTATTGCGCGGTGGCAATATAGTTGTCAGCCAGTAAGGAGGATCTTGATAGGGATTCCTGGACCCCGAGATATTTTATGCCTCCTGGAGACCACCAGAGTGGGAATTCACATGTCGGTCGGGGAGTTGCGGCTGTGAGAGGAAAAATGGCTGACTTGGTGAAGTTTATAGTGAAGCCCGAGAATGTAGCGATTTGTGTTATCTCGGGGATGATCGGGTCTAGGTGGACTGAGGGGTCTCTGACATACAGGAGCACATCATCCGTGTACAGCGATATGATTTCGGGTGTGTCACGCAGGCGTATACCCTTGCGGGTATGTTTGTCTCTTACACTATCCGCCATAGGTTCGATGGCCATTGCAAATAATAGGGGGGAGAATGGACATCCCTGGCGTGTTCCTCTATGGAGGGTAAAGGGAGCCCACGTACGGGAGCTGACCAGGACTCTGGCCACTGGATTTGTGTACAGCAGTTTGATGTAAGAAAGCATGCGCGGGCCGATTCCCATTTTCTCCAGTACCGCCCACATATATTGCCAGGAGACCACATCAAATGCCTTTTGGGCATCAAGTGCGACAGCCACCGAGTTAGCTTTAGGGTCGATTCTAGAGATGACATAAAATAGTCGTCGGATATTTAAGTCAGTGGAGCGGGCAGGGACAAAGCCGCTTTGTCCGGGTGGACCAGGTGTGGCATGATGGGGAGGAACCTGCTCGCAATGACCTTGGCAAATATTTTTGTGTCTGTATTTATAAGGGAGAGAGGTCTATAGGAGCCACACTCATCCGGGGGTTTGCCCGCCTTGGGCAGCATAGTTATAATGGCCTCGCGCAGGGATTGGAGGAAAGTAGCTAGGCGGAGCGATTCAGTCCAGACTTCATGTAGGCGCGGGGTCAGTAGGGCAACATGTTCTTGATAGAATTCAGCGGTAAGGCCATCCGGGCCGGGATCCTTGCCCATAGGGAGGGCTGAGATGGCCTTGGTTATCTCGTCAGGGGTGATGGGGGCATCCAGCTGCTCTTTAGTTGAGCGGGATATATAAGTCATGGGAATTTGATCCAACAGGAGATTCAGGTCCTGTGGGTTATGCTCGTGCTGCGGACCATAAAGGGCAGCGTAGAATTCCGCAAAGGTCTCCAGGATGGATTGGTCAGACCAATGCTGCACTCCGCTCTCGTCCCTGATACTGTCAATTCGGGTTCTACCCCCCTCGATCCTGGCCAGCCTGGCCAGGGTTCGACCTGGTCTTTCCCCCTCGCCATATTTCTGCGCCGCAATGGACCGGGCATAGTATCATATCTCCCTGAGGGCATGTGCCTCAAAGGATTCCAATTCCGTCCTTATTTGCGCCAGCTTGGGTGGGGAGGGGGCGGAGATGTATTCCTGCTCAAGTTCCTTGAGTTTGGTCTCGGAGCGTTGTAGGGAGTTCTTGATGTCTTTCAGGACCCCTGCTTCCCTAGAGATGCACATCCCTCTGATAAAAACCTTAAATGCCTCCCACCGAGTCCCATCGGATGTGTCATGACGCTTGTTGTTATCAAAAAACAAGTTAATATCTGCAAGGATATCAGTTTAAAAACTGTGTCATGCAGTGCCTCTGATTTGAAGCGCCAATTGGAATGGTGGGGGGGGGGAGGGCGGGCCGCAGTGTGATTTCCAGCATCATTGGGGAATGAACCGAGAGCGTACATGGTAGTATCTGCATGTCTGAAGTTTTCCCCATTAGCCCAGTTGATAAGAGAAATAGGTAAATTCTGGAATGGCTGTCATGCACAGAGGAATAGAAAGTGTAATCCCTAGTGAGTTGGTGGAGCACTCTCCAGGCGTCGCATAGGCCAGCAGAGGCCATGAGTGCGTGGAGCCGACGAGCGGCTTTGGACATCGCCCTGTTTGCGGTGCCCGATCTGTCCAGCACGCTGTCCAAGATAAGGTTCATGCCCCCCCAGATGATTGGGACCCCAATGTATCTCATAAGCAGAGTTGATGTCCTCAAAAAAGTCGGGGGCATCTGTGTTTGGAGCGTATGTATTTACCAATAGACACTCTGTGTTGGCCAACAGGCAATGGAGAATCACGTATCTACCCCCTTGGTCTATGTGCCTTGTGTGCAAGGAGAATTCCACTGACTTGTGGATCAAGGTTAGGACTCCCCTGGACTGAGAGGAATAGGTAGTGTAAAATGTATTGGCGCCCCATGCAGGTGCTAAGGAGGATGAGAGATGACCAAGAGCGTGGGTCTCTTGTAGGAGGAGTATTTTGATCCTATGCCTCTGGGCGTACGCTGTTATCCTACAGGCCTTAGTGAAGTTGCTTAGCCCTCGGATGTTCCACGTCATTAGTCTAATGGCCATATTACAGTTTTATGGGGTGTCCCAGCAACGTGCTGCGTCGCTTGCGTACCATGTGACACCTGCCAATGCATTGGCGCACCCCTCTGCCCTCCTAGCCACAACTTCCTTGCCATTTTTTGAATAACATCCTGCAACTTTAGCCCCCCCCACCCTCACTGCCCACCCCAACCCAGCATTGCAAAAACACCCACCCAAGAACCTGACGCAGGCGTGCCAAACCCAACAAGGCATCACCTGCCCATATGCCCAACTGGGGCACAACCAATGGTCATAACCCGCCAAACTTGACATTGCCGCTGCAGTGGGGGTCGCCGCTGCTGTTTACCCAATTTAGCTAAGAGATTGGTGCAGTGCACCAAAGGTCGTACAGTGATAAATTACATTACAATTTCAAGGGAACAAGTATGTTGAATTGCGACTAGCAAAAGATAAACAGGATGCGAAAGGAGAGTAGGGAGGAGCCGCCCAGGCATGTTGCCATGGAGTGCGGCCTCCCAGGTGCAGCCATAGGCCCACATATCAAGAAGGGAGATTAGACAGTGTGCGTAGTGGTGGTGCCTAAGGGGGCCCAACGGTGATGGCCGGCAAACATATCCTCAGTCGTTGTCTATTGGCTCATCCACAGGATCAGAGAGCGGAATATGTGATTCGGTAAACTTCACTGCTTTATCCGGGACCGTGAAAAAGTACAGTTTGTTGCGATGAGTGAGTTTCAAGCGTGCCGGGAAGAGCATGGCATACTCAATTTTCCTTTCCCTGAGCATCTTCTTCACACCATTAAACTGCCTGCGCTCCATTTGCACGCTAACGGAAAAGTCTGGAAAGATTCTGATAATTTGAGACTCCAGTTTCAGTTCTACCTTCTCACGGGCCAGACGTAGTATGTGGTCTCTGTCCCTGTAGCTAAGGACCTTAGCGATGATCGGCCTGGGGAAGTCGTCCGGCTTAGGGCGGGGGGCCAGCGCCCGGTAAGCACGCTCAATCGTAAAGAACAGAGAAAGTTGTGGGTTATCCAGAAGGTCTCTGAGAAGGCTTTCAACAGCCTGTTCCATTTTGCCTTTGAGGGCGGACTCCGGGACCCCCACAATGCAGATGTTGTGTCTTCGGGATCTAGACTCTAAGTCATCGCACTTTGCCTTGACTTGCTTCATATCACGCACCAGGTCAGAGACTGTGTTTTGAAGAGAGTGCACCTCGTCCTCATTGGCCCCAATTCTGGTCTCCGCCTCTGTTAGTCTAGTCCCGTGTTGATCTAGTTTGGTCCACATGGAGGCCACGCTTGCGTTGATGTCGTCCAGCTTCTTGTGGAATGAAGTAAAGTTCTTCGCCATGGTCTCCATTAGTGTCGTCAAGTCGGGCTGGGGGCGGGGGTTAGGAGATGAATCCGGGTCATCATGGCTCGTGGCACACACCCCCTGCTCCTGTCTGGGAATCGACTTGGCATATTTATCCATTGCCCACGCCTTGTTGGCCCCGCGTGATATATTTGACATGTTTCAGGAGATCAATGGAGTAGTCCAGGGCCGAGCTCTGCGGGGTGCGTGGTCTGTGGCCTCTAGGCTCTTTAGGGATATCTGTGTCAGAACAGCAGAGGGGGGCCTCACTGTCCCACCGGAGGCCAGGCCGAGCATTGGGGGAATGGTGGTAGGCGGCTTACTGGATTGCTTTGATCCCGGGTGCCTATAGTGTTATTCAGAGTGGATCGCCCCAGTGAGGCATCACGGGCCAGGCGGGGAGCAGACCAGATAGGGCGCAGTGTAAGGCGGGTTATCCCACGGCCCGCCAGAGACATCCACCACGGAGGCACAGAAGGGCCGTGGCCCGCCTATATCAGCGGTGGTAGTCAGTGCAGTCCAAGGCGGCTGGTCAGGTGCGGAAGAACAATGGCATGATGTGAGGTCCCACAGCCGACCAGGCAGCCCACAAGATGAGGGCCTCGACCCCCCCCCCCCCCCCCCCGAGTCCCCGAGGCCCCAATTGGCACAGCAGGAAAGGGTAGGGAGCACGCCACTGCTCACTTTGGGTTGGGGAAGTTATTGTGGTGCCCCAGATGTAGGATTACAGTCCGGAGGAGATGGGCGGACCGTGCCTTTAGTATATGGAGCCCAGGGGGGGGGGGGTGTGTGTTGTTGTGGTGATCCACAGGTGCGGGGCGGCCCCAGGTCTAATGTAGTGCCCCCAGGCGTGAGGGTCCCTGGTGGGTATAGTCTGTGGCGGGGTGTCCAGGGCCAGTTGAACTAGTATTGCAGCAGGGCCAGAGCTTAAAGCAGAGAAGGAGGGGACACAGGGCGTGCTGTATTCAGCCCCCCAACTCCTCACCTGCAGCAGAGCAGCTCCGGATCCCACGTCGCGGTCGGTCGGTGTCCACAGCTGCCGTCGGATCATGCTACGGAGCTCGAGGAGGAGGGTCACAGGCAGGCAGCTGAAGTAGGGGCCGCAGTAAATGGCGGCCGGCCCACGGCCCGAGAACACCCCACAGAGCAGAGACCAGCGGATTGGGCACAAAGCGGGGGCCAGCGTTCACACTGGAGCAGAGGCACAGCTCCGGCAGCCCCCGCAGTGCGGCACAGGCCGATCAGGCACCAGTTCGGGCGGATCCGGCCGCACAGCCGACGCAGCCCCAGGGGCGCCCAAGCAAGGAGGGGCAGCCCTGTGTAGCGGCGGGCTCAGGCGCACCGTGCTTCAGGGAAAGCAGCATCCAGCGCAGGAAGCACAGCCTCAGCAATGTTTGGAGGGCTGGGCCCATGGCGACAACACGCGGCCCGGTGGGGCGGTAGGTAGGCAGCCGGCCAGAGAGGAGGAAAGGATCCTAATTCAGCCGTCGTGCTCCGTTTTCATTCAGGCATGTCTATGTGTGCTGCTCTGGGTTCCGTCAACCCACCGCACTTGCTCCCGTCACAGGATGCTGAAGAGGACCGCTGATGTTGGCGGATGTTTGGCAGTCGGGCACGGAGCTAAAAGCTAGGCAGCCATCTTGCAGGCTGCTCACCAGCACCCCCGAGTGATAAGGTACTTAACATCAGGTGTGGCAACTAAGCCCTCCCCTCAAAATGGCCACTATGAACATCACTAAATACACAACATTCCATTGGCTACACAAACTATGGGACCCTTGATTACACGGTCCTCTACAATTGGTTGGCTTCTAACCCCTAACAGTACTTTTCCACCCACGTCTAGCAGCATGCAGACTGAACATCCAGGTGTTAGTGGGCTCATCTAAACACTAGCTTCCCACCAATTAATATATGAATCCATCATCACCACAATGGCCCAGTCTCAATTAGTGTTTTGAAGTTTGGCCTTGAGTTTGTACTGTGCTCTGAGAATTTTTAAGGAGTGCAGGCACAGCCTGCCCTCGTGCGTAGGAGTGTGACCACCTCAATCGTCCAACTTCCTTCTTCCACGTGACTGGACACCATGAAATCGATCCTTTTCGTGTATTTAATATTATTTTCTAATGGTACTCTGACGTCTTTTGTTTTGCTCAAGCCTTCTGAACAGGAGTCTCTGTTCTTTCACACAATTTGTTTACAATGTCAGCCAATTCCTGTTTGATAAGACCTTGGCTTCTTGGCTCATTCAACTCCTTCTGATGAGGTTTCATTTGGAATTTAATTGCTTGCTTTTAACTGCAACGCTGAAGTGAGGCCTTCTTGTTAATGTTCAGCACTGCTTTATAATGCGTAGTGGAAACATCCATCTTTTACTTGTCCATATGCATCTATATATATATATATTAGCACTTACCGCAATCTATTTACTATAAACCTTGAAGCTAGCTTTCAAGATTACTTTGCTGCTTGCGTTTCTGTTGCATCTGTACACGTTTAAACTAGCTTAATATCTTCATCTATTTCTGTGGCATAAGCTTCTTCACCTTGAGGAAGATGTCACCTATCCTTGATACTTTCTTGATGCCTTATAGAATATCTGCATTCTCTGGTCTCTGCATTCTTCTACGTGCGTCATTTCTCTCTGTGCGACCGTCACCATTCATCTTTGCCCTTCATCTGCTCTGCTTCTTCAGGAATCTCATTTAAATGGCCACCATATTGTCTTGCATGCAGGTACGGTTTTCTCAATGGGTACCTTGTCTCCCAGATTCTCCTAGGTACGGGTACTCTTATGGGTACTGCACAGAGTCCATACTCTGCTCTTTGCTGGTTCAATTGTTCCGCATACATCACATACTTTGGTTCCCACTATATAGGTAATAAGGGCTGGGCAGTTGGAGGGGGGTACTTGGCTCCTCCTCTACAGTTAGAATATTGAAGATGTAATAGAAGATGAAGTCTCATCTGCTGTCTAAATTTAAAACGGAGGAACCAGGAAGCTAGGGCACAAATCCCTGCCTTCTACAATTGACAAAGTATGTGCTCTTGAGCAAATTACTTTTCATCACTGCCTTATTTTCCTTAACTGTCTGTATGGAAAGTCTCTGTCATATGGGTTTAGAATCTATAGTGTTGCTGCCCAAATAAATATGAACCATTTACATAATACATACTAGTGGTAACGCAGGAAGCCAAGCAAAGTTCTATTGTTGGGGAGGTGGGTAGACAGGCTGCCAGGTATGGGTTTTGTGTTGTGGAGTGGGAAGGATGAGGGGTCAGAAATGAGAGGCAGACACAAAGTGGTAATATTCTCAGCATCAGCCATTTGATTAACAGAAAGGGGTTTGTAACAGCCTAACTTTCCCTATCCTAAAGCAAAGGTCCCTTCCTGCGAAACTTAAAATAAAGCAGGCTGATCTTGCGTCCAAACTGAATCTGACCTTCACACTTGCATACACAATCAAAAGGTGCAAGGTAAATGTTTCAAATTTCAATTCCACAGAAATGTGCAAAAAACAAACATATAACTTCAACAAAAACAATCCTTGTGAACATGGGTTGGTTCCTTTCACCTGGATTATTTCAGGAACATTTATCAAAATATTCTGTTTCAACAATTGTGTCTTAAAGGAAATGAAAATGACTGTTTCATCTAACACTTTACTCAGGATTGCAAAACAAATGTCTCTTCCCCAACCCTGGTATGAATACTGTAGGAAAGCCCCTCAATGCTCACACGAGAAAAAATGCAACCCACTAGGGAAAAGGGGCCAAGACATCGCTTGCAAGGATAACAAGTATTTTATTCCTAAAAATATGAGTGCACCAGCAAAGAGCTCTGCCGCACATTCTGCCAAGATCTGCACGAGCAGCACATTAAGAAAGTACCTTGCATCATTAGTGACATCATCACATACAGTAGAAACCCACGCGGCTGGTTGGTGAGACCCTGGGCTGCCTGCTCCGTAGCCTCTGCCCATCTTTTTCTATGTGGGTGATGCTGCATTTGTCATCGGTCATGAGGCAGTGGTTAATTGGCGATTATATGCTAAATAAACAATACATCTGTATCTATGTAACAGTGCACCTGGTACAGGCAACAGCCGCCCAGGGGGAAAATCTGAGGTCATACTAACTCACAAACTTCACTCGATACCAGACAGGCCGACCCCTCCCCAAGGTCTACCACTCTCGTTCTGGGCTATAATGTTATCCCTCCCTGCACCTTGCAGCACAAATCACATGACCCAGAAGTGAAGGCAAGAAAGCCCTGCTATCTTTTCCTGATCAATCGGGGGTCTAACAGGTTTATGGTCAGTAGTCTAGGGCTGGCTGGTACATTGGAATTCAGAGGTCTTAAGGCTGGGGCGTTAAGGAGCTATAACTTAGAGTTGTGACTTCTAGGGTCGGAGGCTGTGCCCTCCTTCTCATCGGGATGTATCACACAAAGACACTCAGTCCTCCTCCCGTGGCCTTGCAGGGCTCATTCTTCCCAGAGCATGAAGGCTGGCAACTTTTAAGACAATTAAGGGGTTTTGGATTTCTATTCCTCTGGCCTTTCTCATCAGTCTCCGGGATACAACCTATTCCTTTCCTCATGTTTGTGGCCTCGAACTGTGATGCTGGCTGCTGCGCCACGTTTGTACCTTGTATTTCAATATGGCTGCTAATATCTAAGATTGCATTTGTTCCTGCATGTGCACTACATCTACGAAGCATGCAATAATGTGACTTTAAGAGCACCTTCCTGCCCCCTGGTCTCTTAAATTACATCCGACAGCCTTTGCCTTATCCTGAACCGCTTGGGGGTGTGGGATGATCTTCTCTCCTTACCAACAATATAAAAAAGAATAAGCCTCTCCTAGTCTTTCAGAATGGCAAAACAGAATGTCTTTTCCACAACACTCATTGGAATATAGTAAAGGAAAGTCTTTCCTAATTTTCAGGATGGTTAAACAAATGTTTTCTCTCCAAAATTGGTTGAAGTATGGCAAAAGGCAAATCTTGTCTAATTCTCTGGTTAACAAAATGTTAAATTTAAACAACAACTTGATTACAAAAAGTTTCTCTTCAACACACCAGTACACAATGGGTCTCCTTGTATAACCGCCTGCCAGGAAACTTCTCCACTGATTCTCTTGATATCCTGGTTTGGTCCCCTGCCAGGAATATCTTGCTTCGGGCTTATGCAGATCCCCTGGGATATCTCTTTCTAAAAAGGTTCACTACTGGATGTTTTTATCAGGTCTCTCAGCAACATTCACATTCCTCTTAGGTATTAGAATTGTACTTCTTCAATAATACAACTTTGTTGAATTCAGTTATTACTTCTGCCAACCGCCCCCATACTAACATCCCATATATAAGGGGTTGTTCAAGCTCTGCCAATCTTTCCTTCAATTGCTCTTAGATCTTGGCAATGCTTGTTCCATGTTTTTCCCAAATAACATCTATTATCAGGAGAATTGTACAACTTTTGCCACCATGTTTCTTTTATAATGCCTTTTGGTTTTTGGCAATGCTGGTTCCAGGTTTCCCCCAACTGACATCTCATATCAGGAGAATTGTACCATATTTGCCATTGCCTTTCAATTCTATTTCGTCGGTATTTAAAAATGCTTCCCAGATGTTCATTAACATATTCGCACGTCCCGGGCTCCCTACTCTTTTAGGGGTACTCACCGATTCACCATTCGACTGCTGCAAGGAGGTTCCATTGGGCAAGCTTCCCCTTCTTGGCAGAGTCTCTTTGGCTCCTGCGTCGGGGTGTCAGCCCGTCACCGAATGAACCAGTGCTGCTCTGCAGGACCGCGTCTCCACTGGTCCTGCTGCACAGTTTACCTTGACTTCGTTGGGGTTTCTCCTCTCCGGTCTTAAACGCCTCCAATCTGTTATGGGCAGATGCATCCCGTGGCTTGGTATGGCTTTTCTCTGCGAGTTTGCCTCTGCCTCTGGACTCCCTTCACGCTCTGCGCACTCTGCACCCTTTCTCCTCTTTCCTTCTCCGGTCTGTCAGCTACAGGTGATTTCCACGTTTAAATGTCCCGCACAGCTGACTCCTTGCTCCTCTTCCTCATCTCAGTACTTGAGGCTTTCTGGGACTTGGAGTGCAAGGAAGGTTCAAATGATTTCAAGTTACATAGTTGGACAGATAGCAATCACCATAAACATCAGATGTTGGAAATGTTCTAGGCTTATCTACACATGAAGACTGAATAGGGTTTTGTTTGAACAAAGTAGTTTTCAGATTGTTATGATTAAATGGTTCTGAATGACAACATGCCAACAGAAACTCTGGAATTAAGGGATCCTCCTTGCAAGAAAGAAAAGAATACCGCTTCTCTCCTATTGGAGTCACCACTCTCCCTTGGCAGCCATCTTCTCACATGTGATCCACTCTCAGAATACCTCCCCCAGGGGCAGGATCAGGTAGCGGCTGCCTTCCCCTGACCACATAGGATGAGACTTTAGGCTGGGGGATCAGTGATGACTCTTCAGGATTCAACACAGAAGGCAGGAAGACTGATATAGGTATTTTGATGTGCCAGCGCATTTGGCAGTAAAAGGAAGACAGGTCCCTTGACTCTGCTCCACCAATGAATTCTATAGCTTCTCTACCTCTTTACATAGGCTAAAACTAAAGATGGAATAGGATGAGATGATATGTATCCTGCGTCCAATTTAAAACTGGGACTCGAGGAAGCCTAGGCACACATCGAATCTTTCACATTTCAGAAAATTATATTATCCTGGTGAAATTATTTTATTACATTTGGTATGTGCGGGTAGGTTCTCAAGGGTGTCTCTAAAAAAGCACACACATAACTGAAAGATATGTTGCATAAAACGAAAGTAATGCCACTGTCTACTATTTAAAGTTGAAAATATGTGGATTGGGACGAGGTTGTTATTGAGTTTAGCTGTTCTGGTGCCCCTACATTGAGGGCTTAGGCCACTGCACCATGGGCCAGAAGATGGTACTTTCCCCCTAGGCCAAAAGTTGTCTGATTGATCCCCACCTTGACAGATACCAGCTGTCATGTGCTTGGTATTGCTTCTTCTCTGCATAGACCATACCTGATGCCCAGGGCATGGCACTATCTCACTCTACTATTGCTGCCATCTGATCCACTGGGCCATATGGGACTGCTGATAGGCAGATCTTTGGGGTCTTGGGAGGTCTGCCCTTAACTTGGCACACACCCAGAGCCCTGTGTGTTTAACAGTGTTGGCTCCTCATCAGGTATTATCTCTTGTGCCCCAAGTCTGGCAGTGCTCGTTCCTTAACAAGGCAGGTATCATGTGTCCCGTAGGTGTAGCTCCACAGGCGTAGGGGATATCTGAGATTGGCAGCACTGGCTTCTCAGTAAGGCAGGCACCTAGTGCCCTGGGCTTGGCAGAGAAGGCTATTCTGGAGGGTAGATACCTGGTGCTTTGGGCCTGGCAGCGCTACTGCCTTGCGTGGGTGAAACCAGCTGCTCCGGGCTTAACAATGCTAGGATTTAGCATGGCACATACAAGATGCTCCGGGGCAGGTAATCAAGACTCCATAATCAGGGCAGATAGCTGTGCCCTGGGCATGGCAGATGTAAGCTGGCCTGGGGGTCGTGACTTCATGGCAAAGATCTAATGCCCTGGTCTCGCCAGCGCTGGTTATTAGCATGGCAGATGTGGTGTCTCCTCGCCAGGGAGGGTAGCTTTCAGCTGAGCCTGGCAGTGCTGCTCCATCGCGTGGCAGTTTCTATGCGTTCTGTACCCTGCACTGTTGGCGTTCTCATCAAGGCAGCTATTTGGTGCAGTGGACCTGGCAGCTCCTCTCCCCAGCAGGTAAACAAACCCCCATTGTGAGCTCTGCATTATTCCGCTCAGACCCCAAGGGCACAAAGCCAATTAGTGGGAAAGAGACAGGAAACCACAGGAAATGGACCTTTGTTTCTGATCATCCAACCCTAAAAGCAGCAGAAATGCAAAGAAAAGGGAGAGCGCCTCCCAAAACAGGCCTCTGAGGTTGGGGCCCTCTTACAGGAGTGTGAAAACCAGAAAGGCTTAAGACGCAGGTTTCCTTAGGTCTGCAACACTGCAGTGTAGCAGCTCCATGGTAACATGTTGCCTAGTCAATATCACACTGGAGTGCATTAGCACGACGGGAAAGCTTGCTGGATCCTTGCAGCATCTATCCAGTATTCCCGTGATAATTCCATGATTTGACCATTTTGGGGCATTGTACTTGTGGGAATGCTGTGAATTCGGCGCATTGTGCTGCAGTCAGCGGAAAATGCTGTGGATTTAACCGCACTGGGAAGGCTTCCTCCGGGAATGACGTGTATGCGGCACCCTCTAGGGCACTGAATGGTAATGCTGGGTGCATGTTTGTCACTCTATGGTGATACATTCATATGCCAATGCTGTGTTTTTAGGGACAATATTATCGCTTTTATTTTATAGTGCTACACGGCGGATTCAGCTCACTTCTTAATATTGTGTTGCCCAATTTAATGGCACTATAATTATAGATCTGTGAAGGGCTGAGTCGTCTGTACTGATATCGGAAACCGTGTCCTGGTGGCTGAGCATAGATATCTGGGGTGAGCGCTTAATTCACAGAGCTATCTAGCAAACTACCACGATTTCCTGCAATGATACCATGTATCTGACACACAATTAGTGCAGTGTTTTGTGGTAATGTAGTAGACCTTCAATAGCACACGACAGTATGTATGTGGCAATGTGGTGGTTGGGCATTTTAGAGGGCATTATTTCTACAGTAGTGCTGCTTTTATGGCACTCCACAGTGCAGCATTCGTATGGGAATTCGGTGGCGTAGACAATCCACAGAGTGGGTTCTATGGAACTGTGGTGGGCTTGCCATACTGCTGCTGTATTTCTATCGTAATGCTGCCTGCTTGCCTCATTATAGCTTAGCACACCTATGGCAATGCAGTGTATCGGGTATATAGCCGTGCTGTAGTCTGATGGTAATGTGGTAAATTTCACACACTGTCAGGACGCAGCCCCTTAAAAATGCTATGTATGTGGCACACGCTTATAAAGGATTTCTCTGGTATGACTGTGGAATAGGCACACCACGATGTAGGACTTCTCTGGTAATGTTGGCTATTTGCCGCCATGTAACGCCACATTTGTATGTCAATCTTGTGTATTTGATACACTATTGTGCAGTATCTGCATGGTAATGCGGTGGACTTGCTAGGTTAGAAGCGCATATCTCTATGGGATCATGTATATCTGCACATTATACTGCATTCTTCATATATGGTCATTTGTCATACATTTGAATTTCCCTTCAATGGGACTCATGTTCCGAAAATGAGTAATTCGGCAGAAGAGAGCCGTTACGTGTGTACAGCCACACGCTCATCGCCGACAAATATTCGCCATCTGCACTGCTGGGTGCATAGTAAAGGGCAAACGGCGGCATAGTACAATGAAACGGTGCATAAGGCAGGTGGACTCCATAGCGATCTCCAGCATTTGCGCTGGCATGAATATCTATGCTGGAGCAGATGCAGGAGCCTTTGTATGTCAGAGAGGAAGGAAACGGCCGAAATGCAAATTGTGTTGCACCCCTCCTCTCCGCCATGCAAGTGATTGAAAATGGGCCGTGGCCGGAATGCACGGCTTCTACGCCTTGCATTCACGTTACAGCTCAACGGAAAATTAGCCACAATGAGAATGGCCTATATTTACCTTTCGATTCGATTCCTATTTTTGAGAACTTGGTGGGCCTTTTTTAAAAATGGCGAGTTCCCTCCCCATGCCTTTCTCCCCCTTATCGACCCGCCATCCATGCCCCACTCTCCCCATTTTTCCACCCCTTTCCTGCTTCTTTGTGCCCCATCCCGACTTCCACACACATCCACTTTGCCAAGATTCTGCTTCGCAATCGTGGGGTCAAAATGACGTGGTTCTCATAGAAGTTTTCAATTGGCGACTGTACATGTTCCTATGGTAATTGTGGGTTGTGCGCCTTGAGTATGTCTGCAGTAAAGCACTGCTATTGCCACAGAAGTGGACAGAATTCGTAGTGACAGGGTGTGAAAAAGGCGAGGCAAGAGGTAGGCACCGTATGAGGTCAAATGAAGCCACACTTGTCTTCCCTTAAATTTGTTTTTTTCACTTCAGCTTTAGATGAAATTAGAGGGACCTTTCACAGGACCCCCATGATTTTATCTAATTCAACTTGATGTGAGCTGCAGGTGTTCATTTTGATGCTCGGTTTAGAGCTGTTCACAACAATTGTGTCTAAGGAATGAGGACACGTCATTTGGCTACTGGGGTCTTGCATAAGAAAGTCCCACTGGCGGAACAGTTTGAATTGCTTTTGCCGTTTCTTTGGAGAACGAGGATGTAAGCTCCCTTGACTTAAGAGATGCGTGGCTGATAACTGAATGAATGACGCCAGGGATACCTCCTCAGAGAGCCTGCAGATGACACGGGATTGTCCATTTTGGGAAGTGTAAGCCGATATTCCACTCGCCACTCACACTGCCCAGTGAAATTTCCCAACCACTATTGTGCCCCTTTGCTCTGAAGCTCCAGTGAGCATAGAGGGCTGTCAAAAGTTCTCTCTATTGGGGATTCCCTCTCAGAAATTCCCAGCAGATCTGTGAGTTGATTGCATTCCTGACCCTGTTGTTAAAACTGAGCCCTTCCTTCAGAACTGTTGCCCCTCTGGCCGGTCCCCCCCGACTGCCAGTGGCTGACTCCCAGGCAACCTTACTGCTACTTCCACATCCTAATACAATTGTGACTCCATCAGTACTGTGTTGTTTGGAAAAACAAGAGTGGGTTTGCTTTTCAGTTGAGCAACTACCCGATAGCCTTGAAAAATGCAATAGTGAAGGAGGACGTCTCTTTGATGATCAACATCCCACCCTGGACCAGGCACAGACTTTGTTATGCATCATTCATCCAGCAATGCAATGGCTGTAACACACCTGGGGCATTGAAGGAGCCAGAAGCATGAAGAGAAGGCGAGTGATGCATCATATATACAGAACACATGCATAAAGGCAAATGACTGTATGGTGAATGCCCACACATGTATAGTGAGGCACACTAGCACCATGCCAAGACATGAACGATGTCACAGCAGAGGGTTATGTTGAGGAATGCAGAGGAGAAACCCGACATGACTCCTGCCCCACCTAGAAAACAATACTGACTTCCCAATACATTACAGTGCACCCACATCTGAGTCTCGGACCACCACACTGGTAGACTAGCAGGTGCCACAGAATTTGAGGCTGGAGAACGATCTGAGAGTGTTCGTATCAGAGGATGAGGACATGAATTCAGAGTGAGCCAGCTGTGAAAGTTCATTGGGGCCATAATTCCCCACTAGAGAGCTGGAGACATTGGGTAGATTGGAGCACTACACTGCTCCTGACCAATGCTAACACCATTTACGGTGCCCAGAGAAGGTGGACAATATTGGAAGACACCGTTTGGGTTTACTGGTGGAGCAGACTCTGCAGAGCGTGCAGCTAGATAACACCTGAGGGAGAAAATATTGGTTAAGGCTTTCCAGTCAATAATGAAGACAGGGGAACCTGTCGGGGCCAGGAAAGTGGCACCTGCAGCTCTGTCTCAAGCACCATCCTCTCACCAGCTGGCTTGGAAGAACATACGCCTAGCCAGCAATCAGGCCCTGAGGCAGATTGCAGCTCTCCTCTCCAGCTAAACGCCCTATTTCAGAGACCCAGACATGCCACTGAGCCAACAAGCTCTTCCCCTACAGGCAAATACCTGGTCACATGCCACCATGAACATGTTGCTGCAGTGACAGGAGCAGGTTCAATGACAGTGTCACTGCCTCAGATAACCCTTCAGTCTCCACGCAAATGCAACCTCCCAACATAAGCCTCCAGCCAGGCCTAGGAGGTGTGTGCCCACAACAGCAATACACCTGTACCCAGCTCCTCAGAACACATCTAGGGTTGGCACGTGGATGGGTGGTAGAACATAACAAAGGTTATAGATGCAATCTTAATGGCCTGGAGCCGAATTAAGAACGAGGATGATGGTAATCAATAACAAAGGTTATTTTGGGGATTGTTGAGGTTAGGGAGAGCGGCAGGGCATGAGCAGTTTTATTTTTTATTGTTTGTGTAGGATGTAGTACGTACTGCTTTTGGGGGATTCCGGAGTTTCAGAGTAGGTAGTAAATTGTGGGAACTGTGTTTAGGTGACGCTTGGGAAAGTGGAGGGCTTTCTTGAACATTTCTCAATAGACACAATGAGGGCAGATAGAGTGGGTCCTGTAAAATGTGAGATGGCCAAATAGTTTTGCTTCTGAGTAGGTGTGATATGGGTATTTGTCAGGTACTCCCAAAAAGGTACCACCTGGAAAATGGTGCAAGTCATATAAATGAATTTTTTATAACGCTGCTAATGCCAGAGACCAGTCTCTAAGCACGGGACCAGGGCTCAAACCTATATTGCTCACTGCTATCCTGCTTCCAAGGCAAACACTCTGCCTTTGAGCTATCCTCCTGGCACAAGTACCTGGGCATAGGATAGCAGTACCTCGCAAATGCCTATCTTATAGGTACACTAAAGCGAAAAGTGTTGGCTTGGCCAATGCTTGATTTTAACAGAACTTCTGTGCAAGCACACACATACTGCTAGTAAATGAAGCGGCTGAAGGCATACTGGATTTAGACATGTTTATTGGACCAGTAACACATTGTTAATTGAAATTAAGCTATACGCTCTCAGAAAACAGTTTTTAAAAAACCACGGCAGGCCAACGTTTGATGTTACTGCTTGAAAAAGCTAGCTCAAAGAGATCCTAGGAGGGTGCTAAGTGGGAATAGCCTTAGGGACTAGGATGGCCATGGGCAGTCAATGGGTGGGTAAATAACCAAACAATACCCAAAATCTGCGTGTTCCTCCTCAGCTCCCAGTCCCATCTCCCTCCTAGCTGTACTCCAATGCCACCTAATAGCAAATCTAAAAATGACTTGGTCCCATCTGAGTTATCTTAGTACACATTTTTGCTGGCAGATTGTCATGCCCATCCTGTTGACACTTCATATTTGCCGGGGAGACAGGCCACTGGGTGCGGAGAGGAGGCAGGAACTGTATCCCATTGTCCCATTAGCCTGCCAAATAAGGTTCCGTCATGGTCAGTCTCTGAAATTACAATTCCTCCCAATTAAAAAAGATGTAACAGATAATCCAGCGTCTTTCCCTTGTTGCTTCCTGCACTAGTGTATTATGTCCTGACAAATTAATCAACAGGACCCCATAGATGTCGTCACCACCTCGCGTTTTTTTTTTTATCACTGCACACTCTTAAAGTTGTGGACTGGCATAGGACATGACATCTCCCCAGACCTCAGTGAGAACATGTATCATTAGTCAATTTCTTCAGTCCATCTTGCTGGTTCGCGATCAGCCCTTAGACTGGACGAATACTGTCATTCGATTGTGCATGGACCTCTAGTAGATGGTCTTTACCCAAAAGTTTGCTGTCTTCTGAAGACACTGTGCCATCCATCCAGCTGTGGGGCTTATTCATAGGGAACTCACTTGTCCTTTTGAAAAATGACGGGTTTTGAGTGATTGGTCTCCCTCCTCCTTTTGGCAGTTACATTTATCCTTTCCCGTTGGTGACGGGGTTTTAGGTTAAAGAGAACGTATCACGGCATGTGTCCTGGGATGTTACAGTATGCCCGGTTTCAAAGTGTGAATAGCGGCCTCCTTCAGGCCTCTGCACTTATTCCTTCTTGTCCTCCGAGTCCAGTGTCTTTTTCTCTGAAATGACGAATGTCAGCAGAACCATCTCCCACACATGGTATTTGCAAACTATCATGTGTGCATCTTCCCATCCCAAACATTCTTTTGGAAGGAGATTTCTAGGTTGTATTTTGTGGTACGCCGTTATAGTCTCGTAAGGGCTGGCTCTACTGGCCTTCTCGTCATGTGACAGATGTGGAGTGGCCTTCAAATACGTGGTCGACCCTCGGTTAGCCTGAGGCCACAGCAGAGTTACACAATGATGTTGAAAGTGATCTTATCCAGTGCCAGTATTATTGACACTGCAGCTATAGACAACGTCTTTTCACTCTGGTTATCTACAAAATTTCCAAAGCACAACCATCATGTAAACTCCTGTATGAATAAACCCTAAAATAAATGACTGCAACCTCTCAAATGCGTACTGGCAGAGACATACTTTGCAGGGGTTCAGGAAACGTGCGAGGGGCGATGTTCTAACAGATCGGACATTTCTATAAGGTCTCTTCTACTAGACAGTCCATTTGTACAAACCAAACGATCTGTCTTAATTTGTGGACACTGTGCCCTTATGACCGTCATGGGCTTGTGTCACTGTCTTGTGGTGCATGGAGGATGGAATTACTATCAGATTGCATTTAAGTAGAATGTTTGAGTCCGACATGGACAGTTCATACTATATTAGAAAGAACATTTAAAAAAAGTCCTGCTCGATGTCCGTGCCCGACCTGGCTAGTTGTTTGCCATCCTTCCACACTCCACACAGATATGTCCAATTAAATATAGCCGTGGACCAGTCTTCGTTTTATTGCTTACGTCCATTAGGTCAATTGATTCTGGCCGGCAGTTCTGTACAATGTAGTTAATGGAGTGCTTGGCTGGCGAGGGCGTTTCTGTAATGGATGTTACAATAAAGAATCGGCAGGGATCGGCTTCTGTGCTTAGCTTGTGAATGATGTCGAACTTGTATTGCTGAAGGCATAGTCCCATGGGACATCTTTGCCCTTGGGTTTCCATATATTGTAGTAATAGTCTACCTGAAGATCATTGATGACAGTGAATGCCTTGACGTATGGTAGCGTTCACAGGCCCAAAACACTGCCAGCCCTTCTTTTTCGAGGGTATGCTTGCTCGGTCTCACTGAGGTTCCTGCTGGTAGAAGATGCAATCCTTGAGGGGATTTTTAGCCTGGGTTGCATTGTGAAGAATAGCACCTAGACCCACTGGGCCGGCATCCACTGTGATTTCGGTGCATAAATCCAGATCAAAATAAGTCATGCCAAATGGCTGCTGCAATCAGTGGTGGCTGGAGGGGCGTAAACGTATGCATCAAATAGTTGGCAGTGACCAAAGCACAGCGAGAGAGCCAACACCAAACAAGGGGTGTGCAGGTGGGTCCTCTCTCTAGGAATATTTGTAAAATAAATGGGTTAAATGGTGCATTTAACAGCACTTTCTGTGAACATTTTGATAAAAAGCCAGACATTTTGCAATCAGTTTGGTTTGTTAGCACATGAAAAACCCCAATGGATGCAAATCAACAACAATACACAGGACCATTAGACGACACATTTTCATGATGCCTTTGCCCACAACATATGCCAGTAAATAAAATATTTTCATACTGGCTCTGCCCATACAGGTCTGCGCAGGCTGCACCAATACATGCCAGAATTACCACATAATGACTCCAGCCAATACAAAATGCCATGCCACAGAAGGCCTCCATCCACTCCTCTGAAACCATCATTAACATCCATCTGAATGGCAACTCCTTAGTCCAGGGCCCTTATCCCAATCTCCTTCTTTTCGATAGGGTCTCCCGCATCTTATCAACTTCCTCCCATGCCCTGCTACTTCTACTAGCACCTCTCGCGCTCCTCCGCCACCTCCTTTTTCCGCTGCCTCTCTGGCACCCACCTCTGCTCTGGCTACTATGTCACCACCTCCTACCACCTCTGCCCACTCTCAGGCCCTTCTACCACAACTTCTGTTGGGTGTACTTCATAGCTGTACCCCACCATGGAAGTCTTTCGAATGTGACAACCTGCTTCACATCGCTACTCTCAATGCTCGCTCTGCTGTCAAACACTCCTTTGACATCTGCCACCTCCTTGAAGAACTTGACCTGGATGTCCTCACTCGCATCGAGACATGGTTCACAGCCAGCACTGTCACAAGTTTTGACACTCTCCTCCCTGATGGCTACAAGATCCTCTCTGAACCCAGAACCAACCGTCCCAGAGATTGAGTAGCTCTGATCTTTCCAGAGTGGATCCCTGCTTCTGATCATCCCTCTGCAGGCTTATTCCTCCTTTGTATGCCTTGTCTGCAGGCTCTCTGTCTCCTGGCCTCTCTGTGACTGGGGCCACAATCTAGAGGCCACCTGGCCAGGTAGTTCTCTTCCTCTCAGATTGGGCTGACCTCTCCTCTACCTCTGAACTTCTCCCCAGAGACCTCAACATCCACCAGGATGTTTCTAACCTCTCCTCTGGGTTCTTCCGCAACCTCTGCGACACTCTCTCTCTTTCCATTCTATCCTCTGGTCCGACACACTCTGCCAGGCACACCTTGGATGTTCAAATCCTCAGACATCCCCCTCTTGAATCCTCTCACCACTCCTCTCTCTTGGACTGACCACGTTCTGCTCTTCTCTCATCTGAAACTCTCTGTCCCCCAAGCTAAGCCCACCTCAGCACTGCCACCAAACTTCTCGGTCGTTCGGCCCATGAAGCATGTGTCAGTGGATGCCTTTGTTGCTATTTTCTCTGCTCATCCTATGCCTGTGGGTGACTTTCACTCCGACAAAGCCCTCTCTAGCCGGCATCTTTCTATCTCCAACACTCTGGACGTCCATGTTCCTGTCATGAGAATCCATCTGAAGCCTACTTCCAAGTGCAACTGTTGGTATGATTCCGACCCCGCCGCCCTGAAACGCAAGTGCAGGGTGGCTGAGAGGAAGTGGAGGGCATTGGGTGCATCCTCTGACAAACTGGTCTGCCGCCTACTCCAAAGGCAATACAGACTCTCTGTCCTCTCCAGGAAGAGAGCCCATATCCAAGCCTGTGTCTCTGTGACCTCTAACACTGCTGAACTCTTTAAAATCTGCAAGGAGCTGGCCAATTCTTCTGCAGTCTCCACCTCTCCTGTTCCCTCGCAGGCCATATGTATGGTACTGGCTTCTCACTTCACTAATAAAACTCAGGATAGCCTGTCCACTCTCCCCTTTTCCTCTCCCTCTCCTGGCCCCCCTCTGGCCGCCTTTCCAGACGCATAGCCAGGATTGCCTAACAAGTGGGGCCTGAATCTCATGTAGTTGGGTTCACCGCAGTGACATTAACATCTGTTAATGCCCTCACAGTGCTGTTGAGTGGGCATTTACAGATTTTGAGTATGCCTTGCCCGCTCAGGCCGTAGCCCGTCTATGGCTCTGCGCCATTCCCTCTCCTCCTCCTTTCTCTCCGACTACATCTGACATAGTTTCTAGACAAGCCCGATCTATGAAAGTGTCGTCCAAACACTGCTCCTCCAGAACCATCAAGGGCCACACTGACACCCTTGCTCCAGCCTGGGCCGATTTCTGCCACCACTCTTTTGCCACTTGTACTTCCCCTCTCTCCTCAAGCACTTCCTTGTGCACCCGCTCCTTAAAAAGCCTTTGGCCGATCCTACCCATCCAGCAAAATATTGCCGATCTTGATCACTCCTTTTCTCGGCAAACTCCTGGAAAAGCTGGCCTTCTCCCAGCTTACTCTCCACGCTCAATTTGTTGGTTGTTTCCATGACCATCAGTCTGGCTGTACACCCGTGAAGATCTGCTCACCAATCTTGATTCAAGCCTTCTCTCCTCGTGCATGCTTCTTGACTTTTCCTCTGCTTTTGACACCATCAATCATGCCATCCTGATCAATCGACTCCATGAGAACCTGGGCATCATGAATCGGGCCCTGGAGTGGTTGACCTCCTTTCTCCTGGACCGACACCATGAGGTCCAACTTGGGTCCTTTCTCTCCATCACCTCCCTCTCCTCATGTGGTGTTCCCCAGGGCTCTAACCTCTCACCCTGGCTTTTAATTGTCTACTTGGCCCCTTTGGCCCACCTGATCTCTACCTTCTCCTCTACCTCTAAGTGTTATATGGATGACACTCTGCTCGCTTAAATCATGTGAGCATCTCACAGTCAAATTACAAACTTCCCCCAAGAGCACTATAACGCTGCATTTAATTTACAGACCCCCGGGCCCACCTGGCTCATTTGAGGAAGACATCACCTCACTAGTTGCCGAAAGTTCCAAACCGTCAGCACAAATGATTATACTTGGAGACTTCAATCTTGGGTTTAATGACCCTCTCGACACCCCAGCCATTGCCCTGGCCATGGCATTAGAGGAGCATGGCCTCCAACAACTCTGCTCCAAACCCACCCACTCAAAGGGCAGAATCCTTGACTGGGTAACCACCCTTAACTGCAACATTACCATGAAAGATCCTGTACAGCTCATCTGGACTGATCACCACTTCCTCCCATTTGACATTAATACTAACAATTTAGAGCATAAAAGGGCGGTTATTGCACCTGCCTATCCAACTAGGAAAAAGAGTAACATCACAGCGGAAGCCTTAATACCGTTGGTGACCCCTACTCTGAACGCACTACCAGCTACAACTGACTTGAACCAACTCGTCAACGTCTATAATGATTCCATGGCCAAAGCCATCGACATCATTGCCCCACTAAAAATGCGCAAAGGGAAACCAAAAGCGCACCTGAATACATGGTACACCCCGGAGCTCAAACTTCTCTGTCAACAAAAAAGTAAACTCGAAGCACTATGGAAATCAGTGCCTTTAGTAAATAACGGAACTCATTTCACCAATATCTCCACTCTCTACAAAAATGAGATTACACGCGCAAAGACAGAATCTCTCAACTCCAGGATCTCTCAGGCAAGCTCTAGCACAAAGGAGCTCTTTAGCATCCTAAAGGAATTAGAAAACCCCACTCTTCCCACTGATTCTTGCACTAAGGATAAATCTTGGTGCACAGGGATCCAGAATGCTCTTGCAAACAAAATTTCAGGGCTCCAAACTAAAATTGCCAACAAACGACAACAACTCACTCATGGCTTTACTTTCAAAAAGGTATCCATACTGGAGGTACAAAAAATTATAGCATCTTTGAAACCCTCGAATTGCAAGGGGGACAGTTGCCCCGCACAGATTGTAAAAGATGCAGCCAGGGATCTCTCCCCCTTCATTACCAAATTAATAAACCTGTCATTCTCCAATAACTTGGTCCCTAGTAATCTGAAACAATCCTGGGTCCTACCACTACTAAAAAAAACAACCCTCGACCCAGACATACCCACGAATTATAGACCCATTACCACCGTCCCATTCTTACTAACAATTCTTGACAGAGTGGCCTATCTACAAATCTAGGATTACCTCGAGACAAACCATTTATTAGGAACTCGCCAATCTGGCTTTCGACTACAACACGGGACAGAAACGGCCCTTGTTGATCTCAAGTGCCAGATAGACGAACTCAAAGATAAAGGTAAGGCTGCCATTCTTATTCTCCTCGACCTCTCCGCTGCCTTTGACCTGGTTGACCATAAAATCCTGTGCAACCATTTGTCATCGGCAGCACACTTCTCCCACTCTGCGGTCACATGGATCCAATCCTTCCTGGACAATAGGACCATGAGGGTCTTATCACCCCTAGCAGCGGCCGACCCTATCCCCATTACCTGTGGTGTCCCACAAGGATCTTGTGTCTCACCTACTTTTTATAATATATTTACAAAGCCCCTATTCGACAAGCTGGACCATCTGGGTGTCACCTACACAAATTACACAGATGACACCCAGATACTCCTCACCCCATCTGGTAATTACAACTTGGACTCCAACTGGATCAATGAAGTCTTCTCCATCATTCAGGCATGAATGGCCACACATGGCCTTTGCCTGAATGATGACAAGACCGAACTGCTCATTGTCGGCTCACCCAACACCATCCGGAAACTCTGTCCCAGCTACACCAGCTTCACCATTGACGGCAACACCATCCCCATCGCCAAGAGTGTAAAAACCCTTGGTTTCTACCTAGACACGAATACCAACCTCGCCAAACAAATCAATATGACTGCCTCAGCCACTGCCTACACTGGTAAACTAATTAGGGCCTGCAGACAGCTGATCTCCCCCAACAACTGCCTCACTCTAGCCAGAGCACTCATTCAATCCAAACTGGATTACTGTAATAGCCTTTATGTAGGCGCCAACAAAACGGTAATCAATAAATTGCAAGTTCTACAAAATAACGCATTCCGTGCCGCCCTAAATATTCCCAGAAGAGAACATATCTCCGCTACAAGAATTTCATGCAAATGGCTTTCCATCCAACAAAAAATAGACCTAAAAACCATATGCCTCACCTACAAAGCTCTTAACCACCTAGCCCGCCCTATCTCACTAACAAATTTACATTAAGACAGAATACCAGAACCACTAGATCCTCTAATACATTACAACTGACGGTGCCCAAATACTCCCTCAAAAGAGCTGGTGGATCCAGCTTCCCAGCTCTAGCCTCACAACTATGGAATACCATTCCACTGGATATCAAATCCACACCCACCTTCCAACCCTTCAGAACTAAGGTCATCACCTGGTTACTCAACAAATAACCAACCATGTATGTATGCATACCTAATGTACAAATGTATCCTTTATTATGTTTGCCTATTATTATCTATGTACTAACTGCTTTCTTGTCAACTATACATATGCCTCACTACTGTACTATTGTTCCCTAACGTTGCCTGTAACTCGATGTTCAAAGCGCACATATACCCCTGGGTCAGGAGCGCTATACAAATAAAATAAACAAACAAACAGACACCTGCGGTTGTATGACAAAATTCCCTCATGTTCCTTTCATAATGTCACTGTGGCCTTCCTTGGGGTATGTGTACTGTAGTAATCAGGCCACTGTGGGCTACCTAGAGCACGTGTTGCCCCAACAGGAGGAGATATGGACAAATAAAAGGTCAGAGTAGCAAAAAGAGTAGCCAACCTCTAGGAGCATCAATAAATTACAGTGATTCCTCAGGTTTGCCAAATCATCTCCCATTACTCTTTGTTGCCCAACCCTTTGACACGTTTGCTGCTAAACCATGTACCCTATATGTTTGGGATGCCAGGACTGAAGCATTCTTGCAGAAGCTCAAAAATGTTATTTCCACAGCTCCCATCCTGCAGTTAAGCAACGCGGATTAACCAATCATGGTTGAAGTCAAGTCCTCCAAGCGGTTAGAGCAGTGCAGTTTCAGCAAACACGCACCACTTGAGCAGTGCGTCCAATAGCCTTCCATTCACAGAAGCTATTCACATTAGAAGTGAATTACATCATTTTATCAAAGGACCTATTAGACAGTCAAGAAGCATTTGTCAACTGGAGGTATTATCTGGAAGGGGTCAAACATACCATCACAGTTATAACCAACTAGGGTAGCTCAAGACTGCCAGTAGCACCAACCAGCAACAATGTTGGTGGGTTCATTTCAAACACCATATCAAATGCCTTTTCACAGATGTACACCTCCCCCAGCCCTGCCAACCTCGTTCACGAACATCCGTCCGATAAAATGTGTGTCAGCTGCTGCCTTCGCATTAGCTTTCATCCCCCCTCTCTCCGCACTGCAGGCTCTACCTTTGACTCTGCTCTCAGCAACCTCCACCTTTCCATTACTAGCATCCTTGACATTCTTGGATCCGCCTGAAACATGCCTCCAAGCATAACACTTGGTATGACTCAAAACGGAAGTGCAGAGCTGCGGAACGGAAGTGGCAGACCTCAGGCCCACCCTGTGACAAACTCGCCTGTTACCTGCTCTAAAGGCAATACCGGCTTTCCATCCGCACAAAGAAAAGGGCACACATCCAGGATCATGTTGCTACGCTCACCTGGTATCCACAGGGACGCCACCTAGCCGGGTTACTCGCTGGTATGCATCTCAGCTTTGCCCTGATGTGGTCTGCGGGGAAGGTTCTGCCTGAAAATACAGGAGGACTGTGTTCAAGACTGACCGACTGGGGTAAGTATCCTCCCTCCACCCCCGTATGCTTTCAGTCCCTCTGGCACCCTCTCCTCACCTTGTGGTAGAATTAGGTGTGCTCTCCATCCTGCCTTCTTTGCAGGGGTGCGTTATCTTTCAGGGGCGAGTGCGGTCCAGTTACTTCACTGACGCTGGCCCGTTTGATATTGTTCAGGTAGGTCTTATTGCTGTTCTTTAGTTTTGTTGCTATCCTGCGTGCCTTGCTTTGTTTAAAATGTCTCTTTTTTCTCCCTTAGGTATGCAGAGCTTCAGCGTGGCGAGCTGGCTTGGTTGAGCCTCGCTGGTAAATGATGGCGCATTAAGAGCGCTATGATGCGGTAAGTAAGCGCTATGCGCAGCGCTGCAAAGTCTTGCCTTTGCTAACCTGTGTTTTCCTTCCTTGTAGGTCGCGGTGTTCTTCAGCACGAGTGGAATGTCCGGAGTGGTGCCAGCCGAGAGGCGACCAGCCAGGTAAGCCTTTTGAGCAGTTCGTAATTTGTAAATGTCTCTACAGCTTTCTTTAATGTGGCCTCTATCTTCCTCTTTCAGGTGGTCCTGTCCGGGAGGCGTGCAGATTCGAGGAAGCTGTTCTCAGTAGCTGCGAGTGTTTAAAGATGAAGACTGCAGGTAAGATGCTGCTGCTAATGATGTTCCTTTTGTCTCCTTGCAGGTTCTGCTTCTCCGAGGTTCGAGGGAATAGCTGGACACGGTGAGTGTCACGTTGAAAGCTGCAAAGTAACATGAAGCATGTTCTGCAGTCAGGGTGTGGTTTATAAAGCCCAGGTAAAGTAGTACCAGGGAAAGCAGTTCCAGTCCTGCCACACCCAAAACCCTAGACCGCATAGCTTGGTTCTTAGGGAACCAAGCTATGTGGATGTCTCCATGTTGGCTGACAATACAATAAAGTAGTTCGCAAGCACATTGTTGTTCATGGTGTATGAGCCTGGCGCCATAGGCGCCAGGACTGACCCCATGAGGGCTTTTGAAGAGGATGCCAGGCTCTAGAGGCCTGAGTCCCGACTCCACCTGGCCAATGGGTTTGCCAGAGGGGGTTTTGGGCGAGGTTCGTGACACATGTCTCTGGTGCATCCAACAACATGGCTGAGCTCTTTAAAATCTGCAGGGAAGGAACAAGTTACTTACCTGTAACTGTTGTTCTCCAGCATTGGTCTGGCATGGATTCATATGCTCATGAATATTCCCAGTCGTCAGGCTGGGAATCCTCGGTAAAGAAAAGAATCAGTATCAGTTTCGTTTCTGATCTGTCTTTCTTAGTAGTAACCAATCACTGGTCTCTGGGTCATTCTCCCCCAGCAAATGACTGCCCTCTCCCTAAGCCCCGCCCCTGGCAGCCATCCTCAGATTTGGTAGCACGTGAAGTGGCAGTATGACCAAGTGAAGAGCCACAGAGGGGAAGGAGGGAGGGTTTGCATGTGAATCCATGCCAGACCCATGCTGGAGAACAACAGTTACAGGTAAGTAACTTGTTTCTTCTCCAGCATGGGGTCTGGCATGGATTCACATGCTCATGAATATAAGAATACATAGCAGTACACAGATGCACAACCACGGGAGGTGGTAAGGCTCAACATTAAACATTACATAAAACCCAACATTAAGCATCTCTTACCTCCTCACCAGGCTCACGTTAAGCGAACAGGTTACGCAGCACTGCCTGGCCGACTCTGGACTCCTCCCTGGAATCCCGGTCGATGCAGTAGAATCTCGTGAAGGTGTGCGTCGACCTCCACGTAGCAGCCCTGCAGATGTCCAGCAGAGGCACACCAGACAAGAACGCCGTGGTAGCAGCGATCGCTCTGGTCGAATGGGCTCTCGGACGGCCGGGCAACGGTCGGTTTGCCAACCGATGACAGTGCATGATGCAGCCGGAGAGCCATCTGGAAATGGAAGCCTTCGAGAGAGCCTTCTCTTGGTTCACAGGTCCAAAGTTCACAAACAGCTGTAATGTCTTCCGAAAACTCTTTGTTCAGTCCACGTAGAACTTCAGTGCTCTAGCCACATCCAGCGAGTGCAAAGTCCTCTCGGCCGGCGACGAAGGCGACGGGAAGAAAACTGGCAACACCAAGGGCTCGTTGAGATGGAAGTCCGACGGCACCGTGGGCATGAAGGAGGGGTGCGTCCTCAGCACCACCCTCGTCTCGTGAAAAGTCAAGTATGGAGGCTTGCAGGATAGGGCCTGAATCTCTCCCACGCATCGTGCAGAGGTGATGGCCACAGGGAACGCTGTCTTCCACAACAGGAACTTCAACGGAGCCGAATGCAAAGGCTCGAATGGCGCACCCATGAGCCTTGTCAGCACCACGTTGAGCTCCCACGCCGGGGCTGGAGCCTTCACCGGCGGGAATGATCGGAACAGTCCTTTCATAAACTCCATCACCAGGCAATGAGACCACAGGGATGACCGTCCTGAAGTTCTGGTGTATCGGGAAATCGCTGCCAGATGTATCTTAATGGAAGCATGAGCTAGTCCAGCTTTGGCCAGCGACAGTAAGTACGGTAGCACTTGAGGGGCAGTAATCCATAGAGGGTTAATCTTCTGTGCACGGCACCAGACAGAGAACCTCTTCCACTTGTGTCCGTAGCACTTGAGAGTTGAGGACGCCCTGGCCTTTGCAAGAACCTCTCTGCATTTGGCCGGGATATCGTACCCTCCAAACTCTAGTGCTGCAGGAGCCAGGCCTACAAGTTCAGCGACACTGGGTCATGATGAAGAATGGCACCTCCTTCTCTGGAGAGAAGATCCGCGTCCTTCGACAGTTTGACTGGTGGCGACGCTGACAAGTCCAGAAGGTCCGGGAATCAGATCTGTCTCGGCCACCTCGGTGCGACGAGGATCATCCTGCACCGGGACCTCTTGAGTTGGTTGATGAGCCTGAGCAGCAATGGCAACGGCAGGAACGCATACAGGAACAGGCCTTCCCAGGGGAACGAGAAAGCATCGCCCATGCTCCTCAGCTGGGGGAACCTGCTGGCGAACCTCTGGCACTTGGAGTTCGTCGCCGTCGCAAACAGGTCGATTTGGGGTTTGCCCATCGCCGGAAGAGTTGATCCACTTGATCCTGGCATAGTTCCCACTCGAGTCGGCGATGGTGTTTTTTATCCCTGCTAGATGAAAAGGCACCAGGAACATCCCTTGGGCAACGGCCCAGTGCCACAGATCCTGGGCTTCCTTGGACAGGGCTGGAGATCTGGTTCCTCCCTGTTTCCTGATGTAGAACATCGTGGTGGTGTTGTCGGTGAAGATCCTCACCACCTTGCCCTTGAGGGACGGGAGGAATGATCCGTCGTCACCGTCGCCTGGTATGCTGGGGTCTGAAAGTTTGTGCCTGCCGCAAGATGCGCGCGCGTGCCCCACCATCGGATTGCCTGCCGGAATGCCTCGTTGAGCGAGATCTTGTCCTCAAAGATGCCCGTCGCTTGCATCCAATGGGTGTCGAGGAACTCCTGCAGAGGGCACATCCGAAGCCTGCACAGGAGCACCAGATAGATGCAAGAGGACATCATCCCGAGCAGGGACTTGATGCACCTCACTCTGGCCACGTCCGTGGCCAGCAGACGCTGTACCTTGCCCAGGATGGCCTGCGTTCTTTCCTCCGATGGCGAGGCCAATCGCGCCACTGTATCAAGCTTGGCTCCCAGAAACAGCGTGACCTGCGACGGAACCAGGTGGGATTTGGGGAAGTTGATGGAGAATCCCAGGTCCGTGAGTAGCCGGACGGTCTTTGCTGTGTGTTCTATGGCGAGTTCCCTTGTCCCTGCTCGGATGAGCCAGTCGTCCAGGTAGGGGTAGACGTGCATCCCCTGCAGGTGCAGCTGCGCCGCCACTGGTGCTAGGCACTTGGTGAACACCCTGGGCGCTGACTTCAATCTGAACGGGAGGGCCTTGAACTGGTAGTGCCGCCCTTGGACTACGAACCTGAGAAACTTTCGATGTCCTTTTAGGATGGGGATGTGGAAGTACGCATCCTCCAAATCCAACAATGATAGGAAGTCGCCTTCCTCCAGCTGGCCCAGCACATGCTGGAGGGTGACCATCCGGAACTTCTGTGCCTTGATGTATTTGTTTAGCCGATGCAAGTCCAGGATGGGACGCCAACCTCCTGTCTTCTTCCTGACGAGGAAGTACCTTGAGTATACTCTGGAGCCCCAGAGCCTCTTTGGGACGAGCTCAATGGCTCCTTTCTTGAGCATCGCCCTTACCTCTAACAGTAGTTGAGGGACATGGTTTTCCTTCCTGGCCACGGGAGGAATTCGGGGGCACTTCTTTAGAAATTCCACAGAGTGTGCCCATGGGCCAGGGCATCCAGCACCCAACAGTCGATGGAGATGGACTTCCACACGCTGACGAACCTTGTCAGCCGGCCTCCCACCGGGGTGGTGGGGGCCTGACGCGACGGCCGGTCCAGTCTTGCTTGGAAGCAGCCTTGCCGCCCTGGCCTCCCTGGCGATGACGGCAAGATCCACCGGACTTGTCTCGTCCCCTGTAGGCTTCTTGCGACGAGGAGTGGGCCGCTTGACGGTAGGTCGAGGAGCAGCCGCCGAATCCCTTGGAGGCACCTTGCTTGCCTTCGGAGTTCTGAAAGGCGGCTGCCGTTGCTGCAGAACTCCCAAGGCCCGAGCCGTCTCAGTGTCGGTCTTGATGGCCTGCAGCGACTCATCCACAGTCTTTCCAAACAGATTGTTCCTGTCGAAGGGCATGTCCAAAACCTTGGCTTGCACGTCCTGGCAGAAATCCGTCGCCCTGAGCCACCCCTGCCGTCGAAGGCAAACGCCGTTGCCCAACTGGCAGAAACCGGTGTCGGCAATGTCCGTGGCCACAGTTATGGCGTGGTCCGACGCCACCTCACCCCCCTGTAGGATCGCCAGGGCCTCTGCCCTCTTGTCGTCCGGGAGGAAGTCCAACAGAAGGGCGATCTTGTACCACAATTCCCTGTCGTAGCGGGCCACGATCGTTAGGGCGTTGGCCGCCTTAATCGTCGTCGCCTCCGACGAGATGACTTGTCGTCCCACGGCGTCCAGCTTCTTTCCCTCGCCGTCCGGTGGGGAAGTTGAGCACGAAGCCGATGCCCCCCCGATTTCTTCTTGGCCGCCGCTGAGACAACCGAATCCGGGGTCGGCTGCGCCCTAAGGCACAACGGGGCGGCGTCGGGGACCCAGTACTTCTTCTCGTACCGGTCCCTCTTGGCAGGTGTCGTGGACGGGTTCTTGAGGAGGGCAAGTCCCTCGTCCCAGATGTCATCCAGCAACGGCACTGCGAGGACCGTCTTCCTTTTGGCCTTGCGCCGTTGGTAGAGGAAGCCTTCCTTCTCCTCAGGGCAGAGTTGAAAAAGCTTGGATGCCCTGGCAATCATGGCGTGGAAGGAGGCAATCTCGTCGGGCGGGGACACCCGAGGAATCAGAGACGGGAGGCAAGTCCCGTCGTCACCGCCATCGTTATCTGTCCCAGTCGTGGCCGTGTCTGTTCCCCTGTCGTCCCTCGGGATCGGGGAAGGCGACAAAGGCTGAGGAGGCCGTGAGGGCTGAAGGGGCACTGGATGAATTCTCCTCTTGTTCAGAGGGCTTCCCAACGGACCCGGTACAGCTGGGTCGTCCGTCGGGGTTAGGGGCAGTCTCATCCTTATCTCTGTGCATAAGGCTTGGATTGCCGTCAAAATGGCTGCCGAGTTGTCCTGAGGCTCGGGTTGCGACGGCCTGCCGGGAGCGACGGTTGTTCCTCCACGGGAACCTCGTCGTCGTTGCCACCCTCGCTCTCGTCGTCCCCCTCCTCGGGATTCCTCCCTTTGGGTTGGGCCTTTTCCAAATTCTCAGTCAGTTCCTCCTCGGAGGTTGTGTCTGTGTCCGTAACAGCCACCGCCCACCCCCTCTTTCCACTGGGGTCTTCACGGGGGTCTTCTCGATGGGCTTAAAAGAGGATTCCCTCCGCTGAGGCAGGGAAACTCTGGGCCCCGAGGTCACCTCCATTGGGATAGCCTCCACAGGCTTTGCCAGGGCCGCAGCGACTCCCTCGATAGAGGCCTTAGCCGGGTGAATCAAGGCCTTCACTACCTTGGCGCGCTTGAGGCCTTCACCTTAGGGGGAGGGTCACCACCTCGCTCC
Source organism: Ambystoma mexicanum (assembly GCF_040938575.1). Classification (NCBI taxonomy): domain Eukaryota; kingdom Metazoa; phylum Chordata; class Amphibia; order Caudata; family Ambystomatidae; genus Ambystoma; species Ambystoma mexicanum. The sequence goes on along the minus strand of NC_090932.1, from coordinate 1,130,223,829 downwards.
CCCTCGGCCGGTTCCTCCGAGATCGACCGGGGCCTCTCCAGAAGCTTAGCCGGGTTCTCGGATTTCCTCTTCCCCGAGCCAGAGCGTTAGCTCGCGGTTGATGGCGTCGGTGAAGGTGCGCCCTGCCTGGCAGCCGAGGCGCCCTACCGTTCGGTGCTCCCGGTGCCCGCGGACTCGCGGTGCTTTGCCTTCTGTTGGGCCCCCGTCGCCGGGGAGCCCTCACAGGACTTAGAAGACCGCTCGGACTTCTTCTTCTTCTTCTCACCTGCTGGGCTCGTGCCTTCCAGCCAGTTGGAGAGACGGGTCTGGCGATCCCTCATCGTCCGATCCGACATGTTAAAGCAAAACGCACAGTCCTTCTCCATGTGCGTTTTGTCCTCGTGGAGGCAGTAAAGGCATTTCGAATGCTCGTCTTCCTTGAACATATTTTCTAGCTTGTATCCAGGGCAGATCCTGAACAGTTTCCCGGGAGTCGAGTTTCCCTTCTCCTGGGCCATGTTCTTCTCGTCTACGAGGTAGGCCTCAGAAACTTCTGGAATCCTCCAAGAAGCGTAACTCGATGAAAACTTCACCCTTGAGGGGCGTAGATAAATCTGAAACGGGTCCCCGTTGATCGGAAGTAGAAACGGTGGAGCTTGAGGCTCAATTAAACCGAAAAATGAGATAAATCTCTTTGAAAAAACACAAAACGCAGTAAAAGCTCGAGAGCTATAGCACGAGGACTCCCAACACGAGCGTGCGGTAAAAGTCTGAGGATGGCTGCCAGGGGCAGGGTTTAGGGAGAGGGCATTCATTGGCTGGGGGCAGTATGACCCAGAGACCAGTGATTGGTTACTTCTAAGAAAGATAGATCAGAAACGAAACGGATACTGATTTCTTTCTTTACCGAGGATTCCCAGCCTGACGACGGGGAATATTCATGAGCATGTGAATCCATGTCAGACCCCAAGCTGGAGAACAAGCCTACCCTTCCACAGTCTCCTCCTCACCTCTTCCCTCCCAGGCCCTCTGCAGCGCATTAGCCACACACTTTACTGCAAAAACTCAGGTCATCCTGGAGCACCCTTGGTCCCTCTCCCCCTCCCTTTCCCCACGCCCTGTGGCTCCTATGGCCTCCCATCCTCCCTTTGCCTTTCTCTCCACCTTCTCTCTTATCACACCCGATGAGGTCAAAAGAGTCATCCACTCCATGATGGTCTCCTCCAAACAGGCCTCCCCCTGTTCCTGCCGAACCATTAAGGACAATATTGTCTCTCTTGCCCCTGCAGTTGCCGATTTCTGTAACCACTCTTTTGCTACTGGATCTTTCCCCTTCTCCCTCAAGCACTCACTTGTGTACCCTCTCCTGAAAAAACCTTTTGCAGACCTGTCATGTCCAGCCAACTACCGCCCCACATCTGTCACCCCCTTCCTTGGAAAACTCTTGCAGAAGCTGGTCTTCACCAAACTGAACTTGTTGCTTTCCTCTTCAACCATCAATCTGGATTCCGAGCATCCAGAGAAATGGAAACACCTGTGTGGAACTGCTTGCTTCTCTTTATTCCAACTCTCCAGCTGTTCTCATTCTACCTGATCTCTCCTCTGCATTTGATACGGTCAACCACTCCATCCTCATAAAACGGCTTAATGATACCTTAGGTATCTCGGAGCGGGCTCTGGACTGGCTGACCTCCTTCCTCAATGACCATCCATCCCAGGTTATTCTGGGCTCTTTCTCGTCCCCCAATATTATCTCCACCTGTGGTGTCCCCCAGGGCTCCAACCTTTCTCCTTCGCTCTTTAACACCCATCTGGCTCCCCTTGCACATCTCATTTCCAGCTTCTCCACTAACTTCCAGTGTTATGCAGATGACACACAACTTTTCTTCAACCTTCCCTCCGACCCTCTCCTTACTTCCCCCATCATTCCTGACTGCCTATCTGCCATCCAGTCCTGGTGTACTTCCGATCTCTGGCTCAATGGCAGCAAGACTGAGATCTGTCCTACTGGGACTCCTGCTCCCTCTTTCTTACCCTTACTCTGGCCATCTTGCATGGGCTCTCCCCATTCTCCTTCATTTCAAGCCAGCAACCTTGGAGTTATCTTCGACTCCTCTCTTTCCTTCCTCCCTCCCTCACATTCAGGACCGTGCCAAGAAGTCCCACTTTTAACTCACACTTCTTCAAAGGAATTCTTCCTTTCCTCACTTTCCACCAGAAGCTCAATGTCTCTAGAGCTCTGGTTCTCTCTAAACTAGACTACTGCAATAGCCTTTTCCTTAATCTACCCTCTTCTTCTTTATGACCCCCTCCAGCTAATCCAGAATAGGGCTATAAGACTTATCCTACCTCAGGCCCAGGGACTGCATCTCTCCAGCCTCACTGGCTCCTGGTTGCTGCAAGGATCAAATTCAAATCCCTCTGCATCATCCATAAGGCGGTCTGAGGCCGGGGACCATGCTATATACAACTTGCCCTCACTAAATACTCTCCCTCCAGATCGTTACGTTTCTCTGGCACCAACTCTCGGTGTGTCGAGCGCTTCACTAAACAGCAAGGTGGTGGCCGATCTCTTTCCTCAGCAGTCTCCCTCCTATGGAACAGCCTCCCACTTCCTCTTTTGTCTTGAGCCAGATGTTATAAAATTCCAGAAGCTCAAGACTTTCCTTTTCACCTCCTCCTTCCTTTCTTCCCTCCTCTGCTAAACCCCACAGTTGCTGAGATTGGTGACCAGGGTCCACATGACTCCTCTTGGGCCCCAGCCTTCCACCCCCAATCGCCTTCAGCCTCTACCCGCTCCCAGCACCCACTGGGCTATGCCACCACATGCCTCCACTTATTTATTGGCAGCTGACCTCTCAACTAGGCACTTACAGCTGCTCACCCCCTAGCACTTCCCTCTTGGTACACCTAGCACGTAGCTCCGCACCCCCCACTCCTTCATCTCTTCTCTGTCTCTCTGCACTTGCACATTCTGAATGCTCACAAGGTCTAGTAGGTCCCCCTCTAGCTTTCATTGTTAGAAATGCGCAATCAATAAATAAACTGCCCGATTTCTGGGTGGTGTCCTCTCTTTCCTCCAAGGTTAGGACCATCACAAAACAGATGTATTCTTATAGCATGGAAAACAGCTCTGGGTATCTCACAGGTAACAGCAGCAGATCCTGGAGTGGTTCTCCCACAAACCGTTGGCCGGGCATTACAGTTACAGAAAATCACTCTACCTCATCAGTAGGCATGCCTGGCGGATGAGCATGTCTCACAGTGTTGTAGTATGTGGGCCAATGCGACACCTGCATGTGGGATAAGAGTCTCCCCCAGTCTCCAGCTGCATTATTACCCCCTTTGCCCACCCCTGCGCTCAACCATTGCACTCCATCACTGTGGATTTCGTCAGTGCCCATCCAGTGTCATACCAGTATCACACCATCTGGACAGTGGTGTATTTCTAAACCAAACTGTGCCAATTTGAACCTCTGAAAGGCGATCCAGTTGCAACGTGTGTAGTCCAAGTTTTCCTCCACACAGTGTTTCGACTTCACAACCTGCCAGAAGCCGTCATCTCAGACCAGGGGTAGCAATTTGAATATATTTTCAGGAAGGCTCTCCAAAGGCACCTTGGAATCACTGACCACCTATCAACAGGGTATTCCCCAAAAAGTAATAAACAAATCAAATAGGCCATCAGAATTGTTTAGCAATATGTGCTGTGTTACTGTAGACAGCATTCAATTCCTGCCCCTTGCAGGGTTGACCTACAATAAAATGATACTATGTCCACTGGGACCTCTTCCTCCTATGAATGACACAAATATGCTGCCCTGAACCTTGGCTCCCGCATTGTCAGCATCCACATCAAATGCATCGATCACTACTACCCAGAGAGAACAACAATGGATCTATGAGAACCTCCTGAAGAGTAAAGCCAGGGTCAACATGTATGTGTAACTCCATACAAAGAAAGAAAGGAGGGACAAGAAGTATGGTTATCCAAAAGAAACATTAAGATCCCAGGATTCACCCGTAAATTCAAGCTAAAATACAACAGACTCTACGCAATCCTCAAGGTAGTGAACCTATTGTCATGGAATTACAACTAAATACCTCACTATACACCCTTTTATTTTATGAGTCCCTGCTACAGCTCTGCTAAACACCTCAGATCTCCACCAATGATATGTCCCAAGATTAGAGGATCCATCTGGACCCTGAGGAAGAATATATGGACTCTTGAGTGTAAGATTCACTCTGGCAAATAAATAAATTCATTAGATCGATCGGGATCGAAGGGTAAGGATGGCTTATCAATAACACCTTAGCTCACAGGGTAAACACAGGCAGCAATGGACCACCAACAGTAAATAGATAGATGACTAGGGGGTTGTGGCTAAGCAAGCCATGTGAGAGGCTGTGCTCTAGTGGAGCTCCGATGATCCGAAGACTGATCCTTACTGAAAAATGCATATACTGCAACATTTATGCTCTGGAACGCCTCATATGAGCTTGTGAAGGCGGCACGCGGGTGTGTTGCAACTCTGAAGACCGTGTGACATTCGGAATCAGAGATACGATCCCCAACGAAGATGCTTATTACGGAACAAAGGCACAAGATGGCGGACGAGGGGCTCGGACAAAGGGGCCAGCCGGCTGCATGAACGGAGCTTAGAGTTGGCGGAGGACATACCTGGCCGTAGGGCATACCGCAAGGACACCCCCGCTCTGGGTGTGTGAGACGGAGGGTGTCGGGACCGCGACCCGCACCGGATGCCAAGTGGTCAGAATCCTCGGCACACTGCCCTCGGAACTCGCCTTTGAGGGAACATGGCTGCCCCGAGGTGCTGGTGGCATGGGTTCGCACTGTCAGGTGGGGGGCCCGATTTCAGTGAGCACGGCCTCCGCGGTGGCGCTGAACAGCAATGCTGCAAGGCCGGCAGGGAAGCGGCCCTGAAAAGAGGCGTGCCCCAGAGGAAACACTGGCAGCTAAGGTCGGGTTGGCGACGGGAGGGCGAGCCCTCGGATAATCCCTGCGAAGGAGGGCATCTGAAACAGAGCATCACCAAGAGGTGCAGCGAGACCGGAGAAGGCACCAGACAAGAGGCGGCCTGGAGTGGCGCAGCCCTGGGAAGCCACCCACTATATTTAAAGGCTCGCTGAAGCTGACAGTGGAGGCATCACCACGCAGCACCATCCATATGAGTGCGCGAGCGGCGTCTATTATGAACAAAACGCTGCTAATTAATCCGCCAGCACGCACCAGCTGTAGCTGTAAGCCCGCGGTCCTCCGGGAAGAACATTAAACGAGGCCCCAGGGCCGCACACACGGTGGAGGAGGGGCAAGCATACCCGGACCCAAGCGAAGATTAGGAGCCCCTGGGCACACGGGCGCTTGGAGGCGTGCTGTGAGGCCCCAGGCGTGGCACCCGGGCAGTGGCCACGCATGAAGGACCAACAGATTGGCAAGTGTGTGCCCGCACCAAGGCGGCCAGGTGAGGAGGACACAAGAGTTGGCGCATGATGATTCCCCCGGGCCCCTAGGCGCAGCGGGGGAAGAGGACAAGTGAGGAGCACCCTGATGAGAGGGCAGCAGCACGCTGCCCACGTGCGCAGGATGCGCCTGTGACCTGGTGGAGCCCATTGGGGAGGCGCACTGGAACTGCAGAGCCGCTCAGAGGAGTCCCACGGGCTGGGGGAGCAACCATAGACTTGCCGTACAAGGAGGAGGGGCGCACCGACCGGGAGAAGAGACAAACCAGTGCATAATCACTGGACGCAAACCACCCCTGTCGCAGAGAACAGGAAGAGCGCAGGCCAGAGACTACACCCCGCAATCTAGCATGTGCACACCCAGACGCTGTCAGCATAGCCAATAAACCGCCTAAAATAAAGGGCAAGCAACCCACGATCGATGAGTATGCCAAAACATCGCCGGTGGCAGAGGGAGCTAGAAGCAAGGAAAGAATTCCCACGGTGGGCACAGCCACCACGAGCAGCAATCAGGGGATCCTGGCAGCTATTGCAGACCTGAAAGTCGCTTGGGAAACCAAATTGGAAACGGCTGTGGTGGAACTAAAAGCGGCCTTGGAGCTCAAAGTCAGGGCTGTACAGGAGGAAGTGGATCTCCTCCGGCAAGATGTTAGAACTTTGGCGGAACGCACAGGGGACCTGGAGAAAGAAGTGGCCCAGAACACGGAAGCATGCGCACCCCATAAGTCTGAGCTACATGCCCAGCAACAACGCGTGGGCAACTTGGAAAGCAGAGCGGGGGAGGCAGAGGGACGTGCTCTGAGGAATAACATACGTATTGTAGGATTGCCTGAGGGGGTTGAGGGACCCAACCCCACTGTGTACATCGAATCGATGATGCTACAGGAGATAGCTGGGGGGGCGCTGACCCAGGGGTTTGCGGTGGAACGTGCACATAGAGCTCTAATGAGGAAACCACCCCCGGGGACTCCCCCCAGACCGGTGATTGCAAAGATCTTAAAATACTGTGATTGTGAAAAATTTCTGGAGTACTTTCGCAAGGGAGGTACGATACAAAGAGGGTCGGCCACCATAACGGCATACCCGGACTACACTCTGCAAGTACAATGCCAACGCATGAACTTTGGGACAGTCAAAAGAAGAATGCGAGAAGCGGGCTACAAATATATGCTGATTTATCCCGCCAAATTGAAGGTGTCCCAGAAAAAATAAAACATTGTTTTTTGAAACCCCCGAGGACGCGACAGCATGGCTGGACATGCAGAGCTGCCCCCAAGAGTCGGTATCGAGAAGGGAGATGGCACAGATAAGTGGCATGGAGACCGTGCCACCCAGGGTGTCGCACTCACGAACACTGGGACTGGAATATAGGACAAGATGCTGCCTGGCAATGTAGAGCGACCAGAGCTATATATGTAGGATCCTTGAACATAGCGACTTAATAAATGAAGTGGGGGCAATACGGGACAGGCTCTCGCACCCCCACGTATAGATTAGTTAGGTCACCAATATATCGGTGACACCCTGCCGGGTACCTGTTCTCGGCATTCCGAGGTGGGACCAAACGCGGGGGAGACTGAGATTCAGGGATGGAGGTGGGCACCAGTTGGGGTAGGGTAGGGCAGAGGGAAGGGGTTGTGTGCCGTGGTTTATAGTTAAGATAAGGGGAGTGGGTGGGTCAGTTGGGGAAGTTGTAATGTTAAATTGGGGAACAAGCCTACAGGGAGGGATTGCACTGGCGGTGGGAGGAGGGGGAACTTAAAATGTCATGGGAGACCTTAAAATAGTTACTTGGAAAGTTAGAGGGCTCAACAGCTATTTAAAAAGGAATAAGGTTAGGATGTATCTGCGCAGGCAGAAAATTGACATAGCCTTGATACAGGAGTCTCACTTAACGAAAGAAAAGCTTGAAGCGATTAGGAAGAAACGGAGGGGAACTGTGGTGGGAGCAGCATACTCGGCCTATGCCAGGGGAGTAATTATCTGGGTAGCACTGCATGTCCCGTTCCAGCTATTGCAATCTACAGTGGAGCCAGATGGGAGGATGGTTGTAATGAGGGGGCTGGTGGAGAACAGAGAAATATGTATTGTAAACACATACGCCCCCAATCAGGACACGGCGGCATACTTCAGGACCCTATATGGCAAATTCAGTGGGAGCCTCAGGGGGTGGTGATCTGGGGAGGAGATTTTAATTGTGTATTGAACCCGAAAATAGATAGATCGGACTCTAAAATAAATAGACCCACGCCAGCTGCAAGGACATTGCTGTCATTGTTATCGGACCTAGGGTTAGAAGACGCATGGAGGTTGCATCACCCGCAGGACGGGCACTATTCGCACTATGTGGCCCCACAGGACCTGCATACTAGATTAGACTGTGTTTACCGCCACCGTTATTTCCGGACCGCCTGGGTCGTAATGAGGCCCAATGTATTTAGAGAGGACATGAGAGAGGAAATAGTACGTTATTTTGAGATAAATACTGGTAGTGTGAAAGCAGCAGGTACGCTCTGGGAGGCTTTTAAGGTGGTGGTGAGGGGGATAGCTATAGCTAAATCCAAAGGATTACATGGTGGGATCTTAGCCGAACTGCAGGAAGCAGAAACAGAACTAGAAATAGTGTTGAAAAGGGGAGGTAACACTAAAACAGATAAGGAAGCAGTTCTTGAGCTGCAACAGAAATATGTGGGACACTGGGAAAGGTTATGTAACCTCAACTATAAAAAGTATATAGAGGGGCAGCATGCAGGAGGGGATAAACCAGGGAGGGTTCTGGCATGGCTATACAAAATGACTCCCAGATCTACAATTAGAACGATAGCGAAGGAAGATTAAAGCTTAGTAGACACGAAAGAGTTAACCAGGAATTTGCAGACTATTACCGGCTCCTGTATGGAAACGACGGGAGAGAGGACAACGAAGAAATAGAAGAAACGCTAGGAGATATTGGACTACCACAGATTAGTGCAGAGGAAAGAGAGGAGTTGGACGCACCGATCATCCTAGAGGAATTGGAGGAGGTAGTCGGGCAGCTGCCCACTAGTAAGACCACGGGGTCTGATGGACTCCCAAGCGAATTCTATAAAACGTACAAAAATGAGATACTCCCTCCGATCCTGGAAATGCTCAATGAGCCATATGAAATAGGGAAACTACCAGAGTCCCTACGAGAGGCAATCATTATACCACTCCCCAAACCCAATAAGCCTGGCTGTGACTGTGGATCTTATAGGCCCCTGTCAATGTTAAATCAAGATAGTAAAATATTAACAGCAGTTTTGGCAAACAGAATGAGGAAAGTCATCAATAAGTTAATACACCCCGATCAGACTGGTTATGTCCCCAACAGAAACATATCCAATAACCTCAGGCGACTTCACCAAGTCATTGAACATGCGAAAGAAGACGTGGGCGAGATGGCGATATCATCGCTAGATGCAATAATGGCTTTTGACTCGGTCAGATGGCCTTGGCTAATTGCGGCCCTGACCAAGTAGGGCCGGGATACCTCAGGTGGGCCAAGTTGCTATATAGTGCACCGCTAGCTAGGGTGAAGACAGGAACGATAATATCGAGAGGTGGCAACTTGGTAGAGGCACTAGGCAGGGATATCCATGGTCCCCCATGCTGTATATTCTGGCCCTAGAGCCCCTGGCAATATACCTGAGGCAGCAGTATGATGTAATAGGCAGTACCATAGAAGGGGAACCACATTTGATTTCCTTGTACGCCGATGATATGCTTTTGTACTTATGATATCTGGAGGAGAACCTCCAATACATATTAGAAGTGATGGAGCGATTCGCACAGCTTTCGGGCATAGCTGTGAACCCTGGAAAGTCCTGTGTGTTTCCACTGGGTAGGTACAGAGGGATCCCGCTGGAGCGACTGCCGATCCTGCAAATACCATGAGAGGTGCATACGTTCCGATATCTTGGGATAGACATATCACACGGTAGAAGCAGAACATAAGCATAACACAGAGGTAGCAGTTAAGAAAATTGAGAATAGTATGAAGTTCTGGGCGAAGCTCCCCTTAGCAATGATGGGACGGGGGCAATGTTTAAAATGGTGGCATTGCCGAGACTGCTGCACTGCTTTGCGAACATCCCATACATGATACCTAAACGGTTCTTTGCCAGGCTAGATAGCATTTGTAGAGAATTCCTCTGGCATGGTACGAGGAACAGAGTAGCTTTATGGAAGTTGCAGAATTCATATGAGAAAGGGGGCATTAAACTACCAAATTACGAAGTTTATTATATAGCCAGTCAACTACAGTATGTAGCTAAATGGCTCTCTGATGAGCTGATCTTGGAATCCAGGCTGTACCGCCAGGACTGCGCCCCATTCTATTTAAAAGAAGTGATATGGTTGCCTAGGTCGGAGATGGAAGGACGCCCGAGGATGATGATGCTTGGGTGGGAGATATGGAAGAGAGCCTGCCAGTTGATGGAGACACCATACCCGTGCTCCTTGCAGGTACCATTAGCCGCTCTGGCTGGAAAAGGAAAGCAATTGAGGCTAATGATCAGGAAACACTGGGAGCCGGTGTGGATAGCAACAATGGGTGATGTATGGCAGGACGGGAGCATACGGGACTTTGAGGGACTGGTGGAGGACACTGGGTTACATGCAGGACTTATATAGCATATCATGGGATAGTGCAGCGAATTAAAGAGACCTGGTCCAAAGTGGAGCTAGCGGAGGAACCAGAAACCACCATAGACACGATATATGACATAGCGGAGGGGGGACATGAAATATCAAGATTATATGAGATGGTAATGACCAAAGTGGGGAAAGAAGTGGTGCAGCTCAGATGGGACTGGGAAGAGGAAGTGGGAGCCTCGATGAGTGACGGGATGTGGGAGCGGGCCCAGAGATATCATAAAAAAAGTGTCAAGAAATGGCAGATTGCAGCAGATACAATTATATGTAACGCACAGCGCGTATATGACACCCCAAAGGATAGCCAAATTCAAAAATACTGACGACAATCATGCCCCAAATGTAATGAAGAAAATGCAGGAATGGTGCACATGTTCTGGTCATGTCCAATAATAAAGAGATTCTGGGGAGAAATAGCTCACAAGATGGAAGAAAAAGGGATTAAAATAGAGGTCGATACAGCATGGGCTTTCCTGATAGGAGGGTTTCCTAGACCACATAAACTCAGGCATGTGAGCAAATTGAAAGATCTGGTGTAGGTTATAGAAAAGAGAAGAATTGCCATGGGGTGGAAGGCATGTTGTAGAGCGAGAATGGAAATATGGTGGAAAGATCTACAAAAAAGGGCTGAGGCAGAAACCGCGGTGTGGCAGGAGGCGTGCAGTGGTCGGGGGGAGGAAGAGGCTGGAGCCTTACTGGGTTGGAGGCAACTAATAGCTGAACTATTTGGACCCATGTATGAAGAGTCAAGTGACCGGGATCCAACAGACACCGCTGGGGAAGAATCCCTATTGCAGGACACGACTACTGAAACGAGGGGGAATAGGCTTTGAGGGGTGGGGGTTGGGAATGGGACAAACAATGGACTTGACCTTAACAATGTGTATTTAAACCATTACTTGCACTGTAAGTTTGGTTGTTTGTAATAAAATCAATAATTTTTTTTTTTATTTTAAATAGATAGATGACTTATCAATAACACTTGGGCCCACAGTGTAAACACAGGCAGCAATGGACCACCGACAGTAAATAGGGAACGGGTGTCTGTAAATACAGCACCAATACCATTGTTGTGGGGGATAATGCTCGCCCAACCGGGTGCAGTAAGGTCGGAATAATACAGCTGGGAACCTGCCAAGACATCGCCCCAAGAAATTAGACAGGAAAGAAAAGAGAAAGAATATGCCTAACCCATATGATGACCGGATAAATAGAACAAGAATTACATGGATTAAGAAACATATAACCAAATAACACCAAAGCTCAAATTTCTGCATACTTAACTCACAGAAAAACCCACACAACAACTTCTCGCACAGCAAATCGCACACACTTCACCAGACCACAGAAACAAACAATCAACACATAGGCGCACCAACAGCAAACAACGACGTGCATCGATCCGATATTCACACCCAAGCTCAGTGCACAGTGAAAACCGAACTGAAGCTGCCAACATGACACCACCTCTCACTTTCCTAGGTATCAGGTATTAATATCGCCACATATATGATCGCCGTAAATAATATCGCCGGGAAAATGTTGTGGCGATATTATTTGGGTGACCATATATATGGCGACAGGGGCAAAAAAAAAAAAATTTGGGGGTTGCGGGGGTGTCCCCCGCATGTTCCATGCAATAATGTCGCCACAAAAAACGACCATTTTTCGGCGATATTTTTGCATGGCGATATTTTTGTTGCGACATTATTACATGGAACCCTTTCCTATGCCATTTTCATCCTACTAAACCACCCCACCTCCTTATTTACAGATCCGCCTGGAGACCAACTTTGTTGGTGACAGTGCTCTATATAAATACCTTTAACATAACATCCTTTGGAATGGGAAGGGTACGGTCCAGAAGATGATACCTGGGCAACCATGTACAACATGCACACTTCCCAACTCCTGAAAGACTATCATGGACAACACCACAGGAAACCTGACCCTCAGAGGCAGCCGGGGGAGTGAGGGGGGACAACCTGATAGGACACAGAACAAGTGAATGCCACAGGACTCTTCTCACCTGTTCGCTCTAAGCGCCTGAAGGCCTGAGGGGGCCGGTATACCCGCATTCTGCCCTACTGAGATGCAGGGGTGGTGCGGTCAGTGGTGCATGATGAAGTCTCCTGCTTTGAACTTTGTCTGCTGACCGAAAACGAGCCAGGAGGCTCAGGTAGCTGATTACCTAGCCAAACCAGTGGAAAAAAAAAACATTTCCCATAATGTCCCTCAGGAACAGAAACAAAACCAGGACTGGATCCGGGAAGTGGAATGAGGGAATGGGAAAGGGTAAACCTGGTAAAATACCCAGTCAGGTCACTTAAGCCAGAGAAAACATCAAGAACCATGTCTCAGGACCCAAACACAAAAATGGCACAGGCAAACCATTCTCAGATGGACTACTATTATTATTATTACTATTATTATTAGATTTTTATATAGCGCTACATGCCAATGGGCCTCGGAGCGCACACGAGAAAAACCAAGTAAGTCCAGGTTCATCAGTCAAAGGTCAAGAGAAGAGGAAGGGTTCACTTAAACTGCTGAATCAAAGAGGCAGGTATTAATGGCATTCTTAAAGTCGGCCAAGGAGGAGGATGTTCTTATGAGAAGGGGAAGAGAATTCCATCCCTGAGGTGCATGCATTTCAAAGCATGCTCTGCCAAATTTAGCCAGTTTAAAACGTGTATGAGTCAGCGTAGGACTGTCATTAAAATGTAGTGACCGTGTGGATTGAAAGTCAGTCAGACGATTGATCAAGTACTAGGGGGCAGCAGTATGCCTGCATTTGTAAGTAAGAGACAGTATTTTATGACTAATCCTTTCTTTGATGGGGAATCGGTGTAAGGTCCACGTGACATGATCTCACAGAGATAGTCCATAGATTGCCCCGATTGCTCCGTTCTGTGTTGCCTGTACAAGGTGCAAGTTAGACTGTGGCGTACCGGTAAGCAGGCTGTTGCAGTAGTCAACCCACACGTTTACTAAGGCAGTTGTAAGTATGGATCTGTTTTTAGTACTTAAGTAGGCTCTAATCTGGTGTAATAGATTAAGTAGCAACATGATGAGCGTATATGCAAGACTTGCTGTTTCACCGATAGTTCAGTATCAAGAAATACACCCAATGTTTCCATGCATTTGGTGACTGGTATCCGACTACCCAAGATCGTGAGGTGAGAGTATGAAGCGGTTAACTTTTTTAGACGGGGACTGGATGCAATGATGAGAAGCTCTGTGTTTTCGTTATTAAGAACAAGGGAATTTAATGTCATCCAGGATTGAATTTCCATATACAACCTGTTCAGGGCCTTAGTGTCTTCTGAGTGAATACACTCCAGGAGTACCTGTTTGTCGTCAGCATAATTTGAGTATTGGCCCCGCAAGCTATCAAGGAGCTCAAGTAATGGCCTGATGTAGATGAATACGGTGGGAGACAGGCATGAACCCTGTGGCACTCCGCATGTGGTCGTAATAGGAGAGGCCTGAGGATTCTCAACAGATACTCTTGAGGTCCTAGGACCCCAGAAGGACACAATCCATTGGGTGGCCCTCTCTAAGCAGTCAGTGACACTTTTCAATCTCTCTTGCAGGTGTTTATGATCAGTGAGATAGAATGCTGCAGAGAGATCTAATAACATCAGGAGTATTGGGTGACCTTTTTCCACAATGCCCACAATGTTCGATTTAAGATCTAATTATGCGGTTCCTGTCCCATGTTGGGTTCTGAATCCAGATTGATAGGTACCCAAGATTTTATAATCCTCTATGAATTTCTGCAGATACGCCACTCTATGATTGAAGATATGGGACGTTGGTTATGGAGAGATAATTTTTGGCAAGCACTGGGTCCAACGTATTCTTTTTCAGTAGTGGAGCAATTCATGCATCCTTCAGTGAGGTTGGCACAATGCCATCCCTGAAGGACGTGTTCACCATCTTTGTAATCCATGGGATAAGGACATCTAGAGATTCTTTAAAGATGTTGGTGGGACAGGTATCCCCTAGACATGAGGTAGGTTTGAGTTTCAGAACTATGTCACACATTTTGGCTTCTGTACAACTTTGTAATTCAAATGTTATGCAACAAGGCATTGGCATTAACTGCAGTAAGATTGTGCAGTACCATAGAATCCTTGTTGGTTTTTAAGCAAGACTGTCGATTGGCAATGGCCTGCTGATGGCCTGTGGTTTTATTAGTAAATTAATTTTGTATCTCCTGGCACCAAGCCAGTGTTTGGTAATGGGTGGAAATGGAGCAGTTTTACTCTCAAATTCCTTAAGGATTTTGAACAGTTCATTAGAGCTGGATCTTGCATTGTTAATTCTTAAGTTGCAATTTTTATTTTTAGCTTTAAGGATGGTGTGATTCTTTGTATTTACTTAATGTAAGAGGGCCAGGTTTCTTCCAACACTCACGTTCTAATGATCTTTTTACTTTCCTGGCCTGTATAGTTCTATCCTTAAAGCATGAGGTTTTTATGGTTTCAGTTTTGATTTTCTTTGTTTTTTTCTTTAGCCAGTGTGTCAATGGTAGAGGCAATGGTGCGGATCTGCATTTCCCTCAATACTATTTTATCCCAACTGGAAAACCCGGAATGGAGCAGGGAAATTAAGTCTTCCTTCCAGGACAGGGAGATCAAAGGAAACCGATTAAAGGACAGGAAAACACTGGAGAAACCTAAACAACCCCTAGAGTCCACCTAACACACTTGCCTTCCCAACAGCAGCACAGCAGGATATCCTCTGTACAAGCCGCCTGTACTCCATGGGGATGGGGACAATGGAAACACTGGCACCGTAAATAACGGTGCTGGTGTTTCCATTTCCGTCTGCAGGCGGGTGGCGTTACTCCCGCGAGGTCAGACCTGGCGGGTGTGACACCACCCGCCTGCAGAACTCTTAATCGGCCGGTCCGGAAAAAACGGTGGCGGCGGGTTTTCCGCCACCGTTGCTTATGGACCAGCAGGGTCATAATGAGGCCAATGTATCCAATGTACCAGGGAATGGTTGGGGTAGTAACCCCCATTCAACACCTTTGTAAAACCTTGCCTGCGTACAAGGATAAAATCGGTAAATATAGTATACAGTGGTCCAAGAACACTGAAGGAAAGATAACAAGGCAACAGCCGCCTAACAGCATTTTCCTCAGGGACGTGCAGCAATCACTACTGACAAAGATGGCAAAGTGCATGGCCATATTTGAGTTATGGCGCATGTTTCAGGAGGGGACGGGAGACCGGGTATGGATGATGAACCAGCAGGAGGTAAGGGAAGAGGGGTCTGACCCTTCAGCACCTCCTCTGCCCGTCCTAGCATAGTATCCGATGACAAAGATGATGACCAGGGAATATATCCATTGAGGGAACTACGGACGTCAGCGGGGTACTCAAACCCAACATATAAATCACCACAATATACTCACGAGGAGAAACCGCGAGGTACAGGGCAGCCCGCCAGCAGCACTGAGATAAACGGGGAGGGGCTGCAGCGCCCATAATTCAAGGGCATAGGTACCGGGAAGTGGATAGCAGCACAAATACTCTTGAAACTTAAAGGAAGAACAACAGGGGTATCAGAAGGAGCAACACAGGCCATAGAGGGCTTGGAAAGGGAGCAGGGAAGACCTGACTGGGCAGCGCAAGTAGGGGAAGAGGAGCAACAAGACATGGACAAGGAAGTGAGGCTAGAACAGGAAGAGGGGGAGACAGAAAGGAAGGAGAAATTGGAACGGGAAGAAAGGGAATGGAGAAAGGAGAAGGAACTTATGGATAAGAAGCAGGTGGAGAGTATAGAAAGGGAATTGAAGAAGAAAGAAAGGGAAGATACAGAGAGAAGGGCGAGAGAGGAGAAATAGGCACAAATGGCAGAGTGGAGAAGGCAGATAATAGAGCAAGAAACACACAAGTTCGACTAGAGAAAACGCAACTAGACAGGCTGACGAGGGAACGAGCGCGGAAGGAGGATGAGCGAGCAATAAGGGCGGCTGGTGAGCAGGCTGCACTAGAATGGGAAAGGAAAAGATGGGAGGGGGAGAGGCGAACAGAACCGGATAGCACAGAGATGCATGCGGATAGCTCAGTAGGTCATGGCGCAGGGCCCCTATGATTATGGAAAGAGGAAAACAAATATAATTTAGTGGATATTCTTGATTAACAGCATAATACCGACTCTACATCACGCAAGCTGAATTTCCTAGACGATTTTTGCAGTAACATGGACATGGAGTATGACAATGAAGACAGACATAACGGAGATGAGACGGGGGAGCATAGCTAACTCAACCTCACAAGGACAGGTGATGGAACATCATGGGAATGTAGGTCTCATGGACAACTGGAAGGAGGGTCGGATCTAGACTAACAATAATGACACACACCCGACAGGTGCACCACACAAAACACATACATTAACAGACTAAGGGATCTTCCAGAGCGCACAAGAAAGGAGACAGCACTGGCAGACTCCAGGGGACGACGGTCTAGAGCACATGAAAAAACAAAAAGGATACCCATACTATAGAACCCACAGATATATGCACAGATATTGAGGATTAGAGAGGGCCTATTCAGATCAGGCAGTACCGAAGAACACGAGAGGAGGGGACAGCATACTCACAGATGGCCCTATTACAAAGGGGAGGGACAAGGCCTCATTATGTACCCTGGAAACACACAGATGAGGAAAATATTAAATGCAGGCTACCCTCATTGAGTGCGGGAGCTGGTAAATGGATATATGAAATGGAGAAGTTGACAGCGGGCCACAGGCTGGCAGTGGGTGACATCAAGGGGCTGTTGGTATTGATATTGGGTGACGCGACTGATGACATATGGAAGAGGGCGGGGTTCCCAGGGATGACCATACAAAACCTGGCACATGACGGGTCACCATTTGCAAATCACACAGCAGCACTGTCGCAAGCATTAAGGACACAATATCCAGACACATCAGCAATGGGGCTATTACATCACGCAAAATGTGTGATGACGAAGATCCTGTTCAGTATATTCAAGAGATTCAACAGCTTTGGCGCCTCAACACTCGAGAGCCTTGGGACAAAACGATAGCCATCTTCTATCACATCTTAGTACAGGGGTTACCAGAAGCTGTACAGAAGAGTTTGAAGAAATTGGTGGGGATGGCCAGAAATACAACTCACAATAGTACACCATTGCAGGCTGTGGCAGGAGAATGTCAAACAAAACGCAGAAGAGAGAAAGGCAGACGAGTTAGTTCAAAAGAAATTATGAAAATATTCCATGGAAGGGGCAGTAATAACTAGCCCCACACCAGAGACGCATGCACCAGCACCACAGCAACAGTATCAACAACAGCAACAATAACACCCCCCATGGCAGGAGAGTACATGGGATGGGGTGGGTTCCAACATGAGAGCTATTGACCTCTGACAACTATGTAACTGGGCGGACCAAGCCCTCGCCAATCCAACTACCCAGTACTTAACTGACCTGCCTGCACCAAGCAGGACCCAAGACAATCCTTCTTCATTACCTACCAGAAAAAGACCTGTTAGGTCGAAACATGTGTCGGAACCACCTGCTATACCATCAATTGATGAATTCAAGAGAATAAAAGATTGGAAGAAATGAAAATCACAAGCTTTGTGGAACTGCATTTTTCAAGCACCGAAAAAGCAATGGGGTAAATCCCAGCATAACAAACAGCACACACGCCGAATGAGTGGAAACTATAACAATTGTCGCTTGATACACACAATAGGCACCACGAGCACGGGCCTTTTTACAAGTTTCCACCAACTGGCTGCTAGTGCACTGCTAACAGAGATGGAGAGCGCGGCAACCCATGGTCCCTGGTGCTCTTAACGCCCCAATATTTACAAGCTGCACAGATAACAGGACTGACTCGCCAAGGAACCTGTAGGGTACATTTACCAGCCTAACAGAAACCCCTGCCTCACAAAAATGCATTTTAGCAGTTACAGAAATAATGGCCGCAGTGTTGGTGGCTGAGCACATATTCCTTTGCATCAAAACTGCGTTGTTAGCAGTTACAGAAACCATGGCTGCGCTGTGACTGCTGTGCACCTATGGGGTGAGATGGGGCACAGACACCCCAAGAATGGCTGCACTTATTTTCTTCATGGGAATCCAAAAAGAGGAATAATTCAAAGATAGCCATGCTCAGCACCTCAGTGCTGGGATTTGCAAAAAAAACTACTTCAAACTGCCAAAGAAAATGTGCTATGTAAAACAACTTTGCACTGGTGCTATCTTCATTTCAGAACATCCCCCAGCTTGGATTTCAGTAAAACACAGCCATGTTCATCCATATTGAGGTTGTACACCAGCAAATGGGGGCATCCCTCACTGAATGGCATGTTGTGTCAAGCAAAATCTGTGAAGAGCAGAGAAATCCATTTCAGGCCGCACGACCCACGTTCACTCTTGCAACAAAGTAACCTATGCAGAGGACATCAAAAAGAAAGCTTGTCTCCCACGCTATGCGTCAATTACAAAAGAACAATATTTCCAGCATCTTTCCATGCCCTGAAACTGATCGGATCTGTCAAGGTTTTTCTGAAAATGTGTGCCAAGGAAACCACATCTTGTGAAATCCCCATGTAAAATGAGCATGTGTAAATTTGTTTTGCAAAGGCAAAGAAATAATACTTTTTAAAAGCTGAAAATGTGAAATCATCCCAGATACTCGCAGAAAACAGTATGTTATGGGTGGAAGTGGGGTGGTTTAAGTGTATATTATTTATTTACTAAAGACTTGGATTCTGTGAAAGAAAGTAAGGAAGAAAAAAAACATGTGCTTGAAAACAGCAGAATAAAGCGGCCTGGGCAGGAAATTCAAAGGCACTAAACCTTCCTGGAAAAGGAATCTCCTCCACAAACTTTGAAAGGGCCAAGGTGTGAGAGTTTGCGACCTGGTCATACTGACTGGAATTTCCCCTGCAAGGGACAATGGACCAAGGGGAATCGGCACTTCACAGAAAAGGGTGAATTCCTTGTGACACCTCTCCTCAGCTGCATTTGCCAGCATCAAAGGGTGCTATGGTAACCCTGCTGCCCTGAACTGACACAGAGGGGGCAGGCTGGCTGTGGACATTTTAAGGACCACCCTCCAGTGACAGATGCCATCCATTTGAATTAAAAGACTTTATATTAAAGCATTTACTTCAGTAACTTAAAGAAGCAGTAATGTGAAATCATGACTGTTCTAATGTAAGTTGTGTACCATTAAAATAAGACCATGTGGGTCTTCTTGACATGTGGTGGGCGCGAACAACAGTAAATAGACATTTCTGGAAAAAGCGTACATGACACAGTTAAGAAAGTTGTTGGGAAATATGCCGGACATTGATAGGCTTCTGGGTATCTATTTGTAGATTTTTAGAGGAAATATTTTCGATAAAAATTGTGAAAGATTGCCAGAAGGACAAAACAGAATCGTACAAACTAGGGAGTTGGAACGGCATATTCCTTGTAAAATATGGGGTCTGCCAATTTGATATTCAAGAGAATAACAATTGTAAATATAAGAGTTTTGTCTCATAACAGATTTTGTCAAAAGTAATTGTGGTAGAACAAATCACATCATAAAAACACCCACACTAAAACTGAACTCACTTCACTGAGTCCAATCTGCTTACAGGGAGGCAGCGACATCCACAGACTGACCTATCCCATCTTAGAGGTAGGTCCAGCTTAGTTCTGCCCACATAGTAAAAATCTTCTGATGTCATCCGGTGTATAAAAGGAGGAAGCTTAGGGAGAGTCAGGACATTCAAGAAACAGATGTTCAAAAATCAACATCCAGACATTCCACATTCACCCTGCAAGACTCCAGAGCCAGGCCAGAGGTAGCCGATCTTATCCAGGCAGAACCTCCCATCCAGGCAGAACCATTTATCCAGAAGTAAACCCTACAAAAATCCCAATAATTCAGGGAGAAAGGCGGAAAGGCTGCGGACCCCTTTGGGAGAATCCAGTGACCAGACCTGTCTTTGTCCAGTTGATGCATCCGCCGTCCACTGAGACCAGGCCCCGGTTGCCCCGCTATTCCCTAAAAGGAGAGCCCTGCCGCTGTGCAGTGACCTGATCCTTGTCCTGCTGTCCAGAGACCCGGTTCGCTGTCCAAACTACCCAATTCAAGTGCATTTTGTAAGTATCATCCCTCCCCAATATCAAAAAGCTGCATACAGCATTCTGTTACCTTGCAATTTGTCCAATCCTATAAGAAAACCTATAAATACCCTAGTCAATTCTTAAATTGTCAGAATTCTCTGTTTATCCTGTCCTTAAAAAAATCTGTATTAGTCTCCATGTGTAGCGTAATTCTTTTCAAATCATTTCAGTCCGTTGTGTAAATCCTTAGTACTATTTTGAATAAATTAATTTCCCATAGAGATGAACGCAGCGTGGATAGGTTAACCATGCAAATTAACATCCTTGCGTACCGTGTCTTTCTTTAAAAATACCTAGCCACTAAAATATAGTAGCAGTAGAATCATTTTTTTTAACAAAACAGAGTTGCCTGTGAAAGTGTTTCCTGTTTAAAATCTGATTTTCTTTCCCTATGAAGAATCCCATACTGTCACCCATCCAGTCACCCTTTCACTTAGTATCATACCTATTATGTGCCTTTGTACTTTTTCAGCAAAACCGATTTTCGATTCCGTCTGTTTAGCTGATTTCTGAAGTTGTTTGCCTATTTTAAACCCGTGGAAACTAAGAAATTGCCACTTTGCCACATGTGATTCTTGCTGCACAGTTTTTCCTCCCAAAGTCGATTTTCTAAACCGTATGCCCGTTGTTTAGTACCCTGCCTAGTAGCTTGTACGTTTTCTGGCTTCTTTAGTACAGTCACACACATTCTTGTTTTATTCATTCAACCGCACAAGTGAAATAATCACTCAGTAATTCTGAGTACCATTTTGCTCATTTTTCAAGGGTTCTCAATCAGATTTTGGCCTCCCATTCAGGGGTGGGAGGTAGAATTTTCAATCGGATTTTTGCCTGTTCTACCAGACTCCTTGCTACTCCTCTCCACCCACACAAAGCTTAGTTAATAGGGGTTTGAGGGAGTGTTGAAGGGGGAATGCATAACTGTGGTGCCATTTAAAAGTACTAACCAAAAAGTAATCTTGCTTTCATTCATTTTGCATTAATGTGTCTGATGTTAGAAAGTTAAATTAAGTGTATCCCATCATTTTGCTGTGTAATTATCACCACACTGGTGACTGCTGCCCTATATTGAATCGGTTTGATTTTCATTTCAATTTAAAAGTAAAAAAATATTTAATTATTAAACCGGCCTGGTTCATGGTCCATTGCAACACAGGGTGTACGTCAAGGGGGGTGTGAGACGGTTTGTGTCTTCAAATCCATGACACAGTGGGAGCTCGTTTTCCGGGATGGAGATAAGTGTTTCTACCCGTGACAGCTTAACACAGCACGCTAACCTAGAAAAGGTAGTGATACTTATTGTGGTTAGAAAGCTATGTTATACTTTAAAAGCGATATCCCAAAACGTAGACCCCAAGTATCAGGCCTTTGTGTAAAAATAAAGTAAAATCAACCCTGAACTAGACAAAAAGCAACAGAGTACAGAATTGTCCTTATATAAATAATTTAATAAAGGAAGAACACTCTTCATAATGACCACAGTGGACATGAACATGGCTAGGCAGCACTTTCTGCACAAACTATTTGTTAGAGGGGAATGGGCAGAGCAAGATGAGGAGGCCTGGCTAGTAGAAATGATGCAACCGGTCACCTCCATAAACATGGACGTATGGCAGGACGGCGGCCTGTTAAATCAAACATTGAGCAAGTTGTATATGACCCCCGAATATTAAAGAGGAGCAGATTAAAATGGTCCGACTCACAGCATACACATCTCCGCATGGGGCTTTATGGAGGAAATTTATGAAGAAAATAGAACCCTTGCACAAAACCAGTCTGAGCTCTTAAACCAAATCCAGACTGAATTAAAACTAGTAGAAGAGAAATTGCAAAAGAGCCAAGATTCTGAGGTAGAATTTGAAAACTACAGACAGTTAAAAAAGGACTTGGCTGTACAACAACAAGATAATTCAGAGCAAGAGGCCCAATTAGATACATTAAAAGAGGGGTGTCAGGAAAAGGTTGATTCCCGGAAAGAGAGTCAACTAAAATTAAAACAAGTTACATATAATAGCGCCTGCTCAGAGCAAATAACCACTTTATTAAATCAGATCAAAAAGATAGAAGAGGAGAATAATAAATTAATCCTTAAAAAACTCCAATTGCAAACAGAATTTGACCAAGAACGCCAGACATTAAGGACTATCAAACAACAGCATGATAACCTGGCTTAACAGAGGGGCACCCTGAATCAGGAAAAAGATGCCCTATGTCAGAAAGTGAGTAACTTAAAAACAGACCTACAGAAAAGAGAGTTAGACCTCCAGAAACTGAATGAACTAAAAGTAGAATATGAAAATGTATTGGGGCACACAAGACAAGTGGAAGGTGCTCTAGAAAATGCGCAAAATCAGGAGATGAATCTTCTGAAACAAAAATTGGCTCAGTGTTCCCAGGCCATACAGGCAGCACAAAAAGACAATGAGGCCCTCTGTGATGACCCTCAACAAATACTGATGCCAGATAACGCTGCTGGACAGGCAAGAGACTACACAATTAAGGAAGTAAACCTTCTCTCTTTTGAGTCCATCGTGAGAGGACTCAGATACAAGATTCCACAATATTCTGGAAACCCATTTGCCTACTAGGAACCCCATTGGTATTCCATGAAAAAATAAAGAACCGAAGGGGAGTGTTCTTAACCGGAGTGTTCCTAGAAAAATAATAGATGGCGTGTTACAGGTAGACCATCTGCAGACGCAGCTTTTCCAGTTTGCAAAAATGTTTCCCAAGAGGTGAATGGGGTGGCAAGACTAGCATGGGAGAAATCACTGGACAAAGAAAAGGAGCGTCAGTCACACTTGCATGTGGACGCTATTGTGAATACAAATACTGAAATTTGGAGTTCTGGATAGAAATTGAGGCATTCTTCAAGTTGTGAATATTTGAAGAAACACACAGCCGCATCACATACGCGGCAAAGGTTCATCCAATTACAGAATTTGCCCTGATGTAGGACCAGTTATTGGGTCCGAAATGCATTGGCAAGATGCGTGAATTCTGCTCCCTCAACTAGAGATGAACTTTGGGAATTAAAAATAACTACAAACAAAACTATAAAGGACTATTGTCTATCTTTTTAGATGGAAATCTAACTATTATATTTTCTCTTCAACATTATATGCAATAGTGTCATTTGCTTCAGTAGTTTTTACTACATTAGAGGCGACCCAAGGTCTGATGAAAAAACTCATCAGACACACTTTTTGTCTATATTTTTTCCAGTAGAGTGTATACTGTGTTACTTGGGATTCGCACAAGAAAAGCTGCAAGTCATTATATGAAATTTAAGTAAATCAGCGGTGCCCACCCATACTCTTAGTTTTTGCCCTCTGTGATGAGAACAGTGGACTCCACAAGCAGGTGACAGCTCAAGAGCAGGTAATAGAGGTAAGTCGAGCCCTGATAGAGCAAAAGGCTCAGGCCTTAGCCTACTGTCAGTAGATAGGGGCTGAGAGGGAGAAACTGGAGCTGTTAGAAAAAGAGTATGCTAGGCTGAATTCAAAGTTGAGGGACAGGGCCGCACCTGATCAGTGTGATGCCCTCTGTACCATGGGCCTAAAACCCAGCTACCAATTTGTATGCGCATGGCACTGCTGACTTTATGCTCGCCGGTTCACAAGAAACAGGAATCATGAGGCAGCCAGACTCTAGTAGGTCCAGCATGATTGAACAGGCAGGCCGATGCCCATCAGAAATTGATGGACGGGCAGCGCTGTACAGATTCCAAAATATCATGGCCGATATCTCTGACCAGGAAAGCACCAGCGAGGAGAAAATCAGGGAGCTTGACCTGCAGAAACATCACCTTTAAAGGGACCATTTGGTTCGCTTTGCCGGAAAAATAAAAACAGGAATTGAGGCCCCAAAAGTGTATTTTGAAAACCTCCACCCAATCAGGGTGGTGTGGGGGATTCTCCACTAACCCTGGAAGCAGAGAGAAGTCAGAAGACAACTCTCCTGTGTGAAAAAGGGAGTACAAGGGGAGTGACCCAGAGAGCCTAAGGTACAACAGGGGAGAAGAAACTAGGCCCCACCATTCTGAGAGCCACTTACAGGCTCAGGGAGCGCCTAGAAGATAAAGATGGGGGCCTCAAATAGTAGCGTCTCTGAGTCTGAAGGCAAATGGACTCGGGTAAAGAGGCAACACAAGGCTAACAAACAAAAGAGAGCTCTGGTGAAAGACCCCATTATTGTATGACCTTATATCACAAAAATGCAAGATATTCTGTCTGGGAGCATCTGGAGATATATGAAGAGATGATGAACTCTTAATATCAAAAATAGCCAGTATTGCATACACTATGCCAAATGGACGTTCTCTCCGGAGTACTACAGCTTCTTTGCAGGGCTGGAAGACCAGAACCATTCAAGGTGGTCCACCTATAAGGCGGCCATCTTGAAGCACTTTTCCACACATAGAAACCCCCAGGAGGCCCGCAAGGCGGCCTACAATCTGCAGTGTGGAGAGGAGCAGGCCCCAAGAGAATTTGTGCAGGAGCTAAAATGCACCTATGCGCAAACTACCAGGCGAGTGCACACGAATAGTAGAGAATTTATAACCACCTATTTTCATGCGCTCCCAAAATATATAATGACGCAGCTGGTAAGAGATTTTCACGACAACAGGACCCTGGACTGAGAGCAGGCTACCTGGATATATGAGGTCCAAAAACCTGCAGAAAGCTAAAACCAAACAAAAAACCCCAAACCAACCAACATCCCGCTGCTGCTAAGGTCGTAGAGGTGAAGGTTGCCCCCATTTTGGATCTAGAAATGGGGGGCCTAAAAACACGCCTTCCCAAAACCAGCCAAATCAGAGGCAAAGAAGGCCTTCTGATCATTCAGCAGCAGGTGGTAGTCAGGTAGGTAATTCTACCAACATGACTTCTAACTGTGCTAATTATATCAGTCCCAGGTATAAGGGCAACATACCTATCTCGTGGTATGTGTGGACTACCCCGGCCCAAGCGGGGGATCCCATCAGGTGAGTACTACCCCAGGAAACTTCCCTCAGGAGGGCAGTAATCCTCCAAATCCTGGGTTAAGTTTCTTCCCCCGGTACCTTCCAACCCCCAACCTGCAGGATAACCTAC
Organism: Ambystoma mexicanum; assembly: GCF_040938575.1. Lineage (NCBI taxonomy): Eukaryota > Metazoa > Chordata > Amphibia > Caudata > Ambystomatidae > Ambystoma > Ambystoma mexicanum. The sequence goes on along the minus strand of NC_090932.1, from coordinate 1,130,198,415 downwards.
CTCTCTCTCCCCACTTTCAGGAGTCCAGACCACCCAATCTGGGAGAGAGGAGGCCAAGGGTGGAGGGCTACCAAGGGAATCCCCAGTACCCAGGGTACTCCGGAAGCAGGGATAGTTACCCTTCCCAAGAACAACCTAGGTTTGATCAAAGACCCCCGTACCAGACGGAGCGGGTGTCCCAACTAGAGTGCCAGGTCCAGAACCTCACTCAGGATCTGAGTCACATGTTGAGGGCTCAGCAGAACCCTCGGATGAACATGGTGGCTCAGTACCCCTCAAACCAAGAGTCTGGCACCCCGGAACAATGACAGGGAGAGAATCCCGACAACCCACCGGTTACAGAGGAGGAGGCACGGGAGGAAGGGTGGTGCAAAGCCCTAGAGGAAGCTTCCTTCCCGTGAAAAGCCCCTGGACACCCCAGAACCAGAACTAAAACCTCTTGCCCACGAAAATCTGCAAACCTGGGAAAGGAGGGTGGGTAGGAGAAACAAAGAAATCAAAAAGACCCATTTTGTGGAGGAAGTCAGTGTCCTCCAGTTTGAAGGGGAAGTATCCTTGGAGGATTCTGGGAAGAAAATCTTCTCCTTTAGGGACGGGGGAATTCCTCCCAAAGAAAAATGGGTCCCAAGAGACCAAAACCTAGACTGGGTAGGTGTGGGGACTGATTCAGAATCTCTCATCCCTGAACCCCAGAATTGTCACCCAGAGAACAAAATATTGATGGAGGGATCCTCCCCACAAACTGGTTCTAGTGACTGCCAACCGGTAAAGGGGGGTAGCACAGAGCTAAGGGAAAAAGGGGATTTCAAAATTCCACCTATTTGGGGATGAAAAATTTTTGTTACAGATTCACAGACTCTGGCACAGAAAACTGTCCAAAACTCCACTGTGTCGAAGTCCAAAATAAAGAAATTGACCGCCCAGCTTGCCCAAAATGCCCATTACCTTTGCTCATTGGAGGAGAAAGAAGGTAGATTCTACGCTCCCGTCCCAGCGTAAGGAAGGGCAATGTGCATTTTTAGCACTGGTGGACACTGGATCCCAAGCCACTCTTCTTTCCAAAAGGGCCTTTGAGCAGCTAAATTAAGGAAGGGGGGAGAGACACCAGATCCCTCTCACCCCTCTTCCTGGACAACTCCAGAACTTCAACAGGAATTAAATTTCCCATCGAGGGGACTGCGGATCTGGAAATTAATATTGGGCGACATAAGGTGAAGCACCCTGTCATAGTCATGACTACAGAGGGCACCTCATTTCTATTAGGGAATGACATCCTGCGGAGGTTGTCGCCCCTGATAGACTGTGTAAATAAGGTCCTCTGGACTAATCGGCCAATAAAATTAAAACAAAGTGTCAACCATGTTAGTGGCACATGCCACATGGTGGAACAAAAATCTGATCAAATTGAGTTTCAAATACCTGACATTACAGTAGTTGCTGTAGGACAACAAACTGGTGATGGGAACTCCTCTCCATTCCTGAAAATCAAGGTTGCTTTCGGTTTCAAGTGGCATTCCACACTGGAAGGAAATACTTTGAAATTTTACACCAATTCCCAATCTGAAAATCCAAATTCTGTAGTCAAAAGTGATGAAAAACCAGCTCAAGGTTTAGCTAACATTCAGAAAATTAGAGAACAGCTGTTACTCCCTATTCAGTTAAAATCAGGGGAAGGAGCATGTTCTCGCAAGAGTGTGCCTAAAAAACGGAAAGAGCTTAATCAGCGAAGCCATGTTCAGGAAAATCCCAAAAGATCAAACCATTCCCACATTTAAATTGATAAGTGGGAAATAGGACTGGAAATTCTTAATTCCTAAAATCTCCAGCCTAGCAGGTGTATGCTCAAAAGGTCTATAGGTGATAAAAGCATAGAGCATAATTGTTGGGTTGTGCGAGATGTCCCTGCTGCATTCTTCTGTTATTGTTCTTCGTCTGCTTTCTGAGGAAAAGGATCTCGTTCGTCTTCAATATGTTTAGACGTGCTCTCAGAAAGGTTGTTCGCAGTCTTTTGTCTGGGAACTTTTTTAGATAGTTTCTTACTTCGTCTATCTTTTGTGTATTAGTTGTGTGATGGGTCGAGGCTGTGTGTTCTTCTGCTTTTTCTAGCGTCTCGATCCAGTCTTGTACTTTTAGTTTTTTCTTTAGTTTTCCTGGGATGCGTTCTATGTCCCATTCGGAGCATCCAATTTTTTCTGCTTGTTCCAGTAGGCTGTTGTACCAAGTTGTTATCATGAGGTTTTTTTCCCTCTTCATTTCTTTAAAAATGATGTCCAAGATTTTTGGTCGAGGGTGTGTTAAGATTTTTCCTAAGAGTAGTAAATTGTTTCTCTCTACCACCGATTTTAGTGATTGCAAACTCAGTTCCCGTAGGATGGTTACCATGGGAGTAGAGTTCGGCAGTCGTAACACCCTGCGCCAAAATATGCCTTCCAATTTTGTCCACGTAGTCTTCGGGAGGTATGGCATTGCCTCTGCTCCGTAGGTCAAGGCTGGGGTGGCTTTTGCTTTAATTGAATTGAAAATTGCTTTGAATTGCTTTGGTAGAATTGAAAATTTTCCACATTTTCTTTCCAAAGACAGTGCTTGGGCTGCTAATGTTTTTGCCATGTAGAAAAGGTGCTCTTGCATCGTTATTTCGATTCTGCTGCAAGATAGTTTCACCCCCAAGTATGTAAAACCCTTTACTGTGTTCAGTTTTTCTGAGTTTGCGAACCACTGTGATCTTTTACTAGGTCTTGATGATTTTTCCAAGATCATGATTTTAGTCTTTGAAGTATTCAGTTCCAGATCATTTTTCTTTAGGTAGGTTGTGAGACTATCTATTTGTCTCTGAAGTCCAATGGCCGTTTGGTCCACCAGTAGAATGTCGTCCGCGTATAGCAGGCGTGTCACTTTCATCTCTCCTATTTGGGGAGGAAATGAACGGGTGTCGTTTTCTGTGTTCACTATGTCTGCCATATATTCCTTGTACAGCGCCGGGGCCAGGGGACAACCTTGTTTGACCCCTCTGGCCGTCTTTATGATTTTTGACAACAAGCCAGCTTCATTAAGCCAGACTCTGATTGAAGTGTCACTGTACAGGGCCTTCAGAGGTTCTAGGAGGAATGATGGACATTTTTGTTTTTGCAATTTTCTCCATAGTTTTCCTCTGTTTACGCGGTCAAAAGCTTGGACCAAATCAATCTTGGCAATGAATATTGTTGAGTGGCCCTCAAAGACTTGATTTCAAAATGCTGATCAGCATGATATTGATAGGTACCTAGGTTCTTTTCGAACCCCGATTGTAGTGAATCCGCTGTTTTTGCCTCCTTCTACCATGTCTGAAATTCGTCCAACACCAAGGAGCCGAAAAGTTTACTGAGTACATCCAATAATCCGATTGGCCTATAATTTTTTGGATCGTCCCTCGGGCCCTTCTTGTAAATTGGAACGATGTTTGCTGTTTTCTACGTGTCTGGAATTGATCTTGAAATCCTGCTTGTTTGGAAAATGTCCGTTATTAACGGTGCCCAAGTTTTAGCGTCCTGTTTGAGGTGGGCATTGGAAATTCCGTCTGGACCCGGGACACGAGAATTGCTTAACTTCTTGATCTTTTTGAGAATGGCCTGCTCAGAGCATACTATCCATTTGGATGTGTCTCGTTTGACCAATTTGTTTTCTGTTGGCGTTGGTTCTTTAAATAAGTCAGTGAAATGTTCCACCCATTTCTCTTCTGAGACACTGTTGGTAATTGTCATGTCTGTGACTGATAGTTTGTTCTTTATTATCGTCCAGAAATCTTGCAAGTTCTTTCTGCACACTGCTCTTAACATGGTCTCTGCATCTTTTGATACAGTTCCCAACGAACTGATTGGAGCCATGCTTTATAAACTTTTTTCTGTGTGGTTGCCAATTTAAGGTTTTCTTGTGTTGGATTTGTTTGTGCCCGCCGTGTAGCTTTTCGTAAATTGGATTTCTTTATCCTGAGTTCTTCGTTGTGTTTATGCAGGTGGGTTTTTTCCCCATCTTCTTTTGTGTCTTGGACATAAGTACGGAATGAGAAGAGGGCAATAATCCAGTTTTCCTGTTCTCACTGATTTGTACATTGTAAATTGCTGTAATGGAAATTAAGGCGTCCGTTGACATTTTCAGCTGGTTCCCTTGTGAGTTTGTTTCTATCTTTTGTGACATTGTCACCGGAAAATGTTTTGTTGCAGATCATGTCGCGGTTAGTAAGTTGTGATCGCTGCAGGTGGTTTTCACTACCTCAAAACTCTCAATTATGGAGTATAGCTCTTTGGAAGCAAAGATGTAGTCAATAGTACTTTTGTTTCCTTCACTTTCCCATGTTGGGATCCTGGGTTTGGCAGTTTCTAAGGAATTCAGGTTGTGCAGGTCACGCGATTTCATCAGCTCATGCCATGCTAGGCCTCTTGCTATTGATTGTGAGCTAGCCTTGTTTCAAAATGTCTTTTTCGCGTTGGAAGTAGGACAAATAGCGTTCAGATCACCACATATTAAAATGTGGTCCACGTCGTAAGTTTCAGAGACGTCTGTTAATATTTTTTCTGCGTTGTTCAAAAATGTGTTCGTTTTGGTTGTCGTTGGGTTCCAATAAATGTTCAATAGGAGGATAAGGTCATGGTTAGGTTTTTTCTGTGATGTTTCATCTTTCTCCCATTCCAACAATATTGCCTGAATTGCCAAGGATGATATCAGGTTATGTGCTATGCGCAAGGTTCCACCTGTCCGAACTGCTGTTAAAAGGCCTGACGTAGGGCGACCTCTTTCCCCTTTTTCGGCGGGAGAAAGTAGAACCTCAAAGCCATCCAAACTGGACGGAAGAAGCAACCAAGTCTCTTGTAAACTTATTAGGTCAAATTGTCCGAGGTTTATCTCGCCTGGTTGAGTCAGGTGAATGTGGCCTCTGGTGTTCCATGAGCCGATTATGATGTTTTGTTCTGGCTTCTGTACACAGTGTTTCTCCTTTGATGTGTCCCTTCCGTAACTCGCAAAGGGACGATTTGATTGCTATTTCCTGACATAGCGTGTCAGTACCGACGGGATCCATGCCCACTTTTTAGGGTCTTTTTCAGCCTTGTCTACGTGTTTCAGAGTCGAAGGCTTCTCTCGCTCAATGCATGTTTCTTTACCTCTTGCGGACTGCGTAAAAATTACACCCTTTGGTTTTCTAGTTGACACTCTTTCTGTATCCTCCTAGTTTGTTTTCCAATGACCTTTAATGGAGAAGTTTTCTCCAGTCTTTACTCTTTCTTTATCTCTTCTGGTATATGACGAGGTTGAGCCTGTGGTTTCCCGAGATCCTCGTCTTTCATCCGTTTCTTTTCGCTCGTCTTTCTCTGATGTTTGATTATAGGTTCTCTTCGTTCTAGATGAGTCTTTCATATTTGGCGTTCTCTGTATCAATTTCCATCTTTCTTTTTCATTGGCCTCATTGTTACGTTCTTGTTTTGTTGTGTTTGAGTTGTCTCTCCTATGACCTCTTTCTTCTGATGTTGTTTCTCTTAAGAGGTACCCTCTTTTTGACAATTCTCCAGCCGCCAAGAGCAGAAGTTTTTTCACTGTTTGGGACGTAATGTGCAAAAAGATGCTGTCCGTCCGAGCTTTATGTGCGAACTCCACTATGTTTATATCCACACTTCTTCTTCTTGGTCTCCTTTGTGGATTTTTTCTAAAAGCTTCATTGTAGCTCTTCTGTTTAGGATAATTTTTTCTCCCGTACTATCACGTCTTTCTAATTTCAACGTACGTGACGCGTTACTCTTGTGAGTAAAAATTGCAGATGTTCGAGTAGGGTTTTGCTGTGAAGATGAGTCAGAAAATCTTCGGTTTGATCTGGTTGTCGTTTCCAAAAATGTATCTCTTCGTCTATTTTCTTCTGTCCAATGGCTGGTTTTTCTGTGTGTTGGTGTATTGATCTTTTTTCGGTTAGCTCTTTGGCTAGACAGATGGTTTTGTCTGTACCGGGTTTCGCTATTTGGCGTTTCTTCGGGCCTTTCAACCTCTAGTTCTTTCTTAAAGCTCTTTGAACGATAGTCTTCGTATCCTCCATGTTTAAATTCTGTTTTATTTATCCTTGTATTGGCCAATCGGAACAGCGTTTTCCTCTCTGGAGTAATCCGGCATCTTCTATCGCTTATGTCTTCTGCTTTGCATGTCTCTTTTGTTGAGGTTGTTGTTTGGTTCTGATGTTGTTTGTCTTTCGGGTCTTGATGTGGAGATTTTTTATCCACAAAGGACACCTTTCTTTTTTTTGTAGTCAGTCGAGTTATTTCTGACTCCGAGTTTTCAATAGAATAGACACTTAAGTTGGATATGTCGAGCGAAGTGTCCTCCCAGCCTTGACTCGACTATTATTTTGTTGTTCTGTTGAGGATCGTTCTCCATAGGTTTTGATTTTTGATCAATCACAGTTATCCACTTTGTCATTAGCTTGTTTGTATTACTTTCAGTTATCGTTTTTTTCTGTGTTTGTTGTGCTTTTGTGCTTTGTTTTTCTTTCATTGATGAGCTGTTTTTTATAATCTTTTGTCTCGGTTGTTGTTGGTTCTTCTCGTTGTTATACGGTTTGGACTGAACTTCTTCCTTTCGGTCTTTTGTATTCTTTTCCGTTTCACGTGACTTTGCATTTGAGCTCTTGTTGCTTTTTGTAGAGCGTGATTGTCGTGAATACTCCTCAAATTCTTCTTTGTTGGAAGTAGATGTCGGTCTTGCACTGGATTTAACTGAAGTCGCAAGTTGGTCTTCTTCGTTCTTTTTTTCATTGTTCTCAGTCTGGTCAGTTTGAGAACTGGTAGTCACTGCTTTTTTTTAAAACTGAAACACCTCCGGATTTTCAGTCATGGTGCCTTGCTCTTTTGTGTTTGCCTTCCATGCTTCTAAGGCCGTTATATATCCTTCAAGATGGGTTAGCTTCAAGTTACACAAGGCTAATAATGAAGTATGGTCCTTCAGTGTGTCATTGATGGTTTCATATAGCTTCCCAAATGGTGCAAGAGCGATGGTCACGGCTGACTTGACAGGTAGTATATCAGCATTTTGAACAGGTGTATTTTTTTCTTTTCTCTTTTGGGTCTCATTTTCCGTCTTAATTTTATGTGGAGTAGAGAGAAGTAATCGTAGTGCATCCACTGAAGCGTCGTCCTTTCTTTGCTGAGGAGTGGGTTTCCAACCTGAAGTTGTCTCTCTATGTTTTAACATGTTTTTATAGTTTAATATTTCCTCCGCCAATTTGATTTCTTCCTGATTCCTCTGTTGGTTTAGTTGGTGCTTCATTGAGCTATCTTCTCTTTTTTTCTCCTTCGCAATTTTAATTTCGTTGGATGATTCATCTTTGTTCGTTTCGTCTGACAATTCTAGTTGTATTGGCGGTGGTTTTTGGTTTAAGGTAAGTTCTGCCGTTTTTGTTTCTTAGTGATTTCTTTCATCAGTAGAATCCGACTTTGATACAGTTTCTTGTTTGTTCCCTTCCCCTTCAGTAGGTACAGCTGTTTTTTCCAATACGTTTTTTCTCTCTTTGGCATGGCTCTCCAACCTTTGCTCCATGGTTCTGAAATCTGTACTAACTTTAGTTGATTCCATTTTCAGTTGAGGGATAGATTGGTTGAAGTGCCAGCGTATTTGAGGTAGAAAACCGCCACTTTCAGATGGATGTGCTGAAACCGGTTGTTTGGATATGTTCCTTTGGGGAGATGATGGAATCCCTTCCAAAATTTCCAAATTGGAAAGTTCAAATCTGTTCACGTGGGGGTCTTCCCTAATTTTTCAAAGAATCTTCCAATCGGATTGTTGGTCGGAGCTGTCAATTTGCCTGTTTTTTTCATTTGTAGCTTTGGTGGTAACCTATTATTAGGTGTCGATGAGCCAGTTGGATTAGATTTTTTAATTCCTTGTCTTTTTGAGTTTTGGTTTAGTAGAGTTTCGTTTGGTTTGAACTCAAGGATATTTTCTTTTTCATCGTCTTTTTGGACGTTAAGTAAATGGTTTACTTCTGTTTTGCGCTGGTTCCAACATTGAGTTTCTGTTGTTGAGTAAGTGTGTGTTGAAACCCAATTGTGTTCTCTCACGATGTTTAATTCATCTGTTTCTTCTTCGTCCAGTTCCTCTGAATATGACAGAGTTTTGTTAAAGCAGTTGTTGTCTCTGCTATCCGTTAAGTTCAAATCAGGGCTTGGTAAATCAGCTCTTATTGTCACTGGATGGATCTCACTTTCGAATTTCAATTTTTGGGGGGGTACTTTTATTCCTGCCCCAGTGTCTTTATTTAAGAGAATTTAATCTAAAAACTCTTTTAATCCTTTTTCAGTGGTTAGGTTTTGGTCATTTACTTTGACTGTGTTAGTCATTTCACGTGGCGTCTCTATCACACCACCAGAGGGTGAACCACGGCCGCGTTCTTTCTCGAGCTCTCCCTCTCTCCCTTCCTGGAGCGTCGAGCTCTGCCCCGGATGCTTTTCAATGTGGCTCGCCCTCATCTCCTTTTCCTTCTCACCTCGGTCTTCAGCTCGAAATCCCTCGACGATCCCGATGGAGTCCAGCTCGGAGGGCGGCGAGACCGTCCCTGTCCCTTCCGGAGACCCCCGTCCACCCCCGCAGTCAATTTCGCGGCAAGGAGTCCGCGGGGCACCGTTGCCGGCGGGTTCAACCTCCGACGGCGCGACTTTCCTCCAAGGTAGGCCGTGCTGATGGAGGGATCTGAAGGGGGGGGATAGGGAGTGAACATTTGGAGTTTCCTGATTGCTGAGTGTCAATCGTTTTGTTTTTACACGTGTTTTCTTGTTTTATGCGTGCGTGAGATTCAGTTGGCATTTTTGTTTTGAGAATGCCACTTCTTAGCACACGGCCAGTTTCTTCGGAATCAGTTGGCCAAAGCCCTTCTACCAGGGGGGTCCCTCCATGAACACGCAATTAATAGACGTTGTTAAGATGTTTCTGTGTTGTACCCACAGCTGTTTATACGTAGTCTCTCACACAAGTTTTAAGACTTAAGTTTCTTGGACTCAATGGATTTAGTGAACTTTGCAGGGTGCAGCCATCCAGTCACCCAGCACACCAGCAGCTGGACTGCCAGACTGCATCTCCTCGCAGCTCTCCGCAGCCGCTCCGCAGCCAAACTGGGTTTTTAAACCCTATGCCTCAATGAAAGGCAAGGAAAGACTTCAGGAAGCAGAGGAAAAGTTCAGGACTCCCTGCCAGACTGCACCTCCTCGCAGCTCTCCGCCTTGCATTCTATTTAGGCAGTGGCATTCTATTATATTTATATTATATTTTATATTTCTTACATTTATAAAGCGCTCACACAGCCCGCAGGCATCGAGGCGCTGTACAGGAATAGTTTGTTTTTCTTAGTTGCGTTTTTTTTTTGTCTTAGTTACGTATTTATAACGCGCTTACTTAAATACCCAGAGGTTTCTAAGCGTGGTTTCTAAGCAATCGGTTTGCAATTAATTTGGACCTTATGAATTAAAAGGCCTGGTCCCGACTTGGGGCCACTCCCATGGGCTTTGATGATTCTGAAAAGGCATTTCGGTCAGCTCAATTGCTGCCGTATGCGGCTGAAGTTCAAATTGGGGAAGAGGTCACCATCCCAGGACGAACTCGACAATTCCCACTTGACTTAAAAATTAAAAGAAGACAGAAACTACAAAATCCAGACGCATATTTACACCTCAATGCCCATCTCCAACAGCAGGGGTTGCGGTTAAACCCAACATCATTAGTTTATGTAGAACACAACACCATTCCAATAGTGGTGGATAACAGCAACCTTAGGAGTATCACTCTGGGTGCAGGCACCATTATTGGAATGGCGGTTGATGACCAGCATTTTTCCATGGATTTAGGAAATGAACTGATAGGACCAATCCCCAATGACTGCTATGACAATGACGGTGAGATACCGCCAGAAAGGATCTTCACCCAGCAAGGGGGGAATTTCCAGGTGTACTCTTCCTGCCCTTACCGGTGCGGGGGGGATAGTTGACATGTGACATCAGGAAGGATAAGGTGATCTTCCAGGTCCACAATGACTGCCTCTCCTACCTGAAACCCTCTGTCCAGGTCAACACCCTAACCAGAGACCTCTCCACCCAGCTGGTGGAGGCCGCTGAGATCGCAAGACCCGAAGTCTTTCCAGGCTTCAGGCAGATGGTTGAAGAGCAGGTCAACCTCGCTGATGTCTGTGAGACTGAGGAACAGAAACAAAAGTTGAAACTGGTGTTCTTAGATTTTCAAGATATCTTTGCTGTGGACTCGAACGACAGTGGTCGCACCGAGATACATACAACCTCAATTCCCATGGACCCTGAGATGACTCCTGTATTCGTGAAGCAATATCGCTTGCCTCTCTCATCTATGGAGTCCCTGACAGAAATGATTAAAAATCTAGTGTCCCGTAGGATGATTCGTACAGTCCACAGCACCTTTAATAATCTGGTGCTGGGGATTTTAAAACCAAATGACCAATGGAGACTTTGCGCAGACCTTAGGGAGCTGAACAAACTGGTCCACATGTCCCGATGGCCTCTTCCCTACATTGATCAAGGGCTGGCCCAGATCCAGGGATCAAAGGTGTACACTGCCATTGACTTGACAAATGGATACTGGACAGTGCCTGTCAGTAGGGAGGACCAGTACAAGCTGGCCTTTACCTCCGGGGCAGCAGTACACCTGGACCCGGACTCCCTTCGGATACATAAACTCTGGCAATTAATTCAACATCTTCCTACCTAAGGCCATGCCCGAATTGGGTGAAAGGGATAACATGGTCTATGTGGATGATGTCTTGATTAAAAGCTCAACTGTGGAGGAACACATAGTGGAAATCTGCCATGTTCTGACCCAGTTGAGGGTTGCCGGAGCAAAACTGTCCTTCCAGAAGGCACAGTGGTGTAAGCACCCGTGTCAACTTCTTGGGACATGAAATAACCCTGAGGGTCTCTGTCCCCAGGCAATCAAAGTGGAAGCACTACTAAAACTGAAAGACCCCACAACTCTGCATGAGCTGAGAAGCCTCTTGGACGGACTAATTACAGTAGGAAGTTCATTGAGGATTACGCAGAGGTCACAAGACCCCTGGTCCATCTGTTGAAGGGGGGGGGGTCAAGTGGGAGTGGGGTCCAGAACAAGCCGAGGCAGTAAAACAACTCAAAAGAAGTCTCTGACAAGTGCCTTGTCTAGCTTACATGGTCAACAACAAGGAGTTCTTCTTGGTGACGGGGTTCTCGGATACATGCTTGACAGCAGTATTATACCAAAAGCATGACAAGATCAATAAAGTAATCTCCTATCCAAGCAAGACTTTATCCTCTGTGGGGCAAAAATTCAACGATTGTGAGAAGGCACTCCTGGCAACAGTGTGGGCATTAAAAACTACCGCCCGTTCATCCAGGGGGAGGACACCATAGTGGAGACTCCACACCAGCCTTTGCAATACCTCCAAAGTGACAGAATCCGGGTAGGAAATGTAAGTAATTCTAGAATTACCTCCTGGATTCTGTCCATGCAAGGCTTTCCTGTGGAAGTCAGATATGGACAAAATGGAGGCATACCTGAATTCTCCGCACAAAGTCGATGAAGATAAGTGCGAGGGGATGCCCATAATTTATGTGGACGGGTACTCCTACCATGTTGACAACAACAGGGAAAAGAAACTGGTGGCCGTCGTTGGGAATGCCTGGATGAATGATGCCTCGGAACCCTCCACTGGGTACAAAATCGGTCCCCGCAGTAGTCAGGTGTCAGAGTTGATGGTAGTTCACCAGGACAGCCTCACTGCCGTGCAACACCGATTCCACAAACTGGTCATAATCACTGATTCAGATTATGTCCAGAACGGGTCCGTGGAACACCTGATCAAATTCGAGAACCAGAGGCATGCTGTGTGCAAATAACAAACCACTTAAACATGGCAGGCTCACACAAAATATTGATGATCTGGTCACCTCTAATGGGATGACCATCTATTGGAAGATGATTAAGGGTCATTCCCCAAGAGGAGCCAGACAAAACTGGAAATGACCTGGCTGATCAGTTGGCCAAAACCAGAACCATCCAGGGGGATCTCCTTGAGATCGAGTCCCTATTGGGGGAAATCCAAGCCACTGCTGTCACCAAGTCACCAAGTCCCATACAAATGCTCACAATTAACTCTCAACTGCCCAGTGGAGTAAGGAGACCACAGATGCTGATTTAATCAGTTCCATGTGCTAATATCCCCGCTAAAATATCGCCATACAAAAATATCGCTATATTTTTGCAGCGATATTAAGGCATGGAAACTGCGGGGGACACCCCCGCAACCACTGCATTATTTTTAAAAGAACCAGGGGACACCCCCGCAAACCCCACTCCCAAAACCCCCAGAAATTATCGTCCCAAAAATATCGCCTATGGCCGCTCCAGACTAACATATATACGGATATATTTTTGGTGGGGATAATATGTAGTGATACCATTTAATCATGGCACAAAAAGGGGATCAGATTATTGGGAAATTTTACCAACACATTGACCCTGAGAAATTTACTCTGACGGAAACCGAAAACATTGGGAAAGAGGACTTCAGGGTGTTGAAGTGCCCAAAAATGTTCCAAATCCAAGACTGTTTGTTGTTAAGGAGATCCATCTCCGGATGTCACCAGTGATTGGTACCTACCTCATTCCGAAGCCGGATGCTAAATCACGCCCATGATGCGGCCACAGCCGGTCAACAGGGGTTTCATACTACTCTAGAAATATTGTGGGAGGTTGCATACTGGCCACACATGGGGCAGGACATCGACCAATATTTGAAGGGGTGTCTTGTGTGTGCACAATTTCAGCAAAGTTCACTCACACACCGAGCTCCCCTCCAGAAGAGGGGGATGAAACTGCCTTGGTCAGATTTACAAGTAGATTTCATTGGGCCCGTGATTCGCTCCTCTAGGGGGAACAAGTACATGTTGACACTAACATGCTTGTTTACAAAATGGGTGGAATATCTTGCGGCCCCAAATTGCAAGGCAGAAACAGCAGCTGCCCTGATGATCAACCACATCTTCCCGTGTTTTGGCCTTCTCCAAAGGATTGAGTCATACTGAGGAAGTCACTTCACCAGCAAAGTGATGACAAAGATGTGGGAGATACTTGGGATAAAAAGGAAACTTCATATTGCATACCGCCCATCCTCTCGTGGGGGAGTGAAAGGTACAATAAAACTATTGTGAGCATTCAAAAAAAGTTTGTGGCAGATTCTGGGTCATCCGATTAACACTTGTCCTGATTGCCATCAGATCTACACCATCTTGTGCAAACAAAATGTCTCAATTTAAGCTTGTGACTGGACGAAGGATGGTCCGACCTCAGCATCTGCTCTATAGACTAAAAGAGCAGACACTGATAAATGCCTCCACAACCCATGAATATGTTGAGAATCTAAAAACACCTTCAGCATGCTTTTGCATATGCTCAGCGGAATCTGGAGAAATCGGCAGAGGGGATGAAAACTCAATATGATTTAAAAACAACTAAAAAGGAATATCAAGTAGGAGACAGGGTCTACTTGTACAATTTTCAGAGGAACCAGACTAAGGAGCGGAAATATCCCCCCTCCTGGCGCTGCCCCTTTGAAATTGTAGACAAAATTTCACCTGGCGCCTACAGAATCTGCATACCCAAAAGAGAGCTGTCGGAAGAGAAATGGGTCCACATGAACCAGTTAAAAAGTTGTCACCCCAGACACACTTTGCAGCTGATTGAGGAGCCAAAACAGTGGAGTAACGTTGCTGAAAATGTTGGGGGGGGGGGACATGTCATCTGAAAAAAAATGCCCCATTCAAATGAATGGGACAAAATCGTGTGCCATGAAAGTTGGGGGGGACAAACACCCCTGGGCCCCCCTAAAATTACACCCATGAGCCAAAGGAAAGTCAAATAGAGGAGACACCTGGAGAATGAGAAGCAAGAAGAAGAAAAAGCAGGAGGAACAGGTAGGTCCATAGGTATATCAGTCTAACAGGGAGTACTTTTCTTCAGTGTTATTGCAAAAATATGTAATGAAACTATGGTGTAAAAGTTCAATCCTGTCTTTGCATTGTTAAGTCATTTGTTTGCTGATATTGTTCAAGTACCCTGATAAATGTAACTATATGCCTTGTCCCACTGATGTCAACCTTCCGGGAAGACTGTCAGTGAAAGATTGTAAAACCTGTTTTTATCAATCTCCTATTAGATTACTAATTCCATTCCCTCCTAGAATGATGAGGACCTCCACCGGGGACCTGGAAAGGGAAGAAAGGAAAGGGGGTGTGGCTCCACACTCTCCAACGAAAAACAGAAGGAAGATCTGGGCGTATGAAAAAATGATGATGAAAAAAAACTCCACTAGATCAACCCCAATTTGCCCTACTCTTCATTAACAAGAAGTCCCGGGAAAGTAGAGGGGATTCTGTGGGGTACATTTACCAGCCAAACAGAAATCCCTGCCTCACAAAAGCAGTTACCGAAATAATGGCTGCGCTGCGGCGGCTGAGCACATGTTCCTTTGCATTCAAATTACATTGTAAGCAGTAACAGAAACCATGGCTACGCTGTGTCTGCTGTGCACATATGGGCCAAGATGGAGTACAGACACCCCGGGAATGGCTGCACTTATTTTCTTCATGGGAATCCAAAAGGAGGAATTCAAAGGCAGCCAGGCTCAGCGCTGCAGTGCTGGGATTTGCAAAAATAACTTCAAACTGCCAAAGAAAATGTGCTATGTAAAACAACTTTGCACTGGTGCCATCTTCATTTTTGAACATCACCCACCTTGGGTTTTAGTAAAACACAGCCATGTTCATCCATATTCAGGTTGTACACCAGCAAATGGGGGCATTCCTCACTGAATGGCATGTTGTATCAAGCAAAGTCTGTGAAGAGCAGAGAAATCCATTTCAAGCCGCACAACCCACATTCACACTTACAACAAAGTAACCAAAGCAGAGGACTTCAAAAAGAAAGCTTTTCTCACTCGCTATGCATCAATTACAAAAGAACAATATTTCCAGCATCTTTCCGTGCACTGCAACTGATCGGATCTGTCAAGGTTTTTCTGAAAATGTGTGCCAAGGAAACCACATCTTGTGAAATCCCATATAAAATGAGCATGTGTAAATTTGTTTTGCAAAGGCAATAAAATAATACTTTTTAAAGCTGAAAATGTGAAATCATCCCAGATACTTGCACACAAACAGTATGTTATGGGTGGAACTGGGGTGGTTTAAGTGTATATTATATTTATTTACTTAAGACTTGGTTTCTGTGAAAGAAAGTAAGTAAGAAAAAAATGTGTGCTTGAAAACCGCAGAATAAAGGGGCCTAGGCAGGAAATTCAAAGGCACTAAACCCTCCTGAGAAAGGAATCTCCTCCACAAACTATGAAAGGACTAAGGTGTGAGAATTCACCACCTGGTCAGACTGACTGGCATTTCCCCAGCAAGGGACAATGGACCAAGGGGAATCAGCACTTCACAGAAAAGTGTGAATTCCTTGTGACACCTCTCCTCAGCTGCATCTGTCAGAATCAAAGGGTGCTATGTTAACCCTTCTGCACAGAACTGACACAGAGGGGGCAGGCTGGCTGTGGAAATTTTAAGGACCACCCTCCAGTGACAGATGACATCCATTTGAATTAAAACATTTTTTATATTAAAGTATTTATTTCAGTAACTTAAAGAAGAACAAGTTACTTCTTACCTTGTAACCTTCTTTCGACGGGATGTTCCTCCGACGTATTCCTCATCTTAGATATCTCCTTCCAGCTCTGCTGCCCTCAGAAAATGTTTCTCTAGAGGGCGCTGCGCGTCGACGTCCTCCGAGTCGATGTCCCTCGACAGCCGCCGTATTGACGTCGACGTCATCCTGCCTATAAAGGCCGCACGCAGCGTCCGTTGCTCAGTTCCGTTTTGTAGCCCACAATAATACTTTCTGGACTAGACTAATCACCCTGAAGGAGCGTAAGCTGCAACCACAAGGGAAGTAGAACTGCGGGGATGGATGGGAGGGTCGATGAGGAATAAGTCGGAGGAACATCCCGTCTAAAGAACGTTACAAGGTAAGAAGTAACTTGTTCTTCGAAGGGATTGTGTCCTCCGACGTATTCCTCATCTTAGATAGGCTCCCATAGCAGTATTCTATTATTGGAGGAGGGAGTACTGACTTCACGCTGTCTTCTATTGATGAATAGAATGCAGTACAGCCCTTCCAAACCTAGTCTCTTGACTGGAGGAGGAATCCAAATTGTAAAATCGTGTAAAGGTATGGACAGACGACCATGTAGCGGCCGCACAGATGTCTTTAACCGGCACGCCTCTTTTGAGGGCCGAAGAAGCTGCAATACCTCTGGTCGAATGGGCCCTGAGGTTTTGAGGGGGCTCTTTCCCTGCCAGTTTATAACATTCCAGAATGGCTAGAATGATCCATCTGGAAATGGTCTGCTTAGTTATTGGTAACCCCAGCCTGTGACCTGTGTAACCTACAAACAGCTGGTCTGCCTGTCTTATCCTGGCTAGTCTACTGATGTAAAAACTTAAAGCCCTTCTAGGGTCTAGCATGTGTAACCTCTCTTCCTCTTTCCCCGGATGAGGAGGAGGATAGAAAGATGGTAGGGTAATCTTCTGAGTGATATGGAATTCAGAAACCACCTTTGGGAGGAAATTAGGCTTCACTTGCAGGACAACTTTGTCTTTGTGAAATATTGTGTGAGGGGGTTTACAAGAAAGAGCTTGTAATTAGCTGACCCTTCTAGCAGATGTAAGTGCTATTAATAAAACAGTTTTAAGGGTAAGGAACCTTAGCGAACAAGAATGGAGTGGTTCGAAAGGTGTGCCCATCAGGAAAGTTAGTACTAAGTTTAAATCCCATGGTGGAACTTGGAATGGTCTTGGGGGATAAACATTGGTTAACCCCTTTAGAAACTGTATAACCAAGGGTAACTTGAAATAGGATGGTTCTTCCGCAGTGCGCTTAAAGATGGATAGCGCTGCGAGATAGCCCTTAATGGTGCCAACTTGAAGGCCTGAATTCGCCAAATATAGAAGGAAGGACAAAACCATTGGTGTACCACATGAAAAAGGGTCGATATTCTGTTCTCTACACCAGCTGCAAAATCTGTTCCAACGGCAGCGGTATAAAGACTTTGTTGCTGGCCTCCTTGCCGAAAGCAACACCTCCATAACATCATCAGGGAGGTCCCAATCCTTGTACCTCAACCTTTCAGAAGCCAAGCGTGAAGGTTGAGGGTTTTGATGTCTGGATGGAGAACCTGACCTCCCTTCTGTGAGAGTAGGTTCTCTCCGAGTGGAAGTCGAATTGGAGGGCAGATGGACAAGTCTAGAAGGTCCGGGTACCACGTTCTCCTGGCCCAATCCGGGGCAATTAGGATCATGGTTCTCCGGAATCTTTTCAACCTCCTGATCATTTGAGGAATGACAGGGACCGGTGGGAACGCGTACAGAAGCGGAAACTCCCAGTCCACTATGAACGCGTCTCCCAGAGCTCCTCTCATGGGAAATTCCCTTGAGCAGAACAGATCGCATTTCCTGTTGACGCTGGTGGCGAACAGATCCACCTGAGGGGTTCCCCAAAGGGCGAAGATCTCTTGAAGGACTTCCTGAGCTAGTTCCCACTCGTGGGAGACTGTGCTCTGCCTGCTCAGAGCGTCCGCTGTCAAGTTCTTCTCCCCGGCTAGGTGAACTGCCGATAGAGAGATTCCTTCTTGGATTGCCCAAAACCAGAGCTGAATCGCCTCTCTGCACAGGGGTAGTGATCCTACGCCTCCTCTTTTGTTGAGGTAATGCATGGCCACCGTGTTGTCCGTCATTATCAGGACGTTTTTCCCTTGTACAGCTGGCAGGAACGCCTTCAGCGCAAGTCTGATGGCTCTCAGCTCTAACAGGTTGATATGTAGCCTGGACTCCGATGGAGACCAACGACCGCTGATGGTCAAGTCGTTGGGGTGGGCTCCCCACCCCGTGAGTGAGGCATCCGTGACTACTGTTATCTCCGGCCAGGGTTGCCAAAACTGTTCTCCTTTCAGAATGTTCTCCTGACAGGCCCACCACTGAAGGTCTCGAGCCACCCTGTCGGGAACCTGAAGAAAATCTGTCATTCTCCCTGAGAATTGTGACCACTGAGTCCTCAGTGCCCACTGGAGGGATCTCATTCTCAGGCGAGCCTCTGGCACTAGGAAAATGCAGGATGCCATGAGGCCTAGCAACCTCAAAAAGTCAAAGGCTGGGAGACGTTGGGCATCTTGGAACTTGGTAACCATCTGTAGGATATCTTGAGCCCTCACCTCTGGTGGCGAGGCTTTTCCCAGGGAAGTGTCCAGGATCGCTCCTATGAATTGGAGTCTCTGTGATGGTATCATTTGTGACTTCTTTAAATTGAGGGAGAAGCCCAGTCTGTGAAGGGAGTGGCACATGTGATTTAGCTGGATCTGAGCTTGTTCCGAAGAGACAGCCCTGATCAACCAATCGTCCAGGTAGGGGTAGACGTGAATCCCTTCCCTCCTTAAACTTGCCGCCACTACCGACATTAACTTGGTGAAGACCCTCGGGGCGGAGGTCAGCCCAAATGGCAGCACTCGAAATTGATAGTGAGAGTTGCCAATTGCGAACCTCAGGTATTTCCTGTGTTTGAGATGGATAGGCACATGGAAATAAGCATCCTGAAGGTCCAGAGATACCAACCAGTCCTGGAACTGAAGGGCCTGGAGGATCTGAGAAAGAGTGGCCATCTTGAATTTGTCTTTCCTGAGAAATTTGTTCAATTCTCGCAAGTCCAAGATGGGTCTCAGTCCTCCGTCTTTCTTTGGAATGAGAAAATAAGGGGAGTACCAGCCCTTGTTCCTCTCCGCTACAGGTACCGGTTCTATGGCACCTTTCTCTAGCAGGTCGAAAATTTCCTGCAGGAGGAGCGGATCTGGAGCTTTCTGAGAGCTGATCCCCGGTGGATGACTCTGAGGTATGCGTAGGAGAGGCAGGCAGTAACCTTGGGCAACTGTCTCCAATGCCCAAGCATCTGACGTGATAGCCTGCCATTCCGCCAGATGTTGAGTCAACCTGCCTCCTACAGGTGTCCTGTGAGGGAAGTCCTCAGAGTGGTTTTGGAGCGGCTGATGCGGATGCCGATGGTAAAGAGGCACCTGCTGTTGCTGCGGCTTTTGAATATCTACCCCGTCCACCTCGGGTAGTTCTTCTTTGTCCCCTTTAAGCTGGACGTCCTCTACCTCTTCCGAATGCGGAGTAGAAGCGAAAGGACTTGCCCCTCGCAGAGGTTCCTGTGGGACAAAAAGGTGTCTGACGGATTGCAGCGCCTAGGGATTTTGCTGCTGCTTTTGAAGTTTGCAGTTTCTCTAAACTGTCATCCGCCTTTTTCCCGAACAAAGAAGAGCCATCGAATGGCATGTTCAAGAGCCTGGCTTGCACATCAGGGGCAAAACCAGACTTTCTCAACCAAGCGAATCTCCTGGTTGTTGTACTTGCCGCCATTGCTCTGCTGATACTGTCAGCCGAATCAATGCCCGTCTGGAGGGATTCGCACATAGCGTCTTTACCGTCCTGTATGATATTCAGGAACGCCTCCCTTTCTTCTCCCTCCGGGATGCAGTCAGCCGCTGTAGAAGCACACTCCCAAAGTGTATGGCTGAATCTAGCAAGGGTGCAAGTAGCATTAACAGATTTTAACGCCATGCTACATGCCGAAAAAACTTTCTTTGCCATAGCATCATATTTTTATCGTCCCTGTCCTGTGGGACGGTAGGATAAGCCGTCTTGACATCGGTAGAAGATGCTGCCTGTACCACCAGACTTTCTGGGGATGGGTGTTTTGACAAAAATTCCGGGTCTGTAGAGGATACCCTATATTTTGTAGACAGTTTTTTATTTGCTGCCGGGACGACATCTGGGGTTTCCCAGTTCGTCATAATCTTCCTCTGAAGAGCTTTATGAAAAGGCACCACAGGGTCCTCCTGTGGGCCTTTGTCAAGAATATCCGTAAGGTCATCCTGTTGGAAAGATTGTGAGGGTGCAGACCACCCCATAAACTCTGTGATCCTGGCCATTAAGGCTCTATAGGGGGTTTCAGCATGCTCCCCCGGGTCTGGCCTAGCAAACTCCACCTCAGGGGAAGTGTCTAACCCACTTGCCTCATGTAAGGAATCATGAAGATCCTTTAACCTGCGTTATTCAGAGGAAATTTCCTCTCTAATTGGGGTTACAGGTCCCTGCAACTCAAATGTGTCATCCTGTTCAGACAATTCACCCTCTTCCATAATTGAGGACATAGTTCTCAATTGTTCTGAACTCATAAAGGATGTAAATCCCATTTCCAAGGCAGAGG
Organism: Ambystoma mexicanum; assembly: GCF_040938575.1. Lineage (NCBI taxonomy): Eukaryota > Metazoa > Chordata > Amphibia > Caudata > Ambystomatidae > Ambystoma > Ambystoma mexicanum. The sequence continues at coordinate 1,130,178,054 of NC_090932.1, read as the reverse complement.
GTGCCGAACTTGTCATAATCGGCCTCGAAAACGTCGATGTCGTCGATGCCGAAGGCTTCGAGCGTGGAGTCGAAAACAAAGGCGGAGGCCTCGATGAGCTCGACAGAATTGGGATTCTACTCGACAATCTCGAAGCCATCGACATCGAGGACCTGGGGATAGTCACTGGGTTTGTCGTGACCGTGACTTTTCTTGGCGTCGACGCCGGTGTCGACGCTGGCGTCGAGTCGACAGACCCGTGTGTCAAAGGTCCCTTCGACAACGGCGTCGAAGACACCGACCTCGGCATCGACGGAACCTTCGAGGAAGGTTTGGAGGTCATAGTCCTACTCGAGGGTTCGAGACGCGCTCGAGAGGTTTCCTTCGCCGGGTACTGCGACTCGCGGCGTTTTTGACCTTCGGGTCTTTCGACCAGAGCATCGCTCTCGGCAGTCTTCGAGGGGGTCGAGGCCGCTTTCTCGAAGACGCTCATCATATTTTAACGGAATTCCTCCCATTCAGCCCGGGAACTATGTTTCGTGGGGCAAGGGATTCTTTTAGGCGAAACAGAGGAAGAGGAAGACGGAGAAGGGGATCTTTGACGTCTCCTCTTCGAGTGCTTCGATCTCGAGGAGTGATGGGACCCACTCCGAGACCTGGAGCGCGAATGGTGACGAGGAGACGAATGTCTCGACTTCGTCGACGAAGAAGAAGCTTTAAAAGTCTTACCTTTCTCCAGCTTCCCCCTATTCTCCTTCAGGGCCTTAGCTGTCATGGACATACAGTCCTCATACTCCGAACAATGGTGTTCAGCTCCCAAACACCACAGACAAACTCTGAGAGGGTCAGTCAGCGACATCTTTTTCCCACAATCTCGGCATTTTTTGAAGCCGGATCGAGGAGTTGTCGGTTCCGACGAAGAAGCCATCGAGTACGGATCGAATAACTCGAGGTAAATAGATTAAATCCTGACAAAAAACTGAGCAACGGTATTCCGAGGCACTGAGTAAGCGCGGAAAAACGGAACTGAGCAACGGACGCTGCGCGCGGCCTTTATAGGCAGGATGACGTCGACGTCGATACGGCGGCTGTCGAGGGACATCGACTCGGAGGACGTCGACGCGCAGCGCCCTCTAGAGAAAGATTTTCCGAGGCCAGCAGAGCTGGAAGGAGATATCTAAGATGAGGAATACGTCGGAGGACACAATCCCTTCGAAGCAGTAATTTGAAATTATGACCGTTTTAATGTAAGTTGTGTACCATTAAAATAAGACCATGTGGGCCTTCTTGACATGTGGTGGGCGCGAACGACAGTAAAAAGACATTTCTGGAGAAAGTGTGTAGAGGAGGTCCCAAATAAAGCCTGCACTCCAGTCGCCCATTTTGAAGTACCAGGAACGTTCACACCAAAATATTGACGTATGATGAGCAGATAAATCAGCATAGAGCCGCAGTAGGGCTCTGCCCAGTACCTATTAAGAGAGCAACACCTATTGAAGCACTGATACCAAGAAAACCATGGACAGTAAGGTATCCATTAAGGAAACCTTACCAGAAAATGAGATGAAATGAAGATTGCCTAAGTACAGTCCCAGAAGAAACCAAAAAGGTCTTAATAGAAGACGAATGATGACATCAAAAGGACCCGGACTGACGTACAAGTAGAAGAAATGACAACCCAAGAATGACACCCAGATACGAAACACCATGAATAAGGATATCGTGAACCTAAAAGGGGAGAACGATGTTGAAATACAAAAAAGCTGAAGCTGTAAACAGGATGAAGATATTCAACCAGCTAACACCTGTACATATGCTTGGAACCGCAAGAAAGCTAACAAAACAATGCGGCTTGCAATGCTAAGTAGAAGAATAGTGCAGCAAGCGCCATTATACATAACCTACCTCAAAACGAAGCACAGTATTATAAGTGTAATTCCACCTTGAAAACGAAGCAGAATCAACCCAGGTTACCAAAGGACGAATGAGCAGAGATTCATATTCTAGCAAAACGAGAAGAGACGGTTGAATCGGAATCAGCAGATGCAACTCGTGCCAGGAGAGCCAAGGTCATACTAATAGAAGGAACGAACAGTAGCTACATATAATTGAGACTTAAGAACAGAATATCCTGTCTCTGAAAGGTCAAGATAAGGAGGCGTAGGCAGGTGGCAAGCTGAATAAGAATCAAATGCACAAATTAAGAGAAACTAGACAAATTCACGGTGTGGGAAGCACGTGACCATCTTAGCGAGGAGAAGCACAAGTTCACACCTACGCTTGGCATCCGCCCAGACAGAGATATCGGAACTTTCCCAGACAGAAGATGCAGTTTTGAGGCCAACCACAGTAACATAATTGACACATAGTTGCTGAAGCGATGATTGAGTGTAACCTTAATTGGAGAAAGGCCGGGTAACTAGGGATCACCCTGCACCTGGCTGAGCATTCTGCATGCTGCTAAGCAAAGTGGAAATGTATGCATGGGGTTGGTTCCAACCCAATCACAATGGACCAAGTAATCTAGGGTCCTATAGTTAGTAGAAACAATTGGACATCATACTTTTAGTGACAGCTACAGTAGTCACCTTTGAAGGAAGGGCTTAGACGCCCAACTGACAGTGTTTACCCAATCCCCTCACTCTGTTACCATATACAGTATAGTACCTATATTAAAGTTACCTTTTTCCGAACCAATAGAATTGCATATTAACTTTTGAGTGTCATACGTCAATTATGACGAGTTTTCAGTATAAATGCTATGATTTTTATGAAGTTCATTGGAGTTGAAACGAGAAGGACGATCCCAACACTGATGATATCCATGACTCCCCGTTTTTGTACTTGTCATTAAATGGACTCCCTTTGCCAAACCATTGAGTTGTCCTTATTGATTGGTGTTGGAGTAATACATCTGCATCCCCATTATCCATCTCAAGGGTGCAGCTATCTCGTCTTAAAGTACTTATGGAGCAAACCTCGGCTCTATGGGCTGGCCGGGGGTCTCCAGAGTACACTTGGTAGCAGAGAGGATCGATTATTGATTAGAATAAGACACCCATTGACCGTTGACATAAAGTAACTCTAGGTCTTCGGCAATATCACAAGTCCTTTGTCATTCGGCCGAGTAGACTGTGAAGCTCCCCGTAGACAGTGTTAGTGTAATAAAAACTGCAGAACAGGGCCTGAAGTGACCCGTGTTCCCCACGCTATGCCTTCCATTCCTAAGGACAGCTGAGCGGGTGAAAAGCCAAGAAGGCAGTAACAAAGGCGGTAATCCCGAGGGTCCAGAGGAACCATGCAAATAGTGAGTGAAAAAGATTGAATGTTTTGGCAAAAGGGCATGCCTTAGAACAAGTAAAGGGAAAAGCTAACAGAGGGAGGTGAGAGAAAAAACAAAATATAGTTAGAAGTAGAGAAGGATGTGTGTGTGTATATATATATATGGGATACATTACTCACCGTAATCGTATTTCTGATGCTTGTATCTGCTTAGATTCACATGCTGTGCATAGGCCGACATCTAGTGGAAGCTGCGGAGTATTACAGTTTGTTTTTCGAAACTCGAAAATGGGCGTCGACACAGGCGTGCCAGTAATACTATCCCTAGTGTGACGTCCACTGTACCCAAGATCCCTCACGCGTCTGGGATCCTCAGATTGTATTTTTTCTGACATGAGGAAGCATGAGGAGTAGCGTGAGTACAGATAATCCAAGCAGATAGACAGAAAGGTAAGACTACAAGTAATCATGCGCCTTCTCTCGGAGGGGAGGGAGGGTGGGTCGCATGTGAATCTAAGCAGATACAAGCATCAGAAATACGATTACGGTGAGTAATGTATCCCTTCTGAGGCTTGTGGAATCTGCTTACATCACATGCTGTGCATAGATTAGCGAGCAGTACCCGAAGAAGGAGGTGGGATGTGAGAAGGGTCATGAGCAAACAGGTGTCTTAGAACCGCTTGTCCCACTTGTGTATCTGTCTTGGAATGAGTGTCAATGCAGTAATGCTGAGTAAAAGTGTGAATAGAGCTCCAAGTAGCTGCTTTGCAAATGGTGTCGAGGGGAACATTTGCAATGAAAGCCAGAGTGGCACCAATGCCTCTAGTAGAATGGGCCCTTGGCGTAAAAGGCAGAGTTTTTCTAGAAAGAGAGTAACACAGCTGTATACAGTTGATAATCCACTTCGAGATCGCGCCTTTAGAGACGCGATCCCCCTCTCTGCCTGTAGCTACGGAGACAAACAGTTGATCTGTTTTTCTTAGCGGTCTGGTTTTATTTACATAGTAGAGGACCGCCCTACGCACATCAAGGGTGTGTAGTTTCACCTCAGCCGAGCTTTGCGGGTTCTGGAAGAAAGCCGGAAGCTCGATGGACTGGTTTACATGGAATTTAGATATAAATTTAGGTGAGAACCTAGGGTGTGTGCGTAAAACCAGTTTGTCTTTGTGGATAATAAAGAAAGGATCCTGCACTGACAGAGCCTGAATTTCACTGACCCTTCTTATGGAGGTAATGGCTACTAAGAAGGCCGTTTTATAAGTCAGGTGTTTGAGACTACTTTTATGCATGGGTTCGAAAGGGGGGCCCATGAGCTTAGCTAGCACCACATTGAGGTCCCATCCTGGCGGTGGGTTCGAAATAGGAGGGTGAAGTCTCTTTACTCCTTTCATGAAGGCTTTAACTACTGGTACTTTCCACCACGATACTTTGTTATGGGATGTGGTGTAAGCCGAGAGGGCTGCCAGGTGTACTTTCAGAGAGTTAAAACCAAACCTGCATCCAGCAGGTGGAGCATGTATGTTACCACGTTGGAAGGAGTGCAATCAACTGGGTTGATTTGTTTATTCTGGCACCAAATAACGAATCTCTTCCACTTGTCAAAGTAACAGTGCCTTGTGTTTGGTTTCCTGGATTCTTTTAGGATGTCCATACACCTCTGTGGTAAATTGAGATGCCCAAACTCTATGACCTCAGGAGCCATGCTGCCAGGTTCATTGAGTTGGGTTCCTGGTGCACTGTTTGACCTTGTTGCTGGGACAGTAGGTTGTACCAGGCTGGGAGTTTGATGGGCTTGCACAGCGCCATCCTGCGTAGGTGTGGAAACCATGGTTGTCTCGCCCACATGGGAGCAACTAGGATGAGCGTCATCGATTCCTTGTTCATCTTGTACACCACCTTCCTGATGAGAGGAGTTGGTGGAAAAGCGTACGCAAACATCCCTGACCAGTTCATCCACAGGGCGTTCCCTTGGGAGTCTGGCTGGGGGAACCTGGATGCAAATCCTGGCATTGTTTGTTTTCGCTTGTGGCGAATAGGTCTATAGTGGGGAAACCCCACTGAGAGAAGAGGTCTTCTACGATCTCTCTGTGAAGGACCCATTCGTGTTCTTCTGGGAGGGAGTCTCTGCTTAGGGCATCCGCTAGGGAATTGAGCTCCCCTGGAACATGTTGTGCTGATAGGAAGATGTTCCGTCTGAGTGCCCATATCCAGATTTTCTGGGCAAGCTTGGACAGATTTGGCGAACGAGTCCCTCCTTGTTTGTTCAGATAGAACATGGCTGTCGTGCTGTCCGTCCGGATCTGCACCGACAAGTTTAGTAGATGGGGCTCGAACGCCCGAAGCGCTCGGAATACTGCCAGAAGCTCTAGCAGGTTGATGTGGTTCTTGGCTACTGAGTGAGACCAGAGACCCTGAGCTGTGTGGTGGAGATGGTGAGCTCCCCACCCAGTCAGGCAAGCATCTGTAGTTACCACTGCTTGTACTTCGGGATCGTAAAAGGGTTTTCCCCTTGCGAGATTCTCTTTTGTCCACCAGTGTAAGCTCTGTACGAGTGTTGGCGAAACGACCACTAGATCGTCCCACTGACCACTTGCCTGAGACCACTGTTTCGCCAACCATTCCTGCATGGGACGCATGCGCAGACGCGCGTGGGGGACCAGGTAAATGCATGACGCCATCATGCCCAGTAACCGCATTGCTTTGCGTACCGTTATTTGTTGACCTGACTGATAATGTGGAATTTGCAGTAGTATATTCCGAATTCTCTCTTCCGAGGGGAAGGTCAACCCTTTCTGAGTATCTAGGATTGCTCCTAGGAACTGTTTTGAGGTGCTTGGCACCAGACTTGACTTCTTCTCGTTGATAGAGAAGCCTAATCCGTGGAGGAGGTCGATAGTCCTCTGAATGTTTGACCTGCAAATTCTTGGGGTTTCCCCCGTTATGAGCCAGTCGTCCAGATAAGGGTACACTGGGATTGCCTCCCTGCGTAGGTGTGCAGCTGCCACCGCCAGTACCTTGGTGAATACCCTTGGTGCTGAAGCTATCCCGAAGGGCAGTACCTTGAATTGGTAGTGGCGACTGTCCACTTTGAAGCGCAAGTATTTTTTGTGCGCTGGGAGCATGGAAATATGAAAATAAGCATCTTTCATATCCAAGGTTGCCATGTAGTCCCCCTTTTTTAGGAGGGGGATTACCTCTTGTAGCGTGGTCATACGGAATTTTTGGGGCTTGACATACTTGTTGGCAGGCCGTAGGTCCAATACTGGGCGCATTGTCAAATCTTTCTTTGGCACAAGGAAGTAAGTTGAATAGATACCCTTGTTTACCTGGTGTCCTGGGACGAGTTCTATCGCGTCCTTTTCTAGCAGAATGGCGATCTCCTCGAGAAGGATCTTCTGATGTTCTAAGGAGTGTATTCTTTGTCGTGGAGGGTGGTTCCGGGGACGCTGCAGTAATTCTATACAATATCCTGTGGACACTGTTGACAGCACCCATCTGTCTGAGGTGATCCCTTCCCAAGCCTGGGTGAAGTTGGAAATGCGTCCCCCTACTGGGGTTGCGTGAGAAGGGACCCTGAACTGAGCGTCACTGCTTTGGCGGAGGCGTGCCACCTCCCTTGTTGGGGCTGCCTCTGCCTCTTCCACGACCTCTCTTGTTACCCTTGCTGTAACTTTGGGTAGACTGCTGGTTGTTGTTCCATTGTGTACCCTGTCCTTGGGCATAGTTGCCTCTTTGTGAATTTTGGCCGCGTGGGCGACGAAAATTACTGTTCCCCCTCTGGTTCGGGGGTTTGTTGGTAAGCTGGCCAAGGGATTTGAGAGTCTCGTACTCGTCCTTGGCATTCTTAAGTGCGTCTTCGACCGCTTTCCCAAACAATAGATCTGGTTCCACCGGCTTGTCTATTAATGAAGCCTGTGTTTCTGTTTTGAACCCCGACTGCCGTAACCACGCATGTCTCTTGATAACAGTACCTTCTGCTATCAATCTTCCTGCGTTGTCTGCAGCGTCGAAAGTTGCTTTTAATATGCAACCAGACACGGCTCTCCCTTCTGCCGAGATCCGAGCCAACTGGCCCTTTAACGGTTCAGGAGCAGAGGCTATGAGCGCCGCGACCTCTTCCCATTGATGGCAGTTGTAACTTGCCAACAGGGTGGTGAAGTTTGCAATCCTTGCTTGGTAGGCGGACGTTGAGGCTACCTTCCTGCCAAACCCGTACAGTCTTTTGCTCTCCTTGTCGGGAGGAGCTTCTGACGACGATAAGTGTGTCCCAGCCCTCTTCCGAGTGTTGGTAACCACTAGGGAGTCTGGTTTAAGATGACCTCTTATATAAAGAGGGTCAGACTGGGCTGCCCGAAAAAGTTTTTCGACTCTGGGGTTGACGGCTCTGGTGAGGTTAGGATTCACCAGGGATGGATCTATTCTACGTTGGATGGATTTAAGGATAGGGATGGTCTGAGCGACCGGCCTCCTCTCTCCCACCAACTCTTCTGCGAAGTCCCTTTCCTCCTGTACACCGTGTGTGTCGATGTGAAAATGTTCTGCTGCGCGAGCAAGAACTTCATTAAGGAGGGGTTGGTTATCAACTGGCGAGTCGGTAACTGGGGCTTCGCTCTCTACCGGGGAATCTACTCTGTAAATTTCCTGCTCATCTTCTACCTCCTCCAGGTCCTCATCCTCCGCATAGTATGCAGACCCGGTTCGTTCCTCCATAATTGTAAACTCCTGGTCCCCTTCAGGGAAAGGTTTTCCTTGGTATCTGGGGTGTGGAGTAGAGTATGGAGTAGAGTAAGGCTGCACCTCGAAGGGGTCAGGTCTTTCGACCCGGGCCTTTTTACTTAGGGGGATAGGATCAGAGGAGCCTGAGGGTGTGGCCCCTTGAGGGTCATACGAAAGGAAATGTTCTGGGTTTTTGTCATAAAAATCAGCTAAGGAAGACATCCTTGACATGACCCTGTCTATGTCCTCACTGGACCATTCTTTGGAACAGGGTATGACTTTAGTAGGCAACTTAGAGGACTTATCAAGGGTACCCTTGCTGGATGTTGATGTCCCAGTAGATTTATGTTTATCTGTCTGCTTGGGGTGGAAGGATGGTCTTACAGGAGTGGAAGGCTGAGCTTTCCGCTGTTTCCCTCCCTCCCCGTGCGTGGAAAAATGTTTTCCCTGCCCCTTGGAGGCCCCAGAGACTTTCAACGCCTGGCGCCGAGGGTCGGGAGAGGTATCTTGTTTCGAGCGTGGGGCCTCGCTGGTGTTAACTGCGCTCTCGGTCTCTTGGAGCGCGGCCTGGGGGTGGAAGTCGTCTTCGTCTTCCGACGATCGAACTTCCGTTAATCTAGGGAGCGAGGCACTCTTGGCAAGAGTGGATGATTGCCTTGCGTCATGAGGCGATCTCGATCGAGAGCGCCCAGAGGACACCGAGTCGGACCGTTCTATCCGTGCCTCTTTCCGAGAAGTCGACATCGTCGAGGTTCGGTTGGACTTAGTGTGCTTAGTGTGTGTAGGGTGTGTAGCGCTTGCGTCGCTGGGGGTCTTCCCCATAGCCGCCCTGCCGGACAACCTTCCGAGGTCGGGGACCTGCGCTCGGCAGTCTTTCGACGCCGTAATGCCCTCGCCGTCCGAAAGTACGGCGTCGCTGCCATCGCTGTAGGCGCCCTCCGCTGCCATGGCTGCCTGCCTGGCGTGGTGGACCCAACGCTTTGTCGAACGGTCCTTAAGTGTTTTAGGTTTAAACCTACTACACGCTCTGCAGTACGCTTCGGGGTGGTCCCTCGGCAAGCAGAGATTGCACGTGGCGTGCCTGTCGACCCAAGGGTATTTGCGGTTGCACTTGGGGCAGAATTGGAAAGGGGTACCCTCCATACGCACCTTGAGGCAGCGGGCTGGTAAGTGTAGGAAATATATAAGGTGTACCTATATACCAAGAGTGAAGAGTATGTACCACCCCCCACTCTCCCTACTTGCAGGGCCGAGGCCAGCGGCCTACTAGGCCCGGGCCGAGGCCAGCGGCCTTCCGAGGCCCAGATCCGTCGTGCAGCAGCCGACGGTCGATGTCTTCTCCAGCCGTCGTCGAGTGTCGATGGTCGACGTTGGGGTGGGGAAGGATGTCAATAAATAATTTTAAATTGCAATAATTAGCAAAAGTATGGCTAAGGCCAGGGGACTCCGCAAGATGCTTCCGACCAGTATGGCGGAAAAAAACAATCTGAGGATCCCAGACGCGTGAGGGATCTTGGGTACAGTGGACGTCACACTAGGGATAGTATTACTGGCACGCCTGTGTCGACGCCCATTTTCGAGTTTCGAAAAACAAACTGTAATACTCCGCAGCTTCCACTAGATGTCGGCCTATGCACAGCATGTGATCTAAGCAGATTCCACAAGCCTCAGAAATATATATATATGACAATGCATTACTTACCGTAAAAGCATTTCTGATGATTGTATCTGCTTAGATTCACATGCTGTGCATAGGTCCGACATCCAGTGGTCACTGCGGAGTATTGCATCTTGTTTTTCGTAGTCGAAAAGGGACGTCGACCGGGCGTGTCTGAAATACTATCCCTATAGTGACGTGTGTTGTGCCCACAATCCCTCACGCGTCGAGGTCCCTCTGTTTGTATTTTTCTGCCCTGAGGGAGCCTTCTAGACGTGAGTGAGTACAGAAAAGAGAGATATAAAAGGAAGTCTATGTTCCTTCCATCCGAGCGGGGAGGAAGGGTGGGCGCATGTGAATCTACGCAGATACAATCATCAGAAATGCTTTTACGGTAAGTAATGCATTGTCTTCTGATGCTTGTTAATCTGCTTGGAATCACATGCTGTGCATAGACTAGCGAGCAGTACCCGGAGTTGGCGGTGGGTTATGAGAAGGAACAGTAGAGAAAAGATGTCTTAGTACTGCCTGACCCACCAGGGAGTCAGATCTCGAGTGTGCATCTAGACAGTAGTGTTTTGTAAAGGTGTGCACAGAACTCCAGGTAGCCGCTTTGCAGATGGACTCAAGGGGAACATTTGCAATGAATGCTATGGACGCCCCCGTGCCCTGAGTAGAGTGTGCTCTAGGCTTAAAGGGCAGTTCTCTCTTAGCAAGAGTATAGCAGAGAGTGATGCATTGAACAATCCATCTAGAAATAGTGGACTTTGAAACTGCATCCCCTTCTCTTCCTGCTGCCACCGAGACAAAGAACTGATTAGTCTTCCTCAGTGGTCTGGTTCTTTCCATGTAGAACATGACCGCTCTGCGCACATCTAGTGTATGCAGAGTTTTTTCTCCCAAGTTGGAAGGATTTTGAAAGAACGTTGGCAGTTCTATAGACTGGTTTACGTGGAATTTCGATATGAACTTCGGAGCAAACCTTGGGTGCGTGCGTAGAACCACCTTATCTCTGTGAACTGTAACGAAGGGGTCTAGAACAGAAAGAGCCTGTAGTTCACTTACCCTCCTGATGGAGGTGATAGCTATTAAAAAAGCAGTCTTAAGAGTGAGGTCTTTAAGAGATGCTTTGTGCATGGGTTCGAAAGGTGAGCCCATGAGTCTGGTAAGTACCACGTTAAGGTCCCATCCGGGAGCTGGGTCAGCTATCGGGGGGTGTATTCTCTTTATTCCCTCCATGAAGGCCTTTATAACAGGGATCTTCCACCACGACACCTTGAGTTGGGAAGTGGTGTATGCAGAAAGTGCCGCTAGGTGGACTTTAATGGAATTGAACACTAGACCTGAATCCAACAAGTGGGTCAGGTATAGAACAATATGTGTGGGAGAGCAGTCAATTGGGTTGATGCCTTCCCCTCTGCACCAGATGACAAATCTCCTCCACTTGCTAGAGTAGCAGTGGCGAGTGTTAGGTTTTCTGGCTTCCCTGAGAATGTCCATACATCTCTGCGGGAGCAGTAGATGTCCGAATTCTATGATCTCAGGAGCCAAGCTGCTAAGTTCATGTTCTGGGGGCATGGGTGCAGAGTCCTGCCCTTGTCTTGTGACAGCATGTTGTACGGGCAGGGGAGTTTCACTGGGGGAGATAGAGACATCTCCATCAAGTGAGCGAACCATGGCTGTCGGGCCCACATTGGGGCCACCAGTATCATGGTTACTTGTTCCTGGTGCATCTTGTGCACCACCTTGTTGAGAAGGGGAGTCGGGGGGGAAAAGCGTAAACAAATTTCCCTGACCATTGCATCGACAGACCGTTCCCCTTGGATTGGTTCTGGGGGTACCTGGAGGCGTAACTTAGGCATTGTGAGTTCTCCAGGGTTGCGAATAGGTCTATTTCTGGGAATCCCCATTGTGTGAAGACGTCGAAGACGATGTCTTTGTGTAGTCGCCATTCGTACTCTTCGGGCAGGGGGAAATCTCTGCTGAGTTTGTCTGCCAGCAGATTGAGTTCCCCTGGTACATGTTCTGACAGTAGGAACATGTTTTGTTTGAGAGCCCACTTCCATATATTTTGGGCCAGTTTGGACAGTCCTGGAGAGTGGGTGCCCCCCTGCTTGTTGATGTAGTACATGGCTGTGGTGCTGTCTGTAAGGACCAACACCGTTTTGCCCTGTAGGTGTTCCTGGAAGGCTTTTAGCGCCTTGAACACAGCTAGTAGCTCCAGCAGATTTATGTGTTTGGATGCTACGTTCGGAGTCCACACTCCGTGAGCAGTCTGATGGGATAGGTGAGCCCCCCATCCTGTTAGGGATGCGTCTGTGGTTAGAGTGGCTTCCGCCGCGGGTGTGGCAAAAGGTTTCCCTTTTTCCAGGTTTTCCTTTGTCCACCATCGTAGCGAGAGAACTAAGGCCTGCGAGACCACCACTGGATCGTCCCATAATCCGCTGGCCTGACACCACTGGCTGTTGAGCCACTCTTGCATAGGGCGCATGCGCAGGCGCGCGTGAGGTACCAAATAAATACACGACGCCATCATGCCTAGCAAGCGCATTGCTTTGCGTACCGTCACCTCTCGACCGGGCACATATTGAGGGATCTGAAACAGCATGTTTTGGACCCTCTCGTTGGAGGGGAAGACGAGGCCGTCCTTTGTTTGAATTAGAGCCCCTAGGAATTGTTTGATTTGGCTGGGGTCTAGGTTGGACTTCTTTTCGTTGATGGAGAAGCCCAACTGGAACAAAAGGTCTACAGTCTTTTGGGTATTGGAGAAGCATGTTTCGTAAGAATCCCCTGTTATGAGCCAGTCGTCGAGGTAAGGGTAAACTGGGATGGACAACCTGCGCAGGTGGGCCGCTGCCACTGCCAGTACCTTCGTGAATACCCTTGGTGCTGATGCTATGCCGAAGGGTAGCACTCTGAACTGGTAGTGTTTGCCCTCTATCATAAACCTGAGGTATCTTCTGTGCGCTGGCAACATTAAAATATGAAAGTATGCATCTTTCATGTCCAATGTTGTCATGTAATCTCCCTGTGATAGCAGTGGGATCACTTCCTGTAAGGTTACCATACGAAACTTCTGGGGTTTGATAAACTTGTTCGCTGGGCGCAGATCTAATACAGGGCGCATGGTTAGATCCTTTTTGGGTACAAGGAAGTACACTGAATAAATACCTTCCGTTACCTGAGATAGAGGCACGACCTCTATGGCTCCTTTTTCCAGCAGTTGTTGTACTTCTTGGAGAAGGATGGCAAGGTGTTCCGGTGTCACGCGTCGTCCCCTCGGGGGTCTGTATGTTGGGGAACTGTAGAATTCGATGCAGTATCCGTGGGCTACGGTGGAAAGTACCCAGCGGTCTGACGTTATTCCCTCCCATGCAGGAAGAAAGGATGTTATCCGGCCCCTGACCGGTGTTGCATGGGAGGGGACGCGAATCTTCGCGTCACCTGGTGTTTTTGGGGGCTTGGGAGCCTCTGGGGGTGGACCCCCGCCCTCTCCCCTTGCCCCTGCGCTGTCCTCTTTGGCTGTACTGCCCACTATTGGTCTGGTAACTGGTGGCAGGGTACTGTTGCTGCTGATTCTGCTTTTGGCGTTGGCCACGAAAAAAGCGTGTGTTGCCATAGCCGCGTCTGGTAGTGGGCTTAGAGATCTGGTCAAGAGTTTTGATAGTATCGAACTCTTTTTTAGCCATTTCCAGAGCCTCATCCACCGCCTTCCCGAAGAGGTTTGCGTCTTCAACAGGTTTATTTATTAAAGACGCCTGTGTCTCCGGTTTGAACCCTGAGTTGCGCAGCCATACATGGCGTTTTAGGAGAATTCCCTGAACCAGGGAACGTCCCGCTGTCTCAGCAGCATCCAGAGAGTTCTTTACAATACTCTGGTTGACCTGGGTTCCTTCGCCAATAGTTGAAAGCAGGCGTGTACGTAATGGTTCCGGCGCTTCTTCGGCGTCCTTGCGCAGTTTGGCCCACTGCGCGTCCGCGTAGCTAGCTAGCAAAGAATTGTTGTTCGCAATTCTTGCTGAAAAGGCAGCCGAGGATGTGACTCTTTTAGCAAGGGCATATAACCTCTTGCCCTCCTTGTCAGGTGGTGCCTCACTGGTGGACAGCGGCACCCCTGCCCTCTTCCTTGCATTAGATACTACAAGGGAATCCGGAATGGAATGTCCCCTTATGTACAGCGGGTCTGAGGGTGAAGGAGTGAAAAGTTTTTCAATCCTTGGATTAACTCCTCTGATTAGTGCGGGTGTGGATAGCGAAGGGATGATTCTTCTCTTCACTGAAGCGAGGAGGGGAATGGTCTGGCTGACTGGGGGTTTCTCCTTAATTACTCTTTCCACAAAGTCTATTTCTGGAGAGATCTCCCCAGTGTCCAGTTCGAAATGTGCTGCTGCTCTGCGCAACAGGGCATTGAATGTGGGCTGATCGTCAATGGGAGACGTGTTTCTGACAGGTGAATTGTCTGGAGGATTTAGGTTCAGGACATCAGTGTCCGAATATCCTGATGGGGATTGCCAGGGATGAGAAGGTCCTTCTTCTGGATTATCTCCGAAGCCTTCTCCTACCATGTCTGGGCTGTCCTCCAGACCTTCCTCTTGGTTCTGTCCTTCTTCATTGTCCACAAAATCATCCTCCTCTTCTAAGTATTGTTCCTCACCAGTGAGGTCATACACATTATGGATGTCTAAGGCTGTATCCTGCCTCGGGTATTTGGCCCTGGGGTCCTCCTGAGGCCCTTCTCTTGTTCTCTTGGGAGTGGGAGGGTTCTGGGTGTTCATAAACCTCTCCATTCTCTCCATGCAGAGATGGAGCCTTTCCATGGTTACATGGGGTACCCCTGAGCGGTCTAGCGGGGGAAAATTAGTGTTTTCTTGCTGAAAACGGCTCGACCTCTCCCACAACGTCGAGGAAAGTGTCCCGTCGCCCTCCGAAAAGCCTTCTGGTGTGCTGGGGGTCCCCCCGACTGAAGGGGGTAGTCCCTGTTTTTCTTCGGGCTTCTTCGGCGTGTCTTTCGGCCTTTGCGTAGCGCTCGACGTGTCTTTCGGCGTACGCTTCTGGGCGTCGGCTACAACGATCCTCGCCAAGCTCTCTGTGACTCGTTTGTCAACGGAGGGCTGTGGTTTGGACGTTACGGGTGTTGAACGTTCTACGGTGGCGTGCGCTCTCTGCAGGTGCGCGCCGGCCGATGGTTTGGGGGCGGCGCCCTTAATTGCCGAAAGCCCAGTCGCTGGTCGCGGCTGCGGTTGCGAGAGGGGCTTCGAACCCGAACGGTCCGAGGAGGCCGCCGGTGTAACCTGCGTCTCCTTGGGCGCTGATGCTTTCTTCGTCTTCGACGAAGAAGAGCTATGGGTTGTGTGCTTTTGTGATGTATCGTGTGCGTCCGTGTCGCCGGGGTGTTCATCCCCATAAGCAGGGCGTGAGCCGAGCCCGTCGGGGACAGACGACGAAGAGCGCGAGCGCTCTTTAGAGGGGTGTACGACTTCCGTAGCGGAGGTCGTGTTATCACGTTCCTCGTCACTGTCGGTGGTAGCAGCGGCGGGTGAAGACCCGGCCTTCGACATAGCGTAGGCCGCCCACCTCTTGACCCTACGGTCTTTTAGAGTCTTTGGCTTTAGAAGCCGACAAGCCGAGCAACCCTCCTCTACGTGATCGAGGGGCAAGCAGCGGTTACACCGTGAATGCTTGTCCTTCCAAGTAAACCTGCCCTTACAAAGTGGGCAAAACCTAAAGGGTGTCCTCTCCATAGCCGAGGCAATAAAGTGTGATAACTACCCCAAGGGAAAGGAAGGGGAAAAGGAAAGGCATTCTCAGAAAAAGAATCAGAGATGTCCCACGACCCCACTCTCCCTACTGTATTTGGCCTGCGAGGCCAGGCCACGTGTTCGGCAACGCCGACGGATCTCCTCCGCTCGTCCCCTCCATCGAAGATCTTGCTCGGCGGAGATAGCTTCACCACTGCGTCGAGGGAGGGATCGATATATTAAATCTTTAAACAGGAAAAAAACGACCAAAGGTCGAGGAGATGGCATCTGCAATGTCTCTCGAGGAGCTCCGCGTAAAGGCGACCAGTAGCTGGGCGGAAAAAAACAATCTGAGGGACCTCGACGCGTGAGGGATTGTGGGTACAACACACGTCACTATAGGGATAGTATTTCAGACACGCCCGGTCGACGTCCCTTTTCGACTACGAAAAACAAGATGCAATACTCCGCAGTGACCACTGGATGTCGGACCTATGCACAGCATGTGATTCTAAGCAGATTAACAAGCATCAGAAATATGACAATGCATTACTTACCGTAAAAGCATTTCTGATGGTTGTATCTGCTTATCTGCTTAGATTCACATGCTGTGCATAGGTCCGACATCCAGTGGTCACTGCGGAGTATTGCATTTTGTTTTTCGTAGTCGAAAAGGGGACGTCGACAAGGCGTGTCTGTAACACTATCCCTATAGTGACGTGCGTTGTACCCACAATCCCTCACGCATCGAGGTCCCTCAGTTTGTATTTTTCTGCCCTGAGGGAGCCTTCTAGACGCGAGTGAGTACAGAAAAGAGAAATATATAGAAAAGGATGTCTATGTTCCTTCCATCCGAGCGGGGAGGAAGGGTGGGCGCATGTGAATCTAAGCAGATACAACCATCAGAAATGCTTTTACGGTAAGTAATGCATTGTCTTCTGATGTTTGTTAATCTGCTTAGAATCACATGCTGTGCATAGACTAGCGAGCAGTACCCGGAGTTGGCGGTGGGTTATGAGAAGGAACAGTAGAAAAAAGATGTCTTAATACTGCCTGTCCCACCTGGGAGTCAGATCTAGAGTGTGCATCTAGACAGTAGTGTTTTGTAAAGGTGTGCACAGAACTCCAGGTAGCTGCTTTGCAGATGGACTCAAGGGGAACATTTGCAATGAACGCTATGGAAGCCCCAGTGCCTCGAGTGGAGTGTGCTCTTGGCTTGAAGGGTAGTTCTCTCTTAGCAAGAGTGTAACAGAGAGTGATGCATTGAACAATCCATCTAGATATAGTGGACTTTGAAACTGCATCTCCTTCTCTTCCTGCTGCCACAGAGACAAAGAACTGATTAGTCCTTCTCAGTGGTCTGGTTCTTTCCATGTAGAACATGACAGCTCTGCGTACATCTAGTGTATGCAGACTTTTTTCTCCCAAGCTGGAAGGGTTTTGAAAGAACGTTGGTAGTTCTATAGACTGGTTTACATGAAATTTCGAGATGAATTTTGGTGCAAACCTTGGGTGTGTGCGTAGAACCACCTTATCCTTGTGAACTGTTACGAAGGGGTCTAGTACAGAAAGAGCCTGTAGTTCACTTACTCTCCTAATGGAGGTGATAGCTATTAGGAAAGCAGTCTTAAGAGTGAGATATTTAAGAGTTGCCTTGTGCATGGGTTCGAAAGGGGTGCCCATGAGTCTTGAAAGTACCACGTTTAAGTCCCATCCGGGAGCTGGGTTAGCTATCGGAGGGTGTATTCTCTTTACCCCCTCCATGAAGGCCTTGATAACTGGTATCTTCCACCACGACACTTTAAGTTGGGAAGTGGTGTATGCAGAAAGTGCCGCTAGGTGGACTTTAATGGAATTAAACACTAGACCTGAATCCAGTAAATGGGTCAAGTACAGAATAATGTTAGTGGCAGAGCAGTCAACAGGGTTGATGTTCTTACCTCTACACCAGATGACAAATCTTTTCCACTTGCTAGAATAGCAGTGGCGAGTATTAGGTTTTCTGGCTTCCCTGAGGATGTCCATACATCTCTGTGGGAGATGTAAATGTCCAAATTCTATGATCTCAGGAGCCAGGCTGCTAAGTTCATGGTCTGAGGGCATGGATGCAGTGTCCTGCCCTTGTCTTGTGACAGCATGTTGTACGGGCAGGGAAGTTTCATTGGGGGAGATAGGGACATCTCCATCAAGTGAGCGAACCATGGCTGCCGGGCCCACATTGGGGCCACTAGTATCATGGTAACCTGCTCCTGGTGCATCTTGTGCACCACTTTGTTGAGGAGGGGAGTCGGGGGAAAGGCGTAAACAAATTTCCCTGACTATTGAATCGACAGACCGTTCCCTTTGGACTGGTTCTGGGGGTACCTGGAGGCGTAACTTTGGCATTGTGAGTTCTCCAGGGTTGCGAACAGGTCTATTTCCGGGAATCCCCATTGCGTGAAGACGTCTAAGACGATGTCTTCGTGCAATTGCCATTCGTACTCTCTGGGCAGGGGGAAGTCTCTGCTGAGTTTGTCTGCTAGCAGATTGAGTTCCCCTGGTACATGTTGTGATAGTAGGAACATGTTGTGTTTGAGAGTCCACTTCCATATATTCTGGGACAGCTTGGACAGTCCTGGAGAGTGAGTGCCCCCTTGCTTGTTGAGGTAGTACATGGCTGTGGTGCTGTCTGTGAGGACCATCACTGTCTTTCCTTGTAGGTGTTCCTGAAAGGCTTTCAGTGCTTTGAACACCGCTAGCAGTTTCAGAAGGTTTATATGCTTGGATGCTAAGCTCGGAGTCCAAACTCCGTGAGCAGTCTGATGGGATAGGTGAGCCCCCCCATCCTGTAAGGGATGCGTCTGTGGTTAGAGTGGCTTCCACTGCGGGTGTGGCAAAAGTTTTCCCTAATAACAGGTTTTCCTTTGTCCACCACCGTAGCGAGAGAACCAAGGCCTGCGAGACCACCACTAGATCGTCCCATTGTCCGCTGGCCTGACACCACTGGCTGTAAAGCCACTCTTGCATTGGGCGCATGCGCAAGCGCGCGTGAGGTACCAAATAAATACATGACGCCATCATCCCATGCAAGCGCATTGCTTTGCGTACCGTCACCTCTCGACCTGCCACATAATAGGGGATCTGAAATAGCATGTTTTGGACCCTCTCGTTGGAGGGGAAGACGAGGCCGTCCTTTGTTTGAATTAGAGCCCCTAGGAATTGTTTGATTTGGCTGGGGTCTAAGCTGGACTTCTTTTCGTTGATGGAGAAGCCCAGTTGGGACAAAAGGTCTACGGTCTTTTGGGTATTGGAGAAGCATGTTTCGTAAGAATCCCCTGTTATGAGCCAGTCGTCGAGGTAAGGGTATACCGGAATGGATAACCTGCGCAGGTGGGCCGCTGCCACTGCCAGTACTTTCGTGAATACCCTTGGTGCAGATGCTATCCCGAAGGGTAGTACTCTGAACTGGTAGTGTTTGTTCTCTATCTTGAACCTGAGGTATTTTCTGTGCGCTGGCAACATTAAAATATGAAAGTATGCATCTTTCATGTCTAGTGTTGTCATGTAATCCCCCTGTGATAACAGTGGGATCACTTCCTGCAAGGTCACCATACGAAACTTTTGGGGTTTGACAAACTTGTTCGCTGGGCGCAGATCTAATACAGGGCGCATGGTTAAATCCTTTTTGGGTACAAGGAAGTACACTGAATAAATACCTTCTGTTACCTGAGATAGGGGGACAGCCTCTATAGCTTCTTTTTTTCAGTAGCTCTTCTACTTCTTGAAGAAGAATAGTGAGGTGTTCCGGTGTCATGCGTCGGTTCCGTGGGGGTCTGTATTTCGGGGGACCGTTGAATTCGATGCAGTATCCGTGGGCTATGGTGGATAATACCCAGCGGTCTGACGTTATTCCCTCCCATGCTGAAAGGAACGATGTTAGCAGGCCCCCGACCGGTGATGCATGGGAGGGGACCCGAATCTTCGGGTCATTTGTTGGTATTGGGCGTGGGACCTTTGGGGCTGGAGTCGCGACCTCTTCCTTTGCCACGACGTTGGCCTCTTTGACTGAACTGGGTGCTTTGGTTAGAGGGCCAGTTGGTAGCAGAGTAAAATTGCTGTTGGCTTTGCTGCTGGCGTTGGCCACGAAAGGAGCGTCTATTGCCATAGCTGTGTCTGTTAGATGGCCTAGAAATTTGGTCAAGAGTCTTGATGGTATCAAACTCTTTCTTCGCATGTTCTAGGGCCTCATCAACTGCTTTCCCAAACAGATGTGTTTGTTCTATGGGCTTATTTATCAGGGAAGCCTGGGTTTCCGGCTTAAATCCCGAATTGCGCAGCCAGACATGGCGTTTGAGAAGTATTCCCTGAACCAGGGAACGGCCAGCCGTCTCTGCGGCATCTAAGGAGTTCTTTACGATGCCCTGGTTTACAAGAGTTCCCTCTGAGATTATAGCTAGCAGGCGTGAACGCAGGGGTTCTGGAGCGTCCTCTGCTTCGCTGCGCAGCTTGCTCCACTGTGCATCTGCGTAGCTAGCCAGTAGGGAATTGTTATTTGCAATCCTAGTTGAGAAGGCGGCGGAGGTCGTGATTCTCTTCCCAAGTGCATAGAGCTTCTTGCCCTCTTTGTCAGGTGGTGCTTCACTAGTGGATAGTGGTACCCCCGCTTTTTTTCTTGTATTAGTAACTACAAGTGAGTCCGGAATAGAATGTCCCCTGATGTACAACGGGTCAGAGGACGAAGGGCTGAAGAGCTTTTCTATCCGAGGGTTGACCCCTCTGACTAAGGCCGGATTGGAAAGGGAAGGAGTTATTCTTCTCCTTATAGAGGCCAGGAGCGGAATAGACTGACTAACCGGGGCTTTTTCTTTAATAACTTTTTCTACAAAGTCTATGTCCGGAAGAGTCTCCCCTGTGTCTATTTCAAAATGCGCTGCTGCCTTGCGCAATAGTGCATTAAGTGAAGGCTGGTCATCTATGGAGGAGGTGTTTCCAATAGGTGAGTCCTTGGGAGGAGAAGGGTGAAAGGCATCCGGATCTGAGTGCACTGATGGGGATTGCCAAGGCTGCACTGATGGGGATTGCCAGGGCTGTGATGTAGCTGTATCTTCTTCAAAAGCTCCTGCACTAATGTAAGGGTCTTCTTCAAACCCCTCTTCCTCATGTTCTTCCTTTCCACCCAAACACTCCTCATCTTCCTGGAGGTATTGCTCCTCTTCAGTGAGGTCATATGCATCTGTAGAAGGGGGAAACAGCCTAGGAATCTTGACCCTAGGGTCATCCTGGGTCCATTCTCTTGGTCTTTTGGGTGTGGGTGGGTTTTGGCTACCCAAAAACCTTTCCATTTTCTCCATACAAGAATGGAGTCTTTCAAGGGTCTCATGGGGAACCCCTGAATAGTCTAGAGGGGGAAATCAGTGTTTTCACCTTCCAAACGCTTAGAACGCTCCCACAACGTCGACGAAAGGTTTCCGTCGCCCTCAGAAAAGCCCTCCGGTAGTTCAGAAGTGCCCTTAGATGAAGGGGGCAGTTCCTGGCTACTCTTGTGCTTTTTCGGCGTTTCTATTTCTTTTGGTGCGGTATTCGACGTCTGTTTCGTCCTCCGCTTACGTTTGTCTTCGGAAACAATTCTCGCCAGGCTCTTGACAACGAGTTCGTCAGTAGAGGGTTCTGGAGTCGACGTTGCCTGCGTTACGCGTTGTTTCTCGACGGCCGCTCTATGGAGCGTTACGTCGGATGTTTTTGAGGTAGCACCCGTATTAGATGAAAGCCCAATCGCTGGTCGCGGCTGCGTTTGCGGGTGGGGCTTGAGACCCTTACGGTCTGAGGTAGACGCCGGAGTGCCCTGCATCCCCTTCGGCGCTGATGGATCCTTCGTCCTCGACGAAGAAGAGCCGTGGGTTGTGTGCTTAGGCCTATGGGGTCTGTGTGCGTCCTTGTCGCCGGGGTGTTCATCCCCATAAGCAGGGCGTGAGCCGAGCCCGTCGGGGCCGGGGACGGACGTCGAGGAGCGCGAGCGCTCCTTCAAGGGGTTAATGACTTCCGTAACGGACGTCGAGTTATCACCCTCCTCGTCACTTTATGTAACAGCGGCGGCGGGTGAGGAAACTGACTTCGACATAGCGTAGTCCGCCCACCTCTTAACTTTCCGTTCTTTAAGAGTTCTTGGTTTCAAGAGCTTACAGGCCGCGCAGCCGTCCTCTTTATGATCGAGGGGCAAGCAACGATTACAGAGCTTGTGTTTGTCCTTCCAAGTGTATTTGCCCCTACAGCGTGGGCAAAACTTAAAAGGTGTCCTCTCCATAGCTGAGGCAATAAAAACTGGTGATAACAACCCCAAGGGAAAGATAGGGGAGAAAGAAAGACATTCTCGACGAGAAGATAAAAGTTCGAACCCCCACTCTCCCTACTGTATGTTGGCCGGCGAGGCCTGGCCACGTGTTCGGCAGCGCCGAAGGATCTCCTCCGTCTCTTCCCCTCCGTCGAAAACTTGCTCGGCAGAGAAACAGCTTCACAGCTAACGTCGAGGGGAGGGATCTTTAACAATAAGTATAAATTAAGGACCGAGGTCCGTAGTAAGTGTTTTGCAATGTCTCTCTAGGAGCTCCGCGTAAGGCGACCATAAGCTGGGCAGAAAAAAACAATCAGAGGGACCTCGACGCGTGAGGGATTGTGGGTACAACGCACGTCACTATAGGGATAGTGTTACAGACACGCCTTGTCGACGTCCCCTTTTCGACTACGAAAAACAAAATGCAATACTCCGCAGTGACCACTGGATGTCGGACCTATGCACAGCATGTGATTCTAAGCAGATTAACAAACATCAGAAATATATATATGGGAATAATGACTCAAGAATAATTAAGTAAATAAAGGTTACCGGGGAGGACTACCACAACGATTAAACACATTGGGCCTCATTACAACCCTGGCGTTAACCAAGGCGCTACATTGGTTGACGCCGTTATCTTTCTGACTCCGCCATGGTGAATGGCGGAATTACCGCCCCATTCCAAGGTTGGCGGTAGCGGTAATTTCCCATTCACCATGGGCCCTTCCCTATTCCCATTTTTGGCCCATAGGGCTCAATGGGAATGGGGAAGGCGCTAATTACGGCACCGTAAATTACGGTGCCGTAATTAGCTCCTAGGTCCCTTTGCGGGTTGGTTTTTTAACGCCTGCAAAAAGCAGGCGTTAAGTACCAACCCGCAAAGGGAACTCGGAATAGGGCGCTAAGGGTTTAACGGCACCGGTCTCGTTACCGGTGACCGTTAACCCTTACCGCCCTACTCGGAATGACCCCCATTGTGAAAGGGGTACTTTTAGACTACATGAAGGGGTAATGATTAGAGGCAGAGATATCTGTGATCAGCTGGGGTTCGTCTAGTCTGTTAAGCATCTGTCTTACATGTTTTTTGTTACTGACGTCATACATCGAATACATTTCCTGGAGAAAACAGATTAAAATTTTATGAGATTGAATTGCTGAGATAATATCGTATCTGAATTGATGTTTTTTCGAGTAAATTAGAAGGTATCAAATTTTGCGAAAAATTTAGATTGGAGCTTGCAGTGTTTGGTGCTCGCTCATATTGTTGGAACTGTTTAAGCCACGCAAAAGTGTTGACAAGCGTTATAGAAGTGGAAGGGGAACAGAGTTAAGCATGGAAGACATGACACCATTGACACACTTATGCAAACAGTTGCCGAAACACGCACCCAAACTGAAGAAATACAGTACAGAGTGGGTTAAAGGAACTGCCCACAAGATGTTTATGCCATGGCCACAGGGTGGGTCCTTATCTAAAGCTGTCTTGCAACACATGACGACATATTTGCATGTCACATACACAGGAAAAAAGTTAGACAAATTCCTCGCTGTTCTAGAACTTTGGAAAATGTATGAACGGGGAAAGGAAGAGGAGCCGCCAATAGATTGGATACTTAATATATGCTCAGAGGGGGGTGAGACGCCTACCACGCCACCCGCCACATCTGAAACAAAGGTTGACGAAAGTAAGGACGAGGGATTATACCCGCTGAGAGAGTTTAAAACAGCCACGGGGTACAGCAATCCGGCATATGAGTCACCTACGCAAAGTAGTGACGAAAAACAAGGGAACGATAAGGATATTACCTCCATAGTCCCACGGGACGCGATGACGAAAGAAGGGATCAAGCACAGACAAGCGCATCTCTCGACAAAGAGAGAGAAGGGAGGAGATGGAAGGGAAATGAAGACAGAACTGATGAGATAGCATTTGCAAAAAACAAATGGATGGGAGGACACATTTTATTGAAACTTGATGGCAAAGGCATTGATGACGCGAAACAAAAGGAGAGGTTAATATGATGTACAGAGAAAAGGGAAAGAGAAGGAGTTAAGAGACGAAAGAATAAGAAAGAAAGACAGACAAAGGCGAGAACAGCTATACCGCGAAGAGCAAGAAAGACAGCTCGATCGCAAACAAAGAGCAGCAACTGATCATGACAGACAGGCACAGCAAAGGTCAGAGGAAGAACAAAATACGAGAGAAAAGAACAAAGAGGCAAAGAGATGAGGAAATTCAAAGGACAGATGAACCTAGAAATGAAAAGAAAAAGGAAGAAGAAAGAGTAAGAGAAGAGGTGAGGAAGTGCAGAGAATTTGATGACGACAGAAATAAGTGGAGACAGAGGGCACGCGATCTTGAATATCTGGGGAGAGGTTAGAAAACCTGCTCCAGTAGTAGACTGGGAAGAATGGGAAGACATCGAAGAATTCTTTCCTGCGTACGATTCAGTACCAGGCACGTCTAGGGCAAATATGGAAGATGACTTCAACACCAGAAGCATTGGAGAAACGATCGATAGAATATATGATGAAATGGGGTTAGAGCAAACACCCCGAGGGGAGGGGGAAGACGAGTGCCTGGAGAGCATCAAGCTCTACGACACTGAGGATGTCACCCGAAGTAGTGGGAATAGGGAACTATGCCTGGATAGATTAGAAATAAGTAGGAACCAAGAAGATACAAGAAGTTGCATGAATTGGGGACAAAATGTCTGAATCAGAAAGGGAGGAGCATAAAGAAAGTGAGGAAGAGAAACGGAGCGAAAGACGACTCCCAAGCGAGAAATGAATAAGATGGTTAGAAATTAGCGAGTCTGCACCGAGGGCATCAGAGTCAGCCATGCAGTCTGACCGACATGAAGTAGTATCTACCTGTTGAGGAGAAATGTTTCACAGTGATCGACTTGAAAAATCCATTTTTCTCAATCCCGTTGCACCATGACTCACAAGATCTGACGTCATTCACATTCAGACAGATGCGTCTGAAAAACACGAGACTACCCCAGGGGTATTGTGAGTCTCCATCTATTTTCAACAGAGTCCTGCAGATGGACTTGAGCAATATTGCACTAAAAAGTGTTGTCCTGCAATACGTGGATGACATCTTAATTTGCAGCACCACAGAAGAGCAATGCAGGTACTATTCTTTTCAGCTATTGACTATGCTGGCTGAGAAAGGTTATAAGGTTGACAAGGAAAAGTTACAATATTGTCAACAAGAAGTGCTGTACATAGGCCAGCTGATCTCACATGAAGGAAAGAGAGTGACCCCAGAAAGGGCTGAAGCCATACTGAACCAGGCCAAGCCACACACAATAAAACAGATGCAGAGCTTTCTAGGCCTATGCAACTATGTTAGGGCATGGGTCTTAGACTATAGCTCATACACTAAGCCTTTACTTCAGGCTCTAAAGAAGGCCCAAGTGACGAAAGAAAAGATTGAATGGTCTGAGACCATGGAGAAAGGATTTTCTGAACTCAAAAGAACCATTTGCACAGTACCAGTTCTAGGGATCCCCAATTATGCAGAGGAATTTTACATGTTTTCACACACGAATGGCAGTGTTATGACAGCAGTGCTCACACAGAGAATCACGTTGGGGCACAAGCCCCTGGCATACTACAGTGGGAATTTGGACCCAGTAATGAGAGGTCATTTCCTGTGTAAACAAAGTTCATCTGCCGCAGCTTCGCCATAGAGAAGGCTACAACCATTGTGATGGGATGCTCCATGACGACGTACGTCGAGCATTCACTATTTGCCATTCTAGAGAAACCAAAGGGCACATTGACATCTCAGAGAGCTTCTGCTTATGAAGCGATCATATGAAATCCATTGATTAAGGTAGTCCGATGCAAGATAGTGAACCCAGCTATGTTTATAGCAGAGCCTGTCACTGAAGGAGAACCAAAACATGGCTGAGCGAACTATGAAGAATTCTATGATGAAATCCCAAGGGTGAAAGAAAATGACTTGGCAGAAGGAGAGATTGTATTTATTTACGGTTCTTCGAGGATCGATCAAAGTGACGGACAAAGATATACTGGAGTTGCTGTGGTGAAGGACACAGCAAACAGAGAATTTCGAGTGCTTATTAGTGCGTGAATACCATCTCATTATTCAGCACAGGCTGCAGAATTATTGGCGTTGATACTCGCCATTGAGAATCACGCAGACCAGGAAGTAACGGTGTACAGTGACTCCGCCTATTTGACATCAACAGTGAACGCAGGCTTAGCACGCTGGAAAAGGAGGGGCTACCTCCAAGCGGACGGCACGCCAGTGCAGCACACAGCCTTATTGGACAGGCTGATCAAGGCACTACAGCCCCCAGTGGGCATAGCGGTCGTGAAATGCACCACCCACACGAAGGGGACAGATTTTATCTCACGTGGAAATCAAGCAGCAGACACGGAAGTCAAGCGTATAGCATCCAAAAGCGAAACCATCATGGAAGTGGAAGTTATCCATGCCAACGAACGAATGATGGTTACACGAACTGCAACTGAAAGTTACAGTAATTTGGGGCAAACACAGCTAATGGAACTCCAAGGGGAGGCACCACAGGAAGAAAAGAATATTTGAAAATGTCAAGGGTGTTCTTTAAACCCCTTTGACAGCATGTGGCGACAAGACAGCACTGGTAAACCAGTAATGCCTGTAGCCCTATTAAAAATAGCGCTGGAACAGTTACATTATCCAGCACATATGACAAAAGAGAATTTAGCAGCAACGCACGCCGAAGACTGGTTCATACCAAATTTAGCTGAGCATGTTGCATTCTTTATAGTGAACTGTATAATCTGCCAGTAATTCACAGCTGGTCACACATTAAAAGTAATAAGAGGAGTCATCCCAAGGCCAAATAGGCCTTTTCAGCACTTGCATGTCGATTACGTCGACATGATTCAAGTATGTAAGGGGTACAGATACTTAATTATTGTGGTGTGTCCATTCTCTAGATGGATTGAGGCAGGTCCATGTACACACCCAGACTCTACCTGTGCGGCCAAATTTGTAGTGAGAGAGGTGTTCCCCAGGTGGGGGGGGGGGGGGGGCGGGGTATGAAGTCATGAGATCAGATAACGGAGCTCATTTTGTAAATGAGACATTTGAACAGATTAGCTTGCTGCTTGGTATAAAGCACAAGTTCTCGTCAGAGTATCATCCGCAAGGTAACGGGATTTTGTGAGAAGCTCATCGGCTTGTTAAAGGAAAGGATAGCCAAGTCGAAGCTGATTAAGGAAGGGATGGTTGCACTGCCTTCCTTTGGTACTGTATGCATTTCGGAACAAACCCGGTTCTGACCATCATCTTACACCACACAAGATAGCCACAGGAAGAAGAATGAGAACTCCATTGACGCCCGGATATAGAGCTAGATATGATGTCCAGTCAACAGGAGAAATTTTAGGGTCTGAGATGCAAAACGATCTGAACTGCATGACATCTTGCCTTATTGTAATTTCAGACCAGCTGCACTGACGACGAAAAGGGTGCAGAGCAGCACGGAACACAGAAGGATACACTACTACAGACACAGCTCAAGGACTTTGTGTACCATCCGTCTTCCCTGGAGACACCGTCCTTGTGAGGAATCATACAAGGAAAAAGTGCAACGAGCCAAGATTTAACAGTCCTTTCACGGTGGAAGACTGCACCCCATCCGTAGTGAAACTACAAGGCAGGAGAGCTTGGATGTTTCTCAGCGATATCAAACCCTAAATCAGAGGAGGCCCCATGCCTGTACCCCAACGAGAGTCGTCGACGAGCAATGGTGAAGAACCACAGCACGTGCAGACGAGATCCATGACAAGGAAGCAGGACGCATGACCAGCCAAACAAAGACAAAGAACTTTTTGCAAATTGTGGCTTAAATTGGACACTTCCTCTAAGTAAGAAAAAAAAGGGGATAAGGACATAAAAACAGACACTCCTAGTTGCAGGGTGAAGAAGAAAATTGCACACATAAGCCACAACATAGCCTGTGGACTTTGAACTTTGTACTGAGGCACACTCAAGCCTTGATGAGAAATGAATATGCCAAATTTTGACCGAGGACACTTACATTGGAAGAAACTACAATACCCAGACACATTTTACACCGAGACCCTACTTGGAATCACTTATGGTATCCCGCAGTAGCGACATCGCCAATGATGTGGTCACCTATTTTGATGTAGTGCTAAGATCATACCCGTCAGTGGTAGGGAGGCTCACAAGTGTCACTGACTTTCTTCAAGATCCTGAAAACGAAAAGATAATAAAAGACTGTTTACTGTCATTGCCGAACAATTTCCCATACTTCCAGAGTACAATGAGAAGAAATCAAATGTCCCAAACACAGATGGAAATAAATGAGCTTATCAACAAATTGTTCTTTCGCATAATCGAAGATTGCCCAACTCTTGTCGGAAGAACAACTGACGCACTCACGTTTCTTCGAGATCCAGCAAATACAGAACATTTAAGCCAACTTTTAAATAAAATCGTGATCCTAGTCGCACACCACTCGACCGGACAGTGCAGACATTGTCTATATCAGGGAGAGAACATATAATCCTAAACCTCAGCAAGACAGGACGGATGTCCCTGTCACTAGAAGACAGCAGGTTGGCTCACAATGTCCTTTTTCGCCTAGTCACTGACTTTCCAGAAATAGTGGGGAGACGGATCGATGTTGAAGTCCTCACATTCATCAGAGATCAAGCTAATGTTGCACAGATGGGCATGTTCTTGCACGGAATTGTGCTCCAAGCAGAACTCTCTAACCATCAGCAGAATTATCTGAGGAGATTCTAAAAGTCTTCTGCCGAGGGACAGATTAAGGAAGCAGTGTAAAGGACTTCACTTATTGCATTTGTTGTTATTTTTGTCTTATTTCTTCATACTGATCAGCATATAATATGTCCTCAGGACTAAAGCAAATCTGAGGAGTGGACTGGGAGTTTACTTACTTTGAACATGCACAGTAAAAAGACTTACTGAAGTGTTATTTTATTTTATTTTTTCCATAGTCTAGCAAAGGAACTGTATCCTGAAATAAGAGACAATCCGTCACCCGCAAGAGGGGGGACACTTGTGGAACACCTGAGACCCTTAACCACAGAGTTCTAAAGAAAAAATTGTGTAAGGGAATACAATAAAACATTGACATTTGATGAATGATCGAGATGGGGATCCAGAGCAGCAATCTGGTCCTACCGCAGGAGGAGAGACAACCACGTTTCTCTGGAAGTAAATACTGCCGCCTAACATACAGGGGCATAATGTATTTGAATATCATATTCATCATTGTTTTACTGCCATTAACAATCAGAACTGCATTTTTATTGGTGCACAAAGCGTTCCAATTCCAGTGCACCCGTCCTAATGATGCACGCATGAAACCCACAAGCACCCAGACCTTACATAGTCATTCCAGTCCCTGGAAGATCTGATGGTGGAGTGAGTGAACTTGAAATGGATGTGATTAGCAATGATACACACACACACACTTGTGGTAACAAACAAGCAGAAAAGCCGGAGACAGGGTCGACAAAGAATGAATGAAGAAAGGTTACTGACAACCACACGCATGCAAACACTGAATGCACACAAAACAGGCCTAGTGTCAATGACTGCAGAACCACAAGCCAAAACAGTAGAAAAGAAGAGACTGCTTGCCATAAGAAATTCCACAACAGACATTGTGGAAAGACAAGAGGAACTGGAAAAGAAACTAACAGAAATGATAATGATAAACACCCCTGAGACAACACTGAGGGAGACAAAGACAAACTCAAAGAAGATCTCACAAGCAAATTTAATGGTAGATGCAGTATGGCTGTCATTAGCCAGAGAAAGGAAAAGACTAAAGGAACTGAAGAATAAAACCCCGGAGACAGTAGTCACAAACATATATGTTCCAACACAAGGGACAAGTAACAAGTTCTACGACACAACCATACACCGGACCAGCGTCAGGGTGGTTGGAATGGACATTTGTAACCAGCAGGAGATGTATGAAGAGAGGGAAAGAGCTGCAAGATGTTTGTCCACTCAAATGGCGCAGATGAGGAAGCCTGCACCATGGACCGGGATACCTGAGAATCCTCCAGCAACAAAGAGCCATTCAGGTGCATTTAGGGAGGTAGTCATAGCAAACTACAGGGGAACACTAAGAATCAAGAGAAGCATGCATGGAGATGACAACGAACTTAACGACAACCTGGACAGCACAGCAAATTTGGGAAACAACATTTGGTACCAGCATATGAAAGAAGTTGGAAGACGAAATTCAGAAGGGGAATGCTTTGTTTGTGCACTCCTACCATACAGCATGGGGAAATCTAAGATCTTCGTAGCTGTAGAAATCAATGTCCAGACAGCACATTGTCTGTCACACGTAGCAATGTGCAAGACCAAAGGCCAGTTCATGGGTAGTGATGCCTCATTAATATGGGCAACTGAAACAGCCTATCCCGACGAAGACGATTATGTTCAAGACATTAAGACAAGAAACAGAGCTCATACTAGGAATCATGTGATCAGGTACGAGAAGCTTGGAGTTAAAGGAGCAGGAATAAGATGGGAAGTGAACCAGAGACTAAATGTCCAAGGAAAAACTCCATAGGAAACTCGAAAGTGGAAGAATAGAGCCCAAATGCAGATTTGGGGAACAGTGCTTTCACCAGATGGGTGGGAAAAGGGAGTGTTGATTTGCACAGCATGGGTGATCACTGGACTCTACAAAGAAACTGTTGACATCGTGCAGAATGGCTGCAAGCCATTATGGCCGAAACTTGCAAAACTATTGACATGGGTCAAAGACAGAGGAGGACCCTTGCAGATAGTGCCACTAGAAAGCCCACAATTCTGCAGCAGGAATAATGGCACTAGAAAGATGGGAGAAAATAAGAACTGTGGACTAGTTTTGACGCTCCAGGAATGGTGCATGGAACTTCAGTAATTATGGATCATTATTGGGCATGCGGCCCAAGGCATAGATCAGACTGCCAAGAGACTGGGGAGGTATATGCACAATAGTGAATGTCCACGTTCCAGAAATAGTGATCCAGAAAAGTGACCTGAATATTGAGTTTCCCGAAAGCAGATGCTCAGTTGAGGAAGAAGAGCTCTGTGGAACTGATAGCTCGGATAAAGAGAATTACTTCTCTGCTAAATCGGAAGAAGCCTTTCATGCAATCACATATGAACACAGGCTGTTCAGCCTCACCTCATCAGTGTTCACAACGATTTTTATGCCAAGAATCCAAGTTGGAATAAATACCAAATGGTTGCAGATAACCAGATGGGAATTACTGCAGACGATCAACACAACCATAACAGTAAAAGGATTCAATGCGATCAAAGAAGAGCTGAGAACCATCCGACTGATGACTCTTCAGAACAGATCTGTCCTTGACATGATCACAGCCATGGATGGAGGAGTTTGTGCAAAAATCGGAGAATCCTGTTGCACATTTATACCATCTCACGATGAGGAGAATGGATCATTAACAGAGGCCATAGGTATGCTGACAAACTTGCAGAACCAGATGATCAATGAAACTGATGAAGTTGATGATGACCGCTGGTTTCGATCACTGTTTTCATGGGTCCCACAATGGATGGCAGACACATTCAAGTTCTTGGGAGACCTGTTAGGGATGATATTGCTAGGATTTTGTGTTATCAAGATAATAATCTCGCAATGCCAGAAGACTGCGAAGAAACCCATAGGGATGAAGATTAGGATCGATGTCAAGCCAGGATGGAAGCCCAAAAACCTGACTGATGAAGAAATAAAGAGACTTTGTGAAGGCCAGCATTCACGCACCAGAGGGAACAAAGTTTCTGTATCCCAGGAAGCACAGAAATGATGTGGGAAGATGGGTTTACTGTAGCCCAAATGGACAATGTCAACTAATGACATGGAATAAAGACAAACATGTAAGGACAGCAGGAAGCCTGAAAGGAGTAATAAAAATATGGACTCCAAAGAGACACTTCTTCAAACCATCATGTACAGACGCCGAAGATGAAGAAGGAATGAACCCAGGCAATGGAGTGAAGATCAATACAGAAATATCGAGTAAGTTGAATCCAAAGATGGAGGGGAAAGTGGTTGATGAATCGCCCAGAGGGGGGAGTGTAGAGGAGGTCCCGAATAAAGCCTGCACTCCAGTCCCCCATTTTGAAGTACCAGGAACGTTCATACCAAAATATGTGACGTATGATGAGCAGATAAATCAGCAGAGAGCCACAGTAGGGCTCTGCCCAGTACCTATTAAGAGAGCAACCCGTATTGAAGCACCAATACCAAGAAAACCATGGACAGTAAGGTATCCATTAAGGAAACCTTATCAGTAAATGAGAAGAAATGAAGATTGCCTAAGTACAGTCCCGGAAGAAACCAAAAAGGTCTTAATGGAAGACGAATGGTGACGTCACAAGGACCCGGACTGACGTACCAGTAGAAGAAATGACAACCTGAGAATGACACCCAGAGACGAAACGCCATGAATAAGGATATTGTGAACCTAAAAGGGGAGAATGATGTTGAAATACAAAGAAGCTGAAGCTGTAAACAGGATGAAGATATTCAACCAGCTAACACCTGTACATATGATTGGAACCGCAAGAAAGCTAAGAAAACAATGCGGCTTGCAATGCTAAGTAGAAGAATAGTGCGGCAAGAATCATTATACATAATCTACCTCAAAACGAATCACAGTATTATAAGTGTAATTCCACTTTGAAAACAAAGCAGAATCAACCCAGGTTACTAAAGGCCGAATGAGCAGAGATTCATATTCTAGCAAAACGAGAAGAGACGGCTGAATCGAAACTCGGCAGATGCAACTCGTGCCAGAAGAGCCAAGGTCATACTAATAGAAGGAACGAACAGTAGCTACATATAATTGAAACTTAAGAACAGAATATCCTGTCTCTGAAAGGTCAAGAAAAGGAGGCGTAGGCAGGCGGTAAGCTGAATAAGAATCAAATGCACAAATTAAAGGAAACTAGAAAAATTCACGGTGCGGGAAGCACGTGACTATCTGAGCGAGGAGAAGCACGAGTTCATACCTATGCTTGGCATCCGCCTAGGCCATGGGTGCACAACATACGGCCCGCGGGCCAGTTGCGGCCCACCATGCTCTTTTGTCCGGCCCGCGAGGCACAAAGACTTTCCTAATGGAGGGCGGCCCGCGGCCACCCTCCATTAGGAAAGTCTTTGTTGTCTTCCGGGCCGGACAAAACACTGGCCCTCATTGGCTCAGCAAACACACGCATCACGTCGCTCCTACGAGCCACGTAATGCGTGTGTGCTGCAACAATGGAGGGCCAGCACTACGGCTGGCGTGGACCATAAGGCTTGATGCCGGAAGGCATTTCAGCCTTGGACCACGCCAGCCGTAGTACGAGTCCAGCGTTCCTGCTTACCTGCCGCTTACCTGCCTGCCTTCCAGCACGTCTCCGGTAAGTGGTCTGTTTGTGTTTGTGTGTCCGGTCTGTTTTGCTTTGTTTGTGTGTGTATGTTGCGAGGGGGTGTCGGATGTGTGTCGGATGTGTGTCGGATGTTTGGATCTGAATGTATTTTGTGTGTATGTTGAGATGCGGGGGTGGGGGGGTGTCGGATGTGTGTCGGATGTTTGGATCTGAATGTATTTTGTGTGTATGTTGAGATGCGGGGGTGGGGGGGTGTTGGATGTGTGTGGGGGGTGGGGGTTTGGGTCTGTATGTTTGCATGTTTGAGAGTGTGCTGAGTTGGGGGGTGGGGGTTCGGGTCTGGTTGGGTGCTTGTGTGTGTGTGCTGATTTGGGGGGTGGGGGTTTGGAGTTGGGGGGGGGTTCGAGTCTGTATGGGTGCATGTTTGTGTGTGTGCTGAGTTGGGGGGTGGGGGTTCGGGTCTGTGTGCTGAGTTGGGGGTGGGGGTTTGGGTCTGTATGTTTGCATGTTTGTGCTGAGTTGGGGGGTGGGAGTTCGGGTCTGGTTGGGTGCGTGTGTGTGTGCTGATTTGGGGGGTGGGGGTTTGGAGTTGGGGGGTGGGGGGTTCGGGTCTGTATGGGTGCATGTTTGAGAGTGTGCTGAGTTGGGGGGTGGGGGTTCGGGTCTGGTTGGGTGCTTGTGTGTGTGTGCTGATTTGGGGGTGGGGGTTTGGAGTTGGGGGGTTGGAGTTTTCGGGTCTGTATGGGTGCCTGTTTGTGTGTGTGCTGAGTTGGGGGGTGGGGGTTCGGGTGTGGTTGGGTGCGTGTGTGTGCTGATTTGGGGGGTGGGGGTTTGGAGTTGGGGGGGGTTCGGGTCAGTATGGGTGCATGTTTGAGAGTGTGCTGAGTTGGGGGGTGGGGGTTCGGCTCTGGTTGGGTGCGTGTGTGTGTGCTGATTTGGGGGGTGGGGGTTTGGAGTTGGGGGGGTGGGGGGTTCGGGTCTGTATGGGTGCATGTTTGAGAGTGTGCTGAGTTGGGGGTGGGGGGTTCGGGTCTGTATGGGTGCATGTTTGAGAGTGTGCTGAGTTGGGGGGTGGGGGTTCGGGTCTGGTTGAGTGCGTGTGTGTGCTGATTTGGGGGGTGGGGGTTTGGAGTTGGGGGGGTGGGGGGTTCGGGTCTATATGGGTGCATGTTTGAGAGTGTGCTGAGTTGGGGGTGGGGGTTCGGGTCTGGTTGGGTGCTTGTGTGTGTGTGTGCTGATTTGGGGGGTGGGGGTTTGGAGTTGGGGGGGTGGGGGGTTCGGGTCTGTATGGGTGCATGTTTGAGAGTGTGCTGAGTTGGGGGGTGGGGGTTTGGAGTTGGGGGGGTGGGGGGTTCGGGTCTGTATGGGTGCATGTTTGAGAGTGTGCTGAGTCGGGGGGTGGGGGTTCGGGTCTGGTTGGGTGCGTGTGTGTGTGTGTGCTGATTTGGGGGGTGGGGGTTTGGAGTTGGGGGGGTGGGGGTTCGGGTCTGTATGGGTGCATGTTTGTGTGTGTGCTGAGTTGGGGGGTGGGGGTTTGGGTCTGTATGTTTGAGTGTGTGCTGAGTTGGGGGGTGGGGGTTCGGGTCTGGTTGGGTGCTTGTGTGTGTGTTCTGATTTGGGGGGTGGGGGTTTGGAGTTGGGGGTGTGGGGTGTTCGGGTCTGTATGGGTGCATGTTTGAGAGTGTGCTGAGTTGGGGGGTGGGGGTTTGGTGAGGGACATGGGGCATAGTGTTTGGTTGGGGGTGAGGGGGCCATGGAGCATAGTGTTTGGTTGGGGGTGAGGGACATGGGGCATAATGTTTGGTTGGATGTGAGGGGGCCATGGGGCATAGTGTTTGGTTGGGGGTGAGGGGGCCATGGAGCATAGTGTTTGGTTGGAGGTGAGGGTGCCATGGGGCATAGTGTTTGGTTGGGGGTGAGGGTGCCATGGGGCATAATGTTTGGTTGGGGGTGAGGGAGCCATGGGGCATAATGTTTGGTTGGGGGTGAGGGACATGGGGCATAGTGTTTGGTTGGGGGTGAGGGTGCCATGGGGCATAGTGTTTGGTTGGGGGTGAGGGTGCCATGGGGCATAGTGTTTGGTTGGGGGTGAGGGTGCCATGGGGCATAATGTTTGGTTGGGGGTGAGGGAGCCATGGGGCATAATGTTTGGTTGGGGGTGTGGGACATGGGGCATAGCGTTTGGTTGGGGGTGAGGGTGCCATGGGGCCTAGTGTTTGGTTGGGGGTGAGGGGGCCATGGGGCATAATGTTTGGTTGGGGGTGAGGGAGCCATGGGGCATAATGTTTGGTTGGGGGTGAGGGACATGGGGCATAGTGTTTGGTTGGGGGTGAGGGTGCCATGGGGCATAGTGTTTGGTTGGGGGTGAGGGGGCCATGGAGCATAGTGTTTGGTTGGGGGTGAGGGGGCCATGGAGCATAGTGTTTGGTTGGGGGTGAGGGTGCCATGGGGCATAGTGTTTGGTTGGGGGTGAGGGTGCCATGGGGCATAATGTTTGGTTGGGGGTGAGGGAGCCATGGGGCATAATGTTTGTTTGGGCGTGAGGGACATGGGGCATAGTGTTTGGTTGGGGGTGAGGGTGCCATGGGGCATAGTGTTTGGTTGGGGGTGAGGGGGCCATGGAGCATAATGTTTGGTTGGGGGTGAGGGAGCCATGGGGCATAATGTTTGGTTGGGGGTGAGGGACATGGGGCATAGTGTTTGGTTGGGGGTGAGGGTGCCATGGGGCATAGTGTTTGGTTGGGGGTGAGGGGGCCATGGAGCATAGTGTTTGGTTGGGGGTGAGGGGGCCATGGGGCATAATGTTTGGTTGGGGGTGAGGGGGCCATGGGGCATAATGTTTGGTTGGGGGTGAGGGACATGGGGCATAGTGTTTGGTTGGGGGTGAGGGGGCCATGGGGCATAGTGTTTGGTTGGGGGTGAGGGGGCCATGGGGCATAATGTTTGGTTGGGGGTGAGGGAGCCATGGGGCATAATGTTTGGTTGGGGGTGAGGGGGCCAAGGGGCATAGTGTTTGGTTGGGGGTGAGGGACATGGGGCATAGTGTTGCACTCCAAGAGTGAAACCAATAATAAAGCTAAAACAGGCACAGTTGGGAGATGTTCATCTTTGGCTTTTTGAGGAAACCTGACTCAATGAAGGCCATACTCCTCTTGGGCAACCCAAATAGCAAACTGTAGCAGTCCAAAATGACGGCATGTCCAATCTAGGGTCAATAAAATATATATAAGTTAATTAAACATGCGAGATACAATAACTAAATAGAAATAAATTATAACAATGGAAAATGTGTAGTACAAAATGTAAGTTTGAAATGCAAATAAAAATCGTTACCCCTCAAAAACATTATTTTTCCATGTGTTTAGTAGAAATTGGGGGTTTAAAAAGCCTCCTGCCACGCCCCGCCTACAGCCCCGCCCACATTTACTTTTCGGCCCACTATAGCCCTCATGTAAGGTACTTTCGGCCCTCTGTCAAAATCAGTTGTGCACCCCTGGCCTAGGCAGAGATATCGGAACTTTCCCAGACAGAAGATGCAGTTTCGAGGCCAACCACAGTAACATAATTGACACATAGTTGCTGAAGCGATGATGGATTGTAACCTTAATTGGAGAAAGGCCGGGTAACTAGGGATCACCCTGCACCTGGCTGACCATTCTGCATGCTGCTAAGCAAAGTGGAAATGTATGCATGGGGTTGGTGCCAACCCAATCACAATGGAGCAAATAATCTAGTGTCGTATAGTTAATAGAACCAATGGGACGTCCTACTTTTAGTGACGTCTACAGTAGACATCTTTGAAGGAAGGGCTTAGACACCCACCCGACAGTGTTTACCCAATCCCCTCACTCCGTTACCATATACAGATATAGTACCTATATTAAAGTTACATTTTCTGAACCAATAGAATTGCATATTAACTTTTGAATGTTATACGTCAATTAAGACGAGTTTTCAGTATAAATGGTATGATTTTTATGAAGTTCATTGGAGTTGAAGCGAGAAGGACGATCGCATCACTGCTGATTTCCATGACTCCCTGTTTTTTGTACTTGTCATTGAAATGACTCCCTTTGCCAAACCATTGAGTTGTTCTTATTGATTAGTGTTGGAGTAATAAATCTGCACCCCCATCCATCTCAAGGGTGCAGCTATCTCGTCTTACTTTCGGAGCAAACCTAGGCTCTATTGGCCGGCCGGGGGTCTGCAGAGTACAAGCGTACATGACATAGTTATGAAAGTTGATGGGAAATATGCCTTGCATTGATAGGCGTCTGGCTATCCATTTGTAGATTTTTAGGGGAAATATTTTCCATTTAAATTGCTTAAGATTGCCAGAAGGACAAAACAGCATCGTACAAACTTGGGAGTTGGAACGGCATATTCCTTGTAAAATATGGGGTCTTCCTATTTGATTTTCAAGATAATAATTGTAAATATAAGAGTTTTGTCTCATAACTGATTTTGTCAAAAGTAACTGTGGTAGAACAAAGCACATCACAAAAACACCCACACTAAACCAATCTGCTTACAGGGAGGCAGCAACATCCACAGACTGACCTATCCCATCTTGCAGGTAGGTGCAGCTTAGTTCTGTCCAAATAGTAAAAATCCTCTGATGTCATCCGGTTTATAAAAGGAGGAAGCTTAGGGGGAGTCAGGACATTAATAAAACAGGACATTCAAAAATCAACATGCAGAGATCCAGACATTCCACATTCACCCTGCAAGACTCCAGAGCCAGGCGAGAGGTAGCTGATCTTATCCAGGCAGAACGTCCTATCGAGGCAGAACCATTTATCCAGAATTAAACCCTATAAAAATCCCAATAATTCAGGGAGAAAGGAGGAAAAGGCTTAAATTGTCATAATCCTCGGTTTATCCTGTCATTAAAAGAATCCGTGTTAGACTCCATGTGTAGTGTAATTCTTTCCAAATCATTTCAGTCCGTTGTGTAAGTCCTTACTACTATTTTAAATTAATTAATTAATTAATTTCCCATAGAGATGAACATGGCATGGATAGGTTAACCTTGCAAATTAACCTCCTCGCGTACCGTGTCTTTCTTTAAAAATACCCAGCCACTAAGATATAGCAGCAGAATAAATATCTTTTTTTTAACAAAACAGCGTTGCGTGTGAAAGTGTTTCCCGTTTTAAATCTGATTTTCTTTCCCTATGAAGAATCCCATATTGTCACCCATCCAGTCACCCTTTCACTTAGTATCATACCTGCCTTTGTACTTCATCAGCAAAACCGATTTTCGATTCCGTCTGTTTAGCTCATTTCTGAAGTTACTTGCCTATTTTAAACCCGTGAAAACTAAGAAATTGCGACTTTGCCATGTGCGATTCTCGCTGCACTGTTTTTCCTCCCAAAGTCGATTTTCTAAACTGTATGCCCGTTGTTTAGTACCTTGCCTAGTAGCTTGTATGTTTTCTGGCTTCTTTAGTACAGTCATAAACATTCTTGTCTTATTCATTCAACCACATATGTGAAATAATCACTCAGTAATTCCCAGTGCTATTTTGCTCATTTTTCAAGAGTTCTCAATCTGATTTCGGCCTCCCATTCAGGGGTGGTAGGTCGGATTGTCAATCAGAGTTTTGCCTATTATACCCAACTCCTTGCTACTCCTCTCCACCTGCACAAAACCTGGTTAACAAGGGTTTGAGGGAGTGTTGCAGGGGGAATGCATAACCGTGGCGCCATTTATAAGTACTAACCAAAAGGTAATCTTGCTTTCATTCATTTTGCATTAATGTGTCTGATGTTAGAAAGTTAAATTAAGTGTATCCTATCATTTTGCCGTGTAATTATCACCACACTGGTGATTGCTGCCCTATATTGAATCTGTTTGATTTTCATTTCAATTTAAAAATAAATATTTCATTATTACACACCGGCTTAGTTCATGGTCCATTGCGACAGGGTGCACGTCAAGGGGGATGTGAGACGAGTTGGCTGCCTTCTCAAAAATAGAACCTTAAAAGCATATCTATTGTGTGCCACATCCCTGGCCAGTAGAAAGAGTCCTGGTCTGGAGTGTGCTGTGTCTTTAAATCTGTGACAAACCCATGGACACAATGGCGACCGTACCAGTCAGACGGATGGGTGGGTGGGTGGGTGGGGTCACCATGGTGGGAAATTCTTGTTGACACTGAGGCGACCAGGTCATGCATTTGGGAAGGGACATATGCGTTGTCGGCCGATGCCATAAACACTCAAGGATTCTCTGGGGCTCCACAAGTGGTTCCTTTCACTGACAAAGGTTCACACAAAGGATCACTGCCCCTACACATGTAAAAGGGTGCACCTTAAACTGTACCACCCTCATTCAATATAATAACACTACGCCTTGGTCGGACCACAACGCCATAATTTTCACCTCTACTAATACCACCAAAAATTAGAACCTTCCATCACCACTACTCCCTGCTCCTTCTAGAAGTTTTAAGAATATCAATAAAGACAACATGATACCTCTCCTAACTCCCTTCCTAGACTCACTGCATCCTATCAATGACCTGTCAATTCGGACTTCTCAATACAATGAAATCATGACAGAAGTCATAGAAAAATGTGCACCTCTAAAAATAAAAAAACCCAAACGAGCAGCACACATCCA
Organism: Ambystoma mexicanum; assembly: GCF_040938575.1. NCBI lineage: Eukaryota > Metazoa > Chordata > Amphibia > Caudata > Ambystomatidae > Ambystoma > Ambystoma mexicanum. Next base: position 1,130,138,307 of record NC_090932.1, on the reverse strand, counting down.
CCCTTGGTTCACCCCTGAACTCAGAACAATGCGCGCCTCAAAAAGATCTGCTGAAAACAATTGGTGCAAATTGCTAACTGGAGCAAATACGAGCCTTTTCCAGGCGGTAGCTAATGATTATAAAAAAGAATTCCTTGCAGATAAGAGTGAAATCCACAATCTGTGAATAGCGAATGCTCAATCCAACACAAGACACGGATATCACAGACACAACACAAGTAACAAACAACATGTGGTACAACCACATGTCCAAAGTTGGTAGGAATACCACCAGGGAGAGCCGTTATGTCTGCTCTTTAATATCTTACGCCATGATTGCCTCCAGAACCTTTGTTACAACAGAAATACCCACAGCAAATATTGATGTATGGACAAGTATATATTAATGATGGTTGGGAAGATGGAGTGGTGGGAGCAAGGCACTGACCTTAGTAAAGGCAGCAATGAACAAGGTATAAGAAGAAAATGAAAAGTGCCTGAAAGAATGGGAAAGGAGTGCAAAGTTGGTGACCTGGGTGGAGAACGAAGCTGCCCAATGCCAATAATTCCCCTGAAGACACTGGCCCTGTGTTATCAACACAACGGCGATGAAGAGGTCGGGGAAAATGAACGATGTAAAAGGATTGAAACGACCCCGGAAATGGGAGCAGGAATAACAGTGCTGATGGATCACCATTGGGCTTGCGGGTCTAAAGCATATGAGAAATTGCCTGCTAACTGGGGAGGAATATGCTCCCTAGTACACATCAACATGCCCTCACTAGTGGTACGCAGTAAAGACGTGAAGCATGACGACTTCCCAAAAATGGAAAACAACAAAAGGAGGAAGAGGTCACTAGATGCAGTACCACCTGCCCGAGCCGATAATGCAGAAACACAGAGTGAGAAGAGGGGGGGGGGGATTACTTCTCTGGCAAATCAGAAGCCACATTGAATGAAGTACCAGCATCACACAGACTGTTAAGTAGAACAGAAATGTTCTTTGCATCACTGATCCCTGGAATCCAGACGTACACTAATGCCAAATGGTTACAGATCACTCTCTTGGAGTTGACGGTAACTATAAATTCAACCGTGAATCGGTTCAATGCCATAAAGAAGAACTCAGAGCAATAAGATTAGTGGCGCTCCAGAATAAATACCTCCTGGATCTTCTCACAGTGATGGAAGGAGGAGTTTGTGCAACGATAGGAAGTTCATGTTGCACATTCATACCTGAAGATAACAGGATCAGATGCAGTTGCACAATTGGCCCAGATGCATGCGAAGATGGACGAAGCACGTGGGATGGGGAAGAATAAAAGCTGGCTAGCATATCTCTGGTCATGGATACCATCTTGGCTGGCAGATGGACTGAAGGTGATAGTTGGAGCTCTGGCACGAGGAGCAGCATCCCTGTGTGGGATCAAGATATGTATCGGAAAGTGCAAGAAAACAGCAGAAGAAGCAATAGGGATTAATGCAGACACATAGTTGCACATGTTACCTTGAACAGGTACACTCCGAGCTGAGAACCAACTTGAGTCCCAGGCCACAATTTATGGCCCTAGGAGTGGGTAGCGGGGGCCACCAACCATTCATCGGGCCCACATACTGCAACATTTAGAAGTAACATTTTTTTGGGGATGGCCCAGGCCTGACACCAGACATGGGAGGACCAGTGAACCAGTGAACTAACCTCTATAGGGACCGCTATAAGGGAACTACCACTCAACACCCAATCATAGACTGTGATGGGTTTCCGGACAGGGGCTCAGACTACGATGTCGTCTTGATGTAACTGCAATACAAAACTGGCCTGCGAGCCAGTGTTTGCTGTGTTTGCCTGGACTTCTCTCCATGTACTAATCTCTGATGGTTTGTTGGCTGTAATAAACCACAGTTGAACTTGCTACCTGTCTGGACTTGCGTTCCTTTTGGGAAAGGGAAGGAAGTAGGCCTTCCATGAGTTCGGTAATTTAAATATCAAAGGCCCCATGGAGCTGCTTTCCTTTGTCCTCCAGCAGCATACTAATGAGAGATAATTGAAGCAAGCCTGAAGGGGCTTAGTTGCCAGAATACACAACAGGAAAGGCGGGGCTAACACCCCTTTGGTATACAATGTGTCAACTTGAAGCTAGTTCCCACCCTTCTGTATGAAAGTCAGTGAAATGAATGTCTGGGTTCACTATTTTCGGTAGGCAAACCCTTGCAGAGCTGACCCCTTTCAGAGGGGAGAAGTATGTGGTTTGGGGGAGACAGGGAGTCTGCTCCCAGTACAGACTTCAAGAGAACCCAGCGCTTTAATCAAGAGTCACAGAGGGCTCTGTAAACCAGAGACACTTTGACCTACAACAGACAAGGACATGGGTGGGACTTTGGTATATGTTGTCACCTCATGTCTGTCCTGTTGCAGAGCACTCTGGTCCTGGCCTCATGCATAACAAACAATTGTTGGTGGGGACCCAGGATGGTTAATTAAGGTGGGCTTAACCAATCACTGGGGCCCATTTGGCTTTAAAAGAGGGCTGCACCCCTCACTTAGCAGACCCTCTGAAGACTTCAAAAGGAGTAAGAAGGAGGACTCATTTGTACCCGAGCCGAAGGTACAGTCTACCTCACATCTTCTGCCTGTGAAGGACGGCCGGGAGTTTAAAGAGAGAAGCAAGATCCCTCACCTAAACATCTCCCAGGGAAAAGAAGGAGATACCGGACTCAGAGGACCCGTACAACAGCTCCAGAACCGGTACCTATTCAGCACACAGCGTTCCATGCTAGGTTCTGCCTGCAAGCTTCCTAGATGGGAAGTGCCGGAGAGTACCTGAATTAAGGACAAGGCCGTTGCCTGCAAACACTGTCCTGGACTTTGGCCGTCCGCCTTGAAAGGACACGAGCCCTGCGAAGAAGCTAGGAGTGCCACACAAGCATCATCCAGCGTCCATCTTTTAAGGACATTTTCGAGAGAGTCAAGCCCTGGAACCACATCTGGCTGCACCACTGACTGTTGTCACGGCGCAGTCACCAGAGCTGTCCCAGATACCTCTACCAGCATTCCAGATAGGCCAACCAGCACAGAGACAATGATTCATGGCCCTGAGCCGCCGCACCAGACAGCCTGCAGACGTCCGTCCAGCCTCGCTTGCCAAACTGCGTGCTGCCTGGTACCCGCAGCTGTCTGCCGCCACTAACTCTGTCTCAAGGGCTGTGACGCACCCTGGACCCGCCTTGACGCTGTCGAGCACCCAGAACTTGTTCAGCACCAGGTACATTGTGGTTCTTCCCCGCCTCGCCGGCCCTTCTCCGACAGCCCCTAGAGACAGTACTGACCCTTTGCCCCCTTGGTGTTGATAATAAATAACCTTGAACAGTAAGACTGATTACTTTACCAACTACCCTCCTGTCAGTATCCAGAGTGCATCCCTTTCCTTCATGAAACGGTCTGTCCTCTGTGTTCCTTTACAGGGTGTGTTGTATTTTGTAGTGTGCTAGAACTGTCTGTTGTAGTAATAGTAAAGTAGATCTTTGTATACAAACTTGTCTGGACAGTCCCTTTTATCATTGGGTAATAATTGTATTTTCGCTGTGTTGCAACTAACCAACGATCCATGACCTTGCGGAGATAAGCCTGCCGTTCTGTCCATGTTACCAAAAATGAGACAAGCAGGTCTTATAATTCACTTGTATTCCAGTCTGTTCGGATCGCTTCTGGTGTACTAGAGGTGTGGGGTTTATTGATGGTTTAGAAACCAATATTCATCCCTGGCCAACTGGTGCCCCGGATGTTGATTCTTCACACTGGTGGCAGGCTTTCGGATCGGTTGGGGCCTTTCACACAACTTAGTCACCCAACGATAAAAGTACTGTTGCAGACAACGTTTAGTCACTGCTATTAATAGTAGTAGTCATGGAGCTTGACATGGAGACTATAAAAAGGCTTGACCAAGGATGTCCTGCGTGTTTTATGTCAAGAGAGGGGCTTCCCCACAGCACTAAGGTTAATAAACCTGAGCTGCTGACCAGCCTCCAAGCTTGGGTAGAAGCGAGGGAGGTTGGGGAGAAGACCCCAGGGGAAGGGCTAGGTCCTGTGTACCCGAACAAACAAGACCTTCCGGAGGGGGTAAATGACGAGGATGACCGCATGAGCAGTTTTTCTCACCAATCATCCTGCCGGAGGGCAATTGTGGTTTCTCAACACTCAAGAGTGTCAGTGATGACAGGGGCTAGTGCGGGATCCCGCTGGTCTGAGGCCTCAGCACAGTCTCTAAGTGACCCAGTAATTGTTCCAGCTGTTAATAAGCTGGCGGCTAGAAAGCTCCTGCTTGAGGAGAGGAGACTAGCACTAGAGGAACAGAAACAGCAGGACAAGGTCACCAAAGAGCTGCGCAAGCTGGTGCTTGAAGAGCAGAAGGAGGCCAACAGGTCCGCCTCTAGCGAGAACAGCAGTAGTGGCTCAAACCAGAGTGCCAGGGATAAGCCCTTTCGGCACATCCCCAAATATTTAGTACAGGCTTATGAAGTGAGGAAGGACATTTTTGACTGGTTTGAAGCGCTTGAGCTGGCATTCCAGTTGCAGGAGGTGGATGGGGAACTGTGGGGTGGAGCCCTGATGAGTCGCTTAGCGACACCAGGGACTGATGCAATTTGTCAAGTTAACTCCTGAGGAAAGGCCTGTTTATGAGAGCATGAAGGCAGCCCGCCTCAGGATTTCTGTAAAACCCCAGAACAGTATGTCAAGAGCTTCAGAGAGATCGTAAAGAAAAGTGGCCAGACATTTGAAGCATTCACACACTTGTCATTGAAACATCTGAGCGTGTGGGTGACTGGTAATAAAGTTGCCACATTTAAAGAGATGTAAAATTTGATTGTGTGTGAGCATGTGTTGAAAAACTGAGGTTGACCTACACCAACATCTTGTGGACAAGACCCTATGGAGCTTTCAAAGGCTGCCGACAGGTTTGTGAGTACTTGAGTGCAGAAAAAGGCTCAGGCGAGCACACCCAAGCCGGAAGAGAAATAGGGGGGACAAAAAAGTAAACAAGGATAGGAAGGACAAAGTTCCAACCCAATCCTCTTCAAAGTCAGGTCCCCAAAGGAAAACCCCCAAACTCTAGTTCAGCCGTGCACACAGAAAACAAGGAGTGCAGGCACCCCTAACACTGGGACACCTGCGTTCTCAACACCCAAAGGTTGTTTCGTGTGTAAGGAGCTGGGCCATAGGAAAGGGGATCCTGCTTGCAAGGGCTTACCCAAGCAAGCCATAGTGAATGTTGGACTTGTGGAAAAGGCCATCATTAGTGTGGGCCTCTCAGAGGAGGATTTCCCGCCAGGGTATGGCTGATTGTGGATTGGTTACACTGAGTGGTAACGGTACTGGATCTCCAGAAGAGACCCCAGTTCCCAATACTACTGAACTCTATCTAGAGCACGTGTACATCAATGGACACAAAACGCTTGTGGTCCGAGACACTGCGGCTACCGTTGCCACTGTACCTCGGCAGTGGGTACAGCCAGGCCAGTATATTGCAGGGCCTGATTTGTGCCTAAGTGGATTTGATGTTAAGAGTAAGTACCCCTTGGCGATAGTAGAGTTCAGCTGGTGAGGTGAAACGACCCAGCGCTGTGTAGCTGTGAAAGATTTCATCCCTGTCCCATGTCTGTTAGGTAATGATCTTCCTGACCCCGAAATAGTCGCAGCAGCTACAAGATCGAGGGCCAAACAGATCGCCAGATTGAATGCTCCCAAAGCCTTAGAACCTGGAGTGCTTCCAGAGGGTGCACTGCAAGGACCGGCATGGCCGGTAGCCCCTAGTCCAGTTACATAGACTTCGGAGTCGCCTACTTCTGCGAGAGAGGGGCTAGTAGCCACGAAGGACCCAACTTTGGTAGCAGGAGACTCTGTGACTTCAGAGTTGCCTGGCACAGCAACCTGAGGTGGAGGACCAGGCGGGCACAGATCTGAAGCGTCTGCCCTAGTTGGATGAGTTTGCATCAGCTGGGGGCCCAGATCAGACTGACTTCTACACAGCCCAGAAAGAGTGCCCCACTCTGGCGAGTCTGTGGAAGCAGACAGAGGAGCAGTCTAAGGGCGAGGCCCCTCGACTGTTGCAAGTGTAGTGGGAGGATGGACTCCTGTACAGTGAGCCAAAGGATTCTGAGGGCGAGGACACCAGAAGGTTGGTGGTTCCCCAATGCCACAGAAAGTTCCTATAGAGGAGGAGCCAAGTACCTCTACCGGAAGTTCTGCCCCTATTTTGCCTATATGTTGGCAACCGGAAATTGCAACATGTGCAATATCAGTGAGAATGCCAATACCGTGAAAAGTCCTTGAAACAAGGTATCCATTGAGAAAACCCTATATGTATCCACGAAGAAATGATGACCTTTTGAAGGAAGTTCCAGAAGAAGTGTGAAAATGAACGAAAGAAAGAACTGGTGACGTCACATGAAGTAAAGGTGATGCACACAGAAGAGATATAAATGAAGTAAGAATATAGACCTTATAGAACCCGATGACGAAGTAAAGAAGTGTGCAAAATTTCTGGAACAAAATGATGATTGCACGTGCGGAGAAGTACCAGAGAAAATGCAAAATCATTGAAATAAATTGTACAGACGCAGTAACGCAAGTAGACAAAATAATCATAAGGCTGGCTATGTAGTTAATAGATTGCAGCGATGTGCCAATGTGTGTATATATAGGAATATATAGAATCAGGAGGTTCCACAACGCACTTTAGCAAACCTGGACCCTGTGAATGAAACGGTTGGAAGTGTGGCGCAGCAGAATAATAGCTGTCGGCAAAGGAAGATTCGAGAAAGGCTTGCCTGGCCCCGTGTCAAGAATAGGGGCCGTTAAGAGCCTTGCCATGTACTCGAGAAGATAAAAAAACATGAGAAGCAAGCTCAGCTCCTGTTTGAGGTGTAAGGAAAACCATCAAAGGTGCCAAGATTTCTTCATTTAATGGTATTAAAATATAAAGAAGAGCTCAAAAATGTGGTCTCCAGTCACATGATCAGATGAGAATGTACCTGGGGCGATCTACACCGAGACCAGAAGATAAGACCATGCTTCACTCCCTTTTATTCTCAGGCGCAGTGAGCCTCTGCAAGGCCAAGTTCAAAGGTTTTAATTGAATGGCAGACCGTAGGAGTGATGATGGATGTTGGGCTAATTGGGTGGAGAGGCATGACCAGGCCAAACCACCCAGCACCTCGAGTACCAGTTGCATGCTGCTAGCGAGTGAAATATTCCAGAAGGGTACACGTGTGCCAACCAATTATAGAGGGCCAGTATTAAGAAGCCCTATAGTTTGAGACGCCAATAGCATGTCGTATATTTTCATGACATGGAAGATGACTTGCACTTGGGATGGGCTTAGTTGCCCATCTGACCTTCGAGATCCAATCACGTCCCTGTAGCCCATAGAAAGTATGTGTAGATGTTCTCCGTTCACCAACCACAACCCCTCTTAGTTTTTTCTTATTTGCCAAATAGTGTGACGTCAATGATGACAGGTTTTTACTATAAATGTGTGTTTTTTCATGTAACACATGGAGTGAGAGATAAGTGTGTGCAGCATCCGTTGATGTCTGTTGTACTCCCTGTTTTAAGGACTTGTTATTAAAACAGCTTTGACTTTTGCCAACTTCTTGAGTAGGTCTGATTATTGATGTTTGAGCAAGATCTGCATCCCATCTATCCCAGATACTATTACCTCGTCTTAAAGGGCCCATTGTCCGGGTTCACTCCTTTTGGATTTGGCTCACCAAATTCCTTTAGCAAGTCACTTGGGAGCGACAAAGATATCAGACTAGTTGTCTGCACACTTTTACTGGCTGCAGTTTGGCATAAAAGGTAAGGACTTTGTCCGGTCCTGCCCCAATTGTCAAGCTTCTGGCAAGTCAGGTGGTGCTAGAAAGGCCCCCTTAATTCCACTACCCATGGTTGGGCGGCCTTTCGAGGGAATCGGCATGAATATTGTGGGTCCTTTGGAGCCTCAAACCAGCTCAGGGAACAGATATATCCTGGTGCTGGTGGACCACGCCACAAGATATCCCGAGGCTGTCCCGCTGAGGAGCATCAAAGGCCTTGTGGTTTGCGAAGGCTCGGATTGGGATATTCTCCCGTGTTGGATTCCCCAAGGAAGTCATTTCTGACAGCGGATCAAACTTCATATCAGTTTATATGAAGGCTATGTGGGAAGAGTGCGGAGTCACCTTGCGGTTCTCTACCTCCTTCCATCCATCCATAAACCAATGGGCTAGTTGAGCGGTTCAACAAGACCCTGAAAGGCACGATAGGTGGCTTGGAAAAGCACACAAGGAGAACATGGGATATTCTCCTGCCATAACTTCTGTTTGCCGACAGGGAGGTGCCACAGAACGGAGTAGGGTTTAGCCCCTTTGAGCTTCTGTTTGGACACCCTGTACGAGGTCCCCTCAGTCTAGTGAAGGAGGAAAGGGAAAGTAAACCTTCATCCCCGTCACAAGGTGTGGTGGACTATGTACTCTGCCTTCGGTCCAGAATGACAAAGTACATGGAACAGTCAAAGAATTTAAAGGTCAGTCAGGAGCTGATGAAGCACTTACATCACCAAAAGGCCACAGTGACAGTTTATTCTCCAGGCCAGTGTGTGTGGATTATGGAGCCTGTCAAACCCAGTGCCCTTCAGGACAAGTGGACTGGGCCTTACTGTGTGCTGGAAAAGGTCAGTTAGGTCCTTTTATTGACATAAAAGGACCTAAACCGATGTGCATGGTCTTTCACGTCAACGGGCTAAAACCCCATTATAGCCAGGATTACTTGGTCATTGCGTTAGTGACTGACGGAGAGACTGACTAGGAGATCAATTCCCTCCCAGACCTCCGGCACACTGAAAACACAGATGGGTCAGTTGAAGGTGTCAACCTTGCAACCGACCTGTCATAACAGCAATTGATAGACTGTCGCCGGTTACTGGGACAGTTTGCCGGTCTGTTTGCTCTGACTCCTGGTCGCGCAGATTGGTGCACCCATGATGTGGACACTGGAGACAGTAAGCCGGTGTACAGCAGAATTCACTGGATATCCGATAAGGTCAGGGACACCATCAAGGAGGAAGTTTCCAAGATTTATCTCCTAATGGTGATAGAGTCATTCCACAGCCCCTGGGCTAGCCCATTGGTAATGGTCCCTAAAAAGACCAGTAGTGGGAAAACAAAGTTCGCTTTTGTGTGGGCTACAGGGGGCTTAATTCTGTTACAAAAACAGATGCTCACCCCATTCCTTGATCAGATGAGCTCATTGACGACCTGGGTGCGGCACATTACATGAGTACTTTTGACCTCACAGCGGGGTATTGGCAGGATGGCTTGACAGAGGGAGCTAAAGAGAGGTCAGAATTCTCCATCCAGGAAGGACATTATCAGTTCACTGTGATGCCCTTCGGATTGAAGAATGCCCATGCCACTTTTCAGGAGGATGGTTAACCAGGTTTTGTCTGGACTGGAAAACTTCAGTGTCACCTATCTAGACGACATTGCTGTGTTCAGACACACCTGGGAGGATCATGTATCCCACCAGAAACAAGTGCTTCAGGCACTGCAGAATGCAGGCCTGACTATCAAGGCTATGAAGTGCTAGATAGTGCAGGGTACAGTGACTTACCTAGGCAAGAAACAACCTCTCGAAGCAAAGGTACAGGATGTGAAGGAGTGTGACATCCCCGCCACACAGATGCAGGTGAGAGCCTTTTTAGGCCTCACCGGGTACTACTGGTCGTTCGGTAAGATAGCTCAGTGGGTTGAGCGCTTGCTGCTGCGATCTGAGCATGATCTGCAGGTCGCAGGTTCGAATCCCGGCAAGGCCAACTCAGCCTTTCATCCTTCCAAGGTCGATAAATGAGTACCAATTTCGGTTGGGTGATAGTGTATGTAAATATGTGCTCTGTACAGCACTTTGGATTAAGGCGCTATATAAATAACACATCATTATCATTATCATCAGAGGGTATGGGACCATTGCCATGCCCCTGAATGATGTAACATCCAAGAAAATGCCAAAGAAGGTAACTTGGACCACCGTCTGTCAAACCTCCTTTCAGGATTTAAAGTATGGATTGTGCAGTTCTAAAAGTGGCAGACTATGGTCAGGAATTAATTATCCAGACAGACGCCTGTGATTTGGGATTGGAGCAATGTTAGTGTTGCCTACATTAGCAGGTGGTTGACAAAAAGGGAAAGGAACCTGGCTTTCGTAGAAAAAGAGGCGTATGCGGTCGTGTCAGCCGTAAAGAAGCTGAAACCCTACATCTTTGGGTCTCACTTTATGATCCAGATGGACCACAGGCCTCTGCGATGGTTAATGGCCATGCAAGGAGAGAACCCCAAGCTTTTGCGGTGGGCCGTATCCCTACAGGGATTAGATATGGACATCCAGCACAAGCCAGGCTCCCAGCATGGAAATGCAAATGGCCTCAGCCGGTACTTTCCCCTTGATGACTAACTCAGTTGGGTGCTGTTTCAGTGGGGTGTGTTTCACATGTTGAGCTGGGGGGCATTTGAGGAATTCGACCATCCACACGGGGAGAGTGTGCTCGGCTGGGCTTTTTTGATTTTATAATAATGAAAAGGAATGATGGGAGAACAACCTTCGAGGACTGTGTGAGGCCATTCCACACACAGTCCATCTGCTTCCCGCGCAAAATGCATAGTCAGATGTACTCCGGGAACACACAGCCTACAGGCGCAGTCTTCCCCCATCGTATTCAGCTGGAATGTCGCAGCCCCGGGTACATCAAAGCATCTCAAGGAGGGGGAAGGCACGCCTTCCTCCAGCATGGGCAGCCTAATTTAAATATCAAAGGACACATGGATCTTCTTTCCTTTGTCCTCCGGCTGGTGGCAGTGCATACTAATGAGCTAATTGAAGAAAGCCTAAAGAGGCTTGGTTGCTGGAATAGACAACAGGAGAGGCGGGGCTAACACCCCTTTGGTATGCAATGTGTCAACTTGAAGCTAGTTCCCACCTTTCCGTATAAAAGGCAGTGAAATGCATGTCTGTGTCCACTGTTTACCATAGGCAAACCCTTGAAGAGCAGACCCCTTTCAGAGGGGAGAAGTATGTGGTTCTGGGGAGACAGGGAGTCTGCTCCCAGCACAGACTTCAAGAGAACCCTAGCTTTAATCAAGAGTCACAGAGGGCTCAGTTAACCAGAGAGACACTTTGCTCTACAACAGACAGGGAGATGGGTGGCACTTGGGTATATGTTGTCACGCTCTGGTCTGTCCTGTTGCAAAGACTCTGGTCCTGGCCTCATAACAGAAGATTGTTGGTGGGGACCCAGGATTGGTTCATTAAGGTGGGCTTAGCCTGCACCAATCACTGTAGTCCATTTGGCTTTAAAGGAGGGCTGAACCCCTCACTTAGCAGACCCTGTGAAGACTTCGAAAGGAGTAAGGAGGACTCATTTGGACCAGAGCTGACAGTACAGTCACCTAACATTTTCCACCAGTGAAGTAAGGCCAGGCATTCTAAGAAGGAAGCAAGGTCCCTCCCGTAAACATCTCCCAGGGAACAGAGGGAGATACCGGACTCAGAGGACCCGTCCAGCAGCTCCAGAACCAGTACCCAGCCACCACATAGCATGCCCTGCTAGGTTCTGCCAGCAAGCTTCCTAGGTGGGAAGTTCCAGAGAGTATCTGAACTAAGGACAAGGCTATTGCCTGCAAACACTCTCCTGAGCTTTGGACTGTCTGCCTTGAAAGGACACGAGCCCTGCGAAGAAGGTAGGAGTGCCACAAAAGTATCATCCAGCATCCATCTTTTAAGGACATTTTCCAGACAGTTGAGCCCTCGAACCGCATCTGGCTGCATCACTGACTTTAGTCACACCGCAGCCACCAGAGCCGTCTGAGACACCTCGACCAGCATTCTAGATCTGCCAACTAGCACAGAGACAACTATTCTTGGCCCCAAATCGCCGCGCCGGACAGCCTGCAGACGTCTGTCCAGCCTCGCTTGCCGAACTGCCTGCCACCTGGTACTCGCAGCTGTTTTCTGCCACTCTGTCTCAAGGGCTGCGAAGCGCCCTGGAACCGCCTCATTGCTGTCGAGCACCAAGAACTTCTTCAGCACCAGGTACAAGGTGGTCTGCCCCCCCTGGTCCATCTCCGAAGGCCCCTAGAGACAGTTACGACCCTTTGACCCCTTGGCGCTGAAACCAAATAACCTTGAACCGTAAAACGGATTAGCTTACCAACTACCCTCCTGTCAGTATCCAGAGTGCATCCCTTTCCTTCGTGAAACTGTCTGTCCTTTGTGTTCCTTTACAGGGTGAGTTGTATTTTGTAGTGTGCAAAACTGTCTGTTGCAGTAATAATGAAGTAGATGTGTATACAACCCAGTCCCTTTTATCATTGGGTAATAATTGTATTTCTGCTGTAACTAACCAACTATTCCCGACCTTGCAGACATAAACCTGCCGTTCCATCCACGATACCAAAAATTGCACAAGGTGGTCTTATAATTCACTTGTATTCCAATCTGTTCGGATCTCTTCTGGTGTACTAGAGGTGTGGGCTTGATTGTTGGTTTAGAAACCGATATTCATCCCTGGACCACTGGTGCCCCGGAAGTTGATTCGTCACATGGAGGCTTGTGTTTTTTGCAAGTGGTAGGAGCGCAGGCCCAAACTTCTGATCAGTTCATTATGCAAGTTACGAATTAGGCTACATGGCAGACCATATGGAAAGGTGGTGTCACTTAAAAGTGTCAACAAAGCCATCAGAAAGTGACACTTTTCATTAGTCGTAATAGGATGGTGACCAAGTCTTGAATAGGGGATGAGTTTCAGACCTGCCTAGGTCCAGATAGGTTTGTTAGTAGAAGGAAGCTTGCTTTTATGGTAGAGGACTGGGGGTTTGTAAAAGATATGATGATGTATCAATTGTGACCTTTATTAGTAGAGCTGGTTGAGCAGACTTTCAGAGTTAAGCAGTCACACAGGGAGAGAGAGGAAAGATTTGGAGCTTGTACTGGTAGGACAGTCGAACCAAAGATTCAGATCATCTAACATGATAGCGGAACTAGCTGACAGCTGGAGGTGTACTCTGCACCCACTAATGCTTTAACAGGTTGGAGTCTCCAGATAGTCTTCAGATGGTGATTATCACAAACAAGTCTTCGAGCAGAGAACGCATTTGCAAACAACACTTATTGGGATATCACATAAGGTTATTTTTTGGAGGGGTAAGCGGAAACATGGCCCTACATGCAGCCCCCCAACCACCAACATTCCATTAGCAGGTCCCACTCTCAAAATATATAAACAAAGACAAGACCACTAAGTGATGTCACCTTGGAGACGAATCCCAAAACGTTAGTATACCTACAAACCATGCAAGTGCCCACGTACATACTCCAGGTGCGCGTGTGAGACCTATACAATTCTGTTGATCCATTCCAGCCTCGATCCATTAATCTACAAAGTCATTACGTAATGCATGCTACATAGCAAGCGCTGCTTAATTATTGGGTGTAACTTGAATGGTGATCCATCACCCTTGCATCACAGAGGCCTGTCACCAATGTGCAAATAAGTGCAATGCGTCATGCAGCTTGTTGTTGGGTACTGCAGCAAACACCTTGGAACAAGCTCAAATGCCCTTGCAGCCCACGATCTTGTTATATTCTGTATTGTTCTGTTCACATCCTGGGAATAATGTTCAGAGTACCAGGGGTCGAATTTGAGATTGTATGAGCAGTAGCTAAAAGTAGCTCCTGGGTATTGTCCATCTACCAGGAGGCAGGAACTATATCGGTAGAACCAGGAGCTAGTACATGGCACACTGCAAATCTAACGTACGCATGAGATACAAACACTACAATTTGGTCCATTATGTATGTTGCATTCTGCTTTAAATACCCCTTGTATGCGTCTTTGAGTTGGATTATTTACATTACCAAAAATACAGAGTTAATATCAAATATTTTTGTTGTTATGGCGCCGGTTGGCCTGGGTAGGCAAAAGTAGCCCCTGGTAACTGATGGTGTCAAGCTAACCCGGCGCTCCTCAGCTAGAAGCAGGAGCTAAATAGCTCCCAGCAATTTCGAACCCTGGAGTAAGCTATATTATGAACACCATGTAGCTGAAGAGTCAGTAGTCCCAATCTATTAGGGTGTTCAGTGCAATATCCCATACTAGACATACGGCCAGGTTCAAATAGGAGATCAAGAAGCTTTACATGCACCATCATAAACTAGCTAGACGTGCTCAGTGACACATTACAATCCGGAAAATGTACTGGAGGGGGTAACTTGGCTTGTATGATCAAATATTCCTCCACTGGCCAACAAAGTACAGAGGAGCAGACATAGCAATTGTCATCTTCTGAATGTGGGCCCTAGAGAACTGCATAAACCAACCCTTGGCATTTAAATGCAGAACAACCGTTAAAGGCACCAACATTTCCAGAATCTGAGGAACAACAAAACCGGTTTTGAAGCATGGATGGTTATGCCCTCTGGTGAACATGGTGTCAGCCTACTAACTAAATCCTAACCATCAATCATACAGACATCCACGATTAAAACATTTGACAGCCAGCCAATTAACGCTTGTCACCACACACCAACGTTCAAAGGATTCTTTGTGGACAAACTTGTTGATTCCAGAGGATCCCCATTCATTCACCCGCCACGCCCCTTCAGGCACGCCCATACATTCCTGTGTGCGTGCCTGACAGAAGGTCACATCGGAAAATTGTTCTTCATAGTAATTCACAGTCTATACTAAATCACACGCAAGGGCAACAACGCATAGCTTGCCTGGATACTGGATTTCACAACACTGAAGACTCCGTGTTAGGAGCCTGCAGGTAGAAAAGGCTTTCTGTGAGCCAAAAGCAGCCAAAAATGTAAGTACATGCCGGCAAACTAGAACCACTGGGGGCCATACTGGTCCTCAAAGGGCCACAGACATACATGGGTGGCATCTCCATTGAGATATGGATGGAACTTACTGGGGAAAAATGGTCAATGCATCATGAAGAACAAGCAAAAAATGGAGGGAGTGGTCACCAAAGTGACAAAGCATTTTCTTCCTTACAAATACCATACGAGATCATTTGCGGCCACACTAACAAGGTAGGATGATGGAATGATTTCCAGCATGGTGGCCATAATCAGTAAGTGGGACCATTACATCTCCGTGGTGAATAGGATAATAGAGTTGAACATAACTGTCCGGGGACGCAAGGGCGCTTAGGACGGTTCCAATATGCTGGCCGGCAGGGACCAACGGCACGCTACATGATGCATGAAACACACCTGCACATTGGTGGTTCGCTTCTTTGATGTGAGGGTTAGGCACACCAGGTGGCACCCACGATTGATGCGTGGAAATCTATATTTTATTTTATGTGATGATTTTTCACGTTCAAAATGTACAGCAGGTATGTTCTGCAAAATTTGGCAGGTTTCAAACGCACAACTGAACTAAGTTTGAGGGCACTCAATTTGTGGGCACTAGTGATGCACCTCCGCTGCAGGAAGGTGGTGTGGGACCACCTTCTCTTTGTGTATATAGTTTTCCAGGCGGGGCCCTTCGTATATGGAGGCATTGTATCCGTTGAACTACCACAACAGGTACACAGGGGTCGTCAGAGATCTAATGGAAGGTCAGGTGGAATCTATCGCCTCACGTCAAAATAACAAACATTGTTTGATATCTACACCTTTAAACTATGCATAATGGAACATGCAAAACAACAGGGAAATATTTTCACTTGAGCTAAGCAGAATGGAATGTGTGGGCTTGCCCGAGTACTTGGAGCGGTGACTTGATAAACTCACAAGCATGTTCTAACATGTGGTCACTAGTCATTTATTTGAGGCATTTATTGCGTGGATTAAAGCACAGCAAGCGAGTAAATCCCATCTGATTAGTACTGCCGCGGTTGATGATATGATATGATAGTTTATTAATATAGCGCCTATACACAATGTGTTTCAAAGCGCTTCAAGGCAAGGGAGGGAACAAGGGAAAATACAATTACATTCTTACAGGCCATGAACAGCAAGGATGTGAAATTAACTATCGTACTCGGCCTGACGACATTTCAGATAGTGCAAGAGCTAAGACATAGATGGGGGAGAGTGGGAAGGAAATGGAAACAGACAGGCGACTACCATACTAGGCCTGACGACATTTCTGGTAGAGCCAGAGAAAAACAAGAGGTGAGGGAGAGGGGTGCAGAAAGGTAGGGGAGGAACAAAACAAGCGACTATCATACTAGGCCTGACGACATTTCAGATAGTGCTAGAGAGGGTGAGGGGAGGAAAAAAACAGTAAGTGGAGAGGGGAGGAGACAGACAAGGTTGCTATCATACTAGGTCCAGGGACAATTCTGATAGAGTAAGTGCATAGAAGAAAGTAAGGGGAGGAGATAGGAAAAGGAAGAAGGGAAAGGAGGAGAGAACAGAGTTAGCAGTCAAAAGGGTGGAGAAGCAAGGGGAGAGTGAATACAATTGCAGAAGTCAGTAGTAACACATAATTTTGCAAGCCAAGATGAAGATGGGAACAGCATGATTCAGGGCCACCATGAGTACAAGATGCAAAGGAAGTCCAGCATGAGATTTAAGAAAGGGTGAAGTCCATACAAGTCAAATCCAGCATTGGCCACAAGACTGTGATGGTGAAACCAGAATTCATCAGGACAGACTCCTGCACAAGTAGGCTTGAGGGGTTTGAGGAGGAAGCAGGGTAGAAGAATCAAGCAAAACAGGCAACACCTGTGTGCGAGAATGGTGGGGGCACAAGGGAACATCACGGGGGTACCAGAGGGGTTGGGGATGGCCTGTGGGGACAGAGGGAGAAACACATGTTGGTGCATGCTTACCTGCTGTCTGAGCAGGGGGGTCGGGCCCTGGGTCCTCCTGGTCCGAACAGGTCCAAACAGGAATTGCCCTTTTCTTCATCAGCCGTTCGCTTCGGACGCCCGGGCGAGAGACGCCCTTGATCTAATAGTTATGAGCAGGAAGGAAGAGGCAGGGCTAAGAAGGTGGGTGGTGCTTAGGCCAGGTGACCTAGATTCACTTGCACCTGCTCCCCATCTGGCATCCGCTTTTAACTGGGAAATGAGTGATGGACTGTATATCCTGATGAAAGCCACAATTTGTTTTACTGGCTAAAACTAGTCCATTTTTAAGATTCCAACAGGTGTCTCTAAATGTTGAGTACCACTTTTTCCAATGTGTTTCACATTAGAAGTATTTAACATATGGAAAATGGGCTTCTGGTCAAATAAAGAGAACCAGGTTGACGTTTTTACGCAGTGTACGTGTTAGATAACCCCACAACTTGACCTTATTCAGGTCACTGTTGAGGACACTCAGTGGTGTGAATGGGATATAATGCACTTTCTTTTCAACTCTAAGAAAGATGAAGTACCAATGTCTTGTTAGGGCAAGGCACACATTGAAGAGTGAGCTTACCTTGTCTTACATGGGAAAGAGATTCCCGTTACACTATTTAGAGTAACTGGTTGTGGATGGATTACCATTTCCCACTTACGAGAATATTTTGTTTTGCAACATATCTATAATTATGATATCTGATGTGCTTCCTGTTTTGCAACACGACTGGCAGGTGGGGTCTGATGATCACTTCTTGATTTATGCATGAATGTGGGAGGGTCTGAAGGACACAATCTTCCGCAGCATATGGGGAAGGAGCAGGTCCCAACCTGTACTGTAACTGATTTGCAGAATGGGTCTGAATAAACATGCATGTCGCAGTGACTGTGGTGATAGTCAGCTCCACATTGCTTCGCCTCTCTGTGTGGGCTCCATTCCTTCCCTCTTACCACAGCCAACCTTAAGGTACCACCAGTAAGTCCTGCGTTCAAACCCCCTTCTGCTCCCCCTCTCAAAAGGTAGAGAAAACGATTGCAGGGCTTTTGCTCTGGCGATTGAGCATCACTGTGCCTTTGATGCCGCCCCCTCTCACCAGCACACTACCAAAGTGGCCCCTCATCTCCACCACTGAACCCCCAACTAAACACACCCGTTTCCAAGATCCGACTCTTCCCTGCATGGTGCTACTGTGCTGCTGAAGCCCGTCCATCGCCCTGCCCCATAAAACACAATGCTGTTGCAAGCCCCCAACACTCCCTATTGAACTATCCTGCGAGATCGGGATCCTAAACTTCCTAATTCCGATTTTCTCTTGCTAGATAGAGGGCAACCTTCTCCAAAAACTGCCACATTTCCAGGCACTAATCCTTCACACAGAACAACTATGAAATACCACTGAAATCACTCATTTGGCGGTTGTTGCCCTTTTTGGACTCACCTTCACCCTGCCAACAAGTCAAATAAACGTCCATGTTATCACTTGGACTCAAACGTTCGTCACCATGCAAAAAAGGAGTGGTCTACATTGACTTGGTAGGGGTTACTCTCCAAATATATCAGACATCGGAGATTCAACAGGTTGAGAAATATACGAGGCTACTTGCCCAAGCCCACCACTTCTCACACTGCTATATACTTGCTGAGCACCAATCTTCCTCAGAAGCTACCATGCAGCTGGGGGATCGCAACTCTGCGTCACGCTGTTGATGGGCTTCATCCTCTCATACACAGGACACTATGCGTTTACTAGAAGCCCAACTCTTCACAGAACACCATCATGCTATGCAAGGCCCCAGCACTTTGCCTGCATGCATGCATGTATGCTGTTGCAGGATCCAGCCCTTCATGAATACTATTGCCAAACCCAAAGACTGCCCCTGTATGCTGCCATGCCTCAATCCGTAGATACAGCCTGCCATGCTGCTGCCATGTTAGCAGCATTCTTATCTGCCCCAGTCTGCCTTATTGTTGACAGGTACTAGACTTTTGCTGCACATGGCTGTTGCATGGTGCCATCTTTCCTCAGAAAGCCACTATGTTGTTGCCGGGCCCCATATCTATCAGCATAAGCATTCACATTATTACCAGGCCTAATCCTTTTACCTAAGACAGTCATGCACTGTGAGGCCCTTAACCTACTTCCTGTGCAATTGCATGGCGGCCTATATAGAAGAGTTGGGGCCAGGGTGCCAGTTCTGCCTCTGTGCCGTGCTAAGAGCCTGGCACTTTGTATTTTATTTGCCTTTGTGGTTTGTTCTTAACCACTGAGCCCTTACACCCCCATTATCCCCAACTCCTTCCTCATTAAGCCGCCTGGGTGAACTCGGGGCGAGACATAGCCCACCCGAAGGGAGCAGTGAAAACAAAGACTCCGCATCCCAAAGGGACCTGGCTGGGTTCCTGGAAGGCCTCCATTGAGTGCCCACACCTCATCCCCCCGCCCCCTAGACTTGGACCTTAATCCCATCATGAGGTTTTGGCTCTGCCTTTTTGGTTGCTTAATGAATCTGGAGAGAGGCGCGGGCACCCTTCAGGGGTCACCCAGAGCGCTAGGGCATCTCTACGCGAGGAGCACAGAATAAACTTTTAAAGAAACTACAAGGCCCTGACGTGTGCAAAGACACTAGAATGACATCAGAAAGCAGTCAACTGAGCACTATCATTCAAATGTTGCTCTCACTTTGGCGACTGTGCTGCCACTATGTGCCGATTCTCTCCACGGTCCAGCCCTCTTGGGGGACTTTCTAGGAGGCGGAAGTGCTCAAATGTGGGGATAGCGTTTAAATAAATGCAAGTTTCCTTCCCCAACATGTGCACCATTTTATACACTGTGCACGCAAAAATTGTCATTCAGAGTTTAATAACAGGCGTTTCACCCAATTCAATGGTACTCATATTATGGAACGGAGCAGGATGAAATGCTTAGACTGCCTTCGTAGGAATAACTGGTAGGCTACACACAGGGTTGGATTGGCCCCTGGCCGGGCCTAAATCGTCCCTGGGGCGTAGGGGGAGGGGTGCGGGAGTGGGGGGGGGGGTTGTGTGAGCGGTTTCTGCCCATGCCTAGGCCGGTTTTGAAGAAAAAAAAAAATAAGATTTTGAATTTTTTTGCAAAACCATATTTTTCGTAGTGTCCTTAGCAACAATGCTATTTGATGCCTCTTGCTGTTTTGTCGTGGGGTGGAAGGTCATGTTTCACTTTGGGGTGGGTCACTTCTGTTGATGTCATCAGAGGTCAAGGGTCGTGAGGCGAGGGGTGGGCCACTTTTTTGTGGCGAGGGACAGGACACTTTTTTTTGGGTGTCTGGGCCTATTTCTTGTACCAGTCCGATCCTAGCACATGGCACAGAATAATATCTTAGGATAACTCATTTTGATTTCATAAGAAGCATACAAGAGTCCCTGTCATCGCCAGTAAAAGGACGCAAAAAAGAAATTGTGCTGTCAACCACTAAACATTGTGGCAAAGGACAGCTAAACGAGATGTTTGCCAATAACGAGCAATCGAACTGGCCACAATCACGCCCAA
The DNA here is from genome assembly GCF_040938575.1 of Ambystoma mexicanum. Classification (NCBI taxonomy): domain Eukaryota; kingdom Metazoa; phylum Chordata; class Amphibia; order Caudata; family Ambystomatidae; genus Ambystoma; species Ambystoma mexicanum. The sequence continues at coordinate 1,130,117,905 of NC_090932.1, read as the reverse complement.
TAACCCAATCTAACAGCTGAAAGTTCAATGGCAAAGGCTTAGCAGAAAGTATTTAAAGTGAGGTCAGGTATGGGACTGGCATATCACACTAAAATGGGGCAGGTATAGGACTGGCCCAATATAAAACAGCCGAACTGGTGTCTGGTACGGGTTTGGTCCAGCATCACAGTTGTGCTGGGAGGGTTAGGAAAATTTACCCTTGTAAAATATCTTACAATGGGGAAAACAATACATTAAAAGAGAATAGGTATTGTTCTGGGCAAGTGCGACACAGCTACATTTGGATCCCAGGTAAGGTGCTGGCCTTCTATGAACCATCTGAACTGAGACTGCATTTGGGACTGGTCAGTAGAACAGTTTATCGGGTCATCTATGGCACTAGAACAGTATCAAAAGGGTCTGATCCAGATATGGGTCGGAGCCACAAAGCTAAACTGGCGGTGGTGGGGGGCAGCAATTAAACACACCAAGCAGAACATAGCTAAAGTGCTGGCGGGTATCGGACTGCTGCACAATCACTGATGAGCTGGGACTCTCCAGTAAAAGCAGGGCTAAGTACAGGTCCGGGGTCATATTATATTCAAGAGGTGGGACGAAGGCTGTAGAGTGACATAATTTCATCCGAAATGGGTTATAAGTGATCTTACCGACCACAATTACAGAGTGGGAAATTTAATTGTGGGAAAAAATACCGAAAAACACTGATTTTTTCAATTTTTTATTTGAGGGTCTCCCAAGCACCCAATTTTTTTACCCTTAAAACGCCACCCCATCCGACCCATGTTAACCCCTTTAACCCCTTTACCACGCTACCCGTTTATTTAATTAATGGTCACAGTGTTTTTCTGTGTTTTTGTCCACTCTGAAATTTACCACTGTTTTTTTCAGATATTTTGACTGGATACCCCGAAATGTTTGACATGTTCCATAACATGAACACCCTTGGATTCTGAGATCATCATATTGCGAACAGGTATTGGAGAACCTGAGATCAAGACGTAGTACCGATGCAATCAGGAACTAGAGACCTTCACATCAAGAACCAGTGACCCTGAGATCATAACTGGAGACTCCCAGATATAAAGAAGCACTCCTTTAGATCTGGAAGTTTTTAACCTTGCGTCAGAAATCAGACCTTGAGGTCGGGTAGGAAATCCCATGAGATCAGGATAGGGAGATATCAATATCTGGCGCATCCGGCCTTCAAGTCACACTCTGCAGAACCAAATAACAGGAAATAGAGATCCTAAGAGCAGGATAACGAGAACTTTTAATTCGGAGTCCAAAGTCCCGAGATCTTTTATCTTAAAACCTGACATCAGGAACTAGAAATCAGGACATCAGGAACTAAAAACGAGAAATAGTAAGCAGTGATTCTGGGAAAAGGAACTGAAAACAGAGGGAGAGTTTCAAAAGAACGTGCCAATAACATAGCAGACAAGATGTAGAGCTGAATACAAATTCACTTTATATAAATAAAATAAGCAAATTGTACATAAAAAATAACTTATCTTAACTCAAACGTGTTCCTGTCCCCTCCGTTCCAGTACATACTGCCTCTCTGGAGTGTGGGACTCTTGGAATGTAATATAAGATGTAAATGGGCCGGCACTGCAGGCAGGAGACTATGCGACTATATTTTCTAGGCTACTTTTGAGAGGTGGCTCATACAGAAGTAAGCTAAGCTTTGAACCTACCAGGGGTTGCCATATACTCTGCTTTGGGGTTTCCCTGCTGACCCCCGCTGTACCGCATAGAAAGGTATGACTATCCTTATCACTCAGTGGCCTCATTACCAATGCCAAGCTCTGTGGAATCATGGTGTATCCCTCCACATATAAGGGAAGCACACATTCCCGCCTCGACAGGCTCCTTGTTCACAGGATGAAAGCAGTAGGAGAGACTTCAGAACTTTGGGACCCATTACTACTTGGGCCATGTGCATATGGTGGTGTGCAATTGAGGTCTTCGTCATAGGCTCTAGTTTGGATTGTAACATGTAAGTGGCAAGACCTGCACCAAAAACATAGACCCTCCCAGGCATGAGATGGTAACGCAGTGTGCAGCAACCACCAAAGCTACTGGGAGTACACAAACATAGGTACAGCAGTGACACCCAGTGGACAGTCACTGCATGGCATTCGATGCTGTAATGGAGGGCAAATGATATAGGTACAACAGTGACATCCAACGGTCAGCCACAATATGGCTGAGGAAACGGTGCTTGGAGATGATGCAGGCTATGGAACAGAAAAACCACGGATACACTAGAGAGTGCTATACCTGACTGAATTAGTTCGTATTGTTGTCTATGGATTACCATGGCACCACACTTCCCACCACAGCTAAAGGCTTTATAAGAGGACTCGATCCCAGTGAGGTCGTTTTGACACTGGCTGCTAGATAAGCGGGTGTGTGTTGGACTGCTTGGAGCTCGCTCTCCTGCTTCAAAGAAACAACCTCTGCAGACGTTGACTAAGGTGGCAAGCAGCATGCCACGGAAATCCTGACCTCTCCTCCAAAGCACAAGCCCAAGCCCTTCCAACCCAGTGCAGACAGAAAGAGTACTACAGTGTCTACACACTCAATGGTTTTAGGGGACGCCGCCAAAGCCTTCTCTTTGCGCGACACCAATGGAGCCTTACCATCCTTCCAGTTAATCTTCAAGCTCTTGAGCCCTCCACCCCCGGCCCGCAGGTGGCTAAAGGGCACTATAATCTCTCAATACCCGTACAGATATAGATGGCTATAGGGTGCCGTCGTCCGTTTAATGCCCCGACGGTCATGATGCATGGACAATAGGCTTCCATGATCTTACATGTGGGCAACACTGTACCCGTGCTGATGGCTAGGGGACGTTACCGTCTCTTCATGCATTTTCACCTATGCAGCATGCCCCAGTGCCTGCCTTGAGCAGACAGCACTGGGGCATTACTCTAACATCCTTCGAGCCAGCTTGCATAAACTCACGGATTTTCCTGAGCAGACTTAGGGTCATTACTGTTGATGCCTTGCCAGGGTCGGCTAAGGCTAGACACAAAATACATTTCCCACCCCAACAGACTCTCTCCAGGAGAATGGGCAAGAAATGTATGTATATGAAGAGATGTGGTCAAGTTGTCAGCTTCAGGAATTTGTTCAACCAACTTCTTCAACTGACCAAATTGCGTGATCCTGGGCAAATCACTATAACCTTCATGTCCATGTTCCCTAGTTTATCAAGGGTGGAAGTTTGCAAAACAAGACTGCACCCCAATATTAGATTTTAAATTTAAAAAAAAAGTTGGCCTTTACGTGTAAACGATGGGGAGAGTGAACCAAGCAGGTGTGTCTGGCTTGCATTGGTGCCTAAGCGGAAAGGCGAGCTGTATTGTGCATTAACAGCACTTGAGTGTCCGGGGGGGCGATAACCTAATGGTTAAGTGGGGCGTGATATGGTGCCTGCACTTTTCAGTCCCCCTAACCTGTACCTTGGACGGTCTTGTCCCCCCACTCGGAATGTTAGACTTGTCAAGAGACCCAGCCTAGAGTGCAAATCCCGAATTTCCCTTTGTTAACGATAACTAAGAAAACAGCGCCACTCGGTGGCAAAATATTAAAACTACTCAAGTTCCAAATAATTCTTGGTATCGGTATGCCGTGTGTGGTGGATTCACGCACATCCTCTTATGTTTAACACGGAGCTTATAGCGTCCAAAAAAACAAACGGAATAGTCTTCATGCACTGTTTTCTCGTTGGTGCTCAATATGAAGGCTGACGAACAAGAAACGGCACATCTTCCTCTCCCCAGGACGAGCTCATGCCACATTTTTGTTCCTTTTGGGTATGATTCTGCGGTAGGTACGCCGCTCCGAGATATTGCGTTTCACCTTCACCGTGGGGGCCTGCTCCTGATTCAGAGACGGGCTAGAGTGCGACTTCTTCAGGGGCGAGCTGTCGTCGACTGTGTCGCTAGACTCGTTGAGGTGAGCTTCCCACTGGTCCAGATCAGTGCAGCTGCTGCGGAGTTTGACATCCAGGAGCTTCACGTAGGTCTCGTAGCGGGTTTTCTGGGAGAGAACATGGGAGAAAGGTACACTTCAGTGTTTGCACGGGTATCATATTACAATACAATGTGTGGTAATTGGTCTCATTTCATCTCAAGCCTTCTCTGCAGCCAGCACCCCCCTGCTGCCCACTCACAGCTCTACCAAAGCGCATCAGCGTTGCCGTTTAGCAAAGCTCTTCCAAGTACTGAAACCCACAGGTCGCTCAGCCAAACCCGCTGTATCCTCAGTACAGCACCCGGCTGCTATTCCAGTACTGGCGCCCACGCATAGCTCTCCAGCGGCTTTTAGTCCACACTGACAGCAGATTATTCTTCTAGTTCTAGGACCGAGAGGGTTTGCCAATCCGTGTGTAATCCAAACCGGGAACACACGGCTGCAATTTCATTACTGCGTTGCAAAAGCTACTTTTAAAGGCAGTACTCGGCTTGTATTTTACTCGGCTTGTATTTCAGAACTGAGACCCCGTGCACAGTTCTACCAATGCGTTTTAATCCTTAAAGGCAGCATCCCTGTTTTCCAGGACTGACGGCCACAGACAGCTCTGCCACTGCACCTCACTCCAGACCTACTGTTATTCCAGTATTGGTACCCACACACCACTTTGCCAATTGCCCCACACCAGAGGTGCACCTGTTCAGTACTGACCTCCCAAAAGAACCACTTTTGCGTCACAATGGTGGTGCTCCTGTTTTAATACTGAGCCCATACGCAGTAATCCCATTACGCCGCACCCGAGTGGTGCTCCTGATTGAACACTAAGGCAACACACACACTCCGCTACCGTTGTCTAGGTGCTCTCCTGTTTCAACACTCTGCTCACTAAAAGTGACTGCACAACACCGGAGATGCTGCTGTTTTCGTACTGAGCCCACACACACACAGCCACCACTGTACAACACGACTAGATCGGACACAGAAAGCTAACATTGCAGCACAGTGCAGTAACTACCGAATACACACCTCGTAGAGCAGGTACTCCGCCCTCATGCGGTACTCCTCCCAGTCACGTGCTTTGCTCTTCTTGTCAGGAACGCTCTTCTGATGGTCTGCCAGGTCATCGGTGAACGTATCCATCCACAGCTCGTGCGACTGCCGCTGATCCTCCTGCAAATGACAGCACGGTGATTGGTTAACATCTGATCTCCCACACAAGTAGGCACTGGCAGAATCTCGCTTCCAGTCGGGTTTTCAAACAAAACACAAGTATTGTCAATCAAGCAGGCGGCGTTTGCCCATGGATCCATGGTTTACGTAGGCCAATGCAAGATCTCAGTTTCTACTCTTAGAGACTACAAACAAGACTGAAATTGCAAGACATCTGGGGACAGAATTACCTTATCACGCGCCACAAACGTTGGTAGTATTTATGCATGTTATACAAACCCCCTCAGATAAGCTCCCCTTTCACTGCGCTCGCGATGCTGCGTAATTTTCACCACGCGTCGCTACCCTCCACCTAGGGAACGTAATCCGCTTCTCATGTTTCCGACCTTGTTGTTATTGACACCAATAAATCCCACTAATCAGACGCTGATCCCCCTTAATATCCACCATGATCTGAAGAGGCTTAAAGTCACTGCCAGGAACTAGTATTACTAGTCGCAAAGCGATCAAGACGACGATTCACCATTTATCGAGAGCACACCACCGAGTGAGCTTTATGTGTGTTTAAGAATGAACAAGTTCATCTGTAATAGCGAACATAAGTGCGCAGTAACATTGACCAGCCTGCCCTTATAGTACAGTTCACATATCACTGGCTAGTTTAAGTGAGTAAGCAACGTGGTCTTGCACAGCACCCTTGTCACTTGTGGTTGACCGCGCCGTGCGTGGCTCTGTAAGAAGGAGAGTGAGTGCAATAGGAGGTGAGGCAGATGACGTGTGTTTTATCCGTGCAAGTCGGAGTACACAGGGTTCCTGTGTGACGTTATACTTCCCTGGGTTTGCAGAGACCCTTGGAATTCTATGTAAAGACCGAAGGCTCACATTATGCTTCTCTTTCTTTTAATTATTTATGCAAAGAAAGCTCAGCAGCAAGGTATTTTATGCACTTTCATATAACAAACTCATTTTGAAAGTGCGTCGAAAAAATACATAATAACTTTCAAAGTACATATAAAGTTCATAACAATCTTAGGATAACAGAAAAAACTTCATATCCCATGATGCTCCAAATGTCATCAGTGTCTGAGGTCACGTGATACTGGCCCTCCAATGAGCGCACAGATGCTCCAATAAACAGTCCTGAACAAGAAATGACTTCCTCTTTCTTTGCTGCTCACAGCAAGAGATGAGTCATTTCTTATTCAGAACGGTTTATATCTTTACATGTTAACTGCTTGTCAATAATGTTTATTTTTAATGAGTGATGTTTAATGAATCTATAAATATTGGTTTGTTGTCGTAAATTGTGACAACGTTTGTCTTGTTTACTTCTCATTGTTCACTGACGCCAGCTGCTTCCTGCTGACGTCGGTGTCATTGGGGATGAAACGAACGCTTCGTTCGTGATTTATTATTTAATGTGTGCTGTACCAGTACAGTAATCGAGACCGCCGCGGCGCCCGCTGTGTGTTTTTGTTTGCCTCCCCGGCCCAGAGTTACACGCGCGAGCTCCGTGGAGGACTGCGCGGCCCTCAGCTGAGCGCGACACGCCGGTGGGACATCAGGGGGCGCTCTCGCTCTCCCTGGTCCCTTTCTTCAACGATCCGGCACTCGTACGAGCATTTCCGTTCGGAGTAACAGTCAATGCGAGTGCGAATGCCGGAGCAGAGGAGAACGTGTCATTTCAATTAATTTACACAAAAAAAAATAATGATAAAGGAAAGAAGGATCGCTAGCAGCATCCAATGCCCACAGCTTGGTCTGCTTAGCATATCATTTGCCAGACAGTAGCTGGAGTTAACTCTCCTTCAGGATCCTGGAATGTATTAATTAATAAACAAATCTGGCACAATAAAGATCTGGGCGAGTGAGAGAAGGTGATCAAGCCCAGAGAAAAAAAAAAAAGGGGTAAGGTGTTTTAACATGGCAGCACAATACTCCCCTCGATCAAACCAGGAATGGTCAGAAGGCGAGGAGGACGAAGTGGCAATGGAAAGGAGCCTTCAAAACGTCCTATGATCCACGGTTGAAAACAGCGTACAGAAAGCTGCATCTGGTATGCTTTTACCAATACAGCAGCGCTTAGAGGACATGGAAGAGCGCATGTGAGGGGCTTCTCCAAAGAGAGGAAAGAAGACCCGAAGAGAAAACACCTTACCCAAGGGGGAAGTAGTCCGGCTCGTAAGAGCAAAAGCTCTCTGACCCCCTCCCGAGCCAGTTGATGCCTGCCACTGCTGCACTATCTGACGCCTTCTCCAGGCTGAAACACTCCTTTATGACCAGGAAGGTAACCCCTTCCTTTGAAAGACCCTCTACCCCCGAGGAAGGAAACAGGGGTGTTGGACCCTCAAGCCCGGAGGGAGACAAACAGGGCGTAGAAGATGAAGCAAATCCAGGATTATATGATGACGAATCATCACACACTTCTTCAGAAGAAGATACCGAGATTTGGGATTCAAAATCCTCAACCTCGGGGAGTACGGCAGTCCCCATCCCCAAGGGAAACACCAGGGAACAACATCCTACTGAGGGAATGTTCGACCTGCGGATTTAGTACATCCTAGGTCCACAGACTGGGAACCATCAGTCAGGAAAACTGAATACATGTTTAGCAGACTAAGTAAGCCTCTGGAAAAAGAAATCAGTGCAAGACTCGGCAGAATGTCCATGCCCCGAGATACCTCATAAGGTAGCTATGACACCAGAATTGGACTCTAAGATGATCACATTCATGGCGAAACATGTGAAAGACCCTAGAAAGGGGATAGACAGAGCCTGGAAGTCATGCCAGGATAAACTATTGGACGTTTAATCTGGAACATTGCCTACAAGATTACGATATGATAAAGAGTGAAGAGTTCTGGCATTATTGCCTAAAATCGGGTTTGGTGTCCTGGCACATAGCACTACTCTTTCAGATTTCGACAACTGTTTCTAGACGTCTAAAATTCGAGCATGTTGAACATTTAATGAGAATGGCTGTTTTAATATTTTGTAATAATTGTACTTTAGCGGTTATATTAGTGGTTTTACTTGGAAATTAATTCTGTGATCTGTACTTAGTTTTACATTCTGAATTGATTGTTTTTGTAAATCTGTATTTATGTGAAAAGCATATTTGAGCTAAGCTTATTAAAAATAAACAACAAAAAAATAACTATTGGACGTTGCGGGTCCTCTCGCACAAATATTAGATCTGGCAGAAGGGGCCTCCACCTCTTCAACTGCAATCGATGCAGTCATTCTCTCTGGGTGGGCTCAGAGAGCCATCTGCTTGCTGGGAAATGCGAGCTGCGCCATTTCTACCGAGCGCAGAAAGGGCATACTGTTCAAAATGGACTCAAAACTGACTGAATTGGCGAACACGGAGTCCGGCGGCGCCGCTCAACGGCTACTCTTTGGTGATCCTTTTATGAAAGAGATGTCCAAATTCGTAGGTACATTTACCACTCTGGACAAGGCCCAGGCCTCTATCAAGAAGGTTTTCTCATCTAAGGTTTTCACCAGGGCCGGGCGAGGTCGCTCTTCCGGCCGTTATGCCTTTGACAGAAGACCTCAATACCAACATCAGAACACCTGGCAAGACCGTGCCGATACCTTCTTCCCCTCCAGAGGACGTAGCAGAGGCCGCTACTGGAGGAGAGGTCCGAGGAACGGAACTCAACAACCCTCAGGTCAGTCTAATGCTAACAGCGCCAGCGCCGCTCACGCCCATTGGGGGGAGGCTAATATTCTTTCAGAAGCCTGGGATGCTTTGTCAGGAGACGCCTGGGTCAGGGATACAGCACGCGGACTGCGACTGAAGAGGTTGCGCGAAGAACTCCTGATAATTTACCTGGACAACATTATTCTCATGGCTCAATCTCAAGAACTAGTGCAGGAACAAACCAAGCTAACCATAAACTTGCTCACAGTCTCGGCTTCCTCCTTCCTGCCAGGAATCTAGAATTTCTCAGGTTCATTGTAGACACGCAGAATTCGCAGCTTTGTCTTCCGGCTGCCAAGATACATTCAACCAAAAGGGAAATTCGCAGGCTTCTACAGAGGGACTTGATCTCGCTGCGGATCGTCGTCCATTCAAGCGATTTTCCCGGGTCCCCTACATTACCGGGAATTGCAAAGACTGAAAGGTCAACATATGAGACGCAGTCTCTTATTCTCAAAGATTGACACTATCACCTTAAGCAAGGACAGAGCTAACTTGGTGGCTTTCGCACATGGAGTCCTGGAACGGCAGAGCCATCTTCGGTTCCACTCCAGATATCATAATTTAGCGCCTTGAAACACTTGTGTATAGGCGCGTTACAAATGCCATATCATATCATAATAGAATTGGATGCCAGCCATTCCAGATGGAGAGCAAGATGTGGCACAGCAGCCACTGGAGGGACATGGTCTCCGCAGGAGCTAGATATGCACATCAATTGTCTAGAGCTCCTCGCAGGATCTTTCGCAGTACCCTCCTTCGTCAGAAACAAAGTGAGCTGTTGCATTTAAGTAAAGATGGACAACGTATCTGCCGTGAGATACATAAATCATCTGGGTGGTACCAGGTCTCATCCATTAGCAGAACTCGCCAAAGACTTTTGGCATTTCTGTTTGGATCATCGGATCTCAGTTACGTCAGAATATCTGCCCGGTCTCAAGAATGTAATAGCGGATTGGCACTCCCTCCATTACGTCGACTCCAGCGACTGGAGTCTCGACAGGAATATATTTTTCCGCTTACAGCAGCATTGGGGTCTGCTATCCATAGACCTTTTTGCGTCTCGGCTCAACACGCAGCTCCCCGTGTTTTACAGCCGGAGACTCGACCCGGCGGCCTCAGTGACGGATGCATTCCTGCAGTCTTGGAGACTTATGCGTTTCCCCCCTTCTCCATGATAGCGAGGACCCTGGCGAAGGTGCTTCAGGACAAAGCAGAGCTGGTCCTCATATACCCAGTATGGTCTTCTCAGACCTGGTATCCAGTTATTCTGGAACTTTCCACGGATTCTCCAATCCTTCTACCCTGGTATCAGGATCTCCTATTAGCCCATGGGGACAAGCTCACCCCCTGCTAGTTTCCAGGTCTCTGACTCTAGCGGCTTGGAGGATTTCAGGGCAAGATGGAGAACTCCGGGCATGTCCAGCAAGGCAATTCATCTCATTGAAGAGAGCTGGGCCCCTGCTACATGAAAAAAGTATTCCAATTCCTGGAATACATGGAAGTTATGGTGCCAGGACCGGGGCTTGCATCCAGTTTCAGCGCCTCTAGAAGAAATTCTCAATTTTTTAGCCTTGTTAGCAGAAGGAGGCCTTGCCTACAGAACAGTAAACGCATATCCATCGGCGATCTCTGCAGGCCACGACTTCATACAAGGGGCCCCAGCTGAGGAACATCATCTAGTTTGCAGGTTGCTAAAAGGTATCCGCCTTACAGTACCGCCTCCGTCCCGTTATAACAAACTTTGGGACGTTAATCGAGTACTCAATCTCTTCATGTCATGGCCAGTTAACGAGGAGCTATCGCGTATGCCACTCTCCGGCAAGCTTACTACCTTGCTTTGTCTGATTTCTTGCAGGAGAGTGTCAGGCGTTAGAGCTCTAGATCTAGAGGGTAGGTCTTTTTCCCCTGATGGTATCGTGTTTCACATAAGGAGGAGAACTAAATGCGATTCCAGATTGATCTCTTACCCGGCTTTTAGACAACAACCCAAACTTTGCGTGGTTCAGTGTTTAAAAGCCTATGAGGAAGTAACAGCTCCGCTCAGATCCACTCCAGGCGATCAGCTTCTCATAGCTATTCGCAGACCCCATAAGAAGGTCTCAGCCCCTACCTTAGCTCACTGGGTGCGCTGGACATTAGCCCAAGTGGGGATAGATATACTGCAGTTCGGAGCTCATTCAGTTAGAGGACCCATGGCCTCAAAAGCTTTCCAGTTTGGCGTCCGCTCGGAGGACATCATGAGGATGGCTGAGTGGTCAGGTGAATCGATCTGTAAAGAATTCTACTTAAAACCAGTAGAACAGCCTGCTTCTGTAGTGGTAAGTAAGCTTTGAACGAGCATAATGTGAGCCTCCAGTCTTGACATAGAATAAAGATTTTCCATAATGACTTACTAGAAATTCTTGATTCTATTAAAGACACGGAGGCAAGCATTATCCCACCCATCGAAGAAAAGCTTGTTGCGTACTGCTTAAGTATGATTGTAGCATTATTGCATTCTATTGATCTAACTTCATATATTGTTTAACAATAATATGATGCTTTCTTCTCCCACCCCTTTAAGGGAACTAGGGTTGTTATATGCAAGAGTTAATATATTTCATTATTTTCTTGACAGCCTCTACAGACAAGTCCACCTGATTCGTTTTCTACAAAACTTTCATCTGGTTGAACGGGGTTTGGAAATCTATCGATGAAAGTCAGCAAGTTCGCAGCCTCAAAAGAGGACGTTATTTCTTGTTCAGGACTGTTTATGGGAGCAACTGTGCGCTCATTGGAGGGACAGTATCACGTGACCTCAGACACTGATGACCTTTGGAGCACCATGGGATATGGAGTTTTTTCTGTTATTCTAAGATTGTTATGAACTTTATATGTACTTTGAAACTTGATATGTATTTTTTCGACGCACTTTCAGAATGAGTTTATGTTATACCAAAGTGCATAAACTACCTTGCTGCTGAGCTTTCTTTGCATAAATAATTAAAAGAAAGAAGCATAATGCTCGCCTCCGTGTCTTTAATAGAATCAAGAATTTCTAATAAGTCATTATGGAAAATCTTTATTACGTTATCTAGTAGAGACAATTCACGACAAGAGAAGCCAGGCAAGCTTTGGGCAAGGTTACCCGCTGAAGTGGGGGTCGGCAATTGGACTGAAGAGGGGAGTTTAGTGGTAGCTCAAACATGTGTGGTAACCGCTCAGCCTTTGGCCGTTGTCTTTTGGGTATGTGCGTGTGTATTTTAATGTGGCAAAATATTTTATATTGGAGTTTAGACAAGTTGGGGGTGACCTACTAAGAAAAAGAAGTGGGCGGGGGAATAAATGTTGGGTGCCCTCTGGGATTGAGGCAGTATGTGCCTGCTGGTGAAGTGAATGAGGCAGTTTGTGAGACGTTTGATTGCAATAATCACTCAATTTTGTCACTGGCCAATGTGGGTCTGCTTTCCAAAGGCTTAGTCGGCTGGATGTATATGGGTTCCTGTTAAATTAAACTGTTTTCAGGGTGCCTTCAGTCAGGGCAAAGTTTATAGAGTATATGTGTGGGGTTCTGGAGCTGGTCTCGTAAAGAGGTTACCTGAAAAGCTGATTTTTGGCTGTTCTCTGAAGGTTGGGTTGTCTTCTGTACAGACATGATTGAGCAGGGGACTCCAGAGTTTGGTTGCCTGTAAGAGAACAAGGACTCCCCCCCCCAACCCTTCTCCCCCAAGTCATTTCCAGCAAAGAGTGCTGTTGCTGAGTCACATAGATCTTGATGGCATGATGTGTAAGCATTCTGTAGGAATGGACTCCGGGCCCTCTACCTTAGTAGGCGTGGTGAGCAATACATAGATTTTTGACATGGTTCGATTGGGAGCCAGTGAAGTGTACAGAGTGCTGTGGTGAAGTGTTTGTATCTTGCCAACTTTAAGCAGGGCAGGCTTTAGCGGTGGCAGATCCCGGGGCAGCAAAGAAAAAAAAAAAATTTGGCACCACTCCTCCTCCCCCCACACGTCCTTGGTCATGCACGGGGGGGACGTCATTTTTCAAAAGGCACTGATGCAAAAGCATCAGTACCCTATTGCTATTAAATGCGCTCTCTCCTGAGAGCGGGGTGCATTTAATTTAATTGTGTGCCTGCCGCGCCATCTCCCATCACACCAGCTCGGGGAGACCTTGAAAGACTCAACCGAGCTGGTGTGGCAGGGGGCCATTGGCGCCCAGGGGGCCATTGGCGCCCAGGCGGCGCTGCCCTAAGGACAGCCCTGCCTTTAGGACCTGTCTGGCTGAAGACATTGTGGAGTGTTTGTAGTATCTTGAGTATCTATGGTCTGATGCCAAGGTAAAAGCGGTTAGTGTAGTTAAGTCTTGATAGTATCAGTGTGATAACGGTCATGTTCCTGTCCATGAAGGTCAATTAGTGCATGAGTTGTAAGGTGAAGATTTGGAAGAAACTCTGTAATGGAACCACCACCTGCCCCTTTTCTCCACAAATCATCAGTACACCTGCCCTGCAACCCATAGCGATTATACGTGTGGTTTCTATGGAGCATCACTTACGTTTTGATGCACTTATCATTGCGACCCACCCTTGTTCGTCAAAGCCATCTTTTGGTCACGTAAAGTCATATTTTGACGAGTTAAGTTGGAATGCTCTGGTGTCACAAACCATAGCATGCACCCCTCCTTCTGATGCGTGCAGCTGCATGACAAAACATAGTCTGAATGAATTTACGCAATCACCTGTTCCCATGTAAAATGTATATATTTTATTGTGCATTTGTAAGGCGCTTATACATCAAGTAAATTGTGTTTCAAAGCGCCAACGGGGCAGCAGGGAGGGAACATGGAAAATAAAGCAAATATAACCATGGAAGATAGAGACAAGATGCGCTCTCCTGCAATGTAGATCAACACAGCCTTTCTCTATGTTTTCATTATTATCCATATGTCTGTCTCGTTTGTGCTTTATTTTAAACTACATTTTATCTTTACTTTGGGGTGCATTCAAAGACCCCAAAGAGAAGTCCCTTTCACATGAACAGCATGATTTTAAATACTGAACCAAAAACAGCTTGGCCTGTGTGTTTTTTCAAGTAAAATTTAAGAGCCATGTGTAAAAGGGGCCTACCTGTCACTACCAAAGGAAAAGCAGCATTTGAATTCACAAAAGAAGGAGGAATCAACGATTCCTTTCACATGGAAAACAGGATTTTGAAACAGCAACACAAAAACGGCTTGCATAGGTGTGTGCAAGTAAAAGCAGTTTAATTGTGAAAATGTATCATGGCTAACAGAAAAATGTCAGGGGAAAGACGATGTGCTGGTTGACAAAAAGCAATGTATATTATGTTTCACATACAAAATACCAGTGACATTTGAAAAGCCACTTTGTTTTCATGGAAAAATATCAGCCCAAGGCAAACCCTTTTTGCTGGCTGTGGGCAAACTTCAGAAGGAAATCTCCTTCTGCCAGTCTGGATGTTATATCTACCATCTAATTACCAACTGCCATAAAGTGTCCTGCTAACGGTGTCAAAAACCAGTGTTCCCCAGACTTTCTTGCTCTGAAAGCAGTGACTGCCGGACAAGTTCCCCTTGGCTGGGGCATGACCAATATGTGTGAAAATGGAGGCAACAACTTCAAAGGGCAAGCTTCCAACACAAAGAGACTGATAAAAAAACAACCCTGGGTACAGGCTGACCCAGTGAAAATGGCCTGAAGGCAGGAGGATTGCCATTTGTCCCACATGAAGATTCACAATTAATTTAAAAGGAATATTATCATTTAGGCCTTTTTCTCAGCAATCATAAATCATACTGATTTCATTAAGGTACAATTTTTTAATGTAATTTCCAGGCGATTGTAGTGATATAAAATTCCCTCACCCACGACCCAGGCAACTGTAATGGCCAGTTAAACTAGAGTTCTGGCTGATCTGAACCTGTTCTAAATGTGAGAGTTGGTTAACGGGCAGAGCATACAATTAGGGATATGGGCAATAATTTACATATTCATAACTGTTATGCTTTTTATGGAAACATCAGAAAAGTGCCACACAGCCGTGAAACATGGGACGGACCTGGTGGTCGGCTTATCTAATGCCCCATAATAAGCTTAATCAGAAAATATGTATATTTATTTACATTTTTAAAGCGCACAACTGCCCTCGGGCATCGTGGCGCTGTTTCAATAAAGTTTACTTGGCATAGGTGAGTATCACAAAGACAATGGAAACATGGGGACAGACATAGCTAAAGTTTCGAGGTTACATGGGAACAGTGAGCATAGGTACAGTTGTATATTACAGACATTATTCACATTGCAGTAGTATTTTAAGTAGGATTCACTTAAATAAAGTGGTTTTCAGTGCCTTTCTGAAGGCCATGAGGGATGTTTCAGCTCTAAGTTTGGGAGGTAGAGAGTTCCAAGATTTTGGCACTAGGACTTCGAAACTCGAACCGCCAGCTTTAGCTCTATTCAAGTTGGGGACAGAGAGTTGGTTAGTGTACAGGTCCCTTTTGGGTCTGAGTGACTGGTCTGGTTTTATACGTTCAGTAAGGTAGCTAGGGGCAGATTGGGATATGCATCTGTGGGTAATGGTGAGAGTCTTGAACTGGATGCGCTCTTTGACTGGGAGCCAGTGGGCATTTTGTCTTGCTAGGGAGATGTGTTCCCTCCTAGGAATATTGAGGGCTGCTCTCAAGACGTTGTTCTTTGTGATTTGAAGTCTATTAATGTTTTTGGCAGAGGTGCCTAGTAGGAGCACGTTGCAGTAATCAAATTTGGCACCTATGGCGGCTCTAGCGATGTTGAGGCAGTTTATAGTGGATAGGTGAGGCTTTACTGCATTGATTATTTTAGTTGTTAGGGCTGCTGAAGAGGAGATGTAACTAACATGTCTATCCATGGACAGGGTTGAATCTAGGTATACTCCTAGAGTTTTTACAGCAGAGGAGACCAAGATTACTGAGTTCTCAATTAAGAAGGTGCTGTATTTGTTGTCTAGTTTGCTGAGGGATTCTTTAGGGCCCACCAGTAGGATCTCTGTCTTATCTCCATTGAGACAGGGGCCATTGGCTGCCACCCAGGCCTGGATGATGGTATATGTGTTTTGTAGGGTTTTTAGGTCTTGCTCGTAATCACCAGTTAATGGGAGAAGAATTTGTGTGTCGTCGGCATAATTGGTGAATGTTATGCCGAATTCTTCTAGGTTGTTGAATAGAAGAAGTGTGAATAGGTTGTATAGTGTGGGGGAGGTGCAGGAACCTTGTGGTACTCCGCAGTTGATGGGGGAGGGAGTGGCTGACGCTTGGTCTGAGTAGACCCTCATAGCTCTGCCCTCCAGGAAGGATGAGATCCATGTTGTGGCCTCAGTAGAGAAGTGAGCTGTATTGGTGAGGTGTGTCTTTAGGGTTTTATGGTCGACTAGGTCGAACGCAGCCGACAGGTCAAGGAGTAGGAGGATGGCATATTTGCCGTTATCCATATTTTTTAGGAGCTGTAGGTCGAGTAGCGCTGACTCTGCGCAATGGCGTGGACGAAAACCGGACTGTCTCTTGCCTAGGATGTTGTGAGATTCAAGGCAGGCTTGTATATGTAGATAAGCAGCCTTGTCCAGGATTTTCAGAAGAAATGGCACTGTTGTAATAGGCCTGTAGTTTGTGGGCGAATCTGGGTCTAGAGTGGGCTTTTTTAGCAGTGGGCGAACCCAGGCTTCCTTGAGAGAGGAGGGTACTGAGCCAGTGGCAACTGATGCGTTGATAAAGGTTGCAATGAACGGCGCTAGGGACTCAGCGCAGTCTTTGATTATATTTGCTGGACAGATGTCCCCTTTGAAGAGTGAGGGTTTTATTTGTTTCATAATGAGTAGGACCTCAGGAGCGGTTACCTTTCTAAAAGTAAATGGCAGTGGTGGATTTCTATTATGTTGGATAGCGTGCTTAGGGTTAGGGGCGGTTCGCGTTTTGTGAGGCGACTTGGGTAGATTGTCAAGGTTTGCTTTGATTTTCTTATGGAGTAGGTCTATTCTGTCAAGCATAGCCTTCTGGATGTCATTACACCATTTCTCGTCTTTGACCGTTTGATGTTTGGACGTGGGAGGTATGACTAGCTCATTGAAGATAGCGAATAGTTCATTTGAGTGTGATTGGGCATTATCGATTCTAGTATTATATGTAGCAGCTTTAGCTTTCGCTATGGCGTTTTTGTATTGTTTAACGATAGTTAGGTATGAGTCACGTAGAGGGGCGGAGGGGCAGGATTGCCATTTTTTAAGAGCTTGTCTTTTGAGTGCTTTTACGTCTCGTAGGTCTTGGTTGAACAATTAACTGGTGTGGAAGAGTTTCTTTTAGCTTTTTTGGTCTCTAATGGGGCAATTGTGTCGCTGACCTCTTTAATAGTGGTGTTGTAAAGTTCGACTAGTTCTTTAGGGTTATTAGAGATGGGTGATGCTAATGCTGAGACTTCTAGGAGTGGGCAAATTCTCTCTTTAGTGAGTAGTTTTTTAGATCTGGCTAGGGCAGCTGGCATGGGAAGGTTTTAAGTAATAGCTGCATTCGTTGGGATGTAGAAGTGGATGAGGTGGTGATCGGTCCATGGTTATGGAGTGTTTGAGCTGATATCTACTCTACAGTTGTGGTCGACTAGCCAATCTAGTATGCAGCCTTTAGTGTGAGTGGCAGAGTCAACTCTCTGGATGAATTGTAAGCCCAGAAGGGCTTTAGCAAAGGTTTTGCTGTGTTTGTCTTTTGTGTCATTGAATCCGAAATTCAGGTCTCCTAGGAGTATGGCTTTAGTATTTTGTTTGAGGTTGTTACCTAAGAGGTGTAGGATGTCGGCTTGGAAGTTCAAGAGTGGGCCTGGATGCCGGTAGATAAGGTGCATTGTCATGGTGTTGTTAGGTGTGAAGGAGATTTTTACTGATAGGGCATCAACGTTCTCGGAAGTGATGGATTTAATTTGTCTAGCCTTCAGTGTTTCTTTGACTATTAGGGCCACACCTCCGCCTTTGTGTGGTGGTCTATCTTGACGGAGGATGATGTACCCGGGGGGGAGGGACTGGTATATGGCTGGTCCAGAAGCTTCATGAAGCCAAGTTTATGTAATGGCTAGAGCGTCTAGCTCGAGGTCAGAGATTAAGTCATGTATTTCTGTGGCATGGGCTTGTAAAGATCAAGCATTAATGAGAGCAAGCTGGATTTGGGAGGGTTCATGTGTGCTCGGTTTAGCGGTGTTGGTTTGGTGGTGTTGGTATGGTGTTTGGTGGTGGGATGTTGGGGTTTTGGAGTAGGAGTGATTATAGTAGGTGGGAGGAGCGAGGTGTGAGTTTGTGAGTTTTGATGTGTGCTGTGGTTGTGCGGGCTCCTAATCTAATGTTTCTTATGAGCACTGGTGGTGTGTGGGATGTGAATCCGGCAGTGGATTTAGGCTTGGGGACAGCGTTAGTGGGTGGGGTAGCTGTGGATTTATGGTTATGGCGCTCATGTGTGATTAGGGCTGGTAGGAACGGAGTAGGAGGAATGGAGTTAGAACATGGAAGCCTGTTGGAGTGGCTGGAGGCCATGTTAAGTATAGTGGATGTGGCCTAGGGGTAGAGGTGAGGGGTCCAGATAGCAGGAAATGGGCAGGTTCGACTTAGGCTAGATGCATACACAGAGGGGAAGTTTAACTTAGGCTAGGTGCATACACAGTGGGTAAAATCGACTTAGGCTAGGTGCATACAAAATAGGCAAATTCGACTTGGGCTAGGTGCCTACAAAATAGGCAGATTGAGCTTGAGCTAGGTGCATACAAAATAGGCAGAATGAGCTTGAGCTAGGTGAGGGCAGGTTATGCTTTGGCTAGGTAGAGGTAGCAGAAGTGACTGGTATCAATTACAGGTAAAAAGTAGTTCTAATATCAAGTGCACCAAAATAGGCTAGCAACAAATCTACAGGTCTAGATTGAAATCCTTTGCACAGGAGTGGGCTGGGATCACTTTTAGGAAATGCTCGTAGCAGTTACACAGGAATAGGCTAGAATCATTTTCAAGAATGGTCTAGGGGCACTATTAGGTCTGGGCTAATCAGTTTTAGGACTGAGGCCAGGCTACAGGCCAGTATTTGCACGTTGAAGCAGATCTGGGTGGCTGAACACAATCATATGACAGATGTGAGCAATAAGCAGAGTCGGTGGGGAGTGTGCATAGAGGTATGCAATAGTCTGTCTAACGTGCGATATGCTTACAATGGTCAATCATGTATGGCTACGAAAATGATGACACAATACAGGTATGTAAGGCGCATTAGGCTGTAGCAGAGTGGCTTGATAAGGCGCAATCATTAGGGGAAGCAGGAGTATAGGCAGAATTACATGTGCAACATAACGAAATAGAGCATTTACTGTGCATGTTTAGTTTGTACAGGCTTTGGTGGGGCATTTGCAGTATGGTGTGAGCAGTGTCACATAACAGCTTGAACGGCGACAGTTCACGCAGGTGGGGTAGCGGAGCAAGGAGATAAGTGTTACCTTAGGTACGTGCAGTGGGGCAACTGGAGTCGGCCGTGGCTGGGCCAGCCTGGACAGGGGATCTGGCTGACGTCGTGTACGGCTGTGGACAGGCTCGGGACAGGAGCCTTTGTGCTTCTGCCTTCGTGCGTCATCTGGCTTGCACCTGCCGGTGTTCTGGGCACAGGGATAGGTTGATGGGCAGCCAATCCTTTGCAGCAGCAGTGGAGGGGGGGCGGAAGTGAAAAAACCTACAGGTCGGGCATCTTAGAGTGGTCAGACCTCGTAGGTGTTGTGGCAGCGGGAAGCAGCGTTCATCCGGGATTGTGGCGAAAACAGATTCCTGGGTAAAAGTAGCACGAGTTGCACAGTGCTGCTATGAGCCTATGGGCTCCACGTTAAATATAGTGTAGCAAATGCGGGCATCTTAGAAGTGGCGTTCGGGCACCTGGGGTCACCTCGTGCCTCGGGCTTGCTTCAGATGTGATCTTGGGCACTGCTCCTGCAGTGCACCATGAGGAGAGCGCTCCTACTCCTCCGGAGTCCTGGATGGCATGGAATGGCTCGGGACAGGAGCCTTTGTGCTTCTGCCTTCGGTATACTAGGCAGTTACTAGCAAAATTATGAAGTTATGATACATAACTAGTTTCTGCCAACAATTTGAAAGGAGAACAAATGGCGATTACAAATGGGAATTGCCATATGTTGCTGCAGACCCCTAAACCAATCCTGACTGGGGGCTGGGTTTGGGAGGAGAACGAAGGGTAACTGTCCAATCCTAGTGGCAAGAACTCTGGCAGGGTTCTTCCCCAAGATTGTAAAATGTGCGGCGTCATCGGTGCTATATAAGGGAGACTGCACCAGGAGGAGGGGACACACAGACAGTGCTGGTGAAATTTACCATCAGGAGGGCTGTGGAAACTAACCATCTGACAGCTGTAAGGAAACACCAGTGGAGATCGCTTGGGAGTGCATCTGAATGGAGCTGTCTTTTTCTAGGAAGGCCTCAAAGCTGACTGGGTCCTATGGTGGAGAGCAGGAGGACTTCTTTGAGTGTGGAGTGACCATACCCTGCCCTATCTTTCCAGAGTGTCCCGAGTTGCAGATGGCTTTCTTGAACTTTAAACAGAGGCTTTCTATGTAAGTAGAACTGAACCCCGGGAAACCAAACGGTGGGGGAGTCTGCTTGCTTTTAATCCTTTCCCTTTATAGTGGATGGGGGTGCAAAACTGTGTAGATCTATGGCCTATTTAACTAAAAATAGGCATTTAATTAATTCCCCATTTGGCAGAACACTTGGGGTGAATTTCGTTAAAAGCCAAAATTAACAAAGCTCACTTCCCAGTGTGCGCTGAAAACTATAGCCAATCATTTAATTGGGTAATCTTTTTTGTCCTGTTGACCACAACTTCTTTAAGGAAGAGGGGTGTCTTCGATCTTAAATCAGTCCAATCTTTTTGTCCAACTTTCCCCTAACACGCCTAGGCCTTTCAGTGCAGGGGGGTCTGAAATCCCAAATTCCCCAAATCATTCCAGTTTTTCTTTCTGACTTCCCCAACACCGACCAAAGTAGGGGGGTCTCGAAAAACAAACCCCTAAATCACTGTGTGTTGATTTTAAACCAAAAGTGTAGACGAAATCATAATTGCCATTTGTATTTGTACCAATCTTGAAATCCTACTGCTAGCCTTTTAAGCCTGCAGGAAAATCAAAATCGCACAACACTATATGATAATTGTGGTTATTGCTCAGTTTAATGATTTCTTGAAGTGGAATTTGTAGAAAGTGAAGAATTGTGATTGTGTTCTTTTCAACTCCCTTTTCTGATGTATTTATGCTGAGAGAAGTGGATTGTGTTGTGCCACAAATAAAGTGGTGTTTGACATTTCCGTGCTAATTTCCATTACTTTTAATAAAAAAAAAGACCAATATATTTCACGTACACCGGCCTGGTTCTTGGCTCATTGTTAGCTCAGGGGGAGGGACCCAAGGTGCATGATTTGTGTCTGAAGTAGGGCGGAATAAAATAATCTGTTAAACAGTTTGTTGTGTCACACCTTAAGTGGGGATGGAAGGAAATCCCTGTGTTGGGGTGGCATCTCAATAAACTGTTACAATTTGGGGGCTTGTCCAGGATTTAGCTCCCTATTTCTCACTCATGAAAAGTACTTTGTGACAGACTATTTTAATGCAATTGCATTAAGGTAGAGGCAAAGTCATCCTTGTGTTTTATTAAAGTGCTGCAAGGTCTTGACCCCCGAGTTCCAGGGAGATATATAGGTGAAAAATTAAGATTGTGTAAGAATGTATTCGTGTAAGGAAATCAAGCAGAAACAGGGTGATTTTGCCCCTGCGTAAAGAAAGTTTTACTAAGTTGCAAAAAGCCATTGTGAAAATGTCTATTGTACAAATTGGGGAAGCCAGGGAGCATCTCCTAGCTAAATTATTTCTTAAAGGAGAATGGGTGGAGGACGATGTTGGAAACTGGCAAACCAGAATTGTGCCGGAGGTTACCTCAGTAAGCAATAGTATTTGGCTTGAAGGTGGAATGTTGCACCAGGTGCTTGAGGCATTTTATACGACCACAACTGCTTGTGATGAACAGATACAAATAGCCCAGTGAACTGCTCAGTTATATTTTCATTTTTCAGAGCATTGACGAAATAGTGGGGCTAGTAGGATGGATCAGGCTGAAGGCCTGTCACAGGCCCAGTATCTTGTTCAACAACTCAAAGATGAGCTGAAAAAACAGCAGCAAGAGAGTGCAGACTGTAAAACACAGTTTTGCACACAGCAAAATGCACACAAAGTGTGTAGAAAATCTAAGTGCACTGCAACACAGGCTAGATGTCCAGGCTGCTCATAATAGAGTCATTTTGGAGGACACGACATTCCAATCGGAAATAAAAAATGAAAACTGAAAATAGTCAGTTATTAAAGGGATTGATTCCCACAGCGAATTTGACCAGATGCACCAAAACATAGGCAGTTGGAAAAAGCAAAATAAGCAACTGATGAAGGAAAAAGACCTTCTGAAACAGGAGGTGCATCAGTTGAAAATTGATGTAGACAAGGGACAGTCAGGTTCTCAGGAACTGATCAGAATTAGAGAAGAACTGAATGAGCTAATAGAGCGAGTGAGACAAATAGAAGCTGATTTATTAGAGGCAGCAAAATGTAGGGACGAAAAGAGATTATTCTCCTGAAGGAAAAGCGCCTTGAATAGGCACACAGCATACAAGGCTCATAGAGGGAAAATGAACCACTTCAGCACAAGGTGCAGCAAACAAAGGATCGGTTGGTAGCTCAGAGCAGGGTGCTCGACACTAATCAGGCCCTAGTGTCAGAGTTACAAAGCCAGCTCTCTGACTTCCAACAGCAAATAAAGAGAGACACAGGTGTGAGAGCCTCCCCAAGGAAATAGAAAATTATAAACAGGCCCTGAGGCACCCTGGCCAATCAGGATATGGGACAAGGCCCACTGATCAAGGTGAGGTACCCTTCCCAAGAGGGGCCTGATATGCCAGTCATTTACAACCTCTCATGCACCAATGGGAACTGACCTCATGCATGTTACCTATCAAGAACAGGGTGACATGAGGCAGTTAGACTTAACCAGGCCTAGCACAGCTGATGAAGAAGGCCAGTTCCTGTCTGATACTGATGGGTATTCATCTCTACCACACAGAAGGGAAAGTGGCCGGACCAGTGTTCCTGGGAAGTAAGGAATAATACGGTAAGTACTTCAGACCATGAATACTCTTATGATGAGAAAGTCAGGGAGTTAGATTGGCTGAAGAAGCGATTACAAAGAGACCACCTTGTCCGGTTTGGTGAAAGGAGAAAAGCCAGACCCTCAGCCTATGAAGGGCATTCTAAAAACCTCTGTATATTCAGAGAAAGGGAATTTGCCAGAGTCCCTGGTAGGAGGGATGAGGAAACTGTGTTCTATCCTGGGCTGGAAAGGAAATCCAGGGAGAGTGACCCCGAGGGTTCACTTTGGTCCAGGCAAGAAGAGTCCAGACCCTGTGGTTCTGAGAGATATACCTAGTCTCAGAGATAGGGAGCACCTAGAAGACAGGGAAGGGAGTACCAGTAGCAGCACTGAGTCCGAAGGTGAATGGAATCAGGTGCAGAGGAAGAAAAAGACAGTGAAACGGAACAAGGGTTTCGTGAAAGACCCAATAAGCCTCTGCAGGAAATCCCGCACCCCCACCGCCTATATGTTGGAAGCCTGAGATCGTGCCATGTTTCACACTAGCAGTTTTACCAATACCGCAGTGAATATTTGAAAGAAGGTATCCACTGAGAAAACCCCATCAAATGTATTGCCGAAGAGAATAAGCCGAGATCATGGAAGTGCATGGCAAGGCTGTCTGGCCTGGTTTCAAAACTAAAGTAGCCAAGGTCGGTTATCTATTCTTGAAAGCAGTGAACATGCAAAGGATGAATCATCCCTTGTTAAGGTGCAGAGAAAGAACACCAACAATAGTTAGTGCCTGCACTCCCATAAATTCCCAGAAACAAGAATATTTTGCAAGGCCAAGTTCAAAGACAATCTTCATGGCAGAAGGCATGGGTGATGAGAGATGGTGGGCTAATTGGGTGGGGAGGTACAGTCAAGTCCACCTCCTGACACCTGGGTCAGAGCTTACGTGCTGCTAAGTGAACTGAATGTTCCAGACATGGAACAAGTGTGCAAACCAATTGTAGAGGGCCGTATAACGAAGGGCCTTATAGTTTGAAGAACAATGATAAACTGTGCAATTAATAGTGTTAAAGATGACCTGTTTTAGAGGTAGGTATAAGTTGTCCACCTGACAGAGGGCAGCCAATCAAAATCCTAGTCCCTATGGCAAGTTTATTTAGATATCTCCCTTAACCAATCCCAACCCTTGATAGGTTTTCTATTATTTGCCATGTACTATGATGTCACCTCTGATGTATTTTTTGCACATAAGGATTGTTTTTATGAGAAAATCATTGAGAACATCAGCGAACGTCCGTTGATATCTGTTGTAACTCCCTGTTTTAGATAATTGTTAATAAAACAGTATCTTTGCCATCTTCCTGAGTTGGTTCGATTATTTGGTGTGGAAGTAATTCTGCAACCCCATCCATGTGGGGTAAAATAGCCCTAAAATGGCATAACTACAGGCCGGAGTCAGTGGGGGGACCTGCCCCTCAGTAAAAGGCCTGTGTTGTAGTATGTGCAAAATGAGGCCCTTGCCCACACGAAGGAGCACATTTAGGCATCTAAGCCTGGGGATGCTGGAAAATGTACCTTGCCACACATGAGGCGGAAGACCTCATGATACTTTTGAGAAAGGTCTGGAAAGGCTGAGACAATGTTGGCAGAAACAGCGACATCCAGCGTGTAAATGAATGACCAGATTGTGTGCAAATTTGCCCTGCAGAATGGAGTTTTGTACTTTGACCAAAATCAAGCCTTCCAAAGTTGTTGTCCTTTTCAATTAAAGACATGCGCCTTCAAATGTATGAAACACTTTCAACATAAGAGTTTGGTTCCTGTCATGTTGGGAGCCTGAACTGGGTTAAAAAAGCTGCAGTCAAATTAAGGCCCTTTTCCACTGCTGGGACTACAAAAGAAATTTTGATTTTGCCTTAAGTAACACTTGGTAAAACCAGATGTGCATCAAAGTCTTGGAAAGTGTGATTACGCTGGCCACATGTAATCTTTGTATGCAGGGAACATTGCACTGATATTTTAATTACTAACGGAGTGTATTTCCAGAGTTTATGTCAAATCAAAATGCAAGCTAAAGAGGCCATTTTAGCTGAAGAAAGGAAGAGGAATTAATTGCCAGTAAGTTTCTATTCTGGCTGTGAATCCCACCCCACCCCCCCCCCCCGAGTGAAACTGGATTCAAAGCTGTGTTGCCATGGAGATGAGTTGAGGAATTCTCTGATCACCCAGTTTTATGACCAAAAGCACTCAGGCCATCGTAAACATGGTAATTTAGGCTCTAAAGCTGTAGGCTAACCTAAACAAAAGGGTCCGTCTTGACATTAGAGCTAAAAACCAAATCTCTGTCATGAGATGGGGCAGTGTGAAAGCAGAGCTTCACACTCATTGCACACAATAGGAGATATGATATTTTAGGGATAACTTAGGAAGTATTAATCGTACATTGTTCATGTTTGGATTTATGAAAAGCTGCCCGTGAGCTGCTTCAGGTCAACCAAAAATGATTTTGGTGACACCAATCTAACAAAAGTTATACCAAAAAAATTGATTGGGGCCGCTGCATAACTGAAAATTATAAAAATCTGAAAAGAGTGTGTAACAGGCGATAAACATCCCGCCCATCAAATGCCCAATTTTTCCATAATATAGTTTGGGCATAAACGAAGAAAAACTGTGACGCTGCCATAGAATAACCTACAAATTGCTAGGTCGGATCATTTGATTCACAAAAAAATGTAGCATCTCAATATATTAGCATATGTGGCGTAATCTGAGAACGGGTATTTATTAAAATGTTAGATTTCCAGGTACAAAAGCCAGATCCAAACCCCTGTCTTTGTCATATGATTGATGGGATATTTTCCCTTGGCTTCTAAAATCACTCCCCCATTCTCTGGACCTACCGGCTTGCAGAGGGGGGGGGAACCCTTGACCACTGCTCTATCAGTTGTGCGAGAAGGATGACTTCAGTGATGTCATTTCGCTTATAAGGAGGTTCAACTGAGGATTCTCCGAGGTGTGCAGTTGACTACAATCTGGAGCTATCCTTGCAGAAATTGGGCCTAGTCTTGGAGTGAAGCAGAGATCTGGAGTAGCTGATTTGGAAGACAGGGAGAGGTCTTGACTGACCCCCTTTTGGTCCCTGCAGTGAAGACCTGGTGCCCCTTGATGAACATAAAGCCATTTTCTCCTGCAAGTATAGACCTCCCCAGCCGTAGATTAAACAAGTCCTATCTTTTAAGCACTATCCCCAGAGTGTCCCCATAAGGAAAACATCCTCTATCTTATCTATTGGTGAAAGTCAGTCAATGTTCTATTGAAAAGGATTTTATTTGCCTGTGCATTGTGCTAGCTCTCCCATTTACAAATCCTTTGTTCATCTGTGCATTTAAGTCATTTTTCCTATGGAACAAAATCATCCCTTGTTGACCTGTTGATTATCGTTCTCTTTCCCCTGAAAATTCCTTTGTTTGCTTGCATAGTTACATTATTTTTCTGTGGAAGAATCCGTTGTATGTCTGTGTATTTTCACCTTTTCCCATTTAAGAATTCCCATATTTGGCTTAGTAAATCGATTAATTTCCACATTACTTCACGGAGTAGGGCAAGGTGGCATTCGAAACTTCCTTCCCCTTTCCTGTGCTTTGCGAATCATATGTATAAAATATTCCCCAGGAAGTCACTTCATTAAGAGCTGAAAACCCATTCTTCCATGCGTTAAATTCTGTGTTTAAAAACAAGTTCCCATTTTCATCTGTCATATTCCACCCAAACCCTTGTTCCCATTGTGAATAATCCCTTTGCCCAAAACCTACCTGTTAGTTGCCCCTGTCCTTTTCACTGAAAACCGTGGTTCCTGTGTGCCTTTCTAATTGCTGAAAGCGTGTCATTTTCAGCCCCAGCAAAATTAATGTGATTTACTATTTCGTTTTTCTAAACATTTCTTTTCATCCTTTAAAAAGCATTTTCCTACAGTAGTCCCCTTCACCTATCATGCTCTGAGCTCAGATTTTGCGTCGCCTTTCCTTCATTCTTCGTAGCTCAGAGCTTGCCTGTCATTTCCAGCTACAGCAAAGTTTTTTGAAATATTTTTCACCTTTGAAAAATCGTTTTCCCTACTCTATCTTCCTTCCCCCTGATCACGGATTTGAATTGCATTCTCTTTTATTTTTGGATTTTTCTTGCTCATGTTTTGCCTATGTTAAAATCGGATTTCCGATGTGTGCTAGCTAGTCTGTTTTGAAGCCCTATTTGTTCTCTAGTGTAAGCAGCCCGAAGGACCCTTGTGTGCTGTCCCATAGCAGTGGTATCAAACTGTGAGTTTGTGTTGCCACAACATTAGTTGCTGCTGTCATCTCTTTGTTCTGATTAGATATTAAAATAATAAATCAATAAATTATTCATTGACACTACACCAGCCTGGTTTCTGGTCGATTGGGAAAAGGGGTGCTGGTGGAGTTTGGGTGCAATACAGGGTGGAGGCTTCCTCAAAAGGATTCTGTGCGATAACAAAAATCACTTTATTGTGTGCCACCATCATTGATAAGGGAAGACATCCCGGACTTGCTGGTGCTGCATAAGGGAATAGTTTCTTACCTGTAACTCCATTTCTCCAGCATTGGTATCTTTCATGGATTCACATGCTTAGAATATTCCCCGTCGTCAGACTGGGACCCCTCGGTACACATATATAGCCTTTTCCAATAGGAAAACTTCCGACACTTTTGTGTCCTATCTACGTCCTTTTAGGACCCGCCTACGCATGCTCTGTAGGCCGTCCCCGTATAAGAGGCCCGTCCCCGCGGTTCCCCTTCAGATTTCGGCCCCTCCAAAGTAGGAAGGGTTAAATTTATCAATCAAATACATTACATTCCGGGGAGGTTGGCGGGCGCATGTGAATCCATGAAAGATACCAATGCTGGAGAAATGGAGTTACAGGTAAGAAACTATTCCCTTCTCCAGCATTGGATCTTTCATGGATTCACATGCTTAGAATAGATTGTATAGCAGTAACACTTGAGACGGCGGTGAGAATGTAATGTAATATACCCTCAACATACTACACAATGCATATGTACAGTAGGAATAAGCTACCTCATATGACCTTACCCTCATAAAACAAACTGTCATTAAAAAGGTAGACAGATTCTCCACAGCGTGGAGCTTACCTTACTGAAACAGATGGCGCAGGACAGCTCTTCCCATCTGCACCTCGTCCGCATGCTGCCTGGCAAGGCAGTAGTGGCGGGTAAACGTGTGGGGCACTGACCATGCCGCAGCTTGGCATATGTCCGTCAACGGAATTCCTGCCCATAAAGCTGTTGAGGAGGACATCGATCTTGTAGAATGGGCTCTAGGGTGTCCTTGCAGTGGCCTTCCGGCCTTAGAGTGACAAAACGCAATCGTCGATGAGACCCATCGAGCAAATCCTTGTTTAGAGATTGCTTTTCCTCTCGTCGACGGACCATATGCGACAAACAGTTGTCTAGTAGACCTGAATTCCTGTGTACGATGTAGGTAAAATTTCAGAGCCCTCTTAACGTCCAGGGTATGAAGAGCTTTTTCTGCTGCCGATGATGGTGTGGCGAAGAAAGTAGGGAGAACAATGGACGAGTGTTTGTGATACACTGTCAGAACTTTTGGGACGAACATAGGATTAGTTGCCAGGACTACTTTGTCCTTAAAGAATCTTAGGTATGGCGGGTCTACGACCAGCGCTTGCAGTTCCGAGATTCTTCTAGCTGATGTGATAGCAATCAAGAATGCCAACTTCCACGAAATGAATTTTATGTCGGACGTGGCCATAGGCTCAAAAGGGGGTTTCATTAAGCCTGCCAACACTGTGTTGAGACTCCAAGTCGGGGGGAAACGTTTTTCCGGGGGAAAAGCTCGAAATAAACCCCTCATGAAGTGTTTTACAAGTCTGTCGCTAAATAGAGGAGACGACTGCCTTTTCCTTGTGAACCTCGAGATGGCCACCAGGTGCACCTTTATCGATGTGAAGGATAATCCCCTCTCCGCCAAGAGGAGCAGGTAAGGTAGAACTTGTTCCGGCGTCACCGACAACGGTTGTAGGCCCTGTTGTCCCCTACACCATTCACAGAACCTCCGCCACTTATAGGAGTAGGATTTGTTTGTAGAAGGGGCTCTAGCCGCCTGCAGAATTTTTTTGACAATCCTCCGAAACGTCTAAAGCACCGAACTCCGAAAAGTCAGGAGCCAGGATGTAAGGTTGAGACTGTCCGGGTCTGATGCCACACCGTGCCTTTGTCCCGGGATAGTAGGTTCGGGACGTTCGGAAACCCTATGGGATGTTCCAGCGACAGGTGAAGCAGGTCGGAGAACCACGGTTGCCTTGGCCAGTATGGTGTCACTAGAATTACCCGGCAATTGTATCTGCGTATCCACTGTATTGTCCTCCGTATGAGGGGGAACGGGGGAAAAGCATAGAGGAACATGTCCGTCCATGGGAAGGAGAATGCCTCCCCCCTGGAGCACTCTTGAGGCCATCTGCTTGCGAATTGCTCACATTTCTTGTTGTCTTTGGTCGCGAAGGCGTCCAGAGGGGGGTGACCCCATTTCTCGAACACTTTCATCAGGTGAACTGTGTCCATTTCCCACTCGTGTATCTGGGCCATGCTTCTGCTGAGGGAGTCTGCTTGGGAGTTCCTCACTCCTGGAAGGTGATGAGCCACGATGGAAATTTCGTGCTTTAATGCCCAATGCCATGTTTTCTGGGCTTCTATGGAAAGAGTTCTTGATCGCGTCCCTCCTTGTTTCCTCAGATAAAACATGGCCGTTGTATTGTCGGTCAGTATTTGTACTCGCGAGCCCTTGATGTGTGTGGTAGGAAAGCCTTCAAGGCCCATCGTACTGCTCTGAGCTCTAACACGTTTATGTGTAGGAGTGACTCCGTTGGAGACCAGCGACCTTGCGTTTGGAGAGCACCCATGTGAGCTCCCCATCCGGTTAGGGACGCATCCGTGACTATGGTTCGCTGAAACTCCGGCTC
This sequence comes from Ambystoma mexicanum, assembly GCF_040938575.1. Taxonomy (NCBI): domain Eukaryota; kingdom Metazoa; phylum Chordata; class Amphibia; order Caudata; family Ambystomatidae; genus Ambystoma; species Ambystoma mexicanum. The sequence goes on along the minus strand of NC_090932.1, from coordinate 1,130,087,853 downwards.
CTGTAGGGGTACGCCGTTGTTCAGATTGTGGAAACTCTGCCACCACTGAGGGGTCCGAAGCAGCTTGTCGTCGTCGATGGTTATCTTGTCTGACCACGATCCTTGAGCCTGCGTCCATCGGTCCGCGAGGAATTCCTGGACTGGCCTCATGAATAGGCGACAGTTTTCCACCAGATGGATGCAGGATGCCATGGCCCCTAGGACCGAAATGTATTTTCTCACTGAGATCTTGGTGTTTCGCCGTAGTCGGCATGCTTGTTGATTGAGTCTTGAGGTTCTGTCGAGAGAAGGTTTCACTAGCCCTAACTGGGTCTCGAACTGTGCCCCCAGGAATACCAGCGATCTCGATGGCTGCAGAGAGGATTTTTCGAAGTTTATGGCGAATCCCAGCTGTTGTAGAAGCTGCATGGTGGCTTGTAAACTTGTGTTGGTCGACGCTGGGGAGGATCCCCTTACCAGCCAGTCGTCGAGGTATGGGTATACATGGTGGCCTTGCTTCCTTAGCCAGGCCGCTACTGGAGCCAGGCATTTCGTGAACGTTCTGGGGGAGGTCTTGAGCCCAAAAGGAAGAACCGTGAATTGGTAGTGAGTCCGCCCTATTACATATCTTAGGAATTTCCTGTGTTTCCGACACATTGGAATATGGAAATACGCGTCCTGCAAATCCAGGGACGCTAGAAAATCCCCCTCTTGAACGGCGCGGATCACTTCCTGCAGAGTGAGCATCTTGAATTTTAGGCTCTTTAAAGACTTGTTGAGATCGCGTAAGTCTAAAATGGGACGCCATTTGCCGTTCGGCTTTTTTACGACGAAATATCTTGAGTAGACTCCTTGACCTTTCTGTGATGTTGGAACTAATTCTATCACGCCCTTTGCTAACATGAGTGTTACCTCTTGTTGCAGTATCTTCAGATGGGAATGAGCGGTGAACGCAGGTGGAATTTGCGGAGTGCTGTGTTTGAATTGTAGAGAGTGTCCGTTTCTTATAGTATCCAGCACCCATTGATCCGTCGTTATTCGTTCCCATTCGTCGACGTATGCTGAAACTCTTCCCCCCAGAACGGTGTGTTGTATGTCACTGCTGATCTTTATTTGCTTGTCTCTCGACGACGACGGATATGATGGTCTTTTCCTGGAAGTCTGGAAGTTCCGGCGACGGTTTGCCGTTTGGGAGGCACGTCTGTATCCCTGGGAGGGGTAAGCTGATCTGCCAAAGGATCTGTCTCCAGATGCAGAGAATCTTGAATTACCTGAAGCCCCTCTAAAGGGACGAAAAGACTTGTAGTTTCTGCCACTCTGGAGGGCACCCAATGAACGTGCCGTGTCCGAGTCCTCTTTCATTCCCTTTAGGGCTTTGTCCACCTTCTCACCGAAAAGAAGGTCTCCCTCTAAGGGCATATCTAAAACTTTGTATTGTACTTCTGGCCTGAAGTAGGTACACTTAAGCCATGACTGTCGACGTAATACGACCCCATTATTGACTTGCTTGAAGCCTGACTCAGCGAGGTCCACCGCGATGTTTATTGTGTGATTTGAGGCTTCCTCACCTTCTCGGACGAGTAACATCGCTGCCTTCCTATGCTCTTCCGGAAGATGATCAAGCAACGGAGCTAGCCTGTGCCACATCTCCCTATCGTATCTGGCAACAATTGCCAGAGAGTTTGCGGCCTTTACTGTGGTCGCTCCCACCGATAGCACTTTTTTGCCAAAGGCATCTTGGCGTCTCGCTTCGTTCTCAGGAGGAGTCGTGCACTTGTGCTGGGCCTTCGCCTTCCTCGCCGCTGTCGCCGACACCGCCAAGTCTGGCGTTGGTTGGGAGGATAAACAATTGGGGGTAGACTCTGGAGCCTTAAACTTTTTTTCCAGGCGTCCTTTCACTGCCGGCTCTGAAAACGGGTGACGCATTGTCTGCAACCCCTCCTTCCATACATGGTCTAGTATTGGTATCGAGAACACAGACCTCCTTCTCTTACCCATGTGGTCGAACAAAAAACAGTCCTTTTTCTGTTCTTCCTGGGACAAACCAAATTCTTTGCATGCCTTCTCCATCATAGAATGGAATGACGCAATGTCGTCCGGAGGGGACGGGTGAGCTGGGCTTCTAGGGGTTTCCAACTCCACCTCTGACTCCCAGGTTGGATCCCTGGAGGGGGGTGATGAGATATCCGACATGGCTCCCCTGTCAGACTCCGAATCTGGCAGCTCACCTTCCTCTTGTGTCAGTGCTGAGATTGGCGTGCGTAGGTGCGTCGGTTGACGGGACGGACCCGGCTCGTCGACGGGTGACTGTGGCAGGTTTGCCTGAGGTAGTCTCTGGTCCAACGACTGTAACAACGACTGAAGCGTGGACAGAATTTCCAACGACAAAACAGATTAAGGATTGAGAAGAGGGGCAGATACCGGTATAACGGATCCCCTCGTCGACGACTTGTCAGCCACTCGTAGCCCTAGGTCTGCTGGGCCAGCTATTCTCTCATTCTCGTCTTCCGAGGACAGCAACACGGCCTGTTCTTGTAGTAAAGTATCCGGGGGGGGGTCGGATCAAAAACTTCAGGCCTCCAGGCCTCCTGTAGAACCCCCGTCGACGAGGCCATCGTCGATGTCGTTGTCGGGTGGACGGTGGATGCCACCTGCGTAAGTGGCAGGGTGGAGGCCGATGACTGGGCCGCCGTCGACGACGGTGACTTAGCCGGTGGTTTTTTCCACACTTGACTTGCTTTTACTCGACTCTCGACTCGTGGTCGATCTATGATGATCGCCCGAGGAGGATTTCCTTTCCTTTTCATGCTTTTTTGATGAAGATGATTTCTTTGACGAGGAGTCTCTAGTTGAGTGACTTCCAGACGACTCTTTTTCCGTCGGTCGAGATTTCTTCGCCGGTGGTTCCGACGAGGTAGCGCGGCGTGATGTTTTCGCCGATTGTGTGGAGCCTACCTCCGAAGGGGGGTATGGCCCCGCTCCATCATTCAGCCATGCCACCAGTCGTCGACTGCGGTCTTTGAGGGTTTTTTGAGAAAACCCTTTGCATATGTCGCAGTTATCCGCCGAATGATGAGGTTGGAGGCAATATATACAATCCATATGTCCGTCCCCCTCGTAAACTTTTTTCAAGCCGCACGTCGCGCATGGGCGAAACAGCGCTTTTCCTGACCCGGAGGACATTTTCTGTACTCAAATTCCAGTAATGCAACCTTGTACAAAATAGTAAGACAACGCGAGGAGATCCCACTACTTTGGAGACGGTTGAAATCTGAAGGGGAACCGCGGGGGCGGGCCTCTTATACGGGGACGGCCTACGGAGCATGCGTAGGCGGGTCCTAAAAGGACATAGATAGGACACAAAAGTGTCAGAAGTTTTCCTATTGGAAAAGGCTATATATGTGTACCGAGGGGTCCCAGTCTGACGACGGGGAATATTCTAAGCATGTGAATCCATGAAAGATCCAATGCTGGAGAAGGAACAAGTTACTTACCTGTAACTGTTGTTCTCCAGCATGGGTCTGGCATGGATTCACATGCTCATGAATATTCCCCGTCGTCAGGCTGGGAATCCTCGGTAAAGAAAAAACCAGTATCAGTTTCGTTTCTGATCTGTCTTTCGTAGCAATAACCAATCACTGGTCTCTGCGTCATACTGACCACAGCCAATGACTGCCCTCTACCTAAGCACCGCCTCTGGCAGCCATCTTCAGATTTGGAAGCACGTGAAGTGGCAGTATGACCAAGTGAAGAGCCGCAGAGGGGTAGGCGGGAGGGTTCGCATGTGAATCCATGCCAGACCCATGCTGGAGAACAACAGTTACAGGTAAGTAACTTGTTCCTTCTCCAGCATGGGGTCTGGCATGGATTCACATGCTCATGAATAAAGAATACATAGCAGTACACACATGCACAACCACGGGAGGTGGCAAAGGCTCAACATTAAGCATCACATCAACTCAACATTAAGCATCTTACTTCCTCACCAGGCCCACCTCAGGCGAACAGGTTGCGCAGCACTGCTTGGCCGACCCTGGACTCCTCCCTGGAATCCCGGTCGACGCAGTAGAATTTCGTGAAGGTGTGCGTCGACCTCCACGTAGCAGCCCTGCATATGTCCAGCAGGGGCACACCAGATAGGAACGCCGTGGTAGCTGCGATCGCTCTGGTGGAATGGGCTCTCGGACGGCCAGGCAGCGGTCGGTTTGCCAACCGGTGACAGTACATGATACAGCCGGAGAGCCATCTGGAGATGGAAGCCTTCGAGAGAGCCTTCCCCTGATTGACAGGTCCAAAGTTCACAAAGAGTTGTGACGTCTTCCGAAAACCCTTCGTGCGGTCCACGTAGAACTTCAGCGCTCTAGCTACATCCAGCGAGTGCAAAGTCCTCTCAGCCGGCGACGAAGGCGACGGGAAGAACACAGGTAACACCAAGGGTTCGTTGAGATGGAAGTCCGACGGTACCTTGGGCATGAAGGAGGGGTGCGCCCTGAGCACTACCCTCGTGTCGTGGAAAGTCAAGTACGGGGCCTTGCAGGAAAGGGCCTGGATCTCTCCCACTCGTCGTGCGGAGGTGATGGCCACAAGAAAAGCTGTTTTCCACGATAGAAACTTCAACGGGGCCGAGTGCAGAGGCTCGAACGGAGGTCCCATGAGCTTGGTCAGCACCACGTTGAGCTCCCACGCCGGGGCCGGAGCCTTCACCGGCGGGAACGATCTGAATAGTCCCTTCATGAACTCTTTCACCAGACAATGAGACCACAAGGACGTCCGCCCCGTGGTTCTGGTGTATCGGAGATCGCAGCAAGATGAATCTTGATGGACGCGTGTGCCAGTCCAGCTTTGGCCAGCGTCAGCAGGTACGGCAGTACTTGGGGAGCCGTAATCCGTAGAGGGTTAATCTTCTGTGCGTGGCACCAGACAGAGAACCTCTTCCATTTGTGTCCGTAGCATTTAAGAGTCGAGGACGCCCTGGCCTTTGCAAGAACCTCTCTGCAATCGGCCGGTATGTCGTATCCTCCAAACTCTAGCGCTGCAGGAGCCAGGCCTGCAAGTTCAGCGACTTCGGGTCGTGGTGGAGGGTGGCGCCTCCTTCCCTGGAGAGTAGATCCGCGTCCGCCGGCAGCTTGATCGGCGGGGACGCTGACAAGTCCAGAAGGTCCGGGAACCATATCTGCCTCGGCCACGCAGGTGCGACGAGGATCATCCTGCACCGTGACCTCTTGAGCTGGTTGACGAGCCGGATTAGCAGAGGCAAGGGAGGGAACGCGTAGAGGAACAGGCCCTCCCAGGGGAACGAGAAAGCATCGCCCATGCTCCTCGTCTGGGGAAACCTGCTGGCGAACCTCCGGCACTTGGTGTTCGTAGCCGTCGCGAACAGGTCGATCTGGGGTGTGCCCCACCGTCGGAAGAGGCGATCCACCAGATCCTGCCGTAGTTCCCACTCGTGGCACGAGCGCAGCTCCCTGCTGAGTGAGTCGGCGATGGTGTTTTTTATCCCTGCCAGATGAAACGGCACCAGAAAAATCCCTTGGGCGACGGCCCAATGCCACAGGTCCTGCGCCTCCTTGGACAGCGCTGGGGACCTGGTTCCGCCCTGTTTCCTGATGTAAAACATGGTGGTGGTGTTGTCGGTGAAGATCCTCACCACCTTGCCCTTCAGGGACGGAAGGAAGGACCTGAGGGCCCAAAACACTGCACGGAGCTCCAGGACGTTGATATGCAGGGACTTCTCCGTCGGGAGCCAGAGTCCCCTCGCGTGCAGATTTTCGGTGTGCGCTCCCCACCCTTCCAGGGAGGCATCCGTGGTCACAGTCTCCTGGTGGGCTGGGGTCTGGAAGTCCATGCCCGCCGTCAGATGCGCGCGGGTGCCCCACCACCGTATCGCTCGTCGGAAACTCTCGTCGAGCTTGATCCTTTCTTCGAAGCTGCCCGTCGTCTGGATCCAGCGCGCATCCAGGAATTCTTGCAACGGGCGCATCCGGAGCCTGCACATGGGAATGAGGTAGATGCAGGAAGACATCATCCCGAGGAGGGACTTGATGGATCTCACTTTGGCCGCGTCGGCCACCAACATCCGTTGCACTTTGCCCAAGATGGTCCTGGTCCTCTCCTCCGACGGGGAGGCCAGAAGGGACACTGTGTCGAGCCTCGCTCCCAGAAACAGTGCGACTTGCGCGGGCACCAGGTGGGATTTGGCGTAGTTCACGGAGAATCCCAGGTCCGTGAGGAGTTGGACGGTCCTTGCTGTGTGGACCACGGCGAGCTCCTTCGTCTTGGCGCGGATGAGCCAGTCGTCCAGGTAGGGGTAGACGTGAATCCCCTCGCGGCGCAGCTGCGCCGCCACCGGTGCGAGGCACTTGGTGAATACCCTGGGTGCCGACCGTAGTCCGAAGGGAAGGGCTTTGAACTGGTAATGACGCCCTTGGACCACGAACCTGAGGAATTTTCGGTGCCCCTTTAGGATTGGAATGTGGAAGTAGGCATCCTCCAAATCCAACGACGATAGGAAGTCTCCTTCCTCCAGTTGACCCAGGACGTGCTGTAGGGTGACCATCCGGAACTTCTGCGCCTTGATGAACTTGTTCAGCCGTCGCAGGTCTAGGATGGGGCGCCATCCTCCCGTCTTCTTCTTCATGAGGAAGTATCGCGAGTAGACTCCGGAGCCCCGAAGCCTCTTTGGGACGAGTTCGATGGCGCCCTTCCTGAGCATCGCCTTTACCTCCAGGAGAAGTTGAGGGACGTGAAGTTCTTTCCTGGCCACGGGGGGGACGCGCGGGCACCTTCTTTGAAACTCGAGCGCGTGGCCCCGGGCCAGGGCGTCCAGCACCCAACGGTCGGTGGAGATGGACTCCCACACGCTGACGAAGCCCGCCAGCCGGCATCCCACCGGGGTGCTTCGGTGGGGGCCCGACCCCACGGCCGGTTCAATCCTGCTTGGACGCGGCCTTGCCGCCTTGACCTCCTTGGCGACGACGGCGGGGTCCGCTAGACTTGCCTCGTCCTCTGTAGGCCTCCTGCGACGACGAGCGGGCCGCTTGACGGTAGGAAGAGAAACCGCCGCCGGAACCTTTGGAGGCGCCCTTGCCTCCGCCGCTCCGAAAGGGCGTCCGTCGTTGCTGCAGGACTCCAAGGGCCCGGGCCGTCTCAGTATCCGCCTTGATGGCCTGGAGGGAATCGTCCACCGTCTTCCCAAACAGGTTGTTCCCGTCGAAGGGCATGTCCAGGACTCTGGTCTGGACGTCCTGCCGAAAGTCCGTAGCTTTGAGCCATCCACGACGTCGAAGGCAAACGCCGTTGCCCAGCTGGCGGAACCCCGCGTCGGCGATGTCCGTCGCCACGGTGATGGCGTGGTCCGAAGCCACTTCACCTTCCTGGAGGATCTCAAGGGCCTCCGCCCTCTTGTCGTCCGGCAGAAAATCCAGCAGGGGAGCCATCTTGTACCAGAGCTCCCTGTCGTAGCGGGCCACGATAGCCAAGGCGTTGGCCGCTTTAATCGTCGTCGCTGCCGACGAGATGACTCTACGTCCCATAGTATCCAATTTCTTTCCCTCGCCGTCCGGCGGGGAAGTCGATGTGGAGGCCGCACCCCCCCCGCTTTCTTCCTGGCTGCCGCGGAGACGACGGAGTCCGGGGTAGGCTGCGCCCGGAGGCATAGGGGGGCCGTGTCTGGGACCCGGTACTTCTTCTCGTACCGGTCTCTTCTAGCTGGCGTCGTGGAAGGGTTCTTGAGGAGGGAAAGGCCCTCATCCCAAATGTCGTCCAACAGAGGCACTGCGAGGACCGTCTTCCTCTTGGCCTCGCGCCGCTGATAAAGGAAGCCTTCCTTTTTCTTCTCCTCAGGGCAGAGTTGGAAAAGCTCGGAAGCCCTGGAGATCATGGAGTGGAAAGATCCGATCTCGTCGGGCGGAGAAGCCCTGGTGGGAGGCGACGACGGAAAATCCTCGTCGTATGCCTCGTCGTCCGTACCCGTCGCTGCCGTGTCAGTCCCCGTATCATCCCCTCGGGTGGATGGGGAGGAGGGCTGGACGGGGCGCGACGGTTGAAAAGGAGGTGGAGGATGGATCCTTCTTTTCTTGGTAGGGGGAACACCAGAAGGTCCCGGTTCTGGATCCCCCGACGGGAGAGGTTCCTCCGTCGGTAACGGTAGCCTCGTCCTTATCTCAGTGCATAAGGACTGTATGGCCAACAAAATGGCCGCCGAGTTGTCTCGCGGCGTTGGCAGAGGGGAATCCGACGGGCGAGCAGGGGCCCCGTCGGTATCCTCGACGATGTCGTCGTCGTCACCTGTGTCGGGGCCCATTCCGACGGGCTGGTCTTGTTCCACGCCTAGGCCGTGGCTTAAGACCTCGATCAGCTCCTCTTCTGAGGTTGAGGCCGAATCTACGACGACGCCCTGCCCCCCCTTCTTCCCCACGGAGGGTTTCACGGGGGTCCTATCGATGGGCACAAAAGAAGACTCCCTCCGAGGAGGCAGGGAGATTCTGGGCCCTGAGGTCGCCACCACTGGTGCAGCCTCCACAGGCTGGGCCAGGGCCGCCGCGACCGTTTCGATAGAGGGCTTGGTCGGATGGATCAAGGCCTTCACCACCTTAGGTGCGCTCACCGCCTTATCCTTGAGGGAGGGGGCACTGCCACGCTCCTCCTCTGCCTTAGAGCTCGACCGTGGCCTCTCCAGGAGCTTCGCCGGGTGCTCGGCCTTCCTCTTACCCGACCCAGAGCGTTGGCTCGTGGTTGATGGCGCCGGGGAGGGTGCGCCCTGCCTGGCGCCCGTAGAGCCCGACCGTTCGGCGCTCCCGGTGCCAGCGGACTCGCGGTGCTTGGCCTTATGTTGGGCCCCCGTCGCCGGGGCGCCCTCAAAGGTCTTAGAAGACCGCTCGGATTTCTTCTTCTTCTCGCCAGACGGGCTCTTACCCTCCAGCCAGTTGGCGAGACGTTGATGACGGTCCTTCATGGTCCGTTCCGACATGTTGCCGCAAAACGCACAGTCCTTTTCCACGTGCGTTTTGTCCTCATGAAGGCAGTAAAGGCAGAAAGAGTGTTCGTCCTCCTTAAAGACGTTCTGCAGCTGGCATCCAGGGCAGACCCTGAACAGCTTTCCGGGCGTCGAGCTTCCCTTCTCCTGGGCCATCTCCGAGACCGGGCCTGAGAAGCTTCTGGAGTCCTCCGAAGTGTAGCTCGACGAAATCTTCACCCTTGAGGGGCACAGACGAATCCGACACGGGTCCCCGTTGATCGGATGTAGGATCGGTGGAGCTTGAGGCTCTTTTGACCGAAGAATCGAAGTTTTTTGTGAAAAGCGCGAAAAAATAGCACTAACGCTCGAGAGCAATAGCACGAGGATCCCAACACATGAACGTGCGGTAAAAATCTGAAGATGGCTGCCAGAGGCGGTGCTTAGGTAGAGGGCAGTCATTGGCTGTGGTCAGTATGACGCAGAGACCAGTGATTGGTTATTGCTACGAAAGACAGATCAGAAACGAAACTGATACTGGTTTTTTCTTTACCGAGGATTCCCAGCCTGACGACGGGGAATATTCATGAGCATGTGAATCCATGCCAGACCCCATGCTGGAGAATAGCTTGTGACAACCACATGATGGTTGAAAAAGATCCAAACTAGTTCTGCTCCAGTTTTTCAGACGATCAGGCATCCTCTGCCATTAGCCGGAAGACCGCAGGGTATCCTGTGGGGAGCGGCCAATAGAAAAAAAACGTGCAAGAAGAACCGAGACGGTGGGCAGGTCCCCCCTTTGAAAAAAACCCTGCCAGGTTTCCATGGGCGCTCTGCGGATGGAAGGTGAAGTGGTCGGATTGAAGGTGGAGTCGATACCGAACTCCTTGAGTCGATTAACAAATGGTGAGTAGACTAAGGTGCATGGCAAATAAAGGGAATGGGATTGTGATAATTTCTGAGTAAGGGGAAATATTGTGAAGCGAACAGTTAGTGCCTGGGAGTCCTGACTCAAGGGAGTTTCAGAAGGAGACGTCTCAAATCCCAATGAGGGTAGAGCAGAAATATATAAGGCGGAATCAGGATTACGTAAGGTGAGGTCTCAAACCCTGTATAGGTTATAAAGTAAAGGCGAGAGAGATCGGGTGAGGACGGTGTTTATAAATGTGTAATGTTTGACTAGTCTGAATGTTGTTTGTGGAGTAAAAATATTAAAGAACGAAAGAAGCTGTGAAAAAATTTAAAAAGTTGAGGAGCAACTGTGATGGAGTGTAGCAAAGCGATTGGTGCCAATCAAGAAAATAGATATATTGAAAAAGAAAATAGGCAAACTGTTGAAATTAGAGGCTTGAGCAGCGATCAATGGTGCATACTCATTTTTCTTGATAGCGATTCTAGAGCTCTGGAAGATGTACCAAGAAGAAAGAAGACCAGCCACCTGAGGAGTGGATGCTTAGTCAGCGTACGGAGGAAGGTGTTCAGCCCTCAGCTCCCCTTACCTCACCCGAGGCAAAAGGTGCTAGTACAGAAGAAATAGGGTTATATCCTTTAAAGGAGTTGAAAGCGGCAATGGGGTATACTAATCCGATTTATGAACCCCCCCTGCTTAAAGTAGTGACGATAGTCCAGAGCAGAATAAGAGAAATTAGGAGATCTAGAAGATCATCGAAGACAAAGAAGGGAGGAGTTAGCGGTCGAATCTGTCGACAAAAATAGACAGGGAGGTTAAGAGATGGAAAGGAGAGAAGGATAAAGCTGACGAGATAGCGCTAGTGCAAAACAAATGAATGGGAGGACGGATATTACTTAAAATAGATGGGAAAACTATCAAGGAAGTTGGGCAAAGAGAAGATAAGTACGGACAAGAAAGAAAAGACCAGGAATGAGAGAAGAGATTGAAAGATGAGCAGAAAAGGAAGAGCAAGGAGCAATCAGAACAGATATCAGGAGGAGCAAGGGAAAATAGAACAGCATAGACAGAACGATAGAAGAAAGAAACAGAAAGGAAAGAAAGAGAAGAGGAGGATGCGCAAAGACTAAGGGACAAAATATTACAGAAATGAAGGGAAGAAGAGGAAAGAAGGGAAGGGATAAAGAGAGAAGACCAAAGACAAGAGGAAGAAAGAATTAGAAGGGATGCGAGAAAGTGAAGAGAAATAGATGAAGAAATAGAAATGAAAAAGAGACAGTGAGGTCTCGACACCAGTCTCATTCGTAAAGGAACCAGTAGGGCCAAGCCCAGAAACACGATGGGACAGAATAGAAGAGATTCTTCAGAGAAAGGAAGTAATGCCAGCGGCATCTAGAGTTGCATTAGATGAAGAAGGATTTGATGCAGAAAGCATCGGAGAAAGGATCGATAAGGTCCATCTACAGTTAAGGCGAAATAGCGAGTATGAAACTCGAAGGACTGATGATCGATCCCCAGTGCCTTAATCACGAAATCAGTGATGAACGTCAAGCATTTTTAAATTTCTTTATTAATAGTGTGTTTTAGTTTTAACAAAACCTTTCACACATATTTTCAAAAGAAAAAAAAAACTCATTTCATCATTTTGCAAATCCATACAAACATCATATGTCCACCAACTTCCAAAATATAAAACTTTGCTAATAATAAAAACAGAATTTGTGTATACAAATACATGAGTAACCTTATATCTAACTAACATCAATACAATTAAAATGTACAACCACCAATTCCTACAACTGTGCACATGTTCTTGGTCTATGTATTACATTCTGTTCCAACAAGATTTTCAAGCTTACCAATACATAGGATAAAGTAACAATCCTTCTTATTACTATAATTCTTCTTATCATAGCTTCTCCCGAATCCCGTTAGTTGTATCAAGTCAGTTGTTAAAAGGAAATAACCTTTGGAAACTTTTGAACTTCAAAGTAAACATCTACATAAATGTCTATTTGCAGTAAACTTATACAAACATGCAAGCCTTATAATTACAAAATGATTGATCTTAGCATGGCACAATGCTTAAACCAGAAAGTTGTAAACAGCGCAAATCTTGTCATAGCCTTTTTCATACTATTCAGACATGTAACAAATGTATTAGATTAACCATCTTCACGTATGTGTTTAATTGTCTCCATTAAAACCGTGCCGCTAAGCTAGAGAAACCCAATTCCGTACGTATGCATGCATTGGGCACAGAGTCAGCAAAACCAAGAACCGGTTTCCAGATACGTGCTTGAATTGAGTTTAAATAACTACTAATGTCAAATAAACATATATCAAGACCATATAGTATAATTACTTCCATTTTCAGTAAATAGAATTGAATTGCCAGTTTAATGAGAACTTGCAGTAGTGTTTGTATATAATTTTTAACTGGGACATTAAAGGTCTTAATTTCTGGTTTAAAGATCTATGCCAGTTAACCTGAGAATACACATCGGACAAATCATATCCCAAATATCTGAGCTCAGTTCGTCTTTCTAGGACTACTCCATTCAACGTCCACTGATATAGCATCTTTTTCTTTTCATCAGTAAACACTAGTATTTTTGATTTAGCCACATTTGCATGCAGATTATGTTCTGATGCATATCATGCAAAGGCTGTAACTTGTTTTGGAGGCCATACAGTGTACGATCGAACAATATAATGTCATCAGCAAATGCAAGCCAATTTAAACATAAATGACCTATTCTGATTGAGAAGGTGGTAACCTGTTTCCAAATAATATCCATATCTGCAAAGTATAAGTTAAAAAGGGTGGATGCAAGGTTACATCCCTGCTTTACCCCCGTTTGAGTAGTGATCTACCTGTAAGAGTACCTTGCTCATTAATGCATACTCTAAAACATGTGTCACTATGCAACAGTGCAATTATCTGAATGGTATCAGATGAAAAACCCATTTTAGCCATTTTTGTCCATAAAAGATTGCAAATCACACAATCAAAAGCAGAGTTTAGGTCCAGCGATGCCATGTATACTGGCCCTCCTACTGTTTTCTTGACCGTATGAAGCACATGAGATAATACAGTGGCATTTAAGGCTGTTCCCATAGATTTCCGAAATCCTGTTTCAAATGGTGATAGCAAGTCATGTTCATGAGTAAAAGCTTCAATTTGATTTAACAATAAAATGGTGAAAACCTTAAATGAAGCATCCATCATGGCTATTGGCCTATAGTTTCTAGGCTCCACTGGATTACCCTTTTTATAGATGGGAATGATCAATGAGGTACGCCAGGATTTAGGTATTGTGTGCATGCTAAATATCTTTTCATACTTTGTATACCTGCCCAAAAACGGGGTCAGACTTAAGAACGCAAGCCCAGAGGTATCCGAGTGCTTCAGACTGCCTATGGCCCATATGATATCATCAATAGGCTATTGAATGTGGGCCCATTAGGATACCTTGTTCATTTGATATACAATAGATTTATATGCCAACGGAAGCTTGTAATCTTCGGTTATAAAGTCTCTCCATTTATCTGCAAAAATTGTCGTGCTCATTGCATCAAAGTTGTCTATCCTATTACTATTAAACATATTCCAAAGAGATTTAGTGTCATGTTTACAAAGATGTTGGATTATTGCATGATTATTAGCTAAATACGCTTTGTATTTGATCATCTTACAAGCATTCTTATACTGTTGAAGAATGCATTTTTTTATGATAAACTTTTGTATCGAAATATTCAATCTACCCAACAATCTTGCATCTTTGTTTTTTTGCTGTTTCAGTGAGACAATCTCCCACTGGGTTGGTGACGATGATTCTCATTATTTGCATTATTTCAATCTGCAATGGTCGCCAATTGCTCCTGAATGATGCTATTATTAAACTCCTCTATCCAACCTAAGTCTTGGATTGAGTAAGATCGCTTCTCATCAAACTTTATCATGGTCTCAAGTTTGGAGATCAAGTGATTACAAAGCTTCTTATTCCATCGAACTGAGTGTGATGAATGCTTTATTTCCACCAGACCCAGTTCCGGCATATATTCCAATTTGTTACACCTAGTCGTCAGTTCAATGGAAATCATACAATGATCACTGTACGAAACATCCAAGATGTCACATGTACCAACTGATCCAACAAATTAGCTGAAACATAGTAAAAATCAATGAATGAGTGTGCCAACGCTCTGTGCCATGTATATATACGAGCATCTTGACCACATTCTATTAAAGACATATTCCATTTGGAAAAAAAAAGGATTCCACCGATGCCCCAAATTAGTTGATTGTGGATTCGCCTTATCACCATAATCGTTGGTGGAGGTATGGACGGTATTAGAGCACCTTGAACTAAAATCTCCTCCCATTATAATTGTGCATTAAGGCCTCTTCCAAAATTTAATCAAGTATATCCATCAACCAATCTATTCTAATATTGATATGATTGAAGTATGTTGTGATAAGCAGATACACATCTGCCTCATTTTCAACAGGATTCATATGAACCACTAGTAGGGCATTGGTTCAGTGATGAACGTCAAGCATTATCTTTAAGCAGACTGAATCTGGATAAGGGTGAAGGGGATGATAGTCACACTAGTTGGGGACTAGAGATGTCAGATGAGGAAAGAGTCCGGTTTTGGGGCAGAAGGAGGGAGCACGTGTGTCCCTGAAGAAAGCCTGCAAAGAAGTGAGATGGTTGGATCTGGAACAGCCTAAAGATATAACACCAGATCCTATAGCATATCCTGAGCGACCTGAGGACGATCAAATAGTGAGAAGGGAGAGTCGCCACCATATGTGAGCAGGTTAAGGTAATTACCGACAAGGAGACAGACAGGGACTATCGTCCCTGCCATGGATAGACTAATGATGGGATCTGACTCTAGGATGGGGTTCATCCAGTTTCCCTTATTGGAAAAAGGGGGGCAAGACCACAGTATATCCCATGGCAGCAGGTGGCCAAGGCTAGTTTAAGGTGTAAGCTCCAGAGTCTGACTTCGGGTGCTGGGAAATGGATATACGAATTAGAAAAAATGACAGGAGGCAACACGTTGGCGGACATAAAAGGTCTTCTGGCAGCTATTCTTGGGGAGAGGGCTGATGACATATGGAAAAGAGCAGGATATTCAAGTGTAACAGCACAGAATACAGTGCATGATGGAGCGTCATTTAATAATTGTAAAGCAAATGTTTGGAGGGCTCTCAGGGTACAATACCCCGATACATCAAATATGGGTGCAATTATGACACGTAAGATGAAGGAAGATGAAGACCCTATTGCTTACATACAGGAGAAATGGCACCTTGAAACTTGCGAGCTGTGGGAAAAGACAGTGGCATTATTTTACCACATTTTATGGCAGGGGTTGCCGGAGCCAGTAACGGAGGCAGATGAAAAAAAAGTAGGGATGGAAGCGAAACTATGGGCTGAGATACAGCTGACGATAGTACACCATTGTCGGTTATTACAAGAGAAAAATAAGAAGAAAGATGAGAATAGGAAAATCGAGGAAGCCAACTTCGTTCAGAAAACACTGTCAATATTTGCCATAGAAGGGGCGGTTTTGACAAGCGGCGAAGGATTGGGAATGCAGGAAGCAATGGGTGCATTGCAGGCGAGTAATCTGTGCCCAATGGATCAAGGTGGAGTTTGGTTTGTGCCACGCGCCAGAGGTATAGGCTATAGAGGAAGAGGAGGTGGATTCCAAAATAATCAAGGTGGGTTTCAAGGTACACAGAATGAGAACCAGAGTACTCAGGGAGGATATAACCAAGGGGGGCTTGTCAGACGGGCAACCCTGTATGTTGGGCTTGTGGGACGATAGGGCATATTGCACACGTATGTGGAAGTCAAGGGAATGTGCAAAATGGCTACTTTTCAAGAGGGGGACAGCTTATCCTCCACCATATATCACACAGACTAGAGAAGGGTTCGGCCACGATCACATATTTTATCAGACACAAGCACCTTGAGTACAGCAACAAGAACGGGTGCAGATGAATCCACCACAAAAGCAGTCACAACAGGCCCCTATGCAGATACAGCAGTATGCAAATACAGGACAATTTCTGACACCCAGAATAGGAGGTGTCACTGTGGTAGAAGGAAATACTTTCACAGGAACGGGGATGAGCCTGTACCCACAACAGGACAGCTCACAGAGTAACTTGATGTGTTCAGTACTATCTGTGACACCAGACCCCCCCAAGAGGAACCAGGGGTCGATGTGACGATAGGAGGCAAATCCTTTTCTTTTCTTGTAGACACTGGAGCAACTCGTTCGTGTATATGAGAAGGAAAATATCCAATGTCAGGAATTGCCATGTATCCTCAAGGGTTCCCTGGAGCTACGAGTCGAGTTCCCTTTACCAATGAATTATCAGTATCTATAGGAGAATGTGACATGTCTGTTCCTTTGTTATATTCAAGACAGACACCGGTTAATATTTTGGGAAGAGATTTAATGACAAAACTAAACATGGCAATTTCATTTACTGATCAAGGAACAGTGTGCTCCACTCCAGGAATACACTATTTAAATGTGGGAGAACTTATACTGGCATTCACAGGGCAAGTGGCTCTGCAAGGCGTTCCTGTAGATCCAGAGATTTTTCTATATGGAGTGAGCAACCTACTGACATAGCTACCTGGCTTGGTGGGAAAAATTGTGAGGATACCTGATGAGTTTTTGTTTAGACCACGAATACCTATGGACGAAGAGGGGGGACAGACTATCCCTATAGAATTGGAAGCAGCCATAGTACGAAGTGAAATAGCAATGCTCGAACGAGTAGATGATGAGGGTAGACCACGGAGAACAGTAATAGCTCTCGAGGAAGGGTACAGATTGATTGACAATACCAATGACGACATGTTCAGGGAAGACCGAACAGATGATGAAGTGGTGTTCTTCATGAGCATCACATACTCGATATGGATATAAAAGAGGGAAATCTCACAGCGAATGGCCATAATGCGGCAACGTCCAGCATTTTTTCAGGAAGACTTGGAGAAGGTGCCAAGCGTCCTTTGGACCACAGGCCCTTATGATGTAGGTTTTTTAAAGGGAATAGGGGAAGTTAAAATAAAGCTTAAGCCAGGAGCAATTTTACCTCGAGCAAAACAGTAGTCCATGTCTCGAGAAGCTGATGAAGGTATATTTCAGACCATTTCGTCACTGATGAAACAAGTGATTCTGGTGCCATCAGAATCATCATCCAATACTGTGGTATATCCTATTAAAAAATCTAAAGGAGGGTCGTGGAGATTTATACAAGATATGAGACTGAATAACCAGATTGTAGATGCAGAGTTTCCGCTAGTTCCTAATCCGGCGACAATACGGTGCTGTATCCCGATGGAAGCTTGATATTTCATGGTGATCGATTTAAAGAATGCATTTTGCTCGATTCCGTTGCACAAGGACTCACAAGACTTGACTTCCTTTACGTTCCGCCAAACTCGACAGACACATGCTAGGCTGCCCCAAGGGTACTGTGAGTCCCCATCAATCTTTAATAGAGTTCTACAAATGTATTTAGGTAATATTGATCTCAAGAGTACGGCAATACAGTATATAGATGACATTTTAATTTGTAGCACCACAAAAGATGAGTGCAGACAAGATTCTGTTCAGTTGATGACAATTCTAGCAGACAAGGGATATAGAGTAGGCAAGGAGAAGTTACAATACTGTCAAGAAGAGGTTTATACATAGGTCAGTTGATTTTGCATGAAGGAAAGAAAGTGACACCTGAAAGAGCCGAGGCAATTATGAAAACCTCAATACCAAACACAGTGAAACAGATGCAAACATTTTTGGGGGTATGCCACTATGTAAGAGCCTGGGTGTTTGATTACAATACGTACACAAGACCACTTCTGCAAGCCTTAACGAAAGCACAAGTGGGAACAATAAAAATAGAATGGACTGAAGAAATGGAGGAAGGATTTGAGGAGCTAAAAAAGCAATTTGCACAGCCCCTGTTTTAGGAATTCCCAATTATGCTGAGGAACTTTACTTATGTTTTCTCACACAAATGGGACAGTTATGACAGCAGTGCTTACGCATAGAACTACATTGGGGTACAAACCTTTAGCGATTACAGTGGGATTTTAGACCCAGCTATGAGAGGACACTTCCTTTGTAAACAATCTTTGGCTGCTGCCATATTCACGATTGAGAAGAACAAGTTAATTACCAACTGGTAACGTTCTTTCGACTGGATGTTCCTCCAACGCACTCCACATCTTTGACATGTAATGTCCACAGCTGTGCACTTCAGAAACTTTTTCGCAGAG
This sequence comes from Ambystoma mexicanum, assembly GCF_040938575.1. Taxonomy (NCBI): domain Eukaryota; kingdom Metazoa; phylum Chordata; class Amphibia; order Caudata; family Ambystomatidae; genus Ambystoma; species Ambystoma mexicanum. The sequence continues at coordinate 1,130,069,684 of NC_090932.1, read as the reverse complement.
GGTGTCCTGCGTCGATGACGGGTCGATGTGCCTCGAATGCCTCCATCAAGGGCGATGTCACCGGATGTTATAAATAGGACGCACAGCGCCCGTAGCCTTGACTGCACATAGCCTTGCGGAAACGTAAGCTGCCATCGCATAGGAAATTCTCCAGAGGGGCAGGCTGGGAGGGCGATGTGGAATACATTGGAGTAACATCCAGTCAAAAAAACGTTACTAGTTGGTAAGTAACTTTTTCTTCAAATGGATTGTGTCCTCCAATGTATTCCACATCTTTGACAGACTCCCAAAGCAGTACCAGAAAATGGAGGCGGGAAAAGAATTTAGAGTGCCCAATCAGATGGCGGAATAAAGAACCGCCTTACCAAAGGCCATATCCTGACCATGGACCGTATCCAGGGAGTAACGTTTAACAAAGGTGTGGATAGAAGCCTATGTGGCTGCATCACAAATATTCCTTATAGGAACTCCCCATTGGAGGGCTGTGGAATTAGCCACACCCCTAGTGAAATGAGCTCTCAGCCCTTCAGGAGGGTCCTTACCCGCCAATCGGTAACATTCGGCAATAGTGAGGATAATCCACCTGGACAGGGTCTGTTTGGTAAGAGCCTGGCCCAATCGGTGTCCAGCATATCCCACAAAGAGTTGATTGCCACTCTGACCTGGACATCCTAGAAATATAAAAGCTCAGAGCTCTCCTTGGATCCAACCTATGGAGTCGCTCCTCTTCCTTACCAGGATGAGAAGGAGGATAGAAAGAAGGAAGAACCACTTTCTGGCTCAAATGAAATTCAGATACTACCTTAGGTAGAAAGGAAGGACGTTCAAAGCCCTGTGCGTCACATTCAAATGCATCCACTCTTGTGTCCCCATCTACCTCAACCACGCCTTCACCAAAAAAGTATCAAAGAGGCCCCTCAGATCTAACAGTCAACTACTCCTAGCCATCCCCCGCTACAAGACAACCAAGGCAGGAGGCAGTAGTTTCCAATACCTCGCACCCACATATTGGAACACTCTTCCCCTCCCCATCAAAAATGAGCAAACGTTTTCAGGCTTCAAGAAATCCCTGAAAACGTGGCTATTTAACCAAGACTAAAATCCCCTTCCATGCTTCAGGAAATATCACTGTACTGAAGCCCTGCATTAAATGTCTTCGTTTATGATTATTTTGTATTCACATGCACTGCGCCCGATTGGCAATTTCTAAGTAATGTTTTAACCAAGCTGTCTGTAACATCGCCGTGGTACCCAAGGGTTTGGGCGAGTAATAAATGCAATAAAATAAATAAATAAATAAATAAATAAGTAACCTTAGTACAACCCTGTCCTTGTGGAACACAGTAAAGGGTGACTTAGAGGAAAGTGCCTGCAATTCACTCACTCTGCAAGCAGAAGTAACCGCAACCAAGAACACTGTCTTGAAGGACAATAATCTCAAGGGACAAGAGTGCAAGCGTTCAAACGGAGCAACCATTAGAAATTTCAAAACCAAATTCAAATCCCAAACCGGCACCTGGGAAGGGTACAGCAGGAACACATTAATCAGTCCTTTAAGAAATTGAGAAATCAAAGGCATCTTAAAGTAAGAGCATTCTTCAGACAAGCACTTAAATATAGACAGGGCCGCCAAGTAACCTTTAATGGTACCTACTTGAAGGCCCCTGTGGGCCAAAGAAAGTAAGAAAGACAAAACCATAGGAATTGAACAATGAAAAAGGATCAACATTTTATCCTCTTCACCAGTCGCAAAACTTACACAAACGGCAACGGTACAGGGATTTTGTTGCTGGCCTCATGGCCGAAACCAACCCCTCCATCACATCATCCCGGAGGTCCCAATCCTTATATCTCAACCTTTCAGATACCAAGAGTGAAGGTTGAGAGGTCTGACCTCTGGTTGGAGAACCTAACCCCCCCTTCTCTCGAGTGCAGATCCTCTCGGTAGGGAAGACAGTGTGGAGGGCAGATGGACATTTCTAGTAGTTCCGGGTACCACGCTCTCCTGGCCCAGTCCGGAGCAAAGAGGATCATGTGGGAACCGAACCTCTGTTACCTACGTAACACTTGAGGAATAACGAGGACTGGAGGAAACATGTACAGCAGTGGGAATGACCAATCCACTACGAATGTGTCTCCTAAGGCTCCTCTCGGAGGAAATTCCCTTGAGCAGAATCTCTCGCACTTCCGGCTGGCACTGATGGTGAAGAGATCCACTTGTGGGGTTCCCCAAGGGGTGAAGATTACCAGAAGGACTTCCTGAGCCAACTCCCACTCGTGAGAGATGGTGCTCTGCCTGCTCAGAGCGTCCGCCGCCGCATTTTCGTCTCCAGCCAGATGAACTGCCGAGATCAAAATTCCCTGCGGGCCAGAACCGGAGCTGCATTGCCTCTTTGCACAACAGTAGTGACCCTACCCCCCCTTTTTTGTTGTGGTAATGCATGGCCACTGTGTTGTCCGTCATGATCAGGACACTCTTCCCCCGCACATACGGCAGAAAAGCCTTCAGGGCTAGCCTGATGGCCCTCAGCTCTAACAAACTGATATGGAGTTTGGACTCCGACGGAGACCAACGACCGCTGGCGGTCAAGTCGTTGGCATGAGCGCCCCACCCTGTGAGGGAAGCATCTGTCACTACAGTCACCTCCGGCCACGGTTGCCAAAACGGCTCCCCCTACATCAGGTTACCATCGTTATTTTTATTTATTGTATTTATTCATTTATTTGTAATGCGCCGGTAACTCGCGAGTATCGGGGTGCAGAAACAAGGACACGAAAGACAAAACATATATGTGACGGGACAATTCAACTAGAAATATCTCAAGATTAGTGAGTCATAGGTGGTGTTATCAGTTGGCCCACCACAGAAGATCCTGGGAGACCGAGATTGGAATCTGAACGGGATCCGACACCTTGCTTGAGAACTGCGACCACTGGATCTTGAGGACCCATTGCAGGGATCTCATCCTCAGCCTGGCCTCTTGTACCAGAAAAATGCAGGATGCCATGACGCCGAGCAACCTTAAGAATTCGAAAGCCGGGAGACACTGGGCAGGTTGAAACTTGTCCGCCATCTGCACAATGTGATGAGCCCTCACCTTGGGAGGGGAGCACTTCCCCAAGGACATGTCCAACACAGCCCCGATGTACTGGAGCTGTTGAGAAGGTGTCAGATGCGACTTCTTGAAATTGAGGGAGAAGCCCAGCATGTGGAGGGAGCGGCAGGTGAGGCCGAGGTGATCCAATGCTTGCTCGGGAGAATGTGCATGGATCAGCCAGTCATCCAGGTAGGGATAGACGTGAATCCCCCCTCGCCGAAGATATGCTGCCACCATCACCATTAGCTTGGCGAAGTCCCTCAGGGCGGAGGTCAATCCAAAGGGCAGGACCCGAAACTGAAGTGCGAGTCACCAGCCGCAAACCTCAGGTACTTTCTGTGCTTGGGATGAATCGGCACATGAAAGTGTGCATTCTGTAGGTCAAGAGACACCAACCAATCCTGAAGTTGAAGGGCCTGGAGGACTTGAGAAAGAGTGACCATCTTGAACTTGTTCTTCCTGAGAAGTTTGTTCAACCAACGCAAGTCCATGGATGGGTCTCAATCCCCAGTCTTTCTTTGGGATCAAAAAATAAGGGGAATACATCCCTTGTTCCTCTCCGCTACAGGCACCAGTTCTATGGCGCCTTTCTCTAGCAGGGTCAAGATATCCTGCATAAGGAGCGGATTCGGAAGCTTCAAAGAGATTCCCTGGTGGATTGTAGCCGTGGGCGATAGTATCCAGAACCCACGCATCCGAAGTAATGGCTCGCCACTCTTTGAGATGCTGAGATAGTCTGCCTCCAACCGGCAAACCATGGGACATGGCCTCATGACTGTGTTGGAGCGGCTACGGCAGCGCCTGAAGGCAAACAGGCAACTGCAGGTATTTTTTCGCTGACCCCTTTGACTGGCGGCTCCTCTCGTTCTCCCAAAGGAGGAGTAGTAGTAACGAAAAGAACCTCCCCTCCACTGCGGTCCACTAGGACGAAAAGGCAGAGGTTGACGCACTGCTGCGCTTAAAGATTTTGCCGCAGCTTCTGAGGTCTGCAACCTCTCAAGGCTCTCGTCAGCCTTCCTGCCAAACAAATGCGGGCCATCAAAGGGCATGTTTACCCGACTTCCACAACCGCGCAAATCTGCGTATAACGGTGCTCGCAGCCATGGACCGGCTAACACTGTTGGTTGTGTCCAAACCCGACTGAAGGGATTCACACATGGCATCCTTGCAATATTGCACAAGAGCAAGGAACCCATCCCTTTCTTCTCCTTCGGGAATATGCTCAGCCGCTAGAGAAACAGTTCCACAGAGTGTGTGAAAACCTTGCTAAGGCACAAGTGGAGTAGCCCGACTTCAACGGCATACTCCCCGCAGAAAAAACCTTGCGAGCCCAACCTTCGTAGCGTTTGTCGTCCCTATCAGGAGGGATAGTAGGGTACGCTGCCTGCCTCAAGGTGCCCATAGCCGCCTGAACCACCAAACTCTCGGGAGTGGGGTGAGTGGTAAGTATCTGGGGTCACTAACAGAAGGACAGTACTTCTTTGTCAATGATTTGTTAACAGCCGGAAGAGATTCCGGAGACTGCCAAGCAACCGCCACCCTTTTCTGTAAAGTGAGATGAAAAGGGAACACCGGGTCAGAGGAGATCATCTTGTACAAAATCTTCAGGAGGACTGGACCAGCCCAGATACTCTGTGACCCTATCCATGAGCCTCCTGTATGACGACTCAGCACCAGGATCAGGCCTGCCAAATTCCACTTCCGGAGAAGTGTCCAACCCACTGGCATCATGAAGGGTTTGCCACAACTCCTCCAATTGACTGTCTCCAGAAAAGACAGGAGCCACATCAGGCTCAACAGGGTCCTAAAAGTCAGACCTTTCTTTCTCCTCATACATGTCGTCCCGAGGGAGGTAAAAACCTTGCCTCGGAACAGAAGAGGGCCTGAAGTCCACCACTAGCCTCACAGACTTAGCAGTAGACTTCCTTGGAGGATCCACCGTATCAGGGAACTCCAGCGGCAAATTTTGGCCAAAAATCCCTGAAGGCATCAAGGGGACTGAAGGCTTTGACGCCGAGACCGAGGACTGCTTCGGCGTAGAGAGCGCCGAAGCCTTTGGCGTCAAAAGCCTTGATGTCCGAATCCGACGGACACAGCACCGGAGTCGACGCAGGCTTTGAGCCCTTAGCAGGTTTCTGGGTTCTTGCTTGGGACGAGGACCGAGACCTGGAAGCACATCTCTTGTGACTATCCTGAGCCTTGTCCGAACGGGACCTCGAAGGTTCCCGTTGCGAGTCGCGTCGAGGACCCGAGCCCGAAGGCGTGCAAGCCACGTTACGAGACCGTTTCTTGCCGGCTTCATCAGAAGGTGCGGCCGGAACTGTGCCTTGCGACTGAAAAATTGCCAACATCTGCTCCTTAAAGGCAGCCCATTCCTCCGGAGTCGAGAACTTCGTCGGGCATGCCACTTTCCTCACGGCTCCATCCTCCGAGAAAAACGAGGAAGGCGACCGGTGACGGCGCTTCCTAGAATGCCATGACGAGGAAGAAGAATGGCGGCAACCACTCCGGGACCGAGATCCCCGGGCCTCCTCCTGATGCGGAGAATCGCCTCTCGAGTCGTCGGTGGATACTCGCTTGGACGATTTAGATTTTCGGGACTTACTCGGTTTAGAACCCCTACCTACTTGAAGCTTCGCCTTACACTCCTGCAGAGTGGTCGAAGAAGAAGACATCTCAACGATGAAACTAACGAGGCGCGCCAAGTTCTCGAAGCAAACACATTTGCGGAAAAAACAGAACTGAGGCTACGGGCGCCGTGCATCCTAATTATAACATCTGGTGATGTCGCCTCGACCGAGGCCTTCGAAGGGACATCGACCCGACGTCATTGACGCAGGACGCCCTCTGCAGAAAAAGTTTCCGAAGTGCACAGCTGTGGACATTACATGTCAAAGATGTGGAATACGTTGGAGGACACAATCCATTTGAAGTCTACAAGTATTGTCATGGGCGGCTCCATGACTCTCATTTTGGAGCATGCTCTATTTGCTATTTTAGAGAAACCCAAAGGCACATTGACATCCCAAAGAACTTCAGCCTATGAGCTAATGATTTCTAACCCAACGATTAAGATTGTAAAATGCACAATAGTGAATCCTGCCACGTTTATAGCTGAGCCAATAGAAGAAGGTGATCATGTGCATGACTGTGCTTATTATGTTGAATTTTATGATGATATAGCCAGTGTGAAAGAAAATCCTTTAGCAGAAGGGGAAATTATCTTTATTGATGGTTCTATAAAAAAATGATCAGACTAGTGGGGAAAGGCATTCAGGCGCCGCAGTAGTGAGACACAGATTAAATGGAGAATTGGAAGTTGTAGCAAGTGCAAGGCTACCGTCTCACTTTTTAGCGCAAGCAGCAGAATTGGTAGCGCTCACTGTCGTGCTCGAGAAACACGGATAAGAAGTGACGGTGTACAGTGACTCTGCCTACGGGACATCAACCGTACATGCAGGGTTAGAACGCTGGAAAAGGAGGGGCTACCTCCATGCAGATGGCACTCCAGTGCAGCATGCATCCTTACTAGATAGGCTTATTAAGGTACCACAACTCCCAGCGGCCATAGTGGTTGTTAAATGCGCAGCGCATACTAAGCAAACAGATTTGATCTCTTGCAGGAACGAAGCCGCAGATGAAGAAGCCAAAGGGGTTGCATATTCCCAAGACATTTCGAGTTTTGATACTGAAAGTAATTAAGAAAATTAGTTACAACCACGTTAGTGCAAGAAGGATTCAATAAATTGTCAATAACCCAACTAATGGAGATTCAAGGGAGTGCCCCACAGAAAGAGCAGGAATTGTAGAAACAAGGGGACGTTATGTATCCCCACAGAAGCATTATGGCGACAAGACAGCACTGGAAAGCCAGTGATTCCAGTAGCATTAATAAAGGTCACACTTTAACAGCTGCATTACCCTGCACATGTAACTAAGGAGAGTCTTGCTGCTACGATTGCAGAAGACAGGTTCATTCCCAATGTGTTGGAGCACGTTGCACTATTTATGGTAAACTATATTATGTGTCAAAAGTGTATTGCTGGGCATACACTGAGGACAATTAGAGGGATAACACCTCGACCGAATGGTCTGTTTCAGCATTTACATATCGACTATGTCAATATGCTGCAAGTATGTAAAGGATATAGGTATTTATTATTGGTGGTGACTCCCTTCTCTAGGTGGACCGAGGCAGGTCTATATACCCTGACGCCAGTTGCACAGCAGAGTTTTAGTGTGCAAAGTTTTCCCAAGGTGGGGTGTGTGTGAAGTGCTGAGATCCGACAATGGGGCCCCATTTTGTTAATGAGCTATTCGAACAGATAGGGCTGCCACGGACTATAAAGCACACGTTTTCTTCTGCTTATCACCCGAAAGTGAACGGCATATGTGAGAGACTCAACGGCCTCCTCAAATAAAGGATTGCCAAGATTAAATTGACTTTGAAGAAGGGATGGCTATATTACCAACTCCTAGCATTATATGCCCTTCGGAATCAGCCAGGATCAGACCACCACCTCACCCAGCATGAGCTAGTGACAGGGTGTCAAATGAGAACGCCCCTCACACCTCCAGCTAGGAGTAGAAGTGATCCCCAGAGCGAGGCTAAAACCTTATGATGAGATGCATGATTATTTGACATGTATGACTTCTAGTATTTCTTTAATTTCAGATCAAATCAAGAGCAAGGGGGTTGGTCTCAGAACACAGAAGACAATTCAACAACCAACCCAATTGAACTATTATCGGCACCTAAGTTATATCTTGGAGACCCAGTACTTACTAGAAGGTGGTATGAGCCACATTTCAATGGTCCTTTTTGCGTTGAGAATATAACCCCTTCAGCTGTGAAGGTCCAAGGAAGACTAGCTTGGCTTCACCTGAGTGAAGTAAAGGCCTATAAAGGCAAGACCCCGCCCTCCTACCGTTGCTGATCCAGAAGCAAGACAAGAAGAATTTCAGCGTGTGCAGACTCGATAGATGGCGAAGGACGATAAAGCAACCAGCGGTTAATATAGATTTTGCATTGGACTGGAATTTAAGTGAACACTCCTTATAGATATTTTAGCAGAGTGTGCAAAGACTTGCAGAGAATTCCAGGAATTCTTAAATGAACTTTTAGAAATACATTGGAGCATCAGAGTTATGCCCAAACGTCAGTTCTTCTTTAGAAATTGTAAACGAGATCAGTTCATTTCATGGAGAATACCTGTTGTAAGCAGTTAACACATGGTACCTCGCGATAGTGACGTTCATCTGCTTGTGCTTGCTGTCTTTGTATTCATACATCAAGCTTACCCTGCTCTTGTGAGAAGAGACGTTGATATTCGAACTTTTGTACATGATCCTAAAAGGGTTAGTGATAAGAAGGCTTCTTATTGCTATAATCAAGCAGAATTTACAGTTACAAGTTACAAGTATAAAGAAATTGATGATTGCCTTAAAAATGATTAAAGAGGAAAGTGGCACAATTCTAGAAGAACAAGTGCAACAAATAGTAGGATGGCGCGAGAGATGGATGCCTATGTTCTTATGCATAATATATGCTTGCATGATTGTTCTCTTTGTCTCTGTTTCTCATTTTACACAGTCTTTATCATGTTAGCAGTTTCACTGTGGAAGAGGTCCCTATGATTCTTTCTACTATGGGAATTTCTTTTGATATACTTCATGAATGGTACATGGCCTATAAAAGACACGAGAGATGCAGAGGAAGAAAGTGAGAGGATAAATACTTATCTAGATAACTCAGCACACTTGGGGAATAGCATGTGGTATCAACACCTGAGAAAAGTGGTAGAAAAGGCATCTAAGGAGAGTTGCTATGTCTGCTCTCTCATCCCCTATGCTATGAATACAGTGCAAACTTTCATTGCCAGAGAAGTCCCAGAACACGATGCAAGGTGCCTCAGTCATCTTGCAGCATGTATAACTAGAGGACAATTTCAGGGAAGTTGGGCCACCTTACGATAGAGATCGAAATGGTTGTTTCCATACCAGGATGATTATATCAAGACCACAAAGATGGAAAAGGAACCTGGATGGAAGAGCAAGATGCTTGTGTATCCTGCAGCAGGACAGGATGGGGTGGTCAATGAATAGATGAAGAAAATTAATTGCCCTGATGTGACAGAAATAGCTGAATTACCTGGATGTTGGGAGCAAACTCAATTCTTTGTCTATGGACAAGTGAAGTCCAAGAACGGATGGGAAGAAGGAATGATGTCCTGTGCAGCTCATCTATTAAAGCCAAAATATGTACAAGAGGTGGAAAGGGTGAACAATGGGTGTTTGAGATCATGCGCTGACGATGAAGCCCCTAGCCACTGCAATCAGGGAAAATGTGGGCATCTCGGGAATACGAAGCGGGACAACCGAGTTTAAGCTCTCTTTGTTCACTGACGACATCCTCTGCTACTTAACCAAGGTTGAAAAAGCACTACCCAAACTACTTAGCCAGATAGAGAGATTTGGTGCCTTCTCGGGGCTCAAAATAAACATTGACAAGTCCAGGGTCATGTCTATAGGGGGAGAGGATCCAGCAACTAGAGGCAAGATTACTCTCCAGGATATGAGAATCGAGAACATAGCCACCCCTTACCTAGGTATTAAATTGCCCAGAGACCTCGCTAACCTTGGGGCAGTGGACTCCCCCCAACCCCCAATGGGAAAAATGAAATCAGATCTCTCACGATGGGCTCCCCCGACACTGTCGTGGTTTGGGCGAATGGTGACACTGAAGATGAACGTCCTCCCATGCCGACTTTACATGTTCTCGGCTCTCCCTGTGTCTCTTCCCCAATCCTTCTTCGATAGCCTAAAGTCCACGATCAGCTCCTTTGTCTGCCAGGGTAAAAGACAGAGTCAGGCTTACGACCGTAACTCTCCCGAGGGAACAGGGCGGGTTTGGTTTCACAGATTATTGATGTTATTAAAGCGGCACAACTGTGTGTCCTCCTGGAACATCTGAACAACGATCATGGCACGTACTAGACCAACCTGGAGGACATGCACATCCATCCCAAAAAAGTCAGGGGCCTATTGTGGTCACAAAAAAAGATAGTCCCGGACCATGTTAAAACCCACCCAAGTCTGGCGGTACTCTAGGCTTTGTGGAAAAAAAGCAAGGCAAACCACCATCTCTCCTCGTGGCCGTCGATGTTGAGTTCTCTATGTGGGGGAACTCTTTGTCCTTGGGAGCAGAGCTTTACCTTATCGCAGTCCTGGTCTGGAAAACGTAGGCTAGCATTTCCCGGGTGGGACCTTTATTGATTATGAATCACTGTGTGATCTCCTGGGGAAGGAAGCTTTGTCAGTGTTTGGGTATCTGAGCCTTAAGGGCCTTGGGACCGTTCCCAGATAGCTACCCGAGGTCTTGCACCCCCACTCTGTTTGAGAAGGCCCTCAGTGCCCCCCCAGGGAGGAAGGGTATTCTGTCAGGGTTTTATACCTCAGCAATGGAGCACAACTTCAAGCCTCTCCATTGTTGGCACCTCCGCCCCCCCCCCCGGATTGTCCAAGATGTTTGTGGGGGTCTCCCCCCTCTGCCCCAGGGAATGTGGTGTGGTGTGGTTATGGTATCACGTGTGGTGTGAGTGTACAAAGGTGAGAGCTTACTGAGACGAGGTACTCAGTTGGATCAAAGATACGGTTGAAACGGCCCATGCCTGGATCCTAATCAAGTCCTACTGGGAGCCCCAGGCGTTGATAATGGTGAGTTTAGACCCCCAAGGCTAGTAGGAGCAATGGTGAGAGCTGGGAGGGTGGCCCTGGGCCAAAATTGGAAATACAAAGCTCCCCCATTGCCCACTCAACAGATGGCTAAACTATGGGACATATTCACATATGAAAAGCTGGCGGCGATGGTCAACACCACGTTGGAATCGTTCTACTTCGATTGGGGAACCTTTATGTTGAAGTGGGGGTTGGCGGAGAGCCCCATGTGATCAGCACCATAGTTTGGAAATAGGTGTATGAGTCCTAAGACTCAGACCAGGGTAGCTGCGGTCTGCCCCGGATTCTAAAGATTAAAATCCACACCTGCGCCAGGTATATTGACCGTGCTGACTGTGCCATTCTGTGTATTAGATTTCTGTCCCGCCTTGCCACTGTATTAGTTGGTAAGGTCCGCTTGTGGCTTTCTTTTTCTTGTTAAAAGAGGGGGGTGAGTACCGGGGTAGAGGGTGGGATGCAGGGGGATAGTTGTGGTGTTTTCTTATGGTGTTTTACAAGTGATCTGAAATGTTTATGGATAGCTCTGAAATGCCAATAAACATATAAAAAAAAATATCCGACCAATCACACATTTAAAATTGATTGACAAATGGGAAGTAGGTCTGGAAACCCCAAATTCCAAACATCTCCTGCCTAGCAGGAGTATGCTAAATGTTTCCATTGGCAACAAAAACCTAGACCATAATTGTTGGGTTGTGACAGACATCCCTTCCGTCTTTTATCTGGAAAGGGACATTGTCAACCGATTCACAATCAATTTGCACCTAATTAACCATAACGCCTGGTCCTGACTGGGGAGGAACCTATGAGCTTTGACAACATTGAAAAAGAATTCCGGTCAGCTCAATTGCTGCCGTATACGGTTAAAGTTCAAGTGCTAGAAGAGGTTACCATCAGAGTGCAGGTGCAACAATTGACTCTCACCCTCAAAATTAAGCGAGGACAGAACCTCAAACATCAGTACGACTATATAAATCTAAATTCCCATCTCCAGCAACAAGGTTTGTATTTAAATCAGACACCTCTAGTAGACCTATAACAGGACGTCATTCGAATATTGGTGGATAACAGCGACCCTGGAAGTATCACTTTGGGCGCAGACACCTTTATTGGAATGGCGGTTGATGCCCAACATTATTCTATTGATTTAGGTAATTAAATCATAGGATCAATCCCAAACAACTCGACATCAGCTACAGTATTCCTCCAGAAATGATTTTTACTAACCATGGGGGGAATTTTCTGGTGTACTCTTCCAGCCTCTATGCCGTGGAAGAGGTGACCTGTGACATTAGGAGGAGGGACGAGGACCACTACCACGAATCCCACGTTCAGGTCAACACCATCCAAAGAGATCCCTCCACTCAACTAGAGGATACAGATAGAATTGCCAAGCCAGAGGTCTTTCCAGGTTTCAAGCAGATGGTCGAGGATAGGATCAATCTTGCTGATGCCTGTGATACTGAGGAGCAAAAACAAAAGCTAAAATGGGTCTTCCTGGAATTTCAAGATCTCTTTTCAGGGGACTCATACGACTGTGGACGCACATCCATTCATTCAACCACCGTTCCCACGGACCCCAAGATGGCTCACGCATTTGTGAATCAATACTGGTCAACTCTCGCGTCCATGGAGTCACTCGCAGAGATTATTAAGAATTTAGAATCCTGTGGGATAATTTGTCCTTTACCAAGTCCCTTGAACAACCCGGTACTGCAGATACTCAAATTAAACGGCCAATGGAGACTATGCGCAGACCTGAGGGAGTTGAACAAACAGGTCCAAAAGTGAAGATGGCCCCTTCCCTACATAGATCGGGGACTGGCCCAGATCCAAGGGTCAAAGGTGTACACCTCCATTGACCTGACCAACAGTTACTGAACAGTACTTGTGAGTAGGGAAGACCAGTTGTTAGGGTGAATTCTCCAGAATGGCTAATTTCCCTTACCTACTGAGTCCCTCAGCAGCTTTGCTGGATTTCTAGGATTTATTTTTTTCACTTGGTAAGAGTGTGAGCCTTTTATCCCACTCTTCCATGTGTTTTTCTGTGTGTGTTTTACCTTTTTGTGTGATCTTGGGCTATGGAGCCACACCTACTCCATGGGTATCATCTTTTTACTGTGTTACACAGCACTTTCAGTGCAGTGACACAGGGATGTCTTTCAGACTTCCCACTGACTTCATTTTCTGGGACTGACTACTGTCTCCCAGAAACATGTAAAGTTGCCATTAACTTTATATAGTCTCTTTAAACCACAGACCCAGTACACCCCATCTTACATGGAGTATTGGAAAGGGTTAATATTTATCCCTTTTTGTCTGACTCTTGGAGCACTGTTTTGCTCCATTTTCATTAAGACTTGGCTGGTGACAGTGATAACTACCCTATTTTTCCTACCGTGGTTATCTTAAATAACCATGGTATTGTTTTAGGCCATCTTGGTAGCCTCAAACTTAAACCCGCTTGACCATATTGATTTTAATATTTTTTTCCGGCTGAGTTTAGTCGCCATTTCTTTTTGGTAAAGTCTTTCTCATTTTCGTCTCTGCGAGCCAAACCAGATTTTGTTCCTTTGTTCACCTTCTTTCTGGGTAGGCAGGATGTGAGGGAGGGTTCTTAGGACCCCTGCCAATGGTTCCCTTGGTAACCCAAGTCGCACTTCTGTTTGATTGACTAGGTGACTGTCCACCCTGCTGTGTGATTGACAGCCAGGCTGTGTGAATGGGGGGAAAACTGCATAAAAAGCAGGTCTCTGGGTCTGGAAGAGCAGAGTTGCCACTGGAACGAAAGAACCAAAGAAGACCTGACAGAAGAGGACCACTACAACGATTGAACCGCCCGGTGAAGCCCTGCTGCAGGTCTGAATCTTCAGACTCCAATGTCAGAGAGGATCTTCCGAGAAATCTTCTTCCCTTGAGCTGGTGGGACCAACCAATTGCCCAAACTCGAAGCCAGGACCCCCTCTTCTGGTCGAATTCGCTGTACAGAGCTACAGTGGGCCGGATAGCCAGGAAGGTCGGACCCTGCTTGCGTTTTAAGGAACGCACCTTTTATTCGTTTTGCTCCGCTGCTGGTTTCTTCCCTGGGTAGTGCAGGATCCTCCAGTCTTCCTACTTTGTGTCTGTCATGAAACAGAGTCTAGGACTCTGTGTGCAGGACCCTATCAGGGGCCACAGACTTCTGTTTGAACACTGTGTGCAAAATCAAGTCAAAGGCAAAAGAATCCAGCCGTATAAAGGGCTTTTCTGTCCCTATTTCAGACAAAATCGCCTACAGACTACATTACCCAGGAAGCCCTGGGCCAGGAACTACTTTCCAAGGCCCACGTTGGGCGTGACACGCGCACGCATGCGCACCCAGCAAAAGGCACGGGGCTTGTGCTACGAAGTCTCGCCGAGGAAGGCGTGTTCCTGGGAGCTCCGAGCACGGGATCAACACGAGGGACCACGCCCCACCTGACTTCACTCCAGGCCCCTCGCCTGCAAAAGCTAAGTACCGTGGGCTTGGGGAGTCAAGGTCACACGGGGGAAGCCAGCCCACCGCCGCACCGTAGAGAGAGAGGGAGAGCTGAGTTGGCAGTGAGGGGCACGCACAGGGGGGCATCGCCCAGGGTTCCCGCTCCCCCTGCTCCAGCAAGCTAAGTCCTAGGCTCCATAGGCTATAGCGCTTCAGGTTGCTACCCGATTTCAGCCCGCATCCATAACGCGAGCAGTGCATACGATTCGCATGTTAAATTAGCCACGTGCAGCGGCTACCAGCGCAGACGCGTTTGAGACGCCTGCGGTTCTTGACCATATCGCAGCTTGCTCCCGGCACACTAAAAACACTCGCCTCAACTAACGGATCGAGTTGGGGGGCTGCACTGGCCAGGAACCGCACGCATTTCATCGCGGAGCCACGCGCGGCTTAAACCCGCATGGCATGGGCAGTAGCCCATATCAGACAACTTATTAACCCCGTAGTGGGCAGACGCACACATTTCACAGCGGAGCCACGCGCGGCGTAGATCCGCATTGAACGGGCTGTAGCCCAGATATTTAACCCTGTAGTGGGCCGCAGCAGCAGCCAAAGCAAGAGCATAACCTTGTACTCTGTGCCAACCAATAATGTGTGTGTGGTATGTGAGGTGACACACTAGTCAGTAACTGTCACTCTTTTTGCAGCACTGATTCTGCTCCGGATTCTGGACCTGAGAGTGCGCAGGCAGGAGGCCAGCACTCACCCCAGAGATAAGTCTCTTCTGGTTGCCTAAGGTTGTGAATGAAAACGTAGTATAATTGTAATGCATTGTGTTTCCCTGTGTTTTCCCTTCCCTAACCACTCCCCCTTTTCCCAAACCCTCTTTCCGGTGATCCTGCATGATTCTACCTATCCAACCGACGAGATCCTAACCCTCTTTCCCTGCTAGGGTCTCAGAGGCTTGTGTAAGCTTTGCCTTGCAGGCACCGAGACCTTGGAGGGGGTGGTTGGTTCGCGCCATTCCTGGGCCTGGAAGCCGCAGCTGTGACAGTGTCAGTCCGACAGTCGCTTCAGGAACCGTGAGCCTGCAGGAACTACCAGGAATGTCCGCCTCAGCTACAGCTTCTTCTCCAATTAAGGTACTGTTCAAAATCTGGTTGTTCGTTTCGTTCAGCCGCGGTGAAGGTGTATGAAATCTTTCTCCAATCCGAGGGCTTGTCCTTCTCTACTCTTTGAACTAACTTTTCTGCCGACCAACTTTGTCAGGAACTCTTGGCAAAGACTTAACCACAAACGCCCCTGAACTGTGTGATCTTGAGCAAAAGACTTTTGTCTTATTGACTTTGGCCCTAAACCTATTTGATTTGATCCTATCACTGGAGTTCCTCTTCCTAGATTGCCCTGCTTACTTACCTGTTGGTAATGCTTCATTTCTGCCTAATTTTGTCTTTCCCGCCCTTTTAAATTAACAGACTGCCATTTTGCTCCCACTTCATTTTGTGAGCTTAACTTGTCTGGAAACTGTTGCGAGTGGTGTGGTGTATTAAGTGTGTGATTTTTGAACTGCTTTACTTTAGTGAAATGTTATACAACTAAAGTAAATAAATGTATATTCTTTTACTTGGAAACCTTGAGTCAGTGTTTGTTTGAATCATAGTAACTGCTGTCCTTTGTGTAACTATCTAATACTGCTCACTTGCTCTTGAGATAAGTCTGGCTGCTCAGCCATTGCTACCACTTTACTGTGTAGTACGGGCTTGTACCAAAAGTGAATTTGTGCTGCCACTTGTAGTCCTAATTGTGTGTAATGTTCCCAAAGGGTACTGCATATAAGTCTCCCTAACACTGGTGTACAGCGGTGAGGATCAGAGTGCTGCTATTACCTTGGATCAACTAGCCACAAGGATAACATCACTAAAAAGCAATATTAATCATGTCTGATATGGAAAGCCACAGTCAGGAGACCCTCCTGAGTTACACTGTAGATTATCTCAGAAATCTGTGTAAAGAAACGAAACTCTCTGCCAAAGGCAAAAAGTCTGAATTGATTGAAAAGTTGTTAAAGAACCAAAGTCTTGAGAGTGGGTCTGAAATACCTGACTCTCTAGCAAATGTGGAAAGCATTGAGGATGATAATGTCTCTGTCAATGATGAGTTGGAAAAGGCAGATGTGTCCCCTAAAGTAGGCCTCACTGCTCCCTAGCCTGCTCAGCAACCTCAACCCTTGTCCACTGGGACCCCATCCGGTCCTACACTCAGTCCTGAATTCTTTGCTCTAGAGGAAATTAGGCTTGAGTTGGAATTCAAACGTTTAAATGCTCAAACTGAACAAAAGCACAAAGAACTTAAGCTCAGAGAAATGGAGTTGAATCATGACCTAGAAATGAAAAGATTGTCTCTTGGAAATGCTTCTCTCCCAGAGTCCTCTAGGTCTTCCAGTCTTAAGAGACCGCATATGCCTAAAGAAATTGTGGTTATGTATGAGGTTAAGCTTGATATTTTGGATTGGTTGACAATGTTTGAATATAACCATGGTATTCAAGGTCTTACAGGGAATCAATTGCTTCCCTGGCTCTTCCCTTGGCTACCCACTGTTACATCTGATGTTGTGATGGAGTTGGGGGAGGTGGATAGGATGGATTATGAGTGTGTGAAGCTAGCTTTAATTGCTAGATTTGGAAAGACCTCTTCCCAGTACCTTAAGAGGTTTAGGACCCTCCAAAAGCATGATGGTACCCCTTGGGCTACCTGGGTGTGTGACTGTTTGAAAAACTTAGATGGTTGGGTTAAGGGTTACAGAGTGAACACTTATGAAGGTATGACAAATTGTGTTATGTTGGAGTCAATTTATGATGCCTGCGCTCCTGAGCTCAGATAGCACTTTGTTGATTCTAAGGAGATAGAGCCAAAGAAGTCAGCTAAGGCTGCTGACTTGTGGGTTGCCAACAGGGCTACTCGCAAGGATTCTGGGCTACTCAGAAGAAGGAAGAGGGAAAGCAACCAAAGAAAGATAACAAGGAGTATTCTAATACCTCCCATCAAAAAGAGGGCCACAAACAGCAACATAAAGGGAAACCACATCAGGCTAGTACACCATCTGGACCCAAACCAGATGGAGGTCAGAACAAACCCCCATTCATCAAGACATTTGGGAAATGTTATGCTTGTGGGTCAACTGACCATGTGAAAAGGGATCCCAGATGTAAGGGTAAACCTTCAGGGGTCCACACTGTCTCCTTAGCCTGCCCCCCAGAGGAAGAAGTACCTATGGCCAGTGGAAAAGTTCACCTACTAGCTGATGAACCCATGAGAGTCTCAGCTAGTGTTTCTTTAGTGTCCCTGGGCTTGTGGGAACAACAGAATTTAGATGTCTATAATTCCATCCCAGATAATATTAAAGAGTATTATAAAGATAGTTTTCTTGTGAATGGACAGGAAACCCCTGCCATCAGAGACACTGGAGCCAGCATAACTGGTGGATGAATCATTCATTTCAAGGTGGAGGATGTTGCTAAGGCACCCAAACGCCTCACCAAGTTAGCTGGAGGCCCTGAGCAAATACTTCCCCAGTTACCAGCTCTCATCCAGTGTAATGATATGACTGTCAAAATACCTGTTAGTGTGCAGAGTGAAGTGCCTTGGAAAGTCTTGTTTGGTAATGACCTGAAAACTCTTGGAGTTGTGTCAAGCACGCCCAGGCCTCGCAGTGACAGGAGCTCACTAGGCCTGCGAGGGGCTCTACAGAGGAAACTATCACTCCCCCTCCACAGGAGTTGTTCACTGCTATTTCTAGGAAAACAGAGGCAAAGGGGAAGCACAAGACCTCCAGGAAACAGTCAGACAGCACCCCTGTGCTACCAACAAGGACATCACCAAGACTGTCCAAAGTCTCACCTGTGACCCCTCCGCCTGCTGAGGCAGAGTGTGAGGTGCAACCTTGTGTGGTTGAGCCAGTTTCTGAAGAATCAGATCTGGAAGAAAACACTGTCTTAGTTGGAGATCTAGACCCGGTTGACCATGCTGAGCTGCAGTCTTTACTGGTAGAAGGTGGACCCAACCGGGCAGACTTCAGCAGAAGACAGCGAGAGTGTCCTACTCTTGAAGGTCTTCCACAACAGGCTGCTAACCAACTTGATGGGCAAGACGTTGGAAAGCACAGGTAAATCTGGGAAGATGGCCTCTTCTACAGAGAACCAACTGAGTCTTTCCATGGGGACTGCAAAAGAATTGTAGTGCCCCTTTGCCAACAGACTCCAGTTCCTACAGTTAGCCCATGAGATACCTTTGGCTGGTCACTTGAGCTTCAAGAAGACCAAGGAAAGGCTCTCCCTCTACTTCTACTGGCCTAAGATGGGCGCAGAAGTTGACAAATTCTGTAGGAGCTGTCACACTTGCCAAACCTCTGGCAAGAGTGGAGCCAAGAATGTGGCACCCCTGGTGCCTCTCCCAGTGGTGGGAGTTCCTTTTTAGAGGGTGGGCATCGACATTGTTGGTCCCCTTGACCCTCCCACAACTTCAGAGTACAGGTTTATCCTGGTTGTAGTAGACCATGCTACAAGATCCTGTCATGGCCACTAACCAAGGGCCCTTATTTCCTCCTTCCAAAGGGTCCAAATGGCCAGGCACATAGGAAAGTGTGCTCTGCACACTTGGGGTCCAAGGCACATGTATCCAGGCCGGGCGTGGCCATTAGAAAGCATTGGAAAGCACGTGCAATCATCCATGGGAGTGGTGAGATGGGGCCACAAGGCGGAGCTAAAGGGGAGTGGCTAGGACCAGACTATTTAAGCCGGCCCCACCTGCATGTTAAGGCTTTGCGTTAATCTTCTGTATGCAGCGTAATTCTTACCGCCGTCTGAAGCTCCTAGCTGTCTCCAGCTCTGCATCTTCTGAATCCAGCTTCACATCTTCGGCGTGCACCTACCTGATTCCAGCTGTACATCTTCAACGTGCACCTTACCTGGATCCAGCTATACCATCGCTCGGAGCGCATCCAATCTCGATCCGGCATCCGCAGAGTGCACCTTACCTGAAACCAGCCATACCACCGCTTGAAGCACTACGAGCTTCACACCAGTATCTTCAGTGCGCACCTTACCTGTCTCCTCGAATCCATCTTCTATTGGGCGCCTCTTCCTCACCTGTCGGAGTCTTCATTCATGCAGACGTCTTCTTCTCGTCTGGCGTCCTCGCGGTTCTTCCATCTCGCAGCCGTGAACAGCTTCCCGGATAGCCGCTCTCCATCTTCCGTGGCCAGGCCGTCCCTGCAAGAAATAAAGACAGCACAAGGTTAGAAACCGCATAAACATTTAACGCTTGGCAGTGCAACACCTAAGCCTTGCATTTCATTTAGAAACCCTACTTATCCTCTAGTGGGGTGCGCTCCATCCCTTTCGGACACCGCGTGGGTCCACTGTCAGCAACGCGACTCAACAGAGCCATCTTCAACATCTATTGGGGAAAAGAAAGACCTTATTAAGAATACGAACAATAATCTTTGAGAAAGACTTTACAGAAGCATACGGACAATAAGGAACAAGTTACTTACCTGTAACTGTTGTTCTCCAGCATGGGTCTGGCATGGATTCACATGCTCATGAATATTCCCCGTCGTCAGGCCGGGAATCCTAGGTATAGAAAAAAAATCATTATCAGTTTTGTTTCTGTCTTTCTTAGTAGTAACCAATCACTGGTCTCTGGGTCATACTGCCCCCAGCCAATGACTGCCCTCTCCCTAAGCCCCGCCTCTGGCAGCCATCCTCAGATTTGGTAGCACGTAAAGTGGCAGTATGACAAAGTGAAGAGCCGCAGAGGGGTAGGCGGGAGGGTTTGCATAGCAGTACACACATGCACAACCACGGGAGGTGGCAACAGGCTCAACATTAAGCAATACAACAACTCAACATTAAGCAACTCTTACCTCCTCACCAGGCTCACCTTAGGCGAACAGGTTGTGCAGCACTGCTTGGCCGACCCTGGACTCCTCCCTGGAGTCCCGATCGACGCAGTAGAATCTTGTGAAGGTGTGCGTCGACCTCCACGTCGCAGCCCTGCAGATGTCCAACAGGGGCACACCAGACAGGAACGCCGTGGTAGCAGCGATCGCTCTGGTCGAATGGGCTCTCGGACGGAGGGCAGCGGTCGGTTTGCCAACCGGTGACAGAGCATGATGCAGCCGGAGAGCCATCTGGAAATGGAAGTCTTCGAGAGAGCCTTCCCTTGATTCACAGTCCCAAAGTTCACAAACAGCTGTGACGTCTTCCGAAAACTCTTCGTGCGGTCCACGTAGAACTTCAGCGCTCTAGCTACATCCAGCGAGTGCAAAGTCCTCTCGGCCGGCGACGAAGGCGACGGGAAGAAAACTGGCAACACCAAGGGCTCGTTGAGGTGGAAGTCCGACGGCACCTTGGGCATAAAGGAGGGGTGTGTCCTCAGCACCACCCTCGTGTCATGAAAAGTCACGTATGGAGGCTTGCAAGATAGGGCCTGGGTCTCTCCCACTCGTCGTGCGGAGGTGATGGCCACGAGGAAAGCCGTCTTCCATGACAGGAACTTCAGAGGCACCGAATGCATAGGCTCGAATGGGGCCCCCATGAGCATGGTCAGTACCACATTGAGCTCCCACGCCGGGGCAGGGACGCCCGTCCCGTAGTCCTGGTATATCGGGAGATTGCAGCCAGATGTATTTTGATGGAGGCGTGAGCCAGTCCAGCTTTGGCCAGCGACAGTAGGTACGGCAGTACTTGAGGGGCCGTAATCCGCAGAGGGTTAATCTTCTGTACACGGCACCAGACAGAGAACCTCTTCCATTTATGTCCATAGCACTTGAGAGTTGAGGACACCCTGGCCTTTGCGAGAACCTCTCTGCAGTCGGCCGGGATGTCGTACCCTCCAAACTCTAGCGCTGCAGGAGCCAGCCCTGCAAGTTCAGCGACTCTGGGTTGTGGTGAAGAATGGCGCCTCCTTCTCTGGAGAGAAGGTCTGCGTCCATCAGCAGCTTGACTGGTGGGGATGTTGACAAGTCCAGAAGGTCCGGGAACCAGATCTGTCTCGGCCACGCCAGTGCGACGAGGATCATCCTGCACCGGGACCTCTTGAGCTGGTTGATGAGCCGGAGCAGCAACGGCAGCGGAGGGAACACATAAAGAAATAGGCTGTCCCAGGGGAACAAGAAAGCATCGCCCATGCTCCTCGGCTGGGGGAACCTGCTAGCGAACCTCCGGCACTTGGAATTCGTCGCCGTCACGAAGAGATCGACTTGGGGTTCGCCCCATCGTCGGAAGAGTCGATCCACTTGATCCTGGTGTAGTTCCCACTCGTGGCACGAGCGCAGCTCCCTGCTGAGTGAGTCAGCAATCGTGTTTTTTATTCCTGCCAGATGAAGAGGCACCAGAAACATCCCCTGGTCGACGGCCCAATGCCACAGATCCTGGGCTTCCTTGGATAGGGCAGGGGACCTGGTTCCGCCCTGCTTCCGGATGTAGAACATCGTGGTGGTGTTGTCAGTGAAGATCCTCACCACCTTGCCCTTGAGGGACGGAAGAAAGGACCTGAGGGCCCAGAACACTGCGTGGAGCTCCAAGATGTTGATGTGGAGAGACTTCTCCTCCGGGAGCCAAAGGCCTCTCGCGTGAAGATCTCCGGAGTGCGCTCCCCAACCTTCCAGGGGGGCGTCCGTCGTCACCGTCACCTGGTGAGCTGGGGTCTGAAAGTCCGTACCCGCCGACAGATGGGAGCGTGTACCCCACCACCAGATCGCCTGACGGAACGTCTCGTTGAGAGGGATCCTGTCCTCGAAGCTGCCCGTCGACTGGACCCAGCGGGCGTCGAGGAACTCTTGTAAGGGGCGCATCCGAAGCCTGCAAAGGCGCACCAGATAAATGCAGGAGGACATCATCCCGAGGAGGGATTTGATAGATCTTACCCTGGCCATGTCCGTGGCCAGCAGACGCTGCACCTTGCCCAGAATGGTCCTGGTCCTTTCCTCCGACGGCGAGGCCAGCCGCACCACTGTGTCGAGCTTGGCTCCCAGAAACAGGGTGACTTGCGACGGAACCAAGTGGGCTTTTGGAAAGTTGATGGAGAATCCCAGGTCCGTGAGCAGCTGGACGGTCTTCGCAGTGTGCTCCACAGCGAGCTCCCTTGTCCTTGCCCGGATGAGTCAGTTGTCCAGGTAGGGGTAGACGTGGATCCCCTGTAGGCGCAGCCGCGCTGCCACTGGTGCGAGGCACTTGGTGAACACCCTGGGTGCCGACTTCAATCCGAACGGGAGGGCTTTGAACTGGTAGTGCCGCCCTTGGACCACGAACCTGAGGAACTTTCGGTGTCTTTTTAGAATGGGGATGTGGAAGTACGCATCCTCCAAGTCCAACGACAACAGGAAATCGCCCTCCTCCAGCTGTCCCTGCACGTGCTGGAGGGTGACCATACGGAACTTCTGTGCCTTGATGTACTTGTTCAGTCGTCGTAGGTCCAGGATGGGGCGCCATCCTCCTGTCTTCTTTTTTACGAGGAAGTACCTTGAGTAAACTCCGGAGCCCCAAAGCCTCTTTGGGACGAGCTCGATGGCATCGCCCTTACTTGCAACAGTAGTTGAGGGATGTGATTTTCCTTCCTGGCCACAGGTGGAACGCAAGGACACTTCTTCTGAAACTCGAGGGCGTGCCCTTGGGCCATGGCGTCCAGCAACCAACGGTTGGTGGAGATGGACTCCCACACGCTGACGAACCTCGCCAGCCGGCCTCCCACCGGGGTGCTTCGGCGGGGGCCCGACCCCACGGTCGGTTCAATCTTGTTTGGAGGCCGCCTTGCCTCCTTGACCTCCCTGTCGAAGACGGGCACCACCTGACTTGCCGCGTCCCCTGTAGGCTTCCTGGGACGAAGATCTTGCAGCTTGGCGGTACGTGGAGGAGCCACTGCCGGATCCCTTGGAGGCACCTTGTCTGTCTCCGGAGCTCCGAAAGGACGGCCGTCGTTGTTGGAGCACTCCCAGTGCCCGGGCAGTCTCTGTGTCTGTCTTGATGGCCTGAAGGGACTCATCAACTGCCTTCCCAAACAGGTTGTTCCCGTCGAAGGGCATGTCCAAAACCTTGGCTTGTACATCCTGGCGGAAATCCATGGCCTTGAGTCATCCTCGTCGTCTCAAGCAAACGCTGTTGCCCAACTGACGGAAACCGGTGTCGGCAATGTTCGTTGCCACCGTGATGGCGTGGTCCGAAGCAATCTCACCCTCCTGTAGGATTTCAAGGGCCTCAGCCCTTTTGGCGTCCGGAAGGAAGTCCAACAGAGGGGCGATTTTGAACCACAACTCCCTGTCGTAGCGGGCTACGATAGCCAGGGCGTTGGCCGCCTTGATAGTCGTCGCTGCGGATGAGATGACCCGCCGTCCCATTGTGTCCAACTTCCTGCCCTCGCCGTCCGGCGGGGAGGTTGATGTCGAGGCCGATGCCCCACCAGCTTTCTTCGTTGCCGCCGCCGAGACGACCGAAACCGGGGTAGGTTGCGCCCGAAGGCACAAGGGGGCAGCGTCAGGGACCCGGTACTACTCCTCGTACCGGTCCCTCTTTGCCGGCGCCATGGCAGGGTTCTTGAGGAGGGCGAGCCCCTCATCCCAGATGTCATCAAGAAGCGGTACGGCGAAGACCGTCTTCCTTTTAGCCTTGCGCCGTTGGTAAAGGAACCCTTCCTTCTTCTCTTCTGGGCAGAGCTGGAAGAGCTCGGATGCCCTGGAAATCATGGCATGAAAGGATCCAATCGCATCGGGCGGGGACGCCCGGCCAGAGGGCTACGGGGGACATGTCCCGTCGTCGCCTCCGTCGTCGTCGTCTGTACCTGTCGTAGCCATGTCTGTGCCTGTATCATCCCCGTGGGTAGTAGACTGGGGGGAGGCAGAGCAGGCCGCAGAGGTGGGAGAGGCGGCGTAGGATGCGTCCTCCTCCTCTTATGCGGTGGACTTTCCGAACGTCCTGGCTCCAATTCCCCCGTCGGGTCTGGCTCAGGTACCTCCGTCGGGGGGAGGGGCAACCTTGTCCTTATCTCCGAACATAAGGACTGAATCGCTGACAAATGGGCCGCCGAAGTGTCCTGCGGCGCCGGAAACGACGGGCGCGAGGGCTCTTGAGGAGCCTTGTCGGCGACCCCGTCGCTCTCGTCGTCGCCCTCGTCGGGATCCCTCCCCATGGGCTGGGCCTCTTCCACGACTTCGATGAGCTCTTCTTCAGAGGTTGTGTCCGTATCCACGATGGCCACCAGCACCTCCCCCACCTTTTCCAACGAGGACTTGGTGGGGGTCTTCTCAATGGGCCTGAAAGACGACTCCCTCCACGGTGGCAAGGAGACTCTGGGTCCTGAGGGCACCTCCACTGGTGTAGCCTCCACAGGCTGAGCCAGGGCCGCGGCGACATCCTCAATCGAGGTCTTAGCAGGGTGAATTAAGGCCATCGTCACCTTCTGGACGCCTGGGGTCTTCACCTTGGGGGGAGGGTCCGAGCCTCGCTCCCCCTCTGCCGGAATCTTCGAGATCGACCAGGGCCTCTCCAGAAGCTTCGCCGGGTTCTCGGACTTCCTCTTGCCCGAGCCAGAGCGTTGGCTCGTGGTTGATGGCGCCGGGGAGGATGCGCCCTGCCTGGCAGCCAAGGAGCTCGACCGTTCGGCGCTCCTGGTGCCCGCGGACTCGCAGTGCTTAGCCTTTTGTTGGGCCCCCGTCGCCGGGGCGCCCTCACAGGACTTAGAAGACCGCTCGGACTTCTTTTTCTTCTTCTCGCCTGATGGGCTCTTCCCTTCCAGCCAGTTGGCGAGACGGAGGTGGCGATCCTTCATGGTCCGCTCCGACATGTTCCCACAAAACGCGCAGTCCTTCTCCGTGTGCGTCTTGTCCTCATGGAGACAGTAGAGGCATAACGAATGCTCGTCCTCCTTGAAAACATTCTGAAGCTGGCATCCAGGGCAGGTCCTGAACAGCTTCCCGGGCATCGAGCTTCCTTTCTCCTGAGCCATGTCCGGGGTAGGCCTCGGAACTTCTGGAATCCTCCAAAAGCGTAACTCGACGTAATCTTCACCCTTGAGGGGCGTAGAAAACTCTGAAACGGATCCCCGTTGATCGGATGTAGAAACGGTGGAGCTTGAGGCACTATTTAACCGAAAAATTAGAAAAATCTCCTGAAAAAAGCACGAAAACGCAGCAAAAGCTCGAGAGCTACAGCACGAGGACTCCCAACACTTGAACGTGCGGTAAAAATCTGAGGATGGCTGCCAGAGGCGGGGCTTAGGGAGAGGGCAGTCATTGGCTGGGGGCAGTATGACCCAGAGACCAGTGATTGGTTACTACTAAGAAAGACAGAAACGAAACGGATACTGATTTTTTTCTATACCAAGGATTCCCGGCCTGACGACGGGGAATATTCATGAGCATGTGAATGTGAATCCATGCCAGACCCCATGCTGGAGAATCATTGTTATCAACACTTACCTCCCACGAGGATTGGTCGCAGCCGGTCTGGGCCATTACGCCTATGGACCAGTGAAGCAACTGGGTCTGTCTATAGCGCCCCTACTGAAAAGAAGCAGGACGGAGAGATCATCTTTGCAAAATAACAGGTGAGAACTATGGGAAAACGCTTGCGCATCTCATTCTGGCACGAGGGTTCGAGGGGGCTCGCAGTTCAGTCGCAGCATTCTCATTGCCTCTTACCTTTCCCCAAGCGCATTGCCAGCAACCTGTCCAGACCAAATCACCACAGCTGGGTGTAAAGCAAGATCCAGGGAAGCCAAATCCAGGGAAGGCTCCAACCGTGCCCTAACGTTCCCGCAGAGACCAGGTGAGCGTAACAGAACGCAAAGCCTCCCCGAATCTCTGCCTGGGCATTATGGAAACCTCTGAGACTGACAAGTTGGCCCAATTGTTGGGGGAAGTGCGGGCTGAAGTGCATGCCTCCAGGCAAGAGACTAATGCCTTAAGAAGGGATCTTATTGCCGCTCGGGAACGAACTGATGATCTGGCAAGACGGATGCTTCAAACTCATGCAGGGCAAGTTCCTTTACCCGGGGTCGCACCAACCCCTTTGCCGCAGCCATCATCACCAGTCCAAGTGGTCCTCCCGGGGGCTGTGCCTTTGGCCCCGCCTGAACGTTTTACCGGCGATCCCAACAAATATGCTATATTCATTAAGCAGCGTCGTCTCCATTTCCTGTGCCGCCCTGGGGCCTTCCCTAACGGCAGTGCCAGAGTTGCCTTTATACTTTCATATTTGGGAGGCAGTGCAGCAGATTGGTCCATACCATTAGTTAACCAAGATGATCCAGTACTTCACAATTTCAGTGAATTTCAACAGGAATTGGAAAAATGGCATACCCAAGGACAAGCCTAGACAACAAATTGTTATCGCTCAGACAGGGGAGCCACGATCTGCTGACATATCTCCACCTTTAATCGCCTCATTGCACAAACCAATTGGCCCGAAGAAAAGAGAACCACACTGTTCTATCAAGGGTTACGTGGGGAGTTAAAGGACGTACTAGCCCACGTGGTCAACCCTCCGGAGTGTTGCGCGAAATACATTAATCTAACGGTACAAATGGACCATAGGCTACAAGACCGGAAAATGGACAGCACAAGATCTGAAGGGAGGTCGTTTTATATGCGACCCAGAGACAATCAAACTAAAACTCATGAACCAACCGAATCTATGCAGATTGGGGGATTACGGGCCCCTATGTCCAAAGCTGAGAGAGATATAAGGAGGCAACAACAACTTTGTATTGCGTCAAGACAGGACATTTTCTTCAGGATTGCCCAATAAAAACTCCCAACAGAATAGTTGGTGAAACGGATGACAGCATGGATGAAAAGGATCAGACCCCAGAAAACTCCAATGCCCGACAAGCGTAGGGGTCCACGTGTCGAGCCAAAAGGAGAAAGTTATTCAGACTTCACACCTGGTCATTCCAGTCCTTGTAGTCCACCACCAGCAACCATCAAGGGTACATGCCTTGGAAGCGTATATTGATAGTGGAGCTGTTGGAAACTATATCGATCAGAATCTGGCTGCACGAATTGGCCTTCCTCTCAAGCAAAAACAATTGGAAAACATCACCGCAGTGGATGGCTCTCAGTTGTCATCCGGCCCAGTAACGCAACATACCGATAAAGTAACGCTCATGTGTCAGGATGGTCATCGGGAAGACATTTCCTTCGATCTTATTGGGGCACCTCAGTTCCAAATGATCTTAGGAATGCCATGGCTAGAAACTCACAACCCCAGGATTGACTGGCGAACCCGAGTGCTGACCTTTCCTCAAGAATGCGCCAAGAGTTGCTACCACAAGAGTGTGAAGAGTCCCAAAGTCAAAGTTAAACCCATCCTGGGGTTCTCTGCTACCTTACCCCCCCCTGCCCCCGAGTATCTGGACTACCAGGAGGTGTTCCAAAAAGAGCAAGCAAATACCCTGCCTCCACACAGGCCTTACGACTGCCAGATCGACCCGATTCCTGGAGCACAGATTCCTTGCAGCCGAACCAACGCTTTAACAGAGCAGGAAAACCAGCATCTACAGACTTATCTAGATCAGTACCTAGCTAAATAATTCATCCGCCTGTCTAAGTCTCCTGCCTCCTCGGCTCTCTTCTTCGTACCCAAGAAGGAGGGGGACCTTAGAACATGCATAGATTATAGGGCATTAAACCAGATCACTGTGAAGAACAGATACCATCTGCCACTCATTCCCGAATTACTCGATCGGGTGAAGAATGCTCGAATCTACACCAAACTGGATCTACGAGGAGCCTATCACCTCGTCAGAGTTAAAAGGGGTGACGAGTGGAAAACAGCCTTCCGAACGAAGTATGGGCTTTTTGAGTATTAGGTGATGCCCTTTGGGTTATGCAATGCACCAGCGGCGTTCCAGTTCTTCACGAACGATGTGCTTCACGAACTGTCGGACATCTGCGTCCTCGTTTACATCGACGATATCCTAATTTACTCAAAATCTAAGGAAGAGCATGTTGGCCATGTAAGGGCAGTCCTGGAAAAACTCTGTCAGCATCGGCTATTTGCCAAATTGGAAAAATGCTTCTTCCATGTCACAGAAGTTGAATTTTTGGGCTTCATGCTTACCCCCGAGGGGTTCATATGGACACAGGTAAGGTGGATGCCATTCTTCAATGGACATCTCCAAAAAATACCAAAGGAGTGCAAAGTGTGGTTGGGTTTGCACATTTTTATAGACTATTTATCCCAAACTTTTCACAGATTGTCCACCCAATCACTTCTCTCCTTAAAAAGAACAAAAAATTCTTCTGGTCCTCCGAGGCAGAGAACGCCTTCCAAGAATTGAAACGAACATTCACCTCAGCGTCTGTTCTTAGTCGTCCTCGACCTGACCTGCCTTATGTGGTGGAAACAGATGCCTCCATTATAGCCATGGGGGCGGTACTAACCCAGAGACAGGGCAACTGACAAGGAATTGTTAGCAATTAAAGGGGCCCTAAAGACCTGGAGACACCATCTCTTAAGGGCAAGACACACGGTCACCGTTATCACAGACCACAGGAATCTGCAATATTTGAAAACTGCTAAGGCTCAATCTTCGCGTCAGCTTCGCTGGGCCCTCTTCTTTGCCGAATATGATTTCATCATAACTTACAGACCAGGTGTACGAAACGGTAAAGCAGGCACCTTATCTCGCATGGGAGAGGACAAAGACGACTTCTCCCCATCAGAACCAGTAGCCATTATTCCTGAAGTACGGATTCAGACTCAGATTGCTACAACCGCCTGCTGGGAAGACTTGAAGGCTTATCTACAATCTCAAATGGATCAATCAGCCCAAACAGGAATGGTTGAGTAAAGGAGACAAGTACTCCAAAGACAACTTAACCTATTTTCAAGGAAGACTATATGTCCAAGACAAGGAAATGCAAAAAAAAATAATATCCAACTACCACGAGTCATTAATGGAAGGACATCCAGGAATAGCAAAGACTCGGGCCAAGATCCAAAAGAACTATTGGTGGCCCACCTGGAGAAAGGATGTTACCCAGTTTATTGCAACCTGCAGAGTTTGTGCACAACTTAAATCCCAGAAGTCACATCCTGCAGGATTATTGCGTCCATTAACAGTACCTCCAGCACCATGGCATACACTATCTATGGACTTCATTACCGATCTAGCACCCTGTGAAGGGTTTAACACAATCCTGGTCGTAGTGGATCTATTTTCAAAAATGGCACATTTTATTCCTCTAAAAGGACTTCCCACTGCTACTACTCTGGCCACGGTATTATTGGAACAGATTGTCAGATTACACGGTTTTCCATCCGTATTGGTTTCGGACCGAGGAACGCAATTTGTCTCAGCCTTCTGGAAGAGATGTAGTAAGATCACCCAAATCGACCTACGGTTGTCCACAAGTCACCATCCCCAAACCGATGGTCAAACGGAAAGGACCAACCAGACTCTCGAGCAATACCTGAGATGTATGTTGCATCCTGGAAAAACATTCTCTGGATAACTTAATTTGCTTACAATAACTATTCATACCAGCACCGGACAGACACCATTCTACACAATGAATGGTCGACATCCTAGGAGATCTTCCTTTGATCCACTGGACGAATTAGAAATGCCTGCCATCACTTCCTTACATAACACCATCACCCAGTCGCTTAAAGAAGCTACCGAAAATTTAAACCGAGCCAAAGAACAACAAAAAAATGTTTGCGGACAGAAACAGGAAGGAAGCCCCGCAGTATCAAGTCAGGGATAAAGTTTGGTTGGCGTCCAAAAACATTCCATTGAAGGGACTGCAGGCCTTTCGTCCAAGATATCTTGGACCCTACCCCATCAAGGCCAACATTAATCCAGCTGCCATGAAATTGGAATTACCAGTCAACATGCAGATTCATCCGGTGTTCCATGTTTACCTTCTAAAACCAATGAAACCTGATACTCGGATTTCAGCACCACCTGAGCCAGAGATCATAGAGCGGGAAACAGAATATGAAGTTAAGAAAATTTTGGACTCCAAGGTAGTATGATCAAAACTATACTACTTGATCAATTGGCAAGGTTATGGACCCCAAGACCGCACCTGGGAACCCGTTGAGTTTGTCCATGCTCCATGATTAGTCAAGCAATTCCATCGAGACAATCCCACCAAACCGGGGACAGGGGGAAGAACACCCGTGAGAGGGGCCTTGAGGGGGAGTGCTGTCATGGCCACTAACCAAGGGCCCTCATTTCCTCCTTCCAAAGGGTCCAAATGGACCCTGTCCTGGCGCCTTTGGCGCCAGGCTCATAAGAAAGTGTGCTCTGCACATTTGGGGTCCAAGGCACGTGTATCCAGGCCGAGCGTGGCCATTAGAAAGCATTGGAAGGCACGTGCAATCATCCATGGGAGTGGTGAGGTGGGGCCACAAGGCAGAGCGAAAGGGGAGTTGCTAGGACCAGACTATTTAAGCCGGCCCCACCCGCATGTTGAGGCTTTGCGTTAATCTGCTGTATGCAGCATAACGCTTACCGCCGTCTGAAGCTCTTACCTGTCTCCAGCTCTGCATCTTCTGATTCCAGCTTCACATCTTCGGCACGCACCTACCTGATTCCAGCTGTACATCTTCAACGCGCACCTTACCTGGATCCAGCTATACCATCGCTCGGAGCGCATTCAATCTCGATCTGGCATCGCAGCGCACACCTTACCTGAAACCAGCCATACCACTGCTTGAAGCACTACGAGCTTCACACCAGTATCTTCAGCGCGCACCTTACCTGTCTCCTCAAATCCATCTTCTGTTGCGCACCTCTTCCTCACCTGTCGGAGTCTTCATTCACGCAGAAGTCTTCTTCTCGTCAGGCATCCAAGCGGTTCTTCCATCTCGCAGCCGCAAACAGCTCCCCGGATAGCCGCTCTCCATCTTCCGACACCAGGCCGCCCCTGCAAGAAATAAAGACAGCACAAGGTTAGAAACTGCATAGACATTTAACGCTTGGCCGTGCAACACCTAAGCCTTGCATTTCATTTAGAAACCCTACTTACTCTCTAGTGGGGTGCGCTCCATCCCTTTCGGACACTGGATGGGTGCACTGTCAGCAACGCGACTCAGCAGAGCCATCTTCAACATCTATTGGGGAAAAGAAAGACCTTATCAAGAATACGGACAATAATCATTGAGAAAGACTTTACAGAAGCATACGGACAATAATCATTGTTATCAACACTTACCTCCCACAAGGATTGGTCACAGCCGGTCTGGGCCATTACGCCTATGGACCAGTGAAGCAACTGGGTCTGTCTATAGCGCCCCTGCTGTCCCCACAGAGACCAGGTGAGCGTAACAGATACCCAGAAGCTATACCTACGAGAACTGTTACGGCTCGGGCTCTGGCTAAGGCTCTACTTGGTATTTTTACCAGAGTAGGGTTTCCTAAGGAAGTGATATCAGACAGGGGATCCAATTTTATGTCCCACTACATGCAAACCATATGGAAAAACTGTGGTGTCACTTACAAGTTCTCAACAGCCTACCATCCACAGACAAATGGACTGGTAGAGAGGTTTAATCGTACCATGAAGAGCATGATAGGTGCTTTAGAGGAACCCTTTAGAAGAAAGTGGGACCTTCTACTGCCATGCCTTCTCTTGGTTTATAGAGAAGTCCCTCAGGAGGGAGTTGGTTACAGTCCCTTTGAGCTTCTCTACGGCCATCCAGTCAGAGGTCCTTTGGCCCTAATCAAGGAGGGGTTGGAGAGTGCTCCTTCCCCCAAGCCAGTCAGAGTGACTGACTATGTGATAGGTCTCCGGAGGAGAATGTCACACATGATGGCAGAAGCTAGTAGTAACTTGAAAGCAGGTCAGACTCCGGTCAAACATTGGCATGACCAGAAGGCCAGCATGACTGAGTTTATTCAAGACCAGCTTGCATTAGTTATGGTGCCAACAAGGCAGAGGGCCTTGCAGGACAAGTGGATAGCACCCTTCAAGGATGGGGGCAAACTTGGAGAGGTGAACTATTTGGTGGATTTAGGCAGACCTAAGGAAGCTCCCAGAGTCTTTCACACCAACTGTTTGAAGGCATATGTCTCGAGACCAGAAGTGGGAGCTTTGCTTCTAGCTTCAGCTCAAGAGGAGGAGAGTGAACCTCTACCTGACCTCCTCAGAGGCCAACCTTTGGATGAGAAAGTAGAAGTAGTTAATCTCTCTTCTCAACTGACTTCTGAACAACAGGAGGAGTGCAAAGTTCTGTTGAATCAGTTTGCCTCCCTGTTTTCACTCACCAGGCTTGACCCCTTGGGGCCAGCAGGATATCCTCACTGGTGACTGTTTACCGGTCAAAAGCAGTGGGTACAGAATGTCAGAACATGTGAGATCCCACATCAAAGGAGAGGTCAACCAGATGCTTGATCTCTGGGTTATAGAGCCCTCTACCAGCCCATGCTCTAGTCCAGTTGTTCTAGTACCAAAGGCAGGATCCAAAGAGTCGAGATTCTGTGTGGACTATAGAGCTCTAAATGCCGTCACTAAGACTGATGCCCATCCTTTACCAAGGACAGATGAGCTGGTGGATAGACTTGGTTCAGCCAAGTACTGCAGTACATTTGACCTAACTTCAGGCTATTGGCAAATAGCACTGACAGACCATGCCAAGGAGAAAACTGCATTCTCAACTCCAGCAGGCCTCTAGCAGTTTAGGGTTATGCCTTTTGGAATAAAGAATGCACCTGCTACATTCCAAAGGATGGTCAATCAAGTTCTGAATGGGATGGAGGACTTCTGCATGGCATACTTGGATGACATTGCAGTGTTCAGCCCTACATGGAAAGAACATATTGATCATCTACGATATGTTTTGCAGGCTCTTGAGCAGGCCCATCTGAGCAGAAAGGCAAGTAAATGTCAAATTGGTCAGAGCAAAGTGGTCTACCTTGGTCATGAGGTAGGAGGAGGTGAGATAAGGCCATTGCCCAGCAAAGTACAAGCTGGGCAAAACTGGGCCACCCCATCTACTCAAACCCAAGTGAGAACTTTCCTAGGTCTCACTGGGTACCACCTGAATTTCATAGAGAACTATGGGACCATAGCTTCTCCCTTGAATGTGATCTCCTCTCCAAAATTTCCTAAAAAGGTTAGATGGAATGAGGAGTGCACTCAAGCTTTTGAAAACCTGAAGAAAGCCCTTTGTCAAGCTCCAGTCCTAAGAGCTCCCGATTATCACCAACCCTTCATTGTGCAGACAGATGCATCCAATACAGGTATAGGTGCAGTCCTTAGTCAACTGGATGAGAAAGGTAGGGAGCACCCCATTTGCTTCATCAGTAGGAAACTGAAGGAACCAGAAACAAGGTGGGCAACCGTAGAGCGTGAATGTTTTGCCATTGTGTGGTCTTTGAAGAAGTTTAGACCATACTTGTATGGATCTACATTTGTGATTCAAACCCTTGCGATGGATGATGCAAATGAAAGAGGAGAATCCAAAACTTCTAAGAGGGTCAATCTGCCTGCAAGGGTTTGGTTTCACCATTGAGCACAGAGCAGGATGTCACCACCAAAATGCTGATGGTCTCTCTAGGATGTTATTAACCAACTAGAGGTAGAGATTTGCTCAGGAGTGGATTAAATCCTCCTGTCCCTTAGTCCGGGGGGTGGGGGGCAGTGTTAAGGAGAATTCTCCAGAATTTTTAATTTCCCTTACCTACTGAGTCCCTCAGCAGCTTTGATGGATTTCTAGGATTTCTTTTTTTCACTTGGTAAGAGTGTGAGCCTTTTATCCCACTCTTACATGTATTTTGCTGTGTGTGTTTTACCTTTTTGTGTGATATTGGACTATGGAGCCTCACCTACTCCAGGGGCATCATCTTTTTACTGTGTGTTACACAGCACCTTCTGTGCAGTGACACAGGGATGTCTTTCAGACTTCCCACTGACTCCATTTTTCTGGGACGGACTACTGTCTCCGAGAAACATGTAAAGTTGCCATTCACTTTATATAGTCTCTTTAAACCACAGACCCAGTACAGTACACCCCATTTTACATGGGGTATTGGAAAGGGTTAATCTTTATCCCTTTTTGTCTGTGGCTCTTGGAGCACTGTTTTGCTCCCTTTCCATTAAGACTTGGCTAGTGGCAGTGGTAACTACCCTATTTTTCCTACCACGGTTTTCTTAAATAACCATGGTATTGTTTTAGGCTATGTTGGTAGCCTTGAACTTAAACCCGCTTGGCCATATTGATTTTAATATTGTTCCGGCTGGGTTTAGTCGCCATTTCTTTTTGGTAAAGTCTTCTTGTGTTCCTCTCTGCGCACCAAACCAGGTTTGGTTCCTTTGTTCACCACCTTTTCACGGGCTTCTGCACAGAAGCCCTCCTTTAGGTGCCTGAAAGTCTTGGTAGGCAGGATGTGAGGGATGGGTATTAGGACCCCTGCCATGGGTTCCCTTGGTAACCCAAGTCGCACTCCTGTTTGATTGGCTAGGTGACTGTCCGGCCAGGACAGCCACCCTGCTGTGTGATTGCCAACCAGGCTGTGTGAATGGGGGAAAACTGCATATAAAGCAGGTCTCTGGGTCTGGAAGAGCAGAGTCGCCACTGGAACGAAAGAACCGAAGAGGAGCTGACAGAAGAGGACCCCTACAACGACTGACCCGCCCGGTGAAGCCCTGCTGCAGGTCCGAATCTTCAGACTCGGACAGAGAGGATCTTCCAAGAATCTTCTTCCCTAGAGCTGGTGGGACCAACCAGTTTGCCCAAACTCCAAGCCAGGACCCCCTCTCCTGGTCAAATTCGCTGTACAGAGCTACAGTGGGCCGCAGAGCCAGGAAGGTCGGACCCTGCTTGGGGTTTAAGGAGTGCACCTTTTATTCGTTGTTTTGCTCCGCAGCTGGTTTCTTCCCTGGGTAGTGCAGGACCCTCCAGTCTTCCTACTTTGTGTCAGTCCGACATTCGCTTCAGGAACCGTGAGCCTGCCGGAACTACCAGGAATGTCCGCCTCAGCTACAGCTTCTTCTCCATTTAAGGTACTGTTCAAAATCCAATTGTTCATTTTGTTCAGCCGTGGTGAAAGTGTGTGAAATCTTTCTCCAATCTGAGGGCTTGTCCTTCTCTACTCTTTGAACTAACTTTTCTGCCGACCAACTTCATCTGGAACTCTTGTCAAAGACTTAAACGCATACTCCCCTGAACCGTGTGATCTTGAGCAAAAGACTTTTGTCCTATTGACTTTGGCCCTAAGCCTATTTGATTTGATCCTTTCACTGGAGTTCCTCTTTCTTGATTGCCCTGCTTACCTACCTGTTGGTACTGCTTCATTTCTGCCTAATTTTGTCTTTCCCTCCCTTTTGAATTAACAGAGTGCCATTTTGCTCCCACTTCATTTTGTGAGCTTAACTTGTCTGGAAACTATTGGGAGTGGTGTGGTGTATTAATTGTGTGACTTTTGAACTGCTTTACTTTAGTGAAATGTTATACAACTAAAAAGTAAATAAATGTATATTTCTTTTACTTGGAAACCTTGAGTCAGTGTTTGTTTGAATCATAGTAACTGCTGTCCTTTGCATAACTACCTGGTACTGCTCACTTGTGTAGGGGAGGGTAGGTCAATAGGACCCCCCTCCCAATGCATGTCCCACCCTGGTGAAGACTCATGACTCGTCGACAGCCCACCGGCCCCCGGACCCAGGCGGCAGGGCGGCTGCAGACCGACACGTGAGGCTGCACCACCACGTTATGTGGCAGAGCACAGAAGGCATCTTGTATTAAGCCATCCCCATCTTGCTAGAAATGTGCAGATCTAACCCAGGCAGAGCAAACATGCACACTGAAACATGCAGAGTGACCCCCACTCAACCGCGCTCACAAAGGCCCACACTTCCCCCACCTCCCACTGCATGGCAGATCCGCTCAGGACTCGTTCTCACGAGCCACCAGACACGAGCAAACAACAAAATAAAACGCTGTAGCTGTTGACCTTCCGCAGTACATCATTGCCCCAGTCATGAACGGGTACATTAGAAAGTAACTGAGACCAGCCCAAACCCTGCAGGCCCTGACCCTGCATCAAGCTCCCAACGTTAGACGGCGTGGCGCCTCACACCCATACCTACCCCAAAAACTCTTGCAATGTGTAGAAACCATTTATGTAATGTATGTCCTGTTGACTAACATTCGTTGCTAATATGAAGGAGAATGGGTAAAGAGTAAATATGCAACCGATATTGTTTATAATGTAGAGATGTACAAAGACTGGCTAGCCGATAATGTGTAATATCATGTGTTGCCCTCTTTATACACACACCTGCCTAACACTACCTCATGTTTGTATGTCAACTGTAGATGTGAATTGTTGTGCTAAAGGGTATGGTCCCCAGCTAGTATTCCTTTTAATGCAAATGCATATGAGTGCTTTTTAGAAACCCCATGTGTTGTTATTCGCCCCTCACCCACGGGACAGTATACCGCCTTGTGCAAGATGCTGCGCACAGAGCTGCAAGGCCATTTCCCCCTCCTCCCGCTCAGGCCCTCTAGAGATAGCTGGTGTTAAAACAGCACAGCTTCGCCTCCCCTCCCGACCCTGCGGGACCCATTTCTAGCATCCGCCTCCCCCATGTCAGAGGCCGCCACAGCCTGACTCCATGACTTACGAGCTACCTGGTCCTAAATCCCACCGTCTCTCAGGCACCTGTCACATGCCCCCCACGGGCCAGTAGTATTTCCATCGACCCCAAGTTAATGACCCTAAAAAGGGGGGCGCCCACACGTGTACCAACAGATCGCTTACAAGAGTTGCAAATCAACGGAACACAAAGTGTGACGAATGGGTGGGAATGTGTGGCCAAAAGAGCAAATGTTAGTTTGGTTATCAATCGTCGTTACAAGGCATGTCCGGCCCGGCACTCCACCCCGAAGAGCCCAGCTGACCTTCCACCCCACGTGGCGCAGCACCAACGTCCGCCAATCCTGGAGAAGCAACTGTATACAATGTATACCACCTCCACCTAGCCATCACCACCCAATCCCTAAGACTATGTGCCCCCTATAGCTTGTGTCATGCATGACGTAGTTCTGTAATAAGTAGGACTGTCTTTGCGATTGTCAGACAGAGCGCCCTCAGAGTTTGCAGAGTCCTTTGCATGCCCTATATTGATCTATATAAAGCTCTTTTGATCTCACCCGCACTTGGTCCTGGCCTCATTCCCCTTCTGTGGTGTGTCCTTTATTGCCTCTCACTCAGGGGGGTGCGTTTCTGGGGACGGTTACATTCAGTGGTGACCCCATAGACGTGATGTATTTTTTAACTTTAAACTGTCCCCTTGGCACGAGACGGCCCCGGTCGCAGTGAAGACGCGCGGCGCGCCCGCTCAACAGCCGCCCACCTAGGGCAAATGGTACGCAGAGACGTGCGCACGCAGTTAGGGCGAGAGGGTACGGGTCCCGTTTCAAAAAAACCCTTAGTACCGCTCGCCAGAGCCGGCTGGGGCCATTGAGTGCGAGGCCACGCCGCTTGGACGGACCAAATCCGGAGAGTCTCGAATCAAGACGGGCACGTGAGTATTAAGTGCGAGTGATACTAAAAGGGGAAAAAATGTGGAGGACAAGGGGAAACGAGTTGGGGACATAAAGGGAACTTTTTTACTTCTAATACTTTCTCTTTCTTTGCATATGGCCATTAGGATACAAAAGTGAAAAAGGGATAAGAGGACGGGAACCTAACTCTGCAAGGGGGTAGAAGGCGGCGCCGCGTAGTGCTACCTCGACTAGTGCTGGGAATAAGTAAAACAGTGAAGAGATAAATTAAGGGTGTCTGAGTGAAGAGACATGGAAAATACGTTAGGACTAGCTTTTCTTCCTCTTATTCTTCTCTAATTCCTCCCATCTGGGGTAAAAATAAGGTCTTATAAAAAAAAATATATATAGATATATATGTATACATATATATATATATATCAAAGAAGCTGTGTGGGGGTTAGAGAGGGTCGCCGTAGAAGGCGAAGGGCAAGGCAGGGAGGGTAAATGCTATATGTGTATGCTGAGGTATGATGAATGTCTGTTTGTTGTGCACATCGTATGTTTGTGATTTTCTGTAATCAAGTGACTATATATAATAGCACTGTTTTAAGTACTTTTGTAGGGGCTACGGTCAATGTAAGTGTGACCTGGTAAGATTTGACAAACCAGCACCTTTTTGATTGAGTAAAAGTGTTAATTGTTTATTAGAACCTGAAAGTGGTTGAAGTCCCATGTACACAGTGACACACGCATAGTGACAGAAAAGACTGATACAAGAGAACAGAGTAACACCAGTCTAGGCATGGGAGCGGAGACACCCTTAGCGCACATCTGTAAAAGTTTGCCAGGACATGCAGAAAGAATAACCAAGTATCATGACCAGTGGGTAACGGAACTGAAGGGGGAGGGTCTCCCCCAGGTTTGGCCACCAGGAGGGTTCTTTGATAAAAGTGTTCTGGCCATGGTAGCCACCTGCATATTCCTAAAATACAAAGGAAAACAATTTCATAACAGGAGAGAGATACTAGATCTATGGCGATTATTCGAGGAAATACCTCCACCAAAGAAAATAGACACCACACTTGATCAACCTGCCCTTACGGCTACCCCATCAGCGCGTGCAGAGGGTAGCAAGGAGGAAGAGGGAAAAGAAGGAGCCATAGAGGTGACTCGATTGTACCCACTTCTGAACAAACCCCCACCTGCTGAAGGATACAGTGATCCCACATACGTGTCCACTATCACCCCCACCCCCACCCCCACAGCAAGGCCAACCGCATCACCGCCATACGAGTGCCCCTGATCAAATGGGCAGGTGAGTACCCCCTCAGTAAACATATGTAAATTGACAGAAGACTTAGACGCCAGGCTCTCGATAGCCAGAGAAGATTTGTCAAGGATACAAAGCCTATGTCAACAAGGTGAGCCCAGTACAACCAGGTCAGAACGATTGTCCCGGTCCCACCCCTTAGATAAGTCAAATGAGGAAGGGTGGAAAAAAGGGGAGATACTATTCAGAATACAAGAGGAGCCTACCCAGAAAGTAGAACTAGGAGCGAACAATATAGAAGGAAGTGTAGAGGGAGGAGAAGTGGAAGGTGATGGGACAGAAGAGCTGTGGTGTGACCTGGAAGAAGACTAGCAGTAAGCTGGGAGATTGGGAATGGCGGCAGGAGGTAGTTTAGTGGAATTAGGGGAAAACACCACTGGGGAGGACAATGGAACAGGAGTGGACAGGGAGGTTAAGAAACAGGACGGGAAGGATAGCCATGTTGGGGAAAAAAGGAACAAAGTTGAGTATTGGGAAAGGAAGTAAGGGACGATTACAACTCCCACTAATACATCGGGGGGCGGGAAGACCAAATTATATACCCTGGGCACAGATGGTTAAGGCAAACCTACTAAAATCTCTGCCCCCGCTATCAGGTGGAGCTAGCAAGTGGAGAAACACACTGCAGGGGTTCCCCTGGCCATAGGAGATGTTAAAAGTTTACTCGTGTCAGCAGTAGGGGACCAATCAGACAGGGTGTGGGCAAAAGCAGGTTTCCCGGGAATAACACTGGATAGTGACAGACATGATGGCGCTTCCTTCAATACAGTGCACGCACGCGTTTGGGACGCATTGAGGGAAACATTTCCAGACACGCCAGATTTACAGTCAGTAATGTAATGCACTATAAATGATGGGGAAGAAGTTATGGAGTACATTTTTCGAGTACAGGAGATGTGGAGAGCTGAAATGGGTACACCATATGACCAGTCAACATCGTTATTTTACTTCATAATAAAGAGAGGGCTCCCAAAAGAAGTGCAAAAAGCGCTTGACAAAATAGCAGGGATTTAAGGGAAAGGATGGCCAGAGATACAGAGCATAGTAGTGCACCATTGCAAAAGAATCAAGGAACGAGAGAAGGAGGTGGCACAAAAAAGGCTGGCAGACAAGGCCAAGTTAGTACAAACGAAACTGCTGAAGGTCGCTGCAGCTGTAGCAGCACTCCTACACGACAGAGACACGGAGGAGGAGGATGGGGGACTGGTAGCGATACAGGGGAGGATGGCTGCAAATTGGGCAGACAACGGGCAGAGACAGTGGAATGGACAGGAGGAATACGGAGGACAACAGTGGCAAGTGTGGCACCCCAGCAACAGAAGAGGTGGGTAAAGGGGGCGAAGAGGAGGTGGACAGGGATATCGAGGTAATGGCGGAAATGGGGGACCAAGAACCAGAGGGGGCAAGGAAACTGTTGGAATTGTGGGAGGTGGGGACATTTCTCGCGCGAGTGCAGAAGCAGGTCTAACCCGAGTTACCAAGGTGACCAATATTACGGGCACCCCCATCCGGGGAGCCCATACGGGTTGCCCCGGGACGGGGGAAGAGAACAGCAAGACCAAAGGGGGCAAGAGCAATACAGGGAAAGACCACACAACGTTCAACAACATCCACAAAGCAGTGAGCACCTACCCTACACTCAAAACAACCCCTTCACTACAACATTCAACGGCGCGCCTGCCCCATATGGAGGAGTAGCAGTAGTTTCAGGTAACGTTTTCAGCCAAGGGGGAACAACTAGGCATCCAGCATAGGACAGCCCACAGAGAACACTTGCATGTCCAATCCTATCGACAATCTTCAATGCAAGCGAGGAACCATTGATAGGAGCAGAGATAGGAAATAAACAATTCATCTTTATGGTAGATTCGGGAGCCGAAAAATCATGCATACGTGAAGGCCGGTTTCCGCTATCTAATCGTAAATTGGAGACGCAGGGGTTCTCTGGGGCGGTGGTCGAAGTTCCTTACACAGAAGATTTGGACGTGACAGTGGGGGGAAAAACAGTGTGGGCACCCCTAATGTATTATGAGCAATCCCCAGTCAACCTGCTGGGAAGGGATCTCCTCAGCAAACTGAACATGACTATTTCGTTTCCAAAAAGAGGAGGGATTGTGTTCTATGCGTGTGATGCTGGTGATATATTCAAGAGCGACATGCCCAGAGGTGCGCAGCATACCCGTGAACCCGAATATGTTCATTCAGGGGTTAAAAACATTAGCACGGGTGGTCCCAGAGTTGAGAAAACTAGAATGGAGAGTACCAGCAGAGTTTTTCTTCCGCCCAATAGCTCCCCCGAGATAATGCCAGGAACAGTGATGTCATTGGACATACATGCAGTACAAATCACAGCCAAAAGAATAGCTGTAATTGCAATGGACATACATGGCTGCGAGTGGCGTACAGTATTATGCATAAACGCTGACATTGCACTGCAAGATTTGTTAGACGAGGAGCTTTTCAGATTCAGAGAGTGACGGAAAAATAATCATGGAAATAGCCATCCCTTGTGAAATAATGATACAGCAGAGGCAGGTGCCAGTGCAGTTAATGGCAGTAGTGGGCACCCCACCTTGGTTCTTTAACGATGACATGCAGTCGGTGCCCTGGCAGTTGTGGACAACTGGTCCCCACAACGTAGGGCTACTACGCGGGGTCACACCAGTAAAGATCAATCTCAAGCCTGGAGCAATTCTGCCCCGGGTCAAACAATACCCCTTGTCCCGGGAAGCAGAAGAGGGAATAATAGGGAACAATAAATGCTCTACTCGCACAGGGGTTAATAGTACCCTCGAACTCCCCATGTAACACCAGTATTTACCCAATCAAAAAAGCGAAAGGAGGGGCCTGGAGGATGATCCAGGACCTACGCCCACTAAATGACGTCATCCAGAAAGAGTTCCCTTTGGTCCCGAACCCAGCATCCACTCTATGCATCATCCCAAATGACGCATCTCACTTCACCGTGGTGGATTTGAAAAATGCATTTTTCTCAATACCACTCGCAGAAGAGTGCAGATACCTGACAGCATTTACCCTAGGGGGGAGGAGGTACGAACACTGCAGATTGCCCCAGGGTTATTGCAGATTGCCCCAGGGTTATTGCGAAAGTCCCAGCATATTCAACAGAATATTGCACGAAGATCTTGGAAACATGACTGCCGACAGCACAATAATACAGTACGTGGACGATTTGTTAATTTGCAGCAAAAACGAGGGAGAGTGTAGAAAAGACTCCATTGCCCTTTTGACATTACTAGCCCAAAAGGGGTACAAGGTGGACAGAGAAAAGTTGCAATATTGTCAACGCCAGGTGCTGTACCTAGGGCAATTGATCTCAAAAGATGGCAAGAAAATAATCCCAGACAGAGTAGCAGCTATCTCGGCTGTTGGGAGACCAAAAACAGTGAAAGACATGCAAAACTTCCTAGGGATGTGCAACTATTGTCGTGCCTGGATATTAGACTATGCTGCATACACCCTCCCATTGCTCCAGGCACTCAAAGAAGCACAAAAGGAAAATACAGAAATACAGTGGGACTCAAGAGTCGTGCGATGCATTCACATCACTCAAAGAACTCATTTCAAGCGCACCACTGCTCGAGAACCCAGATTATGAATGTGAGTTCTACCTGTTCTCGCACTGGAAGGGGGCACTCATGACAGCAGTCTTAACGCAGAAAACATCACTAGGTCACAAGCCTCTGGCATACTACAGCGGGACATTGGACGCAGTAATGCAGGGACATTTCGCGTACGAACAGGCTCTCGCAGCCGCCGCGTTCGCCATTGAGAAGAGCGCCACCATAGTAATGGGGTGCTCA
The DNA here is from genome assembly GCF_040938575.1 of Ambystoma mexicanum. Classification (NCBI taxonomy): domain Eukaryota; kingdom Metazoa; phylum Chordata; class Amphibia; order Caudata; family Ambystomatidae; genus Ambystoma; species Ambystoma mexicanum. Next base: position 1,130,026,740 of record NC_090932.1, on the reverse strand, counting down.
CTGACACTGCATGTAGAACACTCATTTTTTGCCATACTTGAGCGATCAAAAAGCACATTAACCACACAGAGAGCCACCGCATATGAGGTAATACTGTCAAGCGCCAATACACGAATTCACTTGCTCTTGAGATAAGTCTGGCTGCTCAGCCATTGCTACCACTTTAATCTGTAGTACAGGCTTGTACCAAAGGTGAATGTGTGCTGTCATTTGTAGTCCTAATTGTGTGTAGTGTTCCCGAAGGGAACTGCATATAATTCTGCCTAACACCAGTACAAGCTCGCCTTTACCTTCTGGGGGCAGCAATACACGTAGACCAGAACTCCCTTTGGATACATAAACTCCAACAATGAGTTCAGCTTCTTCCTACATAAGGCCATGCCCGATTTGGGCAAAATGGGAAACCTGGCCTATGTGGATGATGTTTTGATCAAGAGCTCAACTGTGGAGGAACATATAGCAGAAATCCTCTATGTTCTAACCGAGTTGCTGAAAGCGGAGCAAAACTGTCCTTTCAGAAGGCACAGTGGTGTAAGACCTGAGTAAACTTCTTAGGGCACAATATGACCCCCTGAGGACCTTCATCCCCAGGCGAAGAAGGTCAAAGCCTTATTGAAATTAAAAGACCCTGCCACTCTACGAGAACGCAGAAGCCTTCTTGGACTTATTAATTATAGTCGAAAGTTCACTGAAGACTATGCAGAGGTCACTCGAACCTTGGTCCAAAGGCCAGAGTCAAGTGGGAGTGGGATCCAGAACAGTCAGGCAGTTAAACAGCTGAAAAGAAGCCTTTCCCAGGCTCCTGGTTTGGCTCACCCCATAAAGAACAAGGAGTTCTTCTTGGAAACATGGTTCTCAGATACTTACCTAACAGTGGTATTGTACCAAAAGCATGACAAGGTCAACAAAGTCATCTCAAATGCGAGCAAGACTTTGTCCTACGTGGAGGAAAAATTCTATGACTGCGAGAAGGCATGCCTGACAACGGTGTGGGCGCAAAAGAATTACAGCCTTTTCATACAGGGGGAGCACATCATTGTTGAGACTCCTCACCAACCTTTGCACTATCTACAAAATGACAGAATTCGGGTGGGGAAAGTTAGAAATTCCAGAATTACTTCCTGGATTCTGTCCATGCAAGGCTTTCCAGTGGACGTCAGATATGGCCAAAGCAAGAAGAGTCCCCTAGTGCAAGGGCTGACAGACTTGCATTGCTGTGCTCAAGAAAACTGTCTCGAGGACGAAAGTCTAATGACCAACAACATAATGGAAGCATACTTAATGTCCCCACACAAGGTCTATGAAGAAAACACGTGGCAGGGGATACCTATAGTTTATGTGGATGGATGCTCCCATCATGTTGATAACAACTGGGAAAAAGAACTGGTGGCTGGCATTGGGAATGCCTGGGTGAATGATACCCTGAAACCCTCTGCTGATTATAAAATAGGACGCTGAAGTAGTCAGGTTGCAGGGTTGATGGGTGTTTAACAACCCATGCTCACTGCAGTGCACCACCAACTGAATGAACTGGTCATAATCACTAACTCTGATTATGTCAGAAATTGGTTTGTGGAGCAACTGATTAATAGGAAGAATCGAGGCATGCTTTGTGCCAACAACAAACCCCTACAGAATGCCAAACTAATCCAGTCAATCGAAGATCTGGTCACCTCCAATGAGATGACCATCTATTGGAAGAAAATAAAGGGTCATTCCAAAGTAGAGGGACCAGATGAGACTGGGAATGACCTGGCTGACCATCTGGCTAAAACTGGAGCTCTGCAGGGGGATTTCATAGAAACAGAATCCCTGCTGGGTGAAATCCAAGTTGCTGCTGTCACCAGGTAACAAACTCGTGCTAACAGCGAAATCTTGACAGCCCAATGGAGTAAAGATACCCCAGATGCAGACTTGATCACTGCAGAGAAAGAGGACCGATCATTGGGCAATGTTATCTACACATTGAGGACCCCGTAAACTTTCCTCTAACAGAGTCGGATTATACAGGTAAAGAGGATCTCTGGGTGTTGATGAAGTTTTCCAAGATGTTATGGATCCAAGGTGGTTTGTTAGTAAGGAGAGCCCTATCTGGCTGTGACCTGTGGGTGGTACCTACCTCATTTCAAAGCCTGATGTTGAACCATGCCCATGACACGGCCACTGCCGGCCATAGGGTGGTTCATACGACATTGGAAATCTTGCGTGAGGTTGCCTACTGGCCAGACATGGGCCAGGACTTCCACATTTACTTAAAGAGGTGCCTTGTGTGTGCTCAACTGCAACCCAGTTCACTCACACACAGAGTTCCCCTACAAAAATGGGGAATGACACTGCCTTGGTCAGATATGCAAGTCGATTTAATCAGGCCAGTGATTCACTCCTCTAGAGGAAACAAGTACATGTTGACAGTGACATGCTTGCTCATAAAGTGGATAGAATGTCTTCCTGTCCCGATTTGTAAGGCAGAGACAGCTGCTGCACTAATAATCAACCACATCTTCTCTCGTTTTGGCCTCCCCCAAAGAATCGAGTCGGACCGAGGAAGCCATTTTATCAGTGAGTTGACGACGAAGATGTGGGAGATTCTAGGGGTGAAAAGAAAACTCCACATTGCCTCTAGCCCGGCCTCAAGCAGTGGGGCGGGGGCATAGATCGCTACAACAAAACACTTATGAGTATCTTAAAGAAGTTTGTGCCGGGTGTGGCTTGGAGCCAAAATGGCCGGATCAGCTCTATGAGAGCTCCCGGCTGTCGCCACGCATCCACCAGAAATGCACCGGTGAAAGACGCCCCTCATCACATTCCGACGGTGTCCCTGATGGCAGAAGCAACCCCGCTTAATTAGAGCTAACCCCGGTCACTCTACGAGCCTGGGGGCCGAGGCAAACCCGTGAGGACTGCAGTGCCGGCGGAAGGCGGGAGCCCGTGCCCAAAATGGCGGTCGACACCATCTAGCAGACCCCCGAGCCGGCGCAGTGCCTTGGAGCTGGGTTTGTTGACCACCGAGCCCCAAGTGCTCCGGGCAGACCATCGGCCCCGGAGCAGAGCCGGGAATTGGGGGTGCTTCTGAAGCGGGTCTCGGGGTCTGCGCAGAGGAGGAGACGGGGATCTACGACCTCGGAGGCTGTGCTCGCCCTAACCCTGCCGCGGCGGCCAAAGGGCGGGAGGAGAGAGGCAGAGAATCGGGTGGCCCCAGTCCGCAGCAGAGCCTCGAGTGAGCCCTAACAGCTGTGGAGCCAGCCAGCCCGCGGCGAAGCAGTGCGGTGGGGGCCCCCGCTGCCGTCCCCTGCCCTGCGCCTCCGGACCCAGCGACAGTCCACCATCACCTGCCAGTGAACCAGCGCTGTTCCAAAGCCGTCGGGGGAAGCCCGGAACCGCGGCTGCTGCAGCTCCGCTCCGGCCCAGCAGACAAACATTACGGGGACCATCCGAAGTAAGGTAGGGCGGCACCTGCCGCACCAGCAAGTAAAGTAGTGAGCCAGAGACAAGAAGGTAAGTTAACCAATAGCATTTTATTCTTACAGCTCACCAATGGTTCAATGGTTGGGTGCAACCGGTCTTCTCCTTAGCCAATTAACTTCACTTAAAGTTCATAGCGAAAAAACAAAGGGTCTTCCAGGCTGCTCGAAAAAACAACAAACTCAAGGATTGCAATATTGCTGGTCCACAATTGAATGCAGTTCCTTTTACTCCACACGCCTGAATGGTTCAGAGTCTTCTTGTTCAAGCTCTGCTGCAGGTTCTCGGAGTCAGCCGTTCCACACTGGCCTCGGGCTGGAATTCAGTAAATAAACAAACGTTCCTTTTTACGCTGTTGTGACTCAGGCGTCTTCATCTGCTGTGCAGTCGGATTTGACTACAGGTCCGGTATGGGACACTGTGCCGAGATTTCCTTTTCCCTCTAATACGCCCACCGATATGGGGTACTGTCCTTGTACCATTCCGAGTCCACTCTGTCAGCCTCCTTCCACTCCTGCAAAACGAGACCCAAGTTGAGCTGTTTTCTGAAGCTTTTAACCTCGGTGAGTCTCCTCCCCAGCAATTAGCATTGGGCGTTCCCAGCCCTGGGCTCCTTACACCTGAGGCTAATTCACCTCCTCCCAGCTTCAACTTCACAGAGATAGCCTTGTATTTAACCCCCGCCAGCCCAGATCCCCCATTATATGGAAACGTGGTTTTTCGTCTTCCTTGTCTGATATCTAATGCCGTTGGGGCATTCTGGGATATGTAGTTTGTGTCTTTTCTCTCGTGTCTCTTAGATTTGTTTTGTCCGGTGTGATAGTTGATTGGTGGGGCATTCTGGGACATGTAGTCTGGGTTTTTAATTGTTCCTGTGTGTCTCAAACTTGTCATTATATGGTCCGGTGTGATATTAGACTCATATCCCTCCCTCCTGTTTTGTTCTGTATTGGCCGCTACTGTTTCCCCATCACATACTCTCCCCAAAGACTCATGCCGTTCGGGCATGTCAATGGCTCTGGGTAGATAGTCCGCCACCAATTAATTTTCTCGTTTCCGGCATTCTCAACTTTTGTATGGCTTGAATTTTGTTCATCAATGGGGTTACGATACCACCTCCAACCTCATACCCCAGATATTTGGTGGTTTGGGTAGCCAGTTTCGATTTTTATGGGTTAATATGTAAACCGGCCTCTTTTAACGCCTGTATTACTTGGGTTAAATGTAACAAATGTTTGTTCCACGTTTTACTGAAAATTATAATGTCGTCTAGATATGCAGCCGCATATTGTTCATGTAATCTCAGTATTTTATCCATTAATGCCTGGAAAGTAGCTGGAGCCCCATGTAGCCCAAAGGGCAAAACCGTGAATTGGAACAGGCCCTGGTTTGTCAAGTCTAGGGTACTCAGCTATGTGGCCGAACCAAGTATTTCTATGAGCTCATCAATTCTGGGCTTTGGATACTACCTCGAAATGGCATTCAGCTGCCTAAAGTCCATACAGAACCTGGTGGAGCCGTCTGGTTTTGGCACTAAGACGACTGGAGAACACCAGGCGCTTTTTGAAGGTACAATGGTTCCTAGTGCCAGCATCTCTTCTATTTCTTTGGCGATCTCCCCTCATTTTGCCTCCGGAATTGTTACGGTCTACGTTTTCCCTTCCTCCGTGGGTATGGCATGGGTTGCCAAATGGGTTCGCCCTGGTAAACCAGAAAAGGTTTTGGCTACTGGGTTCAATGTAGCAAATAATTCTGTTCTTTGGTTCTCATTCAATTGTTCCCCCAATTGCACATCCTGTATGCTACTAGTTTGGTTTGGGACCAATTGATCTGGGACAGACATATCTGATAAGGTTGAACACAGCACACTTCGGGTTCCTTCTTTCCACAGCTTGAGTAGATTGATGTGGTAATTTTGATTTTCCGTTCGGGTTGTTCCACCTCATAGTTTACTGGTGCCAGGATTTTGGTTACCTGATAAGGCCTGTGCCATTGGGCCAGCATTTTGTTAGTGTGGGTAGGCAGTAGTACCAGGACCTTGTCACCTATCTTCAAGGATCTGTGTCTGCTTCCTTGGTCATAATCCTTTTCTTGCCTTTCTTGTGCTCTACCCAGGTTTTCTTGAGCGTAGTCCCTCAGTTTCCCCAATTGCTCCCTCAGGTCGCGAACATAGTCCGTGAGGGATGTTTCTTCTTGTTCCCAATTGGCCTTTAGTAATCCCAGCACCGACTTGAGTTGTCTTCCGAATAACAGCTCAAAAGGGGAATACCATGTGGACGATTGGGGTGTATCCCTTAGAACCATTAGCACCCATGGCAAAACCTGTTCCCACCCCAATCCATTAGGGTATGTGGCTCTCTTTATCATCTGTTTAATGGTCTTGTTATATCTTTCCACCAAACCATCTGTCTGTGGGTGGTACACTGAGGTTTTTAGGTGATGTATACCTAGGGTTTTGCACACTTCCTTCATTAAAACTGACATGAAATTGCTCCCTTGGTCTGTCACAATCTCAAGGGGTATTCCCACCCTAGCAAAGAAGGGTAATAGTACATCGCACACCTGTTTAGCTGAGGTTCCTCTTAAGGGGTACGCCTCAGGGTATCTGGTGGCGTAATCCACTATTACTAGGAGGAACCTAAATCCTCGACTAGAGGGTTCTAATGGCCCTACTATGTCCATTCCTATCCTCTGTAATGGCTCCTTGATCAGGGGCATTCGTTGCATGGGTACTCGAGCTGGTGTGTGGTAGCTCGTTTTCTGACATATGACACACTCCTGGCAATATTTTGCTATATCCGCGTATATCCCAGGCCAGTAGAAGTTCTGTAGCACCCGTTTCCCCGTCATGTTTTCTGCTAAGTGACCTCCTGTGGAATGATCATGTGCTAGCTGAATCAGTGTCTTCCGATATGACTGGGGAACCGACAGTTGTTTCTTTTCTCCATTATTTGTTCCTCGGGTCACCCTATAATATAGCCCTTGTTTCTCCTTGAAGTATGGAGTGGTAGCTGGGGTTTCCCTTTTGTTTAAGGCTTGTTCACGGGCTCGTTTTAGGGTTTCGTCTAGACCGGATTCAGTCCGGAAGGATGGCAGATGATCCCCCACTCGCCAGTCTATGAGGGCAATATCCTCTTCTTTACCCCCATTCTGTTTATTCTTCGTTTTCTGGTTCTTGGTGAGTTTTCCCCTTATGTCCCTTCCTCTTATCTCGGTTTGTGAAAAAGGGGCTTCCTTTAACCATTGATCAAACTCAGGAATGTCTGTTCCTATTAGGACGGGAGCGGGTAGGGTAGGGATAATGGCCACTTTAACCAGTAGTTCCTTCCCCTGTAACCCTAACACCACTTCTTTTGTTGGGTACCCTTTAATATCCCCATGTACACATTTAATGTCAATAGATCTCACCTGTCCTGGATCTGCTTCGCTCACATGTGGTTGTATGGCCGTCTGTCGACTTCCGCTATCCATCATAGCTTGTTGTGGATGTCCATCCACTGTTACCTCCATCACATAGGGCAGCTTCTTCCGATTTCCATGCTGTTGTAAGGTTCCTATTTCCATGGGTTCGGTCTTGTTTCTCTTGGCACAAAACCGGGCAATGTGCCCCCATTCCCCACATTCAAAGCATTAGGGCGTCTGTCCTTTCATTAGGTTGGAGCCGTTATTGGTTTTCAGTTCAGGTCTTGTTCTCTGCTCCGGGGCGCCTCCCCGATTGTTACCGCGCAAGGAGGGAAGATCATGGTGGTGCCTTGCTGGTATCGTAACATTGCGAGGGGTTCCAGCTTTTTGGTAGGCCGTGGCTACATCAATAGCTTCAGACAGGGTCAAGCGGTGATGTTGCTTAACCCACCTCTGGATGGGCCCTGGTAAGGCTTCAATGAACTGCTCAAGCATTATCTTCTCTTTGATTTGCCCAATTGTGGCTTTATTGGTTTGTAACCATTTTCTCCGTCAGGTCTTGTACTCAGTAAAACAGCTGCCTTGGGCTTTCGCCGTTTTTTAGTAGGGTTTCACGGAATTGGAGCCTATATGATTCATCGTCCATTCCTAGCCTCTCCAGTACGGACTTCTTGATGTCAGCGTATGGGGTGTCCCCGTTAGGATTGGCCGCCTGATCGGCTCCTTGCATCACTCCGGTAAGAAGTGGCGCCAGAAAGAAAGACCATCGATCCTGGGGCCATTGTGCTGCTCGAGCTATTCTTTCAAAATTTACAAAGAAGAAAGTGGGATCATCTTCCGCCTGGTATTTTTGAAGCACAGTAGGGGGTATGGCTGGATGTGACCTGTGTGCCGCTACTGATTCCCCCAGAATCCTCAGGGTTTCCCTGCCCTGCTCTTGGGCTGCAGTTTGTAACTGTAGAGCCTATTGCAGGGCTTGTCCGTCTGCTTGGGCCTGATGACCTTGCACCTGCACTGGTTGTTGTAACTGTTGTTGCCCCTCATCCAATGCATTTATGATTGCCTCCATGGTTAGGGCAGACGTGTCTCTGTGAGTCCCACCGCTGCCACCACTGTAAAGTAGTGAGCCAGAGACAAGAAGGTAAGTTAACCAATTGTATTTTATTCTTACAGCTCACCAATAGTTCAATGGTTGGGTGCAACCGGTCTTCTCCTTAGCCAATTAACTTCACTTAAAGTTCATAGCGAAAAAACAAATAAAGGGTCTTCCAGGCTGCTCGAAAAAACAACAAACCCAAGGATTGCAATATTGCTGATCCACAATTGAATGCAGTTCCTTTTACTCCACATGCCTGATTGGTTCAGAGCCTTCTTGTTCAAGCTCTGCTGCTGGTTCTCGGAGTCAGCCGTTCCACACTGGCCTCGGGCTGGAATTCAGTAAATAAACAAACTTTCCTTTTTACGCTGTTGTGACTCAGGCTTCTTCATCTGATGTGCAGTCGGATTTGACTACAGGTCCTGTATGGGACACTCTGGCGAGATTTCCTTTTCCCTCTATTACGCCCACCGATATCTGGTACTGTCCTCGTACCATTCCGAGTCCACTCTGTCAGCCTCCTTCCACTCCTGCAAAACGAGACCCAAGTTGAGCTGTTTTCTGATGCTTTTAACCCCGGTGAGTCTCCTCCCCAGCAATTAGCGTTGGCCGTTCCCAGCCCTGGGCTCCTTTCACCTGAGGCTAATTCACCTCCTCCCAGCTTCAACTTCACGGAGTAAGCCTTGTATTTAACCCCCGCCTGCCCGGAACCCCCATTATATGGAAATGTGGTTTTCCGTCTTCCTTGTCGGATTTCTATTCCCATTTTCTGGCTTTTGTTTTGATTATGTATCCGTTGGGGCATTCTGGGACATGTAGTCTGGGTTTTTAATTGTTCCCTCGTGTCTCTTAAACTTGTCATTATATGGTCCGGTGTGAGTGTTAGGGAGAATTCTCTCTTTAGGCTGAATTTCCTAACCTAGTGAGTCCCCCAGCAGCTTTGCTGGATTTCTGGAGTTTGTTTTTTTCTCCTGCCAAGAGTGAGACTCTTTTTTTCTCCCACTCTTGGACATGATTTATGGTGTTCCTTTGACTGTTAATGTGTTTTATGGGATATGGGGTCCTTCACTCCATAGGGTCTCATGCATTTTTACTATCATAGTGACACCCCACCATAGACTCCATACCTTGGGACTGACTACTGTCTCCCAGGGCATGTAAAGTCACCATTGGCTTTACTAGTCCCAAATTATTAACAGAAACCAGTACAAAGCATCATATTGTGGACGTACTGGTCGGAGCAATTCGATTGCCCTGGGGTCCGTTAGTCGAGGGGGCATGTCTCCGTCCCCCCTGATCGAGTTTTGGCTGGTGGCAGTGGATACTACTTTTTATATTCGACCGCGACTATATCCCTATGGGATTTTCCCATTGTTCGAGGCTACCAACTTTAATTATTTAATTCTCATAGCCTCGAACATACCGCCGGTTTATTTATTTAATATTAATTTGCCGGTTGGTATTTTTTGCCAGGACTCGATTCTAAAATGGAGTTTGTGTTCGCTTCTGTGACTCCAACCCAAGTCGAGCCCTTTGTTCCACTTTTTGGCGGGCTTCTCCACAGAAGCCTCCAAAAGTGGTGCCACTCTGTCTGGGTACCACAGGAGGTGTGGGAGGGGGTTTAGGCACCCTGGACGGAGTTACCTTGGTAACTCAAGTCGCACTCTTGTGTGATTGGCCCAAGTGGTGAGCCGGCCGGCTCACCACTTAGCATGTTTGATTGACAGCTAGGCTGAGTGAATGGGGGTATGCTGCATAAAAGCAGGGCTTTGGGGACTGGAACTTCAGAAGTCGCCACAGGACCTGAGAATCCGACGAGGGAGAAGCTGAGCCAACCTACCACGACGACACCACCGGTGGAGCCCTGCAGAACCGACTCACCACTTCCCGACGACAGAAGATCTCCCGGCTGGAGAGGCTTCTTCCCCTGACTGGTGGGCACGACCAGTTTACCTTCTTCTCTTCGCACCCCAGACCGGCTTGTGGTCGAATTGCCCGTGCCAAGCAACCCGGCAACCGGATATCACTTACCACTGGACCGCGAATCAAGGACCGCTCCTTTTACCTGAGAAACTCTGCAGCTGGTTTCTTCCCTGGCAGTACAACAGACTCCGGTCTTCCTCCCCGACGAGATTCTCTCTTCCCCCGGACGAAGCACCGACTTGCATCCGCTGCCAGGAACAACTGCCCCCGCTGGAGTATTCTCACCACTTTAAGGTACCGTGTCCGCCATGCCTCCCTTTCTAAAGATTGCTACAAGGTAATAATAACCCCTTAACCTTCTGGACTGGGCTGGCCGCCTTGACCTTCTAACTGGTCCCTTTCTTTGGTCCAACTCTTTTTGAACCTTTTCAAGACTTTTGTGCACTGCAACCGTGTGACCTTGCACACATTTCGTTTGATCCTCTTAAAGTGGATCCGGCCTACTGAACTCTAACTTCACGGTTTTACTTTGCCTTCCTCTCTTGTTGTGTTCTTGAAAAAGTGTGGGGACCTGTTTCAATTTATTCTCTGCTTTTCTCTCCCTTTTAAAACAAATTATTAGAGTGCCATCTGTGTTAAGCGCTCACCGCTGTCTGAAAATAAGTGGGGCTTTACTTAAGACTTGTCTAATATTCTTCTAAGGGAGTGTATATCTTTTAGTGACTGTGTTTTTGAATTGCTTACTATTAGTGCCTGTGTGTTTTTCTAGATGTGGTTTTAAATAAATAATTATATCTCTTTTACACCAAGCCCTGGTCAGTGTTTACTTGTTCTACTGTGTTCTTTTGACCTATTGTGAATACTCTATATACTGCTTAACTCTTCTTGAGGGAAGTCTGGCTGCTCAGCCACAGCTACCAAGTGAATCTGTGTGGTACAGTGGGTTTACTGCCAAACACCTGTAGTCTTAAATCTTTTGCAGTGGTCCCAGAGGGAACTGCACAGGTTTCTGCCTAACAGTGATATTAGACTCAAACCCCTCCCTCCTGTTTTGTTCCGTATTGGCCGCTACTGTTTCCCCATCACACAGCCATAAGCCCAACGGAATCTCCGCTGGCCCAGGAGGGGCCAAGAACAGCTTCGGTTGGAGGGAGCGGACAGGGTTCCTCCCCATCCCAGTCTCCACGAAACAACAAGGGAGCCCCGTCGGGCCCTGAACCCTCAAAGGGGGGTCCCCATCAAACTGTCCCGGGCTGGCCGCTTCCTCCCCTCCTCTGGGAACGAAACGGGGGAGTTGGCGCTGGGTGGCCTCTCCCCACACGCACAAGTGCGACCAGCATAACACGGAGGAGACCCAACTGGGGGCCACTAACATCTTGGTCACCAGACGCCACCAACCCCGCTAGTGGCCCTTCGGGGCTCTGAACCATTACCAGGACTCAGCAAGTCCCCGGTAGCAGCCTCAGGGGGGGATGTTGAATGGGGGGGCAGCCCCGAACACTTGTGCCCCCGAGGAAACTCACTGTACAGTATACGACGCCCAGGCGGGGTGTGGCGGGGCAGGCCTTTCCACAGACCCCAGCTGACACACCGGCCACTGGGGTGCAGTGAGGTGGTGCAGTGCAGAGGTTCCGACCAACACGCCCAATAGAGACAGCAACTAACTGGGTCCCAGTGAGCGACTGCTCTGGGCTCGACGCAACACATCAGTCTGAAGGATCGGGCCCACCAGGCCCCAGCAAGCAGGCAACCAAGAGAAGGTCTGCACCACACGTAACCGAGAGTGCCAACAGCGCCAGCAAACAGCGAGCTAGCACGAGGAGAGACTGCCACGACCCATACAACACCCCCACCCGATCCACCTGATCCAGATCAGGACCACTCAGGACCTGCCGAAACAAGAGAAATCCTTCCTCAAGGCTTCCCTCAAGGCATCACAAGTGCAGTCCCCCCCCCCCAAATATGACGAAAGCACTTAAAGCCATGAAACAAACAGACATCTCTACTCTACTAGCAGCCCCGAGCACAGACAAGCCCAAGAGGGGAGACCGGCCGGAGACCATGTCTGCAAACCCACACGGAAGCGGACCCTACCACCATGGCACAGACAGTAACCAAATCGGATCTGCAGGAGCTCTTGCAAGCCCTCACAAAAGAATACCAGAAGGGCACAGAAGAAGTTGTGGGAAAGATTACAGCTCTAGACAAACGGGTGGGGGAAGTGGAGACAAGAACCGAAGAGGTGGAGGCGACCCTGTGCGAACACGGGCACGAGATTGGCGAAGGTTCAGACAGAATCACAGCACTCGAAGCCAGATGCGAAGCTATGGAATTGAGGCAGGAGGATGCTGAAAACCGCTCTCACCGGAATAATATCCGCCTAAGGGGAATCCTGAAGACAATCTCGGACACTGACCTGCCCCGCTATGTCAACGACCTATTCCGCTTTATCCTAACCCTCCCCGACGACGCCACACTGGAGCTCGACAGGGTACATCGAACAAGAACCAGAGCGAACACAGCCACCCCGCCTGATGTCCGAGCCAGAGTGCATTTCTACAAAGTTAAAGTAGAAATCATGAGGGAGGCCAGAGACTCCCCCCGCGTCCTCTTCAGAGACGCTTCTATCTCCCTATACCAGGACCTTGCAGCCATACCACTAGCAAAATTAAAGGCCCTACAACCCATCACGGACTGGCTCAGGGAAAAGAAAACCCCTCACCAGTGGGCTTTCCCCACGGCCCTAGCGTTCTCCTGGGAAGGAAAGCCCCGACAGAGAGGCTTCTAAATCCGGACCCAGAAGATGACATCCAAGTCCAGGACACATCAGCCCGGCCAGCCCGAACAAGGAACGCTGACCCCTCCTGGACCAGAGTGGTAAGACGCCGAAAACTCCGGGGTCCACCAATCAAGAACAAGCCAAACGGCTAGAATTGGGCGCACCTCCCAACGAAGGGTTCAGGACAGGGATGCCGAACAGAAGCCTATGAAAGGGGACAATCCCCAGTATAGTGCAGGACATGCCACCCTAGGAACTGCCGGCGATGACCTTGGAACATTAGAGACTCGCCGTTTCACCAAATAACAGTTGAGGCACCGTTGCTTCCAAATCACAAGGATGCGTTGGCCCAGCCAGATGCCCCGTTGGCAGAAAGCTGACTTTGAAGGCATTAAAGACTTTGATTGTTTGGGGAGGGTGGGGGGCTCAGATACGGGGGACAGCGATCAAAAGCCCAGCATCACACAGGGGAACCAACGTACCAGAGGTATTGTAGCAAGGACAACCCAAGGAACACAGAAGCAACACCACCCCAAAAGATGGAGACCATTAAGGAACTATGATAACGTGGAACGTGCAGGGGCTAAACTCACCTAGAAAACGGAAGTCGGTGGAGCAGAGACTGAGCCACCTAGAAGCAGACATTGTGTGACTCCAAGAAACGCATCTACTGCAACCGGATGAAAAGAGAGCAAACATCCGCCAATACCCCACAAACTTCTTCACCTCTTCGGCCCAAAAAAAAGGGGAGTAGCCATACTTCTCAGTCGGGCAGGGCGCTATCCCAAATCTCGGTTAAACGTGACCCAGCGGGGAGATACATATTGCTCAAGGAACTCCTGATAGACCTACCGATCACCATAGCAGCAATATACGCCCCAAATTCTGGGCAGGACCGCTTTCTCAGCAGTACTCTCCCCACTATCACCTCCTTCATGGAAGGGCGCCTCCTAATTGAAGGAGACTTTACTCTCACCCTAGCACGGACAAGACACTTCCGCCCTCCAGGGAGGACTTTTCTCAGGCATTGGGAATGGCAGGATTTCTCAGGGACACAGGTACCGTCGACACTTGGAGACTGGCTCATCAGGGAGAACAAGATTACACATTCTATTCCCACGTACAAAGAGGCTATTCAAGGATAGATCTTCTGCTAATGACCAGCGCACTCTTGCCCTGTATTGAGGAGATACAAATTGGCCGCAGAGTAATATCCAATTACGCCCCAGTCATAACCAAGCTGCAAGTCGAAGGCCTTCCAGCACCCCCGCAGAAAGAGCGTAGAAACTCCAAGACTACGTCCTAGCAGACACAGCATCAAGCACCGAGCTACAGGACTCCCTGGTGAACTACTTCTCAGAGAACTCAGCCAAAGGCATCTTGGAAGCCATGGTCTGGGACGCAATGAAGCCAGTCATGGGAGGCGTGGCAATCAACTGCACAGCAGCGCAGAAGAGAAGGTAACAAATCCAACTCGCCAAGCTAGAGGCAGAAGTGGGCGAAATAGAAGCACGATACAAAGCCTGCCAATCCATGAAAGTAGGCATAGAACTTAAAAAGGCAAAGACAAATCTGGAAATGCACCTGGCAGACCAAACGGCCCGAGCATTAGCCTACACAAAACAATTCTACTACATTAACAGCAATAAAGCCAACCACCTGATCGTCCAGAAGCTGAAGAAACTGCATTCCTGAAACAAGCCACTAACGCTTCAAGACCAAGGATGCAGACTCTGCTGCACAGAAGCAGAGAAGATTGAGATCCTCACTAAACACCACAAGGGGATCATGTCGGGCCCTGCCACAAGCAAGGAAGCACAAGCACTACCAATCTCTGCTGAAGAAGTAGCGGAAACAATCCGGTTGCTGAAAAACACAACCCCAGGCCCTGACGGTCTGACCGCCCAATTCTACAAAAAGTAGATACAACACCTTATACAACACCTTCTTGAGCTCTGGCTCCGTCACCCCCTCCATGGAGGAGTCCCTAACGGTTCTGATACTAAAACCAGGAAGAAACCCGGAGCTCTGCTCCTCATAAAGACCAATCACACTACTGAATAACGATGCAAAAATCTTCTCTAAAATTCTGGCAGACTAGCAAAACACCTCCCAGAAAAGATCCACCCAGACCAGACGGGATTCATCCCAGGGCGAAGCACCTTTGATAACACTAGGCGCACCCTAAACATTATCGAATCCGCAGGCAGAATGGGCGAGCAAATGGCAGTCCTGTCACTAGATGCAAACAAAGCATTCGATATGCTAGACTGGGGATACATAGAGGAGGCCCTAAAGCACTTTGGCATCAGCCCAAAGTTTTGGAAATGGACCCTGGCAGCAAATCATCCAGAATCCATATTACCAGAGGCACGCGGCAGGGCTGCCCGCTATCCCTGCTCATTTTTGCATTATCCATGGAGCCGTTCGCCAGCAGAGTTCACCAAAATCCCTTAATAAGTGGGCTAATGGTTCGAGGAGAAGCATACAAGATAGCTCTATACGCAGACAACGTCCTACTATCCCTGACCAAGCCTAAATTATCCCTGGAAGCGCTCTGGAACGAATTGGCCAATTTTGGAGCGGTGTCAGGGTTCTCAATCAACCTCAGAAAATCTACGGCCCTGGGAATCAACATCCCAGGAGACACGATAAAACCACTAGCCACCAATCACCCCATTCAGCGGACCAACTCACACTTCACCTACCTGGGGGTAAAGATACCAAAGAAAATAGAGGAAGCGTACAAGCTAAATTTCCCCCCCTTGTTCAAGGAGCTCCAGGCGGACCTAATAAGATGGCAAAAACAAGAAGTGTCATGGCTGGGAAGAATAACAGCAGTAAAAATGAACTTGGTACCAAGGCTGCTCTATCACTGCCAGGCCCTCCCAATCTCCATCCCTAGGAAGGACCTGCAGAAGCTCCAAACAAATATCATGAAATTTATCTGGGAGGGTAAGAAGCTGCGAATAGCCAGAAGGATGGTGACGAGGAGCAAGGGGTCGGGAGGCCTAGGAGCCCCAGAAATAGAGAGATACTGCCTCTAAGCCCCGCTGGGTGAAATTAGAGGAGAACTGGTGCCAGAGCCCCCCAAAAGCGCTCCTGCACATCATCAGACCCATTGACCTCCCCAGAGAGGGGTCCCTAACGACAACCAAGAATACAGTTGAAAGTTGGAGGAAGGCAGCCAGGTGGTGGAACCGCGGAAGCACAATAGGCCCCCTATCCCTGATCTGGGACAACCCGGACTTCACCCCCGCAATAACGCCCAATGACTTTAATCACTGGAAAATGGGAGGGCTAAAGCATGTGGAAGACTTTTACGAGGGGGGAGCCCCGCTAACTTTTGAAGAATGCAAGGTGAAATTTGGGGTGCCGGAAACAGAAAGATTCCGCTACACTCAGATCCGACACTGGCTCTCTGTTACACTCACCTGGGTTCTACAGGGGCGCCAAACAAAGCTGGACTTCAGCGGTCTCCACCAATGTGACTCGTAGTGTAGTGATGAGTGACTGCCCCTGCCCACTCAGTTTCGTCTGTCTGGCACGTAGGAGGATTTTCCTAAAGTAGTAAAATGGTAATTAGCTGCACGTGGTAAAAGGGGTTAACTTTGTCTTTTCCGAAACCACCTTGTGTTCCCCTGATCATGTCTCACCTTATTGTTAGGAAGGATGGGCTCTCCATCCTGCGTCGGCGTGCAGGGGTGCGTAGAAACCAGTTAACTTCACTGGTCCGTAAGCTAATGGCAGAGTTTTCAGACAACGATGACTCTGAGGTAAGTTTTATGCCAATCCAAAGTATAATGCAAGTTTTAGAGTTCGATTGTCTTATAGTTCACTCTTGCTCCTTTATATATTTCTTCCCTTGCAGAATGTCCCAAGGTGAATGTTCCGTCTCTGAAAAGATTGAGGTACCGCCAAGGTAAGAGTCAGTTTTGCACCAAGCACCAATCTTAGCAAGCGATATTGTTAATTAAGAGATTAACCAATTGTCCTCTCTATATTTTGCAGGTGTGGCGCTTCTCCGGAATGAGATGTAGGATGACTAGCGACACCACGAGCAGTAATGTACCAAGTAAGTATCTTGCGGTATGAATTTGAATGTCTTTTGCAGAGCGCAGCTCACCTGTTTTTCTTTCTTTTGCAGATGTAGATGCTCCGAGCGGCGATTTCAACAGAGCTCTGCAAAAGACATTCAAATTCTTTTGGATCGTGTGGATGAAAGGAGCCTTGGTGAGTATGCCGCGGCGCTGCTGCTGACAGTGCAGCGCTGTAACAGATGTTTTCTTTTCCTCACAGGTGCGGCAACTCCCCGATGAAAGCGAGGACTAATGGTGTGGCTCCTGTTCTAATCTGCTTTTCCTTTTCTCTTTTTCAGGTTTGGTTCACGGAGAACAAGACGGTTGTAGCTGTAGAATGGATGCTGAGCTGCAGGCACGGTGAGCGTTACGCTGCAGAGATTCAGAATAAAGCTAAGTGTGTGCTGCTCTCCGGGCGTGGTTTAAATAGCCACCATAAAGTAGTTCCCAGGTAAAATAGTTCCGGTACCACACCCAAGAAAAATAGTCCCTGGAAGAAAGTAATCCCTTCGAGGCCTCACGGTGGCCTGTACATGATTTCTCTACAGGATGTCCCGCTTAATTTTAAAAAAGGCAATATGAGTCTGGCGCCAAAGGCGCCAGGACTGAGTCCATAAAGCCCATAGGCGGCCCCTTGAGCCTCCCTGAGTTCTCATGGGTGCCTGTACTCTGGGCAGATGGGTCTGCTCCTGATGTCTGGGGGCAGGCATCGTGACACTCTCGCACGAGCCCATGAAAACTCAGGGCTGCAGAGAGCTAACAGCGATGGAACAAAGACTCACAACGACTCCCCCAAGAGGGAAAACATTGGCCCTATACGGACTACTAGACAGAACTGATCCTGACAAAAAGGAGGCATACATGGAAAAGTGGGAAAGGGACATCGGCAGGACAATTGAAAGTGAAGAATGGGGACGCATCTGGACCAGAACGCAGAAGAGTTTGAAATGTGTCACCAACAAGGAAGGGGCGATCAAAACCTGCTACTGATGGTATTTAACCCCTGAGACTCTGAACAAGAGCAACCCAGCAATCTCCGCGCTATGCTGGAGAGGATGCACAGACACAGGCACGTTATTCCACTTGCTTTGGACATGTCCAGTATCTGTTAAATACTGGAAGGAAATCCTGGACCTAATTAAGCAGATCACAGGCCTAACGATTCCATGGGACCCAGGAATTGTCCTACTGGGCAGCACAGGGGAGGGCCAATTTCCACTTACCGGCAACTTAGCAAGCGTATGCACACAACTTCTCACAGCGACAAAGATAGCTATAGCAAGACTATGGAAACATCCAGACGGTCCTGCTGTGAGCCTGTGGTGGGCCAAATGTTGGGACATCGCAGCTGCGGAAAAAATAACCGCCATCAGCCTGGGGAATAGAAACAATTTATTTTGACACCTGGGCCCCCTTCCTAGACTATGCGTAACAATTCCCGGGCATGGCAAGAAAGCCACCGCCCCTCGGCTGGATGGACAAATACGACTAAAATAATCTAATGACCAGTCGCATGGCCTACATCGAAATCGCCACCCTGAGTGCCACTAACCCGGGCTCAGGACCAGCAGAGGGCAAGAAGAACTCACAGAAACACACAGTCTCAGTCAAGTTCAAGCCAAAACCTCCCCGCAAAAGAATTACCTAAAACAGTCCCCCCCCCCCCCCCCCCAAGGACTACAGCACCCGCGATTGTTGGTCCCCCGAGGTTCCCTGTTTTCCCCCCATCCCCTCCTAATTATGTTGTGGTTAAACATGCTCATCTCGAAATGAACTATGCAATAAGTGAATTAATGCACCTGAGACATTATGTTTATTGATAAAATCAAATAAAAAGATTGTTGAAAAAACAAAAAAAAGAAGTTTGTGCCAGACTCTGGACACAGTTGGGACATCCGTTTGCTGCTTTTCCTGATGGCCATTAGGTCTACACTATCTTCTGCAACAAAGATGTCTCCATTTGAGCTCATGACCGGATGAAAAATGGTGTTACCACAGCAGCTGCTCGATAGGACTCCGGAGTAGACACAGATAAATGCGTCCAGTACTCATGAGTACATTGAACATTTAAGGAAGCACCTCCAGCATGCCTTTGCTTATAAAAGTAGTCTGAAGGAAGGAAGATCTATTATGATCTGAAGACCACTAAAAAGACTATGAAGTAGACGACAAGGTTTACCTGTACAATTTTCAAAGGAAGCAGGCCAAGGAGCGGAAATTCCTCACATCTTGGCATGGTGCCTTTGAAATTGTAGATAAAATATCATCTGTAGCGTACAAGATCTGCATCCCAAAAGATGATCAGTTCAAAAGCTGTCATCCCAGACACACTTTACGACTGATTGAAGACCCAAATGAAAGCAGAGGAACCATCCGAAGAATGAAAGGGAAGGATGAAAAATCGGATAGAAACTAAGACGAATGTATATATAACAGGGAGTAATTTACTTGGTTTTATTGTACAAATGAAGAAAATAAATAAAATGGGTTTTGTGAAATGGTGAAAATCTCATGTTATAATTGTATGTTGTTGTAGTAAATTCTATGTAAATCTTTTGGGGAAATGTGTGTAAAAAAGTACTGAAACTCTTTATTTTTTTTATTAGAGAAGTAACCTCCTTATATTCCAGCCTGGAGGTGAGAGTGGAGTCTGGCGAGAACCCCATGGACCTGGAAATGAAGGAAGAAAGGGGGTGCTGTGCCATACCCACCAACCTAAAGATGGAAGGGGAGGCTGGAGTGCTCATTCCCTAATGAAGGAGAAAAGGGGGTGCCATGCCATACCCCTAACCCAGAGCTGGAAGAGGAAACTGGAGTGCCTACTACCTAATGAAAGGAATTACACCTAATGAAACCCCACTCTGCCCTTCAACAAAGAGTCATGGAAGAATGGGGGAGGGGGAAGTGGGGAGCATTCAAAGGCACCAGAAAGAAGTCCCTTTCACATGAACAGCAGGATTGTAAACACTGAGCAAAACATGATTTGGCCTGTGTGTTTTTTTCAAGTAAAATTGAAGAGCCATGTGGAATAGGGGCCTACCAATCACTACCAAAGGAACAGCAGCATTTTAATTCACATGAGAAGGAGGAATCAAAGATCCCTTTCACATGTAAAACAGGATTTTTAAACAGCGACACAAAAACGGCCTGCATAGTTATGTGCAAGAGAAGCACTTTAAATGTGAAATGTATCACTGCTAACCGAAAAATGTCAGGGAAAAGATATGATGTGCGGGTTGAAAAAAGAGCAATGTATATTATGTTTCAATATCAGTGACATTTGAAAAGCCACTTTGTTTTCATGGAACAATGTCAGCCCAATGCAAACCCTTTTTGCTGGCTGTGGGCAAACTTCACAAGAAAATCTCCCACTGCCAGTCTGGATGTTACATCTCCCATCTAATTACCAAGTGCAATAAAGAACCCTGCTAAAGGTGTCAAAAACCAGTGTTCCCCAGACTGGCTGGCTCTGAAGGTAGAGACTGCAGGACAAGTTCCCCTTGGCTGGATCATGACCAATATGTGTGGCAATGGGGGCTACAACTTCTTCAGTCTTTAGCTCACTGTCCCTTTCACAGAGGAGAAATATCCCTGCATATCAGTCTTTGTCCTGCCCAGGGACACAGCTCCACCTCAGTGATGATGCCTAACAAGGCTGAAACATGTGAAAGGGACAGTGAGCTAAAGACTTGGTTGAGACTCTCCGAGGGGCCATCCACCCAAGAACAGGTCAACGGGCTGTGTGCGTGCTGGTAGAGAGACTCCCGGAACCCCCTTTGTTTTGTATATTGAGTAACTTTGGGTCTCACCCTAAATTACCAGGGTAATCCAGGCGTGGACCCCTTGCTTACTGTTCTCAGAGAGTCACAGCTCCACCTCACTGATGATGCCCAACAAGGCTGAAACATGTGTATGGGGTTGCTGTTGGTACTCTTGTTCAGAGGAGAATTGCCTAGAATTTCGGTGCTGGACTGCCCCTGGGCAGGACAAAGACTGATATGCAGGGATATTTTGTCTCTGCGAAAGGGACAGTGAGCTAAAGACTTGGTTGAGACTCTCGCAGGGGCCATCCACCCAAGAACAGGTCAAAGGGCTGTGTTCGTGCTGGTAGAGAGACTCCCAGAAGCCCCCTTTGTTTTCTAGGATGGCCTCAAAGCTAACTGGGTCTTATGGTAGAGAGCCAGAGGCCATCTTTGAGAGTGGAGTGACCAGACCACTGCCCTATCTTTCCGGAGTATCCTGAGATGCAGCTGGCTTTCCTGAACTTTGAACAGAGGCCTTCTAAGTAAGTAGAACTGAGTCCTGGGAAACCAGAAAGTGGGGGAGTCTGATTGGCTTAAATCCTTTCCCTTTCTAGTGGCTGGGGTGTTGGGTGGGGGGGGGGGTACAACTGTGTAGATCCCTATATCCATATTAATTCCACATTTGCAGAACACTAGAGGGTGAATTTTGTTAAAATTCGAAATTAACAAAGGTCACTTACTGGTGTGTGCGGAAAAATATAGCCTATAATGGAATTAGGTAATCCTTTTTGTCCTGTTGACCCCGACTTCTTTAAGGAAGAGGGGCATCTTCATTCTTAAATCAGTCCAATCTATTTGTCCACCTTTCCTCTAACACAGGCCTTTCAGTGGCGGGAGTCTGAAATCCAAAATTCCCTAAATTATTCAATTTTTTCTGTCCGACTTCCCCCAATACCAACCAAAGTAGGGGGGGGTCTGAAAAACAAACCGCTAAATCACCCTGTGTTTATTTTAAACCAAAAGTGTGGGCGAAATTACAATTGCCATATGTATATGTACCGATCTTGAAATCCTACTGCTAGCCAATTAAGCCCGCAGGAAAATCAAAATCGCACAACACTACAAGATAATTGTTTTGGTTATTGATCAGTTTAATGATTTCTTGAAGTGAAATTTGTAGAAAGTGAAGAATTGTGATTGTGTTCTTTGCAACTCACTTTTGTGATTTATTTATGCTGAGAGAAGTGGATTGTGTTGTGCCACTGATAAAGTGGTGTTTGACATTTTCGTGTTAATTTCTATTTCTTCTTATTTAAACAAATACTAATATTTCCTGTACACCGGCCTGGTTCTTGGCTCATTGGGGCATGATATTTGACTGAAGTAGGGCGGAATAACCAGGTTACTCACTGTAGTGACCACCTTACTCCTAGTCCATAGTTCCCTTTCCTCCATACATATGGGACATTCCTCTGTCCTGTGGGACGGAACCGGAGAGCTTTGTAAAAGCATCCAAAAATGTCAATTTTGTTTAGTCCTTCCTCTCTTTCTACACGGGGCCCGGCACGCGGCCGTAACCCGGCCCATCTCAGCTCCGCCCCGCGCATCAGTCCTTTTCTATCGCCAGGTCAGAGACCTTTTAGCAATAACAGAGGAACCTTATTAGAGGGGACGGCGGGCGGGCGTATGGAGGAAAGAGGACTATGGACTAGGAGTAAAGTGATCACTACGGTGAGTAACCTGGTTATACTCCTACGTCCCGTCCCCTTTCCTCCATACTTATGGGAGATTCCCAAGCACTCCTTACAGGAACTATGGGTGGATGGAAAAAAAACCTTACTGAAACAGGTTCTTCAGCACAGCCAGTCCAAACTGAGCATCAGCTCTCGAACTCAGGTCTAGACAATAATGTTTACAAAAAGCCAATGGGGAGGCCCAAGTAGCTGCCTTTGCGATGGTCTCCCAGGGGACTTATTTCTGAAAGACAACTGGGGCTGCCTTGCCCCGCACCAGGTGTGCATGAATACCTTTAGGAAGCTTCCGCCCTTGAACGGTGTAAGACTCTGTAATGCAGGCCGCGATCCATCGGGAGATGGCCGCCTTAGAGGCCTGCTTACCTTGTGGATTACCAAAGGTGACGAACAGTTGAGAAGAGCTCCTAAGTTCGGAAGTTCTGTCAAGATAGAACTTAAGAACCCTTCTAACATCCAGACAGTGTAGAACCCTTTCCGCCTTTGAAGCGGGGTTCGGGAAAAAGACCGGCAGGGAAATAGACTGGTTTAGATGAAACTCAGAAACCACCTTCGGCAAGAAAGAAGGGTTTGTCCGTAGGACCACCTTATCCTTGTGAAAAGCCAAGAAGGGATGTTCCACTGACTAAGCTTGGAGCTCACTCACAGGCCTTGCCGAAGTGACGGCCACCAAAAAGGACACCTTCCATGACAGGTGCTTTAGGTCCACTGTGGCCATTGCTTCGAAAGGCTTATGGCAACACGCTGTCAGGACCACATTTAGATCCCACGCCGGGTGCGGACTGCGAATCGGAGGATAAAGGCGTGTCAAGCCTGTAAAATGGCTCTTAACCACTGGATTAGACAGAGAGTAAGAACATTGGTCCGTAGATAGGAAGGCGGAAATCGCCAAAAGATAAGTTCTACATGACAGAACGTGAACTCCTGACTCAGCTAAGTAGGATACAAAGGACAACACTGTGTCAATCGTAGCTCGCCTTGGATCCAACTGCTTGTTTAAACACCTTTCACAGACCCTTAGCCATTTGCTTCTGTACTGTGACCTAGTCGAAGGTTTTCTGGCTGCCTGGATAATACGCATGTTATCCACAGACAGGCTAAGATGTCTAAAGACCTGAACTCAGGCACCATCCCGCCAAGCTGAGTGATAGTGGGGAGGGTTGCCACAGTTGTTGTTCCCCTTGGTGCAGAAGATCGGGGGTCATCGGTAGCCTGATCGGCGGATACACTGACAGGTGTTGAAGTTCTGAGAAACAAAACCTGGCTGGCCACCACGGAGCTATGAGCAGAAGAGAACAGTTCACTGAGTTCTTCAATTTGCAAATCGTCCGATGAACTAAAGGCAGAGGCGGGAAGGCATAAGCCCTCATATTGTGCCATGGAATTTCGAGAGCATCCCCAGAGAGGAGGCTCCCAGTCCGTTTCTGGAGGCATACAGAGGAAGCTTCTTGTTTGCAGCCGTAGCGAAGAGGTCCACTTCCGGAATGCCCCAGCGCAGGAAAATCCATGAGAGGACCTCCACCTTCAGTTCCCACTCGTAGCTGAATATAGTCCGCCAACTGAGGGCATATGCCGTGATATTCAGCTGGCCCGGAATGTGTACTGCAAGTAGCCAGACACCATGCTGAACCGCCCACTAACAAATCTGGATGGACAGCTCCACAAGCCGGGGAGACTAGGTGCCCCCTTGCTTGTTGATGTAAAACATCGATACCACATTGTCCGTGCGAATCCGGACCACCTTGTTGGCTATGATCGGTCTGAACGCCTTGAGCACTAGGAAAATCGCCAGGCGCTCCAGATGATTTATATGCAGGAGCTCGTCCTTAAGTGACCAAAGATCCGAGACCTGAAGAAGATCCAATGTCGCACCCCACCCCAGAAGGGAGGAGTCCGCCGTGACCGTTATCGTCGGGGCTGGGTCCTGAAACCCCGCCCCCAACGACAGGTTGCTGAGAGACGACCACCAGTCCAGGTCCGCTCTCATGGAAGCCGGAATAGTTATCAACTTGGAGTCCGGATCCACAGCCTGAAGCCAAGAGCTCCGAAGAGCCATCTGAGTCCGCCTCATCTTGAGGCGAGCAAGAGGAAGCACCAAAACGCACAAGGCCATGAGGCCCAGAAGCCTCTGAAACCACCAGGCGGACATGCAAACATCTGACACGTGGCAAACATCTGACACGTGGCCAACAGATCTGCCATTCTGCCCCAGTCAGGTACACTCTGCAGTCGATCGTGTTCCAGCGAAAACCCAGGAAAATCAAGTCCTGAGAGACCGTCATGGAAGATTGCCGCCAGTTCACCGACAGCACGAGGTGGAACAGGAGCTGGAGGAGAGACTGAAGATTGCAGGCAGCTTTCAGCGGGCAAGGGCTGCGCAAAAGCCAGTCATCCAAATATGGATATAAATGGATACCCTGCAGACGAAGATAGGCCGCGATCACCGACATCATCTTCGTAAAGACACGCAGTGCCGAACTTAGGCCAAAAGGAAGCACTCGAAACTGGAAATGCTCCTCTCCCACAGAGAAACGTGGATATCTCCTGTGTGGACCCCAGACCAGGATATGCATGTAGGCATCCTGAAGGTCCACCACGCTGAGCCAATCGCCCATCTGCAGGGAAGACCGTATCTGGCCGGGTGTGATCATCTTGAATTTCTCTTGGTGTAGGAAAAGATTGAACTGGCAAAGGTCTAGGATGGTGCGCAGGCCAGCATTGTTGGGTTTGGGCACCAAAACCAGCCGGGAGTAGAAGCCCTCCCCTCGCTCCCCAAGAGGAACAGGTTCCACAGCTCTGAGGTAGGGGTTAGGGGTAAGCGGAAGCCCGCCCGAGCGACTGACAAGACCCACCTGTCCTCGGTGATGGTCTGCCACACCTCCCAATGAGACACAATGCGTCCTCCCACCGGGGTCTCGTGAGAGCGAGGAAAACCCTCATTTGGCAGGCTTTTCAGTGGTGTTTGTTTGTTTGTTTGTTTATTTTGTTTATTTAATTTGTATAGCGCTCCTGACCCAGAGGTATATGGGCGCTTAAGCATCAGGTTACAGGCAAAGGTGGTAACATTTGTACAATTGTGCAGCATAAGTATAGTTACAAAATCAGGTATGAAAGCAGTTATAGTAGAATTAGTGACATACATACATACAGTGCTAGTTAATTGTTAAGTAACCAGGTGATGATCTTAGTTCTGAAAGGTTGAAATGTAGGGGTAGATTTGATGTCCAATGGAATAGTGTTCCATAATTGAGAGGCTAGAACTGGGAAACTGGATCCACCGGCTCTTTTGAGGGAGTATTTGGGCACTGTCAGTTCCACCTGAACCGGAGGAGGCGGCTGAGGAGCAGGAGAAAAACCGAGTCCGTTGCTGCCTCCGGCGGTTATTAACGAAAGGAGTATCCACTCTGCGGGATTTCCAGTCTAGGAAGCCCCTGAAACCAGAGGAGGGCCGGCTTTGCAACAGCGGTCTCTGGGTCCTAAAATGGCTTTTAACCAGGAATGAAAAGGACTTAGCTGTCTGACTGCTGTCCTTCATTTTGGTGAGATCCACATCTGTTGTGGAATGAAAAAGGTCCTTACCGTCAAACGGCAGGTCCAGTACCTCCTTCGAGAACTTGGTGGCATGCAACCACGCCTGTCGAGAGGTGTCAGCACCCAGCACAAGACCCCGAGCCGACGTGTCAACGTGATGAGCCACGGCCTCAAGCAGATCCTGGGCCAAGACTCTGGCATCAGATAAACCCGCCTTAAAGTCTTCCAGCTTCTCGACTGGAATGAACTCGAACTCTGACAGACCTTTCCACATCTTCATATTCGCCCCCGCTAACACAAGTTCCGCGTTAGCCTGCCGGAGCTGCAAGGCCGAGTTAGCGAAAATCTTCCTCCCAAGGGAGTCCAGAAGTTTGTCCTCTTTCCCCAGAACCTGAGTCGCCGTCGTAGAAGAGGACGCTGCAGGCCTGGACCGCAAAGTAGCCGCAGCCACCGCTGTGGAGGAGGGGGGCAGACAAGATGACAGGGCAACCTCTTCCGAAGAATGCAGCCTGTACCGCGCGTCAATTTTCTTATTGATGAAAAGTCCGGAGTGTGGCTTTTCCCAGACCCTGTGGACCTCGGCCAAAACGGCCTTCTGCAAGAACAGGCCGGTACGCTCCGAAGGAGACAAGGTGAACGCCCCCGAAAGCACACCCTCCTGCGGAGCGCGTGCCTCGGGCACTGGAACATCCAATAGGCACATCATGTCCAGTACCCGGTCGTGAAAAGCTCTAATAGAGCGGGGCTGGTCTTCACTGTCCTGCTCGCCCTGCGTTCACATAACAAGGGTTTCAAAAGCCGTAAAGACTAAATTTGAAAATTTATGAAATGATTTTAAATGGTATCCAGCAGGATATCCTACTTATTCCAACTTAGAACAACCCAAGGTCACCATAAGAAGCATAGAGCAACATCATTTTACACAAAGAAAAACGTATTTTCTTTCTGACTTATTTATTTCACAAAAAAGAGAGAGTGTGTTTAACAAATACATAAAATTCATTACTTTCAACAAAGACATACAGTTATAATTTGAGCAAAATCTAAGTGCAATTACGGTTTAAGCAAAATTTAAGTGCATTTTATGAAAGTCCGCCAATTGGTCTAGGCAAAATATAAATGCACTTGTAAGCAATATACAGGTCTGCCAACGTCCACTTTTCACTTGGTATATGAAGAGAAAAGAAAGAAAAAGGTCTCAAAGACCCGACAGGTCAGGATCCTGCTGAACCGTGTCAGGCACCGCCTTGTCCACGGGGGACAACGGGGGCAAGAGCAGAAGGGTCGGTGTAGGCACCGTAGGCCAGGGCGGCGCCGCGGAACCACTGGTGGAACGGGTGGAGCCGGAGGCTTAGGCAGGCATATCTCCCTAAAAAGGGCCTTGAAATACTCTCTCATGGGGTCGGTCTGCATGAGCGTCTGAAATATGCCGAAAAAGGCGTCCTCCGGAAATGGTTTTGGAACTGCCGGAGAAGGCCTTTCATGAGGAGGATAATTCCAGGGACGCAGAGGGGAGGGTTGCCACACAGGCCCATCCCCCACAGGCCCATCCCCCGAAGTGTCCACAAAACTCAAAGGTGCTGAACCCACAGGTAACAAGACATTGTGCGGAAGGGGCATCCAGGCGTTCCAATCATAATCTGGACAAAACTGATGCGCACAAGGAATTTTATGTTCACCCACGGAACCAACTCCTACACCTGAGGCCGATGGCGTAGTTTTAGGGGAAGCGCCCAAAATGGCCGCTGTGGTCGTGGCGGGAACGGCCGCCATTTTGCCATCACCTGAGGGGAACTGCGGCACATGTGGAAGTGAGGCAGGGATCCCCGTCGGTGGATCAGGGGTCTTAATTTTAGCCTTTACATAAGGAGCCTCGGCCGAGCTGGTACTATGAGGCCTGGAATGTTTCTGCGACATACCAATAGCCAAACTAGCCTTCACAGGAAGGACCTCGGCACTGCCGGTAAAGGAAGAACTTTCACTCCTTGCCCACTCAACAGTTCTGGCGTGGCCACAAGAGCGGGAACGGTGAGGAACAACTTTCACCAATAAGGCCTTGGCAGTCCTCTCAGAAATGTTGGTCACTTTAGCCTCTGCACGAGGGACCTCGGACCCAGGTCCGGTAACAGCCTTACTAGCGTGGGCCTCAAACAACCGTTCAGTAACACCAAGCCCAGATGAGGCCTCGGCGCGCAGCGCACCCCAGTACTTTTGAGGGAAGCAGATAACGAGGCCTCAGAGAGAGCTCTGGTACCCCATGACTCAGTAGCACCGGGTCTACAGGCAGCCCCCCACAGGAGGGGCCTCGGAGCGTGCTCCGGTATCCACAGGCCCCTTACGGAGACCCTCAGAGAAAACTCTGGTACTTATTAGGCCCAGAAGGCACCTCGGGGCAACCCCTGGTGACAGAGTGATCAACGCTTCTCCCGGCTCGGGAAGAGTCCGGAAAGGTATCTCCCGGCCAGGGTGCTCTGAAAAGTAAAGAATTTACCGGGTGTTTCTTCTTTTTGTCGATAAATGCCTGAAAATTTGAAGGAGGAGTACGTTGAAACACCTCCTCCCACCGCTCCAACCGACGTTGAAGTGCCCGGACCGAGAGGGAGTCGCAATAAAAACAGGAGTCCCAACGGTGATCCGGACCTAAACACTCTAGACAAAGAGGATGGGGATCCGCCCTTGCGAAGCATCGGTGACACGAAGAACAATCTGGAAAGTCTAGTTTGAACGACATAGATAGACTAGTACACGATCGCTAGCGAGAGGCAGAGAGGAGGAAAAAAAGGGAAGATCTTCCGAGGATGCAAGCGCGTCCAGCCCCGAAAGAGCAGAGAAAAGGACTGGGCGATGCGCGGAGACGAGATGGGCGGGGTTACGGCCGCGTGCTGGGCCCCGCGTAGAGAGAGAGGAAGGACTAAAACATTTTTGAAATTTTTGGATGCTTTTACAAAGCACTCCGGTCCCGTCCCACAGGATGGAGGTATGTCCCATAAGTATGGAGGAAAGAGGATGGGACGTAGGAGTATAAAAGAATCTGTTAAACAGTTTGTTGCGTCACACCTTAAGTGAGGAAGGAAGGAAATCCCTGTGTCGAGGGTGGCTTCTCAAACCGTTACATTACCAAATCACTTTCTACATCTTGGTAAAACTACAGCATACTTAATCTTCCTCTACATCAGTCGGAGTACGTTTTTAACATTATGTGCGTTACCGATACATCATGCACTTTTTTTCTCAAGGGAATGCATGTATGCCAGATAACAGGTGCCGGAGGGACAGTGCTAATCCCCACTGATGAAGTCTCATAGGACTCCATGAGGGGATTTGCCATCATTAAGGCACCGGCAATGCCGGTGCTGGTAATGACGTCTTTGCCTTTTAGCTGATTGTAACCCAGGTGCCCCAGCAGCAAAACTTGAGTCGGCCTGTCCCGTAAATTGCTGGTATCCATGAATACCAGCACTTTTTTACCAGACCTGCCGACTCAGAATGAGGCGCATCATCAAGTACTACCCAAGCAAAGCAGTCACACAGAAGACCAATTACCTGAACCAAGTGGAATGGACGATGTTGCCACTTGGTACCAATGCAATCTTTGTGAACTGTTGCACACACTAACTGAAATATCTGTTAGAAAAACACAACATGTAGGGCCCATCTATCTGAAGTAGATACCCAACAATAGTGCATTACACCGCAAAGGGAATTTCAGGCAGCGATTCATACATGTTTGGTTCTTTGTATGCTGAATGCTGTCATGAACTTCGCGGCACTGTTCATCCAAGGGTCCAACTAATGAATAAGTATAGCATTACGGTAGTAACAATAGTTTGCATGCATATACTTCCACCAGCCCGACTGGATGTATTCCTTTGAATGGGATGGCACTAGCACTTGACCTGTATCTACCCATCCACCCTCACCATGAACCTATCAAACTTTAACATGTCTACTTGTCAATGTTCATTTATTTCTAATTATTTTGATGGTACCCCCCCCCCCATTCTCTCCCTCAAGGCTTTCACTGTGAGATTTGAATCAGTTCAATATTCAATGAAAAATTGGCACACTATTCGCAATCTCAAATTATTACTTTTAGAAGATACTGTTTCATTGGTGCAATGGATTTTTCAGTAAAATGTCTCATGTAATGTGAATTTACATTAATATTGGTTCATCTAGAATGGTCAAACGTGGTGCTGAACAGTGAAGCAATCAATTAAAATGGCACCCTTTGACAACAAACGCCTCAAGGTTACCATGGTGTCCCTGCACTTTCTTCATTGTGATGTTTTCCCTGATGTCTTCCACAGCCTCATCTCAACATGTGTTTTGCAGTCAGGCTGTATGTGAGGCATTGGATGGGATACAATGCCTGGATAAGAATCTCTCATACCTAATGCTGTAAAAAAATGTGCTACACGCATCATTCATTGTATAATTTCTCTACTCAACTGAACATTGTATATTCTCTCAAAAAATGGTATCATCTTGTGGCCTACAGAGCATATCAATAGCAGCTCCAGAGCAGATTTTGAACCAAAGTGCATCGAATTATCCCAACATGCATTTTATGTTCCATATGCGCTGAATTCCCAAGTTCTCCAGGACATCAAATTCATTTTGCAGTATGATAGCCAAAAAGCATGGATTTTTTATACACTGTTTTTGATAAAAGTAATAAAAAATATGAATGCCAAGAAACTATGTACAAGTATGACATTTGCAAATGGAGGAGCTAATCTGGTGGCCTACACTTTGATGTAACTATTGCATTTGAGAAATGTGTAATGACAGACCTCAATAAGCTAAAGCATACTAAACAGAAATACCTCTGCAACTCAAAAGAAGAAAAACAAGCACTATCAAGTTATAGGTCAATAGTCAAAGTCAGCCGACAAGGGAGGTGGAATCGTGCTTATGACTACCGTACAATATAAAGCTATGGTCATGACCCTACTCACAGATGAGGAAAGCTACAGAAAGATAAAAAATTACCCCACTCTGACTATTTCATCCGAAATCAACGAAATGGCTAAGTATGCTCGAGACCGCCAATGAATCACATCCAAGGAATCCCTTCCTTTTATGCGCTCCCATAGATTAATAAAAACATGGAAATACCACGGGACGATCTATTGACTCTGGATTTGGGTCAGGGTTAGAACCCATATGCCAATTCATTGATGCATTTCTCAAACCCATCAGTAACACAACACCAACGTATCTAAGTGACACTACCCAGACCATTCAAACATTTGAGGGTCTCCCCTTTAACACCACCTCTCAATTATTGGTAACCATATGGTAACCTTATATACTAGCAAACTCCAAACAGAAGCCACTGAATGTATGCGCAAGTTTCTGATACAATCTCACCTACAAAGCAGAGTCCCCGAAAACTTTATAATTGAACTTCTGACACAAACACTAACCAAAAACTATTTTGAATTCAACTGACAATTCTATTTCCAGATTAAAAGGACTGCAATGGGGGCGACCTTCGCCCCCAGCCTTGCAGTAATCTACATGGCAGACTTTGAGGAAACAAATGTCCTATCCACCAACAATCCATTCATAGACCAAATCACAGAATGGAAGCGCTATATAGACAACATTGTGTTTATCTGGGATGGTTCCTTTGAAGAACTAGATAGGTTTAGAGACTGGCTCAATGCTAGAAATTCCAATATACAATTCACCATGCAATACAGCAACCAAGAGGTCCATTTTCTAGACCTCAAAATCCAGCATAATAATTTTTTTTTTTTTTTTTATTTATTTTTTTTATTTTGCAATTTTTAATCAAATAATTGATTTTTTTGCAACGTTTGTACTTGCAGTGTTAAGTCTGGGAACAGAGAGTCCTAGCTTGTTCCTTTCGTTTGAGTTCTAGCTTTTCTGTTAACTGTTGTAAGATCTTGAAGGTCGCCAATTGCCATGTTGTTCGATGGCCGCCAATCAGCCGAGCCCACCATATGTCTTCATCAGTCATGAATGAATGTAGCAGAAAAGTCTTAAGGTAGGGTGAACGAATCTCTTTTGTGTCTGGGCATGAAAGCAATAAATGGCGAAGTGTTTCCATTTCTGTATTACAAAATCTGCAACTGTTTGATACTGACAAGCCTCTGATGTGTCATATTTCATTTGTGTCAAGGAGGTTCAGTCTTGCTCGCATTATCAAGTTGCGTGCTGCTCGGCTCGGGAATTTTTTAATATAGTTTTGTAAGGTATTCAGTTTCGTTGCCATAGGCGGCAAATGTGAAGTGAGTTTGTAGTTAGTTGTTGTATTTAGTGTATTGATCCAATCCATCTCTTTTAGTTTCTTAAGTATCCTTGTTGGATTGTTAATCAGTTCGTCTTCAGTACACTCTATTGTATTTAGTAGGTATGCATTTTCTTTTTTCCACTGGGTCAGCATTTTGCAGCTTGATGTTTGTAATTCTTTAAGGATCAGGCCGTGAGCGAAAGTACCGTTTGGAAGTATGCATTTTCTGTAAAGCATAATTGAGTTGCAGTCGACCGTACTCCGGAGGGATAACAAACTCAATTCTCGGCGAATCAGTGGTATAGGAGTTGAGTTTGGTAGAAAGAAAGTCGATCTCCAGAAGTAGGCTTCCAGCTTAGGCCAGAGAGTTTTAGGAAGGTAAGGCATGGCTTCAGCAGCATATGTCACGGAAGGGACCACCTTTGCTTTGTAGAAGTTTAAGAGAGGGATTGTCGAAAATTTCCCAAATTTTTTGTCAATGGCTTTTCCCTTTGTGGCTAGGGTGCGAATTTTGTCCCAGAGGTGTTCTTGCATTGCTGATTCTTTTGTTGTAGTATCAAGGAACGCACCCAAATATTTATAGTTCTTGACTTTTTCAATCGTTGTTTTGTCAATGGTCCAGTTGAATTTTTCCTGTTTCTGTGACAGGCCTTCCATCACCATTATCTTTGTTTTTTCGATGTTAATTTCCAGATTGTTTTCGGAACAGAACTCATGTAGGTTTGAGAGTTGGCGTTGAAGGCCTATCGGGGTCATGTCTAATAAGATAAGATCATCCGCGTAAAATAGTCTGCTGATGTTCGTTTTTGCAAGTTTTGGTGGAAAGGACCTGATCCGGGATTCTGTGTGTTGGAAGTCTCCCATATAGGCGAGAAAGAGTGCCGGGGCCAGAGGGCAGCCCTGTTTAACACCTCTACTGGTTGCGATTTCAGAAGAAAGGCTTCCAAGTTGGTTCAGCCGTATCTTAATGTTGGTGTCTGTGTGGAGGGCTTTAATAGGATTTAGAATAGCACTTGGGCAGTTCCACAATGACAGTTTTTCCCAAAGTTTAGAACGATCTACTCGGTCAAAAGCCTTGGAGAAGTCGATGAAAGCCATGTATATTTTCGGATTTCCCTCCTTTACCTTGGCTTTCAAAGTGGATATCATGAAGATGTTAATAGCTGTCCCCAACGACTTCTTAAAGCCTGCTTGGAAGTGGTCATTACAAGGCGCACTGGCAGCCCAGGCTTGAAATTTTTTCAGGAGTAGTGTTCCAAATACCTTCCCTATAGGGTCCAGTAAGGCGATGGGGCGATAGTTTGTAGGATCTTGTTTGTCTCCTTTTTTGTATATCGGAACCACAATGGCAGAGAGCCATGAAGGGGGTACCGATTGAGAAACCATACATCTAGTGAAGACTGATCTTATGAATTTTGCCCACTCTTCCGGATGGGTTTTTAGTTCAAAGTTTGTGATCCCATCGGGACCCGGGGCCCTGGATTTTTTCAGATTTTTCAAGGTGGATCGTATATCATCTAGATCGTCGAGTTTCGTCCAGGAGTCCTTGATTTTTATGTTTTTAGCAATAGGTTGCGTCGCCTGAGTGCTCGAGCCAGCTGTTACGTCAGATGGAGGTTTATCAAAGAGGCCGCTAAAGTGGGCAGCCCAGGTGGTTTCGCTGATGCTGTTTGCGATGTTCAGACCATTCGGTAGAGTTGTTTTGTTCATCAGAGACCAAAATTCTTTCGGATTGTTATGACAGATCTCTTTTAGTATGGCTTCTGCATCTTGTTGGTGAAGTTGCCATCTGTATGATCGCACCCAGTTTTTGTAGTTCCTGGTAAGTTCTTTAATCGCTTGAGTTCTTTCATTGCTCGAGAGTTTTAGAGCGTTTCTTTTGGCGTTTCTGAAGATCCTTCGTTTCTGGACGATCACTTTGTCGTACGAGTGAGGAGGCGCTTGCTTCTTTTGGTTTAGTTTACCTCTCGGAGTTCTGTAGGTAATTAAAAGTGGGCCGTAATCGACCAAATCGGGGGTATGTGGTAGGCACGAGTTTGTGTACAGGTTTGTGAGTTCTCTAATATCGTGCGCTGTTAAGCGTATTCTTGTGCCTTGAGGAGTTTGTTCCACCGCAGTTTCGTACCTATCAGAATTGAAGTAAGATGTTTTCAAGGTGGTTTGAAGAATGTTATGATCACTCGATGATGTGTGAACGACGTCAAAGGCAGTCGTTAGGTGCAGCATGGGTTCCGAAACAAAAGTGTAGTCGATGGTTGAGTTTAGTACTCCATTTGACCAAGTTGGTAATCTGTTGGTGTTTTTAAATACTGCATCAAGATTGTGCAGTTTTCTTGAGTTCATCAATTTCGTCCATTTGTTTCCTCGCTCTTCATTCAGGGATTTTTTGTTGGTAGTTTTCTGGTTGCAACACAAGTTTAGGTCACCACATATTATAAGGTGAAAGGTGTTGTACTTCGTCCGTATTTCGTCGATTATGTTTTCAATCAGTTTTATAAAGTTCTTTTGGTCAATTGCCGCCGGGTTCCAGTATGTGTTGAGAATTGCTACGGAGATAGGATGTTGGTAAACTCCGTCTGGTGATCGTGATGACCAAGTTAGTAAAAGTGCTAATACCGAGTAGTTTGAAGCAATGATGTTAATTGCTGTAAGACCTCTATCCATTCGGAGGCCGATAAGCAGGCCCGAGGAAGGTCGGCCCATTGGGCCTTTCGCTGCTGGAGCCAAAAAAAGGTTGTATCCATCAAGTGTTGGTAGTTTAGTCAGCCAAGTTTCCTGGAGACACAGTATGTCAAAGGAGCCCAAGTTTGTGTCACTTGTCGCGGTGAGGTGTTTAAATCCCCTGGTGTTCCAGGAGGCTAGCTTAAGTTCAAGAAGGGTTCTGTTGCAGTTTTTCGACGAAGGTGGAGCGGCGGTCAAGTTCTTGTGTTGCTATTTTGAGCGATGTGATGCTAGGGCTTTTGGGAGCCATGCCCAGAAGCTGGATGAAATTGATTTTTCGTCTGGAGATGATTTTGAAGCATTTTTTTCCCTTTGGATGGTTCTGTTTAGCTTCCTAATGCTTTCTTGTCGTTCTTTGCGGAAGCTAATTTTTTCTTCGGGATTTTCTAAATTTGAATTTGTTCTTTTAGTGTTCGGTGTTGTAGAGGTGTGATGTGAATCGTATTTGGTTTTGTTTGAGAAGGTCACTTTTGAACTGCAATGGAGACTTGGTGGGTCTACTCGATCAGCTAGGTTTTGATGAACCTGTGAGATCTCAGAGTTACGGTATTCTCTTACAACACTGTTGTTTTTTTTCGAGTTCTTACGGGGGGTTCCGGTAGTTTCCCTTATTTTATTTGAGTTTTCTTCTGTTGACGTAATTTTTAACGAGAGGTGGTAGCCCAAACTTAGAAAATCTTTTTTCCGGTCGATCAATTTGTCTTTGACTTTTCTTGAGACGATGTGAAGGTAACACTCAGCTCTTCCATGATGGTGGCTAGGTTCGACTAACCACAAGTCGTCAGACGAAATCATTGTCAGTTTGGGTATGAGATGAATCAGAGTCAGCATACCACCTCTGTTCAAGGTGACTTTGTCTCGGTTTTCTCTTATTTGTTCTAGTTTTAGGATCCATTTCCCCGGTGGTTTGCCCTGTTTTTTTGCCGTTTGATGAGAAGGATTTGTCTTTGGGCCGATGAGCTTTAATGAGTGATGTTTGTTTTTCTTAGGGGAATCCTCTCGCAAGCGTTTCCATGATGAAGTGTTTCGAGAGTGTCGAGAGGAATCTTGTGAGTCTGGAAATTGTTGAGAGTCTGTTGAGAGTCGCGAACGCCGATCTAGGCGGGGTTTGTAGGTGTTGTTTTCTTTTCTTTCGTTCAGAGGAGAGAGGGAGTCTCTATTTTTTTTTTTTGTAGAGAGACCCTTAGCTTTGGCTAACGTTGTTAATAATGGTTCTCTAAAAAGCAATCTATTCAGAAAACCGAGCGAAAGGAACACTCTCCTACATTTCCTTAGCGACCATCCTAAACACACACGTGAAAACCTGCCCTATGGACAATACCTCCGCATTAGGAGGAACTGCACAGAAATTCAAGACTTCTATGATCATGCTCTTGACTTAGACAATAGACTCTCGGAGAGAGGTTACCCGCGTCACATCATCTCCAGATCCAAAAAACGAGCAAGGTTGAGTAACAGAGAAGCCATGCTCACCGGTGAAAGAACACAACACAGGATTCAAAATTAATCTAGAACTACCTCGGTCATCACACATGGCCCCCATGCTTCCCAAATCCGCAAAATATTATCCAAACATTGGGCACTGACAAGACTCAGCCTACCAGATGAACCGTTACCTCGCATGGCCTATAAACGGGCAAAAAATTTAAAAGACCATCTAGTACATACAAAATTTGTACAGCCACCACTGCAACTCGAACTCTGGAACTTGAGAACCACAGTAGGGCATTTCCCCTGTGGTAACTGCACAGTTTGCAGATTTACAAAAAAAAAAAAAATCAAAGATTTCTACATCGGAAACCGGGTGTGGACACTGTACAACCTTACTAACTGCAAGCCCAAGCAAGTTGTCTACGCAATAGCATGCCCCTGTGGCTTACGGTACATAGGTCAAACGCTCAGACCCATCAATGTGCGAATCTGTGAACACAGATGGAGAAAAAGCTGTAAAAAACTAGATGCGCCTCTGGTAGACCACTACATAGAAGCACACCATACTGCTGATGATCTACTATGGTGGATTGTAGATACGGTGAACAACTCTGCCAACAATACAAAATGCCTCCTGACAAATAAAGCACGTTGGATCCATAGGATGGATACTTTTAACAATGGCCTGAACGAGGAGTTTGTAGTTCCCATGTGAAGCCCTACTGGCTTTGATAAGCAGAACCATGAGTTGTCACAACCCAAGAGTTGGAACCCTACGTATAACATCCTACCCACTAGGGTCCGCTCCAACAAATCCCATGATCCAACTATTTTCCTATACCAGATCGGCTCCCTATGCACCAATCTCTATTTATGAGTAGCACATTAGTATAGACCGCCTGCCAGCCAAAGGTCTATATTCTCCTACACACATTGGACCAGCCCGGTCCCTGCCCCATAAGTGAATTGTCATAGGAATCCTGATCTGCCAGAGGTACAGGCACACACCACACAAGTAACAACATAGGGCCTGGACAGCTCACCATCTAGGCATCAGAATACATGTGCCTATCTGCCACGGGGTATGGGAACTTTATTTTAGCCCGGTCCCTGCCCCCCTAGTGAATTGTCACAGGAATCCTGCTCTGCCAGAGGCACAGGCACACACCACACAAGTAACCAAACAAGTAATAACAGAGGGCCCTGATAGCTCACCACCTAGGCATCAGAATTCATGTGCCTACCTGCCACGGGGTATGGGGACTTTATTTTAGCCCAACAGGAACTGCTGTCTTGTCTGCCCTGCGCTCCGCAAGGCAGCTCCATTACACTCCGGAGCACAAGGACCTGTGCGCATGCCCAAACCTGGGAACACTCTCTCCCCCAGATCGTGCGAATTACACACAATGCATCCTACATATCCAGTGCACCCAGTACCAACCGCTCAGGACACGCACGCCCCCCAAAACCACTTCATTTTTAGAACTTTAATTTCAATATCAGGTCCACCGCTAGCTCGAACGACATGGGTCCACCCTAGTCGAACTACACAGACGTTGCCATGACAACGGACCCAGCCGTTGTCTTTAAGCAATCGTCCGTGCATGCTCCAGTATGATCCGCCTCTCTCCGCTTACAGGAGAAGACGCCCGCGGATCACAGACACAGCCACATCTCTGGCAGTTCTATGCGCCAGCAAGACTGATCGGATCATGCAGCGTGATCCACTATGCAAGAACTCATGGATCTTCAGGGCCTTTCTCTTCATACACACCTTTGTATGTTCTTTTTAAATATCTGCCACCTGGCCCCACTTTAAGACCAACAGACGTAATATGTCTGCTGTCTGCTTGCGTCTCCACCAGCACACGGGACCCTGCTCTTGGGTGAATTTTGATGCCTTTTTAACACTAGGTGCAGAACCTCCGGTTAACAGCTATTAACCAGCTATACTTCGAGTACTAAACACCAGCTCTTCCAGAGGTAAGAACCGACAAACATGTTATGGGAAACATTTCAACCCTTTTGGGTGTAAAATCTGCATAAATAACTTCCACTGCCTCTAAGCTCTATCCACCCTGTTGAGCTTCTCAATTGAAAAACCTGGTTGTATCTCTAGGGTCCTCCTGCCCCGCCCATACTAACTAGATACATTATTCTTTAATCGACAGGCAGTTGTAAACACCACCTGCCATGGTACTTTATCTGGGACAAGTCATATCCCACAGGCACCACCTGCAGTAGTCAACTCACAAAACTCCTGCAACTTTTGTTCAAAATAAAAACAGTGCACAGCACGGCCCCACCACAGGAAGTCTGCAATTCCAATTCTAAGACTACACCTCTAAAGTAACCCTGGTCAATATTTCAAGGCGAGTATAGAGGTGACCCTCTTTTTTGTAAATAAAAACCTTGTAGCTTCTGTCTAGACCTTTCTAGAAAGAAACAGGAATTACAGATATGTACCTAAATCCACTAATGACATTTATTTGTATCTGCTTGTTTTTCTCGTCTTTCCTCCCTTTCCCTTTCCCTTCCCCCATTTAGGAGACTGAGGTCCTCGTTCTTGCCCCGAAGAAGGCTGAAATATTTATTGCTGCCAATCCCGGCCAGCCGAAACATGTCACAGAGCTTGACTTAACCACATTAATCCTTTTTTGTTTCTTTGTTTACTATACTGTGGTTAACTACTCTAGGAAGCTCTTTTACGACTATTCTGCAACATAGGCAAACACGTCGGCAGATTTGGCAAAGTTTTATACAATCAGATATGATCAGAACTTGATCATACACACAAATTAGCATTTACCCTTCTATGTAACCACCTACATGATTTAATCCTAACCTATGTGGGGAATTGTTGGTACATACTAGTGGTAGACAAAAAATATCTAATTGTTTCTTGACTTTTTTCTATATTGCTCTTACTGCACAACCATTTTATGTAATTGCCTTAATGTGGATTCTGTTCAATAATGTTTTTACTTTTTATATTTACTTAAATCTTTCCCTTTTACAAATTCATGAATATTTTAAATAATTTCTATGTTGAAAATAAACTCTCATAATTTTGAAGACATATCTGTACTTCTCTTGTTTTCCCTCTCCCTTGATGACTCAACTTTTGAGCATTCGTATTGGTCTCTTCTAAATACCTATGACTAGAACCTCCAAATAACTTGGTGTATACATGTGGATTTGCCCTTCTCTCTTGTTTGAATACTACACTCTGATGTACCCATAGTCATTATTTCTAATATTGTTGGAAAGTAAGGGCTAAACAGTGCTCAAATATAAAACTCTGCACACATAATAGCTCAAAAAACTTCATACACTAGCAAAATGTTCCCCAACTTTCAGTACTGCTCTATTACCACATCAGCCAATTAAACCCAGTTTGTATGAGTGATGATCTGGTATACGGTTCAATTACAAATAATATTGAATCAGCCTTTCATCTAAACTTGGAGAAATTCATCAAACATTTTTCACAGGGAACTGAAACATTTGACAGGCTGATTTGCACTATGTATGCTTTCCAGTCTCACATATATCCTATCATCTACTGGCTTCGTCATAGCTTTGGGAGAGATTACAGACTATGTATGTACACATTTATTGCATACAAGTTGTTCTTGAAACTTGTGCAGAGTTTAAACCAACTCTGCTAAGGGAGTGTCTCTAGCAAAGTGGTCCCCTACTATTAAGCTCTCCCACCCAAAAAAAAAAAAAGAAAAACAGACAAGGGTCTTCTGAGATCAGGCAGAGGTGCAGGGATTCACCGGGACTTCGGTGGAGTTGGTGCTGGTCAGCTGCAGGGGCAGTCTTAAAGTGGTCAACTGGCTGCTCTTCCTCATAGAAAACCTGGCTCCAACGATGATATGTCGAATAGCTGCAGGAGCCCTGCTTTTATCCAAGATTTGGGTTGGGAGTATACCCAAACCCACCAGTAGTAAGGCTCTGCACCATTCAAACTGGAAGTGGCTATCCAATGATGGATAGCCACTAGCCACAACATCAGCCCAGCAACAGACAATCAGTTACCTTGATGTGCACTTGGATCAGACAGTCCTATCCCCCACATCATGTTCACAAACAGACCACACCCTTTGCCAGCAAAAGTCTTAGTTACTTACCTGTAACTGTATTTCTCCAGCATTGGTATCTTTCATAGATTCACATGCTTGAATATTCCCCGTCGTCAGACCGGGCATTCTCGGTGATTGAAATAATTATAATTTATTTTAAAATATACATACATTATTTCCATAGAAATAGGAGTGTAGATAGCCCATTATGGTCTATGATCCATTCACTTGTTTAGTCCCTCCACCTCACTTTGGTCCTTTATGGCCCTAACCAATGAGGTGGCAGGACTTAAGCTCCGCACCAGTCAGCCATCTTCAGATTTTGAACCGTAGAGACTACAGTATGATGGATGCTGAGCGTAGGAGCAGCCTCTAGGGGAGGCAGGTGGGCACATGTGAATCTATGAATGATGCCAATGCTGGAGAAATACAGTTACAGGCAAGTAACTAAGACTTCTCCAGCATTGGATCTTTCATAGATTCAGATGCTTGAATAGAATACCAAGCAGATAAAACATGCCCCCATCATTTATACATAGATATGCAGAAAAAGACTTCTGCGAGCCTTTGCCATACAGCAACACAAAGGTTACATACCTAGGGAAAGGCGGGAGGAAAGCTGATACTACCTTATACAAAGAGGTGGCGGACCACTGCCTGGCCAACTGCAGATTCTTTGTTGGCATCTTCTTTCAGGCAGTAACGCTTGGCGAACGTGTAGAGGCTCTGCATATGTCCTTCAATGCTACCCCCTGCTTGGGACGCCGCTGAAGCTGCTCTCCCTCCGGTGGAGTGAGCCGAAGGAGGCCTGGTGAGGGGTTTGCCTTTAGACTGGTGACAGTGGGTAATACATTGAGAAACCCAATGTGCCAAACTTTGTTTTGAAATATGCAGACCTTTAGTGCGGCCAGAAAAAGCAATGAACAATCTGTTGGAGGAGCGGAATTCCTTAGTTCTCTGTAAGTAAAACTTTAGAACCCTCGCCACAACTAGTGAATGCAAAGTTCTCTCTGCATCAGAGGTGTGATTCTGGAAGAAAGTTGGGAGAACAATGCGCTCCGTGAGAGTCATCTCCGACAAGGTCTTAGGAAGGAATTTAGGATGAGTTCTCAGAATGACACGGTCTTTATGGAACAAGGTAAATGGAGGTTCTGATGATAAAGCTTGCAACTCACTGATCCTCTTGGCAGATGTGATGGCCATCAAGAAAGCCGGTTTCCATGATACAAATTTTATGTAACATCTATGAATAGGCTCGTAAGGTGGTTCCATAGAGCTGTCAGTACCGTGTTTAGGCTCCAGGCTGGGACCGATGTTAGCGTAGGTGGGTAAGTACTCATCAACCCTTTCAGGAAGATCTTAACAGCTGGTTGAGTGAGCCATGACTTTATCTGAATTCATCGTATACGCTGCTATGGCCGATAGATGAACCTTGATAGAGGATATAGAGAGTCCTGTTTTAGCCAAGTACAATAAATAAGGTAGCACTTGTTCTACCGATGCTGTGAGTGGGTTCAATGATGATGTTTCGCACCACTTGGAAAAACAAGTCCATTTCAGGATATAGGTGATCCGAGTAGAAGGAGCCCTAGTTGCCTTGATAATATCCCAGCAATCTGCAGGGAGATCCAGATTCATTAGCGTCCGCTGCTCAGAAACCAGGCCTTGAGAGATTGGCTTGCTGGGTCGTGGTGGAGGACTTTGCGGTTCTGTTGCATCAAAAGCTCCCGATGAGCTTTGAGATGAATCTGGGGGCAAGGGGAGAGGCGTTGTAGGGTTGAGTACCAGATCTGCTGGGCCCAATCCGGCGCTATCAGGATCATTGAACAATTCTGTTCCTTCAGTCTGCGCAGCACTCTTGCTATGAGAGGGTTGGGGGGAAAGGCATAAAAGAATTTCCCTGTCCAATCCACTGAGAACGCATCTCCTATTGACCGATGCTCTGGGTACCTGGAGGCAAATTCGTGGCATTTCTTGTTGGCTTTGGTGGCGAAGAGGTGGATCTGTGGATGACCTCATTCAGAAAATATCTGTTGGACTTCTTTTTCGTCTAGTTCCCACTCGTGAGATGTCGTGTAATGTCTGCTTAGTTTGCCCGCTAGGACGTTGTCCACTCCCGGAAGATGTTCTGCTTTGATTTGAACACTGTGGTGCAATGCCAATACCCATAGCAGATGACAAGATCTCTGACCTCGTGTCTCCATGTTTGTTCGTGTAATGCATGGAGGTCATATTGTCTGTCTGGATGATCACCACCTGCCCGGCTAATACTGGGACGAAGGCTTTCAGTGCCCACCGTATTGGCCTGAGCTCAAGAACATTGATGTGCAGTTGAGATTCCTGGGCGGACCACTTGACCTTGGTTTGGTGGTCCGCTAGGTGAGCCCCCCCCAGCCTGACAGAGAAGCATCTGTCCTGAAGAGAAGGGTAGATGTTGGGGCCTGGAATGGCATTCCCTTTAACAGGTTTTGGAGGTGTATTCCACCATCAAAGTGCCTTGTGTAAGGTCTCTGGTAGCTGTACGGTATCCTCCAATGAACAAAGTGCTTGTTCCCATTGGGGGTCCAGGGCCTCCTGGATTGATCTCATGCGAAGCCTGCAGTTTGATATGATAAATATACATGAGGACATCATGCCCTGGAGAGATTTGAAAGAGCGTACTGTGGTTTCCACTCTGTCTAGGAACCATGAGGTCAAGTGGAGAATAGCTGCTTTTCTGTCTGCTGATGGTCTTACCCTGGGAATGTTGGTGTCGAAGTCCGCACCCAGGAAGAGAACTGTCTTGCTGGGCACTGGGCAGGATTTTGTTTAGTTTATTAAAAAACCTAACCCTTTTAAGAGATTTATTGTTCTCGAAACTGCCAAGCACGTGAATTTGAATGAGCTTGCCCTGATCAACCAGTCGTCCAAATATTGGAAAACTTACGTTCCTGTCCTTCTGAGTTTTACCGCTACAGGTGCTAGACACTTGGTTAAAACTCTTGGTGCTGACTTTAGGCCGAAAGGGAGAACACGGAATTAGAAATGTAACTCCCCTATTGTGAACCTGAATAACTGTCTGGGCAGGGTGAATGGGAATGTGGAAGCAGGCGTTTTCCAAATCTAGAGTGGGCAGGAAGTCGTGCTCGGTTTAGCCAAGGTAAGATGCTTTGCAGGGATATCATCTTGAATTTGATGCGCTTGATGAACTTGTTGAGCGCTCTTAGATCCAATATAGGTCACCACTGACCGTTTTTCTTTTTGATCAGAAAGAAACTGGAGTAGAAGCCTCTTCCCTTCGTTAGTCTGGGATTGGTTTGATAGCTGCATTTAGAAGCAGTTTGAGAATTTCAGACATGACATGTCTTAAAAGATGTACTTTGCGAGGGGTGGGAGCAAAGGATGGAGGTTAACCCAGAAATTCTATGGTGTGACCCTCGCGGATAACCTGTAACACCCACTTGTCCGATGTTATCGATTGCCAACGTTGGAGAAATCGGCTTACTCTTCCCCCCACTGGGGTGTGACGTTGAGGGGGAAGACATGATCTGTCAATTTTGCTTGCTCTGGGTCTTGCTCTGGGTAAAGACACGCCTTCCCCTCCGGGTGTAGCTGCTAGAGGATTGGTGGAATCTGTTGTCCTGGAAGGTGTTTCCCTGTGTTTTTTGGCCTTGGGTGGGACGATTAAAGCCTCTGTATTTGGAGAATGAGCCTCGAAAGGGATGAAAAGATCTACGGTGCTTGTCCTTAATGATGGCTTGAGCTGTGTCCGTCTTTAT
Source organism: Ambystoma mexicanum (assembly GCF_040938575.1). Lineage (NCBI taxonomy): Eukaryota > Metazoa > Chordata > Amphibia > Caudata > Ambystomatidae > Ambystoma > Ambystoma mexicanum. The sequence goes on along the minus strand of NC_090932.1, from coordinate 1,129,982,711 downwards.
TCCTTTGAGGTGGTCATCGATTTTCTTACCAAATAAGTCTTGCCCATCGAAGGGCATGTCCAATATTTGTGCTTGGACCTCCGGTCTGAAGTTTGTAGCTATCATCCAGGCTTGTCTCCTCAGTACAGTACTGTGAGCCAGTTGCCTGAAGCCTGATTCCGCCACGTCCACTGCTGCGTCAATCATGATTTGAGGTGGCCTCCCCGTCTATGATCGTTCTGGCTTCTTCCTGGAGATCCGCTGGTAAATGTTTGGTTAGTTTAGACATACGTAGCCATAGCTCGCGGTCAAAACGCGCCGTCATGGCTAGTGCATTGCCCACTCCTATGGTGAGAGACTGACGAGGATACTTTCCTGGCCATGGCCTCCAATTTACAGCCTTTCTTGTTGGAAGGGGCTAATAAGGGAGATGAAGGACTGGCCAACTTCTTTCTGGCTGCCACCGTGATGACAGGCTTAGTATGTCGCCTTAGACAAAGTGGTGCTGTTTCAGGGGCTTTGCATTTCTTATCAGGTCTTGAAACGAGAGCAGGAGTGGATAAAGGTGTAGCCAATATCTTAGAACCAGAGTCCCATATGGTATCAAGAAGAGAGATGGCAGTGACTGTCCTACGTTAGTCTCTGTACTCATAAAGCACTGATATTTTTCTCTTCTGATGCGACTTGTAACTTGAATAGGTCTGCAGCTTTGCCGATAATGGTATGAAAAGATACCAATCGTCCAGTGGTGAAGAATCTCATGGAGAGTCTTTCTTTCTAGGTTTTTCAACTATGTAATCGTCCCATTCATGATAAGTGTAAGGCTCATGAGTAAACTCCCCTTCCTCGGGGTCTGAGAAATCCCTGAAAGGATCCTCTTGCCAATCTGAGACCGATGCGGTCGAAGGCACAATTGTAGGATCTCGAGCAGGTGATTTTAGCCTAGGCGATGATCTTGGAGATGGGACACTTGTCGGTGAAGCACTGAGCATCCTGCTCCTGGATCTGCGAGGGGGCTCAGGTGAACATGCCCTTTTATGTGGCCTACTCCTGGAAGGAGACTCTCTTGGTGTGCTATGTTGAGGCAAGATGTCCCTCTGTGGAGATCTTACCTTCTTCAGTAAGGATGACCTATTCATTTCCGTTTGACGCCTGTTGAATTCGTCAATGATCCTTTGCATCGACTCCATGAGTAATGGATCGTAAGGATTGGCGGGTTCCTCTGTAGTTGGTTGCCAGGGAGGACTGTGTTGCTTGCGGGTGAGAAAAGGTAAATTCTGTGTCTGAAAACTCCTCCTGAAGAATGATGTCTGGGAGTTCTACCATCTCTCTTAAAGGAGATAGTTGTGCTCCTACTGGTTCATGAGTCTCTGATATAGGAGGCACTGTTTTTTCATTGGATGGCGTAACAGTGGCATCTGCGGAGGGTGTTTTGGATTTTGTTTTCTCCATGGACGAAGAAATTGGTGGTGTCGTCGACGGTGTCGTTGTATGCTTCGTCGACGGTGGCTTCATGGTCCTCAATGACAAGGTTTGAAGTGTCGTCACTGTGGACGATATATATTTCGTCGAAGCCTTGGTTGTCGATGGGCCTCTATTGCAATTGCTGCTCGTAGACAGCGGTTCAGTCGCCAATTGCCCCCCTCCCCTGGGTTTTTTTAAAATGCCTCCTTACCTTTGGAGGTGTTTTCTTCCCCAGGATGCCGTTTCTTGTGGTCTCCAGAGCCGAAGGGGGGCGTTTCCACCTTCCTCTTACTTTTATGAGAGGGCGAGGTTCTCCTTTCCACTGAAGAGGCCCTTATCTTTGAAGTTTATCTCTCAGATGTTTTGCTAGAATGTACAGGAGCTGTCTTGGCAGATTCTTCGTCAGAAGATACACCTTTGGCTTTTAAATGTAAAAGAAGTCTTCTGTATCTGTTCTGCGGGTTTTGTTGGAGAAAGTCCTGCAAATGTCACATTTATTGATTTCATGAGGATACAGGCAGTAGATGCATTGCTCATGAGGATCCTTCATGTAGACCAGTTTCTTCATGCACCTCGTGCAGTCCCTGAAAAGGGAAGGCTTTTTGGCAGTTGGAAGTTCAGCCATGTTTTGAGGAGAATTTCACTCGACAAATTCAAGGTGAGAAAAAGTGTTTTCGGAGCACAGAAACACAGAGCAGAGTTTGATCAGGAGATCACAAAAAGATATTTTGAGATATAAATATATCTAACAAAGAGAAAGATTTCGAAAAGCTCGGAGAGCTGGAGGATTCCCTCGGTATGTTAGACTACAGTGATAAATCTGAAGATGGCTGACTGGGGCGGAGTTTAAGTCCTGCCACCTCATTGGTTAGGGCCATAAAGGACCAAAGTGAGGTGGAGGGACTACACAAGTGAATGGCTCATAGACCATAATGGGCTATCTACAATCATATTTCTATGGAAATAATGTATGTATATTTAAACTTTTTTAATCATTATTTAAATCACAGAGGATTCCCAGTCTGACGACAGGGAATATTCAAGCATCTGAATCTATGAAAGATCCAATGCTGGAGAAGCAGCATTTTCCACAGGAAAGGGCATTCCATATATGGCATTCCCTGACCTGAGAAGGCAGGAAGAAGGCCAAACAACAGCACACAAAACCCTTGTGGCATGGCCATTTTAAGGGTTCTAGACACCCTTAGTAGCCTTTTGCACTTAATGCAAACGTGCACGAGATAATTACAACCGATGGAAAACTTTCCGTTGCGACCAGCTCATTGTAGGCACCGTTAAAAAGTAACCAAAACATTACAGAAAATGTTTAAGGAACAAGTTACTTACCTGTAACTATTGTTCTCCAGCATGGGTCTGGCATGGATTCACATGCTCATGAATATTCCCCGTCGTCAGGCTGGGAATCCTTAGTAAAAGAAAAACAGTTTCACGTACAAACCGTATTTCTCCTTTAAACCAATCACTGTCCTCTGGGTCATACTGTCCCCAGCCAATGACAGTCCTTTCCCTAAGACCCTCCTCTGGCAGCCATCTTCAGATTTGGTAAGCACATAAAGTGGCAGCGAGGTAGGAGGGAGGGTTCGCATGTGAATCCATGCTGGCATGGGTCTGGCATGGAACAATAGTTACAAGTAAGTAACTTGTTCCTTCTCCAGCACGGGGTCTGGCATGGATTCACATGCTCAAGAATAACAAATGCATAGCAGTACAACACCACACAACCATGGGAGGTGTGAAGGCTCAACAGAAGTAATTACTCTTACCTCTGGAACAGACTGACCAAGCGAACAGGTTGCGTAGCACTGCTTGGCCGACTCTGGACTCCTCGTTGGTATCCCTGTCGACATAGTAGAGCCTCGTGAAGGTGTGTGTGGACCTCCACGTAGCAGCCCTGCAGATGTCTAGCACAGGCACACCAGAGAGGAACGCCGTTGTCGCAGCGATCGCTGTGGTGGAGTGGGCTCTCTGACAGCCGGGCAGCAGTCGGTTCGCCAACCGATAACAGTGTGTGATGCAGACGGATAGCCACCTTGAGATGGAAGCCTTGGACAAGACCTTCCCATGGTTCACAGTACCAAAGTTCACGAACAGTTGAGAAGTCTTCCGAAAACTCTTTGTGCGTGTCATGTAGAACTTCAGGGCAAGAGCAACGTCCAGTGAGTGCAAGTCGCTTTCAGCTGGTGACAAAGGCTTCAGGAAAAACACAGGCAACACCAAAGGCTTGTTCAGGTGGATTTCCGACAGAACCTTTGGCATGAAAGAGGGGTGCATTCGCAGCACCACCCTCGACTTGTGGAAAGTCAGATATGGCCATTTGCACGACAGGGCTCGAATCTCACCCACCCTCCCGGCAGAGGTGATGGCCACAAGGAAAGCAATCTTCCACGAGAGGAACTTGAGAAGAGCCTGATGCATGGGCTTGAAGGGGGCTCCCATGAGTCTTGTCAGTCCCACATAGAGTTTGCATGGCGGGGCAAGAGCCTTCACAGGCAGGAAAGGTCAAAACAGTCCTTTGAGGAATTCCTTGACGAGACAGTGAGACCAAAGTGAAGATGTTCCTGTAGACCTGGTGTAGCGGGAGATAGCTGCGAGATGTACCTTGATGGAGGCGTGTGCCAGTCCGGCCTTAGCCAAGGATAACAAGTATGGCAAAATCTGCGAGGCTGAGACTCTCAGAGGGGTGATCTTCTGAGACCGGCACCACTTGTGACAGTAGCACTTCAAAGTTGACGATGCTCTGGCCTTGGCAAGGACCGCCCTGCAGTCCGCTGGCAACTCGTATCCTCCAAACTCAAGGGCTGCAGGAGCCACGCCCTCAGGTTCAGCAATCCTGGGTCGTGATGCAGGATTGCGCCGCCTCCTCTGGTGAGAAGATCCGGGACTACTGGCAGTTTGATCGGAAGCGACACAGACATGCTGAGAAGGTCCGCGTACCAAATCTGCCTCGGCCACGCTGGGTCGACGAGTATCATCCTGCATCAGCACTGTTCGAGAGCGCTGGGGATCGAGTGCCCCCTGCTTCCTGATGTAGAACATTCAGGTGGTGTTGTCCGTGAAGATCCTCACCACTTAGCACTTTGGAGACGGAAGGGATGACCTGAGGGCCCAGCACACTGCTCGCAGCTCCAGGATATTGATGTGGATGCGAAGATCCCTCTCCTCCGTCAGCTACGTATAGCTTCCTGACACCTGTATCCAGCGAGCGTACAGGAACACCTGAAGAAGTTGCATTTGTAACCTGCAGAGCTGGATAAGGTAGATGCAAGACAACATCATGCCGAGCAGCTACTTGATGGTCCGCACCGTGGCAGTCTTCTGTGACAACAACTGTTGCACTTTCCCCAGAATGGCCGCTACCCTCTCCTCCGAAGGCGACGCTAGGCAGGAGACCGTATTGAGTCTGGCTCCTAGGAACAGCGCGTTCTATGATGGTGTCAAGCAGGACTTTGGATAATTGATGGATAATCCCAGATCCCTCCGAACCTGGACGGTCATCTGTGTGTCAGACAGCTAACACTTGCGAACCAGCCCAGATGAGCCAGTCATCGAGGTATGGGTATATGTGTATCCCCCGTAGATGCAGGTGGGCCGCCACCGGTGCCAAGCACTTCGTGAACACCCTGGGGGCTGACTTCAGGCCGAAGGGGAGTGCCTGAACACCTTGGGGGCTGATTTCAGGCCGAAGGGGAGTGCCTGAACACCTTGGGGGCTGACTTCAGGCCGAAAGGGAGTGCCTTGAAATGGTAGAGCCACCCCTGCACTACGAAGCGTAGGCACATTTGGTACTTCTTGTGAATGGGAACGTGGAAGTAGGTGTCCTCCAGGTCTGGCGACGTCAAGAAATCTCCTTCCAGTTGGCCCAGCACGTGCTGCAACGTCACCATCCTGAATTTTTGGGATTTGAGGTACTTGTTGAGACGTCGCAGGTCCAGAATGGGTCTCTAGCCCCTGGTTTTCTTGTGGACTAAAAAAAATATCTGGAATGGACTCGGGAGCCCCGCAGTAGTCCGATCAAGCTCTATCACCCCTTTTCATAGCATGGCCCGTACCTCCTGCAACAGTTGAGGGATTTTCTGCTCCTGTTGGGCAACCGGAGGGATCCGCAGACAAATGTGCTGAAACTCCAGGGTGTGTCCGTGGGCGAGAGCGTCCAGCACCCATCGGTCGGTGGTGATCTTCTCCCACTGGCTGACGAATACCATCAGCCAGCATCCCACTGGGGTGCACAGGTAGGATCCAGATGTCCTGGCCCATTGAGGGCTGCGTTGGTGCCGGCATCCTGCCTGGAGGCCGACGGCGGCACTGACCACCTCCACGGTAGGCCTGGGAATGGCCTCTGTAGGCTTCCTGGGTCGTGGACCTGGAAGACTGGCGGTACGACGAGGCAAAACCTTTTGCCGATCTGCTCGACTGCCACCTGGAGGAGCGAAAGGAAGAGCAGTGTTGCTGGAGTGTGGCAAGGGCACGGACAGTCTCTGTATCCGCCTTGATGGCCCGTAGGGACTCGTCGACCTTCCCAAAAAGGTGATCTCTGTCGAAACGGCATGTCCAGCACCCTCACCTGGACCTCCTGGCGGAAATCTGTGGCATTTAGCCAGCCTTGACGACAAAGGCAGACGCCGTTCCCCATCTGCCGGATACTCTGTGCCGGAGATGTCCAGCGCCACAGTGATGGCATGGTCCAAAGCCACCTCTCCCTCCTAGAAGAGGGTGATCGCCTCATCTTCTTGTAGCCGGGGAGGAACTCCAGAATCGGGCCCAGCTTGTACTACAGCTCCCTGTCGTACCTGGCCAGGATCGCCAGTGCATTGGTCGCCTTGATGGGGGACTCTGTGGTGTAAAGAATCTTCCTCCCCATGGCAGCCATCTTTTTCCCACTCGCTATCCGGAGGGACTGAGGACGACGAGGAAGGGTTCACCAACAGTTTCCTCACAGTCACCGAAACCACCGAGTCCAGCGATGGTGGCGACCGTAGGCACTTGGGTGCTGACTCCGGTACACAGTACTTCTATAGCCTATCCAGTTTGGCCGGTGCCGTGCAGGGGTTCTTCAAGAGGGTCAGGCCCTCCTCCCACCCGTCGTCCAGAAGGGGTACCACCATGATGGTCTTCCTTTGGGCCTTGCGGCTTTGGTACAGGAAACCCTCCTTGGTCTCCTCGGGCGTAAACTGGAAAAGCTCAGAAAATTTGGTGACCATGGAATGGAACGACTCCACCTCATCCCATAGGGAGGCCCTCGGCTGTGGAGATCCACCTGCTGTAACGATATCGTTGTTGTCATCTGTCGTCGCTGTGGACGTATCCGTCCTGTGTATAGGTCCACCAGGTGGGGGGGGCAGGGGTGGGGGAGAGCCACCCAATGCGGATGTGGAGGCTGAAACCGGGATGTGTTGACGCTTCCTCTTCTTTGCCAGAGGCTGATTGGGGGCCGTAGGAACCGGGCCCTGAAGCATCCTCTTCTGGATCTCCAACACCAAAGGGTCGACAGGATGTCCAAAGATATATCCCTCGAGTGAGCTGGCGTGATCGGAAAACTAGGCCTGCATCGTCGTCGTACTCCCCCCTCCTCGTCCTTGTGGACCGTGTGTAGGAACTACAGATCCTCATCGCCTGTGGACGAAACTTCCATGGCTGGCACGCGGCCTGGACCTGGTCTGGCCCCCCCACGTTCCCCTTTTTTGCACCCTGAGAGGTTGGAGCCGGGCTCAGAGACGGCATCCTCTTCTCTGGCGTGCCAGCAGACTTTACCAAAGTCACTGCGTTGGCTTCCTGCCTCGGAGGCAGGGACACCTTGGGTGCTGCAGGGGTTACCTTCACAGGGTCAGCCCCTTTCGCCTTCGTGAGAGCAGCCGCCACCAGCTCAATCAATGACGAAGACTTCTCCTGTGCCGCCTAAGCCTTATTGGGCAGGTCGGCCGCATTCTCCTCCATCCTTGGCTTCTAGGGCTTCTCCCACAGCTTAGCCGGGTTGGACGATTTCCTTTTGAGGAGGATCTTGATCGCTGGCTGGCTGGCGATGGTGATGGAACCAGACTTGCAGTTCTTGGCCTTGTCTTGGGCCCACATGGGTGAGGCACCCTCAAAGGACTTAGAAACCCACTCCTCGGACAGGCCGGTCTTGTGTGAGGCATGACCCTGCTCGGAGCTTGGGACAGAGGCCTTGGCGTTCAGCCACGCCGCCTCTCTACTGTGCCAACCCTTCATCGTTTTCTTGGAGAAGCTGAGGCAGATCTTGCACTCTCCTTCCTTGTAGTCCGGATGAAGACAGAGGCATGGGAGGTGTTTGTCTCCCATAAACAGGTTCTGTAGCCCGTATCTGGTGCAGAGTCTAAAAAGGGATCTTCCCTCCTCCTCCTCCATCATGGAGACTTCAACGATCTTCGCCCTTAAGGGGCACTGAAATTCCCCCACAACGGATCCCTGCTGTCGGCAGTTGGAGATAAGAGCACGCAGGCTCTTTAGAACAAAAATAGAACCTTGTTTCTGTCGAAAAACAAAAAAAACATACAAGTAGCTCACGGGGAAAAACTCAAGGACTCCCAACACTAAAATTTGCTGTAAAAATCTGAAGATGGCTGCCATTGGAGGGGCTTAGGGAGAGGGCTGTCATTGGCTGGGGGCAGTATGGCCCAGATGACAGCAATTGGTTTAGAGGAGAAATAAAGTTTGTAAGTGAAATTGAAACTGTTTTTCTTTTACAGAGGATTCCCGGCCTGACGACGGGGAATATTCATAAGCATGTGCATGCATGCCAGACCCCATGCTGGAAAATGATACAAAATATCCAATCTGCACTTCACTTAAGGTGATCTGTGCAATTGTAACAAGATAAGAAATTCATAAAGAGAGACATAGTCTCTCAGTACGGACATCTTATGTGGGGTTTAATGGCAGCAGGATCAAATTAACTGAAAGGCCAATTTAGGCCCAAACTGTGCCGCAAGATACATGACAAGATGTGACTGACAAACTAAAAGGCCAGTAGTTCATTTTCAAATTGCAGAACATAAAAACCCTGTGTCCTTTTATACAGCAGCGAGGCCTTGGAAATGTGGACCTTATGCAGATTGAAAACCACAATAAAATGCTGTTTGACATTGAAAGTAAAGAGTACAAAATAGGCCATGCAAAGTGAATTACAAAGAGCTAAATCAGAAGCCTACCTTTTCACTATGGTATAAAAAAAAATATGAAAAGTACTTTTCACAACATGGAACAGCATGTAAACAAACATATTTACGGCTTGGAAGGAAAGGAACTGTGTACCAGTGAAACTCCATGGCCTAAACCTTTTAAAGTATATTATACTGTGAAGTGCAACATTGGCACTTTTGGAGCTAAGAACAATACACACACGGGAAAATAAATCTCCATGACCAGAGTCCAGTGAATGTACATTTGAGGATGTAAACCTGAACATTGATGCCATAGAAAGGTCTTACATGAAGAGTAAATGTGACAGATTGGAAAACAAATGTTTCTATTATTCAGAGCACAGAAAGGCTTGTGCAAGTGCAAAGACGCCCCCCCCGAAAATTAAAAAGAGTGACCCTTTCCCCACCATATGCCAGTCTCTCAATATGAAAGACCCTCAATTTGAAGTACCAGGGCCAGAGATGAAGCTGTACTCGTGCACGACGGAGGATTTTATTGGTGTAGCTGGGTCAACAGAAAGGCTGCCATTAATGAGTTAAACTCTGTAATATCCCCAAAATTCAAGAACCTATGTGGTCCCTCTCTGGGCTAACTGGGGGGACAGCCTATGAAGATTGTTGCATGAGGCCAGAAATGCATCTGGAAAGCGAAATAAGATCACTTTAGCAACCATTATCCTAGCCTTTGACTACAAAAGAATGTTAAGCGATTTACAGCAGCCTGAGACAACAAAGAAAGCAGATGCCTATGGCTCAGGTTGAGGGGGGAAAGCAAAAATGAATGTACCATTAAAGCAGAATAAGCATATGGGATACATAATTCACCGTAATCTTATTCCTGATGCTTGTATCTGCTTAGATTCACATGCTGTGCATAGGCCGGCATCTAGTGGAAGCTGCAGAGTATTACAGTTGTTGTTTTTGAAACTCGAAAAGGAACGTAGACAGGGCGTGCCAGTAATACTATGCCTAGTGTGACGTCCACTGTACCCATGATCCTTCACGTGTCAATGTCCCTCAGATAGTTATTTTTCTAACATGAGGTAGTATGAATTTTAGCGTGAGTACAGTTCTATCCAAGCAGATATGTATCAGACAAGCTCATAAGCATCCATGCGCCTTTTCTCCGAGGGGAGGAAGGGTGGGTGCATGTGAATCTAAGCAGCTACAAGCATCAGAAATACGATTACGGTAAGTAATGTATCCCTTCTGAGGCTTGTGGAATCTGCTTCGATCACATGCTGTGCATAGATTAGCGAGCAATGTTAGAAGAAAGTGGTGGGATGTGAGAAGGTTCAGGGGCGAATAGATGTCTTAGAACTGCTTGTCCTCCTGTGTATCGGTCTTGGAATGAGCATAAATGCAGTAATGCTGAGTGAAAGTGTTTATTGAGCTCCATGTAGCTGCTTTGCAAATGCTGTCTAGAGGGAAATTTGCAATGAAAGCCAGAGTGGCTCCTGTACTCCTTGTGGAGTGAGCTCTGAGCATAAAAGGCAGTGTCTTGTTTGATAGCGAATAGCACAATTGTATACATCCGACTATCCACCTGGAGATGGCATTCTTCGAAATGCAGTCAGCTTCTCTGCATGGTGCTATGGAGACAAACAGTTGATCTATTTTTCTTAGCGGTCTGGTCTTTTCTACATAGTAGAGGACTGCCCCCAACACATCTGGTGTCTGGAGTTTTCCCTCAGCTGAGCTGGTGGGTTCCTGAAAGAAAGCCGGTAGCTCAATAGACTGGTTTACATGAAATTTAGAGATGAACTTGGGGGAGAACCTAAGGTGAGTACGTAAAACCAGCTTGTCTTTGTGTATAACAAAGAAAGGATCCTGCACTGACAATGCTTGTATTTCACTAACTCTTCTTATGGAAGTGATAGCCACTAAGAAGGCAGTTTTGTAAGTCAGGTGTTTGAGACTAGACATGTGCATTGGCTCGAAAGGGGGTCCCATGAGCTTAGCGAGTACAACATTGAGATCCATCCTGGCGGCAGGTTTGAAATGGGAGGGTGGAGTCTTTCTACTCCACCTGTGAATGCTTTGATGACTGATACCTTACACCATGAAACTTTTTTGTGGGAAGTGGTATAGGGTGACAAAGCCGCCAGGTGGACCTTTAAAGAGTTGAATACTAACCCTGCATCTAGCAGGTGGAGCATAGAAGTTAAAATGTGGGAAGGAGTACATTCTATGGGGTTAATTAGTTTAGACTGGCACCAAATTACAAATGTCCTCCACTTGTTAAAATAACAGTGCCTAGTGTTAGACTTTCTTGATTCTTTCAAGATATCCATATATCTCTGTGGCAGATTAAGAGATCCGAACTCTATGACCTCAGGAGCCATGCTGCCAAGTTCATTGGGTGAGGTTGAGGATGGAACAAGTTACTTACCTGTAACTGTTGTTCTCCAGCATGGGTATGGCATGGATTCACATGCTCATGAATATATTCCCTGTCAGGCCGGGAATTCTCGGTAAAGTCTCAATGTTTCTGGGAGCCAAGCTCGACACAGTGGCACGTCTGGCCTCGCCGTCGGAGGAAAGGACGAAGGCCATCCTGGGCAAGGTGCAGCGTCTGCTGGCCACGGACGTGGCCAGGGTGAGGTCCATCAAGCCCCTCCTCGGGATGATGTCCTCCTGCATATATCTCGTGCTCCTGTGCAGGCTTCGGATGCGCCCTCTGCAAGAGTTCCTCGGCGCCTGCTGGATCCAAGCGACGGGCAGCTTCGAGGACAGGATCCCGCTCAACGAGACCTTCCAATGAGCGATCCGGTGGTGGGGCACCCGCGCTCATCTGACGGCAGGCACAGACTTTCTGACCCCATCTCACCAGATAACGGTGACGACGGATGCCTCCCTGAAAGGGTGGGGAGCGCACACCGGAGAACTTCACGCGAGAGGCTTTTGGCTCCCGGAGGAGAAGCCGCTCCACATCAACATCCTGGAGCTCTGTGCAGTGTTCTGGGCCCTCAGGTCTTTCTCCCGTCCCTCAAGGGCAAGGTGGTGAGAATCTTCACCGACAACACCACCACGATGTTCTACATCCGGAAGCAGGGAGGAACCAGATCCCTAGCCCTCTCCAAGGAAGCCCAGGATCTGTGGCATTGGGCCGTCGCCCAAGGGATGTTTCTGGTGCCCTTTCATCTGGCAGGGATAAAAAACACCATCGCCGACTCACTCAACAGGGAGCTGCGCTTGTGCCACGAGTGGGAACTACGTCAGGATCAAGTGGATCGACTCTTCCGACGATGGGGAAAACCGCATATCGACCTGTTCGTGACAGCGATGAACTCCAAGTGCCAGAGGCTCGCCAGCAGGTAGCCGCAGCCGAGGAGCATGGGCGATGCTTTCTCGTTCCCCTGGGACGGCCTGTTCCTATATGCGTTCCCTCCGTTGCCGTTGCTGCTCCGACTCGTCAATCAGCTCAAGAGGTCCCGGTGCAGGATGATCCTCGTCGCACTGGCGTGGCCGAGGCAGATCTGGTTCCCGGACCTTCTGGACTTGTCAGCGTCCCCACCAGTCAAGCTGCCGACGGACGCGGATCTTCTCTCCAGAGAAGGAGGCACCATACTTCATCACGACCCGGAGTCGCTGAACTTGCAGGCCTGGCTCCTGCAGCAATAGAGTTTGGAGGGTACAATATCCCGGCTGACTGCAGAGAGGTTCTTGCAAAGGCCAGGGCGTCCTCAACTCTCAAGTGCTACGGACATAAGTGGAAGAGGTTCTCTGTCTGGTGCCATGCACAGAAGATTAACCCTCTACGGATTACGGCCCCTCAAGTGCTGCCGTACCTACTGTCGCTGGCCAAGGCTGGACTGGCTCACGCCTCCATCAAGATACATCTGGCTGCGATCTCCCGATACACCAGAACCACAGGACGGGCGTCCTTGTGGTCCCATCGCCTGGTGAAGGAATTTATGAAGGGACTGTTCCGATCGTTCCCGCCGGTGAAGGCCCTTGCCCCGGCGTGGGAGCTCAACGTGGTGTTGACCAGGCTCATGGGGGCGCCATTCGAGCCCCTGCATTCAGCACCGTAGAAGTTCCTGTCGTGGAAGACTGCGTTTCTTGTGGCCATCACCTCCGCACAACGAGTGGGAGAGATCCATGCCCTATCCTGCAAGCCTCCCTACTGGACTTTTCACGACACAAGGGTGGTGCTCAGGACGCACCCCTCCTTTATGCCCAAGGTGCCGTGGGACTTCCACCTCAACGAGCCCTTGGTGTTACCTGTTTTCTTTTTGTCGCTTCCTCGCCGACCTAGAGGACTTTTCACTCGCTGGATGTGGATAGAGCGCTGAAGTTCTATGTGGACCGCACAAAGAGTTTTCGGAAGACATCACAGCCATTTGTGAACTTTGGACCTGTGAACCAAGGGAAAGCTCTCTCGAAGGCTTCCATTTCCAGATGGCTCTCCGGCTGCATCATGCACTGTCATCGGTTGGCAAACCGACCGTTGCCCGGCCGTCCGAGAGCCCATTCGACCAGAGCTATCGCTGCTACCACGGCGTTCTTGTCTGGTGTGCCCCTGCTGGACATCTGCAGGGCTGCTACGTGGAGGTCGATGCACACCTTCACGAGATTCTACTGCGTCAACCGGGATTCCAGGGAGGCGTCCAGGGTCGGCCAAGCAGTGCTGCGCAACCTGTTCGCCTAAGGTGAGCCTTGTGAGGAGGTAAGAATTGCTTAATGTTGAGTTTTGATGTAATGCTTAATGTTGAGCCTTTGCCACCTCCCGTGGTTGTGCATGTGTGTACTGCTATGTATTCTTATATTCATGAGCATGTGAATCCATGCCAGACCCCATGCTGGAGAAGGAACAAGTTACTTACCTGTAACTGTTGTTCTCCAGCATGGGTCTGGCATGGATTCACATGCGAAAACTCCCTCCTACCCCTCTGTGGCTCTTCACTTGGTCATACTGCCACTTTACGTGCTACCAAATCTGAGGATGGCTGCCAGAGGCGGGGCTTAGGGAGAGGGCAGTCATTGGCTGGGGGCAGTATGACCCAGAGACCAGTGATTGGTTACTACTGAGAAAGACAGATCAAAAACGAAACTGATACTGATTTTTTCTTTACCGAGGATTCCCGGCCTGACGGGGAATATATTCATGAGCATGTGAATCCATGCCAGACCCCATGCTGGAGAAGCACTGTTAATCCCCCGTGCTCAGTGAGCAGATTGTACGGGCACGGGAGCTTGATGAGATCGCACATCGCCAGGTTGCGCAGATGTGGATACCAGGGTTGTCTTGCCCACATAGGAGCAACTAGGATGAGCGTCACCAGTTCCTTGTGGATTTTGTTCACCACCTTCCTCATTAGAGGTGTTGGGGGGAAAGTGTAAGCAAATTTCCCTGACCAGTTCATCTGTAGGGCGTCCCCATTGGAGCCTGGCTGGAGGAGCCTGATGCGAAGTCTGGGCATTGCCTGTTTTCGCTTGTAGCGAATAAGTCTACTGTGGGGAAATCCCATTGAGAGAAGAGGTGTTCTACGACCACTGCGTGTAGTTGCCACTTGTGTTCTTCTAATAGGGGATCTCTGCTAAATGAGTCCGCGAGAGAGTTGAGTTCCCCTGGAACATGCTGTGACGATAGGAATATTTTCCATTCGAGTGCCCATTTCCAAATTTGTTGTGCAAGCCTGGACAGATTTGGAGAAAGTGTGCCCCCCTGTTTGTTGATGTAAACGATAGCTGTAGTGCTGTCTGTTAGGATTTGCAGAGGTTGGTTCGCTAGGTGAGACTTGAACGCCTGAAGGGGTTTGAATACTGCCAGTAGTTCTAGCAGATTGATGTGGTTCTGTGCTGCCGCATGAGACCACAGACCCTGAGCTGTGTGTTGAAGGTAATGGGCCACCCACCCAGCGAGTGAGGCGACAGTCGCATGTACTTCCAGATCGTAGAAGGGTTTCCCCATCAATAGATTTTCTCTTGTCCACCAGCGAAGATTTTGTACTACTGTTGGCGAAACAACCACTAGATTGTCCCACTGACCACTCGCCCGAGAGCACTGTTTTGACAACCACTCCTGCATGGGACGCAGGGGCGCGTGAGGTACCAGGTAAATGCAAGATGCCATCATGCCTAGCAAACACATTGCTTTGCGCACCCTTATCCGGCAGCCGGCCTGATAATGTGATATTTGCAGTAACAAGTTTTGGACTCTTTCCTCTGACGGAAAGGCCAACCCCTCTTGTGTGTTTATGACGGCTCCTAGAAACTGCTTAGTTGTGCTTGGCACTAGGCTTGAGTTTTTCTCATTGATTGAAAAGCCCAATTGGAAGAGTAGGTTGATCGTTCTCTGAATGTTTTGCCTGCAAATTAGGGGGGACTCCCCTGTAATCAGCCAGTCGTCCAGGTAACAGTACACTGGGACTGCCTCCCTGCGCAGGTGTGCTGCCACCACGCCAGTACCTTCGTGAATACCCTTGGAGCACATGCTATTCCGAAGGGTAGCACTTTGAATTGGTAGTGCTGGTTCGCTATCTTGAAACGCAAGAATCTTCTGTGTGCTGGGAACATTGAAATATGAAAATAGGCATCTTTCATATCCAGTGTTGCCATGTAATCCCCCTTTTTTAGTAGAGGGATTACCTCTTGTAGCGTAGTCATGCAGAACTTTTGTGGCTTGACATATTTGTTTGCAGGGCGCAAATCTAATACTGGGCACATTGTTAGATCTTTCTTTGGTACAAGGAAGTAGGTGGAATAAATACCCTTGTTTACCTGGTTGGCCGGGATGACTTTGATGGCGTCCTTTAGTAGAAGTGTGGCGATTTCCTCAAGGAGGATGCACTGGTGTTCCTTGGAATGGGTCTTTTGTCGTAGGGGTGGTTCTGGGGTTGGTCGAGCTCTATACAATATCCACCTGTTATGGTGGACAACACCCATCTGTCTATGGTAATTTACCCCCAGGCATGGGTGAAGCTGGATATGCGCCCTCCAACTGGAGAGGCATGGGAGGGCACCTGGAGCGGATAATCACTGCTTTTGAGGTGGGGTGCCACCTCAGGAGGAGTTGCTGCAACCGCGGTATCTGCACGCTCCTCTAGGGTAATTCTGGGAAGATTTACCCTGATTGTTTCCCCAGGAAGTTCCCCTGCATGGATCCTGGTGTGGGCTGTATGGCAAACAGCAGAGGGATAAGCTATAAGATTAGCCACAAGAGGCTAAAATCATCTTTCCTAAATAAAGACCAGGATTGACAAATATTAGGAGGAGTATCCTCAAGCACCATTAAGAGGAAAATTGAGAATAAATGTATCTCTCCTGATGAACCACTGACAACACTGTGGGGAAATACGTGTTGAGAGAAATTTTGCGAGAAATGTTTGCATGGAGAAAAATAATGAAAACTAAATGTTTTGCATTGAATGTATGAAAATAATACATGAACTATATGGAAAATAAAAATACCAGTATTCAGTACACAGCAATTGAGCAACACAAAAAGAAAAGATTTGTGACTAATTCTTTAAATACTGGGAGCGCACTAAGCATAAGTACTATTGCAAAGAAAAATATAATATTAATATTGTTACAGTCGCAATATAAGTACTTAGGGTGCAGATTTCGACAAAACCCAAACACAGTGGCCCAAAGGAAATCGCTGAGCAAAGAGGAATCAAAAGCCAACAAGGACTGAAACCATAAATTTGAAATTACCTTGGCTCTGGTTATAGGTGGAACCCCTCTGTGAATTTTGGCCGCGTGAGCGTCGAAGATTCCCGGTTTCCCTCTGGCCAGTAGGTTTATTGGTCAGTTGGCCCAATGACTTGAGAGTATCATTCTTCTTTGGCCGCCTATAAGGCGTCTTCGACAGCCTTGCCAAAGAGCACATTGTGCTCAACGGGCATGTTAATAAGGGTAGCTTGTGTCTCTGGTTTAAAACCCGATTGGCGCAACCAAGCGTGACACTTGATAATTGTCCCTTCTGCTATTATCCTGCCTGCGTTTTCCGTGGCGTTGATTGGTTTCTAATAAGCAGCTTGACACTGTCCTGCCTTCTGCGGCCACCTGGGCAAGCTGAGACTTAAGTGGTTCTGGGGCCGATGATAGTAAGGCAGACACCTCATCCCATTTGTGGCAGTTGTAGCTGACCAACAGGGTAGAATTGTTAGCAATCCTCGTCTGGCATGCCACAGAGGAGGCCACCATTCTGCCGATTGTGTAAAGTCTCTTGCTTTCCTTGTCAGGCGGGGCCTCAAAGGAAGCTAGGGGAGTACCAGCCCTTTTCCTTGTTGTTTTAACAACTAATGAATCAGGCTTTAGTTGCCCTCTGATATACAGCGGGTCAGAAGGGGCAGGTCTAAACAGTTTCTCTATGCAGCGGTTTACTGCCCACGTAAGATTAGTGGTCTCCAGCGATGGCTGTATATTTCTCTGAATGGACTTGAGGAGAGGGATAAACTGAGTAACAGCCTTCTTATCTCCTAAGATTTTCTCTACAAAATCTTTATCTTGTTGTTCTTCCTGGGTAGCTATCTGAAAATGCTCTGCTGCCTTCACGAGCACTTCATTTAGCAGGGGCTGATTGTCAATGGGTGAATCCATGACTGGCGTGTCCTGATTAACAGATGAATCCATGACATACATATTTGTCTCGGGGTCAACCTCAGGGTCCTCATCGTCCCTGTAAAAAGGGTCTGCTGCATCATCCCCGTAATAAGGGTCTGCTGCCTCTTGAATAGAGAGGTCTTCATGATCGGAGTCCGGGTCATAGAGGTCAATGACTGTGCCTTGCACTGGATTCTCTGGGCGAGACCTCTTAGCAGGGGGTTAAGCAGGTTGAGCAGAGATCTGCGACCCAGAGGGTGTTGTAGTGCGGGGAGTGGGGTGTAGTGGAAACTTTTGAAATAGTCAGGGTCCCTTTCATAGAAGTTGGCCATGAAGGACATCCTCCTCATGACCCTGTCTATATACTCAGCCGACCATTGGGCAGAACTAGGGATGACCAATGGTTGAGAAGGGAGCCATAAATCTTCATCTGTGGGAGGAAGTAAGGTAGAAGGAGGCGCTTTCTTTTTCAGGGTGAAAGACAGAGAATCATGAGATACAGGTTCATTGGGCCTAACATCCTGAGATTTCTCCCTATAAGGGGTCTTGGAGGATTTCTTCTTGGACTCCCTCTCTTTACCCTGGCCCCCTGAAGCATGTTTCCCTGACTGTATGGGGTTTTGTACCTGAGTCGACACAGAACGTCGAATTTCGGGAGCAGGCTGAACCAGAGCCTCATCCGCGGACGATCGGCCCCCGGTGGGAGTTTTTCGCGCAACGCCTGTGCTGTCACACATGCAACATCGTGAAGACGCCATATACATCTTATTAAGTCTGTCTAGCAGGAGGAGTAGCATTCAAATGTATATATATTGTTAGGATTATTTAGAAATTAGAGAAAGTGTCATGTAGAGTGTAAAACATAAAATGTGTAAAAAGTAAATGCAAGTGGGTGGACTGATCCCCTCCCAAATTAAGCCTTGGTAAACTTAAGGGTCCAATCAGAACAGAGGGGCAGCCCTGCAAGAAGGTGATGGAGAATAGTTGACATATGAAAAGGAATAGCCAATAAGCTGGCATATGAAAATTTCCTTATTTTTGTGGGTGTGATTATGGGTTTAGAAGGTGTCGTACAATAGAAATCCAGGATCTGCCTGGGAAATGAAGCGAGCGGCCTAACATCATCTGGGTGGAAAGATTGATGGAGAGTTAACAGTGCATGGGAGACTGCCTGAAACTACCTGGGTTGGAACTGCTTATGAGATTGCTGAAGGAAACCATGGAAACAGAGACAGATGCTGGGTTCTCTGGAAGGAGAGCAAAATAGAGGGATGTATGCTGGTGACTATACCTGACTGAAGGGCCTGACCAGATCCCTGCATTCCCCAAGAGAGTCCAGAAATGCGGATGTCCTTCCGGAGAACCAAACCCAGAGATCCAATTTAAGTAATTGTCCAACAGAACCAACTGGGGGATCAATAGACCTGTACCACATTTTACAGAATAATCATTCAATGAATTCCCATATAGTCATTGAACCCGGGGTCAGCTTGGGGGAGTCCGAAAACTCTGGCCCCTTTCCTAGCGCTAATTCAAGTTAAGGGGCCTCATCACGAGTTGGGCTGTATTTCCGGCTGTAATACCGCCAACTGTAATAGCCCTAGCACCGACCCGTCTGGTGGTATTACCACCGGATCACGGGTTGGGCCTTAATGGTAAATCCCCATTCCTGATTGGGTCCATTGGATCCAATGGGGACTTTTCGGTGCTAATATTGCGGGCTAATACAGCCGGCTGTAATACAGCCGAAAACAGGGATTTTCACCTCCAGAAAAAAGCTGGAGGTAAAACAGTCAATTTAGCGCCCAACTCGCAATAGGGTTAGCCCTTAAATGTGGCGGTAAAACTGTTACCACCGCATTTAAGGACTACAGCCCAACTCGTGATGAGGCCCAAAGTCATCAGCCCAAAGTTGAGTGTTCCTATTTCTCCTTCTCAACCCCAAAACTCCCTCTAGTGAAGGGGTGTCCTTGACTAAAAACTAAATTTGAAATTGTTCACCATTCCTCAGAGCTGGCCTTAAAGCAGAGGGGCGATACATGTACACTAAATGTCAGGGTTTTTGGTACTGGGGCAGAGAAGTGTCTTGCTAGATGAACGAAAGTGAAGTCCCTAATTGAAATATATACTCTCTCCTGAGGGTGAGAAAGTGACCCTGATAGAAGCGACATTTTGTATTGCTTCAGGGGGAAAGAGGAAAAGGTTCAGCGTGTGATTAATGTGCCGTTTTTCAATGTTTGATGTGCTTTCACATTGCTAATTTGACATGTGCGCAGGGAGATTAAAAGACCAGTGCATTGCGTGGGAGAAGGGAATAGTTTCTTACCTGTAACTCCATTTCACCAGCATTGGTATCTTTCATGGATTCACATGCTTAGAACATTCCCCGTCGACAGACTGGGAACCCTCGGTAAGCTTATAAAGCCGTTTCCCATAGGAAAACGTTTGACACTTTCGTGTCCTATCTATGTCGTTTTGGGCGCACACGCATGCCCCACTAGGATGTAGCGGTATAAATGCCCCACCCCCGCGGCTCCCTTCAGATTTCGACCCCTCCAAAGCAGAATGGGGTGAAACCAAGAACTACAAGACAATTGCATTTAGGGGAGGCCAGCTGGCACATGTGAATCCATGAAATATACCAATGCTGGAGAAATGGAGTTACAGGTAAGAAACTATTCCCTTCTCCAGCATTGGATCTTTCATGGATTCACATGCTTAGAATAGAAAGCACAGCAGTGATCCTGAAAAAGGAGGAGGTGTGAATGCAATCCGGCACCCTCCCAAGCCTGTGTATAGCGAACCACGCTTACGTAAGATTCGAATTTAAAATGTGCCATAGTACCTGCACAGAGCAATACCCATATATCAATAAAATATCCAAATAAGCATAGACCCTTCTTGAAAAAGGGCTTACCTTATTGAAATAGATGGCGCAAGACTGCTCTTCCCATTTGTGTTTCGTCCGCATTCTGTCGTTCGAGGCAGTAGTGGCAGGTAAATGTGTGAGGCACTGACCATGCTGCCGCCTGGCAAATGTCTGTCAGCGGTACTCCTGCCCACAACGCCGTCGACGACGAAGTGGCCCTGGTGGAATGAGCTCTCGGACGTCCTTGTAGCGGTTTTCCTGCTTTTGAATGACAGAAGGCAATCGCCGACGAGATCCATTGGGCCAGTCCCTGCTTTGAAATTGCCTTCCCTTTTGCCGAAGGGCCATATGCAACGAAGAGTTGTTGCGTAGATCTAAGTTGCTGAGTTTGATGAAGGTAAAATTTTAGAGCTCTCTTGACATCCAAGGTATGTAGGACCTTTTCCGCAGCCGATGAGGGGGTCGCGAAAAAGGTGGGCAGGACAATGGATGAGTGCTTATGATAAGTTGTAGGACCTTTTGAGATGAAACGAGGACTTGTTGACAGAATCACTTTGTCCTTAAAAAATCTTAGGTACGGAGGGTCTATGACTAATGCTTGCAACTCCGAGATCCGTCTAGCTGATGTTATAGCTATTAGAAAGGCCACTTTCCATGACAAGAACTTCATCGACGATGTGGCCATTGGCTCAAAGGGTGGTTTCATTAACCCTGCTAGCACTATATTCAGGCTCCACGTTGGTGGAAAACGTTTAACCGGAGGGAATGTCCGGAACAAACCTCTCATGAAGTGTTTCACTAACCTGTCGCTAAACAAGGGCGACGACTTACTTCTTCTCGTGAACCTAGAGATGGCCGCCAGGTGAACCTTTAGTGATGAAAAGGATAATCCGCTTTTTGCTAGGTGTAGCAGATACGGCAGAAGCTGTTCCGGAGTAACCCTCAGAGGTTGCACTCCCGTCTGTCCTTGACACCACGCACAGAATCTTCTTTACTTACACCTGTAGGACTTGTTGGTGGAAGGGGCTCGCGCAGCTTGTAAGATCCTCCGACAGTCCGAGGAAATGTTCAAGGCACCAAATTCTGAAAAGTCAGGAGCCAAGCTGTGAGATTGAGACTGTCTGGATTGTGATACCACACTGTTCCCTCGACCCGGGACAGGAGGTTGGGAACCCTTGGGAACGTTATTGGATGATCCGCTGATAGGTGAAGCAGGTCGGAAAACCACGGCTGCCTCGGCCAACACGGTGCCACCAGGATGACCCGGCACCAGTACCTGCGTATCCACTGCAGAGTTCTCCGTATCAGAGGAAACTGAGGGAAGGCGTAGAGGAACTTGTCCGTCCATGGGAAGGAGAACACTTCCCCCAGCGAACCTTCCTGTGGCCACCTGCTGGCATACATCTCGCACTTCTTGTTCCTCTTCGTAGCGAAGAGATCCAGCGGAGGCCGTCCCATTTCTCGAAGACCTTCGACAATTGACCGCTGTCTATTTCCCACTCGTGAATCTGGTCCATATTTCTGCTGAGCGAGTCCGCCTGTTCGTTCCTTACTCCTGGAAGGTGATGAGCTACGATGGATATATCGTGTTTCAGAGCCCAGTGCCACACCTTCTGAGCCTCGATGGAAAGGGTTCTGGATCGTGTGCCGCCTTGCTTCCTCAAGTAAAACATTGCCGTGGTGTTGTCCGTCAAAACTCTCACTGTGGACCCTCTGATGTGCGGCAGGAACGCCCTCAGGGCCCACCGCACTGCTCTCAGTTCCAGAACGTTGATGTGCAGGAGAGATTCCCTCTGAGACCAACGACCTTGTGTTTGCAGAGTGCCCATGTGTGCCCCCCAGCCTGTTAGGGACGCGTCAGTCACTATGGTTAACCGAAACTCCGGCTCCTGTAGGGGTACTCCTCTGGATAGATTCTGGAAGCTTTTCCACCACTGAAGAGCGAGTAGGAGCTCGTCATCGTCGACTGTCAGTTTGTCTGACCAGAGCCCTTGAGCCTGCGTCCACCGGTCCGCCAGAAACTCTTGCACTGGCCTCATGAACAGGCAGCAGTTGCCCACCAGAGGAATGCAGGACGCCATAGCGCCCAGGATTGACGTATATTTTCTCACTGACAGTCTGGTGCCAATCGATTGAGTTTGGCGATCCTGTCGAGGGATGGCCTCACTAACCCTGACTAGGTCTCGAAATGTGCACCAAGGAACACCAAGCTTCTCGACGGCGTTAACGAGGATTTCTCGAAGTTTATAGCAAACCCCAGCCGTTGTAAGAGGTTCATGGTGGCCTGCAAACTTTTGTGAGTCGACATCGGGGAGGACCCCCTCACCAACCAGTCGTCGAGATATGGGTATACATGATGTCCTTGCCTTCTCAGCCAGGCTGCCACCGAGGACAAACATTTTGTGAACGTTCTGGGAAAAGATTTCAGTCCAAAGGGAAGTACTGTGAACTGGTAGTGAGTACGCCCCACCACAAATCTTAGGAACTTCTTGTGTCGCCGACACATCGGTATGTGGAAGTACGCGTCCTGCAGGTCCAGAGACGCCAGAAAATCCCCTTCTTGAACTGACCGGATCACTTCCTGGAGCGTGAGCATCTTGAACTTTATGCTTTTCAACGATTTGTTTAGATCGCGCAGGTCTAGGATGGGACGCCACTTTCCATTTGGCTTTTTCACCACAAAGTATCGGGAACAAACCCCTTGACCCCTGTGACGACGGAACCAATTCTACAGCACCTTTTTGTAGCATAAGTGCTACTTCCTGCTGAAACACGCTCAGATGGGATTGAGCTACAAACACCGGTGGAATGTGCAGAGGGTTGCTTTTGAATTGCAGGGAATGTCCGTATCTTACAGTGTCCAATACCCATTGATCCGTTGTTATTTGCTCCCATTCGTTGATGTAGCATGATACCCTACCTCCCAGAACGTTCCGATGCCCGTCATTGCTGGTCCTTGGTCTGCTTATCCCTCGTCGACGACGAGTAACCTGCTCTCTTCTTGGGGGCCTGGTAGTCCCGGTGATGTTTAGCCACTTGAAAATGCCCGTCTGTATCCCTAAGAGGGGTATGCTGGCCTACTGAAGGCTCTGTCCCTCGATGCCGAGAATCTGGAATTTCCCGATGCTCCCCTGAAGGGACGAAAAGACCGGAAACTTCGACCACTCTGGAGGGCCCCAAAGGAACGTGCCGTGTACGAGTCCTCTTTCATGCCCTTCAGGGCTTCGTCTATCTTCTCGCCGAAGAGGAGGTCTCCTTCAAAAGGCATGTCCAGTACCTTGTACTGCACCTCCGGTCGGAAGTTAGTGCATTTCAGCCATGCCTGCCGTCGGAGAACCACACCGTTTTTCACCTGCTTAAACCCCGATTCCGCGAGGTCCACTGCAATGTTTATGGCATGGTTGGAAGCCACTTCACCTTCCCTGACCAGCAACATAGCCGCTTTGCGATGTTCATCCGGAAGATGCTCCAGCATAGGAGCCAGCCGGTGCCACATCTCCCTGTCGTATCTGGCTACTATGGCTAGAGAATTGGCCGCTTTCACTGTGGTAGCACCTACCGACAGCACTTTTTTGCCGAAAGCATCCTGTCATCTGGCATCACTTTCCGGGGGGGTCGTGCACTTGTGCTGGGCCCTCGCCTTCCTCGCCGCCGCCGCCGATACCACTGAGTCAGGAGTTGGTTGGGAGGAAAGGCACTTGGGGGTAGAGTCTGGGCAGTGGAGTAACTTTGCTGAAAAAGTTGGGGGGGACATTACATCTGAAGAAGAGGTGCCCCAGCCAAATGAATGGGGACAAAATGGTGTGCCATGAAAGTTGGGGGGGGGGACAAACACCCCCGTCCCCCCGTAAAATTACACCCATGAGTCTGGGGCCTTAAATTTTTTCTCTAGACGACCCTTTATCGCTGGTTCCGAGAAAGGGTGGCGCATGGTCTGCAATCCCTCCTTCCACACATGATCCAGGATGGGTACTGAAAACACTGACCTTCTCCTTTTCCCCCATGTGGTCGAAGAGAAAACCGTCCTTTTTCTCCTCTTCCTGGGCCAGCCCGAATTCTGTACAAGACCTGGCCATCATGGTGTGAAATGACCCAATATCGTCTGGGGGAGAGGGCTGAGCCGGGCTTCTGGGGGTTTCCATTTCTGCTTCGGACTCCCAGGCTGAATCCCTGGAGGGGGAAAAGGAGACAACTGACGAGGCTCTACTGTCCGAGTCTGAATCCATCAGCTCCCCTTCCTTGCGGCGTGGAGCCGAGAGGTTTACATCCGGCGGCATTGCCGTGGGGGTTGACGGCGGTGGCCGACGATATGGGCCCGGGTTGTCGATGGCCGACCTAGCCGGAGTTATTCGAGGTAGTCTTTCATCCAATGTCTTCAGCAATGTTTTCAACGTGTATAAGACTTCCAGCAACAAAAGTGACTGCGGATTGAGCAGAGGGGTAGAAGCCGGAATGCTCCCGGAGAGAGGCCTGGTAACCCCTTGTAACCCTAGGTCTGCAGGGCCAGCTATTCTCACATCCTCGTCTCCCGAGGACACCGACAAGGCCTCTTGCTGCAGAAGTGTCTCTGGCAAAACTGGGTTGTATACCTCTGGACGCCAGGCCTCTTGCGGGATCTCCGTCGACGAAGCGATAGTCGGCTCTATCGTCGTCTGCGGTCCAGGAACGGTTGAGGCCAACTGCGTCAGGGGCAGAAAAGTAGTCGACGACTGCCCTACCGTCGACGACGGTGGTGGTGGTCGTGCAGGCCTATGAGGCGTTCCTACCTTTTCTGAACTCAACCTGCATTTCTCTGCATCACGACCTGAGGTCGATCTATGACGATCGCCCAAGGAGGATTTGGATTTTTCTTTTCTGTCTTTCTTCGTTGAAGATAAGGATGACGAGGCTTTCTTTGACGAAGAGTCCTTGGAATGGCCTCCCGATGATTCCCTCTCCGCCGGTCACGATTTCTTCACCGGGGGTTCCGACGATGTCGAGCGGCACGGGGCCCCTGAAGATTTTGACACTGAGGCCGCACTGCGTGTGGAGCCCACCTCCGAAGGCGGGTATACCCCCGCTCCATCGTTTAACCATGCCACAAGTCTTCGACTCCGATCTTTAAGAGTCTTCTGGGAGAAGCCCTTACATATGTCGCACTTGTCTGCCGAATGAGGAGGGTGTAGACAATATATGCAATCCATATGTCCGTCCCCCTCGTACACCTTCAACCCGCACGTAGCGCACAGGTGGAACAGCGCTTTTCCTGACATCAGGAGAAACTGCAACAGCACAACCTAGACAAAATAGTAGACTATACGAGGTGCTCCCACTACTTTGGAGACGGTTGAAATCTGAAGGGAGCCGCGGGGGCAGGGCATTTATACCGCTACGTCCTAGTGGGGCATGAGTGCGCAGCCCAAAACGACGTAGATAGGACACGAGTGTCGAACGTTTTCCTATGGGAAACGGCTTTATAAGCTTACCAAGGGTTCCCAGTCTGTCGACGGGGAATATTCTAAGCATGTGAATCCATGAAAGATCCAATGCTGGAGAAGTGGTTTACGCAAATGAACAATGGCGCTGCAATTTAAATCCAACTTCAGGAAAGGATTACTAAGTTAATTCTATTGCAAAGTTCCGCGGTATTGTTTAATTTTGACATTCAGGGTTTTTTTGTGGGACAGCACGGTTAAACTGTTTATTTGGCCTGTGTTCCATGTACATGAGATCCAAAAATGAAAAGCCCAAAAGTGAGTTTTTGTCTTGAAGCTTTGTTTTGTGCCACAGAGAAGTTGACGTGTAATAAGTTGCTGCAAATATTAATTGGACATCATATTATTCAATAAATGTATATTCTGTCTGTACCCCGGCCTGGTTCTTGGCCTATTGGTGGCACAGGGGCAGGGATCTGCAAGGCTTTATACGAGTCATAGACAGGGGCTAGACTGAATCAGACAAATTATATATACGGGTAGCCTTTAAATATATTGTTACACTTATGGACGGATCAGTTTCCTCCGAAGAAGGAGCAAAAGGATAAGGGAAGTAAAGCAGAAGGCTTTACTTACCTCCACAAAGTCCCTTCTTAAACTCATAAGCACTTTAGATACTCATTTACCTTTGAAGCTGTGATCAATACTTGTTCACATTTTGGCATAGGAGTTTTTTTTTTTAGAAACTTAGAGGACTCTTGTTTAACTCCCTTAATATACTAGTTACCCATATAACCAAATACCTGAACGTTTTTAAAGAGTGTTGGTCTCTTAAGCATTCTGCGGTTTTTAAAATACTTTTTCCTAATTTAGTAATGACAGGTAAATGTGTGTACCACAATAGTTTACTTTCTACTAAAAGTTTATTTTTCAGTCTGTGTGGACAATCGTTTGTGTGCTTGTGAGCTAACAAACTCGGTTTGATGATCACCACTCGCATCTCTTAAGAAAGGACCCTGGCTTCTCTCCACGTTACCTCTGTGGGAGTCAGATGTAAATTACTGGAAACCCATGTTTAACACTATAAGATGGTATTTTGTAAGGCCTCCCCAGGAGACACTTAATCTCCCTAACACTGACAACTAGATGTTGTTTTTTGAACATATATCTTGTACTTCTCAAAGTTAAAAACATTGCTGACATCTATGGATGTGCCTGAAAGGTCTTTGTCCGTAAGCAAATAATGCCTCCCACCTGGATCTTACTATTCTGATCAAGATGGAGGCCGACATTATGATTCCAGTCTTTTAGCGTCACATCAGCAACATGACAAAACTAAATGTCATCCCTCCATAATTTGAATATTCATTAGAAATCGAAAGTGCTCAGAGTTATTTCACTCCCGCTTGTAGATAGTATTTGGTATCACATGTTTAGTGTGATACCAAATACTATCAGGAAATGCTCTTTGCCCCATCCTACCAATGCCAAATCAATATACCCATGTAAAATTACCTCTGTGTGTTTGCGATTTGTATAAAGATGCATTCAGATACCTCCTGAAAGACATTTAAAGCACCTGCTCACTGGTTGATGCCTGATGCCAAGGAGCTACTTTGAGCTCCAGCTCTTGAACTCTTTATTTCAAGCCATGATTTGGGGTACTTCGAGCTATAAGTTCTTGTCCAGGTCCTATTCCAGTAGATTATGCCATAGCTTTAATGTGCTACTTCCTACAGACCTTTTACAATAGCTATATAACCCTCATCTGGTGTCCTATCTGCCCGCACCCTAGTATAAAAGCAAATGTCCTTCCGGGAAGAGAGAGCGACGACTATCAGCAACTACTGTAGCCTTACCAGAGAATGCTTGGACTGCGCCGTGGGAAGGATGGGACGCACAAATCTCTTCTGAGAGCCAATGGCAGCCGGGAATGGAGGAGAGGAGAACATGGCAGCCACCAGGTTTATCCGAGACACCCAGGAATTCATTTCTGTATCATTTCTGCAGAGAGAATTAAATAGGGCAATCACTTCAGGGGAAATACAAGGTGGAATCAAAATACAGCAGCAGGTAGAAAAAGGGGAAACAATCACTGCTGCCAACCGGCAATTGTTACACTAAGAAATACAACTACTCAAGAGACAGATAGGGCGAGGGGATTGTCATCAACCACCTACCTGGGCTCTTAATTTTGTTGGGGAGGATGGGGGGGGAGAGGGAGAGAGAAAGAGAGAGAGAGAGGGCGAGAGGCAGAGAGAGGGCGAGAGGGAGAGAGAGAGCGAGAGAGACCCCTCAGTCGCAGCTCTACAGTTAAGGTTACATCAGAGGTTACGCAGGACAATACAAAAATGCTTTAACCTGACACCTATGAACCAGAGGATGGATCTTCAAAATATTGGACAAACACCTGACCATGCCCCATCCGATCAAGCATTGGAAAAAATTGATTTCTAAAGTTATAAGATGACAAAAAGTGCATTTTGTTCAGTTGATCAGAATTGGGATATCCATAGGGAAAATAGATTTTCAGATCATAATTTCTCAACATGTTTCTCAGTTTTACCACAAATGTGAAGCCCATCATTTAGTTGATGTACGTGCAATAATTTAGAAAAATGCATGAGTCAAACAGGAGATATTTAATTCAAGAATTTTTTTTTTATCTAGACTTCTGACATCCAATGTAAAAGTGCACACAATAATTAAAAAAATGAGACACTCAAATATATTCAACAAAGGTAGCAGGCGCTCCTCTCTCGGAAGAACAAGGCATGATAACCTGTTCAGTGGTTGATGACCACATTGAGAGTTCCCAGCCATCTGCTTTTTGCTCACTGTACCTTTCACAGATGGGAAAATCTCCATTTGCATATCAGTATTTGTCCCGCCCACATGGGCAGTCCAGCACCGAAATGCTATGGCAATTCCTCTCTGAACAAGAGTACCAACAAAGGACATTGTGAAAGAAATTCTTGATGCGCCGTTCGTAACATGAAGCAGTTGCGTCGGAAAAACGGAACTGAGGTAACGGGCGTTTCTCGAGCCCTTTATACAGCGGATGACGTGGACGCCCGACGGCGACCCTCGAGGGACTTCGACTCTGCGGTCTCGAACACAGCGCACCCTGGTGAAGATTATTTCCAAAGCAGCTGGAGCTGGGATGCAATTATCATAATAAAATACGTGGGAGGACACAATCCATTTGAAATATGTTTCTTGGTTTCCACTCAACCTGTTCTTGAAAGCTTGGAAAATGGTGAATTAAAACTGCAAACCATATGTTCCTAGCTCTTACAAGAAAGAAACCACAGGCTTCTTTGTACATCATTTTATTGGCATTTTCTGAAAAAAACACAAAATGTGGCCCCTTTTTTGTTACTTTCTCACTCGAGTACCACACAAACTCATATACCGGGTCCATCATAGGGCTCAGATTCTTCTCCAGATCCCAGACATTTATGTCGTCTGCATATAATAATGAATTCACTTGGGGCGTTCCAACAATGCAGACACCCCTATGTCCATGACTCACTCTTATGATCGCTGCAAGGGGTTATATTGTAAGTGCAAAGAGGAGGGGGGACAAAGGGCAACACTGCCGTGTTCCCCTTTCCCGTCTCAATCTCTGTGAAATTGTACTGTTGGTGTGGACCCTAGCGGCAGGGCCAGTATACAGTGACTCGACACAACTATGAAAGTAATGTCCTAACTCAAATCGCCAAAGTACCTTAAATAAATACCTCCAAGACACCAAATCAAAGGCCTTTTCTGCATCCAGGGAGGCCGCCACTGCACTCGCATGCAGGTTTATTTGCGAAATGATGCAAGACAATCTCTTCAGGCTTAGCTCAATGGATCTATTTGGGATGAATCCTGACTGATCCGGGTCAACTAACAGTGACTTATAAGGAAGGAGCTGAGTGGCCAATACTTTGACAAACACTTCATCGTCCGCATTTATTAGGGATAGCGGTCTGTCTGAGGCAACATCATGGCGGGGTGGAGGTTATTGGGTTTAACAATTACAGTAATAATTGCTTCCCTAAGGGATGCAGGATGCTATCCCAGTTCCAATAATTCTTCCCAGAGTAGTCACAGGGCCCGGATGTGTCCAAATTCTTTGTAAAGCTACACCCCTAAGCCATCCGATCCGCATGCCCGGTGCCAATAATACGATTGAATCAGCTATCTCCTCCGCAGTCAATGGTTGGTCTAGAGTTAGGCGCACCTCCTCAGGCAATTTAGGGAGGGCTATTTACCCCAGATGTTTCTCAAGGCTTGCATCCATACCCACATCAGTGTTAGCATGCAATGTAGTATGACATGCATTACTTACCATAATAGTATTTCTGATGATTGTATCTGCTTGGAGTCACATGCTGTGCATATAGTCCGACATCTAGTGGTAATCGCGGAGTACTGCATCTTTCATTCGAGGAGCGAAAGGGGACGCCAACATGGGCATGCCTGTAACACTATCCCAAACGTGACGTGTAGTGTATCCAAAATCCTTCACGCCTCGAGGTCCCTCCAATTGTGTTTCTTCTGCTGTGAGGGAGGCTTATGACTACCGTGAGCGAGTAGAGAGAGGTGTAAGATGTCCATGTTCCTTCTACTCCAAGAGGGGAGGAAGGGTGGGCGAATGTGAATCCAAGCAGATACAATCATCAGAAATGCTATTACGGTAAGTAATGCATGTCTTCTGATGCTTGTTAATCTGCTTAGAATCACATGCTGTGCATAGACTAGCAAGCAGTACCCAGAGATGGTGGTGGGATATGTGAAGGAACAGTAGCAAAGATATGTCTTAGCACTACTTCTCCCACCTTAGAGTGAGACCTAGAGTTTGTATGTAGGCAGCAGTGTTGTGTGAAGGTGAGTACAGAACTCCAGGTCGCTGCTTTACAAATGGACTCAAGAGGAAAATTTGTAATGAATGCTATGGAAGGCCCAGTGCCCCAAGTAGTGTGCTCTAGGCTTGAGGGTGTTAGGCAGAAACCTGTGCAGTTCTCTTAGGGACCACTGCAAAATATTTAAGACTACAGGTGTTGGCAGTAAACCCACTTGGTAGCAGTCTGTACCACCCAGATTTACCTGGTAGCTGTGGCTGATCAGTTAGACTTCCCTCAAGAAGAGTTAGGCAGTATGCAAAGTATACACAATAGGCACTCAGATACAACAATACAAGCAAACACTGACCAGAGCTTTGGTATCAAAGTATATAATTATTTATTTAAAAACACACTGTTGAAAACACTCCAGCACTCTTATTGTAAAATATTCTAAACACAGTTACTATTATAATATATATACACCCCTTTTTCCTTATCAGATAAGTCACTGTAAAACACCACTTATTTTCATACAGAGGTGAGCACTTAACTAGATGGCACTCCAATAAGTTTGTGAAAAAGGGAGGGAAAAAGACAGAATATGGAAAGGTACACCACTCTGAGATTCAGGAACACTGTTAGCAAGGCAGAAGAGCAAAAGTCACTGGTGAGCCAAAGTCCAAAGGCTGGGCCCACTCTTAGAGAGAGCAGAGCACAAATGCGCCCAAGATCACACAGTTACACTAGGCTTAGAAAGTCTTGCAGAGGGTTCAAAAAGAGTTTAGAGAGGCTTAGGAAATTTAGCCAGGGTGTCCCAGGCTAACCCAGGTTCGAAAGCCGGGGGCTAAGTCTACCCCGTACAGTCGGTAGCAAGGGAAGCCAGGCGGGACACGGTACCTTAAGTGGGAAGGATCATCCAGCGGTGGCAGTTGTTCCTGGTAGTGGGTGCAAGTTTCGTCGTCGACCAGGGGAAGAGAAGATCTCGACTTGGAGGAAAGATGAAGGTTGTTGCACTACCAGGGCAGAAACCAGCCGCAGAGTTTTCCGGTTAAAGGTGGTACCTTTATTTTGGCACAGGCAAGGCGGCCACAAGGTACGTCGGGAAGGTGAAAAGACGATGAAACTGGTTATCCCCACCAGTCAAAGGAAGAAGACTCTCCGGCAGGAGATCTCCTCTGTCGTTGGGAAAAGTGGTGAGGCAGTCCAGCAGGGCTCCACCGGTGGTGGTGTCGTGGCAGGTCGGCTCAGCTTCTCCGTCGTCGGATTCTTAGGTCCTGTGGCGACTTCTGAAGTTCCAGTCCCCAAAGCCCTGCTTTTATGCAGCAAACCCCCATTCACTCAGCCTAGCTGTCACTCAAACATGCTAAGTGGCTCACCAGTTGGGCCAATCAGGATGGAGTGCGACTTGAGTTGCCTAGGCAACTCAGTCCAGGCTGCCTACATTTCCCTCCACCCCTCCTAAGTACCCCAGACAAAGTGGCACCACTTTGGAGGGCTTCTGTGGAGAAGCCCGCCAAAAAGTGGAACAAAGGGCTCGACTTGGGTGGGAGTCACAGAAGAGAACACAAACGCCATTTTAGAATCAAGTTTTGGCAAAAAATACCAACTGGAGAATTAATATTAATTAAATAAACCAGCGGTATGTTCGAGGCTACCGTAAATAATTAAATAAAGATAGTAGCCTAAAACAATGGGAAATCCCATAGGAAAATATTCGCGGTTGAATATAAAAAGTAGTATCCACTGCCACCAGCCAAAACTCGATCAGGGGGGACGGAGACGTGCCCCCTCGACTAACAGACCCTGGGGCAATCGAATTGCCCCAGCCAGTACGTCCACAATATGATGGTTTGTACTGGTTCTGTTCAGAATTTAAGACTAGTAAAGTCAATGGTGACTTTACATGCCCTGGGAGACAGTAGTCAGTCCCAGGGTATGGAGTCTATACTGGGGGGTCACTATGACACCCCTGTGTTACTGCACTGAGGGTGCTGTGTAACACACATCACAAAAACACATGAAGCCCTATGGAGTAAAAGACCCCATTTCCCATTAAACACATCTAGATTCAAAGAAACACACTCAAATCATGCCCAAGAGTGAGGGTAAAAGAGTCTCACTCTTGGCAGGAGAAAAAAATAAACCCCAAAAATCCAGCAAAGCTGCTGGGGGACTCACTAGGTTAGGAAATTCAGCCTAAACAGAGAATTCTCCCTAATAGAGGGGCAGATATCTCTTGGCAAGAGTATTGCACAGTGCGATGCAGTTTATGATCCACTTTGAAATGGCCGATTTAGAGACAGAGTCTCCTTCTCTACCAGCTGCCACTGAAACAAAAAACTGGTTTGTCTTTCTTAATGGTCTTGTTTTCTCCAGATAATAGATCACCACTCTGCTCACATCAAGTGTGTGTGGGAGCTTCTTTCTGGCATGTTAGTGGGGTTGTGGAAAAAGGTGGGTAGTTCTATTGATTGGTTCAAGTGGAACTTTGAAATAAATTTAGGTGCAAACCGTGGGTGAGTGCGCAGGACCACCTTATCCCTTGTGAATCGTGACAAATGGGTCTTGAACTGAAAGGGCCTGCAGTTCACTAACTCTCCTTATTGGTGTGACTGCTACCAGGAATGTCATCTTGTAAATGAGGGCTTTAAGGCTAATGTAGGGAATTGCATGTATTGATTTCGGCTCGTGGTGGTCACGCGCGCTCTGTGTCAGTGTTCTGAGCGAAGAGCCGCGTGACCACGGGGAGACGGTTGAAGAGGCGAGATACGAATCTGAGTGGAGCAGCTGTTCAGGGCTCCCGGGAGCTCCGTAAATAAAGGACTCTAAAGTTCAAGTCTGTGTCGCTTCCACCTCCTTCAAGTGGCGACGAGGATGTACACACACGGAGCTCGCCGCGGAGCCTGGTGACGTCTTCCTTACGGCCAGGAAAGAAAGTGCGCTGCCGTCAGAGGCGAGGAGGTTGGGCCTCTACAAATGTGTGAGGGGCTGCAGAGGCTGTCTCAGCGGCGCTGGGAAGTGAGCGCTGCAGGGGGACAGTCTCCCCTCCTCTCTCGTGCTCCGAGTAGCTGTAAGAAGCAAACAGCTAGTTCCTGGTTGGTGCCGCCCACCCTGGCTCATTGGATAAAGAGGTGAGGAGCAAGGAGAAGGGAGATTGGGCACAGCCAGAGGGGGAGGCTCACCAGAAAGGTGGACAATAATTGGCTAATACAGTGTGGGAGCGTCTCCACTGAGACATTGAGACTTTGGAAAGGCAAAGAGGCGGCAGAACAAAGGATGGTGTTGGGGAAATGAGTATATAATTAATGAAGTGCCACAGTGCAGCTTAATCACTGGGAGATTAGTGCACCTGAAGAAGTGAACAGTGTTGTCTAGCTGTGAACTAAGTGACATTTAAGGGAAATTAAAGCACCTAGACACACATAAAGATGGCTGCAGCTAGTATGTCACCCCCACCACCGTTTCTGGCTGAACCCGGCGCACCACCAATAAGGTGGGACAGGTGGAAGAGGCTGTTTGACACGTACCTGGTTGCCATTGGTGGGGACAAGTTCGCATCAGCTAGGAAGGAAGCAATTTTACTTCACAATTTGGGAACTGAAGGCAGAAGCGTGTATGATGGATTGCCTGATCCTCCACAGCTGGGCCAAGGAGAAGTGGATCAATATTCCATGGCGGAAAGAAAGTTGGAGATACACTTTGAAGCCAAAAAGAACATAACTTTTGAGAGGCATAAGTTTTTCCAAAGGACACAAGGTCCACAGGAGCCAGTGGAAAATTTTGTGGCAGCATTGAGGTCCCTTAGTCACACATGTGAATTTGGACTGCTCACAGACTCTCATAAGGGATCAGTTAGTGCGATGTACTAATAACGTAAAGATACAAGAGAGACTATTGTCCAAAGACGCATCACTGGAAGTAGCTATTGAAACGGCAAGAAGCATGGAACAGACCCAGAAATACATAACTAAAATGAAGGGAGAAAAGTTGGAGGGAGAAGTGGCAGTGGTGAAGGGATTTCGTAAAGGAGTTTCCAACAAGGAGATAAGATGCTACAAGTGTGGAAGTAACCGTCACATTTCAACTAGCATGTTCTGTCCAGCCAGAAACATATCTTGTCTCAAATGCAAGAAAAAGGGTCATTTTGCGAAAGTTTGTCGTGAGTCGGGAGTGGTGCAGAACATTGAGGAAGGAAGTAGGGTGCCCGAGCAAGAAGAAGATGGTGCAGAGGGGATCTGCAGCCAGACAAAGCATATACTAGAAGTGTCAGAGGTATCTAATAAAAGTGGAGCACCTTTAGATGTATTCAAAGTCAACGGGAAGGCAATAACAATGAAGGTGGACAGTTGTTCGCTGTGGACCTTGATGTCGAAAGCAACATTTTTAGGTCGCATGCAAGGAGATGTGAAGCAACTGAAGGAACACAAGATCGAACCTTATGCGTATGGGAATGTGAAGATTGAAATTGTGGGCATGTTCCAGGCTTCAGTTGACTATAAAGGAAGAAGCTGTGAAGCAGAGATATACGTTACTCAAGAAGGTTCGACACTCCTGGGATGGGGTGAACAGTGGAAGTTGGGTATTAGAATCCAAGCGAATGCGGAAAGGCCTATAGATGTGGCGGAGCTGAAGGATAGGTGGGAGAAGGAATACCCCGAAGTGTTTCAAGATGAATTAGGAGTGCTGAAAGGATTTGAACATCAGATTCAGCTGAAGACAGGAGCCACTCCAAAAGTGCACAAGGTGAGGCCAGTACCTCACGAACTAAAGGAAAAGTTAAGAATGGAAGTGGAATCACTACTGCAAAGGGGAATAATAGAGAAAAGTGAAAGCTCTGAATGGCTGTCGCCGGTGGTAGTAGCAGCGAAGGCAAATGGGGATATAAGACTGTGTGTAGACTTGCGAGACTTGAACAGAAATATCTTGATTGATAGACACCCCCTGCCGATAATTGGTGATGAGTTATCCGTAATGAACAATGCTAAAATATTTTCAGTCATTGATCTTTCTCAAGCATATCATCAGGTTCCACTGAAGGAGGATTGTCAACATTTGACGGCATTCATTACAGTGTTTGGTACTTTTAGATATTGCAGGATGCCGTTTGGGCTCGCTTCGGCGGCAGCTGTATTCCAAAGGGTGATGGAGACGGTGCTGTGCGGAGTGAAGAACATTATTATTTTTCAAGATGATGTTCTGATATATGCGAATTCCACCGAAGAACATGAGGTGGTGTTGAGAAAGGTGTTAGATAGATTGAGGGAGGCAGGATTAACGGTAAAAAGGAGCAAATGCAAGATTGGAGTGCACAGGGTTGAATTTCTTGGTCATGAAATAGATGAAAAGGGTGTGAGGCCTAAGAAGAATTTGGTGGAAGCAGTGAAGGTTGCACCAGTACCAGAGAGTAAGGAACAAGTGAAATCGTTCCTAGGTTTGGCCGAATATTACCATAAGTTTGTGAAGGATTTTGCAAAAGTATCGATTCCCCTCAGAAGTTTGCTCAAGAAAGGTGCAAAATTTGAATGGTCAGCAGAGTGTGGTGTGGCTTTTGAGTGTATCAAGCAAGCGGTGAGCGAGGCACCATCCATAGGAAGGTTTGATCATAAGGATAAAATTGTTTTGGTGGTTGATGCGAGCATGCTGGGGCTGGTAGCGACATTGGTGCAGTATGACAGGGATAATACTGAAAGAGTTATTGCGTTTGCGTCTAGGACGTTGAGGGGTGCAGAGTGCAAATATTCTGTTATTGAAAGAGAAACCTTGGCTATGTTCTGGGCAGTGAATCATTTCAAGTATTTCTTGTGGGGAAGAAGATTTGTGGTTAGGTCGGATCATAAGCCCATGGTTCAACTTTTTGAGAGTGGAAGGTGGGCGTTAGGTTCCCCAAGGATTAGCAGATGGGGTTTGGGGCTCCAGAATTTTAACTTTGATGTGAGCTATCTGCCGGGAAAGAAAAATGTGGTGGCGGACTGTTTGTCCAGGTTGCCAGTAAGTGGTGGATTTGCAGAAGACAGAGAGGCAGAGGAGGAGTCAGTTGTGGCAGAAATACTGAATGCAGTTAGCAAGGTTGAGTGGACACGAGAAGAGGATATTGACGAGGAGCTTAGTCTTATAAAGGACTGGACCGTGAAGGGATGGCCTTCAAAGGGAGATTTGGATAGTAAATTCAATAATTGGTGGGAGATAAGGGATGAGTTGAATCTGTGTGAGGACAGGCTAAGAAGAGGAAGATGTGTTGTTCCTCCGCAGTCTATCAGGTCGGTGCTGGTTAGCTTGGCTCATCAGGGTCATCCGGGAGAGGCTGCCATGAAAAGAAAATTGAGGCAAAATTATTGGTGGCCGGGAATCGATAGATGTGCTGAAAGGTTTGTCAAAGATTGCATGACCTGTCAAATGAGTGACAAGTGCAGAGTAGTGAGGGAGGCCCCTTTGATACCAAGTGTGGTGCCAGACCAGCCTTGGTGCAAATTGGCGGTGGACATTATGGGTCCTGTAGCAGGGCTGGGAGGTGGCCAGAAGTTTTTATTTGTTGTAGTGGATTTTCATTCTAAATGGTTTGAGTGGGAAGCGGTGAGAGAGGTTACAGCTAAGGAGTTGATTTGTTTTTTAGAGAGACTGTTCCTTAAAGAAGGGGTGCCTAGTGAAATTGTGTCTGATAATGGGGTACAATTTGTATCTGAGAATATGAGGAAATTTCTTGCAGGTTATAGCATTAAACACACAAGGACAGCGTTGTATAATCCTAAGGCAAATGGTCTTGTTGAAAGAATAAATAGGTACATAAAAGGGGGTCTGCAGATGGCCATGAATTCGGGACAACCGTGGAGGGAAGTATTAAGGTTACTGACGTGGAATTACGTCACCACGCCACACTCTGTGACGGGTGTGTCTCCTTTTGTATCACTGAAAGGCAGGGAACCTGGGACAAGGCTTTGTCCAGGATGGTTGGGAATGGCCAAAGTGGTAAATGTTGATCGGGAACACATTATGAAACTTATTACATTGAGTGAGGAGAGAAATAAGGAATTGTTTGATGACAGGAGGAGGGTGAAAGAACAGGAATGGAAAGTTGGTGAAGAGGTGTATGTTAAGAATCCTAGACTAGTAAACAAATGTGTGGAAAGTAAGTTCCTGGGACCGAAGAAGATAAGTGCAGTAAGAAGTAATGTGGTTATTTTGGAGGGAGGTGAAGTGTGGTCAAAAGGAAGGTTGGCGAAAGTAGGTGATGTGAATGTCAGTAGGTCGGATGAGAAAATGAGGGAAGGAGTGGTGAAGGTTGGTTACAGTACATTAGGAAGGGTGAGGAAAGAAGATGTTGTAGACGGAAAAAAATGTCGAAATTGATAATGAGGAGAGAGCTAAAGAAGGAGGGTCGCATAGGACCAGGTCAAAGCCTGGGTGGATGAGGGATTATGAAACTTAAAATACCTTGATCTCATTACATGAAATGGTAATGCAAATGCAAGATTAGTAGTAACATTTTAATTATTACCTGGAGTGATCGCATTTCCTATGTTTTCAGGTTGATCAGTTACATTAGTTATTTTGTTGACCGTTTCTTCTTTGTGTGGTTAAAATCTTGTATTCTATTATAAAGGGGAAGATGTGTAGGGAATTGCATGTATTGATTTCGGCTCGTGGTGGTCACGCGCGCTCTGTGTCAGTGTTCTGAGCGAAGAGCCGCGTGACCACGGGGAGACGGTTGAAGAGGCGAGATACGAATCTGAGTGGAGCAGCTGTTCAGGGCTCCGGGGAGCTCCGTAAATAAAGGACTCTAAAGTTCAAGTCTGTGTCGCTTCCACCTCCTTCAGCTAGCCTTATGCATAAATTCAAAGGGAGGCCCCATTAGCCTAGTTAGTACAACATTCAGGTCCCATCCGCGAGCTGGGTTGGAGATAGGGGGATGAAGTCTTTTAATCCCTTGCATAAATGCCTTGATTACTGGAATTTTCCACCACAAGACCGTCTTCTGGGACATGGTGTAAGCTGAAAGAGCAGCTAAGTACACTTTTAAGGAATTGAAATCCAGGCCTAAATCTAACAGGTGAGTTACGTACAGGATGATGTGTTGGTGAACATTCAATAGGATTGATGCTCTTGGCATTGCACCAGATGACAACGAGTTTCCATTTGCTGGAGTAGCAATGCCTGGTGTTAGGTTTTCGTAGTTCTCCAAGTATCTCCATGCATCTCTGCGAGAGTTGGAGGTGTTCCGAACTCTATGACCTCTGGAGCCAGGCTGGTAAATTGAGAGTCTACGGGCATGGATAAAGTGTTTCCCCACGGTTTTGTGACAGCATATTGTACGGG
Source organism: Ambystoma mexicanum (assembly GCF_040938575.1). NCBI lineage: Eukaryota > Metazoa > Chordata > Amphibia > Caudata > Ambystomatidae > Ambystoma > Ambystoma mexicanum. Next base: position 1,129,944,109 of record NC_090932.1, on the reverse strand, counting down.
CATAGTAGCTTCCTCGCAGGGGAGACTGACATTGCCATCAGATGAGAGAACCAGGGCCCCCAGAATCATTGTGACTGGTTCGTGGTGCATCTTGTGCACTATCTCGTTTAGCAGTGTAGTCGGGGAGGAAAAGCGTAGACAAATATCCCTGACCATGTGATCCAGAATCCATTCACCTTGGAGCAGTTCTGCAGGTACGTGGAGGCGTAATCTGGGCATTGTGCGTTCTACAGAGCTGCAAACAAGTCGATCTCTGGCAAGCCCCAGTCTGCGAAAACATTGAGAACAATGTCTTTGTGTAATCGCCATTCGTATTCTACGGGTAGTGGGAAGTCTCTGATGAGCACGTCCGCTACAAGATTGAGTTCCCCTGGAACGTGTTGTGACACGAGGAACATCTTGTGTTTGAGAGTCCACTTCCATATGTTTTGTATAGCCCTGGAGAGTGTGTGCCCCCTTGCTTGTTCAGGTAATATATGGCTTTGGTACTGTCCGTGAGGACTGGGACTGTCTTTCCTTGGAGGTGTGCCTGAAAGGCCTTCTGGGCTTTGACTACTGCTAGCAGTTCCAACAGGTTTATGTGGTTAGACGCTACTGCTGAGGACCAAACGATGAGCGTCTTCTGATGAAGGAGGTGAGCCCACCGCCCCGACAGAGATGCGTCTGTGGTGAGAGTGGCTTCTATTGCAGGGGTGGTGAAGGTCTTCCCTTGCAAGAGGTTTTCCCTTGTCCACCACTGCAGAGAGAGAACGGGGGCTGCCGAAACTACCACTAGATCGTCCCATTGTCCGCTGGCCTGACACCATTGGTTCTAGAGCCATTCTTGCATGGAACGCATGCGCAAACGTGCGTGTGGGACTAGATAAATGCAGGAGGCCATCATCCCCAACAGTCGCATGGCTCTGCATACGTTCACCTCGCGATTGGCTACATAGTGAGGGATCTGGTACAGCATGCTTTCGACCCTCTCATTGGAGGGGATGACAAGCCCGTTTTTGCTCTGAATTAGAGCCCCCAGAAATTGCTTGACTTGGCTGGGGTCTAGGCTGCACTTTTTCTCATTGATCGAGAATCCCAGACTGAATAGGAGATCTACCGTCTTCTGGGTGTTTGATAGGTATGTTCCATACGAATTCCCTGTTATTAGCCAGTCGTCAAGGTAAGGATAGACTGGAATGGACAGCCTGTGAAGGTGAGCCACTACTACCGCCAGTACTTTCGTAAAAACCATTGGGGCCGAGGCAATGCCGAAGGGAAGAACCTTGAACCGATATTGTCTGTTCTCGATCATGAACCTTAGGTACTTTCCGTAATCTGGCAGCATTGAAATATGAATGTATGCATCTTTCATATCCAGTGTTGCCATGCAGTACCCCTGCGCCAACAGAGAGATTACTTCCTGCAATGTTGTCATTCTGAACTTTTGTGGCTTGACAAATTTGGTCGCTGGGCGTAAGTACACAGGGCGCATGGTGAGATCCTTTTTGGGTACTAGGAAGTACACTGAATAAATACCCTTGTTTCCCTGATGAATGGGGACTTCTATGGCACCCTTTTCCTGAAGGATCTCAACCTCTTCCAGCAGAATCTGCAGGTGTGCTGGGGATAGGCGTCTGTATCGAGGTGGTTGGTGGAACTCGATACAGTAACCGTGGGTGATGGTCTTAAGCAGCCACTGGTCTGAGGTGATCCCCTCCCATACATGAAGAAAAGATGTTAAATGTCCCCCGACCGGGGAGGCATGGTAGGGGACCTGGACTGCCAAGTGTTTTAGGAGCTGAGGCCGGGAAGCCTCTTGGGGTGGAGTTCCTGCCCCTACCTTTGCCTCTTTGTTATCCCCTTTGCTGGTATTGGTTGTTGGCAGCTGCGCCTTGTCCGGAGTACCATGGGGTACCTCTTGTGCCATACTCGTGTGGAGAACGGGAAAAAGACTGTCCCCAAAATGAACGGCGAGAGTTACCTCCCCGTTGAGAAGGTCTAGCCGATAGTCTACAAACTGTGACAGTTTGTCCATATAGCTCTCAAACCTCACTCTGGTCCATAGGGATGAACCAGAGGGGCCAAGAGAGGGGGAAAGGCTCTCCGGGAGGAAAGGGGTCCTTAGAAGGAAGGCAGACAAAGTCTTAGAGAGGGGCTTGGACCCTTCTGAATGCTCCTTTCAACGAGAGGGTGTGGTTTTTGGTCTATTCGTCCCACGAAACGTTAGCTGCGAGACTTGCGTAGCTACGGTGGATGAGAGGGAGATTTTGACGCGCCTGTAGGTGTCGAGGTTTTCAACTCTGCCGAAAACTTTTGTGGCTGATGCGCTCTTGGATGGCGCATCGGCACTCATGTGTTTTTTTGGAAGAGATGCCCTTATGGGTGGAATGCCCAGATGTATGTCAAGACGACGAATGCGGGGAGGGCAGCAGATCATAAGGATCGGTAGGTGCTGGCGAAACTTTCAGTGGGCCTGTTGGCGTCTGATTCTTCCTCAACGCCTCCGTCGAGGGAGCTTGTGGGGTTGAATGTTTAGCCTTCGTTGGTGCGGGTGTGCCCCTGTCGCTGGGGTGTGATCTCCCCACAGCAGTGCCGGCGGCCTGCCTGTCGGGCCAGAGACGGGCAACTGGGACCAGACGGTTCTGCAGAAGGTCTATGGCCTCCACATGAGAGCGATGGCTGGCGCTAGAGTCCTCGATGTCGGCAACGGCACCTAGACGGGAACCACGTTCGGCCTGCATCGCGTAGGCCGTCCACCATTTCGTCCGCCTATCCTTTAGCGTCTTTGGATGGAAAAGTTTGGAAGACTTGCAGTGCTGTTCGTCGTAATCGCGAGGTAAGCACCTATTGCACTTGCGATGGGTGTCCTTCCAAGGGAATTTTCCGTTACAAGACGGACACAATTTAAAAGGAGTCCTCTCCATAGCAGAGGTAAGGGGTGGCAGCCAGACCAGAAAGGGAAAGAGAGGGGAAAAGCAAATGCATTCTCAGATGTTAGGCAAGATTGTATGCAGTACCCTTTGGGTGCACTACAACAACCCTGACCTCCTGGCAAAACGAACCCACCTTTGGTATAAGTCTGTACTACACAGGTTGGTAGCGTGTTGAGCCGCTAGGCTGATCTCAAGAGCGGTCAATGTGAGCTGTAGGGGAGTTACACAGAGATTCACAGAGACAAGTATTCAAATAAACTCTTACACACAAGGTTTCTTGATTAAACAATTATTAATTTAACAGTTAGATTAAGCCTTCTTTAGAAGGGGCAAAATAACAGTAACACACAAATACACTCCAAAAATACACACTCTTAATATTTCCAAATCAGCAAGTACCCTTTTGGGAAGGCACACAGACACTTCCTACACCCTCAGGTGACTTTAGTAACTGCGACACTGTGGACATTAATATACCACTGTTTGCATTTAGAATCAGACTTAGGAGTATGTTAAAGAAAAAGGTTACTAGAACAAAACAAGAGATCACACAAATATTCTGAAGCAGGTAAGTACTTTTGGTAACCCCCCCAATGCAAAGTTAGTTAATCCCTTCCTGGAAGGAAGACCAAACACAATGTCAGAGGGAAGAAGAGTCATTCAGGGAGTCAGGCTACGCCAAAGTCAATTGGGCAAAAGTCTAGGAGAGCTCAACACTTCTTGCAGGTATGTAAAAGACTTGCACAATGTTTTAGAAGTCTTTGTCGAAAAGAAGAAATCAAAGCAGGTCCACAAGCTGATTAGGCTTGTGAAGTAAAGAAGCAGACAGCAACTCTACAGAGCAACCAAGACGAATCTCAGCAGAGGACAAGTAAGGTTACAACAAGAGGTACGTCCTCTTAGACTGTATAGTACCTTTGGTTAGAAAAAAAGGGCTTTGGCTGGCTTCTGTTCCTGTGCAGCTCTGCAGATCCCGTGTTCCTGGGCCTCAATCATGGGGACAAGAGGGAGGACGTCTGGAGGACTCCTGCACTGCAACGGAATGGCTTTGACAGAAAAGGACCAACTTCTATTCAGTAGCACTTGGCGGTTTCAGCCCCTCGCCTCTAAGCAAATAGCATCACCGCGGACTCTTGTCTGTCGAGATGGGCTTTCCTTGCATCTGGGGTCTAGCACTCTGTTGAGGTGGCTCAGGCAGTCCTGCTTCCAGGGAGTCCGGAGGATCTTCCTGGAGCTCTTGGCCAACTTAAAAGCAATGCACACAAACTATTGTTCCTCTCCCTGACAATTCGGTTGCAGCAGAAACTGCAGTGAAATTTCAACCAGCTCCGAGAGGATGTCCAGGTGGCTTACTTTGGAGATGATTGGTCCCACCAACTCAAGAGGAGAAGTCGTCCTTCCAGGGCTTCTCCAGTTGAAACAAAAGTGGAGTTTCAACACAGCAGCAGGGCTTAACCGGGAAAACCAACATTCCAGGAGTTGCAGCAGGCGTCCTCTTCAAGTTCTTCTTTGGGTTCCTTCGTCCAGTGGTCGACTCTTCCTTCCAAGCAGGTTTCTCCCATTCATTCCAGCCTAGCGTCATTCACCCAGCAGGGTGGCTGTCCTTGCCGGACCGCCAGCCTGCCAATCACCTAGGAGTGCATTCTTGTCTCCTAGGAGACTAAGCACAGGGAGTTTCGGGCACCTCCCTCGCTTCCTGCCCCCGACAGACACCCTAGAGCCAGAGGCGGGCTTCACTTGTGAATCCCGTTAAGGACAAAAACAAACAAAGGGACCAAACCTTGTTTGCCATGCAGAATAAATCTTAAGAAGGACCTTTCCACAAAGATATGGTGAAA